>NC_090926.1:872086348-873474848 GCF_040938575.1 Ambystoma mexicanum | reverse complement strand
GCAAAGATGGAGACCTTTGTCACAAAAGCATCAAGAGACATCGGACAAGGAGTAGACCGTGCCTGAAGGGGCTGCCAGGACAAGTTACTGGACTTGGCCAGACCCATTGCTAAAATAATGGACTTAGCCGAAAGTCAAAAGACTTAGGAGAGCCTGTGGATGCACAGACACTGGCTAGCTGGGTTCAAAGAGCTGTATGCCTACTTGGGAATGCCAACTGTGCACTTTCCTCCAAAAGGAGAAGGAGCCTGCTGTTAGATAATTAGCTTGGCGATCTCGCATCGTATGAAGCAGATGAACTGGCACAAGGCATTCTCTTTGGGGATGCCTTCATGAAAGAAATGATCAGATTTGCCAGCACGTATTCAGCGATACGAAAAATCTTCCTGGGCGTGTTCTTGCCGGGACCATTCGGCTCAGAGTCTGTTTGACTGGTAGCTTCAGCATGCAACAAGGGCCTCAGGGACCCAGGGCCCAATACTGGGAGTCGAGGCAACACACCGGTTTCTTCCCCACCATTGGGCGTCAAGGAAGAGGCTCCTACAGGCAGCAGAGTGCTTCTGGCGGTAAGTGCGCAAGGCAGTCAAAGTCTTGTGGTGGGGGGCAGAACAGCATTGTTTGCAAAGAGGTGGCAGGAATTGTCAAGCGAATCTTGGGTTTTGCAAGCAGTGAGAGGTCTGAGTTTAAAGTTTTTAGGGTCCCCAGGCAGAGAGCAGAACCTTGACCCATACAGATGGTGTGGGGGAAAGCAGAAATATTACATGCAGAGCTCAGCAGTCTGTCGAACAAGGATGTTATAGAGCACAGTATAGCAGACTGTCCCAGCTTCTTCAGCAATATGTTTCTGGTACACAGAAAAGTGAAGTCGTGACTAGTGATCAACCTGAAGGATCTCAACGGGTGGTTAGTCTACCACACTTCAAGATGGAGGGGATTCATCTCTGGGACCTGCTCCAAAAGAAAGACTGGTTAGCGAGACATCAGAGGTTCCTACGTTTCCACTGTAACGGGGAGAGTTAACAGTTCAGATCCCTTCCCTTTGGCCTAGCGTCAGCACTGTGTGCGTTCACCAAAATGATGAGACCCGTAGCAGCGCTGACCAGGGTCAGGGGAGTAGGAATCATTGTTTATCTGGATGACATGCTTATTCTGGTGCAGGACAAGACAGCCCTGCAGGAGCTAGTGTAGTGGGTATCCATACTCTCACCCTCATTTGGCTGGGATTCTTCATCAATTGGGACAAGCCGGAGTTGAAGCCCAGCCAGAGGCTGGAGTTTCTGGGCTTCATAGTAGATACCACAAAAGCTTCTCTGGAATTGCCCTATCAGAAGATGAGGGTAATCATGAAGGAGTTGAGGTCAGTGATCAGGAAGACAAGTATTTTGCTTGGGAATCGAGCCAGAGTAGTGGCGCTTTGAAACACATTTCTGTTGTATAAAGTGCTTTATGAATGCTCAATAAAATAAAAATAGTGGGGCTATTGGCTTCCTCCATCCAAGCGATTTTCCCCGGCCCAATGCATTACAGGGCTCTGCAAAGATTGAAGATCAGGCTTCTCAGGGGCGGTGTAGGATACCAGCTGGTACTGTTAGACGAGGATGTAAGGGCAGAGCTGATGTGGTGGTTGCATAATATGGAGGCATGGAACGGCAGCGACGTCTTCGGTGATGTTCCGGACCTGATAAGACGCAAGCAGGGCCAGTTGGGGCGCCTGATTCAGGGAATTAGAGACAGGAGGCAAATGGTCCAAAGAAGAATTGTAGCTCCACATAAATTGTCTGGAGCTGTTAGCAGGATCATTTGCGGTAAGGATGTTTGCCAGAGACCGGGCAAACTGTTGCTTGCTGCTGAAGATGGACAACATCTCTGCAGTGCCGTAGGCTAGGAGGTACGAAATCCAAGATGCTCGCCGAACTGGCGAAGGACTTTTGGCATCACTGCCTAGAAAGGAAGATAGTGGTAGCAGCAAACTATCTTCCAGGGGCGCAGAATATGGTGGTTGATTGGAACTCACACTACCTAGTAGATTCCAGCGATTGGAAGTTGCATCCAGTAGTATTCGCGAGGCTGCAGGAGATCTGGGGGCTCTGGACATCTCTTTTTGCGTCCAGGTTGAACAATCGGACACCCGAGTATTTCAGTTTGAGATTGTACTCCGGAGCCCTGGGGACAGATGCGTTTCTCCACATTTGGGCAGAAGCAGTCCATTAGACCTTTCCCCTGTTCATTATGTTTGAGAATGTTAGTGAAGGCTTGCAGGGAAAAGGAGGAGTTAGTAGTGGCAGCGCCATTATGGAAGTACCAGGCTTGGTTTCCTGTGCTAATGGAACTTTCCTCGGATTTCCCGAAGATGATTGCACATCGAATAGATCTGTTAATGAGCCCATCCGGTCAGGATCATCCGTTAGTCAGAGGGGAGCCTTCAAATGCTGCCTTGCTGGGGTTCGGGCAAATATGGGCACTGCAGGGGCTTTTGCAGCTTGCTTCTGAATTCATTAAATAATCATGGGCTCCCTCCACTTTTAGGAGCTATGGCGCTGCATGGGACAGATGGGAGTCCTGGTGCGGTCAACAGGGTGTTTATCCAGTTTCTATACCTGAAGTGCAGGTGCTCACTTTTTTGCCACACCTGTCCTAGGATGGCAGGGCATTCCGAACTACAGGGGTGTACAAATCAGCCATATCGGGTGGCCATGAGAAAGTGGACGGTTTGCCAGTTGGGGAGCACTCGGCAGAAGTGCGTTTGCTTCGAGGCGTAAAGCTGCGGAAAGCCTCCGGCTCTGAGATATTCAGTGTTGTGCAGGGCTGGACTGGGTACCAAAAGAGGCCCTGGAAATAAAGTTCAAAGTGGCCCTGTCGGACACCTTTTCAGCAAGCCCAATGCTTTTCCTATGAGAAAATTTGGAAATACCACAGAAAAGAGGCCCAGGGTGCAGAGGCCCACCGGGAAATCTCCAGCGTTCCCTCTGGGCCAGTCCACCCCTGGTGTTGTGGGATGTTGACCAGTGTTTAGACTGTTCGTAAGCTGGCCGGAAAACAGCCAGATGTCCATCACTAAATTGTCAGGGGGGAAGTTAGCAGTGTTGCTATGTTTAGTGTCATGCAGGAGAGTATTCGATGTGAAGGCATTGGAGATGAATAGCAAATTCTTCTATCCAGACGGTGTAGTCTTTAGCATAGGCAAGCGAATGAAAAGTGGATCTAGATTGATATCCTATTAGTATTTCCCAGGTAATCCTAGGCTCTGCTTGGCCCAGTGTATTAAAGATTGAGAAAGCGACGGGCCATGGCAGGCCAGTAGGGGTGCACCAGTTATTGATAGCAAGCAGGAAGTCTTTTCATGCGGTCGTTTTATCCACCGTAGCCAGGTGCGTCGGGGAGATTTTGGAACTGCCAGGTATCGATTTATGTGTATTTGGAGCACATTCTGCTTATGGCGCAATGGCGTCTAAAGCCTTTGCAGCAGGCGTTTCTTTACAAGATATTCTGAAGTCTGCTGACTGGCCTTCCGCTGCAATGTTCAAGGCGTTCTATTGTAAGCCAGTGTTCACTGTTGCAACGGCAGTATTAAACAGCTTTGAACAAGCATAATGCTCGTCTTCGGTCTTGACCTAGAATGAAGATCTAGGCTTATAGCACAAAGTCTTGATTCTATTAAAGACAGAGGCAAGCATTATCGCACCCAGAGTCCATTGTGCATTGTAATGTGCTATGCTGAAATGACTGTGTTGCTATTGTTTGTTCTGCAACATGTGTACCCCAACCTCACTGCATTGTTTTTCTTACCTTCATGTTCTGGTGATGACCAGAAGAATACTTGATGGGCCGGCAGTCCGATGATGCAGAAGACAATTGTTCAGCTTCTCTGCAACATCTTGGAGGAGGTTGTTCACTGGAGCCGCTGCTCCCTAATTGCTAACTGGACTTGCTTCGTTACTCAATTTTGCGAGTTGATGATAGTTTCAAGTCATCAAAAGAAAGAGGAAGGGACCCATGCAGGATGTGCCTCATAAGGACTGCTGTGTCAGGATTGTTGGATCGCAGGACTTCAAAATAAACTGCACTTATGGATATGGAGTTTTGTAGTTGCCCGAGTGTTTTGTTTCTTTTAAAGAGTATTTGAAAGAAAAATAAAACAAAACAAGTTGAAGTTTAATTTTAAAGCTGCTGGACAGTGGCAATAAAAAAAGAAAAGGATAATGCTGGCTTGTATGTTTTTAACATTGAGAGAAAGCCTAAAGACAAATGGGCAAGGGGAGACCGTCAGAAGAGAAGCCTTCCTTTGGCCACTTTTAGTTGCTACTGTTAGTGGTGGGATCAGGTAGGTTTAGGGTTGGACTGAGAACGTTTTGAGTTTGGACTTCATAACAACAGACGGCCACCTTTTAGTTTAAGTTAGCTAGGGAATTCACCTCTAGCGATAGGGTGAGAGAGGCCCTTTTCCTTATTATTTAAATAAAAGAACATCAGAATTTCCACTGTCTGACTCCTTCTTCTGACGAACCACAGTTTCTAGAGGATGTATCCAATAAGCTTGTCATACTCCAAGCTGACAAGAGTTTAGGAGGTGTATCGACAACCCATGGAATGGGTTCAGCTCTGATCGTGCAGGTTTTTTTTGCCTTTCCAGCCCAGTTCCAACCCGCTGTTGACGGTTTACTTGCTCTTCGGTGCTGTTGCATTTCTATATCTTTGTCCACTGTTTGAATGCCTGTGTTCTGATTCATGAGGGCCTCTGTTTTGCAGGTTAGTGATTGACCTTTCATTGGTGTGTGAATTGCAGACCTGAACCAGTCTGTGACATTACGGAACATCCAGCATCGAGTATGGGTGCCAGGGGAGAGGTCCTGGAACAGCTGTACTTTTAGTCGTTCATAGACTGTGTCTCCACTGCTTCTGGCTTTGCTTAAAATTCTCTTTTGTCTTAAAAAGTGGACTTGGGTAAGAGTTTCTGGGGTCAAACCCTTCTTCCATTGGTAAGAGGTATACACTCAATGTGTGCAATCTAATATAAGCTGTTTGTGTTCCACAGGCAGGCAGAATCGTTTTGAAGAGTGCTGTGATGTATTCTTCTAGTTCGTGGTTTACTGTTCTTATTGGAATCTCCTAGATAGGAATGCTGTTTCTCTGGGACCTCTTCTCATAATCTTCTTGTTATGCGCCGTGTTTCGAGTGTCTCAACCCTCAGCTATGTTAGGTCACAGGAGAATCTGCATCTTCTACTTCACTTACTCTTCTTTCCACTGCTTGGACCAGAGTGTCGAGTTGCAAGACTTTCTGGTCAGTTCCGCAAGGTTTCCAAGAATCTCTTCAAGATTTTGTAGGTCAAACTTTGTGGCTGGCACATCTAGATTCGGCATCGGATTTGGCGTCTCATCTTGTGCTGCGTTTGTTGTTCCTAGTGTGATCTTGATTAGCAGAGCTTAGAGTTTCTATGCTCGCTTTCCTGTTTTTGCCCATTCGAATAGTTGTGTGGTTTATTGCACTCTTGATGAGGAACTCTGAGGTGGGCTGCTTGGCTTGCTTAGTGCATTTGATTTCTTTGTTGCAGGGGTATGCATCTCCTGGTTGTTTCACCCATTTTTGGTGATGATGTGGAGTGACTGCAGGGTTCGGGGGGGATTGTGTGATATTACCAACTACTTGTCAAGGCTGGATTGACTCGTACCCTCCCCCTCTCTCCTTACCCTGGTGGAATCTCTTCAGCTCCTATGACTGGGGCCTTCCAGATCACTTCTCTGCTATGTTTGGTATATGGGCATTGCCCCCATTTGATGTTAATGTTAGGACTTATCAATAACTCCCCCCAGTATCATACGAGGCAGCAGCATGATGTAGAACGCCCTTGTGTTGTGCCACAAAAAATAGGCCTTGGTTTACAAGCAAGTGTTTTTCCCCATATCGATCTTGCTGCTCTCACCGTCTGTCGGTTTTGCATGTGTTCTTTCTGCAAGAGGGCTCACTGCAACACTCTGAAGTTGTCACCAGACGGTGAGGGGGCCCCCTTGAGTGCGGCAACGTCTTGGATTTCCACAGGCAGAGCCATAGAGTGCTGCAGTCGAGCGGCAGCCTCCTCTCTTCCCAGCCCCCCTGCCACGAGGTTAGTCCTATGTTGTGCCCCCCACTGTACTCGGTCTTGATGGCACTCAGCTCGGACCCCAGGTCGTAGGGCTTCTCCAGCAGTTTGTGTCCGTCATTTCCTGCATGTGCTCGCCGGGTCCCCATTCAAATTGGCTGGGTGCTCCAATATCACCTTGGCACAGCCCCTGTTACGTGAGTGTCTGAGGCCGGCCAGGCCACTTGTGGGACAGTTCTGCAGTTCTTTCTCTACTTGTGCTCGCCAGGGTACCACCAAAGCCGTCCGGGTGCTCAGTTATCACCACTGAGCGCGTGGTTTCCATAGCAAGCTCTTCAGGTCGACCAGCAGTCCAGCTCCGGGCCATCTCTGCAGTGCACCCCCCGTCTCAACACTCCAGTGCCCAACCTCCAGGCTCCTCCTGAGCCCCTTAGATTAAGCTTGCACTCTGGGTCACTGTACCTCCCACATGGACAGTATCACAGGGACATGCAGCCCGGGTCTCAGTGGGTCTCCTGTATTTATGTTGTTGTTTAGAGTGCCTCTCGCCACCCGTCTCCTTTACTCTCATGTCCAGGGGGGCTTAGGTCTCTCAGCCCCCATTTGTCATAGGCCCCACAGGAGCTTGTTTAGTTTGCGGGCGCCATGTTGAGCTGTCAAGCCACGACACATGCAGTGGCCTTTCTACAGCCACGTGGTGAGGAGGGACTTCAGAAGTGGACTCCACCACGTAAAGTTGTCGATTCCAGCCATCATCCTGCAGGAGCATTCTAAAACCTTCAGGTTAGGTTATTTATGAACAAGGGATATCTACCGTGATGCTGGAAATGCTTTGGAGGGACATGGCCTCCTTGTCCCACTACTTCCCTAGTTTGTGTTTTCTGTAAGTTTTCTCACAGGTGTCAAGTTCTAAACCCTGGCCGTGCTATTCTACATCTTCATTTTCGGTGTACAAGACACATGGGATTACCCGTTTGGCACCTATGGGTAGGGGTACATTTTGGTACCCCTAGTGTGTGTTGTTGGGCACCTGTGTGTTGCCCCACAGAGCAGGGTATGGGCTGGTGGCAGCTACATGCTGATTTTGCAGTGGCTCTGGGTCGCCTCCATTTTTATGACACCCAGACCTTGCCATAGGAATAATTGGTGGCTGCATGGATGCCTTTGTGTGTGATCGGCTGACTGGGCCCAGCTCAGCCTGACTGAATGTGGGAATTTGTGTATATCTGTCATGGCCACAGGCCTCAGAACACAAAACCCACACCATCTAGTGATGGGGGCAATGGGTCATTTGACTCACTTATGTCCCTTTGGGACCCATAAACACAGGGGCCCTGGCTGGACTCAGTCCTGTTGCCTTTGGTGCCAGGCTCATATAGAGATATGAGTAGGAACACTTTATTTCAGTGCTGGAGTGCTTTTACTTTATTTCAGTGCAGGAGTGCTTTTATTTTACAAGAATTTTCCAGGAGCTGAAAGCCTTTATTCCAGAGAACATCCTCATGTGCTGACTCATCGGGTGTAGCTCCCTAGGCCTGGTCTTCATGTGCTGACTCATCGGGTGTGGCAGGCAGGCTGAACCTGGTGGGCCTGGCTTCAGAAGCTCAGCTATATAAGCTGCTCCATCCTTAAGGCCTGTGCTTCATGTTACTGTGCACTCGCGTGCAACGTGACGCTCACTGCCTCTTGGACCAGTTTACTTACCTTTGAAACCAGCCGTTCTCCTGCATACTCGCCTCCAGGAAACCGGTGCTTCATCACTTCATCTGCAGACTCATCTCCTGACATCCAGTGATCCTGATCCTGACGCCGCAGCACCACTCTCCGTATCCACGAACTCAGACCCTGTGAAGAAGAAGAAAGACAAGGTTAGAACATCTGTCCTAGGGCCGCGGCGCATTTGCACCACACGCGCCCCCTAGTTAACAATTCACCAGCTACTGTAAACGCTGCAGCTTCGTTCCTCATTCCCTCCGGCTGCCGGGCCGGCAACATCACCTGCAAGGGAAGAAAGCAAAAGAACAAACATCAAAAGTGAAACGGACAGCAATACAAGACAACAAACTTTACAATACAACAAAAACAGACGAGGAAAGACGAAGGCAAACAGGAACACTTGCCTGAAGTATAGTGGCTTAGTCACAGCAGGACTGGACTACCACTTGCAAGGGACCAGTGAAGTAACTTGGTCCAGATCATACAAGCGCCCATGCCAGAAGCAGCAGGACCGAGTGCTCGCTAAAACTAATCAACAGTGAGCTTTCCAGGGACAGCGCATTACATGGGTACCACAGTTTGGGAGAAGGGGTCTGGAAGGGGATCAGGCGCACAAGCTACCATACTCACGCCCCCTATTCTCCACGCAAGAGCAGTCCAGAGCAGCATCACCTATTACCACCAGTCACCACATAAGCACAGGGGGCAAAGTCAGACCCGAGCGACCTCACCCCCGGGAGGGCTGCAACCATGCCCCAACGCCTCCGCAGAGACCAGGTGAGCATAGCAGAACCCGAAGCCTCTTCGAATCTCTGCCTGGGTGTTATGGAAACTTCTGAAACTGACCAGTTGGCCCGATTACTGGGAGAGTTACGGGCTGAAGTTCATGCTTCAAGACAGGAAACCAATGCCATAAGGAGGGATCTAATAGTGAACCGGGAGCGGACAGATGAACTAGCAAGGCAAATGCTCCAGGCACAGGCAGGCCAGGTCCCACTGCCAGGGTATGCCCCTCCTGCCGTGCCTCCACAGCCCACGCCAGTACAGGTGGTTCTTCCAGGGGGGGGTTCTCCTGGCCCCACCAGAACGCTTCACAGGCGATCCGAATAAGTACGCCATCTTTATGAATCAATGTCGCCTACTTTTCTTGTGCAGACCTGGGGCATCCCCCAATGATCAAGCGAGAGTGGCATTTGTACTCTCATATTTGGAAGGTAGTGCAGCGGACTGGTCAATACCCTTGTTAAACCAGGATGATCCTTTGCTTCGAGACTTCGGAGGTTTTCAGCGTGAAATGGAGAAACTATTTGCAGGGCACACTCAAGGGCGGGCTCTGGACAATGAACTGTTATCACTGCGGCAGGGTAATCAAGACTTACTAACATATATCACTTCCTTCAATCGTCTGATAGCACAAACTAACTGGCCAGAGGAGAAAAGAACTACGCTCTTTTACCAAGGCTTGCGAGGGGAACTTAAGGACGTATTAGCCCAAGTAGTAAATCCCCTGGAAAGATGTGCTGAATACATCGACCTGATAGTGCAGCTCGATCGCAGATTGCTGGATCGGAAGATGGATTGGGCCAAGGCCGAGGGGCGGTCGGTCTATGTGCGACTCCGTGAGAATCAAATCAAATCGAATGACACGAACAGTCCGAGCCAATGCAAATTGGAGGCTTGCGGAGCCCACTCACCAGGGCAGAAAGGGAGAAAAGTAGACAGCAGCAGATTTATTTATTTATATTACGCTGGTAGCTTGTGAGCTTCGGGGCGCAGATACATGAACACAAAGGACAGAAAAAAAGGAAGAAAAGGCAGAACACAGAGCACAAGACAGTACAATAATAAAAGAGGGAGCTGAGATGGATTGGAGGCTGTACTTAAAGGCTTTTGGCTTTACTTAAAGATTTGTGTTTTCAGTAATTTACGAAAACGTAGATAGTTTGATTCCAAAGATTTGCCTGCACCGTTTTTGTGTCTTAAAGGGCCACAGCAATAAAGCCTTGATCCGCCGATCTAAGCTTCCTGATGGGCACGTAGGGAGTGAGTTTGGATTTTAGGTAGGCAGGAGCTTTACTAAAAATACATCTGTGTGCCAGTGTAAGAGATTTAAGAGATTTAAACTGGACCCTTTCCTCAAGTTTTAGCCAATGCAGTTCTTTTCTTGCTTCGCTGATATGCTGGTTTCTGGTTTTCTGTTTGATGATTCTTACTGCATTGTTTTGTAAAACTTGGTAGCTATTATAGCATTGTTATTGGAGTCTAGGATGAGCGCATTGCCTTAATCAAGGCGAGATAAGATTGTGGCTCTTGCAATCGTTGCGCTGTTTTTTTTCCGATAAGTAAGGTTTTATGGCTTTTAGTAGGCGAAGATGGTATGAGCAGGTTTTTTTAACGTATTGGATTTGAGCATCTGATCCCAGGGATGCTTCCAGCATCATTCCAAGGGTCTTGACCTTGTTCAAAACTTGGATTTAGGTATCTTTTATTGTGAAGGCACTGTATGAGGGAGTGAGCATTGATCTGGCTAAGTCTGTGCAAAAAACCATGAGCTCTGTTTTCTTGCCATTAAGGCAAGTTTTTGTTTGTACTGTGGTAAGGCAGGTAACTATGTCCGATAATGCCCGGTGAAACCACTCAGGAAAGCAGTTGGAGCAAGTGACAAGGGTGAAGAAGAACAGGACTCGGGGAATCTCCAACGCCCGGCAAGCATAGGGGTCCACTTGTCGAGCGGTGAAAAGGAACCTACACAGACCTCACATCTAGTCATCCCTGTGCTCCTGGTAAACCACAAGCAACCATGGGAAATACATGCCTCGGAGGCATACATTGACAGTGGGGCTGTGGGAAATTACATGGACCAAGATCTTGCTACCCGGATAGGCCTTCCTCTCTGACAGAAGCAGGTTTTGGAAAACGTCACAGCAGTTGATGGATCTCAGCTATCGACCGGCCCAGTGACGCATTACACCGAGAAGGTCACTCTTCTGTGTCAGGACGGTCACCAAGAGGACATCACCTTCGATCTCATCGGCGCTCCTCAGTTCCAGATGATATTGGGAATGCCCTGGCTGGAGAACCACAATCCCAGGATTGACCGCCGTAAACGAGTTCTGACCTTTCCCCAAGACTGTGCCGACACCTGCTATAGCAAGAGATTCTCATTAAAAGGTCTTACCAACCCAGGTTCGTCGAAGAAAGAAACCATACTGGTCCTCACCAGTTCACTACCACCTGAATACCAAGATTACCAAGATGTCTTTCAAAAAGAGCAATCAGACACCCTACCTCTGCACAAACCGTATGACTGCCAAATTGATCTGGTACTTGAAGCTCAAGTTCCCTGCAGCCGGATTTACGCCCTAGCAGAACAGGAACACCAGCATCTAAAAACCTACCCCGATCAGTATCTGGCAAATGACTTCATTTGTCCGTCCAAGTCTCCCGCATCCTTGCCTCCTCCTTTTTTGTGCCTAAAAAGGAGGGAGACCTGAGAACTTGCATTGACTACAGAGCACTTAACCAGCTCACGGTAAAAATACGGTAGCCGTTACTGCTTCTCCCCGAGCTCTTGGATCAAGTCAAAAATGCTCAGATATATACAAAACTAGACTTGCGAGGGGCCTACCATCTAGTAAGAGTCAAAAAAGGAGACGAGTGGAAGACGGCCTTTCGCAACGAAATATGGCCTTTGTGACTATCAGGTTATGCCCTTTGGACTATGTAATGCCCCGGCGGTGTTCCAATTTTTCATGAATGATTTGCTCTGCGAACTGTTGGACGTCTGCGCTCTTGTCTATATTGATATTCTTACCTATTCGACCACCAAGGAGGACCACGTCAACCATGTCCGGGCAGTTTTGGAGAAACTGCGGCAACACCGGCTATATGCCAAATTGGAGAAATGATTATTTCATGTGACAGAGGTAGAATTCCTCAGCTTTATTCTCACACCACAGGGCGTATGCATGAACACACGCAAGGTAGACGCTATCCTTAACTGGCCCTCACCGACATCCATAAAGGGAGTACAGAGTATACTTGGGTTCACCAACTTTTATCGCTGGTTCATTCCCGGGTTCTCCCAGATCGTCCACCCAATCTCCTCTTTACTACAGAAAAATAAACAATTTAATTGGTCCGCAGAGGCAGAGAAAGCCTTCCAGGAGCTAAAACAAGCATTTACCACAGCACCAATTCTACGGCATCCTCGACCAGAAAGACCATACATGGTCGAAACTGATGCTTCCAACATAGCATTTGGAGCAGTCCTGTCACGAGACCCCTAAACAGGTCAGTTGCATCCCGTGGCATTCTGGTCTTGCAAGTTTTCAGCCCCTGAATTGAATTATGCAATCGCTGATAGAACTGCTAAAAATTAAGGCAGCGTTCAAAGCCTGGTGACATTTTCTTCTTGGAGCTAGACATAGTCACTGTCGTCACGGATCATCGTAATCTACAATATCTGAAGACGGCTAAAGCGCAATCATCACGCCAACTCCGCTGGGCTCTCTTCTTTGCGCAATACTACTTCGTCATCACCTATAGACCCGGAGTACGCAATGGAAAAGCGGACGTCCTGTCTCGCATGAGTGAGGGAGAAGAGGCATTCACTAGACCAGACCATGTGGCATCATCCCTGAAGGACGAATTCAAGGCATGATTGACGCAACCACCACTCTAGACAACTTAAAATCTGACCTGTAACACTTGATGAGCCCACCAGCGCAACAGGAATGGCTAGGGAAGGGAGACTGGTATACGATCATGGACAACCTACCATACTACCAAGGACGATTGTACATCCCGGATAGGAAATTACAGAATCAAATCATTGCAAACTTTCACGATTCATTAGTAGAAGTGCATCTGGGAATAGCCAAAACCGAGCTAAAATAAAGAAAAATTACTGGTGGCCAACTTGGCGAAAGGATATTGTCCAGTTCATCGCAACCTGTGGCACCTGTGCACAACACAAGTCCCAAAAACAAAGTCCTGCAGGTCTGCTACATCCTTTAGACGTACTCCCAGTACCTTGGCATACGCTATCAATGGATTTTATTACAGACCTTCCCTCCTGTAACGGATACAATACCATCTTAGTTGTCGTATATCTGTTTTCCAAAATGTCCCACTTTATTCCCCTGAAAGGTCTCCCAACTGCTTATACTCTGGCTACCGTGTTTTTGGAACAGATCGTCCGGCTACACGGGTTCCCATCAATATTGATATCAGACAGAGGAACTCAGTTTGTCTCTGCATTCTGGAAAAGGTGTTATAAAAGTGCCAAATTCGACCTCCGGTTATCTACAAGCCATCGCCCCTAAACCGACGGCCAGACCGAACGGACTAATCAGACCCTCGAGCAATACATAAACTGTATGCTGCAACAAACCGAGGATACCTGGAAGGACATACTTGGAAGGACATACTTTGGTTAGCAGAATACACATATAACAACTCCATTCACACCAGTATGGGACAAAGCCCATTTTACAGTGTACGGTCGACATCCACGGACATCTGTTTTCGACCTACTCGAATCATTAGAAATGCCCGCTGTAACAACCTTACACAAAACCATCACGCAGGTTTTTAAGGACGCAGCAGAGCATCTTGCCAGAGCCAAAGAGAAACGGAAGCAGTTTGCAGATCAACACCAAAGGGAAGCTCCCAACTACCAAGTTGGAGACAAGGATTGGTTAGCATCCAAAAACATCCCCCTGAAAGGACCACAGGCGTTCCGTCCCAGATATCTGGGACCCTACACTATCAAGGCTGTGATAAATCCTGCGGTGAGGAAATTAGAATTACCGGCCCACATGCAGATCCACCCGGTGTTTCATGTCTCCCTCCTAAAACTATTGAGACCAGGTACGCGGATCGATACTCCACCGGATCCCGAAATAGTTGAAGGAGAACCAGAATACGTAGTTAAAAGGATCCTAGACTCTAAGATGGTCCAGTCCAAGTTATACCACCTTATAGACTGGAAAGGTTATAGACCCCAAGATCGGACCTGGGAACCCAGTGAGCATGTCCATGCTCTGCGATTAATAAGGCAGTTCCACCGCAATAACCCCACTAAACCAGGGGCAGGGGGGGGAACCACCCATGAGAGGGCCCTTGAGGTGGAGTGCTGTCATGGCCAAAGGCCCCAGAACACAAAAACCACACCATCTAGTGATGGGGGCAATGGAACACTTGACTCACTTATGTCCCTTTGGGACCCATAAACACAGGGGCCCTGGCTGGACTCAGTCCTGGCGCCAGGCTTATATAGGGATGTGAGCAGGAACACTTTATTTCAGTGCAGGAGTGCTTTTACTTTATTTCAGTACAGGAGTGCTTTTACTTTATTTCAGTGCAGGAGTGCTTTTATTTTACAAGAACTTTCTAGGAGATGAAAGCCTTTATTCCAGAGAACATCCTCATGTGCTGACTCATCGGGTGTGGCAGGGTGTGGCAGGCTGGCTGAACCTGGTGGGTGTGGCTTCAGAAGCTCAGCTATATAAGCTGCTCCATTCTTAAGGCTGGTGCTTCGCGTTACTGTGCACTCGCGTGCAAAGTGACGCTCACCGCCGCTTGGACCAGTTTACTTACCTTTGAAACCAGGTGGTCTCCTGCATACTCGCCTCCAGGAAACCGGTGCTTCATCGCTTCATCTGCAGACTCATCTCCTGACATCCAGTGATCTTGATCCCGACGCCGCAGCATCGCACTCCTCAACCACGTACTCGGACCCTGTGAAGAAGAAGAAGAAAGACAAGGTTAGAACATCCGTCCTAGGGCCGCGCCGCATTTGAACCCTGTGCGCCCCCTAGTTAACAACTTACCAGCTACTGTACCACTGCAGCTTTGTTCCTCATTCCCACCGGCTGCCGCCTCCAGGTCCGCAGCTTCTGCCGGGCCGGCAGCATCACCTGCAAGGGAAGAAAGCAAAAGAGCAAACATCAAAAGTGGAACGAACAGCAATACAAGACAATGAACTTTACAATGCAACAAAAACAGATGAGGAAAGACAAAGGCAAATGGGAACACTTACCTGAAGTATAGTGGCTTAGTCGCAGCAGTACTGGACTACCACGTGCAATGGACCAGTGAAGGAACTCGGTCCAGATCATAGAAGCGCCCCTGCCAGAAGCAGCAGGACGGAGTGCTCGCTAAAACTAATCAATAGGTGAGCATTCAAGGGACAGCGCATCCCACAGGTACCACGTTTTGGGAGAAGGGCTTTCGAAGGGTATCGGGCGCACAAGCGGGCATACTCACGCCCCCTATTCTCCACGCAGGAGCAGTCCCGAGCAGCATCCTCTATTACCACCAGTCACCACATAAGCACAGAGGGCGAAGTCGGACCCGAGCGACCTCACCCCCAGGAGGGCTGCAACCGTGCCCCAACGCCTCAGCAGAGACCAGGTGAGCGTAACAATATCAACAAAAACCCTCACTTACCTCATTCTTGTTGTCTCAAGGCTAGTAAGAATGCTATTGTATTATTCCCCTGCTCCTTCCCCTGCCTTGAAGTGCTTTGAAACACATTGTGTATAAGCGCTATAGAAATAAACTATCAATATCAATACCTCTGTGTCAGAAGCTTCGAGTTTTCCTGGAGGCCTTCATCCTGAGTGCAGCAGGGGTGAAGACGTTCTGCTCTTCATCAAATCGTAAGGCTGCTGTGTTGATTCAAGGACTGATCAGAGAGGAACGGGACAGGTGACCTCTTTCCGTAGCTATGAGGGGACATCGTGCAACTGTAGTTCTTCACCTGAAGTATCCTGGAAGCCATTCCTGAGTGCCTGCCGTCCTGAAGAAGAGTTACTGGGCATCTTGGGCCCAAGAGGTCCTCCAGCATCGTCCAGGGTCTGGAGGCTGTCTGATAATTGGAAAGCCAGACTGCGGTGTATAGCCAGAAGAAAGGCAACCCTTGCTTAGTGTTTCTTGACGCCTAGAGCTTTCCAGCTTGCCAAGTTCAAACAACTCAAGAAATTTTCAAGTGACACTGCAGACCCTATATCTGTCCAGTTTTCCATGACTGAGGAAGTTCAGTGTTGCCGCCTGTAGAGAAGTGGCTGCCGGTGGTTTTTTCACCACTCTGCACTGCCGAAAGAGTCTTGAGGGTCCAAACTTAGTGGAGGTTCGCAGAGGAGCCAAGTGCTCGAGTCCAATTCACCAGAAGCCATCCCGTCATCCATGCAGCAGCTGCGGAACCGAAAAATCAAACGGTGACAAACTGCTAATTGACGAAACCCGACACATACTTTTGTCACTGCACCCGTTGACACCGAAGGTCATTGATGAAAACCAAAGAACTCATTTTCACCTTCCAAGCCTTGTCGAGGTCCAGTGTTAGAATCAATTTCTGAACTCTGCACTGGTGAATAGATGTTCAGGAGGCCACCCTAGTTTAGTGAAACGGAACACTTCTGCATAGTTAGCGAGGACAATTCAAGGTACTTTGGAGAGCTGTCAAGGCAAAGTCTCAGGAGTAGTGGGGGTGATATGAGGTCTTGGATGAGCACACATAATAGGAGACAAGAATTACTCTTAGACAGTAGTATATCAAAAATATACAATTTATTAGCCCTTTAACGAACACGTGAATAATGAATACAGTAGTATCACTACTTAAACACACACTATGTAAAATATATATAGTGTCACTTTTCAGTCAGTGCAGTAGAGTGCGGATTCCCACCAAAACCTACGAGAAGAGAAAAAACACAAACCCGTGAAACACAATGACCAACTCCAGAAATTGATATTCTGGAGGCACGCCCTCTCCATAGCCCTCCTGCCAGGATACACCCTTCTCCGGCAGGACAGCCCGATTTCTAAACGAGGGGATGTGGCTCTCATTTTTAAGGATTCACTATCAATCAGACAGATCAACTCCCTTATAGGAGGCAATGTGGATGCCCTTACCGTGAAACTCTCCATTTCGCCTAACTGCACAATTGCCATCCATGTCATCTACAGGCCGCCTGGCCCACTACTTGACTTCCAGGATAACCTTCTCCACCTATTTAGTAGCAACCTGAAAAGCGCCACTAAATCCATACTATTGGGGGACCTTAACCTTGGCCTTAATGACCCAAAAGACAAACAAGCTAAATCTCTGGCCAAAGCACTTCAGGACTTGGGCTTTGAACAACGAATCTCTAACCCCACTCATTCGAAAGGATGCACCCTAGACTGGGTAGTGGACTACAACTGCAACATTGACATCAGCTCCAACACCCCCTGTCCATGGACCAACCACCACCACATCCACTACTCCATTCCCGCCACCCCAAACACTGTCACACCTATCACACCAGCGCCACCTGCCTTTGCTAGAAGCGCGCGAAAACTAACGGAAAACAATATCCTCCCATTCCTAGACATCCCTGCCCTCAAGCCCCTGTTTTCCAAGGATCCCATTGCGCTGGCAGAACTTTACAATCAGACAATCAAAAAAGCAATCAATACGATTGCCCCTCTCGAAAAAAAAAGAAAGCGAACTACGGAACTCAAAGAATTAGGCACCCTCAAACGCACAGAACTCAAACTGGCAAGCTAACCCTCAGGACATCACCCTACAGACCTACAAGAAACTTGCAGCTCAATACAAAAATGACATTACAGTAGCGAAATACTCATCTTATAACACAAGAATCTCTAATGCCAAATCGGAATCGAAAGGGCTATTTGCCATATTTAATCCCAAACCCAAGCACCCATGATATTGTGAAAGATGAATGATGGTGTTCAAGCATTCAGGCAGCGATGCTCAATAAAATCGATCTTCTACAGACTAAAATTAAATCCCACCTTGTGGCCCTGCCTAAATCTGATATGCCCACCCCACTTTCGACTAACCCACACGTCACGCTTGAAAAAACGCTTTTCCCCTTCAAAGATGTGTCTGAATCAGAGGTACTAGCCATCATGAAAAGCATAAAACTATCCATCTGTAAGGGTGACGTTTTCCCGGCCAATCTCATCAAAGATTGCGCAGACACATTTATTGATGCCTCTTTTGCTTCCAGCACTGTCCCCTCATGCCTGAAAGAAGCCTGGGTTCGCCCTCTGCTGAAAGAACCACCCTTAGACCAGGCCTCGCCAAACAACTACAGACCCATCACCACTGTGCCCTTTCTCCTAAAAAGACTAAAAGTCTTGGACAAAGCTGCATCCACCCAAATCCAACTCTTCCTAGAAACTAACAGTATCCTTGGTAAGAGGCCATCGGGGTTTCCGCCAGGGTCACAGGACAGAAACAGCACTATTAGACCTAAAAAACCAATACGGTGAAATTAGATGAAGGTAAGCCTGCCCTTCTCCTCCTCCTCCTCTTCCTCCTCGACTTGTCTGCAGCATTTTATCTCATGGACCACTCTGCACTCTGCAGGCAACTCATCAACTCGGCCCAATTCTCCCAAGATGCCACGGCCTGGATTACCTCATTCCTTGAAAGGAGAGTCATGAAGGTATTCTCAGAGCAGGCTTGCGCATCTCCTACCACCATACACTGCAGGGCTCCTGTACTTGCCCTACACTGTATAATCTCTTTACCTTACCTCTCCAACAATTTGGACAATCTCTGCATAGCTTACACAAACTATGCCGATGATACCCAAGTTCTCCTTCCCCTAACTGGTTCATATAAAACGGACGCAGAATCTCTTTGACAAAAAATCTACACCACCATCCAATCTTGGATGCCAGCCAATTGATTATGCCTCAACAGTGATAAAACTGAGCTCCTTCTATTAGGCCCCAAAGAAATTCTCAAGAAGCTTGACAAACCATACAACTCCTTCCTCATTTATGACTCCCAAATCCCTGTCTCTGCAGCAGTCAAGATCCTGGGGGTATACATAGATTCCACGCTCTCAATGACACGCCATGTCAGAGCCATTGCATCTTCAGCCTCCTTCACAACCAAACTAATAAATGCGTTCAAACCATACTTCTCAGAGACTAACTGCCTCTCCATAGCCAGTGCCACCGTCGGGTCCAAATTAGACTACTGTAATGTCTTATTTGCCGGCACTTATTACAAAAACTTGTACCGCCGTCAAGTCATACAAAAGAATGCACTAAGGGCCGCCCTCCGCATCCCAAAAAGAGAGCACGTTGCCAGTGCAAGACAGAAAGCTCATTGGCTTCCTGTGAAAGAAAGGATAATATTCAAAACCATGTCCATAACACACACATGCCTCCTGCTCACAACCTCCCCCACCCCCATATCTTGCAGAAAGATTTAATAGAGTATCATTCTCCAGACCGATCAGGACTCACCACTCCAACCAGCTAAAAGTCCCCACCATCAAAAGAGTCAAAGCAGGAGGGACCTGCGTCACGTTCCTTGCCCCCAAGCACTGTAATGCCAGTCTCCCACTACCCTGCGAAACTAAACATCATATCGAACCTTCCGCAAATCGCTGAAAACCGAGCTCATCAATTAGCTCACCCAGTATTCTTTGCACACTCCCCTGCATCCCAGGAGGTAGCTGACCGCCCTATAC
Organism: Ambystoma mexicanum; assembly: GCF_040938575.1. Classification (NCBI taxonomy): domain Eukaryota; kingdom Metazoa; phylum Chordata; class Amphibia; order Caudata; family Ambystomatidae; genus Ambystoma; species Ambystoma mexicanum. Next base: position 873,455,543 of record NC_090926.1, on the reverse strand, counting down.
TGTTTTACCACCCCAAGTTGCCTGCTTGTACAGTGGAACTCTCTCTTTTACCACCATTTCTATCTTTGTACTGCTCACCTGTCTGGCAATAGGTTCAATGTAACTAAGAACCACAGCCAGGTGCCACTGTCTTCTGCCTTGTAACTAAGTAAGCACTGCTGTAATAGCGCCACAATGCCCCAGGGCCACTGTGCGCTTTATAAATTCAAATAAATAAATAAAATATTCCAACTTAAGAAGTGAAGATTGGAGCCTTGTGCTCGATGTTTTGTTTGTGCGTAAACAGCGCTCATCGATGCATATAAAGCTCACAAGGGACCAACTTCAATGGGAAGGATAAGTTATTAGAGGACACTGGAGAGTGAGGAATTTGCTTACAAGAGTCGGAGGCGGGCCTGCTACGGTGAACAAAGTTGTCCCCGACTTTCGGATGACATTGGGAAGCAAGAGCCACCAAGCAAGTCAAGACAAGGACTACAAGGGGATCCTTTGTGCGTAAAAACGGTATGAATGAACTAGAGGCCTGATTACTCACCACCTTTGGCTAACTCCGAGTCAAACTTGCTGGGTTTGAAAAAGGTTGCCTGGACTAAGAAACTCCCTCATCGGTTACGCTTCAAAGTGCACCGGCGCTGCGGGCGCAGGTCCAATTTACATCAGGAGCTGGAGCTCTCGTCACGAATGCAGGACAAAGAAAGCACCAATGCAACTGGTCTCAGGACACTTGAAAACGTGCAGGAAAGTCACCAGCAGCGACTGCCACTGTTGCACAGTGACGCAGGAGCACCCAAGTCTTGCGGACTGATTCACGCTGCTCTGTCGGGGTGCAAAGCAGTAGGGACGACGAGAATTGGCAAGAAGGTGCTTTGCAATGTGAACTAGGGTTGTCTCAAAGCTCGAGCCGTAACTCGATGTAGCAATGCTCGAGTACGGGTGCTAAGGGACAAGGTGGTCAGCACACTGGAGGGCCCAGGTACACTTCTGAGAAGGCTTGTTTCCAATGGCGCCATGGAGACGTTGAGTGATTGGTCCCACCACTCAAAAGGGCTGAAACACCTTTGAAACACCTCGGTCTTTGGAGATCGAGCGCAAAGCAGGGCTTTACCGGGACAACAGCGGGCTCAGGGTGCCAAACTTTCTCTGCACGGTTCCGGACAGTCTCTTGGATCTGCGTTGCATCTCAGGATACTTGGCTCTGTTAAGAGATCGATTCGGACCTCAGGGTGATCTGCGGGTCTGCACTCCGGGGCACTCCTCATATCCTAAAGTCCAGTGAGTGCTCGCCAATGAGGAGACCTGCCCCACTCATGCATGCTAGCAGTGGTCCAATCGGGGACCACTGCAGCTCTCATGCACACCAGACATGCTAACACCAGTAGTGTGGATTGGGACCAGAGAGTCCCAGGCCACTTCCTGGGTACCCACACAAGTGTCGTGCATTAGCCCGCAAAAAAAGCTCCAGCTTTCGCAGGTGAATGCATGCCCAAATAAGTACTCCCTAGGTCACAAAGAGCAAGGGGAAAGCCAAAGGACAAAATGGCCAAAGGAGAAGACACAAGACCTTATAGCACGGCCATGGCGCACACTAGCCACAGTCATGAGCCAAACGCGGTAAGCACGGTATGGGTCTGTAAAAGTGAATACGAATACACAAAAAGCTTCTGCTGTCACCAGTCTCTACTCCTAGGCACATTGTCAATTTACCAAAAACTCCTTAAGGGCTGTCTAGGTCCAGAAAACGCAAGTACCCCAGTATGTGGACAGTAATACAGTTGCCAAAAGTGGCAACAAAGCATAAGGCTAAGGGAAACCATGAAGGACAAGTCGTTTCCCCTGGATGATGAGCGAAAGCCTAGTGGAGCGCAGCTGAAGGCTGTGCTTCGTTGGCAAAAAATCAGGCAGTTGAAACAAAAGCAAACAGTTGTGGGGTCCACAAATGTAGAGGTAAAACAGCAGTAAGTGAAATCCTACCTAACTCACAGTGAGTTTCTGCATCGTGGGACATCCCCAACCCCGTAGTTACCCGCCCAAGGAAACCACTGTGACAGGCCATCATTGCTGCCTTTCCGACACTGCCTGGTTCCCTTCTCCTGCTCGACAGCAATGACTTAGCGATGACTTCGTCCAGAGGAAATCCATCCTCATAGGGCATCGTCAAGTAAAGCTAAGACACACCACAGCTTTAACTTCAAAGGCACCCAAGGTACTGTAACAAGGAAGCAGGACTTCCACCCGCAGAGTCCACCCAAGGGTCACAGATTGGTCCTAAGCCCGGATCCCCTGTTAATTCCCATCACTTAGTGGGTGGTGGGACCTGTAGGAATAAAATCAGACACTACACCATCTCGAAATTCCACTCGACATGGCATGAAAGGCTGCTGGTCTCCCATCTCTCTAACCTGCCTCCTCCTACCTGCTCTGAACTGTCGATTTCAAACCATGGTACTGCACAGGTGTCTCCTGGCTGCTTTCCCTTATTTCATCTGATTTTGTTGTCCCATCACTGATGCTGCAGCCCCGTTGCTCTCCCCTTCCAACCCGCTCCCTCCCACGCCATCCACTTCCTGTTTCCATTCCTCCAGTCTTCCCTAATTGGCTTGTTGCCGATCTTAACTGACCCTCGCAGGGCAGCCCCCTACCCCAGCAGCCCCCGCTGCTAAGGGTCCCAAGGCAAAGGGCGGCTCCAACAGTGGCGGCTCAAGCTAGTGTCTGCAGGTGTCAGCAGGGGACTCCAGTTGCCAGCCGTCAACCAGCAGCGACTAAGGAAGGTAGGAGTGACCCAGGTTAGGTATAGAACCTCACTCTACCTCGCTAACCTGTCCATATAGTAGTACCTCAAACTTAGGTGTGTTTTTCCTATTGTATTTAAAATTGCATTGTGAAAGTAGTGACGTTCTGTGGCTTTGCCTCCTAGCAAAGAACTCATCTAGCAAACCTTTCTACCACTATCTAAGCGCCTGTCGTATTATCCAATTGTCAACTTGTCTCTCTCTGTCTCGTCTGCTTGCACCCTGCCCTGTGTCCTTCCCTAGTGTTCTCCCCTGCCCCTTCCCTCTCCCTTCCTCTTCTCTCCTCTCCCTACCTACTCTGTGGTGCTCTGTCCCTCCTATCTTTTCTAACTGCTTCTCTATCGAGACTACACAAATCATGTGCCCAGTTCTCATGGCACTCCGGTGCGGTACGCAAGAAATGGTCTGATATGACGCTCCCATATGAGAAAGGGGGGGTTTACTGCCCCCGACCTAATATCTTACTGGACAGCAGCGCAGGCCCAATACGCCACTCACTGGTACCCCGGCTCCCCAACCCGCCCACATGTTAAGCTGGAAATCCACTACACATTTCTTTCCCCGCTGCAAAGCGGAGAAAGCTGATCATTTGCATATGTTTTGGAACTGCCATAAATTGGGGGAATTCTGGGGAAGGATCCTAGAGACACTTGCCGAGGTAATAGACATTACAATTGACCCTGACCCACTGGGGATCTTGTTTGGGGTGTGGAAAACCAACAATATTAAACGCATGGCTAAATTCGTTAATATAAGCTGCATAGTGGCCAAGAAATGTGTACTTCAAAGCTGGAAGAGCCCCCCTCTCCCCTGACATTTCAGAAGTGGTTAAGCTTGCTTACATGGTCTCGAAACTGTGAAGAAGAGTACCTTACTATGCTCCCTGCTCATTCCCGCCCCAAGAACATATGCACTGCATTCAACAGCTACCTTAACAATCAAGAGGAGAGAACATCTGAGAGTGGCTCCTCTCCGGCCCCATTAGAAAGTACTTGATCACCATGAAACATTATACTTTGTTAATTCCTCGCGTGCTATAATATTGCCTTTCCGGTTGCAGCACTAATGTTCATGTGTATATTGAATGCATCTCTCGCTTTAACATGTGTGATTGTTGTAAACCTCTGCCAGCAAAAATAAAAGGTTCAAAAAAAATAATAAGAACTCTACCATCACTATGCGATACACAGCCATCGGGAAAGGGGAAACCGACTAGGGCGAGGTCTAGACACGTCTTACAACCCGCCACGAAACTGCGCCACAGCATAACTGATCCCGCTGACACTGCATGAAAGCAGACAATAGGTGAACTGTCGTATGATAACCCGTTCACATACCTAAGAACTGCGGTCATTTTTAGCCACTGTGGGCTACCCGAACACCCCAGCCAGCTTACCCACGCTGAGCCAGCCCTTTTTGTACACTGTATTGGGCCCCTTTGCCGCTTGGGACCGGACGACAGATATCGGGGTTACCAGAAAGAACATGAGGTCTGGGAGCTCGATGCAGGTGAACCCAGACGAAAAGACAAAGTTAGAATTGTAATCTTCCCTAATTCTGTGACATCCGTGCTCCAGGCCCCTGGAATCAGCATAGTAGCTGGACCACATACCAATACCACTTCAACGCCAGACATTACCCAGCGATAGCCTGCCACATCCCTAACCAACAATTGGCACCCAGAACATAAACTATTGTGCTGGACTCTAGCCCCAGAGTGTGCGCATGGCAACGAGTCAGAACCCATAGGGAAACCAGCCAGTCCCCCCGGTGCTGAGCTAAAACCTATGCTGCCTAACACGCAGGGTCATGAAAGAAACATAATACTGCAAGCCCATTCCGGCCCAGAGGAACTCATGCTCAACTATACCCTTTGAGAGGCAACCACAGCATAACTTCAAGACAAGTGCATTCACGCATATACCAGGCCTCTGGCCCCAATGAAGGACTGTCCTCCACCGTGTCATAGAACCGCAATACAGCACAACAGATTTTCACCACAGTGCCTACTAGAGAGAGTACATAGAACACTTGGCCCCCCTCCACGCCCCTGGGCCCCTATCCCCCTCCCCCGAGGACGATAATTGCTAGACTGCTAAACTACCGCGACAGGCACTTGGTGCTTCGGCTCACCACAGAAAAAGGCACGCTACAGTCTGAGTCAAACAGAATTCATATATACCCTGACTTCGCGACGGGCATACAAACACAGACAACATCTTACGACAATGTGAAGTGACTCCTCTGTGCCTGAAAGATCCTATATTCATTGAAGTTCCCAGCCAAACTGAGAATCCACCATGAGGGTAAGGCAAGGCTCATTTCTCCGAAGATCCTGCTCATGTGTGGAAGCAAAAATACCTATACCTCCAAGACAGCCGCCCCCGAAAGCCATCCATACCGCGTAATAATGAGAAAGAAGATTTAGATGAAAAAGACTGACAAACACAAACTCATGACAAGGCTGGCCAGAAACTCTGACAACCTACTACACCGAAGATGGACAAATAAACTATGAATCCCCACGCAATGTCCAGCTGACCAGACAGCAAGCCGACGACATGGCCCCCAACCCCTGGAGATTGTCAAAGAAACCAAACCAAAGCAGCTTACACAATAAATCAGATCATGTCACAATACAGCCCAATAGATATCTGGAGAGCAGAACACCCAACCTCCAGGGAATATACTTACTAGTCCACAGTGCATGATGCCCACTCCCTGATAGACTTCTGGCTGGTATCTGAAGCCTGGTCAAATGGAAAATGCAAATCTACAATAGTTTCACGTATCTGGTCTAATCACTCATCTATAGTCCCTGAAATACTACAAAACGGCGCCGCAGTTTCAAGACCTCTGGAGAATGCCTCCGTCTGCACTATTCGACAACTTCCTTGTAGAAACACTGAGGATAGAAATTGAAGCATTCTTTGTTGAAAACGAGAACTCTGTCCCAAAAATCTCCACAGTCTGGGAAACCTTCAAAGTGTGGCTACGAGGAAAAAATTATTGCCACCACATCAGGCATTTTTAAAAACCACTAGAGCAGAGTTGAAAGAGATGGAAGGAAATCTTAGGGAACTCGAAAACGAATACAGAAAGACACATGATAGAACACTACTGGGATTGATCAAGGGTAATAGACAAAAGTTCTGTGATTTAGCTAGTCGTGAAGCCTGTTTCATGACCTGGAAAGCACAAGCACGACGATACAGCGAGGTAGACCGCCCCGGGTTGCTGCTAGCCGGGATAATTAAAGGAGAACGCAATACACAACACATTGGAGGAATAACCAAACCTATTGGTTAGACTACTATTAAACACAAAGAAATAAACCATATGTTCAGGGTTTACTATTAATCACTCTACTCTAACAACGATAGCGTTACTATAGAGGAGGTTCGACAGTACCTATCGCAGACCAAACTTCCCACGATAGAGGATGCCATTACTGCAAAACTGAAAAGCCCCATCACAGTTGAAGACATCATAGACACTATAGCCTCCCTGGCATCAAGTAAAGCCCCAGGCCCAGATGGCATAGGCATAGAGCTGTATAAGACTTATAATAATAATAATAATAATAATAATTTGGCATTTATATAGCGCTACGAACCCTCAGGTATCTGAGCGCTGCTTATTATTACCCACGGTGTGTGGTGCTCATTTATCGACCTCGGAAGGATGAAAGGCTGAGTTTGGCCCTGCCGGGATTCGAACCTCAGTTAGCAGGCTCTGCACGGATGTCAAAGCGAGCGCTCTACTCGCTGTGCCACTTGACCGGCAATCTTATAAAGATATCCTTGCCCCGAAACTCCTTAACTAGTGGGAAGAAGCATGCACTATGGGCAAACAACCAATCTCCCTCACTGAGGCTGTCATAACGGTACTCTCTAAACCTGGGAAACCCGTAAACGAAATGGCCTCATACTGACCTTTATCTTTGATAAACTCAGATATGAAAATCTTCGCCAAGACTCTTGCCAATAGACTGATGCCATACATGCCTTACTTGGTACACCCCGACCAGTCAGGATTTATATCTGGAAGATCAATAGCTCTAAACTTAAGACGGCCATTCGGAACTATGGCACAAATAAACTGTGAACTCCCGGAAGCAGCAATGATATTAGATGCGGATAAAGCATTTGACTCTGTATCATGGAATTTTCTAATTGGTGTCTTGCATTGCATGGGAATGGGAGGGGAGTTCAGTAAATTCGTCAGACTACTATATACTGATCCAGGGGCCAGAGTCTGCACTAACCAGTAAGGCCTCTGGTTAAAGATGGGTCTGCAATTTAGGAGAGCTGGATTCAATACCAGATTATCTTTGTTTTCCCACCTCGCTTGGCCTCAACTCCTTCCTCCCCCTTGGGCCCTCTCCTCACCTTAATATTGTAAAAGGTGGATTCTCCGTCCTGCTCCTCGTGGCAGTGGCGTGTAGATGTGGGGGACGAGCATCGACCAAGTTACTTCACTGGTGCAAGCCCCCCTCCTGTGGGAATTCAGGCCTGCTGCGACTCCGTAGGTTTGCTGCTTTACAGTCTTTATATGCAGTTCTTATGTTCCTCTTAGTTCGAATAATAAATGTCTTGCTTCTTTCCTTTTAGGTATGGAAAGGTATTTTGGTGTTGTCATGCAGTTTGAAGATGAGCATGGGCCGGTAGGCGAAAGCACAGTGTGCGCGATGCTGTCCGGTGAGTAATGTGCGATGCACGGCGCTGTTTCGCCTTTTATATTGCTAACCTGTGTCTTTTCTCTCCTTGGAGGTTGCGATGTTCTTCGCCGAGCGCCGTAATGTTCCAGAAATGATACTCACCAGGAGATGACTACCCAGGTAAGAATTGTGTGGCTTTCTTCATTCGGGAGGAAACATGAGTAAACGCTTACTAATGCTATCTTTCTTTCTCCTCTTTCCAGGTTATGGTATTCCAGGATGCATGCGGTGCCGGATGATGGAGTTTGTACCTTCAGGTGAGTGGAACTGAAGTCGGTGATGGAGTGAAGACAGGTTACTGTTCCAGGTAAATTTCGTAGTGTTCTTTCTCTCTCTGCAGGTCCTTGCTTTCCGTAAAGCTGGCATCAAAGAACTGGACACGGTGAGCGTTCGGCTGCCCACAGCAGAATAACGCAAAGCATGTTCTGCTGTTTGGGTATGGTTTAAATGGTCTCAGGTAAAGTAGTCCAGGTAAAATAGTCCCAGGCCTGCCACACCCAAAGTAGTCCAGGTAAAGTAGTCCCAGGCCTGCCACACCCAAAAGACTAGACCGCATAGCTCAGTTCCTTGTACCTGAGCTATGTGTGTACCTCCATGTTGGCTGAACCACCCCCCCCCCCCCCCCCAAGTCCCATTCTAGTGTTGGTCTTCGTGATGGTTATGGTTATGAGCCAGGCGCCAAAGGCGCCAGGACTGACTCCAAGAGAGTCTTGGATGAGGGTTTAAGGCCTTTGACCTGGCCCTAACTGGAAGGCTGACTTGCCAGTGAGGGCCAGGGGCAAGGGTCATGACAAGCCCCCCACAAAATATTTCGTGTTATGCCGCCGACACCCTAACATACTTGAAACACCCTTAGGAAAATATATCACCGATACTGGCAGAGATCGATAACTTTACCCTGCATTCAGGATATAAAATAAACACCTGGAATTTGAGTTGTTCCCTCTAAATGAAAAAACCATAGAACCCACGCAACTGCATGGAATGAAATGGGCAAACACAAAAGTCAAATACCTAGGAGTACAGGCAGCGAGGTCATACAAGCTTCTGCACGAACATAACCACGCAAACGACCTATCCATACTGGCACATAAGCTTACTTTATGGAGTAAACTTCCAATATCGTTAATTGGCAGAATAGCAGTTCTGAAAATGATTGTCGCCCCAAAGTTGTACTTTTTCAATACCATCCCGATATGGCCAGGTCAGCAGTTCTTCGATACACTGAGTAGCTTAGTAGTGGGGTTTGTTTGGGGGAGATAACATGCTAGAGAGAACTGGGAGTCTCATAGAACCTTATAACCACGGGGGACTCGCAGGTCCCGACTTCGAGATATATTACTGGGCCTCACAGGCACATTATGCAGGGCTATGGTACCAACCCGACACTAAATATTCACATGATGAAATACAAATGACATTAAATCCATACTGATATGCTCATGCAAGATTGACCCCTGCCCATTCGATCCACTATGCACTACATGAGAGGCTTGGAGGCGCATAATGAAAAGACTTAACATCACCAGATCATATAATCGGAACATCCCACTATGGGACACCCCAGACCTTCCTCCCACAATGGACGCTGACATTGGGGCGCATGGGATCCTGGCAGAACATTACACCTGGGCGATCTCTTCCCTGAAGGCAGATTTGTTAACATAAACCAATTCAAGGATAAACTGGGTGATAACCCTATAAAGACACTACAATATTATTGCATGAGAGCTGCGGTGAGACGGCAATGGCTGTCCTACCCGAATGAACCTGAAACCAACGAATTGGTAATACACAACAACAACAGGAAAGGACTTCTAGCGAGACTGTATTCCAAGATACAAACCGAAACCCCATTACAACCTAAACTCTGAGAAAAATGGGAGAGAGATACGGGAGCAGTGATTGACGATGTCAAGTGGCAGAAGATGTGTACCCTAACTAGGGAAGTGTCGCTCAATTCAAGACTATGATCCAATATAAGTTCCTAAATAGACTGCATTATACTCCCAGACACATCACGAAATTCAACCCACATTGCATACAGACCTGCCAAAAATGCAACTCTGAAGACGCTGATAAAACCTTGCTATGGAGTTGTAAACCAATCGCCGACTACTGCCAACAAATTGCACAAACATTATCTGTCATGCTAGCAATCCAACCTACTTCCCAGCCGCTAAAATACCTCCTAGTTGACATTGGTAAAACGGGCATAAAGACCCAAAAATTGTTTATGTTGGGATGTATCATTGCCAAGAAATGCATTCTACTAAAATAAAAAGCAAAAGAAGCCCCGACACTCAATCAGTGGCTCAAGGAGATGTCGCAAGTGAGCAAAAATGAGGAAGGATATGTGCAATCTATAGTCACTAAGTCCAGACCAAAAGACATATGGGCCCCATACCGTGTATATTTAGATAAGGAGACTTGTTTTGCATCTGTCCCTCAATTTCTAAAAATCGTTTTGGGCTGGGTGTATTTGTACATCTGTTCACCTCTATTGGAAAGAGGGGTGCACGGATGTGGAGGTACACCCAACCCAAAGCGATTTTTAGAAATGGAGGCACAGATGCAAAGCAAGTATGTCCCTCCAATTTCTAAAAATCGTTTTGGGTTGGATGTATTAGTACACCTTTTTTTATTTTTTTATTTGCTTTTATTTCAATTACAAATAAAATAACCTTTGCAAAGATAGAAAATTAGAATACAAAATATTTCTTTACTTCAGATTAGAATTAAAATTTTTTAACAATGCGTATTCAGATTATGTAAAATACTCAGATCAACATCATCATTAAATATTTCTTGAGTGCGCCACTTTTGTTGTATTTCCATATTTAAAGTTTAAAAACTCTTTACCACTTGACGAATAAACGATTTACCATATTATTGTTATTCCCTATTTCAAGCAATGCAAGTTCTTTTTCAATATACTTACAAAAGCTTACCACTTCAAATATTAAGGGGTTATGTGCTCCTTGCATAATTCGAGACCATAAGGACTCCAGTCTTCAAAATCAATATGAACAAATTTCATCAATCTATCAGTTCGGATTCGTTTGAAATGAGGACAATAAAGAATCAAGTGCTTCAATGTTTCAAGCGGTTCATTACAACCATCAAAGCGACATCCGACTAAATCTTTTGTATTATTTACTTTCCAATTCTTAATCCTTTCTCTGGTATAATAAAGGTTAAATCTAAATCGAATAAATGCTTTCCTAGTGATTTCGCAAGGAAATGGTATAATATGATTATATCGCGGAATACGCTGCTTAAGAAAAGCTCCATATTCCTGATATAATTTATGTCTTAATCCGATCAGTAGTTAAACACCAGTCTGAATCAAAGTTTGTTTTTTTTTTGCAAATGAGGGACTGTAATATTCCCTTCGCACAGAACTTGTTGCATTTTCATATGATATTTATAGAACGAGGTTGGAGTGTGTGAACCTAACATCTTATTCATATCCACATACAACGAATTAGTAGGTGGGTAATGAATTTTCGCATAATTAGAAAGCTGTCTCTACTTCCATCGGGTCGATAATGAAACCAACCCCAATTCATGTCGAATAACAGCATTAGGTATTGGCATTGGAAGGAACATTGCGGCTTTCAAAAGTGATCCTTGTAGGCAATCCAGACTAGCAGACATGTCACACAGACAAATGTCCAACGCATAGAGGATAACATTCTGTCTTCAGTGCCATAAATTCGATTAATGGTGTTAGTGAGAATTTACACAGCCGTGAAAAAATCTTTTTCATCTGTAACAAAAGCGGCCTAATCTTAGACCTAATGATATCCGTCCACAAATTCATTGAGCTCTGAGCTGAGAGATGATACCCCAAATAAATTGTGGTATTGATGGATGTTAATTGTGTGTCTTTGATGTGCTATCTAAAATTGCCTTTTTTCTGTTTTAATCCAAATTGCATAATGGCAGTTTTTGCCGGATTTGGAGTCAAGTTATGTACATGTGCAAATTCCGCAAAAAGTGATATTTTGGTTTGTAGCCCCACCAGAGTTGGGTCGAACAAGATAATGTCATCTGCAAATGCCATCCATTTCAGGGAGATACTCCCAAACTTGACAGAGAATAAGTTCTTATTATCCCAAACTTTATCCAAATCGACATATAAAGATTAAATAGGGTTGCTGCTAGATTGCAACCCTGTTTTAGTCCCAATGCTGTGCCTATTGGAGCTGTGGTACCTCCATCCATTGAAACTTTTACTCTATACGATATTTTTGTGTATAGTTTCATAATCCAATACATCAAATCACTCGGAATACCCATCCCCAACATTTTCCTCCATAACAGGTTACAAACTACATTATCGAATGCTGCACTCATATCTATCATTGCAATGTACACTGGGTTCGAATTCTTGTGCTTTGCTCCTGCTATAACGTGGGCGAGAGTGACTGCGTTTAAAGTTGTGCTCATACACTTCCTGAAACCAGATTGATATATAGAATATAAGCCCTTTGTTTCAATACATTTCTCTAGATCCTGTAAGAGTAAGATCGCAAAAATATTTGCTTTAGTATCAATTGGAGAAATCCGGCGATAGTTTTCAGGAAGTGAAGGATCGCCTGTTTTAAATATATGAACTATATTTGCCGTTAGCTATGATGGTGGAATTTCCCCAGATTCGAAGATGGTTTCAAATTTCGTATTGGTAATTTCTGCCCACATAAGAGGGTGCGCCTTACAAAGGCAGGGAGGGAGTCCATCAGGACCCGCGGCCTTAGAGTGGGATAGCCGTGAGATTGCCCAGATGATGTCACTAAGATTCCAGTTAGGCCGTGGTATGTTATTAAGATCTGCTAGAATGCTCGTGCCAGACCGAAATTTGTTGTGTAATTGGTATTTAGCAGTTATATAATTTACCCACGTCGATTCAGAAATACAGTTAGGCATAGATAATACAACATTTTTAGAATCGGCTTTTAAAGTGCACCAAATAACACGAGTGTCATGTGACACAATGGCTCGTATTAAAGCGCAATTCTCCTCATTGTGTCTTAGTATACGTGCACATTTTAGATAATGTTTATAAAAAATTATAATTTGAGACTTCCTTTCCATAATTTCCTTATTAGTTATTTTACTCTGTTTCAGTTTTCTTAAAGATTTTTTTTCCCCTTTTTAGCAATTTACATTTTTGGTCGTAAGAATGAATATAATGCCCCGTACTTTGAGTTCTTTGGAATCTGCCTAGTACTGTTCTAACTATTTCAGAGTATTCAATGGTGGAAAGTCTTCTAAAATTAGCACGATCTTTCCTTTCTAATTCGAGCAAGATCTGTTTAACAATTTGATTACATATCCCATTGTTCCATCTGATAGAATGTTGTGGACGATCAATTTCAACCACTGCTGATGTACTATTTGCTCTAAGGTGGTGATAGTTCAGTTTCAAAGATGTTGTTAATTGTGCATGATCACTGATAAGTATCTGATTTATTTCCAAAGGTGCCATAAAAGTAATGAGATTGCGAATGACGTAAATAAAGTCGATTGTTGATTTCCTCCCTCCTCTTCCCATGTTGCACTAGCTTTCAATTCATTAATCGTTAGTAGATCAAAATCCCAATTAGTTAAAAAATCCCGGAACTTGGCTCCTCTCCTAAATGATAAAGTGAATGAGTTAGCAATGCCTATTTCATTTGAATTTCTACAGTCACAGTTAAAATCCCCCCCTACTATAATCTCACAGGACTGGTACTTTCCAGCAATGAATTCTAGACATGTGTCCAAATCATCAAACATTTAATCTATTGTTACATTCACATGATTCCAATATAAGGAGATTATAATTAATGACGGGTATCTAATAGAGGGTATCTCAGGGTGAATGCCTAATAGACTTCCAGAGTCCCAAACTATTGTAGATTGCAATGAGAGTGAAGTGTTAAATGCAATTGCTAACCGCCCAAATGGACGACCCTTTAGATGTCTCTTAGCTAGCGAACTAAAGTTAGAGTATCCCCTCATTACTAGGGGTTCAGTTTTCATCATTTCCTGTATAATAATTATCGTGGGTAATGCATCACTACATAAATTAAGATACCAGTTCATTAAATTCCCGAATACACAAGAGTTCCAAGACATGATTTTTAAATATTGAATCATTGAGTGGCTATACTGAGGGCAATTTAATTGTAGATGAAGAGTTGGAGCTCAAAATTGCCGAAACCATCGGCTCCAACCAGGGTAAACCCTTTGAGTTGGCAACAACTTTAAGGAGTTCAACCAAGTCGGCATCCGAACCTTCCTTTAATTTCATGGTTGGACCTTTCAGATCACAGCAATTTTCATCAGAAAGATCTGGTGGTTCTAAAAAGGCAGCCGCATCGTCCTCAGTTGCAAAAGTGATCAATAACCAAGCCTTCCCTTTTTATATCCTCCCGGCAGAAACAAATAAATTTCATTATTGCCTCTGAAGTGAAATAACATACAGCTTTGTAATTATTTGATCTAGCCATAGATACCCTAGAAATATCATCCGACTGCACCATTCTCAGTTGGGGAATTTTAGAAAATAAAGAAAATAAAAATGATCGATTGATAAGTCTGTCCTTCAAATCTACAACATTCCCTCAAACCCAATTATATACTGCCTTGGAACATCTGACTGTGTGTTGAAATTAGATTTGGGTTTGGAATGTCCTCCATTCCTCTCTTCAGAGATTGATTTTGTAGAACTGCCGTATTAGTAGTTGGATTCTGATACTCTGAATTTAGCATTTTATGCTGTACTGTATGTCTTTCATGAAAGTTCGGCAGAGTTCCATTATTATTGAAACTTTGTGATAGTGAACTACTTTGTGAAAGGCCATGAATAAATATACCGTTTTGTGTTTGAATAGTACCATTAGATTCACTTTGGGGAGGACAGCTAAACGTATAATTCTCAATGCAAGGCATCTTCATTGGTTCGGGTAATGCTATTTTTATATTTTTGCCCATACCATTTGCTGACATAATCGAATTGATGGTATTCACCTCAGCTACTGTTTTACTGGATGATTAGCCAAACACTACTTTTGTGGTTTTACCCCTACCATTTACAGCAACTAAAGTCATTTGTTTTCTTTGCTCATCTAAGATGTTCGCTGTGGGTGCTCTGCGCACCGCATGTGAGCATACTTCACTATAAGATTTTCTTAACAATGACTGAGAGTCTACACCACTAGGAGCACCATGTTGTTTATTGGCAGTTCTAGTCGTGCGGGTTCGCCCTATTATAGGGAAATAGTTGTTTAGATTAGTTTTAACTTCCGTACATATCATCGGTACAATTGCTGACCCTATACCTTCTTTATTGTTATTTTCCATCACCTTCAAGGACATCTTACGTGTTTTGGCTTCAATTGAGGATTTAGAAATGGATAAGACCTCGAGAGAATCATTCCTAGATTTTATACTTCCAGATTTAAGATTTAAAGTCTTTGGAGGAGCTACTGCCCCTGTTACTCGATTCATAATATTATGATTATCTTCCTCTGCCAAGATAATATTTGGGTTAAGAGCATCTTGACTTTCTTTTGACAATTGTCCTACATCAATGTGTTCATCATCAGTTAATTCTAATGTGGAATTGACTCTTTTGTCCTTTCTAGGTTCATTGCTCGTGTGAGTCTTTACTTCCTTCTTCCGCTTGGCGGACCTCTTAACAGCTCGCATATGCATTCTTTTTGCTCGACGGGACATGAAAGTCTGTGTCTCACTGGATGCATCGTTTTCAAGCTCCTCCTTTTTTTGTTGTTGGATTATTTCAACTAGTGCAGATGGGCTATCAGGTATTGATAAAAGTACTGATGAAGATGGTTTCCTAATTGGTAGGTAAGTTTTAAAGGTAGTGCTCAATGCATTAACCGATGCCTTGATCTCTTTCCAATCATGTTCACATTTGCACTTTACAGGTCCAAGTATGATATCATGATTAGTCTGTTGTGAACCATTCATACATTTACCAACACTCTCAGTACATGCCTCACTGGTTCCTTTCTCGCCTGATTCGGACTTAAGGAATCTGAGGGTATCGATAGCAGTTATGAATCCCTCAATTCTATCAATTTTAGAACATAGATGCTATAAAATAGCCTTAGTCTCTCTAAGTTCGAGGTGTGTGAGTTCATGACCCTTGTCAAGGAGATCCAAGATTTTAATAATCACGGGGAGGGAAGTTGGGGTACACTTCCGTCTGCGTCATTAGTACCTACCACAGATTCAATCTGTGGATATTTGTTTTGTGATTTGATCTCCTCCGGGGGATAAGTGTCTGCGATATTGTTCCCAAATGTATCTCTTCCAAAACATGATCGTTGCTCTTGATGAATTGACTACTCTTAGATTTTCTAAGATTACTCGTCTGTGTTGTGTTGTATACTAATGGAGTCATCATACTGATAGATTGATTAATTTTTGCGTCTAATGCGGCCATCCTCTGTATTGTAATTTTAAATTGCTCTTTACTAGGAGTACACAGGGCTATTGTGGTTGCACAATCACTTATACTCACATGTACAAGGTCACTTACTACCTCCTGTGTAAAGCTATCCGTACATGCAGTTGATGCAGCATGAACTTGAGCTAGGTGGATAGCTTGATTGGCATGACCTGTACAAATTGGACGAGCAACAGGCATGCTCCCAGCCAAGGCATCCAGTGATAATGATTCCTGGTATGATGTATATCCTTTACATACCATAGAATCAATGCTAGATGATGATAGAGCTTTAGTTGTGGCCTCCATAGAACGACCACTTCGTAAGCCATGTGCCATTATCAATTAATTAACGTGAGGTAGGGATAAGATCAACAAAGTACAATTATTAAAAGTTGGATTTTGAAACTAAAACAACTGCGCTGAGAACTCCTCCGCCTAGCGCAGGTATCAATAGGGTCGAAATGCAAAGCTATTCAGATAAAATTGCAATTAGATTTATGCATAAAGCATCCAAATATCCCAGGATTAACCAGGAAAACGAACAAACAGCTATCAGCCTGCATTACTTATCATATATCTCACAAATGCTGGGCACGAATGCATTAAACTAGATAGATATAAAAGAATAAGTGACATTGGTATGGGGTGGAACGCCACTATTCAGAGACACCTGGATAGGATCAAAGAGGAAATACCTCCACAGTTTCCTACCAGGCTAAGCGCCACCAGCGCCTAACAGCCGCACAACAGCCAGCAGGCTTGTCTGCGAAGGGCATAACGCTGCAAGGGTGGGTCTTGCTCTCCTTTCAGGCCCCTGCAAGTCACGTGATCTTGCACGTGTGTCCCCTGGCTCCGCCTCCTCCAGGAAGCGAATTTCAATGGCAAGAACAACGCTTTGCTCGCAGTGCGTGGTCACGTATAAGCAATGTAAAAAGCGTTCGTTTTCACCAGCGTTCCACTTCTGATGTGAGTGATGCAGTCTTGAAGCAGTTTTATTTATTGTACATCTGTGCACCCCTCTTGGTAAGAGGGCTTCTATAATTGTAATACTATGCTTTTGTTGAGGCAATGCTAGTTCATTTTAGTGGGGCTGCTATACTTTTGATGGGACAACATCAGCACTTCTCAGTTGAGCTGCTACACTCTTATTGACAAGGCCCCCCAGCACTTCTCAGCAGTTTTATTTATTAAAATTTTAATTGGTTATTTATTATGCACGTAATACCCAGAGGTTTCTAAGCACAGACCGAGGGATCGAACCTATGTTGCACGGACCGAGGGATCGAACCTGTGTTGCTCAATGTCGTCTTGCTTCCAAGGCGAGCATGTTGCCCCTGAGCTATCCTCCCGAGACTCTGAAGATCTGAAGTACTTTTAATGATAGAGAACCAGAACTATTGAGCAAGTCTGAAATCATCATCATCACCATCATCAGAATAACTAAACACTGTTGTGGTTATACAAGAGCTAATATATGTAAAAGGATGGAATTACTCAGAATGTAGCGGCACTATTCAATAACCCAAAGTGCTTAAGCATAGTTAATGTGAAAATACTACACTTCTCACCGTTGGGACAGCAATGCCACTTCTCACAGAGGCTTCTACACCTTTTATGGGGCAGCACTGATCCAGCCTACTGGACATCTTCACTTTTAATGGCACTTCTCAATAGGGCTGCTATACTTCAATAAGAAATGACCAACACTACCCCGCAGGGAATTGCAAACTCTTGATGCCACCGAAGCAGCACTTCCACCAACCACAGCTGCTTTATTTTTAATGGCACAGTGCGTGTACTTCTCAGCCACTCTGCTTTACATTTAAACAGACCAAATTGTCATTTCTCAGCAGGACTGCAACACTATACCATTGTGTTCTGTATGTTGAGTGCTTCTTCACCACCAATGTGGGTTCATGGCACTCTCCCAGTGTCTAAATAGTAGATCCGGTTACATTCAATTGGCAACAGGCATGTCCCGAGCTCCCTGCTGTACATAAACTGCCGCTCAGAATGTTGGAAGCTGTGATGGGGCAAGGGATAGAAGGCTCAAGCCTGTAGGATAGCACAATTAGCAGGGTCTTAAAACCTGCTCACTCATTCTGGAGTGAGGGGCCATGGGGCAAAATGAGCCTGGTCCCACATACAGGGGGGTTGTTACCCCTTTATCTCTCCTTTATGAAAGAATGAACTCTCTCAGACACAAGTTATCACCCCTGCACACACAATGAATTAATATGGTATGGATCTCTAGATTGAGAAAACTGGAGTGAGAATTCAGAGTGTTTTAACAGAAATATAATTGTCTTCCCAGATGGGAGACTGTCTCCATTAATATACATGGGGTCACTGAGATGACCGAGAGTGAAACTGTACGTCCAGTTGTGAGATTACCAGCAACGGGTATACTATGCTCCAAGGAGTGAGGTGCCCACTCAATATATCACACTGTTTAAAGGTGTGAGACCCATCCTGAATGCTTGCCCAAAGAGCCTTGGCCAGAGTTTCACACTGAAGAAGTGAGCATGTGATCCGGGGTCTGCAGCCCACTCACACACACGCATGGGATTCCCATGCACCCACTTGCGTGATTTGCACCAAATTAGTGGAATCCAAGGTAGGAGGCACACACGTAGTCTTTGCTCTGAGGTTTGACACACCCACAGGATGGGATGGCATTTCGTTCTCCCATCCTAGTTGTGTTGCTCTGCCTTTTGAGGGCTACTACAACCTGGATGATTATAGAGAGGTAGAGTAGGGGCAGTGTTGGCCTACTGGAATGCAACTGGATGGTTTAAACCACCTTCTTACTTGACTTTAGTATATGCAGTACATGCGAGCCAATGTTTCCCCTGTTCAGCGCTCCCTCCCACCCCCCCTCGCAACAAGTTGGCGACAACGTGCAAATGCGGTCATATAACGCTGGTGATGTCACTTCCTATATTTGGGCACCCCCACGGGAATTTCATAAGTCGGCTCCCCTGCTCCTTGGCATCCACACCATATTCTCTGTGTGCCTGGGGGCCTCTGTGCCTCAGTTTCTGTCAAATTCCTCCAAGTCAAGGGGGGCCTACCTCCCTTGTGCAGGTCTGTCACTGATGCTCTCTCTGTGGGAGGCCCTCAACCACGACCTGCCCGCTGTCGCTGCATATATGAGCTCCTCATGCCGTACCCCACCACTCAGTTTGTTTAGGCTGCACGAGGTCAGCACCTCTACGGGCTCTCCTCTTTGCGCTGCATTGCTGTGCACCTTGCAGGTCACACCTCACAGCCCTGCACTCGTACTATTTGGAAATTAAGAGCCTTTGTCCATTATCAAAATGTATTTTTATATTTTTCCCTTCAGCAAATGAAGGGTGGCAGTTAGGATTAAATGATGAAAAAGAAATGCAAGGCCTAGCACAATGGTAATCTTTGGACTATGCATGTAGTCTGCATAAAAATGGATCTTGTGTCTACTGTGAGGGGTCTGAAATGTGAGGCACACATACATACAGTTTTCTCAGTATTTGCCATTTTATTAAATAATAAAGTGTGAGATAAACTCATATATTTCCCTATGCTAACGTAAATGTCCCTACCAGGCAAACTGAACTAAAGAAGAATTACCTAGTGTCCAAAGTCTCTGGCCCTCGCACTAATACAAACAACAAAATAATATCAGGACTATTTGCAATCTTCAATTCAACACCCGGTGCAAAGGTTCAAACATGTAAGTTTCAAAGAGCACTCCTTGTGACCAGGGTTGTGTTCCCTTCCCCTGGCTCAAAGCAGGAACACTCAAAGAATAGTTCTGATTCAATAAAGTTCATTTTAATCCAACACAAGTACCTTTTCTCCCAATACGACTTTGCCTTGGGTAAAGTAAATGTCTCTTCATGAACACTTGTTTCCAAAAACAAAGCACTTGTTGTTCTTTCCACTTTACTTTTGGTTAAGGCAACTATCTTTTCATAACACTCTTCTTCCAAATATCTTCCATGATAGTCTTTTTATCAAGACCAATGCCTTTCTCACCAAACAGCAGTTTATGACTTAAGAAAAAAGTTTCTCTTCAAGACAGTGTAATTTTATTTTAGCATTTTTATCAGTGTCCAAGACCCTCGGGTATCACGGGTCTAGTTACAGTAAGTGCAACGTGAACAGGTAATAATAAAGAGAACACGCATAATGGTTACAACATGCAGAGGGGAGTTCCAAGACGAAATAGGTTTGGGTGCATCCAGACTGGCAAAACCTCAACTCGTGGTGCTGGGGACTACATCAGGTGTACAAGTACAGGCCGGTAGTAATAGACAATGATACAGGTGCATCATTCGGAAAGCCTCACCTCTTGGTGCAGGGGGCTACAACAGGTATGCAGTTACACGTAGGTAAAAAGCAACATTGCTAAGGGTGTACCATGTGGAAAGCATCACATTTTGCTGCGGGGGGGTGGGCTGTTGGGAAAGATTTCTCTGAATGTAATGTTCCCTCCACATTATGGACCTCCCAAGCTTTTTGCTTTTGTTTGGCTATCCTGACCTGACTTCTTCTAGTGGAGCCTTCAGCTGCGCTCCCCTGGGCTTTCGCTCATTTGTTATGGGGAAACTGACACGTCCTTCAGGCTGTCAGTAATGGGAAACTGTTTCCCTTAGTATTTTACTTTGTTGCCATTTCTTGGTAACTTTTATCAGTGCACCAAGTACATTACTGTACCGTGCACTGGGGTCCCTTTGTTTCATGGCCCTAGACACCCTTGAAGGAATTGTTGTGCCTAGGACGAACTGGTGGCAACAGTTTTAGCTTTCTGGTATTTTAACTACTTTTTATCAAACCATACCGCGTTTACCGCCTATGGCTCATGACTGTGGCCAGTACCGAAAATGGCCGTTCCACAAAGCCTTTTGTTCTGTCCTTTGGCCATCTTGTCCCTTTGCCTTCCCCCAGGTCGAGCTGAGGTTTAAGGCATGCATCCCGCGAAAACCGTATCTTTCGCAGTCTCCTGCATGTCATGGTGCTAGCGCCCAGGAAGAGGGTTGGGGCTGTCTGGTCCCAATCCACTACTGGTGACAGGATGTCTGGTATGCATGAATACACGAGGACCACCGTGGACCATGCATGCACACCAGCCATGGTCCAATCAAGAGAGCATATCTTCTTTTGGTTGTCCAGGTTCGATCACGCATTGAACTTTGGATAAGAGATGGGGCCCTGCATCCATTCCAGGTGGATCTACGTGTTTCATACCGAAGTAAAGTATTCTGTGAGTTAAAGCAGACTTGTGAACCTGCCGGAGACTAGCTGGAAGGTTTGGCACATTGGGCCCCCTGCCGTCATGTTGGACCCCTGCCTTGCTCTCAACCTCAGAAGGTATGCGAGGGCGCTTCGACCCTTTTGAGGAGTGGGAACAACTACTCTCAGCGTCTCCTGATTTCCTGCCAAAAGATCCTTCTTGGAAGTGTTCGTGGGCCGTACAAAGAACTGACCAGGTCTGTCCCGTGACGTCACGCAGAAGCACGGCCGTTTTGAGTTGGGGCTTGAAACTTTGGGTTCTTGACACTCTCCTGCCAAATTTAATAGGCCTAGCTCCTCTGGGTCGTGAATTAGGAGAGTGCATCACACTGCAAGCATTTGTGGTCCCTGCATCACTGCGTTTTGGTCACGTCATGGAGGATGACTTGTGGTTACTGTCCTGTCATAGACTAGTGTCCCGCAACACCTGAGAGCCGGATCAGCAAGCAAAGGTGGAATTCACAATTGCAGACTACCTCGACTAAACTGGCATAGTTTGGTCCGGATTGAAGCAAGGGACATAAACGGTACTTACATAACTTACCTGTGACCCTTGGGACATCAATTTGTCTTTATGTACAAGGGTTCCTAGGGAATCCTCCCTTTGGCTCCCTGGCCTGTTCCAAAAGTTGGACACTGCTCTGTCTGCAAGGGCAGGCCTTTCCCTTGCGATTTCAACTCCTTCTACCCCCCTTCACCACACTTACCTAACTATCCCAGAATCTTGAAAATGTACTGTCTTCGATTCATGCACGACCACACGTTTTTACGCACTGCTGTACTTTGAGCACAAGGCTCCCCACTTCGTAGGGCTGGACTGACTAAGTTAGGGTTTCCATCCTGAAGACTGCCTGATGCTTAAATTGTGTTAAACCCCCTTCTGTTAAAGGTTGTGGATGTTTTACTCCCTTTATCGCATTAGGATACAGCAGTTGTATATGTGTTAGACAGTGAAATGCTTGTGTGGTAACTGGCATTATTAGTTTGGTTATTCCTGTTTTATTAGGCTTAAAATAAATGTAATGTATTTTTGATATACACCTGTCTAAGAGTATTCTGTAGTATCTTTACTGTCTGTGCTCATTGTGGGCTTCTGATCACTCTCACCCTTCTGGAGACTTAGTCCTGAGCACCTGCCAAACTACCGTGATTGGTCTGGCTTGTCTAGGAGGTTCCCTGTTTCACTCAACTAGGGTTGCCTCCTAAACTTCAGTCCATCAAGCCAGAGTTTAGAAATCCATTCTAACAGGGGCTACATCAAGTGTGCAGTTACAGATAGTTAAAAAAACAACATTGATTAGGGTGCAACATTTGGTCCACAACCCATAGTCTGATTTTAATCAATTGGTTGCACAGACAGTCAGGGCCAGGAGCCTGTGATGACTTGCTGTTACTGATGAGCCTAGCAACTTCAAGTTTGCTTTTCAGAAAGAGCCACTCACCGGACTGTTGTGGAATTACAGGCTGTTCCAGGTTGTTACCCCCAAGTGTGTCATTAATGTAGGTGACCCAGGCAGGTTCGGCAACACAATTGATTATGGCAGTACAGCTCTTATTTTGTTTAATAATGATCTGCCAAAATCTTTTAGAATCATTAGTTTGAGCACTAAAAACCAAGTTCTTCCACTTTTCATGTTCTCTAAACTGACGATGTTGTCGAAGTCACTTAGTATAGTTGCCCTTATTGTTCTTTGGCCAAGGGCATATTCATCCTGGTCGGTATTATGTAGGGCCAGGTTGCACAACTCTTCCAATCTAGTTGCATGTCTTCTGTTACTCCCGGCATTTGGGAATATAGCATTGTTAATGGCTAGACCACACTCCTCATATTTGGCCAACAGTTGACGGCCAGAGAGCAAATCCATCTCCTGTCGATGGGAAGTCTCTTTTGCACAAAATTGGTCGACTACCATATGCGCTATTGCTAAAGCAGCTTCGAATTTAGTAGAAGACCATTTTATGCTAGTCATGGCATTAAGTGAAAGAGACCCTGTGTTTTTTATAAACAAAGTTGCATTGTTGTATTGAGTAGATAGGGTTGGTGGTTGGTCGTGAATAGGGCCATCTTTATCTTTCTACCACCATTGTGGGTGGTTACAGATGGAACATCTTCACATTGATAGGCAATCTTTGTCATCTGGGTGAATAATTTGTAGCAGTCTGATAGTTTGGAATAACTCCATGACCTGTGACCGATTTAGGTAGTCACATGCTTCCTGGCAAAGAGGCTTCTAATTTGTAAGGCCTTCTCCAAGTGCTCAGACTGGGTGCTGGGCCCCCCTGTTCCCCGATGCCCCTACCAGAATGGGGTGAGTATAGCAGGCCTTTGTTTCTAGAACATTCCTTTTATTAGAGCTGATGGTTCTAGGTGCACCTATGGTCTCCACAATCTTCGGGGTTGATGAGGACATGGCCATCCTTTGGACCCATAGAGGTAGGAATATCGTTGGTTGCCACATCTGTTCAACAGATGTTTCAGATTATAGACTGGAGTGTTATCAGCTTGAATTCCTCCTCCAGCTGGCGCGAATGTATGTTCATTTTTTAGAGCACCCCTTTTCTTCTTACCCAAGGCCCCACTGGCAGTGGTGGAGGATGGTTTGGCTTGTGGGGCAGGTTTAGCAGCTTAAGGTTGTACCAGGATGTTTGCATCGCACAGTTAGAAGTTGGATTTCCTTTGTATGGGCCTTTGGTATTGGACTCCGGAACACCATGATTTAAGTAAACTGCCTTCCCAGTGATGAACACCAAGCTTTGTAAGGACGCTTCTTCCATAGCGTTGGTTTGTTAGTCGGTACCAGTGATTTTTTTTTTTTTTTTTTTTTTTTTTTGCTGTTGATTACAGATGAGTCGTTCAGGGAGCATTTATTAGACAGGGCTAAACCTCTGAAAACAGGAAACACACCACCTGGGCCTGCTCCCGCAATTGTCTCTGGCGGGATATCGGGCAAAGATTTTTGATTTGCATAGATTTTATTCTCATATTTTTTTGCCTGACAAATGACTCGCTTTTTTTTCAATGCATGGCAGGAAGCAGGAACACAGGGGGGAACTGGATCGTTTGTTAAGAATGTCGTGTCAGCAGGATTTTCGTGGATAACTAGCAAATCTCACGATAGATGGTTGGGGGGTGTCAACCGCTCGAAGTTTGCCCCTATTTCGGCAGTCTTAGGTACAAGGACTAGTTGTGTTGTTTCCAGTGATTTGACAGTGCATTCTAAAGTGGCATGTAGGAGGTCTTGGTGCATCACATGATTCAATATTTCATCAGTGCAGGAGAGTAAAGTCGAGAGTAGGTTCTCTGGTGTATCAAATATAGCTGCAGAATTGAGACTGCTTGTGCTATACACGCTACGTGAGCCATTCTGAGACACCATAGCATGATTCGGAGAGACCGAAAAGTGCCATCCTGGTGTATCCCAGAATTATTGAAAAAAGCTGAAAAGTGATCATTTGTGTTGTTGGATACATTTAGGTCATGCAGTATTGTAGTTGGATGTACTTCGCCAGAATTGCCTTTGTCTATATTTGCAGTTACGACCCCTATGGATGGTATGGTACAGGGTGGAACATCTGACGTTTGTGGTGTTAGTCACCGTGTTACAAAGGGTAGGTGAATGTGGAACCCTGGGGCTTTCCTCGTCAATAAGATGACCATTGCTGGCCCCTATATTGGAAGTGGAGCCGATTATAGCCATGTCGTGATTGTTATTAGTCAGTAGTGGCAAGTCGATACCTCCCAATAGGGCCGTGGAGACACTTTCAATGAGCTTAGTTCTTAAGCAGGGCACCGAGCAGGATAGCTCTGCCATCCACTCCACACTGGAATCTGTGGTAGAACTCATGGTTGCTTCAGCGAGGGTAGCCGGGATGGCAGAAACATGGTCCTCCTTATGCGTTTGCTGCAATTCCGTTAGTTCAGAATTATCACTCGTGATTTCAAGAGATAGTACTTCCATCTCGGACCCAAACAAGAATGTCTGACGTAGGCAGGATTTTGGTGAACATGTAGGGGGGAGAGTTTTTTGTTGTTTGCTCAACTGATGTAAACAGCGGATATGTGAGCATCGGCAGATTGTTTCTCGGGGAAGATTTTTTGTTTAAGGATCAGTAGTTTCTTTCTCCGTTATTGTGGTCAAAGCTGTATGCACTGTGTCGGTGGACGCAGGTTTCACAATAGTGGGAAAGAGCAATTTCTTGGCTGATGCAGCCACAGCAGCACTATGGATTCCCATCAAGAGTAGCACTAGGGGAAGTTGCTGGTCTGTCGGTACGCTTCGCACTAGTGGTGTATTTAAGGCTTGAACTCCCAAAGGGTACATATAAGCCGATTAGACTTGCTAATACGTCTTCTCTGGATAGTTTCATGAGAGGGAATTAAACAATGACAACATGCCATCTGGTATCTGGGAACCCCCTGATAGCCATCTCCTCCCATGTGAACCTCCCTCCTCACACAACCCACAGGGTTAGGATCAGGTAGCGGCTGCCTTTCCCTGGCCACATGGGAGGAGATCTTAGGCTGGGGCCAGTGATGACTCCACAGGATTAATCACACTACATAACTGAAATAGGCATGCATATATGTACAGGTGTAGCTCATAGATGGATATTATTTCAATAAAGTATCTAATGTAGTCATGTTAAACTTAACATTTTACATGAATCTCGGGTAAGGACCATGTATTAAAATAATACCACATTAAGCCCTTTAATAATAGCCACTCTGAACTCATTTAATGGTAATGGAATAACATTTAATTGGGTTTTGTATAGTGCGGCTTATGGTGATTATAGTGCCCTTGGTACTTCTCAACATTTCAATGCTTAAAGGGTGAAGGGCTGAGTGGCCTTTCCAGGGATTCGAGGTTGCAAAGTACATACTTTCCCCCTGTCAAAGGCAAGCACTTAATCTGTGAGCTATCCCCCTGTCAGTCATAGCAATGGTAAAATCAAATGTTTACATAGCGCTTCATGCCAGATGCGTCCCTCTTCACCCAGCTCAATTCATGGATCACAACAGATATGCCCTGGGGCCTTTTGAAGTAAATGAGAAAGCTGTGAAAAGAAAGTGTTTCTCCGACAATTACCTTTTTTTAAAAACATTTGCTGTATTAATATGCTTAGTTCAAAAACTTTTCACATCACAAATAAACACAATCATATAACAAAATGTATCAGATAGAATTCCAATATAAAATACTACATTCATAAAACAATACTGTACATTACTCTTCCACTCTTCACACCTTTTACCCCAGTTTATTAGCTATAAAACCAATGCATACTGTACAATCCTTCATACGTCTATAAAACCTTTTTATCCCTTACAATCCTCATCGGCTCGGTTAACTCTTCCAAGTTCAACCGTCATGCCTCTAGCACATTTCATTTAAACGTACAATCCTTATCATTTGGTCACTTTGTCTAGTATACTCATTATATTTTGCCCCATCCTAAACAGAACCATATTCAAATTGCACTTATTTGCCATTAAGCATAATCGGCAAAATGACGTTGTTTTTATGAAATCCAGATTGTGGGTGAATTCTCCCAAGAAAACCATGTACACTGGCCCGAGCATGCTACACCTTGTCATTACATGTCTATTTGATTCCAAAACATGTATAATTTTTCTCAACTGGCACCACAAGGGATCCCCGTTCTTGGAACATTAAAGGCATGGTCTAGTAAAAATTATTATTGTCCCTACGGGTCGGCCATGTTTTTTTTAAGCCTAAGTGGCTCGATTTTAGAAAACTTTCCTATGGACCTTACCCGAGTTTTCATCCATCAAACGCACGCGAAAACAAGCACCAGGGAACTGCCATTTTGTGATAATCCTATCATTTCCCCCATCGCCCTCGCTGACCTGCTTTTGCGGCACTAAATCATATCCCCCGCCCCTGAGCCTGTCATCAGCAGACTCGTACCGCCCATTTCCCAACACCAAAGCACGTCTTGTGTCAACATTCGCTGCGCTTCAGCTAATGACGTGTCGCCATGGAAATGGCAGGAACCCTCTTTCCTCAATAAGTATAAACAGACCGTTTCACAACACACAGCAGCAGATTTTCGATTCCATTCCTCTCTCTGTGTTACTTGAGTATTCTGTGACTCGTTTCTGTGCTCTGGTCAGCTACCTTCGCCGCTTGTAGCCCGCGAGAACACCTGTACCATCTCGGTAAATTATTTTACTTTGTTTACCACACAATGGCTACAATAATGCCCTACATGTACAAGCCCGAGTATACCGAGGAGGAACTACTGGAAAGGGAAGCACGCGAAAACGATGGGGATTCGGATGGCAGTTGGCAGGACGAATCAACAGATGAAGAGCCTGGGCCTAGTCGCATGGACGGCGTCTCCACCTGGTGCACATGCAATCGATGCGAACTATTGCCGACCGAGGACGAGAACTGCTGCTGCCGAGAAAACTCGGGATGCCTGGCCTACATTTCGGAAGGCGAGCCACGACCGCAATGCATCACCGAGCTGCCAGACTTCAGGGCAGCCTGCCTCACACGGGCCGTGTTGAGGATAATGATGGTGCTTATGCACGAACTTCGCGCAACTGTTCGTCCTTGTAATCCGAGTAACGAGTAAGTATACTCTGCTTGTCATGCCACTCCTATTACATGTTCTTCTACTATATCCAAAATTACATCTACATATCATTGTAAAGCATGTAAGTCGTTCAATAGTGTGCATTGTCTAGATAGCATTTGTCCGTGTAGAATGCCATTAGTTACAAGAATTGTCATTGACAACAAACGTTTATTAAACTTATCTTGGTCATTTAAAAACAGTTTGTTTCATTCCTTTTCACTGGTGGTACAGGCTGGTGGCCTATCGTTCCTTTACATGGTGGCTCCACGGGAGGCTTGGACAACGCGTTCGAAGATTGATACCCGCCTGTGCCGTTCGTGCCATTAGAGAAACGTTCCCGAGTGACAGCGGTCAGTACAGGGGATTTTTTCTCGCTGTGCTGCTACCTGACCTGTATAATCTTTAAAGTCTTGTATTTTTGTGTCATGAAAATAAGATACAAAATAAAACACCACATATATTTTAACAACGGTTGTTTCGATTTTTTTAAATGAATCAAGTGTGTCTCCATTCAAGGATGGACGTCATACATCTGTGCTCCGAATGGGTGAAGGTCTGGTCGCTGTGAAGCAGGGTGGTCACTATCTATCTAAGCTAACCTAACATATTCTTGATAATGCATGCACTAAATAACACTTGTTCAAAGTCTTTCAGTAGGTTGTCTCTATAAAAGTCACACATATATCTATACTAACAATTACCATTGGATTATACAGGCCTAAGGGTTGACCACTATAATACACCGGTTGAAGTGTGGGTCTGTGCTCACAAGAATCTCCGGTATGTGGCATTTGTTATTGATAAGCAACGAAATACTATCAAAGGCGGTTCGCGCCAGTGGATGAGCGCTGGCATGGGGGGCTGTCAGGGGCGCGAAAGGCCAAGGTGCCAAACTGCATGTACACTTCAAAAGGTATCCCACGCCAAGGGGCCATCGGTCACATGGCCTCCTCAGACCCCGTGTCTCCAGCCAGGCCTCCCCTTGAGGCAGGCCGCCCCCCTGCAATCGCCATAAGTGGGTCTCCATTCAGCAGTCTTCCTGTGCCTTATCTGCACGCCCCAGGCCCATCCATCCCACCCCCCTCTATGAAAGGGGGTTCGCACCCGGGGATGAGCGCTGGCATGGGGGGCTGTCAGGGGCGCGAAAGGCTAAGGTGCCAAACTGCATGTACTCTTCAAAAGGTATCCCACGCCAAGGGGCCATTGCTCACATGGCCTCCTCAGACCCTGTGTCACCAGCCAGGCCTCCCCTTGAAGCAGGCCGCCCCCCTGCAGTCCACATAAGTGTCTCCTTTCAGCAGTCTTCCTGTGCCTTATCTGCACGCCCCAGGCCCATCCATCCCACCCCCCTCTATGAAAGGCGGTTCGCACCCGGGGATGAGTGCTGGCATGGGGGGCTGTCAGGGGCGCGAAAGGCCAAGGTGCCAAACTGCATGTACACTTCAAAAGGTATCCCACGCCAAGGTGCCATTGGTCACATGGCCTCCTCAGACCCCGTGTCTCCAGCCAGGCCTCCCCTTGAAGCAGGCCGCCACCCTGCAATCCACATAAGTGTGTCTCCATTCAGCAGTCTTCCTGTGCCTTATCGGCACGCCCCAGGCCCATCCATCCCACCCCCCTCTATGAAAGGCGGTTCGCACCCGGGGATGAGCGCTGGCATGGGGGGCTGTGACGGGCGCAAACGGCCAAGGTGCCAAACGGCATGTACACTTCAAAAGGTATCCCACGCCCAGGGGCCATCGCTCACATGGCCTCCTCAGACCCCGTGTCTCCAGCCAGGCCTCCCCTTCAAGCAGGCTGCCCCCCTAAGACCACGACATACATACGTCATTCATTCACAAACACACCCCTGTTTCTAATACTTTATAAACCACTTGATATGTCTCATGAGAACATCTTTGTGCTTCGCAAGTCAACTCCTGAACGTGTTACCTGGCAACCACTGAGATCTAAGCTAATCTGCTCGTCGTCCTGCTATCCGTGAACTTCTGTGACCGCTTAGAGCAAACCCATCAGTGTGCTACCTGTGGCCACCCACCTATTCTCCTGCAACATACTGCTCTGCTTGCTGAAGCCAACTGTTTGTTGGTCAAGGTAAGGCCATGTATCCTAGTCATATTTCGCAGATTTTTAAATGTCTATCTATTTGCGAGTAGAGTACACAATAGTGCTATGTTCATTGGTCTTATTGCTATTGACTTGAGTTTCCATTGCTATGCTATCAATAGATCTATTTATTTTCATCTGTGTCTATTGTCATCGAATTGCATCCTTCGGGGGTCCAGTCTATAATGTAAGCATGTTTCCTTCTCGTGCAAGACAGAACATCCAAGGGACGAGTCACATGTTCAGATTTTAGTCACATCATTTATACATTTCTGCAACTTATGCAAATACTAAGCCACACATAATGAACTGGTATAGTTCCTGCGACCAAAACAAACCTTGCATTGATCATTGTATGATTCATTTACTTTTGTATCAAATCTTTATTCTTGAAGATTGTATAATAATGTCGATATTTACTTTTCAGATTTATCAACAATGCCTGCCTGTTCGATTAGCGGTTGCACTTCGAAGACCCATGCGAAATCTGAAGGCACTACAATGCATGTATTCCCGAAAACTGTTGATCGAATAAGAGAATGGGTCAGACATTGCGGATATCCACTGGATGAGCTGGAAAGTAGAGTCCAACAAGTCTTACAGGACAAGAGGGGTGATCGATACCGCATCTGCAGCCGGCACTTTTCCTTGGACATGTACACAACATCTTGGGTAACAAAGAAGAATAAATGGCGAACGACACGGAAATTGCTCAAAAACGCTATTCCCACTCTATTCGTCCACATTCCGCCACCGGTGAGTCAAGTGTCCGGATTTAGCTTTAGGCCTTGCGGTAGTGTGTAGGTAGCCGAACGGATTAATTGATTTTGTAGGTGTTCTATCCCTTGTAATAATTTCGATATTGATATGAGTGTATAGTTTTTTGAATAATGACATTTATCAATATATTCTTTTTCGATTTCATAACCCACAAACGCAATGTATATATATGGGAACAGGGAACTGTGCTGTATTGAGCATTTTTCAAGTATTCTGTCGCCTTACATGCCTATTTTTAATATTGGCATTTCATTATCAATCATTAATTTACCTTTACAACTTCTTGACTATCCCTTGAATCTGAAGCAAGAAAATTCTACATCCTTGACGTGGTCGCAGTTATCAACCACTTCTAGCGCGTATCAGGTAATCTTACTAGGCTAATCCGCTACAGACTTCTTTTATGCATGTCAAGTAATAGTTTTACTTTATCGTGTAATTATTTTACCGAATGTTTGGTTAGTGCTTTCCAATTGATATACACCTTAGTTATCGTCCACTGGTGTTTGTTTTCAGTTATAGTGTTATCCATACTAATGCAAGTACTGTCTTTCAGGGAGATGCTGAAGAGTCCGCCACATCTACAACATTTCTAGATGTTCTTCACCAGCAGGAGGTATGGATACTGACAGCTCCATCGAGCGTCATCATCAGAGCTGGAATTCTTGTCGTTTGATTGTTCTACACAATGTTTCATTCGTGGTTAGCCGTTGGTGTGTACCTGTGCTGTCGACCCCAGGTGTGTGTTATGTTTTCACTATTGTAATCCTCACTAATGCAAGTACTATGTTTCAGGCAGTTGATGGAGCGTCAACCCCTGCACTTGATGCAGAGCCTGACATTCAAGTAATTCCAGGGGAAGTGGAAGCAGGACCATGCGTATACGAATCAGCGCAACAGCTTTCGGAAGTGCGCACTACATTTGCAACATCCATAGATATTCTTCAGCAGCACGAGGTATGGATACTGACAGCTCCATCATGCGTGATCATATAACGTGATTCCGTTTGCTATACTTTCTTCCCTATTAACGCAAGTGCTGTGTTTCAGGGAGACGACAAAGCTTCCACTACAATCACAACATCCAATTTAGATGATGCAGATGTAAATAAATCGGAGAAATAAGTCGATGAAATGTGATCTTATTTAGATTTTCCTTGATTCTTTTGAACAATGCATCATTTGTGGTTATCTCTTTATATGTACCTGTGCCGTCGACCCCAAGTGTGTGTTATTGTTAGGGAGAATTCTCTGTTTAGGCTGAATTTCCTAACCTAGTGAGTCCCCCAGCAGCTTTACTGGATTCTTGGGGTTTATTTTTTTCTCCTGCCAAGAGTGAGACTTTCTTACCCTCACTCTTGGACATGATTTGAGTGTGTTTCTTTGAATCTAGAAGTGTTTAATGGGCTATGGGGTCTTTTACTCCATAGGGTTTCATGTGCTTTTGTGATGTGTGTTACACAGCACCCTCAGTGCAGTGACACAGGGGTGTCTTAGTGATCCCCCAGTATAGACTCCATACCCTGGGACTGACTACTGTCTCCCAGGGCATGTAAAGTCACCATTGACTTTACTAGTCTTAAATTCTGGACAGAACCAGTACAAACCATCATATTGTGGACGTACTGGCTGGGGCAATTCGATTGCCCCAGGGTCTGTTAGTCGAGGGGGCACGTCTCCGTCCCCCCTGATCGAGTTTTGGCTGGTGGCAGTGGATACTACTTTTTATATTCAACCGCGAATATTTTCCTATGGGATTTCCCATTGTTTTAGGCTACTATCTTTATTTAATTATTTACGGTAGCCTCGAACATACCGCTGGTTTATTTCATTAATATTAATTCTCCGGTTGGTATTTTTTGCCAAAACTTGATTCTAAAATGGCGTTTGTGTTCTCTTCTGTGACTCCAACCCAAGTCGACCCCTTTGTTCCACTTTTTGGCGGGCTTCTCCACAGAAGCCCTCCAAAGTGGTGCCACTCTGTCTGGGGTACTTAGGAGGGGTGGAGGGGAATTTAGGCACCCTGGACTGAGTTGCCTAGGCAACTCAAGTCGCACTCCATCCTGATTGGCCCAAGTACTTAGCATGTTTGAGTGACAGCTAGGCTGAGTGAATGGGGGTTTGCTGCATAAAAGCAGGGTTTTGGGGACTGGAACTTCAGAAGTCGCCACAGGACCTAAGAATCCGACGAGGGAGAAGCTGAGCCGACCTGCCACGACACCACCACCGGTGGAGCCCTGCTGGACCGCCTCACCACTTTTCCCAACGACAGAGGAGATCTCCCGCCGGAGAGTCTTCTTCCTTTGACTGGTGGGGATAACCAGTTTCACCGTCTTTTCGCTTTCCAGACGTACCTCGTGGCCGCCTTGCCCGTGCCAAGCACCCCGGCAACCGGGATACCACGTTTTACCACGACCGTGAAACCAAGGTACCACGTTTAACCGGAAAACTCCGCGGCTGGTTTCTTCCCTGGTAGTGCAAAGACCTTCATCTTTCCTCCAAGTCGAGATCTTCTCTTCCCCTGGACGACGACGCAACTTGCACCCACTACCAGGAACAACTGCCACCGCTGGAGGATCCTTCCCACTTAAGGTACCGTGTCCCGCCTGGCTTCCCTTGCTACGACTGTACGGGGTAGATTTAGCCCTCGGCTTTCGAACCTGGGTTAGCCTCGGACACCTTGGCTAAACTTTTCTAAGCCTCTCTAAACTCTTCTTGAACCCTCTGCAAGACTGTCTAAGCCTAGTGTAACTGTGTGATCTTGGGCGCATTTGTGCTCTGCTCCCTCTAAGAGTGGGCCCAGCCTTTGGACTTTGGCTCACCAGTGACTTTTTGCTCTCTGCCTTGCTAACGGTGTTCCTGGATCATAGAGTGGTGCACCTCTTCATCTTCTGTCTTTTTCCCTCCCTTTCTCACAAACTTATTAGAGTGCAATCTAGTTAAGCGCTCACCTCTGTATGAAAATAAGTGGTGTTTTACTGTGATTTATCTAATAGGGAAAAGGGGGTGTATATATCAGAATAGTAACTGTGTTTAGAATATTTTACAATAAGAGTGCTGGAGTGTTTCTACTGTGTGTTTTTTAATAAATAATTATATACTTTGATACCAAAGCTCTGGTCAGTGTTTGCTTGTATTATTGTATCTGAGTGCCTATTGAGTATACTTTGCATACTGCCTAACTCTTCTTGAGGGAAGTCTGACTGCTCAGCCACAGCTACCAGGTAAATCTGGGTGGTACAGACTGCTACCAAGTGGGTTTACTGCCAACACCTATAGTCTTAAATCTTTTGCAGCCTTCCCTAAGGGAACTGCACAGGTTTCTGCCTAACAGTTACGTTTCCAATATTGAAAAGCATCCTAATGCAAGTACTGTGTTTCAGGAAGATGCGGATGCCTCCTCTCCAATACAGCCATTCATGGCAGTCCATGCAGAGCCAGAGGTATGGATACTGACGGCTCCATCGAAATAGATCATCACTGGTCGAATACTTGTCGTTTGATTGTTGCACACAATGTTTAAATCGTGTTTGGCTATTGAGATGTACCCGTGTGTTCGTCCTCACGTGTGTTTTATGCTAACAATATTTTGATACATAGTAATGAAAGTAGTATGTTTCAGGGAGACGATGGAGCCTCATTCCGTGCTGCCTATGCGGATACAGAAAATATAGTTGATGCAGCGCAAGAGGAAGGGAGGACATGCGGAAACGAATCGGAGCTACAGCGTGCAGATGTTGAAGGTCGAGTCAAAAAAGTTGCAAAGAAAAAATACAAAAAAAGGTTAGTTACAAACAGTTCATAAATTTAAAAAAATGTTTGTGCTGGGGACTATTTTATGTTTTTTTCCAGTCAATTGGACTACACTTTATCTTGTGTTTTAAACTGAACATCCCTTTTCCAATCTCTCCTCCAGTTACCCGTGGGTGTCAGAACTATACATACACAGACAGTGAAGCGAATGAGAGATGTTGCTTGCCAGACCATGTACACTATGGAGGAACTATTCATTGAGGCGAGGCGTGTTCAGGCTCGAGATACTCATGTCCAATGGCCAGAACATGAATTAACTGTGTTTGGAGACTACAGCAAAGTTGCATTGGACCATAGCTACAGTGCGACCGCACCACCACAAGAAGATGTTATTGAATGTATGGAAGATAGCTCTGAAGTAGTTGCAGATCAATTCACACAATCTACACCGGCAAAAAATTTGCCACCAAAAAACCTGTCGACATTGTTGTGTTCTCCCATCAATGTTGAAGTAATAGATGTCGAAATGACAGAGAATGAACCAGCCGCAGCATCTATAGACGCATCAGAACTTGATATCAGCGATATTGCTTTCCAATGTGTTGAAATCTCCACAACGTCACAGGCCGAAACAACGTTGACGTAGGATGACAGTCTAATGAAAGAGAGCAAATACATTGTATTCGACAGTTGTTTGATGGAAATTATAAGTATGCTGAAATGTGTGCATTCCATTAGAGGGAAAGTATGTGGGAAGCCATTGATTAATGTGACTCGTCAAAAGGCAGTAACGTCAAAATAAATGCCGCCTGTAGATTAAATCATAGGTTCTCATGGTCTGCACAACCGATGCTGGGGAAACTGCCAGCAGGCAATCTACTGTGTGCAGCTGCATCACTTTTTAGTGGCTCCAGTTTTAGAAAGTTAGAGGCTTTCTTTCAGTTTGTGGGACTCCATTTCATTTCTAAAGCGCTGCACTACATATACCAACGTGATTATCTGTTTCCGGCCATTAGTGATGCTTGGAAAATTGAACAATTGTCTCTAGCAAGTACATTTGAAGGCAAACGATTCAGGCTAGCCGGCGATGGACAGTGGGACAGCCCTGGATTTTCTGCCAAGTACTGCACCTACCACTTTCAGGACATGGATAGTAAGAAAATTGTGAGTTCGGTGGTCGTGCAGGTAACACAATGTACATCGTCAGTTGCCATGGAGAAACTAGGATTTATAAAATCAGTGGAATATCTACAATCAAGGGGAATGCACATCGACCTCATAGCCACGGACAGACACGTTTCAATTGCCAAGACAATGAGAGAGCAGTTCCCACATATTAAACATCAATTTGACGTATGGCATCTTGCTAAATCAATCAATAAGAAAATCTCGGCTGCAGGGAAAAAAAAAGGTTTTGAAACTATTTTGCAGTGGTCTCTTTCTATCACCAACCATCTTTGGTGGAGCTCAAAAACTTGTGAAGGGTTAGTGGAAATACTACTTGAAAAATGGCGGTCACTGATGCACCACTGTACCAACGTTCACCGCTGGACAGCAAATCAACATTTCCACCAACGTGAACATGGCCCTTTGTCCCCAGAGGAGGCACGGAAGAAGAAGTGGTTGATTCCATCTTCACCGACACACAAAGCCATTGAGAAGATTGTTTTTTCGACAAAACTCTATCAAGAGATTTGAGAGGACTGACAGAATTCTGTCACACTGGAGATTTGGAGGTGTTCCACAATATGTGCCTAAAGTACAGGCCAAAGCGCTTACATTTTAGCTTTCGGGGCATGAAACATCGCACTCTACTAGCGGTCTTGGCCCATAGCAGCAATGTCGGACGTGAACAATCTAGGACTAGGGGTAAAGTAAGGATGCCTCGCTACACTAAGGTGTTTTCAAAACGAAGGAAGCAATGGGTGATCAAACCAGTCTATGATGAAATGGAGTTCGACTTTGTGAAAGGCCTTATTGTTGCTGTGTTAGAGAAGCACAGATATGGAATTTTGGACGTTTCTGTGCAGAGCAGTGATCCATTGCCACCGAACATTGCGACTGTGCCATGCCCACCCGAAGCACAGCTGGTTGTGAAGTACAAATCCCCGTTTAAATAATTGCAATACGATTGTCTTTTTGTAAATAAATGTTATTGTACAGTGTACCTGTAACCCTAACCCCTACCTTCACCATCATGGGTGGCGAACAAGCTGGGTGTCATCTTTGAATTCTCTCTATTCACCTCATATATGTGTATGTATATATTTTTCTCATGTCTCATCTCATGTAAGTGTAAATGCTGCGCACTGTTAACGGAGTGGAGGCTTGCATATTGCAAATAATAAAACAAACAAACAAACAATAAATCTCACTTTTAACTCAACTCCTGTGGTACTTTATACTTTCCCTGACCTTCCGCCAAAAATTAAATGTCTCAATTTGGGCTGCAAAGCTCGCAGACAACGAGGACAAAATCGGGGCACTTAGAACGCGCCAGCCAAGCGGGCCGTGGCATTTGGGAGAGAAGCCAGTTCGCATTTGCACATTGAGGCGCACTACATAGACGGATTCTAAACTTCAAATTCTCACAGATGCCTATACTACGTGATGTTGCAAATAAAGAATGCGAAGGACAGCGGCTTTGATTTTCAGCTCGCGCCCAGATGAGGCCCACAAGTCGCACTGGAAGTATAAGGGTCTATTGTTTTTTTGACCTTGAGACAGGGACCATGCCGAAAGAACTACACTTAAAGGGGGTGCGCAATAACGTAAGAGACGATAAGGCAGAAAATTCAGAAACTA
The DNA here is from genome assembly GCF_040938575.1 of Ambystoma mexicanum. Lineage (NCBI taxonomy): Eukaryota > Metazoa > Chordata > Amphibia > Caudata > Ambystomatidae > Ambystoma > Ambystoma mexicanum. Next base: position 873,418,240 of record NC_090926.1, on the reverse strand, counting down.
GACAGAGTTTCATTTTAGTTCAGTATACGAAAAATCGTTGTCAAGAGCACGGTCCGTTTTACAGACTGCATTACGAAGAGACACAATGGAAATTTCAAATATAATGTGAGTAAATCTTTACACGCTTTTATACCGGAATTAAGATTTAATGAATGGATGCATGAATAAATGAATGAATGAAGAGCTAGGAAAAGCAAGGAAAACGTGTTCGTAGTGGGCACATGGGCATGCAGGTCCACTGGTCTCACCGATCTCGGTCCTTGGCCCAGCCACTTTTCCCTGCACTGCCTACCTGCACTACGGGACTGTCTCTGTATCCTTCAGCCCCTTCTCCCGGCATTTACCTTGCACTTGCCACCAGCTGGCCCTATTATTTAATTTGTATTCAACTAACCATGTACAGCCCTTCCCCATGCGCGATCAGAAAGATACCTGGCCTAGTAGGATCGTTGTCTGTCTGCCCTTGTTCCCCCACCTGCCTCGTCGCGCCTAGAAACACTTGAGTATAGGCGCGTTACAAATGCCATATCATATATCATATCATTCCTCACGCATGTAGACTGTCGTTTATCATTGTGTGTTGGCCTCAATTTATTTAGTTACTTTTCGCATTGATTTTAGAGCCGAACATACTCCATTGAACTATCCTTTCAAGCAAATAGTTTCTGATGGGCTGTAATAAATAAAATAAGTAATATTAATGAAGATCGGCTGGCGAGACTAATTATAATTTTTTTGTTTTCATAACAGGTATTTGCTCCCCTTCTGCTACTGCCATCGGTTTGAGACACCAGCAGATGGCTTTTACAGCAGACACCTGCAGCTTCGTGTGAACAACTGGAGCACACTGACAATTTTATGGGACGATCGCCAAGGGCCCACATGCCCTTACGCTGTACTAGTGGCTAGAAGCAACATATCAACCTTTACGATGGACTAGTGCCTAGTTGATGGAACAGCCTTGCGGTTCACCGTGCTTCCAAAGTGCTTCTTTTAACGAAAAGCAACACCCTGTGTACCATGGCGGATACAGATAAAAGAAAATAAATGGCTTTCGGAGTTCATATGGCAATTGCTGAATATTCTCTAAACATTTAATGTAAAATAAATGTACTTTACCAAATGTACCGTGTTGCTGTTTGATTTTAAAGTACAGTTTCATATTCCGAATTGTGGCGCGCTGTGTTGTGAGATGGTCTGTGTTGGTTTCCGGGTTCTGTGTGGAGTCGCGTAGAAGACGACTGGGCGCGTTTGCCTACGCAGCACAGTAACGTCACGGAGAGAGGCGGGGAATATGAATGTTTGGATAATGTCAGGCTCAGGGGCAGGGGAATTGATTTAGTGCCGCAGAAGCAGGTCAGCCAGGGCGATGCGGCAAGTGATAGGATTATCAGAAAATGGCGGCGCCCTGGTGCTTGTTTTCGTGTGCGTTTAATGGACGAAAACTCGGGTAAGGTCCATAGGAAAATTTTCTAAAATCGAGCCACTTAGGCTTAAAAAAACATGGCCGACCCGTAGGGACAATAACATTTTTTACTAGACCATGCCTTTAACCCCAACGCATCGACAGGGCAAACCTTCTCAAAGCTGGCGAGTGGGAGAGTACCAAATATTTTTGCGGCTATAAATGTCGTTTGGCATCCCAGGTAATATTTATATGTTTTTAATTTCGATAGATGGTCATGGTTATATCTCCAATACCATTCTTTTAACTTTATGTTAAATTCTTTTCTTCGCTGATGGAGGTCCACGTCCCACTTCGGCACCCAACCAATCCCATTAGACAGTTTTATGTCAAGTTTTTTTAACTCACTTATCGCGTGCCCGTAATGGTCCTTCATATTTTCCCTGAGCAAAGAAAGCAATAGACACTTGGAGCCTTTTAACGCTATTATGTAGTTGTCCTGTGCAAGAGGTCAGCCCCAGCTCCAATCTTAGCGCCTCCATGTGCGCACCCTGTGGCAACTGCAAGATTCCTCTCCAGATTTGTCCTTCTATGACCTTAACCAATTCATATTTGTAATGTACGCATCAAGGCCATATATCACAGCAGGAGTTATGCTTTGTTTGTACACTAGCATGACACCTTTTAGGGTATACCCCGCGGTTCTTTCTGCACATATTTTCGTCTTGGCAGTAAGGGCTAATGCATTTATTCTGTTGGGTTGTTACCATATCCACGCATTTTGCTTCCTTGCTTATGTGAAGGCCCACATATTTATAAACGGATACCTATTTAATACATCCTTCAGCGGTGTAAAGACCACGACCTATTTTACGACATTTTCCTATTCTCATAAACTTGTTTTTTTCATAATTAATAACCAGGCCATTCTGTTTCGCATAACAGTTTAACTCATTTGCAGATCACATCAGTCCCACCAACGTGTAGTCCATCAGAACCACATCGCCTGCCTCTGCTAACCAGGGCACGTGATGCCCTCCTATACGTGGGGGAAAACGCCTGATCTTACACAGTTTGTTAAATCGGACAGGTAAAGGTTAAACAGCATGGGGGCAAGCACACAGTCTTGTTTCAGCCCTTTTGATGTCAGTATCGCTCTAGTGCAACACCCATGCTGTTTCAGGATCCACAATAGGTTCAGAAAGACATTGTTCTAGTTAAGACCACAACCGCTGTCTATCCACTGTGTCGAATGCTGCTTTAATGTCGACATACAGCCTATGTAACGGAGCGTTGTTATGCTTTCACGCTGTTAGCCAGTGCATTTAACCCCTTAAATGCGGAGAACGAGGTCCATTCACAGTGCGGGGTACGAGTTGCCACGTCCGCCGCGCTGCTTTAATTTGGGGGGTGGGGGTGGATTCCCCCGTTGCTCCCTCGATCACCCGGACCCCCAGGCAGTGAAGGGGAGGACTTCCCCTTCCGTGCCTGTGGGTCAGGGGGATTGCCATGATGATGTTGGTGCACGCTATGTGTGCCGACGTCATCAGGAAGTGATATTAGCATGTAAATATCACAGCCATGCTTTTGCCTGCTGCCCAGGCATTTCTATCCCAACTTCCTTGAGTGAGGGCTCGTTGAAAAGGGGGGAAAGTTCAATCCTTGACCAGCAATCGCCACTGAACCACCAGGGAATTGATTTTGGGGGTGCAGGCACCCAACCAGGCTAAACAGCCCCTCGACCCCACCAAAAAAAAGAAAAAGGCCGAAAGGCAAACTTGGGGTCACTGAGGGGCTGGCCCTGTGCCTGTGGGCCAGCTCCCTAGAAATCCCCCCAGGGAGGAGCAGATTCTTGCTACTTCCCATGGGGGGGGGGAATTGAGTTTGACTCCATGTCATCCCAGGGAACCATCAATGACCACTAGGCCACAAGGGATAGGACCTTGGGGGTGGAGTGTGGGTGGGCAGGCCAATCAGCCCCCACCCCCAGAAAAAGCCAACCCGATGGCATAATGTTTTGTTTTTTTTGGGGAAATTGGTGCAGTTTTGCACCGATTTGCCCCCAAGGAAGGCACAACATTGCACTCCACATATAGTGGAACGCTTGTGGTACGAGGGGGCTGGCCCTGTGCCTGTGGGCCAGCCCCTTAGGATCCCCCCCAAGGATGGGCAGACCCTTGCTGCTTCCGTTGGGGGGCACAATTGGGGTTCTGGCCCCATTTTGCCACCCTTGGGAAGCAGCAAGGAACACTAGGCCACCAGCGATATGATCTTGGGGGTGGGTTCCCAGGGTGAGCTCCCAGGCCAATACATGGCCTGGGAGCTCACCTATGCATGTAGGGCCAGCCCCCTCACAAATCCTCCCATGGAGGGTCAGATCCTTTCTGCTTCCCTGGGGGGGGGGGCAAACTTGAGGGTCTGGTCTCATTTTACCAACCCTGGGAAGCAGTAAGGAGCGCTAAGCCACCAAGGTTAGGGCTGTTTCGCCCGTTGCCCGTCGCAGTACACCCAGCCGTCCTGGAACTCTGGCAGGCCCACGTTAGAGCTTTTGCCTCCAGGGCGGGATGGGGACCCAGCAGGGGCTTCCTGGGCGGGTGGGGAGGGGGCCGTCGACCCACATGCGAGGCAGACGCTAAAGGCCGGGGCAGAACTCCCGGACGTCCTAGAGCTCCGGCTGGGCTGCCTTTCAGCTTTTGCCTCCGGGGTGGGAGGTGGACCCTGCCGGGGATCCCTGGGACCGGCGCTGTACTTGTGTACGGTCGACCCAAATTGGACACTGGTGCCCAAGGCTGGGGGCTGCATCCCCCGGCCGTCCTGGAGCTCTGGCTGGGCTGAATTACAGTTTCTGCCTCGAGGGAGGGATGGGAACCCTGCCGGGGCTCTCGGGACTGCCACTGGGCTTGGGGGCAGTCGACCCATATGGGAGACAGGCGCCCAAGTCCAGGGGCAGCAACCACGGTTGACCTGGAGCTCTGGCTGTGCCAGGTTACAGCACGGATGGTGACCCTGCCAGGGCGCCCTGAGACTGCCGCTGGACTTTGGGATAGTCGACCCACATGGAACACCTGTGGGAACGTGGTACATGTGTTTTTGCTGGCATGTTTCGGTGGTTTCCTGGTGGCAAATGTCTAAACATTTTGTTTTTTCACCTACATTTTGGACTTTGCCAGGTCTTGTGGGTAATAAATTCTAGGACGATTTGTGCAAGTCAGACCGCTTTGGATTCCCACGGGTTTCTTCTTTTCAGAAATGCATGGGGTTCCCTGTTTTCCTTGGTGGCTGCAACACTCCATGCCCAAATCTGTGGGTTGTCCACAAGACCGAATACAGTTAAAATGTGGTCTTCTCTGGCCCTTAGTGTACCAGTGGTTTTGCCTTTTCCGGGACACCTGTGGCAAGGTAGGAGATGTGGTGTTGACGGCGTGTTTCTGTGGTTTCATGGTGGCAAATGTATAAAAATTGTGGGTTTTTCCCCCCTACATTTTGGACTTACCAGGCCTTCTGGGTAATACATTCTAGGGTGATTTGTGCAAATCAGACCTCTTTGGATTCCCACAGGTGTCTTCTTTCCAAAGAATGCCCGGGGTTCCCTGTTTTCCTTGGTGGCTGTGACACAACAGGCCTAAATCTGTGGGTTGTTCAGACTGCCAAATCCAGTATTTCCTATGGTGTTTGATGTACCAGTGGTTTCGCCTTTTCCTTTTGCGCCCATGTCAGTGCACAGACACATGTGAGGTACCATTTCTATCGGGACACCTGTGGGAATGTGGGAAGGTAGGACATTGCGACAGGGTTTGCTAAAAAGGGCGAGCTTACTATCCACCACCAGAAAACACCTACAGGAGAGAAACCTTATAAGTGCACTGAATGTGAGAAAGTGTTTACTACTAAGGGAGCGCTTACTATACACCAGAGAACACATACAGGTGAGAAACCTTATGAGTGCACTGAATGTGGGAAAGGGTTTGTTCAGAAGGGACACCTTATTCGCCACCAGAGAACACATACAGGTGACAAACCTTGTAAGCCCACTGAATGTTGGAAAGGGTTTGCCCGGAAGGTAAAGCTTACTATCCACCAGAGAACAAATACAAAAATAACAATACAATAACAAAAAAAACCTTATGAGTGCATTCAATGTGGGAAAGGGTTTGCTCGGAAGGGCGAGCTTACTATCCACCAGAGAACACCTACCGGTCAGAAACCTTAGGAATGCATTGAATGTGCGAAAGGGTTTGCTATGAAACAAGGCCTTATTGACCACCAGAGAACACATAAAGGTGAGAAACCTTATGAGTGCGCTGAATGTGGGAAAGGGTTTGCTCAGAAGGGACATCTATTAGCCACCAGAGAACACACACCAAGGTTTATGACCTGTATATTGAATGTGGGAAAGGATTTGCCCCAAAGGGACAATTTATTTGCCACCTGAGAACGCATATAGGTGCGAACCTTATGAGAGCACTGAATGAACCTTTGTATATACCTGCCACAAATTGTATATATCTTGTGTATATCCTGTACAAAACTGTAACTATTACTGTATATTCTCGTCCTGTTGTAACTATGTTGTACACTAAGTGAAAGCGCCCAGATACTTCTGGGTTCGGTGCACTATATAAGCAAATAAACAAAAAAACATTTGTTGTTTTCTCTTGGTTTTGTTAACGTTTCATAAATTTCCTACTGCACTTTGTTACACAACCCTTTCATTTTCCAAATGTGACCTACATTTAGGTGCTGCTTTAGGCACTGTATGCTCTTGTAACATGTGCAAGTCACCTATCCTTCAAAAGGTCTGCCTGTGCTCTTTCAAAAAATGTATGCTTGCCATTCTTCACCACATTTGTTTTCCTTATTTTCATATGCTAAGTACATCTGTTTAGGCCGTCGGCATAAAAATCCTGTGTACCATGGCTCGGTTTTTGGCTTGTGGTATTGCTTGTTTTGTGAAACATTATGAAAAATGTGTAATTTCCTAACTAGAAGAGTCAGGGGAATGTAGTGGTGCATTGCTTTTCTCAATATTCACAGAAGCCATTACCTTACAAGTCCAAACATGTCCAGCACATACCTTTTTTGTTTGTCATTTTTCCAATTGTTTCACATACTATGAGACATTTAGCTACCTAGTTGTTGCCTGACCTGCACAAACGACTCCTTCCTGAAATTGGAATTTTGTCTTCTTTTCAGAAATGTATGCCTTTCTGTCTTCTAATACAGCTTCCCTGCTTTCCTCTTCCATTCCATCCAAGCATGTCTCACAAAACAGATGGTAACATATTAAAAAAATATATTTTTTTGTTTCCACTCACCCTGTTCTTGAAAGTTTGGAAAATGGCGAATTCAGAACAGCAAACCATTTGCTCCTTGCTCTTATAAGGAAAAAAACGCTGCTTTGCACCTAATTTTATTGGCATTTTCTGAAAAAACACAATATATTTTCACTTTTTTGTTATTTTCTCACCACCTCTCCCCACCACAGCAAACGTGAGCCGTTGGTGGCATAAGAACCGCCTACACCTGGGAAGAAAAGGGTGCACGTTTGGCCGGGATACCACTAGTAACAAAAAAGTTACAAGGGATTGAATGCAACATACCGAAATATCAAAGGAAGGGCTCAGTACTGGGAGTGAAAACCCTCAGCGGTAAAGGGGTTAATAATAACATGTTATGCGATGTAGCAGAGGCAGCCCTAAAACCAGTTTGGAAAGGGCCTGGAATAAAGCGTTCTACAACCCAACGTTTGAGCTCTTTTAAAACAATTGTTGCAAATATCTTTAGAGATACTGGCACATCCTATAGAGATATGAGTCTATAATTAGCTGGATCTGTGCGCAGGTTTTTATTTTTTGTTTGTGTGAGTTCTGATTGCTTGTCTCCATGAGTCTGAAATACATGCTTCCTCACATACTATTTTAAGTAGTGTCAACAAGACCTCCCCCACACTACCAGATTGTTTATCAGAACCATGTTGGCAAGGACTTCAGACCTTGGCGCTCTAGATTTATTTTACCTTCTTATCATTAGTTCTATTTCTGCCTTGTCAAATTTCAAATCGAATAGTGACGGCAGCTTAACTACCACACAACTGCTCTGGCCACTGTTATCGCCATATGCCTTGGTTATATAACCCCCAAGGCCACTTCGTCAATGGGGTTAATAATGGCTTCCGACTTTGCCTCCTTGATGTCTTTTAGTACACTCCACATTCCCTTGGAATCACTCTTTTGAATAATTCCTAACATAGACTGCCATTGAGCATTTTCTTTTAGAAGTCGCAATTTCTTAACCCAGTTGTTATATTTACACTCAACCCTCTTGATTTTTATTACTGCCTTCTCCACCTCTGTAACCTGCCTCTTTATTAACCTAATGTTCTTCCCAAGTAAGCGTTTTGCTTCTTATCACTGAGTCATACACCCTCCCCCCCAATGTCTCACACCTTCTCTATGTACGTTTCTATTGCCAGTAATCGCAATATTAGGACGCTGGTATATCATACCTTTTGCATATTTCCTCTAGCTCTTTTCCTATCATCAGGGTGTTCGTAGCAGTAAGGATTTTACTGGTCCAATTTATTCTGTTCCTCCCTTAACTTATCTCCACATCTGTGACCATTCTTGGCAGGAGCATTTCCCGTTCCAAATTAACAGCAGCCTCACAGCGGCATGATCACTGAATTAATTAAATTCTATATTTACGCCCTACACATAGTTTATATGACTGCTGTTAATAAAGAAGTATTCCAGCGTAGCCTGCATTCCGCCCACCTGCCAGGAAACATTGCCCAGGTTGTCACCCCTTAACCTACCATTTTAACCTAACCTGCCTCTAAGCATAACACCTGGTAGGACTCCGAACTTGTAGCCCTGAAATACAAGTGCAGAGCTGTGGAACGGAGGTGGCAGACCTCAGGCTCACCCTTTGACAAACTGGCCTGTCGCCTGCTCCAAAGGCAATAGAGACTCTCCATCCGTGCCAAGAAAAGGGCCCAAATCCAGGCTTGCGTCTCTGGTGCATCCAACAATACAGCTGAACTCTTTACAATCTGCAGGGAACTAGCCAACCCCTCCGCAGTCTCCTCTTTACCTCTTCCCTCCCAGGCCCTCTACAACGCATTGGCCACACGCTTCACTGCAAAAGCTCAGGACATCCTGTGTACCCTTGCACCCCTTTCCCCCTCCCCTTGCCACACCCCCTTTTCTCCTTTGACCTTCCATCCGCCCTCTTCCTTTCTTTCCTCCTTCTCTCCTATCACACCTGATGAGGTCACCAAAGTTGTCTGCTCCATGAAGGTCTCATCCAAACAGGTTTCACATGCTCCTCCAGAACCATTAAGGAATATTGGCTCCCTTGCCCCTGCACTCGCTGATTTCTGCAATCACTCTTTTGCTACTGGATTTTTCCCCTCCTCCCTCGAGCACTCTTTTGGACGCCCCCTCCTGAAAAAACCTTCTTCAGACCAGTCTTGCCCAGCCATCTACCGCCCCATATCTATCACTGCCTTCCTTGAGAAACTCTTGGAGCAGCTGGTCGTCCCCCAACTGACCCAGCACACTGAACTTGTTGGCTGCCTCCACTACCATCAATCTGGATTCCAAGCATCCAGAGGCACGGAAACTGCTCTTCTGAACACCTGCGAAGAATTGCTTGCATCTCTTGATACCAACTATCCAGCTGTTCTCATTCAAATTGATCTACCCTCTGCATTTGATACGGTCAACCACTCCATCCTCATAAAATTCTAATACCTTAGGTATCTCGGAGCGGGCGCTGAACTGGCTGACCTTCTTCCTCAGCGACCATACGTCCCAGGTTATTCTGGGCTCTTTCTCCTCCCCCTCCTCACCTCATTTCTACCTTCTCCCAAATTTCCACTGTTTTATTTTTTTTAAAACAATTTTTATTGGTTTCCAAACAAACAATACATTTAACAATCAACAATAAACCAATAACTCCCTCAGTGCTTTGTATTATCTTGCATGATTCAGACATATATTTAAAGTCTACTGATCCCTTTATCCCACCCTCCAACAAGCCTACCCCGCTCCATCCCCTTGCTCTTTACTTGCACATTCTGAATGCTCAAAAGGTCTAGCAGGTCCGCCTCGATCTTTCATTGTTATATTTGATTTTCATTCTCGCGTTTCCTCCCTGTTGCCCTGTGGGCGCTTTGGAACACAATTTACTTGATGTATAAGCGCCTCACATATTCACAATAAATAAACAAATACAGCCCAGCCAGCATTTCCCCTGTTCAGTAGTATACTTCTACTTCAATCTGCACACAGCCCCGATATTCCCTATTTCATCAGTAGTTTGGCCATCTACACAGTGTGTTGAAGTCGCCACCGATTAGAACCAGCCTGTCCCCATTAATCATGTACCACCTTGCGATTATCGCTCCTATAGTACCCTGGATGCCATACGTAAGTGAACTCCCTGGGGTGATCCTAAACATAAATTAACATCTTGTCACATTGGCTCTTCTCCTTAATAGTGACCTCAACTGCCATAATATACTGATGGTTATAAAATCTTTTCTAATTCCTATTAATATTCCCCAGAAGGGTTTCCCCACCATGCCCCTTTTGGCCAAAGCTTGAAAAACGGTATATCCATCAATCTAAACCGGGGCTGTCCTCCAGCTCTCTTGTATGAAAACAATATTGTTACTGGCTGCACATTTGTATGTCCTTTCACAGGTAAAGTTTCTGCAGCCCCTGCTATTCCAAGTTAACATAGTTAACAATCACGGCCTGTTACTCTGATTCATAGGTAAAAGCCTGTGAGCCAGTCCCATTCTTGGGTTCTGGAGGTATTTTGTCCACAACCGTCGTACCCACCTTTCTTTCCCCCCTATTTCCTCCCTCTTGGGGATGTCACTTTCAGACCTGCCAGTGGATGCGTCAGCTCATGCATTCCATTCCTCCCACAGGTGTCATCTCCCTTCCTGACTACCCTACCTCTTACAGTGGAATGGGTCAGAATAGCAACATCGTAGCCCATCTTCATGAAAGTGGAAAGGTTAGCCCTTACTAGGCCAACCGTCGCGCAAGAGAAGCAGTGAACCTTCGTAGTAGGGACTTCCATATTCTCCATCAGCTCAATAAAGTCAGTGTCTCTAGATTGGAGCACTCAGAGGTGCGGAATAGTATTGAACAGTTTTAGTTTGTGCTGTCTATTCAGCACAGAGTCCTTTCTAGCTGGGCACCGACATATTATGGTAAACGTATAACTGTCCTTCACCATTACCCTGTTCTTTCCTTCTTCGAAGTCTACTTCAGGATTGCTCTTACCATCTAGTACTGTTAACAAAAAAGACCTTTCTGGGGTGGAAGATCCCTCAATATTGTGAGGGTGTAGGAGAAGGAGACTGACAAGGAGGGGTAATTTTGTGGCTATAAGCTTTTAGTGTGTAACTCCCAAAAAAATCTCTCTCCCTACTTTGAAGGGGCTTGCACTGCCTCAAACAAGGACAACTTTTTGACCTTTCAGAATGTCAGTCAAAATTAAATGGTCTCCCTCCTCTGTCAGAAACCAACCAATCTAACCCTAACACTATAAACATAAGTCTTCAACTAAAGTGAAGTTTGTATTTCCTTCAACAGGAGAATGACTCCCTACCCCTGGTTTCTTGCTTCAATCTTATAGTACAAGTAACTCCTTCAATATTCCTTCACAAGGGATAAGGGGAATGACTCGCTTCTCCTGGCTCTTCTCAGAAAGGTCTCCACAGTGGTCTTTAAGCAGTCTGAGAAAACTTGGATTAGTCTCTTTAACACCTTCCAGGAAGTAGAAAAGCTCAGTCTTATTTGGCTTCCATTTAGCACTCTGATGAGGGATACTATTCCCGGGGTTCTTTTGTATTTCTCACACGTCTCCTCACTGGATTTCTTCAAAAGTAGTCTCTTGATGAGGGACATGTCTTCTGAAGAATTCTGGTTTTGTAGCTGGATTTAATGTACCAGTACCATGAGGGAGAGGGCTCCCATTACGCTCAGTCTTATTAGTGGTGTTAGATGGACCACTGTGACGAGGTAGAAGACTCCTGAGGCACTCTGCTTTTTCATTGGGAGATGACTCTCGATGACCTCTGTTCTATTTGGGCCACTTCCTGGACACCACCCGGTATTTCTGCCCTTCCAGTTACCTGTGGTATTTTTGGGACACGGCTCTGGTTCTTCACAGGGTCACGGGCGCCTCGCTTCCTTCTTCCTGCCCGGCCCAGCGGCAGGCTGGTTGTCTCAGCCTCATTTCCGGCCCAGACGGTCCACCTCTCTGCAGCCAAGCCACCACCAAGTGCGATGGCTCCCAGCCGGCTGTCAGAAAGATTCGGCAGCGTTCTGTCATTCTGGTGAGATACTTCTGCTTCACCTTCGGTCTTCCCAGTTTGAACTTTCCGGGATTGGTTTGCGTATTGCAGGCTTCCGTGATGAGACTCTCGTGGTCCTTTCTTGCTTTCTACCTTATATGGTTGATTCCGCCCTTGCGTAATGTGAACACCATTTACTAAAGTCCCTTTAGTATTCTTCATGCCTTCCGTGGGCCACCTAGTTACAGTACTTGATTTGTATTTGCATATTGCTATTCCATATGCTTCCCTTGCTCTTCCTCGTCCCAGTATATTTTACATCTGGAACAGTATAGTAGCACATGGTTTCATTATCAATGGTTTGAGAAAAGGATGACCATGAGGGAAGGCGTTTAGGTAGGATTACATTGGTGGGCTCCCAACATCTGTTATCATTTTTAAACATCAGCTCGTTACTGGACTGAGAGTGAAGCAAATGAATGTGGAAAACCGGGAGCCCGTGGAAAGTAGAGGGGCTACTGTACAGCGGTCGCCTTTTGAAAGAGCGGCTTTTCAAAATCAACACTTCTTGTGAATTAGAACACATGATAAAAATGTAAACATCTATTTATTGATTGTGTTTTTCTTTGGTTTCTTTAACCGTTTGAATAATTAAAATAAAACGAGAGAAAAAAAACATTTAAAGCTATGTACAGCAAGACAACAATGCATAACATAGAATCGTACACATATTTTGCTTAGATTTTTCATTAGCATGTACTCTATTCAACTCATGTGACTTTTCTGTCATTTGCTTCAGACTAAGCAATCAGCGATTCCAAGTATGGATCTTTACTTGTCTCGGCTGATTGAAGATTGAATCGAGTGGCAGGTTGGGCGTTAGGTGACTTTTAGGGAGGCTTTTCACCAGGTGGATGATCTTATCCTCAGGAAGGGAGTCCCTTCCTATGAGGTCCTCCTGCATATTACCTCAGGAGGGAGAGTCCCTTCCTCTGAGGTCCTCCCGCATATTACCACCTCCAGTAGGACTGGTGGGTAGCGGCCTAAGTGTGAGACTTGGTGAATCGTCACAATATCTGACCTAAAACATCCTCTTCCCGAGTAGAGATGTTATCTTTGTCAGCTGCAACCTCGTTGACTTTACCATTATCAACCGATTGCACCAGCCTTTTTTCTTGCTTGCTCTTTTAGTTTTATTTTGGCGTTCTTCCTGGCCTTTTTTGTTGCTCGTACCGGGGGCTCCCTTCTTTTTTAGGATTGTTTTTGACAGAGGTCGCAATGTGTTGCTTAGCGATGTTTTTGGATTTCAGTGTTGCAATTCTTTTTAGACTACGTCTCTTTGCGTGATAACCTTTCCACTTGCGCTTCCAGTTGAGTCGGGGTTGTCCCTCTGACTCTGCACCGGGGTCTCATTTTCACCTGCAATGTTATCTGACATGATTATAGGACTTACATCGCCGACAATGTTATTAGGCACAATTGTCTGACTCACTCCTTCATCCAACGAATGTTGTTGCCACCCCTCATATGGCGTTCGTGAGGGATTCATTGTTCTCTCCACTTTAGCGATAACCTGCAATTTCTCAGTCCTTGTCAGGGAAGTGCCCACGTTTTATGATGAACTGCAAGGTACCCATGCTAGTGCTTTGTATGGTCGTATATTCACCATTATCAGAGTGAAGGTTGTTGCTTGATCTATCTGCAAACTGTTCTGGCATGTCTGAGAGGCAGTTGCTAAGAGGGACTCCTTCCGTAACATGAGCCAAGTGTCACACTTCAGGCTGTCCAGGCACATCCACCAGCATTGTGAGTGGCAAGTTGTTTCGTTTTGAAGCGAGTAGGCTATATCTAGTAGTAAGTTGTTATCCACTACCATTGACTTAGATCTGTTTGGAGCCTTCAATACCGCCTCTTCCCCAGCTTTATTACCTGCCACCTGCCGATTATGCTCAAAGAAATTCATCATTTTTTCTTTGATTCATGTCATCTGACTGTGTGTTTGGCATTCACGTTGGGCCCTTTCTATCGCCATTTCTCTAGCCGCTTCCTGAGTAGCCATCTTGCTGCAGTTTTACCCCTTATCCTTGCTGCTAGATTGAAGGTTATGACTGCCCTTCTTACACTTATTACAGTTTGGCATGCTGTGACGAATCGGTGAACAGGATAGCTGTATTACACTTCTCTTTACCCGGTGGGTTAGAGGCGGGACAATATCCAACTGATTAGTTACTGTGGCACTTACTTTCCAGTCAATGCCGTCTTCCGGGCAATACCCTGGCTGCCACTGACGAGGGCCATGACCACCGACCTGCAAGACTGCAGACACTTAGCACGGCACTCGCCAAACGCATTGTGCAAATGTGCTGCGTTCTGAACTTAACGCCTCTCAGGAACACAGTAGATTACCGACCCTGCAGCCCAAACAGGTTGAAAGCAGATACTCTTCTCCAGCAAATTGGCCGGTACCCCTGCAAGACTGCACGCACTTGGTACCACACTTGCCATACGCACTCTATTCTAAAATTAACCTTTATAAAAGCAAAATCAATTTTTTTTTTACTTTTCTTAAAAAAATATTTGTTTAAATAGATCAATGTGAAAACAACTTGTATTAAAATTACTATTTTGTCGAATTAAATATGTGCAATCTCTTGTGGCAATTGAATTTAAAGAGCCTTATTGAGGTTTGAAAGTGAATTTGCTCAAATTTAAAAGACTCTATATTGGGATATTTACAAAGATATACCGCTTATGAGGCACTAACATTTTAAATTTCAGTACAAATTTATAATCTAAAACCAGTACGGATTTTTTGGTATATTCTTAAAAATGAATTTTAATTGTATTGACAATAATTTTAACAAAGTTTATAATGCTGAATTGTAATTAAGTAGTGTAAACAATAGACACCAGGTCTTTTCTACTCACAAAGAAGTTAGAATTATACCATATGATGCTCCTGCTCTTTGTTGGTAACTTTAAGATATCTGAGTATGGCAAAATGTAGAGAGACTGTGATATGGGGTCCTAAAACTGGCGATTTTATGTCATTGGTCACACTTGGCTCTCTTATGATGGGGTTAAATTAGAAATATCTCCCGGAACCCACTATAATTATTCCAGGAACTGAATAACGTATAAAAAAAGCGCTGATGCACTAGGCACCTTATGGAAACAGCACAATGCACTTTAAAAATATCATTTTGCACTTTACCATTTTAGGATTTGCACATGGAATGATCCCACTCCACTATGTGGATGGGGGAACTCCAGAAGCACTAGGCACTTTCAATGAATTGCTTGCACGATGCACTTTATATTGTTTTTACGTTAATTCATTTTAAATGGCATAATTTTAGCTTAGAAATCAAAGTGGGGTTTTTAAATTTAAACGTGAGTGTGACACACATAACCATTGAGTTATTCTGTCCCGTTCCAAGATGGCCGAACTCAGAATATCCAGCCACTCAGTCTTCTTTCTATGGCAAACTTCCTGTCACATGGGATGTTTTTAAACAGTATTGGCTGTATGGATCACTTGTTGTAAACAAGCGGTGAGGTAACCGCGAAACCAGTCAATTGGGGCCATACTTTATGGAGCACCACAATTTAGGTGGTTTTTATTGACAGTCATGTGTTCTGCAAAATAAAGAGGACATTTTTTCACAAAATACTGGTTTCCTGGTGATTCTTCAAAGAGTGGGGGAGTGCTTCTCACCTAGACTCTAAGAAAAACAGTCTCAACATAAATGTATGTGTGTGTATGCACTTTGTGTTTTAAATTAAGTTATATTAAGAGAAGTGTCTGTATTATATTGAAGCATTCCGGTATTTGTAGTTATTAAAAATGTATTTTTCTTTTAAGTCTTTCCTTGTTGGACACTAATTTACCTGCTGATGCAGAGCCAGAACTGCGTGGTTTCGTTGCAAAGCGTCTCTGTAAAGGAACACTTTTCGAAGGCATGGGCAATACTACATCTGTTGAATTAAGGTAAGAGCATACCTTTTTATCTGCAATTGGGTTTGTATAATTCGGACTGTAAATATTGTAACCTGATAATCTGTTTTTTTTAGTCTTTCTGGGCCTTGGTATATCTAACAACTTTAATCTCTCTAAGCTGGGCAGGAGGAGAAGCACAACATTAGATATTATGCAGTGCGTATGAACAGATTTAAGCAAATAGCAATGTTTGCTGTCAAATTAGCTTTTGAGGCGGGAAAGGAAGTGTAGTAGAAGTATTAGCTGTATTATAATTGGTTATTTATAACTAAAGCTTCCCGTTTTCCAATTTTATTGATTTTTACACATAAATACAGATGGAAATCAATCTGTCTGTATGTATTCTGGTCCTCTATGATGTCACTCTTACCTGCGTTTCCTTTCTTGTTTTGTCTCTTCTGCTTGCACACCCCCCTCGTGTTCTCCACCAGTGTCTCCACCACCACCCTCTTCCGCTCCTCTCTTTCACCCCCCACCCCCTTCACTCTCCTCTTCCCCCTCCTCCACATCATCCATGGCTCGCTCTATTTCTCCTATCTTCTCCAACTGTTTCACCATCGTCTATCCCACCCTTTTCACAAAGTCTGGTAGGAAGAAGTTCATAAAGGATATCCTGATCTCCAACCCTAGTCTCCCTATCGCGTACACCTACACCAGTGCTTCCTCCAGACAGATCCTCACTGACGTCCTCTTTGTTGTTCCTTCGCCAGACCTATGGACTCTTCATATGCTCTCTGTGCTCTCTCCTCTTCTCCCATTAATGGTGGCATCCGTTGGGAGGCCCTCCTGGCATCCTTCCACTCCTCTATGGTCATCATTAATGTTTACCTTAATGGCACCATCTTGGTCCAAGGCTCTTGGGCCAACCTCCTCTTCTTTGACAGAAGTTTCCTGCGATTTATCAATTTCCTTTCCTCTCCTGCTGTGGCCTCTCTCCCGTCTTTGGCTTCCTTGCCTCCACCCTCTACCACCTCTCTGACAACCTCTTCCTCTGCTACCTTGCCCTTTCCTCCTACCTCCTCCACCTTCCCTCAAGCTCCTTCTTTGCCTCTGCAGGGAGTACCTCTAAATTGTACCTCTCCCCAGAAGTCTTTCCAGGATGGCAACCTTCTCCACCTCACCACTCTTAACTCTCACTCAGCTGTGAAACACTCCTCTGGCATCTACCATCTCCTGGAAGAACTGTACCTTGATGTCCTTGGTCTCACCGAGACATGGTTCACAGTCAGCTCTGTCGCAAGCTTTGCCACTCTCCTTCCTGATGGCTACAAGATACTCTCTGCACCCAGATCCAACCGTCTCGGTGGGGGTGTGGCCTTGATCTTTCCAGAGTGGATCCCTGCCCTGATCATTCCTATGCAGGCCTACTCCTCCTTTTGAATGCCTTGTTTGTTGGGTTTCTCTCTCGCCTGGCTACTTTCTCACAGTTGCCACGATCTACCGCCACCTGGTCAGATCACCTCCTTCCTCTCTGAGTGGGCGGACCTCTCTTCCTCCCTCCTGGCCTCAACCACTCATTTCCTCCTCCTTCGAGACTTCAACCTCCAGCTGGATGCCTCCTGTCCTGCCACGGGACTCTTTTGCAACTTCTGCTACTCTCTCTATCCTTCTCTCTGGCCCAACTCACTCTGCAGGGCACACTCTTAATGTTCTGATCTCCTCCGACCTCCCACTCTAACCCTCTCACTGCTCCTCTCTCCTGTAGTGATCACTATCTCTTCTCCTCTCATCACCCCCCCAGGCCAATCCTACCCCCAAATTGCCACCCACCTTCTCAGTCATACGACCTATGAAACGTGTGTCTGTTGAGGCTTTCGCTGCATCCTTCTCTCTCCCTCCTGCACCTCTGGCTGACTCGCACCCTGACACAGCCCTCTCCATGTTCCACTCTGCTATCTCTGATACTCTTTATGTACTTGCCCCTGTCATGAGGATCCACATGAAGCCTAAAATCAAGTGCAACTCCTGGTACGACTCTGGCCTCGCCACCCTTCAGCGCAAGTGTAGGGTAGCTGAGAGTAAATGGTTGGCATCTTGTACATCCTCTCACAAACTGGCCTGCCACCTGCTCCAAAGGCAATACCGACTCTCTCCTTACCAAGAAGAGAGCTCCCATCCAAGCACGTGTTTCCGTGGCATCTAACAACTCAGCTGAACTCTTTAAAATCTGCAGTGAACTGTCCAATCCTTCCACAGTCTCTACCTCTCCCGTTCCTTCCCAAGCCCTATGTATGACCCTGGCCTCTCACTTCATCTCTAAAAATCCAGGACATCCTGTCCACCCTCTCTGTTTCTCCTGCATCTTTTTCCACTCTCGCCTCTTCCACTGGACCCGTTGTGGCCACACCCCTCCCTTCTCTGCCTTTCCTCTCTTCTCCCCTGACAAGGTTTTTAGACAAGTCCGATCTATGAAAACCTCATCTAACCATCTAAGCAGGTTCTTCCCTGTTCTTCCAAAACCATCAAGAACCACATTGACACCCTTGCCCCCCTTAAGCACTCACTTGTGCACCCTCTCCTCAAGAAACCCTCAGCCGAACCCTCCCTTCCGGCTAATTATCGCCCAATCTCTATCACTCCTTTCCTGGGCAAACTCTTGGAAAAGCTTGCCATCTCCCAGCTTAACCTCCACACTGACACTGTTGGTTGTCTCCAGGACCATCAGTCTTGCTGCAGAGCAGCCAGAAGCACAGAAACTGCTCTCCTGAACGTACGTGAAGACCTGCTCTCCAACCTTGATTCTAACCTCCCCTCTGTCCTCATCCTACTGGATCTCTCTTCTGCCTTTGACACAGTCAACCATGCCATCCTGCTCAACCGGCTCCGTGATAATCTGGGTATCACTGACCAGGCTCTGACCTCGCTGACTTCTTTCCTCTCATACTGACCCTCCCAGGTCCAACTTGGGTCCTTCCTCACCTCTACCTCTCTCTCTCCACCTGTGGTGTTCCCCAGGGATCTAACCGTTCTCCCTGGTTGTTCAACCAATACCTCAATGCCACATTGCTGCTCTTTGCTCCAACTTCCAGTGCTATGTGGATGACACCCAGCTCGCCTTCAGGCTCCCCTCTGCCGCCTCTTCTCTTTCTCTCATCCCGACTGTTTCAAATCCAGGAGTAGTGTGCCTCCAACAATCTCTGCCTGAATACCATTAAGACAGAGATCCTCCTCATCGGTACACCTGCACCCCCCTTTACTGCCACTCTCTGGCCGGCCTCCCTTGGCCCTCTTCCTGCTCCCACCTATGAGGCTTAGAACCTCGTGTTTATC
This sequence comes from Ambystoma mexicanum, assembly GCF_040938575.1. Taxonomy (NCBI): domain Eukaryota; kingdom Metazoa; phylum Chordata; class Amphibia; order Caudata; family Ambystomatidae; genus Ambystoma; species Ambystoma mexicanum. Next base: position 873,399,247 of record NC_090926.1, on the reverse strand, counting down.
TTTGACTCCACCCTCTCTTTCTCCCCTCGCATTTCCGACATCTCTATGAAGTCAAACTACCAACTGCACCTCCTCAGAGGTATTCTTCCTTTACTCTGCTTCCCCCAGAAGCTCACTGTATCCAGAGCAGCTCTGGTTCTCACTAGGCTTGACTACTGTAACAGCCTCTTTTTAAATCTACCCCCATCTACTCTCCGTCCAGAACAGGGCTGTGAGACTTGTCTTTGGCCTCAAGCCCAGGGATCGTATATCTCCAGCACTGAAATCTCTCCGTTGGCTCCCCGTGGCTGCAAGGATAAAATTCAAGACCCTTTGCATTGTCCACAAGGCCTTCTGGGGCCTGGGACCAAAATACCTCCAGCTTTCTCTTCAGAAGTATCTTCCTTCTCGAACTCTCCGCTCTTCCACCTCCAACTCCCTGAGGGTCAGTCGCTTCGATAAACAACGAGTTGGGGGCAGATCTCTCTCTTCGGCCGGTGCCTCCCTCTGGAACAGCCTCCCCGCATCTCTGAAACTTGAGCAGAACCAGCTCCGGTCCGGAAGCAGCTCAAGACTTTTCTCTTTGCTTCTGCCTTCTTTCTTCCACTTCCCTGCTGATCTCCTGTCTGAAAATGCACTGGTTACCTGTCTACCCTCTGCATCACGGACCCAGGTCCCTGCCCTCCCAGTTGCACACTTGCACTGCCTCCTGGCAACCCTGCACTTGGGGGCTGTATCTGCATCCCTACAGTCCCCCTACTTGCGATTATCCAACACTTGTCGTCTGCACTTAACCCCTGCACCGCCCCCTGTTGGGTGCACTATTTTCCTATGTCTTGATCTTTTGTCTCGCACTTCTCCTCCTCCCCCTTGCAATTTTCCTCTTCCCTCTCCCCGCACTTGCGCAATCTCAATGTCACTTGGCCTAGTAAGATTGTTGTCTTGTCCTCCCTTGTGTCCCCCCCCTTGCCTCATCGCGCCTTGAAACACTTGTGTATCGGCGGGCTATGAATAAAACATCATATCATATATCATATGCAAATCACATTGTAGATTGGCAGCATGGAGTAAAGGTTGTTTAAAAATAGCATTAAGGGTCTTCAAATTGCTGCCAGCATATATCTTAAGACAACAGCAGTTACGGAAGCCACATTTTGTTATGGAAACAATTAAGCTAGCATTCTTTTTCCTTTATGGCTGCATGTGTGCATTAATAATGCATTTTTCAATAATTAGAATAAATGCAGAAAAATACTGCTTGTAAATTATCTTTTTATATGACAAAAAATAAATATGGATACATACAAACCCAGAGTGTGCAATAGTTACACCTAACTTTAACCCACAATGCCAAAGCCAAGAGAGGATATTATTGAACTTTCATTGCCAAAGCCAATATTGAAGCCTAGCTACACCTGACATTGCCAAGAAATATTAACAAACCTTGGCTTCGCTATCACAGGAAAAGGGGAAGCAGTTGGATATATGCCAAATGAATACGTGGAATGAGGCGACATCAATGGATGTTGTAGCTTTGTGGAAGAAGTTGTGAATCTCAAACTTGTTGAAAGCTGAAGAAGTTGAGAATTTCAAGCTTGCAGAAAGCAGACTTGAGGTTAAATTAATCACAGATTAATTGTAGTACTGGTTGGTGTTTTTTTTGTCCTGACAGGCGAGTATACCTGGGAAAGGGCCTATTATTGGTATTCCTGGCGGGTTAGTGAACCAGGAAGAAGACATTGAAGTACTACATTGTGGTGAAAGGTTGGGGTGGAAAGAAAGTGGCAAGGCCACTAAAGTTGTTTGAACTGTGATAAACAACAGCCTGATGCAAACATTGTTGTTTTGGTTGGGAAGCAGTTGTCTTTTTCAAAGAACAGAAGTCCTACTTTGAATATTCATTGGAAATGTGGAACAAGGAAATTTTCATGCGATAAGCTGAAGCTTGTGGAAAACTATTTTTGCCAATTGATGAACTTTGTACAGCCCTAAACATAATCCAAGTATCCAGTAAGCCAGAACTTGGATGTTGAAAAGAACTTTGGGGTTATTTTTAAAGTGGAATTTGACCATTAGAAAGAACTTGTACTTTTTGGAACTTTATTCAGAGATCCTGCATTGATCTTGGGAATAGGATCCAACCCTGGTTACAAGGTTATTTAGTTTCATTTGAATTTAATTGTTTTTTTGTTGAACTTAAAAAGCCATCTGTATTCTTGTATGGTTTTTTTGTATGTACAAGTGTTGTTACACTCACCTGGTCTCTGCGGAGGCGTTGGGGTGCTGTTGCAGCCCTCCCTGAACTTGAATCACCCCCTTCAGGCCTCTCCCTCAGTAGAAAAGCTGTGAGCGGTGGTACGTGGTGATACTGCTCCTGCGTGGAGATAAGAGTGTGTGAGTGCATCAATCTCTGATTGTTGTACCTCTCGAACCCTTTACCACAAAGTACAGTTTCTGTGAGCATAAGCTGGCCCATAAAGCTCACCTGTGAATTAGGGAAGATAAGCTCTCCGTCCTGCTACTTCTGGCAGGGGCGCGTCAAATGGGAACTAGTTCTTTCACTGATCTCTGATAAGGATTAGTTCCGTCCAGCTGCGACTATGCTTCTCCTTATGATTGGTAAGTCTTTCTTTAGCTCTTGTGATGCTGTTCGTTCTGTTTAATGTCTTTATATGTTGCTCCTATTTATGCCCGCAATAATGTCTCTCTTCTGTTTTCTTCCCCTAGATGGAAATGCAGCCTCAATGCAGCTGTGAGAAGCGAGACGCGGCTGGATGGAAGATGGATGCTACCGCAATGTTCGAAAGCAGGTAAGTGATGGTTTATGGAAAAGCGCAAAGTATGGCGAAGTGCAACCTTAAACTGACTGTTTTTCCGATGTCTAACCTTGTCTTCTGTTTTTCCTTGCAGGCGCTGCTGTCGACGATGGAGCATGTCGTGCTGCGGTGCCAAGATGAAGATTTCGGCGTTCCGGAAAGTGTAAAGATGAATACTTGGTTCGCTGAAGAGATGTACAGGTAAGAGCAGCTTCCCCCAGTTGGTAAGTATGCTGGCAGAAAGCAGGATGTCCAGGAAGCAGGATCTTCAAAGGTGAGTCTGACCTCAGGCGACGGTGAGCGTTACGCTGCTTGCAAGTGCAGAATAACGCTGAAGAATCTGTCTTGATGAGCTTATATAGCTGAGATCGTGGGCACGCCCATTAGGGCAGGCTTACCAGCCACACCCAGCCACTCCTAGAGAGTGAGCATGTGCAAAGGCAATCCATTAGAAGCCACACCCAAGAATACACTTGGGGCTGCTTAATCGATGGAATGTTAAAGGTTAATGCATCCTGCTTAATGGATGGAATGTTCAAGGTTAATGCCTCTGAAGTGCTATGTCCATAATAAAAGCTTTTTGGTGTTAAATGGATGTTCTTGTTTACTTTTGTTCATGAGCGTGGTGCTAAAGGCGCCAGGACAGTGTCCACCCAGGTCGCCGGTGCATGCTACCCCTGCATGCCTGTGCCCCTGACTTCATGACCACGAGAGTGTGAGGGACAGATAGACTTCTATGTGAGAGTGTTTTCCTTTAGTCTTAGTTTTGTATGCAAGGAAGTCCTCGTAAATTTAGGGAAAGCGAGGAGTTTATCTCACCCATATACTGTAATAAAATGGCTACTTGTGAAAAACTTTTACCAGGTTGTCCGCCTTGCATTTCGGACCTCTCACAGTCTGTTCCTCTTTCCTTTTCATGTGTAGTTGGCCCCATTGCTCCCTAAATCTATGTAAGGGGGCATACTTAAGAGTAGTGTGGTTTTGCCCTTTCCTTTCACAGTGATCTGCCCAAGATTTAAAAATAGCATGTGTCCCTGATGCCTCACAGAATACACCCACAGTCTACGACGGTTCATGTTTTTTAAAACCTTTATGTAGGGCTCTGGGGCTATCCGTCTCTCTCTTGTCTGAAAAGCACTGTCCTCCGTAACCCAGGCGTCCCTACTCCTCAGTTTAGTATATACAGCATATTTCATCCTACTGTTCTTTCTTAGGCTAGGCGTGAAGACCTAAACGAGCAATGCCTTCTCTATATGAACTGCCTCATGGATTTACTCAGCTCTCACTACACTATCAGGGAATTGTAATCCAAAGGGGTTACTGGGATGTGCTGTATATTTACTCTGCTGGATTCGATCTCCTTTCATTTATGCCCACCAACTACACCCAATTTATTTTCTCCACTCCCTTTGTCCTTCTATGTCCTGCCGACGTCACACTCTCTTTAGAAGGCTCAAGTCTTCTTTTTCATATTACAACTCTGCCCTCCACGCTACTGCTCCCCACTCCATGCTAATGCTCCTCCCACCTGTCATGATCACTGCTTCCAAGGAGTCAGGACCAGCCCAACGTCCTTGGAAGCAGGTCCCTAACCTTAATCCTAGGCACCAGCCGGTCCCCACTGGGACCTTTTGGACCATGTCCTGGCGCCGGTGGCGCCAGGCTCATCAATGCCATCGGTCCCGGCACTGGAAGCGCCGGGCTCATAATCTATATGAAGATGCTTGGGTGGACTTACCTGCAGCAGACCATGCTGCTTACTTACCAGCTGCATAGGAATCCTCAGTAAGCTGGAACTACTTTCTCACCTGGGTGGGGCAAGCTCCACTCCCTGGATACAACACTGGAACTCTTCTGGAACAGGAACTCTTTTCTTACCTAGGCGGGGCCGTGGAGGAAGACGCCTCAGCACTCCAAGGCTATTTAAACCACACCCGATTGATGAAATGTGCTTCGCGTTATTCTGCATCTGCAGCAGAACGCTCACCGAGTCTGTTCCAGCTTTTCTTCTATCCGGGCCCGAACCTGCAAGAACAATACTTACCATTCCTGCATCCAGTCTTCAGCAGAACCTGCAAGAACAATACTTACCATTCCTGCATCCAGTCTTCAGCAGAACCTGCAAGAACAATACTTACCATCCCGCATCCAGTCTTCAGCAGCACCTGCAAAATAAGAAACTACAGGTTATCACGGCAACCTTCATACGAAGCGCATTACTCACCTGATCCATCGGCAGCGACCATTTCATCACGCTGCATCTGTTATTTCTTACCGGCACTCTGGGTCTCCAACGCTGCAATCCGGACCTGAAAGACAAAAGGAGAGACATTAGCCGGGTATTTACTTACGCCCATCGCGCTCGCCATAATAGGACGCCTGCAAATACTCCGGCGTTTTCCAGCATCTCTTCAGCACGAACCCGCAGCTGCAAGAGAAAAGAAACAGTTAGAGCGCTTGCATTTACTCACGCATTCCAAGCGCTTCATTCCCATTCCAAGGCTCTGGCTCCAGCTTCGGCTCCCTTCACACCATCTTCTGTCTCCAGAGCCCTGCAAAACAAATAGGAGAAAGCATTATACCAAACCCTGATCTACATAAAAGTGCCCTCGCACCTAAAGACTTTAAGGACAAAAGGTGTCCGGAAACTCACCGCTCGTGCAGTTAACGGCGGTAGCGATCCTCTGATGTTAAGAGGCCTACGTTTTACCCAGTGAAGGAACTGGCAACGGCACCCTGCACCAGACGCAGATGGAGAGCCCAGCATTCACCTATCTAAGGTGAGCACGTTGACCTGGGGTTTTCTACGGGGAAGCTGGGAATAGAGAGAGAGAGAGAGAGAGACACTCAACTGCCCAGATCATTAACCCCCATATTCTCTCACCTGCAGAAATCTCACCCTTCGAGTTCAACACACAGTGCGAAGAGGCTCAGCCCCAGAAGCCAACCGAGTCCTGCACATCACCTTTCGAGTCACAGACACCTTCCTGCCTAGACCAGCGCCTCCGTGGGAATCAGGTGAGCGTTACACCACCACTGCAATGCCCTGCTCTGCACTACAACCCACAACTTCCTGCTGTCCTTGATGCTCTCCATCCTCCTGCCATGGGACTTCTGATCCTGGTCAATACGGCCCTGTCTTCCCCACCCAGGAGGTGATGCAAGCAGGCAAGATATTAAATAATGGGTTACACACTGCCTCTTTCTTCTGTGCGAACCCGCCACAGAATAGTGAAGGCGGCCCGCAAAGTAACTGTCAAAGTTCATGTTAGGGGAAACCTGGTCCCGGCTACCCTAGGGTAAGTACAGGATAGGGTTTTGTGCCACTCTGCTTATTCCGTGGTGCTCTAGTGAGCCTTCCACCATCTGCGGGTCCTCACTGCTGGTGCTGTGGCGCAAACTATGGCTTTGCTCTCATCCTTTGTGGGAGTTTAAATGTTGTGTCCCAGCTGTCTCGGAGATGGGGGCAGAAATTGGGGCCTCTCATTTGCCACCCTCCTCCTCTGGAGTAGGGCTGGCTCTGTATTTCTCCCTGATACGCCCCAACTCCAGGCGGAGAGGAGATCCCATCCCCTCTTGATAAGGCCAGGCTACTAACCTTGTTACATACCGAATTTTTCATTTCGGGATGGCAAATCCCCGTTTTGTCAAACACATCAAATAAGAAAATGTGCTTAAAAGGACAAGGGTAAACATAAGGTCCTGTTGAAATTCAGTGCTCCAGATAGGATTTTGGAGTGAGAGTATTTTGCTCCCAATTGTTAGAATTGGAGAGTAAATCAAATTTCAACAGAGTAAAAATTATTTTCCTCCTTCGCAATAGAGTAAAAAGTATCTGACAACTATCCAATGTGTGCGTAAAATTAAAACTTGTTTGAAAAGCATGACAAAACAGCTGTATTTCAAAGTGGTTCTAAATAACGTATTCCACCTATGGAAAACATTTTCCCCAAAAAAGAACTGTGCCGATGCATGCTACCCAGCTTCATCTTCATGATACTTGGGCACAAACTCTGTTAAGAGTTACTACAGATGCCAGCTAGTTACATCGGGTGATTCATAAATGAAGTCCCTCACTCTACCAGGATCACTTCTGTCTCTCGGGCCTTCTGTTGCTGACTGACACTACCTGCTTGACAGCCACTCCATGTTTTTGCTCCATCTCTCCTTCCTTTTGCTTCTTTGTTTCCCCTGTCTCTCACTTTCTGATGCTCTGCCTCTCACCCTTAAGTGTTGCGATGCCACATTTTGCGGTCTGTTTCTCTGTCACTCTGGATCTCCCATCTCTGCAGTCTTTTGTTGCTTTTTCTCTCCTATATCGGTTGTTATAACTCCTCTTCCTCTCTCATGTCATTCCTCTGGCTATATCTGTTTTTTCATTTTCTCTGTTTTGGTTGCTACTCCTTTAGATTATCTTTCTTGCACTGTCTCTTGCAGCCCTGAAGAGCTGTGTGTGCCGAGCCATCACAGTTATAGCAGCCCTGATGAGGTGTGTGTTATAAGCCATTACAAGTAGAGCATCCCGGATTAAATGTGTGTGTTCTTTATCACTGAACATTTAGTAGTCCTTTTGACAAGTTGAAAGTTAAGTCAACTGTGTTACAATTGAATGTTACATGCATCCTAAATGCATATCTCTGATGCAGACTAATTAACTCACCTATTAACAGTATTTGAACTAACGGGTGCACAGTCATCTCTGCAGCAGAGTTGTTGACCCACTGAGCTGCCTTTACCAACAGGCTGTTGACACTGAAAGGCACATAGGGTTAGGGCACTGGTAGTCCGTGCGTGTGAGACTTGCCTGACATAAATGGCTTGTCAAAAGCTCTAAGCCAGTTTGGACTATCTTAAATTAGTCAAGCGATTCATAACGAGGCTTTGAAATGTGCTAGCTTTTTGGCAGTGGGACTCGGTAATCGGACATGGGAGAGGCGGAAGTTTTGAAAGTGCAAGAATGAGTAGAAGGGATTGGAGTATATGACAGCAAAGCCATCATCTCACACTGTCGGAGGTTGGTGGGAAGAGCTCAGGCACTGTTCTTGCTCTGTACTTTAGCTCACTGAAGAAATTGCCAACACATGTTCGTGCTTTTTTAACAGCAGCTCTGTTAAGAAATTCAGGTACTGCCCCAAAACATAGCAGTCCTGCTAAGAAATGCGGCCATGATGCAATCAGCCCTGCTGTGAATATTTGGCATTGTGTGATGACATGCATAAGGTATAACAGCTCTGTTGATAAATTAGGCTACTTTGCCTGAATATATAGGAGTCCTGTTAAGAGGTACAAGTACAATCGGTGCCACTGAAAATATATACAATACTGCTTCTACCTGTATCCGATATACCTGCTTGCGGTGGGTGGTCAGAGAGGGAGTTAAAGTTCAAACCACATGCCTAGCTATGCAATTGGCGTGCTGTGATGAAAAGAAAACAAAGTATGAAATGCCCATGCTGCTGCAAATGCGTTGCCTCTATTAAAGCCAATTAAGCAGAAATGCAGCCTTTGTTTAACAATAATACATGTGTCTTAAAACAAAGAGCAAAGCATGTTCATGATTCAAGATGCTTTAGTAACACTGTAACCTACAAAATGCAGGCAGTTGAACAAAGTGAACAAAACACAAATTCCCTTTTACATTACTCAGAAAGTATTATCTTGATAGAATCATTAACACATGAGTGTGTTCAAAAAATTAAACAGACCAGGACTCATCCCAGTTGCTTCTTTCAAGGAACTGTGTCGATTACTAAGGTAAAGAGTGGATTTTCAAGCTGCTACTAGCCAGGCTGTCACCAGTGAGCTCCATGATTTATGGGGGTGCTGCCATAAATAGCCTGTTTAAGTGGTTCGCAAGCAAGAATTAAAAGGGCCGTATTGACAAGATTTCTGTGCGTAAAAAGGCCTGATACACACCTTATCTGGAGGGCTGTGTAGCAATGTTCTCTGCATTCAAGCGCTACCGGTCAACTGTTTCACAGAGAAGGTGTGGTTTCCCTTGTATGTTGCTTCTGTTAGCATGCTGCGCTACATTCCATCAGGTATGGTTTGAATCTGGAGACTTTCACCTTATTGAGCTCCTATTACTAGTTATTCTTTGTCTGTGGCTCAAGAGGAGAAAGTAAGAGAACTGTTTCTAGCCACCTGCTCGAAGGCACAGAAGAGAGATCGATGTAGATTGTGGCTTGTAGTAGTAATGCCTATTTCCGATTTGGCATTGCCATAGTTTGAAACTCTTAACTCATTTCTGTGGACGCGGTTAATATAATTTTGGATAAAGGGCCACTGCCAACCAACATGAGGAGGGCAGTTTATGACCGCAAGTACAGATTGTGCACAAAAATGCATGGAGGCTGAATTGGAAGACTCTAAGATGAAGGTAGCGTGCTTGTTGCGTACAACAGTTCAGTGATGTGATGCTGTACACAATGTTAATCATTTGTTACAAGGGACTTGGACATGTGCAGTTCCTGGATGGCCCACTCCACATGCTCTTCACTAAGATACTAACTCATGTAAGGAACGCATGGGGGCAATAGTAAGACTGGCACACGTGACCACAGTTCAAGGGTGTTTATTGAGCTTTTGCAATGGTGTGATAAACGCCTATCTAAACCTACATTTATAGCTGGGAACAAGCTACAACCATCAAATAATAAAGAAGGCAGTCCTATGGAGTCGTGTCAACATGAAAAGAGCCTATACTAAAAACCTTTTGGCAATCCTCACTATTAGTTACAAATAGTGCGGGGTGCATTTCATGAAAAAGAAGGAAGTGTTCACAAAATGATAAGTCAGAATAGTTGGGCCGTTGGTTTCCCTTCACCATGTTTTCAGCACGGGGCAATGGAGAACAGAAAAGGCTCCATCCACAGATAAACTTAAAGACACTATCCTAATGTCGGGGTGTCTATATAGTTCTATTATGAAAAACTTCAGGGTAGTGCTTCAAAATAGTAAGCCAAATATCCTTTACATGCATTATTAGGTCATCAAACGTGATAGAAGAAGGCACAAATCCCTCGTTCTTAATTGTAGTTAAATTCAATTTATTGATTTTTTATATTAACCAAACAATCATAAGCCATAGCTGGCTAGTTACTAAACAGAAAAAGAAACATAAGTACAATAGTTGGAAAAACAATTTCACAATGGACAACTCTCGCTGTTCAGTAGTCACACAGTGAGTGGGTTAGTATCATCTAGTGGTGCAAGAAAACCTATTTGTGCATAGTGAACGGAAAGAAACAGGGTCTTTTCAGTTATATCAACAAGTTGTTCAGTTATTCTGTAACACAATTAGAATGAATATGCTGGCCAATTGTTTGGTCCCCATGCTATAACAAAGGCTGACTAGTAACTCTGTTTTAAGTTGGATGTCCAATGGGTAAAATTCCACAGGTCAGAGTGAATTCAATCAGAGTAGAACCAAATTGGTATATCCAAAAAGATGCTTGTGAATAATGCACAAAGAACAGGGAAAAATATAGGAAATGGGGGGGAGGGGGGAGAGAGCCCGATTTGTTAGTCCACTAATACAGCCAGGTGCTCAAATTGCCCAGCTTTATTTGGGGGGACAAAACAATCAAATCAGGATGTCAATTGAATTGCAAGAGCAGAGGACCAAAACCATCGGTCTACGCCAGGGGGAGGGGCCCCCTATCAAGTTGTAAAGGTCAAAAAGAGCACATAAAGTGCTGGGACTTGGGTGTTTCGGCTGGAGAATGGATAGCCTTCGTCTGGGCCTCCGGTTTGGAAATCTGTGGTTGAGAGCCACTGGACTTCGCCGCGGCGGGGCGGGGATCCCGTCTCAGTCTAGGCACCTGGCATCCACGTGCAGGGATGGTTCGGCTGTCACAAGGTGGGTGCACCTGCAGGTGGGAGTTGGTGGTCCCTTGCGTAGTAAGAAGGGTCACCTCAAGGGGGGAAACTCTTAGAAGGGAGTCCTAATGGATAGGTCCCCAGTCGGCTGGCGAGGTGTGGAGGAACTGGCGTGCTGCAGGCTGAAGCTAGCTGTCAGCACTTCATATTAGTCACAGTAAACAGCTGTGGTGGAAACGTTAATTCCAAATATTGCGTTGTGCTCCGTTGTGGCTGGAGCTTTCCTAATGCCGCGAGGGAGCTGAATCAGCACGGGGCAAGGCAGTTCACTTGAGCAAAGCGCACACTCTGGCTTCTGCGGCACGAGGATACGGTTCCGGTTTCATAGTTCACAAACTCAAGACATTCTGTGTTCAAGTCTCTTTACTTATTACCAGTCTCTTGACTCAGAGGGCTTGCTGTAACTGAAAGTACACGTAAATGTTATCTTAAGTGTTTTCAGTATTCATTTTGGGTATTCACCCTGGATCCCCCTCTTCTGGGCTCAGATCCTCTCAACATTGGATTCCCCCTCTTCCGGGCTCAGATCCATTTACCAAAACAAGGTTGAATGCTCAGCCGGGCTCGGACCAAATGGATTTACTTTATACTGTCGAAGTCATTTGAATGTGGACAGGGTTTAGCAAGACCCGTTGCATGACCACTTCGATCTTAATATTTCTTTCATACTCGGGTATCAGTTGGATACCTAACAGAGACTTTCGAATGAGGACCCACGTGGTGCCAGACCACTCTGTGCATGGTGTCTTTTCTTGATTTCCTCCTAGTTCAATTATGACATTCAAGTAATTCTTTCTGGGTTTCAAAAACAGTTGCGTCGCGCATTCCAAACGCTTCATACAATGTTCCCTTTGTACAATGTTGCTGCACGCAACCTTGGTTCAACCTTGGTTTCCCATTGTTATATTCCCCTTTTAGGGTGCATCAAGATTGCAAGATGATTGAAGAAAATAGACAAACGTCTATATAAACAAGACCGAGACTTTGACAAAATTAATTGTTGTCTTCGCTAATTGTAACCACGACTAATTATGTTGCTAGTTAGTCCTGAAGAAAGCGGATACACTGACATTGATCATGCTGAAACAAGTCGACCTAAAGAGTGGTTCAGGGTTATTATGTGAGCCATAGAGACTTCCAGATAGACTGCAAGCTCAGTTAAAACACATCATTCCATTTAGCAGATTAATTCTGCAAAGGTTTTTGTGGAACTAGTTACATACAAAAAACTTCCCTTGTTTTTTAATATTGTTTTAAAATTTGATAAGACAGATGAGAAGGAAGGGTTAAAAATACATTTGACTTCCTATAGTGTGCGACTGTTTTTAGTTGTGAGAAAAGTAGTGAGTGAGTGAAGGGTTAGTCTCTTTTCTATCCCCTAACTTAGACAGGCGGCACACCAGCGCTGACTAGGGAGACTGCACTCAATTGAGTGAGAGTTAGTCTCTTCTGTACAGGGATATTCAGTAAATTAGGCTATTAGTTAGACAGTATGCTATTGTAGAAGCTATGAATAACTCAAATAACTTCTGTCTGTGTTGTGTGAAAAAGTATTGCGCATCAGGCAGATTTTGCAGCTCTTAGACTTTGTGGTATTTGGACCACAACACTCCTAGAACCGGGTGGTGAATCACCCTTCTTGGTATTCTATTTTGCAAAACCCAAAGCCACTCACCCATTGACACAGGAGCCAAAACCGCATTTTCGAATGAATTGTGTCCTCCCACGTATTCATCATCTTTGATATATTCAAGTCCGCATGCAGCTTGCTTCGGAAAGTTTTTTTCATAGGGTCGAGCGTCGTGCAGTGCCGAATCGTGGTCCTCAAATGCCTCTGTAGCGTCCTTTTGTGACGTCAACGCTGATTATCTATTGGCATGCGCGCTGACCCTTACTGCAGTTCTGTTTTTTACACATTGCTGCGTGCTTCGGAGTTACATACCTCAGCGATAAAATGTCTTCTTACTTCGAGAAATGGCTTCCACACTGAAGACGGGCTTCAAGAGGTGTTCAGACTTTGGGGTCAGGGTGACTATTACAGACCTGCACCGTGTTTGTCTGTGGTGCTTGGGATCGGGCGACAAGGCCGATGACTGTGGCTCATGTCAGTCGATGATGGTTAAGGCCTTGCGGGAAAGGAAGGGGAAACTTGACGTAGGTAAGCCCTCTCCCAAATCCCCGGCCCTTACCCCTTCGAAGAGGAAATCTTCCTTTGATTCGAGAGATGTCTCTCCTGTTAAACATTGGAAACATAGGCATTCGAGGTCCGGTTCACGACGCTCATCATCCTCTTCCCATAAAAAGGGTAAGAAACGGTGTTGCAGGTCCTCGTCTTCGTCTTCCTCTTCTGAAAGAGTTAGGTGCCCAAAGAAGAACTCTGCTTCTCCAGCATGGGGTCTGGCATGGATTCACATGCTCATGAATATTCCCCGTCGTCAGGCTGGGAATCCTCGGTAAAGAAAAAACCAGTATCAGTTTCGTTTCTGATCTGTCTTTCGTAGTAATAACCAATCACTGGTCTCTGCGTCATACTGACCACAGCCAATGACTGCCCTCTACCTAAGCACCGCCTCTGGCAGCCATCCTCCGATTTTTACCGCACGTTCATGTGTTGGGATCCTCGTGCTATTGCTCTCGAGCGTTAGTTCTATTTTTTCACGTTTTTTCTCAAAAACTTCGTTTTTTTCGGTCAAAAGAGCCTCAAGCTCCACCGACTCTCCATCCGATCAACGGGGACCCGTGTCGGATTCGTCTGCGCCCCTCAAGGGTGAAGATTTCGTCGAGCTACGTTTTTGGAGGACTCCAGAAGCTTCTCAGGCCCGGACATGGCCCTGGAGAAGGGAAGCTCGACGCCCGGAAAGCTGTTCAGGGTCTGCCCTGGATGCCAGCTGCAGAACGTCTTTAAGGAGGACGAACACTCCTTTTGTCTCTACTGCTTACATGAGGACAAGACGCACGTGGAGAAGGACTGTGCGTTTTGCGGCAATATGTCGGAGCGGACCATGAAGGACCGCCATCAACGCCTCGCCAACTGGCTGGAAGGGAAGAGCCCGTCAGGCGAGAAGAAGAGGAAGAAATCCGAGCGGTCTTCTAAGACCTTTGAGGACGCCCCGGCGACGGGGGTCCAACACAAGGCCAAGCACCGCGAGTCCGCTGGCACCGGGAGCGCCGAACGGTCGGGCGCCAGGCAGGGCGCACCCTCCCCGGCACCTTCAGCCACGAGCCAACGCTCTGGGTCGGGTAAGAGGAAGGGCGAGCACCCGGCGAGGCTCCTGGAGATGCCCCGGTCGGGCTCGAAGGCCCCATCGGAGGGGGAGCGATGCAGTGTCCCCCCCTCAAGGATAAGGAGGTGAGCGCACCTAAGGTGGTGAAGGCCTTAATCCATCCAGCCAAGCCCTCTATCGATACTGTCGCGGCGGCCCTGGCTCAGCCTGTGCAGGCTACACCAGTGGTGGCGATCTCGGGGCTCAGAGTCTCCCTGCCACCTCGGAGGAAGTCCTCTTTTGTGCCCATCGATAGGACCCCCGTGAAATCCCCGGCGGGGAAGAAAAAGGGGGGGCAGGGCGTCGTCGTAGATTCAGCTCCAACCTCGGAGGAAGAGCTGATCGAGGTCTTAAGCCACGGCCTTGGCGTGGATGAAGACCGGCCCGTCGGGATGGATCCCGACGCAGGTGACGACGACATCGTCGAGGGTGCCGACGGGGCCCCTGATCGCCCGTCGGATTCCCCTCTGCCAGCGCCGCAAGACAACTCGGCGGCCATTTTGTTGGCTATACAGTCCTTATGCTCAGAGATAAGGACGAGACTACCGTTGCCGACGGAGGAACCTCTCCCGTCGGGGGATCCTGAACCGGGACCTTCGGGTGTTCCCCCGCCCAAGAAAAGAAGGATTCACCCTCCACCTCCTTTTCAGCCGTCGCGACCCGTCCAGCCCTCCTCCCCATCCACCCGAAGGGATGATACGGGGACTGACACGGCAGCGACGGGTACGGACGACGAGGTATACGACGAGGATCTGCCGTCGTCACCTCCCACCAGGGCTTCTCCGCCCGACGAGATTGGATCGTTCCACTCCATGATCGCCAGGGCATCCGAGCTTTTCCAACTCTGCCCTGAGGAGAAGAAAAAGGAAGGATTCCTTTATCAACGGCGCGAGGCCAAGAGGAAGACGGTCCTCGCGGTGCCTCTACTGGACGACATTTGGGATGAGGGCCTCGCCCTCCTCAAGAACCCTTCCACGACGCCAGCTAGAAGAGACCGGTACGAGAAGAAGTACCGGGTCACGGACGCGGCCCCCCTGTACTCCGGGCGCAGCCTACCCCGGACTCCGTCGTCTCTGCGGCGGCCAGGAAGAAAGCGGGGGGGTGCGGCCTCCACATCGACTTCCCCACCGGACGGCGAGGGAAAGAAATTGGACGCTATGGGACGCAGGGTCTTCTCGTCTGCAGCGACGACGATTAAAGCGGCCAACGCCTTGGCTATCGTGGCCCGCTACGACAGGGAGCTATGGTACAAACTGGCTCCCCTGCTGGACTTCCTACCGGACGACAAGAGGGCGGATGCCCTGGAGATCTGGAGATCCTACAGGAAGGTGAGGTGGCGTCGGACCACGCCATCACTATTGCGACGGACATCGCCGACACTGGGTTTCGCCAGTTGGGCAACGGCGTGTGCCTTAGGCGGCGTGGATGGCTCAAGGCTACGGACTTCCGTCAAGACGTACAGACCAGAGTCCTGGACATGCCGTTCGATGGGAACAACCTGTTTGGGAAAACAGTGGACGATTCCCTTCAGGCCATTAAAGCGGACACTGAGACGGCCCGGGCCCTTGCGGTTCTGCAGCAACGGCGGACGCCCTTTCGGAGCAGCGGAGGCAAGGGCGCCTCCAAAGGTTCCGGCGGCGGTTTCTCCACCTACCGTCAAGCGGCCCGCTCGTCGTCTCAGGAGGCCTAGAGAGGACGAGGCAAGTCTGGCGGACCCCGCCGTCGTTGCCAAGGAGGTCAAGGCGGCAAAGCCTCGTCGAAACAGGATTGAACCGGCCGTGGGGTCGGGCCCCCGCCGAAGCACCCCGGTGGGATGCCGGCTGGCGAGCTTCGTCAGCGTGTGGGAGTCAATCTCCGCCGACCGTTGGGTGCTGGATGCCTTAGCCCGGGGCCACGCGCTCGAGTTTCAAAGAAGGTGCCCGCGCGTCCCCCCCGTGGCCAGGAAAGAGCTTCACGTCCCTCAGCTTCTCCTGAAGGTAAAGGCGATGCTCAGGAAGGGCGCCATCGAACTTGTCCCAAAGAGGCTTCGGGGCTCCGGAGTTTACTCGAGATACTTCCTCGTGAAGAAGAAGACGGGAGGATGGCGCCCCATCCTAGACCTGCGACGTCTGAACAAGTTCATCAAGGCGCAGAAGTTCCGGATGGTCACCCTCCAGCACGTCCTGGGTCAGCTGGAGGAAGGAGACTTCCTGTCGTCGTTGGATTTGGAGGATGCCTACTTCCATATTCCCATCCTAAAGGGGCACCGAAAATTCCTCAGGTTTGTGGTCCAAGGGCGTCACTACCAGTTGAAAGCCCTCCCCTTCGGACTACGGTCGGCACCCAGGGTATTCACCAAGTGCCTCGCACCGGTGGCGGCGCAGCTGCGCCGCGAGGGGATCCACGTCTACCCCTACCTGGACGACTGGCTCATCCGAGCCAAGACGAGGGAGCTCGCCGTGGAGCACACGGCAAGGACCGTCCAACTTCTCACGGACCTGGGATTCTCAGTGAACTACGCCAAGTCCCACCTGGTACCCGCGCAAAACGCACTGTTTCTGGGAGCGAAGCTCGACACAGTGTCCCTTCTGGCCTCCCCGTCGGAGGAAAGGACCAGGTCCATCCTGGGCAAGGTACAGCGGATGTTGGTTTCCGACGCGGCCAAGGTGAGGTCCATCAAGTCCCTCCTCGGAATGATGTCTTCTTGCATCTACCTCATTCCCATGTGCAGGCTCCGGATGCGCCCGTTGCAGGAGTTCCTGGACGCATGCTGGATCCAAACGACGGGCGGCTTCGAGGAGAGGATCACACTCGACGAGAGTTTCCGCCGAGCGGTCCGGTGGTGGGGCACCCGCGCGCATCTGACGGCGGGCATGGACTTCCAGACCACCAGGAGACAGTGACCACGGATGCCTCCCTGGAAGGGTGGGGAGCGCACACTGAAAATCTGCACGCGAGAGGCCTTTGGCTCCCGACGGAGAAGTCCCTCCATATCAACGTCCTGGAGCTCCGTGCAGTGTTCTGGGCCCTCAGGTCCTTCCTTCCGTCCCTCAAGGGCAAGGTGGTGAGGATCTTCGCCGACAACACCACCACCATGTTTTACATCAGGAAACAGGGCGGAACCAGGTCCCCAGCACTGTCCAAGGAGGCGCAGGACCTGTGGCATTGGGCCGTCGCCCAAAGGATGTTTCTGGTGCCGTTTCATCTGGCAGGGATAAAAAACACCATCGCCGACTCACTCAGCAGGGAGCTGCGCTCGTGCCACGAGTGGGAACTACGGCAGGATCTAGTGGATCGCCTCTTCAGACGGTGGGGCACACCCCAGATCGATCTGTTCGCGACGGCGACGAACTCCAAGTGCCAGAGGTTCGCCAGCAGGTTTCCCCAGGCGAGGAGCATGGGCGATGCTTTCTCGTTCCCCTGGGAGGGCCTGTTCCTCTACGCGTTCCCTCCTTGGCCACTGCTAATCCGGCTCGTCAACCAGCTCAAGAGGTCACGGTGCAGGATGATCCTCGTTGCACCTGCGTGGCCGAGGCAGATATGGTTCCCGGACCTTCTGGACTTGTCAGCGTCCCCGCCAATCAAGCTGCCGGTGGACGCGGATCTACTCTCCAGGGAAGGAGGCGCCATCCTCCACCACGACCCGAAATCGCTGAACTTGCAGGCCTGGCTCCTGCAGCGCTAGAGTTTGGAGGATATGACATACCGGCCGACTGCAGAGAGGTTCTTGCAAAGGCCAGGGCATCCTCGACTCTTAAATGCTACGGACACAAATGGAAGAGGTTCTCTGTCTGGTGCCACGCACAGAAGATTAACCCTCTACGGATTACGGCTCCCCAGGTACTGCCGTACCTGCTGACGCTGGCCAAAGCTGGACTGGCACACGCATCCATCAAGATTCATCTTGCTGCGATCTCCCGATACACCAGAACCACGGGCCGGACGTCCCTGTGGTCTCATCGTCTGGTGAAAGAGTTCATGAAGGGACTGTTCAGATCGTTCCCGCCGGTAAAGGCGCCGGCCCCGGCGTGGGAGCTCAACGTGGTGCTGACCATGCTCATGGGACCTCCGTTCGAGCCTCTGCACTCGGCCCCGTTGAAGT
The DNA here is from genome assembly GCF_040938575.1 of Ambystoma mexicanum. Lineage (NCBI taxonomy): Eukaryota > Metazoa > Chordata > Amphibia > Caudata > Ambystomatidae > Ambystoma > Ambystoma mexicanum. The sequence continues at coordinate 873,381,227 of NC_090926.1, read as the reverse complement.
TTCTGTCGTGGAAAACAGCGTTTCTTGTGGCCATCACCTCCGCACGACGGGTGGGAGAGATCCAGGCCCTTTCCTGCAAGGCCCCGTACTTGACTTTTCACGACACAAGGGTAGTGCTCAGGACGCACCCCTCCTTCATGCCCAAGGTACCGTCGGACTTCCATCTCAACGAACCCTTAGTGTTGCCTGTGTTCTTCCCGTCGCCTTCGTCGCCGGCTGAGAGGACTTTGCACTCGCTGGATGTGGCTAGAGCGCTGAAGTTCTACGTGGACCGCACGAAGTGTTTTCGGAAGACGTCACAACTCTTTGTGAACTTTGGACCTGTCAATCAGGGGAAGGCTCTCTCGAAGGCTTCCATTTCCAGATGGCTCTCCGGCTGTATCATGTACTGTCATCGGTTGGCAAACCGACCGCTGCCTGGCCGTCCGAGAGCCCATTCCACCAGAGCGATCGCAGCTACCACGGCGTTCCTTTCTGGTGTGCCTCTGCTGGACATATGCAGGGCTGCTACGTGGAGGTCGACGCACACCTTCACGAAATTCTACTGCGTCGATCGGGATTCCAGGGAGGAGTCCAGGGTCGGCCAAGCAGTGCTGCGCAACCTGTTCGCCTGAGGTGAGCCTGGTTAGGAGGTAAGATGCTTAATGTTGAGTTTGATGTAATGCTTAATGTTGAGCCTTTGCCACCTCCCGTGGTTGTGCATGTGTGTACTGCTATGTATTCTTTATTCATGAGCATGTGAATCCATGCCAGACCCCATGCTGGAGAAGGAACAAGTTACTTACCTGTAACTGTTGTTCTCCAGCATGGATCTGGCATGGATTCACATGCGAACCCTCCCGCCTACCCCTCTGCGGCTCTTCACTTGGTCATACTGCCACTTCACGTGCTTCCAAATCTGAAGATGGCTGCCAGAGGCGGTGCTTAGGTAGAGGGCAGTCATTGGCTGTGGTCAGTATGACGCAGAGACCAGTGATTGGTTATTACTACGAAAGACAGATCAGAAACGAAACTGATACTGGTTTTTTCTTTACCGAGGATTCCCAGCCTGACGACGGGGAATATTCATGAGCATGTGAATCCATGCCAGACCCATGCTGGAGAACAACAGTTACAGGTAAGTAACTTGTTCCTTAAAAATGATAGACTTTTTTAAAAGGCACGCTCCTACGAGTGTTGCTCTATAGTAGTCCGAGAAAAGTGGCCACTCATCAGCGTCTATTGAGACTGGTAGGGAGTCCCTGAGTCCCCTTTTTGCGGGCCTAAGAGCCAGAGAAGAGAGGTTCCTTGACATTAATTGAATTAATCTTCTTTGACGCACAAGAAAAAGCCTGTGTCTTACCTCGAAACATTCACTATAAGCATCGAAGCCTTCTTTGAAGGATTCAGAATGTTTGTCACCTGAACCTTCGAGGCATATAATTCATATTGAGCCTTCGAAGCATAATTCGTCCATAGTTTGGAAGAAACCGTCGAAACCTTCGATCTCATCGGAGCATTCTTCGCTCTCGAAGATTGTAAAATCTATTCCTAAGCCTAAATTGTTTCAACACATTCCATTACCTGATTTCTTTAGGCAAATGGGTTCTATCTTTGAAGATGATGATGAGCTGGAAGAGGATCAGCCCCCTTTGAGTATGAATATATAACCCCAAATGTTCCAGAGGAATTAATATCAGAGGAATCCAAGATGCAGAATCTTGTAGATACACTAAAGGAAACCAGTAGTTGGGAAACATCACCAGAGACAGAATTTGGTAATGCTGAGATAGCTGGTTACACTAATCCTTCATACAGAATGGCTATTGGTGAAGTAGCTGAGTATCTGGGATAGTCCAGACCTGCAGCCACTGTGGAAAGTGATGATTTCACTGACATATTACACAGTGGACCAATTAGGGAAACCTTTCCTGCCATTCCATGCAGCCCTCCGGGTCAGAGTAATGGAAAACTGGTTGAAACCAGATTCTATACCATCTGTTAATAAGTTATTGACAAAGAAATACAAGACTGCTTCAGTGGCTCCTCCATTTCTGAACAGGCACCAAATGCCTGAAAATTTAGTGGTTCAAGCAGCAACAGCATCATCAAAGGCAGGCTGCAGCCTATCCTTCTGCTCCAGCAGATTAGGAGAATTGACTCTTCGGCTAAAAGAGTTTTTATTTGCAGGAAGTACGGCATTCAAATCTGCCAATGCTTCCAGTGCATTAGTGAAATGCGCCCATACCCTTGGGGTGTGACTGCTCTAGCAGCAGAGCACATACCAGAGGGAGAAGAGAGAGAAGGCTTTTTAAGCCTCATACAAGATGGCAGGGATGCCATGAGACAATCCCTGCAATCTAGTTTAGATACGGTGTACTCGACCAGTAGACCCATGGCTGCCAGCACGTTACTTAGACCCATGTCCTGGCTGAGAAAGTCTGGATTTTTGGGAGAAGTCTAGGTACGTCTGTTAGACATTCGGTTTGACAGCACTTCTCTTTTTGGGGAGAAGGCTGATAGCAGTCTAGAAAAACTGCAAGCTTCAGAGCTGCAGCTAAATCTTTGGGGGCAGTGATAAAACAGCCTCAATCTGTAGGTCAAGCATGGCGAGGTTGTTCTTTTTGTTTCTATTCTTCCATTTCTAGAGGTAGAGACCAGTTTGCACAAAGAGGTCAAAGACCCTATCGTGGAAGAGGTAGAGGAGGAAGGACTCCTCGTTCAGTGCCTGCGGAGTTACCCTCAGCTGCAGGTGGAACAACACGATGACTCCTTCAACCACAAAACTGTGGTGTAGCGATATATTACACCGCACAAGCAAGTCGGGGATCTCCTTCCCCTACAATAAATGTTGCGCACAATAAAACGCTTGCATTTTCTTTAATACATCAGGTTCTTTGTTTGAGTAGGCCTCCAAACCGTCTCGCACACAACCTCCACAAACACCCTGTGTCACAATGGACTAGGAACCAGGCTGGTGTGTATCAATACGATTTTTATTAATTTATTATTTAATGTCAAATTAGAATCAACCAATGTTGTGGCAACACTAAACGCAATATCCTCTTTTATGGAACAGTATACTGAGATAACTCAAAAGATACAGTACAAGAATGTCAGGGTGCATGCCCCCAAAACCCTGAAATCTGCGAGCCCAGCCCCGATTCTGGCTTCCTTTGGGACTTCCCAGGCCCCAGTTAGGCTCACCTGGGCTCAGTCCTGGCGCCGCTGGCGCCAGGCTCATGGTAAGTGTTAAATACATGGGCCATTTATTTGGCTCTGAGATGCTGAGCCATTCAGTACAGGGTGTGGCTTGGGACTACTTTACCAGTGAGACAGGATACGATGAAGGGGATTATTTTCCTGGAACTACTTGCAAGGCTATTTAAACCGCGCCTTGCAAACTGAACACGCTTCGCGTTAATCTGCACTCCTGCAGCGTAACGCTCACCGTGTCAGTTCTTGCTTCCTTTCTGCCACGTCCGTCCAGAGTCTTCTATCCATCGGCACCTATGAAAATAGAAGAACAAGAGTTATTCACGCATTGAAGGCCTTACCTGCAGAACATCCGGACCTCGCCTTTATGCTTATCCAAGGGCCGCCGCATCTGTAGAAGATCAGAACAGAAGGTACCCTCTCGAGTAGCGACGCACCTGACTCGGCCTCCTCCATGAACTCCAGCGAGCAGTTCTCCATCATTCTGCATCACGCCGCATCTCGACACCGTCAGTCGGACCTTCCATCATCTTCCTGGAAAAGCACTGCACCTGCCGAACAGAAAAGACAAAGCAGGTTAGTCGCACACAACAAGAAGGCTAAAATAAAGCAAACTATTAGCGCATCTCGCACAGCGCTCTACTTACCGGCAAGAATCCGGCACATCATTATCAGGAGAGTCCTCCATCATCCGAAAACAGCTTTTGTGCCGCACCTGAAAGACAAAAAACGAACATTAGATATCTTGCATGCAAGGATTTAAGGCAGCTATTTCAAGGAGTTATTGGAATAGAGACTTACCTGCTTACTCCAGTCCATCCACTTCAGCAACCTCCACCGGATTAGTGAAGTAACTCGATCCTGGAACTACAGATTAACCGCACCCCTGCCAGAGAGTGTGCAGGACAGAGAGCTCACCCATATAATAGACGAGGTGAGCCAGGGAAAGAGAAGGATAACACGGAAGGAGGTGAAAAAACCAGCTCCACACGGTTGGCTAATATCTTGTTTCAACTTGCAGACGAACATCTCCTGAGGCAAGACAGAAGGGAAGACGAGACATCATCCTTCGCATACGAGCACGCCCCCATGGAGACCAGGTGAGCTTGACAAAGAATTTACTTGTTGTTTCAAAACACACCAAGAAAATGATTGCAAACAGGAAAATGCAGGTGCACAAAAATGAGGCTCAAGTCCCAGCACCTCACCCACTCCTCAGCTCCCCACATCCCCACCTCCCCCCAACCCATCCCCCCCCCCGATGTCCACTAGGTTTGTCAGTTTTGGACGGAAGGCAGGGGCAAGGAGTGAGAACAGAAAAAGGAAAACATTGGATTTGGGATCTAGTTCATAGAAACTATATGGGGAGCAAGCACAGAATGTGAAAAATCTGTTTTAGCACATAATGGAGAAATTGGGTTTTTAATTAGTTATCACAGCTTCTATGGGAACGCATAGAACAGTCTGGCAGGGCTTTAGAGAATATTAGTCAGCAGACAAGGGGACATCGGTTTTTGGATATTTCAACACGTAGGCAATGTGAAAGAAAATGCAAAGGGAAATCTGTTTTTATCTCGCCGTAGGTAAAGAGGAACAGAAGGGGAAAATCGTTTTTTGGGATGTTAAGCTCAATTTAAATGGGAAAGAAAATGCAAATGGAATTTGTTTTTACTGATGCTTACAATGACAGGCAAGCTCTGGGAAAGTGGTAGCTCACAAAAGGAAAATCGGTTTTAGAATATGATGACAGATGCACTGGGAAAATCCAGTTACATATGGAAATTCGTTTAGCGGGACACAATTTAAACACAGGGACAGATTTGTTTCTCAGAACACAAGGGGTTAATTCTTTGGGTCACACTTTATAAATATAACAATTCACAAGACACTGGGAGGAGATGTTGGTTTCGAATTCTAACCATTCAAATCCTGTGAAATAAATGGGGAAATAAATTGATTTAATTAGAAAAATATACTAAGGATTTACGCAGGCAAATGGGTATTCTTCAATGGGGATTTGCTTCCATACACAAGCAAATAAGGAATTCTTCATTGGGAAAATGACTGAAATACACAGGCAAAGAAGAGAGGGGATTTTCCATGGGGGAATCTCTATGGCAATGCTGAAAGAATATAGGGCTTATGCAATCGATGGCTTGGGGTATCTATGCGTACAGGAGTGGTCTGTACTGGACATCGGGTGGAGTCGGGACACTGCTGGGACAGCCAATGGGGTCAGTCAAGGCAGCTTCTAAACCTCCTGGCTCCACTGCAAGTTTGGCCTCTTCCAGATTTCACCAGCCGCTCGCATCAGGATTTAGTGGGAAAGGTGCTGATTTGAGGAGGGGTTACCTAGTTATAGGGCAGATGACATCACTAATGTATCATGGTTTCCGCAGAAGGGACTGGTCCTGTGTCTCTAGTCCACTCTCATCTGTGTGCTGATAGGTCCGGAAAATGTAGGAGTGTTTTGGGATACCAGGGGAGGAGACCTATCCATCATCTTCCTTCGACAGGGGGACTTGGTCTGGTTCAGGGAGATGGAAATCTCACTGCCTGACAAGTACCCTTAATCTCCATAGTTTTACACATATGAATACATTTTTTAACAATATATTTTTCGGCAAATCACCTAAGCTTCGTCAGGTGTCTGTGCATATATTGGTGCAAAGATACAGTTTTTCTTCAGTTGCTCCTGAACTATATCCGTGAAAAATATGACGTTCAGTGGGCGGAATATGAATCAAATTTTGCAGGTTTTCTCAAATTGTCATACCCCTCAACTACACAAGGAGGGCCCCATGATGTTTTCATAAATATCCTAAGGTGTGTAGGTCCCACAAAAATTGTTTTTGGGTGACCAGAAAGGCCTGTCTGACACCTTTTCAGAACTACTAAAACGATTATTGTGGGGTAAATATACTTTATTTTATATGATAAAAACCATGTCTCCCAATGGGCAATGAACTCTTTCCTTGGCTTCTGGCCCCCACCCTTGCAGTCCATGTTCCTGGCTGTGATGCCAAGAGGGGTCCTGTTTCGAGATAAGATTACATATTCCAAGAGCTAATTGCCAGGTAAGGCAGGTTTTATTGTGGCCTCAGTGACCTGGGTCATAAAAAGCTGGGGAACAGAGCTGCCTTATCTTGCCACACCGCAAATGAGTATTTAGTTACAAATGTTTAAAAGGATGGCCCTCAGGTCTGCAGTGAGCCAGGCTTACATCCCTATGACAACCAATGGAAAGAATTTAGTTTCCCATCTGAGGAACCCACAAACAAAGGGAGAGAAATGAAACCAAAGCCTTTCCCCCCTCAGTTGAATTTGACTTAGCTCGCATTTTAAATTGACATTAACTCTTGAAAGGCACACACTTAATATGTTGAAATACCACTGCAAAGTTGTTCCCCTGCATGCCGTGGTGAAAGAAAACATCATAATTAAATTTTTAAAGGCTTTGGTGTAATTCTGGCTTTGCAACGTGGAAGCAAAATCTAATGAAAAGGCATTCATTTTACTGCAGAAGTGTAACCCAGTTCAGCCTCGCAGAATGACGGGAACAAAGTTCATATTTTAAAAATCCTGCATACATTTTGATGAGCATATTTTTAGTTTTGAAAGGGAAAAATTTAATTATTCATTTTATTTAAGGTTCAGGACAGACCGCAATCTGCTTCACTGCATTTTCTGCACACAATGCTGACATCCCATTGAGGGTTCTGTGGACTGTAGCTTCTGAGGATGTTACTTCAGCTCTCCAATAATTTGGCAAAGTTTGCAATCTTGCAATGTGTCTTTCCCTTATACCAGGCAATTGTCATTTTTCTGCATCTGCATCTGCATCTCCATGTTTTGAAGCTCAAATTCACTCCTTTTTGCTTTGAATGTGCAGGGCCTGGTTTCCACATTATTTTAGGGCAGGCCTTTCATTTCTGGGGACACTTCAAAGCTGACTCTGACCTTTAAATTATGGCATCCAAGGCTATTTCACCCACATAATCCCCCCCTACTAGCTCTTTGATGTGTTTATGCAGAGAGAAGAGCTAGGAGAGAGTGCGGTGTCCCTTTCAAGGTGGCTTCGGTTTGCGCCAGGAATCTCCTTTAGAGCACGCCTGCTCTTGGGTTTGTTCCAAGACTCTCCTTCTGAGCACGTCTGCCCTTTTCCTGGTCATGATAGAGTGGTACACTGATTGGTCCTCCACTCTTTTCGGATTTTTATTTTTCCATTGTTTTTTTTCCCTGGACCTCTCCCTTTCTGGTGGCTCCCCTCTGGCCTGTAGAGTCGAGGAGTTATTTTATCTGCCAAGAAGAACGGAGAGATTAAGTATTTCATACAACACCAATTTCCCAGGTAGGGACGTGAAAATTGGCAACAAAAGAACAAGCGAAATATCACCATATATAGCATTACACACATTGGTTTACATGCCAATCATTTACCAGCACTTCAAAATAAGGATAACGGTTCTACTCCCTGTAAATGTATGATTTTCTTCATCCGGGGTCCAGCTCTTCATCTGATTTATATGAACCCATTTCTCTTCCGTTTGTCCTCCTTTAGGGATGCCGATCTTATATGTGACAGGTGAAATTTGATCTAAAATTTCAAAAGCGCTGCACCATGAGGGAAGGAACTTCCGCTCTTTGGTCTGGTTCCTTTGAACATTGTACAACTAGGCCCTGTCTCCTACTTGGTACTCTTTCTTAGTGGTCTTTACATCATAGTGGGTTTTTCGTCCCCTCTGCTGACTTTTGTAGATTTCACTGAGCATATGCAAAAGCATGTTGAAGGTGTTTTCGCAAATTCTCAACGTATTTGTGTCGTGGACGTGTTGATCAGGGTCTGCTCTTGAGTTCTGTAGAGCAGATGCTGAGGTAGCACCATTTTCCGTCCTGTCCTGAGCTCGAATTGAGACATTTTTGTCGCAGAAGATGGTGTAGACCTAATGGCCAACAGGACAAGCAGTAATCAGATGTCCCAAATAGTCCCAGAGTGCGCCACAAACTTCTTTAGGATGTTCACAATCATTTTATTGTATCTCTCAACTCCCCCACTAGAGGCTGGGTCGTAGGCAATGTGGATTTTTCTCTTTACCCTGAGTATCTCCCACATCTTTGTCATCACCTCACTGGTAAAGTGACTTTCTTGGTCCGACTAACTCCTTTGGGGAAGGCCGAAATGCGTGAAGATGTGTTTGATAATCAGGGCAATTTGGGGCCGGGAGACATTCCACCCGCTTTGTAAACAAGCATGTCACAGTTAATATGTGCTTGTTTCCTCTAGAGGGGCCCGATGAAATCTACTTGGAAATCTGACCAAGGCAGTGTCATCCCCCTTTTCTGTAGGGGAGCTCTGTGTGTGAGGAGACGTGGCTGAAATTGCGCACACACAAGACACCCTTTCAAGTATTGGTCGAGGTCCTGGCCCGTGTGTGGCCAGTATGCGACCTCTCGCAAGATTTCCAAAGTTGTATGAAACCCCCTATGACCAGCTGTGGCCGTGTCATGGGTGTGACTTAACATCCGGCTTCGAATGAGGTAGGTACCACCCACTGGTCACATCCAGAGATGGATCTCCGTACCAAGAAACCGCCTTGGATTCAGAAAACATTTTGGAAAACTTCATCAACACCCGGAGATCCTCTTTCCCGATGTAATCAGATTTGATCAGAGGAAACTTCACGGGGTCTTCAATGTGTTGATAGCATTTCCCAATAATCTGATCCCCTTTTTGCATTGTAATCAAATCAGCATCTGGGGTCTCCTTACTCCACTGGGCAGTTGGGAGTACCTTGTGGGCAAGTGTTTGGGACCTGGTGACAGCAGCGACCTGGATTTTGCCCAACAGGGACCAGATTGTTAATGGCTTGTATTAATTTCCCATGCTTGAGTGGTTTGTTGTTTGCACACAGCATGCCTTGACTTTTCCAATTCATCAGGTGCTCCACGAACCCGTTCCTGACATAATCTGAATCAGTGATTATGACCAGTTTGTGGAGTTGGTGTTGCACGGCAGTGAGGATGGCTTGATTTTCCGCCATCAACTCTGCCACCTGACTACTTTGGGGACTTGCACCCAGCAGAGGGCTCCGGGGCATCATTCACCCAGGCATTCCCAATGCCCACCACCTGTTCCTTTTCCCTGTTGTCAACATGGTAGGTGCGCCCATCCACATAAACCCCTGGCACGTGTCTTCCTCATAGACTTTGTGCGAGGAAGTCCGGTATGCCTCCATGTTACTGTCTTTTGTTTTTAGACTTTCGTCCTCAAGACTTTTTTCTTGAGCACAATCATGCAAGTCAGCCAAACCTTGCGTGAGGGGACTCTTCTTGTTTTTGCCATATCTGACCTCCACAGGAAAGTCTGGCATGGACAGAATCCAGGTAGTAATTCTGGAATTACTCACATTCCCTGCTCGGATTCAGTCACTTTGGAGATATTGCAAGGGCTGGTGAGGAGTCTCGACAATGATGTGCCCCCCCCCCCCCTCGATGAACAGGCAGTCATTTTTCAATGCCTACAATGTTGTCAGGAGTGCCTTTTCACAATCGTAGATTTTTTTCCTCCACAGAGGACAAAGTATTGCTCACATACAAGATGACTTTGTTGACCTTGTGGTGCTTTTGGTACAATACAGCTGTTAAGCAAGTATTCGAAAACCCTGTCTCCAAGAAGAACTCTTTGTTTTTGAATGGGTAAGCCAAACAAGGCGCTTGTGAAAGCCTTCCCTTCATTTGTTTCACTGCCTCTGCTTGCTCTGGACCTCACTCCCACTTGACCCCGGCTTTTAGTAAATGGACCCAAGGGTCTTGTGACCTCTCCGTAGTCTTCTATGAACTTCCTACTATAATTAGTAAGTCCAAGAAGGCTTTGTAGTTCACGCAGGGTCGTAAGGTCTTTGAATTTCAGTATGGCTTCCACCTTTTTTTTACCTGAGAACTAAGACACTCCAGGGTAATTTCATGCCCTAGGAAGTTCACGCGGGTCTTACACCACTGTGCCTTCTGGAAAGACAGTTTCGCTCCAGCTTCCTTCAACTGTTGAGCTTTTGATAAGAAATCTACATAGGCCAGGTTTACCCTTTCGCCCAAGTCTGGCATGGCCTTATGCAGAAACAGGTTGAACTCATTGCCGGAGTTTATGTATCCAAAGGGGTTCAGGTCCACATGTACTGCTGTCCCCCGAAAGTAAAGGCACGCTTGTACTGGTCTTCCCTACCCACGGGTAATTTCCTCAGGTCAATGGCGGTATACACCTTTTGACCCTTGCATCTGGGCCAGTCCCTGATCGATGAAGGAAAGAGGCCATCGGGACATGTGGACCCATTTAACTCCCCAAGGTCTGCGCAAAGTCGCTATTGGGTTTTAGGATCCCCATTACCGGGTTATTAAAGTTACTGTGGACTGGACACATTATCCCACAGGATTCTAAGTTCTTTATAATTTCTGTGAGTGACACCCTAGACGCGAGGGGAAACCAGTATTGCTTTACAAACATGGGAGCTATCCCAGGGTCTGTTGGTATGGCGGTGGAATGTATCTCGGTGCGACCAGTCGTACGAGTCCACAGCAAAGATCTCTTGAAAATCCCAAAACACCTGTTTCAGCTTCTGCTTTTGCTCCTCAGTCTCGCAGGTATCAGTGAGGTTGATTTGTCCCTCAACCATCTGCCTGAAGCCTGGAAATACCTCTGGTTTTGCAATTTACGCAGTATCTTCTAGTTGAGTGGAGAGATCTCTTGTTATGGTGTTGGCCTGGGAAGAAGGTTTCAAGGAGGGTAGGAAGTCACTGTTGACTTGAAATACCACCTCATCCTTCCTGAGGTCGCAGGTTACCCCCCCATAAGGGCAGGAAGATTACACCAAGAAATTCCCCCCCTTGCTAGGTGAAAATCTTTTCAGGAGGTATGTCATCGTCACAGAGGTAACAGTCGTTTGGAATTTGTCCTATAATCTCATTCCCACAGTAAATTGAAATATGTTGGGCATCAACCGTCATTCCAATGAAGGTGTCTGCACCCAGAGTGATACTTCTAGGGTCGCTGTTACCTACCAATATTCGAATGGTGTCGTGTTCTAGGCCAACTAGTGGTGTCAGGTTCAAATACAACCCCTGCTGTTGTAGGTGAACATTTAGATGTATATAAGCGTCCGGGTTTTTGATGTTTTGTCCTCACTTAATTTTTAGGGGAATGGTGAATTATCGTACCAGTCCTGGGATGGTGACCTCTTCTCCTATTTGAACTTCAACTTCATTTTAGCTGAAATGTCTTCAGGCTGAGTATGATAGTTAATTTCACATCCTTACTGTTCATGGCCTGTAAGAATGTCATTGTATTTTCCCTTGTTCCTCCCTTGCCTTGAAGCGCTTTGAAACACATTGTGTATAGGCGCTATATAAATACACTATCATATCATATGGCAGCAATTGAGGTGACCAAAATGCCTTCTCTGGATTGTCAAAGCCCACAGGGTTACCCACCCAGTCAGGACCAGACTTTGTAATTAATTAGGTCCCAATTAATTGCAAATTCATTGAGAATGTCACTACCCAAAAGTAGAATGCAGAGGGGACATCCCTCACAACCCAACAATTATGGTCTATGCTTTTGTCACCAATGGACATTTTTTGCATGCACCTGCTAGGCAGGAGATATTTGGCCCCAGAGGGAGGCCGCAGCCGAAGACAGAGATCTACCCCCAGCTTGTTTCTTTGCAAAACGACTGACCCTGAGGGAGTTAGAGGTAGAGGAGCGAAGAGCTAGAGACGGGAGGTATTTGCGGAGGGATAACTGTAGGTATTTTGGACCCAGGCCCCAGAAAGCCTTGTGGACAATGCAGAGGGTTTTGAATTTAATCATTGCATCCACTGGGAGCCAATGGAGAGATTTCAGAGCTGGAGAGATACGATCCCAGGGCTTGAGGCCAAGGACAAGTCTTGCAGTCCTGCCTGTTCTGGATTAGTTGCAGAGGGTGGAGAGTAGAGGCAGGTAGATTTAGAAAGAGGATGTTACAATAGTCCAACCTAGAGAGAACCAGAGCGTGGGATACCATGAACTTCTGGGGGAAGGAGAGGAAAGTCAGAGTACCTCTGAGGAGGTGCAGTAGGAAGTTTGACTTTTTAGAGACCTCAGAGATGTGGGCAGAGAAGGAAAGGGTGCAGTCAATGATGACCCCGAGGTTCTTAGCCTCGCAGTTGGGCGTAGGAGGAGGGCAGTTAGGCAATCGGAGATGAGAGAGGGAGAGGAGGTGGCCAAGGGCCTGAAAATTTGTTGTCAGCGTAGCACTGGAAAGTTGAGCAGAAAATGGCAATGCAGTGGGCAAGAGTTGCCAGGTATTGGTTGAAAAGCCAGGGCAAGAGGTTAGATCAGTGATACCCAGGTTTTCATGGAGACGGTTGAGCAGGACGGTATGGTTGACCGCATCGAAGGCAGAAGAGAGATCGAGGAGGATGAGGACAGAGGGAATGTTAGTCAAGGTTGGAGAGCAGATCTTCACGGATGTTCAGGAGAGCAGTTTCCGTGCTTCTGGCAGCTCTGAAGCCAGATTGGTGGTCATGGAGACCGCCAACAGAATTGGAATGAAGGTTAAGCTGAGAGATGGCCAACTTTTCCAGGATTTTGACCAGAAAGGGAGTAATGGAAATTGGGCGATAGCTGGACAAGAAGGATCAGCTGTGGGTTTCTTGAAAAGAGGATGCACAAGGGAGTGCTTCAGATGGGAGGGGAAGGATCCTGAGGCAAAGGAGTGGTTGCAAAAATCAGCAAGGGGCGGAGCGAGGGTGTCAATGTGGTCCTTGATGGTTTTAGAGGAACAGGGATGAACCTGTTTTGATGAGGATTTCATAGATCGGACTTGTCTAGCGCCTCGTCAGGGGAGAAAAGAGGAAAGGACGAGAAAGATGTTGGGGGGTGGCTAAAGGAGGGTCAGCAAGCACAGATGGAGAGGGGAGGGGAGGGGTGGAGAGGGTGTACAGGATGTCCTGGGTTTTTTAAATTAAGTGAGAGGCCAAGGGCATTGCAAAGAGCCTGTGAGGCAACAGGAGGGTTAGAGACTGCAGCAGGGTTAACCAGCTCCTTGCAGATTTTAAAGAGTTCGGCCGAGTTGTTAGATGCTGCAGAGACACAAGCTTGAATGTGGACTCTCTTCTTGGTGAGGACAGAGTGTCGGTATTGCCTTTGTAGCAGGCGACAGGCCAGTTTGTCAGAGGATGAACAGGAAGCCCTCCATTTTCTCTCTGCAGCCCTACACTTACGTTTAAGTGTAGCTAGGTCAGAGTCATACCAGGAATTGCACTTGGTTTGGACTTCAAACGGATCCTCATGACAGGGGCAATAGTATCAGAAATTCAAGAGTAGAGCAGAGACAGGGCTCTGTCAGCATGTGAGACAGCCAGAGGTGGAGGGGGGGGAGAAAGTGGCAGCAAAAGCCTCAACTGACACACGCTTCATGGGCCGGATGTCTGTGAAGGTAGGTGGCAGCGATGGGGTAGGCTTGGCTTGGGGGGGGGGAGAGATGAGATGAGAGGAGGGAGTGATCGCTCCAGGAGAGAGGAGTGGTCAGAGGGATGGAGAGGGGATGGTCAGAGGAGATCAAGATATCGAGTGTGTGCCCTGCAGAGTGAGTCAGGTGAGAAGGGAGGATGGACAGGGAGAGTCACAGAGGTCACCGAAGAGTACAAAGGAGGAACAAGGAGTGTATAAATGTATATTGAGGTCACTGAGGGGGAGTTGTTGAGCGGTTGAGGCCAGGATGGAGGAGGAGAGGTCCGCCCACTCAGAGAAATGAGGTGATTTGACCGGGAGGCCGGTAGGTGGTGGCCACAGTAAGAGAATGGGTAGGCGAGAGAGGAAGCCTACAGACAAGGCATTCAAAAGAGGAGTAGGTCTGAGTGGGAATGATAGAGGCAGGAATCGACTCAGGAAAGATCAGGACCTGGCACTCCATTTGCAACATCCTCTCTGGTTGGTATGGGGGTCTAAAGTCATACCTTTGCTGCTCTCGGGAAGAGTAGCTGTCCCTTCTAGCATAGTAGCTTGGGTATTAAGGGTTTCCCTGGTAGCCCTCCATCCTTGGTCTCCCTTCTTCCTGATTTGGGGGTCTAGAGTCCTGGGAAGAGAGGGAGAGAGAGGGAGGGAGAGAGAGGGAGAGAGAGGGAGAGAGAGGGAGAGAGAGGGAGGGAGAGGGAGGGAGAGGGAGGGAGAGAGAGAGAGGGAGAGAGAGGGAGAGAGAGGGAGAGAGGGGGAGAGAGAGGGAGAGAGAGAGAGAGGGAGAGAGAGGGAGAGAGGGGGAGAGGGGGAGGGGGAGAGGGAGAGGGAGAGGGGGAGAGGGGGAGAGTGGGAGAGGAGAGAGAGTGGGAGAGGAGATATATATATATATATATATATTGGAGGGTACCTGTGAAAGAAACCTAAATTGGAGGGTAGAATATTACTTCACTCCTGAGGGAATTTTTGGGGGAAGTTCCTTGGGCCGTGATTGGACCACTCCTCCCCCCATTGTGCCGGGGGAGTCCATATATACCTCAAGTTGGGCCAGTTACCCTGGTAGCTCAGGCTAATGTAGGTGGCTGTCAGGTGATGCACTTGTTGGATACCCTGCCTAGCTACCACCCACTTGGGATTGATCAGAGGGTCTCCTCTGCCTCTCATTTGGCTTACTAGAGGCAGGAGTGTTTTTAGCCCCCCCTCTATTTGTTGGATGGTTTGGGATTTTTGTGGTGGTTTTTGTTTTCTACTGCTTTTGGGTCTCATAGATCCGGGTTACCTGTTCTATTACCCAATCCAGGGTCCTTTGCTCATGGAAGTCCCTAACCAGTTGGGTCATGATATACTTAGGGAGGGCATGAAAATAAATATTGAGAAACTCCTTACTATTGGTGCGCCCCGTCTAGGGGTCTGGGAAAATGCCTGCTTCAGTTTCTGCACAAACTGTCTTGGTGCCTGATCCTCTCAGCACTGCAGGTTGTAGGCCGCCTTGCGAGCCTCCTGGGGGATTCTGTGCACAGGGAAGTGTTTCAAGATGGCCGCCTTGTAGGCAGACTTTCTTGAATGATCTTGATCCTCCAGCCCGGCAAAGAAGCTGGAGTATTCTGGGGGGAATGTCCACTTGACAAACTCCATGCAATTGTGATAGTTGTTTATGCCAAATGATGTCATCATCTGGTCATACAGGTCCAGATGCTCCTATACTGAATATTTTGCATTTTTGTGGTAGGGAGTCATGAAGCTTCTGATGGCTTTTATTTGCCGAATTGGGTCTTTTACGAGAGTTCTCTTTTGTTTGGCAGCCTTCTTTTTCTGCTGCACCCGAGTCCATTCTCCCTCAGACTCAGAGCTGCTACTATTTGTGGTTCACTCCCTATCCTCTAGGCGCTCCCTGATTCTTTGAGACTGGGAATCCCTCCCAGAATGACGGGGTCTGGTCTCTGCTCCCTTGTGGTGCTGTGGGCTCGCTAGTTCACTTCCCTTGGGCTCTCCCTTTCGCACAGGGGAGTACTCATCTTGCTCCTCCGTTCTTCCGGGTGTGGTGGAGAACTCCCCCCACCTCCCTGAATGGGTGGAGGCTTTCAAGATGCTCTTTTGACATCTGGACTCTGATTCTTCTCTATCAGCAAAGTGGACCAGATAGTCCCTTTGTAACCTGTGTTTCTGCCAGTCTAGCTCCCTGATCTTCTCATCATGGGATCCCTCCTTGTCAGATGTATTTGCTAAGATACTTTTAAAACCTAAATAAAGACAAACGTCCGTCAATATCTGACAGGGACTGGCTTTCCGGCTCAGTTATACTAGGCCTGATTGAGTCCAGCTGCCCGATGTTTCCCTGTTCTTGTAGATTTTGTTGCCAGTACAAGAGTGCGACTGAGTATGCAGCACCCTGGAGTGCGGACTTCCCATCTTGCAGGGATCCAGCCACTGACCAACACATCCGGGATCTCTCACACCAAACAGAGACCAGGATCTCATCAATCAACACCACCCAGACATAAACTATGGACTTCTGGGTTTAAGGTGGATGTGGTAATCACTGCGGGTTTAAGGTGGATGTGGTAATCACCGCCATATCATATGGAGAAGACGATCTAACCTGACGTTGCAAATTAATGGTCCTGATGAAGAAACGGGATACACAATAGAACCAACACCACTGAAGTGGAGAACAGCTTTTCTCATTTTACCAATGACTTTTGATCATAACAATGACCATACTGGGGTTACTTGGAAACTTACGATTGATTGCCGAGAATAAAATAAAACAACTGTCAACAATAGGGTGTCAATCTGGCCCCAGGAGAAAAAGAAAAAATAAAGACACTTTTTCGGCCAATCACCCCAAATGACAACTTGTGTAATCCATAGAGGATTGCCTGAAGACTGTCTTCACGATCTAATTAAAAGATTGTTTTAGACTTGACTTTAGATGATTTTGGGCTAACCAACAAATCTTTCATTAGATCTATATAAATACTGTTGACACACTTCCAGGAAGGTCATTAAACGAAATACGGGGCATGTGTACCCTGAGGAAACAGTTCCTCCATGAAATGTTCGCAGAATGAAAATATACACGGCTTACCCATTTTATTATAATCTGTTTGTCCACCAAGAAACACACTTGAGGAGCGCACCTTGTAGATATAGGGACACCTCTCCTTCTTCTTTCCCTATTAGATAGGCGGTCCACCACCTCCTACCTAGGGATAGGCACCCCATACACAGGGAAAGGGTGTTCCGTTTCGGGATTCCAATAGTTCACACATTCACTGTAAAAAGAAATGCTCGAAGAAATGTTTTTTCCTGAAAGTGTTGTGTGTTAAAGCGGTTACCTTAGCGAACACTTAAGGCTAATTTGCTATTCTCAATCATATTCCCTGATTGTTTTCTTCTTGTAAATTGGTAGACATGAAGTTAGCAGCATCCTGCACATATATTGTGGTGAGTTGGCTTGAGGCCCCTGGTAAAGATGCCATCCCACCGTGTGTTGCCCTTCCGTACCCTAACTGTTCGGGGTTCCTCAAGGCCTGATCAAATCTAGACAGTTACTTCTCTAATCCCTCTGATTTATCTTTCTCAGCCCCATATCTCTTGGTGGTGTGCAGAGGCCTGAGCCTTGAGCTCTGCTACCAGGGCTTGAGTAGCTTTTATGATCTTGCTTTGTGCCACTACCTGGCCATGGAGTCCCTTGTTCTCCTCACAAAGGGCCTCATTTTCTTTCTGTGAATCTTGTATTATCTGGGAATACACAGACCTCTTCTTTTGCAGGAGACTAATCTCCTGGGCAACGTGCTTGGAAGTAAGACGACATGGAGCAGCACAGGTTTGACCCCTGGGTCCGAGCTTAGAAACCTCTAGGTATTAAGTGCGTTATAGATAACCTATCATATCCTCACTCTGTGCATTTTTGGTCTGTGTTGTCTGCTCTAGGTCAAATTCTATTTGTCAATCTATTTGTCAAACATGTCCTATAAATGTTTCATTTTCTACCCTCATGTTAGTCAGTTCCTGAAAACATGACTCACTTTTCTCCAGGTCTGTCTTTATCTGGCACACTTCCTGGGGTCAGGGCACTTTTCTCCTCATTCAATTTGCTATTTTGTTCACTGAGGTGATCTCTGTCATTTCATAGCGCTCAGATTGTGGCGCTCCTGGTCGAATTCTGCCGGTTAATGGACCTCCTTTATGATCCACTGGTTATTCTCCTCTTTCAATTGCTTAATCTGCATCTGAAATGTACAGATGTCCTCTTAGCAGGCTCTATTATGCACCACTTGTTGACTCAATTTTAGTTGACTCTCAGGTTCTCAACACCTTCTTGGCATTCCTCTCTTAGTGCAGAGAATTGGGACTCTGTCTCTAAATTCATTTTCTGCTGCACTGCTAACTCATCCTTTAGCTGCTGAATCATGTTTTCTAATTTTAATTCAGCATTTTGACCCTGTTTCACTTTCTCCTCTACTTGCCTTAACTCTCTCTGTGCTTGATCCAGAAGCTCAGATTGATTTTGTACACAGGCAACACTCTCCTGGTACCTTTCTTCCATGATCATCATATGGTAGTACATATATGCTGTGAGCTGGACCATTTTAATTTGCTCATCTCTGGTGGTCTGTGTCATATAAAAATCTGTCAGGGCTTGATGTAACAGGCCACTATCCTGCCACACATCCATATTTATAGAGGTAACCTCTTGCATCATTCTAGATTGCAATGCTTCACGTTACTGTTCTACCTATTCCCCTTTAATGAATAATTTGGATTGAAGGTGCCTCCTAGCCTTGTTAATTTCTACGGTGCTCATTTTGAAATATGTTCTGCACCTAATGGTTTCTTTATGCCAGGACAAAATCCCAACCCTGTTTCTGCTTAGTTTGTATTCACAATATTTTCTTTATACACACAGCTCTGAACTCCGGGTGCAAGTTTGGATGGTGCCTTCACAATGCAACCCAGCTTTTTATCCACCAAAAGTAACAATACCTTCAGTGACTAGTATTCTCTGTTGCACTTTCACGGGTGAACACACTTTCCTCAATTATGGCACAAGCCCCCACTTTGTCGCAATATATTGCACAGCACAAGCAAGTCAGGGATCCAATTCCCCTACAATAAATGTGGCGCACAATAGAAAGCTTTACTTTTTTTTTTTTTTATTACCTCGGATTCTTTGTTTGAGTAGGCCTCCAACCCGTCTCGCAACCAACCTCCACAAACACCCTGTGTCACAATGGACTAGGAACCAGGTCGGTGTGTATCAATAAGATATTTATTAATGTATTATTTAATGTCAAATTAGAATCAACCAATAACAGCCACCAATGTTGTGGCAACACAAAACGCAATATCCTTTTTGATGGAACAGTACACTGAGATAACTCAAAAGATACAGTACAAGAATTTAGTTTTGCTTTCAAAACACACCAAGAAAATGAATGCAAACAGCAAAATGCAGGCGGACAAAAATGAGGCTCGAGTCCCAGCACCCCTTACCCCCCAGATCTCCACTATGCTTGTCAGTTTTAAATGGAAAGGAGTGGGAACACAATGTAAACATCGGATTTGGGATCATTACCATCAGGGCTGAATGCAAAGTGGCCTTGGTGCAGGTACCTCTCCATGATGGTGGGCGGTGCAGGTATGCTTGTTTGCCACACACCCAGTAAGTGTCCATTAATGCTGCTGTGCCTTCTTTAATGTCTGGAAGGATGATTGTCTTGTTGCAATGTCTATTTGAGCCCATGGGCACCCTCCCTTCGCGGTGAAAACAAGAGTGTGTGCTGAATTTCTTTTTGTATTTTGATTGGTATTTCAAGGGCTGTTACCCACGTTAGTTTGGCGATGTGTTGAGACCACTTTGGAGTGCATGTTCGTTTGACCTATTGAAAGTTTTCTTGCTTCAGCTTTACATGTGATCGTTTCTTCATGCCATTTATTTTCTGTGAGCATTGTCCCTTTGATGATAAAAAATTGCTCTTTCACACACATTACGCCTTTAGGTTTTGTTTTCTCGTTCTGCAGCATTTGTATCGTTTCCGTGTGTGCTTGGAAGGTACTTTGAATTCTACATAAAGTTAGATGAACCAGACACTGGGCATCCAACAAAGTTGTTTCTTGGGGTATGAGAACCTTGGGTGTGCCAGAGGCATGAGGTATCAGAGAGCATACATCATAACTCTCATTAGTTGCCTGTTTAGCCGTGGCATTCATATCCGAGTACCATTTATTCGATCGGTCAGGGTGGCAGGGCTTGCTTCCACCCAACGTGAAAAGTGGCATACCACTACTATGAAATATATTGAACCGTTCTCCCATATCGGCATATTCCATGTGCAATTCTTTAAACGGTCCTGACTGGTGTAGCAGTGTTCTCAGGGTCATACCTGAACTGTTTGTCCGGCATGTTGTGCATTCTATTATCAATTTAGTTAGTGTTCTTGTAAATTGGGGACAAACCAGTCCTCTTGAATGTCTGCTGCTATGTGTTGTTTTGTTACGTGTGCAGGGAAGTGAAGCTGTTGGAACGCAATTTGCAATAGTTCGATCAGCATTACTACTTTCCCTGTCAGTTCCTGACGCCAGAGAAGGTCTGTGGGCGATTGTTTGCACCCTCTCTTTGTCCACATTTCCTGCTCATATGGTGGGGTCCATTTTTGTAATTCTGTTAACTGTATTATGGTTGTGGCACTGTACCCTTCTTCTTTTTCGTCTTGTGTGGGTGTTTTTACCACACATTCTATTGCTTGGGGAACTTCAAAGTATGCTGCTTCTTTTGCAGTGGTGTCTGCCGCTGCGTTCCCAAGTGAGATTGTGTCTGTGTTATTCGTATGGGCCTGGCACTTCACTAAAGCCACTACCAATGGTTTTGCTAATGCTTCAATGAGGTTGTTCAACAGTTGTGCATGTTGCACGGGAGAGCCATTCGCTCTCCTAAATCCTCTTCATCGCCATTGTAACAAGCCAGAGTGCACCGTTATTGTCACGTATCCTGAGTCGAAATAAATAGTTACTGCACATCCTTTCGCTGTATGCAATGCTTCAATTAAGGCTACGAGCTCTGCTGCTTGTGCTGAAAAGTGGGAGGGGAGGCACTTCTGTACTATCACTTCATACTCTTCTCTCACTATCCTTACCACCGCTGCACCTTGTTTTTTTTTCTCCTGTTTCACAGTCAATGGACACAGAACCGTCCACAACGTATATCTCACCCCCTCTAGGGCATTTTCACTGGCCTTGGGCATCTCGTCACCTTCTCCCTCATATGTGGCACAGTCGTGCGTTTGCACATCCTCCACTGTACAGGGTTCTGTGATGAAAGTGGCTGGGTTACAGTTTTACAACGAACAACGTGAATGTTTGGGCTGGAGATTATTATTTCGTATGCAGTTGCTTTCTGTGTGGCGAGTGTGGACTTTGACCTTTCTAATATGGTGAACAGAGAGTGTTCAACAAATAATGTTACAGAGCATGCCATCACTATGGTGTTGCTTTCTTCTATCGCGAAGGCTGCTGCGGCGAGAGCTTGTTCGCACGCAAAGTGCCCTTGTATTACTGAGCCCAATGTGCTGCTGTAATAGGCCAAAGGCTTATGGCCTAATGATGTTCTTTTGCGTTAGCACGGCTGTCATGTGTGCCATTAAAATGGGAGAAAAAGTAGACTCCCGATCATAATCTGGTGTTGCTAGGACGGTTACAAGAACTTTGTGATTAGGTCTTGTAATTTAAAAAATGGTGTCATCATCTCTTGTCTCCATTTTATGGGGGCTTTGTTCTTTTGTGCTTCTTTCAGTGCTTGGAGAAGAGGGCAGGTGTATGCTGCATAGTCTAGTGTCCATGCGTGGCAATAATTACATATGCAGAGAAATGTCTGCATGTCTTTCACAGTGTTGGGCATTAGGGCGTGGCTTATTGCTGTTGCTCTGTCGGGTACAATTATTTTACCATCTTTTGATATTAACTAACCTAGATATAGCACTTCTGTTAAGCAGTACTGCAGTTTTCCTCTGTCCACCTTGTATCCTTTTGCTGCTAGTAGGTTCAGTAACTGTATGGAGTCGGCTCTGCACTGCTCTTCACTTTCACTACAAATTAGGAGATCATCCACATATTGAATGGTCGTGCTTTTTACATCAGTATTACCATGGTCTTCGTGTAGAATTCTGTTAAATATACTGGGACATTCACAGTAGCCTTGGGGTAATCTACAATGATCATATATTTTTCCCCCCAGGGGAAAAATATATGCTGCTCCTTCCGCATACTCATCTAGGTTGCTCCAAACCTTCTCTATTTCCCTGTCCAATTCTCCACTTCATTGTTCCTCCTCTGCTTGGCTACCTTCTTGTTCTACTCGTACTATCCTTATGGGGGTATTAAGTTGGAAGAAAAACTCCCCAGATTTCCACTCATCTTCCGGCCTGCTAGACGCGTTTCCGGGCGGGAGTGGGGATGGTGTTGGCCCCCCCTGCCGAGATCGATGGTGTCTCCCCTCCCCCGTGCAACATTTGGCCTCTGTCACATAAGGCCCTTAGTCTCGTCAATTCCATCGTTGCCGAGACAAGCTGCCTCTCTAAATCACCAGTGAGGTGTGCAAGGTTTACTGAAGGGGCACTTGTAGGCCCATACAACCCCCATGGATCATAGGGAGGCGGGCCGTTGCTGCGGGGGTGTAAGGTGCACTTGGTACAGGTAAATAAAATGGGTCACTGTACCCCGCAGCAGGCCTAGTTAACAATGGATATAGTCTAGTGAGTTCTTCGTCTCCTGCTTTTACCATTTTCCCCTCTGATGTTTCTCTCCCCTCCCCTGTTGGGACTGACGCGGCTTCCGATGATGCCTCCTTCACTGTACCATTAACGGGGGATGTGTCTTCGAACATCCTCCAAAGATCTAATACTTCACGCCTGTACTGGAGCTGCGTCCCCCAATACTTTGCTAATAGGTGGGTTGTCACAAGATCTAATATTCACTTATCGAATGGCCCTCCTTTTGGCCATACTTGGGATGATCCCTCTCACTTTATCTCGGTGAGCCATTGATCATGGTATTTTTGTATTTTCTCACTATACAGGGGGAGGTGCTGGCAAATATGAGCTAATGGTGTGTCTCCCCCCATGGCTCCCCTCTTCACCTTTTGAGTTTACTCGGGTATGTGTTGTGCGTAAAAAAAGAAAAACTAATTGAAACACACTTCTGTTTAGCTTATAATATTTCAACAAATACTTTGTATGTTGCAATTTAGTTAGGAGAAAAACGTTTTCACTTACACCTTCTCGTCGTCACATAATCAAAAAAAGTTATGCTACTTCAATATTCATACAGCACACATTTACTTTGTAGACATACCAACACAATTGACTTTAACGACGATCAACATAAAACATAAAATTGCTTTGTTTCTGGCTATACTCCTTACCCTATTTTTTTTAGTTTACACTACCATATTTTTCTCCAACTCACTCTCCTTGCCCCCCTTCCCTAAACCCCTTTAGGCTGACTTCTAAAAGAGTTATGCTCACAAGAAAAAGAATTTGCTAATACCTCTCGAGTCTAGTGACTACACAAGACTCCTACATTTTTTCTACTTTTTCATTTCCTGCACTGATCGAGACAATGCTATGCAGCGCCGCCTTCCACCCCCTTTCGGAGCTAGGATCCCGTACTCTTCCCGTATTCTGTTATCTCCGTATTCACAACCTAATGGCCATATAAATAAAATAGAAGAAAAAGCATACCCATTACACTCACACAAGCCCTAGGCCCTAAATCCAATCCCCCCTTATTCTCTCACGTTACTCTTACACCTATAACCTTTTCCCCTCCTTTGATATTCTCGCAACCAATACTCACGTGTCCGGGGTGATCCAAGAGGCTCCGTTCACAGTCTATCCACAATCTGGGCCGCACCTCAACCAAGCCGTGACCCGCCCTGGCGAACAGTCTGGTATTTGCAATGGCTGCGACACTTGGAACCTCTCTTTGTACGTGCACTGGTCAGCCGTAGGAGGCAATGGTTTTACTGGGGGGGCGTCCCGGATCTCGCTGCATGGCACAGGGGTGTCTCTTGGTACACCCTCTGATCACGTCATGGGGGGGTCACCAAGTGAAGACGCTCACTCCCCAGAATAAAGTACACATCCCAGTAG
The DNA here is from genome assembly GCF_040938575.1 of Ambystoma mexicanum. Lineage (NCBI taxonomy): Eukaryota > Metazoa > Chordata > Amphibia > Caudata > Ambystomatidae > Ambystoma > Ambystoma mexicanum. The sequence goes on along the minus strand of NC_090926.1, from coordinate 873,357,395 downwards.
GGAATGAGACCAAGAGATTGGTTGTGCGAGTCATCAAAGTCTTTATATAAAATTCAGCATCTAGAGAACTCTACTGCCTCGAGAGAGCTGTGGCAAACAATACAAAAACAATATGTTTTAAAAGGTTACAGCGTCATCAGTGATGATTTCTATACAGGCTAAAAGTTACAGTTTCATTGGTTAGAAAGGAGGTGTACATATAGGTCTGTACAGGCCGGCTCCACGGGATTGGTTGACGACTTGGCAGGAGGTTGAACATCACATGGTTCAGCTGGGCCGGTTTGTGCGAGGTGAAGTTTGGGTCAGATCGGAGAGGCGGCTGGTCCTCACTAGACTAATCTACACACTTATTCTAGACATGCAATAAACATCAATATACCTTTGAGTAAATCTTAGAAGCCTATAAATTGTACACGTGTGTTTGCATTGTCCCACTTTGGGTCATTCGTGAGGTGAAAGGGTGTGGGGGGGATCTTGCCCCTGAGGTAACCTGCTGTGGTCGGGGTGGATAGCTGTCAGGTCTGGCACATCAGAGCGGGAAGGGGGTGGAGTGACATATGTTAGTTTAGGACAGAATATAGGGAGACATAGGTCTGGTTTTATTAGGGGCACTTTAGGGTGGTCAACAAGGAAGGGTCACACTTCTGGTACATCAAGAGAATAGCTTTGGAGGGACACAAGATTGAACAAGCAGTAATTCTCCAACAGCAGGGAGGGTGAGAGGTGCGGGAGCAGGTTTGTTGAGTTGGATGAACTACAAGTCATGGTTCAGCTCGGTCACACACAGGACAATGATCTCAGAGGAAGAGTGAGAAGAATACATTGTTTATAAGTTTGTAACATCTTGTCTCAGAGCATCCGTGAGAAAGGGAATTCGAAGGCGCAGGAGGAAAAAGGTGGGGGGCTCTCAGTGCTCACTGTGTGTGCGGCGCTGCTGAGGGGAGAGGAGACTTCGCAATGCCAGAATGCGGCTTAGTCCAAAGATGGAGTTGAGGATACACAAAAATGGAGTCCAAGTGTGTCTTGCAATAGCCCCGACTGCTTATGCCAGGGCCTCATTCCCCATGGCTTCAGAAGAGCAACAGAGGCGTCCCCCACTAGTACAAGAGCAAGTGTTCCCTTTAGCGTTGAATGTATGGGGGGGGCTCAACCAACCCCCTCCATCCTTACACTATATGGGAAGCAAGCAAAGAACGGGAAAAATCAGTTTTTAGCACACAATGGAAATAATTAGTTTTTAATTAGTTATCACAGCTGCTATGGGAAAGCCTAGAACAGTCTGGCAGGGCTTTAACGAATACTAGTCAGCACACAAGGGGACAATCGTTTTTTGGATATTTCAAAACATAGGCAATGTGAAAGAAAATGCAAAGGGAAATCTGTTTTTAGCTCACCATAGGGAAAGAGGAACAGAAGGGGGAAATCGGTTTTTGGGATGCTAAGCTCAATTTCAATGGGAAAGAAAATGCAATTGAAATAGTTTTTTATTGCTGGTTAAAATGACAAGCAAGCTCTGGGAAATGGGTAGCCTACAAAAGGAAAATCGGTCTTAAGATATGATGACAGATACACTGGGAAAATACAGTTCTAGATGGAAATTTGTTTAGCAGGGCACAATTTAAACACAGGGACAACTTTGTTTCTCAGATCACAATGGGATTACAATACTTTGAGCCACACTTTATAACTATAACAATTTGCAAGACACTGTGACATGATCTCTGCTTCCAAAAGATCAGGACTTGCCCGACTCCCTTGGAAGCAGACCCATAACCCCGGTTCCGAGTGCCAGCCAGTGCCAATTGGGACCTTTTGGACCCTGTCCTGGCGCCAGTGGCACCAGGCTCATAAAGATGCCCAGTCCCAGCGCTGGAAGCGCCGGGCTCATAATGCTTGGGTGGACTTACCTGCAGCAGACCATGCTGCTTACTTACCTACCAGTTGAACCCCTGATCCTCTTCTGTTTGGGACTACTTTTCCTGTTGGGTGGGGCAGGAGCCACTCCCTAGGTTCAGAACACTGGAACTCTTCTGGAAAGCAGGAACTCTTTTCTTACCTAGGCGTGGCTGTGGAAGGAGACACCTAAGCACTACAGGAGGCTATTTAAACCACACCCGATGGATGAATCTTGCTTTGCGTTATTCTGCATTCTCTGCAGCAGAACGCTCATCGTGTCTTCTGCTTCTGATCCTGGGCCTAAGGGAACAAAGGCTTACCATCCTGGAATCCAGTCTTCAGCAGCACCTGTAAAGACAAAGAAAGAACAGGTTAGCACTACGGTCTTCAGTGGCAGCGCATCTCTTACCTGGTCCATCGGCTGTCACCAACGCCTCGCGCTGCATTCTGGCATCTGAAAGACAAAAGCTTACCAGCTCTTCGCACGCTCCGGAGGCCTTCGGCGCTGCATCCCGCATCTGAAAGACAAAAGAAGGTGCGTTTAAAGACATTGGGCAACTTTAGTACTCACGTGCCATTACTCCTTCCCACGCCGAATCCAGTGGGTATTCCAGCACCCTTCAGCTTCTCTAAAGCTCCGAACTTGTACCTGCAAGATAAAAGGGACAGTTAGTGCGCATCGTGAAGCAGACTACAAGCGCTTGCTTACGTGCTTCCAGGCGCTTCTATTCCTCACGCGGGTTCGATCCTCAACTCTCATCAGCCCGCCATCCGCCATCGCCGGAACCCTGCAAAACGAGAGATATCATTACAAAAGACTTTTAAGACATTTGAAGTGCCCAGAACTTACCGTTCGTGCAGTTAACGACGGACAGCAGTCCTCTGAGGTCAAGAGGCCTGCACCCTTATCCAGTGAAGAAACTGGTTACGGCACCCTGCCCCGAGGCAGATGGAGAGCTCGGCGTTCACTTACCTAAGGTGAGGGTGTTAACCTTTGGGGTTCTACAGGAGAAGAGAAAGGGAAGAGGAGAGAGGCACCCAATAACCCCAGTTCATTAATCCCATATTTTCTATCTGCAGACATCTTACTCTTCGAGTCAGACATACAGTGCACAGAGGTCCAGCCCAAAGAGCCAACCGTGTGTTACACATCACCTTTGAAGATACGGCATTCACCCAGTCAAGACCGCCGTCTCTAAGGGAATCAGGTGAGCTTTACACACTGGGAGGGAAATGGTTGGTTTCAAATTCCAACCATTTAAATCCTGTGAAATAAATGGGAAAATGTATTTATTTCATTGGAAAAATGTACTAAGAATTTACGCAGGCAAACGGGTATTCTTCAATGGGGAATTGCTACCATACACAAGCAAATAAGGAATTCTTCATTGGGAAAATGACTGACAGGCAAAGAAGAGAGGGGATTTTTCCATGGGGGAATCTCTAAGGCAATGCTGAAAGAATATAGGGCTTATGCAATCTATGGCTTGGGGTATCTATACTTACAGGAGAGGTCTGGTCTGGACTGGACATCAGGTGACGTCAGGACACTGCTGGGACAGTCAATGGAGTCAGTGAAGGATTCCCTCTTTCCTAGCGGTCCCATGGCAGCTACTAAATCTCCTGGCTCCACTGCAAGTTAGCCCTCACTGTGCTGGGATGGTTCTTCCAGATTTCACCAGCCGCTCGCCTCAGGATTTAGTGGGAAAGGCCCTGATTTGAGGAGGGGTTACCTAATTATAGGGCAGATGACATCACTAATGTGTCATGGTTCCCGCAGAAGGGATTGGTCCTGTGTCACTAGTCCACTCCCATCTTTGTGCTGATAGGTCCAGAATATCTTACAGTGTTTTGGAACACCAGGGGAGGAGACCTATCCATCATCTTCCTTCGACGGGGGGCTTGGTCTGGTTCAGGGATATAGAAATCTCACTGCTTGACAAGTGCCCTTAATCTCCATATTCAGAAACATATGAAGGCATTTTTTAACACTATATTTTTCGGTGAATCACCTAAGCTTCGTCAGGTGTCTGTGCGATATACTGGTGCAGAGATGCAGTTTTTCTTCCTTTATTCCCAAACTATATCCGCGAAAAATATGACGTTTGGTGAGCGGAATATGAATCATATTTTGCAGGTTTTCTCAAATGTTCATCTCTCAACCACACAAGGAGGGCCTCATGATGTTTTCATAAATAACATGAGTTGTGTAGGTCCCACAGACCAGAAAGGCCCGTTTTACACCTTTTCAGAAATCCCAAAACGATTATTTTGGGGTAAATATTCTTGATTGTATATGATAAAAACCATGCCTCCCATTTTATACAATGAGCAATGAACTCCCTCCTTGGCTTCTGGCCCCCACCCTTGCAGTCCCTGTCCTGGCTGTGACATCAGGAGGGGTCCTTTGTTGAGATTAGATTACCCATTCCAAGAGCTAATTGCCAGCTACAACAAGTTTTATTGCGGCCTAAGTGACCGGGGTCATAAAACACTGGGGAACAGAGCTGCCTTATCTTGCCACACAACAAATTAGGTCTCTACAAGTATTTAGTTTGCATTTTTAAAAGGATGGCCCTTATGTGTGCAGTGAGCCAGGCCTATATCCCCATGACAACCAAGGAACTAATTTAGTTTTGCATCTGAAGAACCCACAAACTAAGAGAGAGAGAGATGAAACCAAAATCTTCCCCCTCAGTTGAATTTGACTTTTTAGCTCGCATTTTAAATTGGCATGAACTCTTGAAAGGCGCACACTTAATATGTTGAAAAATCACTGCAAAGTTGTTCCCTGCATGCAGTGCTGAAAGAAAACATCATAATTACATTTTTAAAGGCTTTGGTTTAATTCTGTTTTTTTAACGTGTCACTTGGAAGCACAATCAAATGAAAAGGCCTTCATTTTACTGCAGAAGTTTAACCGAGTTCAGCCTCCCAGCATGACAGAAACCAAGTTCATATTTTACAAATCTTGCATACATTTTGATGAGCATATCTCTAGTTTAAAGGGAATACTGAATTATTCATTTTATTTAAGGTTCTGGACAGACCGCAATCTGCTTCCCTGCAATTTCTGCACATAATGCTGACATCCCATTGAGGGTTCTTTGGACTGTAGTTTCTGAGGATGTTACTTCAGCTCTTCAATAATTTGGCAACCCTTGCAATGTGTCTTTCCCTTATGCCAGACAATTGGCATTTTCTTGCATTTGCATGTTTTGAGGCTCAAATTCACTCCTTTTTGCTTTGAAAGTGCAGGGCCTCATTTCCACATTATTTTAGGGCAGGCCTTTCGTTTTTAGGAGCCCTCACAACTGACTCCGACTTTTTAATTATGGCATCCAGGGCTATTTCACCCCACAGTGGTAGGTGGCAGACTGTCGTACCATGTCCATAGTTGGCGAAGCATAACTTTGGATTCATGGGCCCTACAAACAGTAGCAGACGGATACTGCCTACCATTCCTGAAAAGAGCTCCCGATTTGCTCCCCAAGAGCAAGATCAACCTTGGTTCCAGACCTGCTCCTCCAAAAGGAGATTTTCACGCTTTTGGACAAAGGTGCACTAGAATTGGTGCCTGTAGCAGAGAGGAACCAAGGTTGGTACTCTCCTTACTTTCTAATACCAAAGAAGGACTGAGGAGTGTGACCCATCTTGGACTTGAGATGCTTAAACAAGTTCCTCAGGAAGGACAAGTTCAAGTTGGAAACTCTTTCGCAAATCCTTCGTCTCCAGGATTGGTTGGTGTCTCTGGACCGTCAGGATGCTTACTTTCATGTGCCGATACATCAGAAGCCCAGAAAGTCCCTAAGGTACACGGTTGGTGGTTCTCATTATCCGTTTTGAGTTCTGCCATTTGGGCTAACCTCTGCCGCAAGGCTTTTCACCAAGCGTATGACAATGGTGGTAGCAAGTCTCAGGAGGGGGGGGGGGGTTCACATCTACTCCTACCTGGATGACTGGCTGATCAGAGCTGTTTCTCCGGAACAGTGTCTGAATCATCTCAGTCGGACCTGTCGCCTCCTCCACAAGCACGGTTTCTCACTGAACTTCAAGAAGTCCCATTTGACACCCTCTCAGAAGCTTCAATTTATTGGAGCAGTCCTGGATTCAGCCTCAGAAAAGCTTTGCCACCCGAGCTAAGGGCTCAACATCTTTTGCAGATGGTCCAAACATTTCAGAGTGCCCAACGTCTTCCGGCTTACGACTTCCTAAGGTTGCTCGGCCTCATTCCATCCTCCATTTTTCTGGTGCCAGACGCCAGTCTGAGAATTGGATCCCTTTCGTGGGCTCTTAGATCCCAGTGGTCTCATTTCTCCGGCAGAATGACAGACCTTCTCCAGGTCCCGGAAAAGGTCACCCAGGAGGTCCTGTGCTGAGCCAGCTGAGAGAATGTGATGAGAAGATAACCATTTTGGAAACCATGGCCAGAGGCGACAGTTGTGACAGACGCCTCCCTCACAGGTTGGGCAGCGCACATGAAAGAGCTTTCAATAAGTTTACACTGGTCTCAGTTGGAGTCCAAACTCCATATCAACCTTTTGGATCTGAGGGAAATCATACTAGCGCTGATGGCATTCCAGCCCTCGATACAGGAAAGAAGTGTCCTGATAATGACGGATAACACAGTGGCCATGCATTACCTCAACAAGAGAGGGGGGGGAGTAGGGTCACTGTCCCTGTGCAGAGGTGATACAGTTCTGGTTCTGGGCACTAACAGAAGGAATAACTCTTTTGGCAGTTTATCTAGCTGGAGAAAGGAACACGGCGGCGGATGCTCTGAGCAGGCAGAGCACATTTGAACTGGCTCAGGAAGTCCTTCAAGAGATCTTTGCCCTTTGGGGAACCCCTCAAGGGGATCTGTATGCGACCAAGTGTCAACTGGAAGTGCACACTGTTCTGCTCCAGGGAATTTCCCCAAAGAGGAGCTATAGGGGACCCGTTCCTAGTGTACTGGGAATTTCCACTCCTGTACACTTTTCTGCCAGTCCCGGTTATTCCTCATGTAATACAGAGGTTGAGGACGTTCGGGAAAGCCATGATCCTCATTGCTTCAGATTGGGCCAGGAGAACGTGGTACCCGGACCTTCTGGAAATGCCCATCTGCCCTCCAATTCGTCTTCCGCAAAGAGAGGACCTACTCTCGCAAGAGGGAGGTCATTTTCTTCGCCCAGAAATCAGGACTTTCAACCTTCACGCGTGGTATATGAAAGGGTGAGATATAAGGATTGTGACCTTCCAGAAGACGTAATGGAGGTGTGGCTTTCGGCGAGAATACCAGCAACTAAAGACATGTACTGCTGCTGTGGGAATAGATTTCGCAGCTGGTGCAGGGAAAATAAATTGGATTCTTTCTCATGTAAACTTCCCCAGGTTTTTATCTTTCCTTCTTCACTTGACCCATTCTGGGTTGCAAGTAGCCACGGTGAAGGGCTATTTGCAGCCCTTTCAATTTTCAAAATATCTCCGGATGAGGGATCATATTTCAAAGTACTGATTCTGACACAATTTCTGAAAGGCTTAAAAATGTTTTCCTGTCTACTCCCTTCATTGTGCCATCATGGGATCTAAACCTTGTACTAAGAGGTCTTCTGGAAGCTCCCTTTGAGCCTTTACATTTGTGCCCGCTACGGATGCTCACCATAAAAACTGCCTTTTTTTAGTGGCTATCACATCTGCCCCTAAGGGTAAGTGAGCAACAGGCTCTATCTTCCAAACAACCTTGCACAACCTTCTCCAAGGATAAGGTTCTTTTATGGGTTGAGTCATCTTTCTTGCCCAATGGTTGTCAGAATGTTATTTGGTACAACCTATTGCACTACCATCTTTTTATCCTCCTCCTCATCGATCTAAAAGGAGGAAGACCCATCTTTTAGACCCAAAGAGGGTTCTAAGTTTCTGTATTACAAGGACTGCAAATATTTGCCAGGATGAACAGCTTTTTATTGGTTATGCTGGTCATTGGTTAGGATTAGCTGTCACAAACCAAACCGTCTCTGGATGGATTGTTATGTGCATAACTGAGTGTTACTCATTGGCTGGCAAGGATTCACCTGAAGGTCTAAGGGCGCATTCTATTAGGAGTTGCTGCTCATTAGCTGCATACATTTAATACATTCTACTGTGTAGATTATTTTTCAGGAGAGGAAGCCAAATTTGGCAAAGCTGTCCTCCACAACATTAACACATAAAGTTAATTCTTAGCACACTCCGCCAAACTCAAACTGCTTTCGGAGTCTATCAAAGATGAGGTATACGGGTAAGGACACAATCCATTCGAAGGACAAGTTACTTACCCCTGGTAACGTTCTTTCGACTGGATGTTCCTCCAACGTAATCCTCATCGCCCTCCCATCCATCCCCTGTTGTCTAGAATTTCCATGTTTTACACCTTCCTTTCTCTCAACGCCAAGGCTATCTCCTCCTGGAACACAGCATGCTACTTAAAGAGGGGAGCAAATCTAAGAACTGAGGTAACGGTCAGCGCGCGTGCCAATATATAATCCGTGTCGATGTCACAAAGGACTCTAAGGAGGCCGTCAAGGACCAAGATTCGACGCTGCACTACACTCGACCCTATGAACATTTTTTCCAAAGCAAGCTGCAAACAGACTTGAATATATCAAATATGAGGAATACGTGGGAGGAACATGCAGTCTAAAGAATGTTACCTGGGGTAAGTAGCTTGTTCTTCTAGGGACACCAATTGCTTAACTGTCTGTGGGTCCATATAGTCCACTGACCCCTGCAATTGCGCTGCTTCGTAATACAACACAAACTTGGGGAACCCCACCCCTCCCTCGTCACTGGGGAGGGCCAAAGTCTCATAAGCTATTTCGAGGTCTAGCCACTCCCTCCATAAAAATGTCAGCAGCACTTTCTTAAGGACGTCAAAGGAAAGGGGAACCACTACTGGCAGTCAGAAACAAAAACAAATGTTTAGGAAGCACATTCATTTTGATGATGTTCAGCCTGGCCATCCATGAGAGGTGCAGTCTCTCCCATTTGTCCAGGTCTGCCTTAACTTGAGCCCAGAGAGGGGGGGGGGGGGAGTTCTCCTCAAATGTACAGCTCAGAACATTTGGGATCTGAATTCCCAGATATCGAAACAGACTATCCCGATCCTGAAATGGCAAGCTCTGTATGTACTCTAAGTCTGCAGCCACCAGTGACTCAGAGGGAAAGGCTGCCCACTTATCCAGGTTTACCTTAAAGCCTAACAATTGCCCATATTCAGATAATACCTGCAGCCAACCCTGCAGATAAAGGGTGTATTGGCCACTTTTGCTCCCTAAGAATAGGCAAGTAAAAAAGGGGAGTCAAATACTCCCAACAAAATATAGGAAACAGACACAGAGGAGCCTGCCTCTGCGCTGTCACCCACACAGCTCCATGGATCAGTTTGGACCAGTAGTGCACTTAGAAACTATTATTAGTACTGCCTGATAGGAAGAAGTAAACATGTATCTTTTAATGCTTATGAATAACTAGCTGGGGTACCCGGCGTTGCCCGTGTCCTGATCGCGTGGTGTCTCATGTGCCCTGGAGGATGTTGCTCTTGTCCTCTTGTCGGCAAGTCTTGCTTCAGTTTGCTCTGGCATCTCATTTGCCCTGGAGAAAGTTGGTCTTGTCCTCTGGTCGGCAAGTCATGCTGCTGTTTGTTATGTTTCAAAAGCTCTTGATATTGATTTTTGCTTTGCTTCGGATGGAGCTTTTCCAACTGATGTTGGTTTTTTGTGCAGCATGTTTCAGTCACTCTATGGCTTGAGCACATTTGAGAAAATATCCAAGAAAGATTGATCAATTGTGGTCTCTTCTCTTGAATGAACTTAAGTAAACTGTAACCTTGCCATTTCCCATATTTGGAGTGGTGTGATAAAAACATTTTAATTTCTTTTTATTCCCTTTAAAAAGGCTTTAATAACTTTCGAATTGTATACAGTAGTAATACATTTCAAAGGAATAACTAACACATCGAACATTTTGCTTCAGACACTTTTCTAAATGTTGCCTCCTTCTAGTACCTACTGTAGGGAATCTGGGTTAGCATCAGTAAATGAGGGTCTCTAAGGAGTACATTTTTTGCATCCAAGCATAGACTGCAATCATTTTACTCCCAACTTTAAAAAATAGGGAGTAAAATACTCCACTTCAAAATCTTATCTGGTACTTTGGCCGGAGCAAATACATAAAATCCTGTGCGCGTATGATCTATAATGTGTCGTCTGCAAAGATGCTTAATTTATATTCCTTGTCCCCATTGTAACGCCCCTGACTTCCACTGCCCATGTCCCCATAACAAATGCATATAGAAGAGGAGAAAGAGAGGTCAGCCCTCTCTAGTCCCTCTCTGCAAGGGAAATACCAAAGACTCACCCAGATTGTCCAGAACCTTTGCCATGGGGGTGGAGTACAAGCCCCAATCCACCTCATCTTCCCGAAAACCACCCTCATAAATGGCCAACTAACCTGATTAAATGCCCTTTTCAGCATTTTGGCATAAAAAGAGGGGCCCTTATCGGGCTACTTCATGGGAGGCGAGAAAGGTTTAAAGTCTTCCTAAGGTTGTCAGAGCCTTGCCTGTTTTCCGCAAACCCTGCTTTGTCCCGATGTACCTGCTTGGGGAGAACCTGCTCCAATCTGGATGCCAGGACTTGCGCAAACAGAACAGCCACGCATCAACACTGAGCAGCGATATTGGCCTGTAATCTGAGCACTGTGTCTGGTCCTTATCACACTTAGGAATCACTGTTTTTAAGGTGGCCAAGAAGGAGGGGGGGAGTCAAATCACCTGTATCTTTGATGGCATTAAAAACATTAGCTAGCCGGGGGAGAATATCCTGGAATCGTTTGTAAAAACCAGAGGTAAAGCCATCTTAACTTTGCATCTTCCGTGCTTCAAAAATACCTAGCAATTTCAATACCTCCTCAGCAGTGATACCAGGTACCCCTCAACCTTAGTGCTATCAATCCCTCCCTCGACACTATTTAAATCCTAATAAAACTCTGCAAATCACCTGAGAATCCCCTCCTGGTTACATGTAGTCCTCCATCCCCATCCCTAACCTGCTCCACTCTCCTATCAGCCCTTGTCGCACGTATCCTATTGGCCAAGATCGCCCCACTGTGGGTCACCTTTTTCATAGTATCTTTGCATAGTATATCTCATATTTGTAAGTACTGCGCCCATAAGCAGCGAATGCAGTTCTTGCCTCCTTTCCTTAATGGAGTTCATGATGGACTCTGCGTCTCTGCCTTCCTCCAATAGCTGGGTTATTAGAAGTCTAATATCTTCCTCAAGCCAACCCTCTATGATGCCCCTTTCTCCCTTTTTTCCTTGCTCTCTCCGCAATGAGAAGCCTCCTAAACACGGCCTTGGCAGCATCCCAACGTGTTTCATGGCAACTTTCTCAGTATCATTGACCTCGAAGTAGCTCTTGATCTCCTTCTCTAGGAAATGCTGAAGACTAAATCCACAAGGAGAAAATTGTTACACCTCCTGCGAGACTTAACCCTCTGCTGCTTCTCCACTTTCCACAAAGCCTTGACCTTATCATGGTCCGACCCCGCTATTGTCTCAACCTACTGTTGCTGTCACAGGATGAGTTCCCAGTCTCATCCTGGGTTCTTTGTCTGCAAAGATGCAATTTTTCTGAATTTTCTGACAACCCTCACTTTCCTTCGAACCGGCGTTTGTGCAAATGCCTTCTTGAATGGTTCCCGAATTTGCTGCTGAACATCCTGTGTTCGTGGGCTCTTTCTCTTCCTGCAGTTCCTGAAGGATTTTCTCTGCCACATCGCCTTGTTCCGCCTCGTATTGTTTTCCTCTGAACTCAAACGACAAAGCAAACTGAAATCTCCATCAGTAGCGTAATGCTTCTGATCTGAACCATGCCGTCAAGGGCTTATATTGTCTTTGTAAGTCTAGGGTATACAGTGATGAATCCTGGAAAATCTTAATTGGGGCCCCATCCCATTCGTAAGTATCCACCTTTCTGGACTTCTGCAAAATGTTATCCTTGACTTTGAAATAGTGGCACTTGGCCACCACTGAATTTGCACCAGATCCTGAACCGGCCTCTCTGTGGACCATATCAAAGAGGATTTGTTGGTTGGCTTCTGGGCCTATGAGCTCCTTCAGTAGTTGTATAACCTTCAATTCAAGGCCCCACACTCTAAGATTGTTTCTCGGCTCCCTGTTTTTGATATCGTCCAGCTTATACCATGTTTCCTGTTACATATATTACAGCGCCTTGAGCCATGCCACCAAATTGACCTACATGACTGCCACTGACGGCTGATGGTTTTCTAGGGCCTCCACCTAATTTTCAACCATAACAGTCTGCTCTCTAATGGCACCCATAGAAGACTGCACTTCAGTTCGGAAGGCTTTCAATTCCTTAAGGATTGTGTGTATGCCATCCTGTAAGCCCTCCATCTCCTCACCCATGGATTTATACTTTGCATCCATTTGTGGTTCATCACCACCTCAGTCCCTGTGTATTTCGCACATAGACACTGCGTTGATAGTGGCACACACAGGTCTTTGCTGTTATAGGGGCTTGGTCAGGGCTGAAAGTAACAGATGTCTCAGAATGACTGCTTATTGAACGCTAGGATATACCCCAGACTAGTCAGATCATTAGTAGGCTATCATACCAAGACCACTGCCAGCTGGGACATCGGCTGGGTCATGCATCACCACCTCAATTCGTCTCTTGCGTTGTATATTGGTGTGGGTGCAACACTGCACAGCTGCTCCACTTACTCAAGTGATCATCTGACTAGGATTCAAATCCTCTAAGCTGTGTCAGTCACCACACCAACCTCCAAGGCCCAACACTTGCCGCACTTACAGGGTCACACCACCCTGTCGTGGCTTCTACCATGTAGGGCTAGTGTCATCGCGGTCTAGGTGCATCTGTGTCCCCCTCCTCTTGTGCCGGACCAGATGAAAAAAAATAATAGCTCCGCAGTCACCCAGGTGCTGCACTAGGCCTACTCTGCATGGGTGCTATTGGCGGACCGCTTCCTCAGCGCACTGCCACCGGGACTTTAGGTAGGACTTCTGGCCCCCTTGGATCTAAACTGGGCCCCCTGGCGAAGCCTCAGGCATACATTGCTCTACCTACTGCCATATAGGCACAGCCTCTGAGGCCCTCCGCGACCGTTAGTGGTGTGGATACCGGCCTCTACCACTGAATCCTCCTTAGTCTGCTCTGCTAGTGCGATCAAAACCATTCCACAGTACGCAGCCGATACCAGGCAGCTTCTGCGCAGACTGCCTCTCTTCCCTTTGAAGCGCTGCCGTCTCCCTTCTCCTCAGCTTCCTATGGCGAGTGGAGGAGCTGTCACTCTGCCCTTCTGGCACTTCTGCAACCTGCAGATGTGTCCTCTGCGACAGGCCCCCGAAGACTAGGGCATTCACCTCTGGCTCCCTGGAAAGCAAGCTGGAGCGGGAGCAAGCTGCCTACATGGCCATTCCTGTCCACGCCTCCTTGTTGTATCCCGTTTTGGTTTTGACCCAGATTTGTCTGGCTTGCTTTTTGAATTCACCTCTTGCAGTAATACCATGCTCACCCCCTACATGTATGAACTTAGCATACATTCTGGACTGTGTCTTGGATACTTTATCTGGCAGGTTGCTGGCATTGGATTCTGTTTGGCCTCTGGAGTGCTTTGATCATGGATTGGGCAGGTCAGTTTTCGCTCTTCTCAGTGGCATACTTATTTCCCAACGAGTTGCATCCCGGAGAGTTACACAAGTTCAGGTATTAGCAACATTCAAGGTATCTGGTATTAGGAGTGGTACTTGTGAGACAGCAGGTGTAGCAAGTCAACTTTCATTTCATCCTTTGAAGAGAGCTATGTAGCATTCCTCCTGGCTCTTTCGGCCCACCTGGGGTCACAACCCTCTTCTGGATTCTCTTGTGGGCAGGAAGAGCTTGCCAACTGCATAAGAGGGTTAAGGAAATATTCTGAGACCAATTCAAGCTCAGATCACAGCAATCGCATAGACCTTTTACAAGTAGTAGGATATCTGCTCAAATGTCCAGGGCTCAATGTTAAAGGGCTTAGTTGACAAGAGGTACAGTAATGGTAAGTGAGTTGAATTCAAGGAGCTAACTGGGAGGGAAGGTTGGGTGTTCCATCCCTTTGAACAAGGCAGTGCTTTAGTACTGATTTGAATGGGAGAATCTTGGTGTTCTTTTATTGTCAGGATGTAGGCAGCTTCAGTGGAACGGGTAAAGAGGTAGAAAGAGCGCATTCAGGAGGGCGAACATGGCAGGTGAGAAATGGACAAGCTGGGATAGGAGCCATACTATATGGTTCGAGAAGTGCAGTAGCGAGACCTAGAGGATGTTAGTAAGTCTAGGAGTAGATATGAAGACGAAGAGAAGAGGTTTATAGAGCGACTGGTTTTTGATGGATAGCCAGCCAACAGGTAGGCAGTGAGGAAAGGTGCATGAGGAGTGGGTGAGGTTGTAGAGGGTGTGCAAGGTTAAATTAAGGTCTTTGTATAGGGATGAAAAGGAGTTGCAAGGTATGCTCATAAGCAGACTAGAGTAGTAATCCAGGTGGTGGAGGACCACGTTTGATTTGCACATTTTGACAGTGATAAGTGAGGATGGGATGGATCTTGCCGATGTTGAAAAGATTGAGCTCCATTGTTTTTCTATTTTGTGGTATACGAGAGGCAATGTTTCAATACCATTGACAGGATCTACAATGTGTGCCAATCCTGTACAAAGTAGTGACCGACTGACATGTCTGTTTTGTAGATTGAGTTTCATCAAGTAGTTGAAAAACAGTGTTCGGTCATAGATAACGTCACAAACTCCCAGACTTCAAAATATGGTTCAAGGATTTTTATTGAACACATAATAAGACACAAATAAGATATCCAGACTTGCAACACAGCAATCTGGGGTTGGGCCAAACTAGTGGGCATCTCTCTTGTCTTCTAATCGAATTACATCTCCATAGCCCAGGCATCCCTACGCCCCAGAATGTCAACTATCGATCAGTGGCCCCTACTGTCTAGGAACTAGCTGATGTGGGGCCCTAAATGCCGTAGCCTTCTGTATCTGCCTCCCTTCATGGTTCATAGCACTTTAATATCTTGTCAAACTACAAATGGACAGCAGCATATACAATTTCAAGCAGGCAACTCAGTCCAGCCCGTGCTCCAGATAAGATTTGGAAGTGGGAGTATTTTATTCCCAATTTTTCAAAGTTGGCAGTAAAATGATTTTTAGGGAGTAAAAATGTACATCCAGTTCCCAAAAGGAGTATTTTACAACGAGTAAAACAATGTTTTAACTGGACAACGGAAATGTTTTTGTAATAATTTCTTTGCACCTAGTTACTTGTGCACATTAAAAGATACATGTTTATGTCTTCCCATCAGCAGTTATAATAGTAGTTTCTTCCTGTGTTACTATGTTTACTACTGGTCCAAACATATCCATGGAGCTGTGTGGGTGAAAACGGCAGAACATGGTTTTACGTGTCTGTTTCCTGTTTTTTGTTGGGAGTATTTAAATTCCCTATTTTAATTTTTTGGGAGTATTTGCCTATTTCTAGGGTGGCACCCTATGGATGGAGAGGTATTAATGCTTGGTAATGCTGGACTCGGCTCTACAGATAAGGGGAGTATAGGCCACCTTCACTGGGGATTCATAGTACTGTTGAAGTAAGTCCTGAAACCGGACCAATAATCCTTGGGCCTGTCAGCGGAGAATACCAGTTCTCTGTGATGAATCTTGCTGAGTCCTCACAAAAACCCTACCCAAAGTCTCCTCCCAGGTTGTCAGGGGAAGGCAGCCGCTACCTGATCATGACCCTGGGGATGGTGTTAGCCGGGACGACCACTTGGGAGGAGAAGGTCCCCAAGGGAATGGGAGGACTTAATAAGGAGATACACTGTGTTGTTCTTCCTCTCAAGAGGAGGTGGCAATAAAACCGGAGTCTATAATAGCCTGTTTCCAGAAGAAGCTTTTCTTCCCCAAAGATCATTATTCTGATGGTGATAAAAGCAGTTCTAATCAGTCCTGTATTGGAAGTAGAAATCCTTTTCCCAAGGTTAAGCATAAAAGGTAAAACCGCTCATGCTCAACAATGGAATATGAAAGATGAATCTGTGAATATTAACATATTAGTTTCTGGAAGTTATAGAATTCCTAGAGAACAAGACCATGCAGTAAAACCATATTGCAATCCTTTTTAAAAGGGGTTCAAGCAAAGAAACAAAGTTTGTAACAGTTATTTCTTTAGGAGTAGCAGCAGTAGTGGAAGGTGGAGTGCTTTTCGTGATACCCCAACAAGATCGCAGCTGAAGGGAAGCTGAGACGCCGGAACTGCCGGCTTTTGCTGTACGGATGTAGGTTTTGCAAGGGTTTCTCCCTTCAAGGACTCTGTTTGCAGAGGTCGTTCAGCTGGAAGCGTTATATGGAAAAGCTTTCCCCCTGAGGATAATGTTGGCAGAGATTGTGCAGCGGGAAGCGTCAAGTGGGAATGCTTTCCCCAAAGCAGAACAGGCTTGGGAGGCAGGCCAACACCTGACAGCCTGGGGAGCAAGGAATGCTCCAATTTCGAAAGGTGCGGCACGCAGAGAACCGAGCGAGGCAGTTTTCCAGTCTGCATGAAGCAGAAGAAGCAGAGTGCCCACCGGCAGCGGGGTGAACGGACACACTAGCCAAACCCGGCGAGTTCACTTGAATACTGTGACCCTAGTGCGCTCCGTGATTGCTTGCTAGCAGAACGTGGGACTTTTGAATATCGAACTAACGAAGGAAAACTAAGTTGCAGAAAAGTAGATACCATATGAATCAAACTGGTGGAAAGCTAAGATATATTCACTTTGAATGGCACGTTGATACAAAGGGGAGGAAGTGGAAGAACCATTATAAATCTAAAGGTCAGAACAATTCCCAACAACATACAAGGGCAGTATTTCTAAAACCCAGAACCAACCAACATTGCCTAAGTCAAAAGGGGGAAGTTAAGCAACCTTCTGTGTATGTACCCTATTGTAAAAGGGAAATAGAGGCAATAGAAAGCACTGGCCTGAACAAGCATTGCCTAAGCCAAACAAGAGCAGAAGTGGGAGAAACCCAGAATCAACAGTTATACTTAAAACCAGAGTCCGAGAACAAGAGTGGCAGGAAGGCTGCCTTTCTGACATGTGTTCAGAAGGAGAGGAACATAACCTGCATTGCATGTGTCAATTACAAGTGTGGAACAAACAGTAGCAATGTGTCTCATGTTTTCCCAGAAGAAGTAGTCAACATTGAAGTTGTGGAAAGTCAAAGACTTTACACGTTTTTACAAAGCAGATCTATGCCATAGAAGTACTTGCAGTAGTAGTAGTACTTTATCATTGTCCTAGCAGGAGAGGACACTTTGGCAAATGACTTTTGTATTGTAGGCTTGGTAGGCGAGTAGACCAGGCAGAACTCTTGAAGTACTGTGGTATTACTGAAAGTGCTGGAGAAGTGGCAAGACTACCAAAGCACATTTTTAAGTGTTGTGGAATTATCTTGGCTAATCAACATTATTGATGAGAGTACATTGTGAACTATTGCAGAATCATTCTTGTTGAGATTTATACACTGTGGAATTATACCTGTTAGTTGCCAAGAAGGTGATGTGTAGGACTCGCCATCAGTGGAGAGGCAAAATAGTTATGGAGCATTAATTAACTATTGATTTATCACGAGTGGGAGACTTGTCACGGAAGAGGAACTTTATTTGAACTTGGTTCTGCTACTGGATTTCCTTAACCTTTTGAATCATTGACTGTAATCCTGATTGAATCTGGGGAAGGTGACTTCACCCAGATTACAAGGTGGAACTATTATTAGGTCTGACAGATCAATGTTCATATTTGTCATGTTTAAACTGCTATGCGTTACCTTGTTGAGTGAATTGTATGTACAAGTGTGAAGGACAGAATCATTTTATTAGAGTTTTTCCTTTAGCTTATTTGATAGGTAGGGAATTCCTCATTAGTTTAGGGATAGTGAGGCATTTATCAAACCTTTTTGAGTTTACAAAATGTAATCTTTTGAAAAATCTTCACAAAGTTGTTACCTTACATTTCTGACCCCTCACATCTATAAGTGTCCTCTTGCTCGTTGCACTAGGAAAGGTCCCTTAACCAGTCTTCTGCCATTGGAGGCTGTTGTGTACGATCTTGCTTTGGAAAGTCCCTGGTGAGTCCCAGGGACATATCTATGGGCTAATCTGAATATCAGTCTCGAGTATTTCCCCAAGTGCTGTCTGTATTTTCCTCTAGTATGCAGTCACACCAGCGCATTCCCATGCCATATGTGAATGTTTACATTTTGAACTGGACGACCTTTTGTTTTTCATTCATGGAAACTTTCCTAATTTGCCTAATTATTTTATTTATTTATTGGTTATTTATAATGTGCCTATACAGCAAGAGGTGTTCCAAGGCGCAACACGACAGAATAGGGGGTGCAACAGATGAAGAATAACAAAAATGTTCCTAATATGCTTTGTGACATTCGGATCGTGCAAGTGCAGTAACAAGATGTGCAGGGGAGTGGGCAGGGGGGGAGAGTGCCGGTGTAGAGGAGGTCCCAAATATAGCCTGCACTCAAGTGGCCCATTTTGAGGTACCAGGAACGTTCGCACCGAGATATGTGACGTATGATGAGCAAATAAACCTACAGAGAGCCGCAGTAGGGCTCTGCCCAGTACCTATCAGAAGAACAATACCTATTGAAGTACCAATAACCAGACAACCAGGGGCAGTAAGGTACCCATTGAGAAAACCCTACCAACAAATGAAACGAAATGAAGATCGCTTAAGTGCTGTATAGGAAGAGACGAGTAAATCCTTAATGAAGGGTGAATCGTGATGTCATAAAATGCCAGACTAACGTACAGATAAGGATATGACGACCCAAGGATGACACAGGGGGACGAAACGCCATGAATAAAGATACCATGAAAGTAAAAGAAGAGAACATTGTTGAAATTACAAGGGAGCTTAAGCTGAAAGCATGGTGAATATATTCAACCAACTAACGCTTGTACATATGCTTGTAACCGCTAGAAGCTGAAGAAAAAAGTGCGGCTTGCAACGCTTAGTAGAAGAATAGAGCGGTAAGCGCCATTTTACATAATCTACCTCAAAACAAAGCACGATATAAGTGTGAATCATGCATAAAAAGCAGAACCAACCCAGGTTATTCCAGGTCAAACGCAAGAAGTTTCATATTGTAGCATCAAGAGGAGAAAGACTGAATAGAAACTCGGCAGAGGCAGCTTGTGCCAGGGAAGCCGAGGCCACATAGAAGCGGTAGACAGTAGCTACTTTTAATTGAGGTGGAGATCAGAATATCCTGCCTCTGAAGAATCCAGATAAGAAAGCGAAGGCAGGTAGCAGGGTGAAACAAAAATCAAATGCTTCAATGAAGAGAAACAAGGCAAATTCATGGTGCATTAGCACATGACCAGCCGAGTGAGTAGCTGCACTGCTTCACACCTATGCCTGGCACCGGCCCAGATAGAGATATCAAAACTTTTTTCCAGACAGAAGATGCAGTTTCAGAGCCAAACACAGTGATGATTGATAGAAGGAAGCCAGGGTGAGCTAAGGGACGTCCTGCACCTGGTTGACCATTCTGCATGCTGCTAGGCAAAGTGGAGAGTTATGCATGGGGTTGATGCCAACCCAATCACAATGGACCAAATAATCTAGGGTCCTATAGTTGGTAGAACCAATGAGACTTCATACTTTTAGTGACATCTATAGTAGTCATTTGTAAAGGAAGGGCTTAGATGCCCACCTGACAGTATTTACCCAATCCCCTCACTCCGTTACCAAATACAGATATAGCACCTATGATAAAGTTTATTTTTTTCAACCAATAGAATTGCATGCTAATTTTTGAGTGTTACACGACCTGTTTTTAGTATAAAAGTTATGATGTGTGTGAAGTTAGAGGGAGTTGGAGTGAGACGGGCTGTCGCACTGCTGTCGATGTCCATGTTTCCCCGTTTTTTGTACTAGTCATTAAAGGGACTCCCTTTTGCCAAAAAATTGAGTTGTCCTTATTGATTGGTGTTGGAGTAAGAAAATCTGCAACCCCATCCATCTCGAGGTGCAGCTATCTCGTCTTAATGTACTGCAGGGCAAACCCTGACTCTTTCGGCCGGCCGGGGGGTCCCACGGTACACTTGGTAGCAAAGATCGGATGGTTTATCGACTATCGAATAATTAATTGACTGTCGACATAAAGTAACTCTAGGTCTTCGGAAATATCACAAGTCCTTTGGCATTCGGCTGAGTAGACCGTGAAGCTCCCCGTAGACAATGGTAGTGTAAAAGAAATCTGCAGTAAGGGCCTGAAGGGACCCGTTTTCCTACTTATCCCTTCCCATTCCTACGGGCAGCTGATTGGGTGAAAACCGAAGAAGGCGGTGATCCCGAGGATCCAGAGAGGAACCAATGCGAACGGTGAGTGAAGAAAAGATTTGGTGCTTTGGCAAACAGTGCATGCCTTAGAACAAGTAAAAGAAAAAAAAAAGGTAACGGAGGGAGGAGGGAAAATAAAAAATATAGTTAGCAGTAGAGAAGACTATATATATATATATATATATATATATATGTGTGTATATATATATATATGTGTGTATATATATATATATGTGTGTATATATATATATATATATGTATATATATGTGTGTATATATATATATATAGGGATAATGACTCAAGAATAAATAATTAAAGGTTACCAGGGCGGACACCTGAGAAGAGAGGATTCGCCTTATTCCTGCTCTTTAAATATAGCGGCTAGAAGAAATGTGTACCCAGAGTCCCACATAATGGGGATCAATTAGGCTACCACAACGTTTAAAGACGTCATGAAAGGGGTAGTTTAAACTCCATGAAGGGGTAATGATTAGAGGCAGAGATATTTGTGTCTAGCTGGTGTCTGTCTAGTCTGTTAAACGTCTGTCTTACATGTTTTCTGTTGTGATGTCATAAGTGATTTTATCTTTTTTGAAAACTGAGTGAACATTTTTGCGTGATTCACTAGCTGAGACAGAATCGCATATGAAGTGATGTTTGAGTAAATTGGAATATGTAAAATATTTGTGAGAATTTGGATTGGAGCTTGCAGTGTTTGGTGCTCGCTCATATTGTCACTGGTTGTTTAAGCCACACAAAAGCATTAGCAAGTGTTATATAAGAGGAAAGGGAACAGATCTAAGCATGGAAGACATAACTCCATTAACACACTTATGCAAGCAATTGCCAAAACACGCACCCAAGCTGAAGAAGTATAGCACCGAGTGGGTTAAAGGTACTTCCCACAAGATGTTCATGCCATGGCCACAAAATGGGTCTTTATCTAAAGCCGTTTTACAACATATGACGACATATTTGCAAGCCACATATACAGGCAAGAAGTTGAATTGTGGAAAATGTACGAGCAAGCAAAGGAGGAGGAGCTGCCAACAGATTGGATACTTAATGTATGCACAGAGGGGGGGGTGAGACGCCTACTGCGCCACCTGCCCCACCCGAAACGAAAGATGAAGGAAGTAAGGACGAGGGGTTATACCCATTGAGATAACTTAAAGCAGCCACGGGTTATAGCAACCGCGCATATGAGTCACCTACACACAGTAGTGACGAAAATCAAGTGAAAGATAAGGACAAGGATATTACCTATGCAGTTGTAATAAATATGTTTTCTGAACAGTGATATAAATAACTGAATGGTTACCTCAAGGACTCACCGATAGTTTTCTTCCTTTCCTTGCTTCCTCTTTGCCCAGGGAATATGTCCAACAGGGGGGTGAAAGCGAAGGCCTCCCTAAGTCCCTTCCTCCGCCTCTTGGTCAAGATTAGTTGAGGGGAAAGGCCTCAGGGAAACCCTCTGGGGGAGAAAACCCTGTGTCGACAGCTGCTGGAGTGATGCCGGCTAGACGGCGAAGATTCAAGAAACTGCAGGTTGAAAGCCGTCTGATGGAAAAGGCAGAAGAGGATGGTGAGTAAGGGGTAGGTAAGTATGAGACAGGGAATTCTCGTTAGAGAGCAAGGAATACCTGTAAAAGTGAGTGGTTGATCTATCAGGTTGATCTATCAGGCTCGAAGGGAAGTCCTCCGGTAAGAACCTGATGTGTATAGTAAATGGTTAGCTCAGAACTGAGTTCAGAATAAACAGAAGAATTGTTTAGGAATATTACCTGATTGGATCAAAAACGGGGACGTATAAGGAAGTACGGGAAGAACAAGCACCGAGAGGGCGGGTTGGACCACAGGACTCAAGGGTCCTAAATATTGTAAACGGAAAGAAAGAGTCAATTTGAATTGACCTTGGAATCCCTGATATTCTATCCTACGTACCGAACACTAGGGGGTGAAACTCTTTGGTGGACTACTCCGCTATTTCCAGATCGTAGCTGGTGAGAGTAAGAACGGAGGCTAGAGTCCCCTGCTTCGGGAAGGAGCCGGGAGAGAGGGTTGTGTCTGAATAAGGGAAGTAAGTAGGACAGGATTAGAAGGAAGGAATATAGAGCACAGAAAGGTTTAGTAACAAACTTCCTAGAAACTAACTCGCGTAGCATTGGCAATGAAGAGTAGCAACGCGTCCGCGCGTTGTTGACAGGAAGAGATGAACTGAATCTCGAGCAGGAGGGGGGTCCTTCCTCAGCGCTGGGCTGTTCAACATCTAGACGCACACCTTCCGTAGCGGCGGCCATCTTGGTAGTAAAAATGGCCGAAATCCATCTATGGGACCAACGATGCCACAGTGACCACGGTCTCCGAAGAGGCGTGACAGCAGTCCCTAGGGACAAGGGGAGGCGCGATGATGAAAGAAATGATCAGGCACAGACAAGTGCATCTCTCGACAAGGAGAGAGAAGGGAAGAAATTGAAAGGGAGCGGAGACAGAACTGATGAGATGGCATTTGCGAAAGACTAATGGATGGGAGGACACATTTTATTGAAATTTGATGGTAAAGGTATTGATGACGCAAAGCAAAAGGAGAAGTTAGATGAGACACAGAGGAAAGGGAAAGAAAAGGAATTAAGAGACGAAAGGATGAGGAAAGACAGATAAAGGCGAGAACAGCTATATCGCGAGGAGCAAGAAAAACAGCTCGATCTCAACCCAAGAGTAGCCTACGATCCAGACAGAAGCAGCAAAAGTTAGAAGAAGAGCAAAGGGTACGTGAGAGAAGAAAAAGGAGACAGAGATGAGGAAATGCGAAGGGCAGATTAACGTAGAAATGAAAAGAAAAAGGAAGAAGCTAGGGTCAGAGAAGAGGCGAGGAAGCGCAAAGAATTTGACGACGATATCGAACGTAAGCGAAGGCAAAGAGCATGCGATCTTGAGTATTTGGAGAGGGAAGTTAAAATAAACCAGATCCAGTTGTAGACTGGAAAGATATCGAAGAATTCTTTCCTGCGTATGACGCAGTACCAGGTACGTCAAGGGCAAATATTGACAATGACTTTGACACCAGAAGCATCAGAGAAATGATCGATAGAATATATGATGAAATGGGGCTAGAAAAATACCCCAAGGAGAGAGGGAAGACGAACGCTTGGAAAGCACTCAGCTGTATGACACCGAGGAGCTCACTCGTAGCATTGGGAATAGAGAGCTATACATGGATAGATTGGAAATAAGCAGAAACAAGGAGGATACGAGAAGGTGTGTGAACTGGGGACAGACAATGTCCGACTCCGAAAGGGAAGAGTGCGAAGAAAACGAGGAAGGGAGGCGAAGTGAAAGGCGACTCCCAAGGGAAAAGGAGATAAGATGGTCAGACACTAGCGAGTCTGCACCGAGGGCATCAGAGTCAGCCACGCAGTCTGACCGACATGAAGTATCTCACGGTCAGAGAGGGGGTGTCTTCACCCCCCTATGTGGACAGGCTAAGGACATTGCCAGGTAGACGGCGATGCGGGAATATTACCCCTGCAATAGACAGGAGATCAATGAGAGAAGAAAAGGAGGGCTATGCATTCCAGTTTCCGCTACTAGAGAAGGGGGGAGTAAGACCACAATATATTGCATGGCCACACATGGATCGGGAAAACATGAGAAACAAGCTTCCAATGCTGACATCGGGAGTCGGAAAGTGGATACAGGAGTTGGAAAAAATGACAAGAGGAAGCACATTAGCCACAGGGGACATTAAGCGTCTCCTAATTGCCATACTTGGTGAGAGAGCAGACGATGTGTGGGCACGGGCAGGGTACCCTGGTGTAACCACAATCAATAACGCACATGATGGAGCGCCATTTAACAATTGCAGAGCAGCAGTATGGAAAGCGCTGCGAGTACTCTACCCAGATACTTCCGATATGGGAGCTATAATGACAGGAAAAATGAAGGATTCTGAAGATCCGTTACTTTATGTACAGAATTTCCAAGACGCGTGGGTGCTTGGAAAGCATGAATCTTGGTCAAAATCCATACCTGTGTTTTATCATATATTGTGCCAAGGCCTGCCAGAACCGGTACAGAAACAACTCAAATTGATAGGAGTTGAGGCTAAACCTTGGGCTGAAATACAATTGACTATCACACATTACTGCAGACTGCTGCAGGAAAAGAATCGCAAGAAGGAAGCAACTCGAAAGGGTGAGGAAGCAAAACTACTGCAGAAGAATCTATCAAAGTATGCTCTTGAAGGAGCCATGCTAACTAACGCCGCCGAACAAAGCATACAAGAGGTCAGTCCACAACAGAATAATCAGGGCAATGTAGGATTTTGCCCACGGGGAAGAGGATTTAGGGGAAGAGGATGGCCGAGTAGTCAAGGAGGCTTCCAAAATAATCAGGGAGGTTTTCAAAACGTGCAAAATAGAAACCCAGATATGTCAAATGGACAAATAATCCGACCACCGCCAGTATGTTGGCTGTGTGGAATGACAGGGCACTTGGCGCGCAGAAATCAAGGCATGATGCAGGTATGGCGAATCCACCTGCAGCTGCACAACAGGGCGTTGCTCAGAATCACGGTGCAACAACAAGCGCCAGGAGCGCAACAAGGAGTGCAGCCACAGAGTGTGAGCAGTTTTCCGCAAGGACAAGCCCAACAAGCACCGTTGCAAGGGTCACACACGATGAGCACAGGACAATCTCCAAACCCTGGAAGGGGGATTAACAATGGGAACGGGGGAAATCCACAAGTGCACAGTGGTCCAAATTGTATATAAACTAGGACAGCTCACTGGGAACCCTGATGTGCTGTATCCTATCAGTGACACCAGACCCTCACAGGGAACCTAGGGTGGATGTCGTTATAGGGGGGGTAAAGATTATTCCTTCCTAGTAGACAAGGGTGCAACACGCTCATGCCTACGTGAAGGCAAGTTTTCCTTGTCCAGCGAGGCCATGGATACCCAGTTTCACAGGAGCTCACAGTCAAGTTCCCTTTACAAACGCACTCCCAGTCTCCATAGGAAAGTGCGAAATGAATGTACCCTTATTATATTCACGTCAGGCCCGAGTAAACATTTTGGGTCGAGACCTAATGACAAAGTTGAACATGACAATTGCGTTCACGGAGGAGGGCATACTATGCTCCACTCCAGGAATGCATTACTCAAATGTATGTGAAATGATCAGAGCATACTCAGGACACACAGCCATGAGGGCCATACCATTAGAGCCCGAAATGTTTTCATATGGCATGCGTGTGCTTATGGCGGGATTGCCAGGCCTTGCAGACAAGGTAATGAGAACCCCTAATGAGTTCCTATTCAGACCCAGAATATCAATGCGTGAGGAGGAGGGACACGTATTGCCCTTGATAATACACGCAGCTGCAGTGCGAGGGAAAGTGGTGTTGGTTGACAGTTACAATGATGAGGGCAGACAATGGTGCACAATTATTGCCATCGAAGATGGATATCGAGTGACTGACGTCACCGATGATTATCCGAAGAACAAACAGACATAGGAGAGACAATGGTAGAAGTAAGTGTCACCTTCTGGGTAAAGATGATTTAAAAAAAAAGTACCGCAGAGAATGATGTTGGCACTGAAACGTCCTGAATATTTTGATGACGATATAGCTAAAGTGCCTGTCTCAGTATGGACTACCGGACCCTATGACGTAGGCCTCTTGAATGGGGTGGGAGAAGTGAAAGTTAAATTGAAACCAGGAGCAATCCTACCAAGAGCCTGATAATATCCCATGTCCAGAGAGGCAGATGAAGGGATTTCTAAGACAATTTCTGCTATGATGGACCAGGGCATCTTAGTGACGTCAGAGTCACCATGTAATACGTCAGTTTATCCTGTCAAAAAAATTACAAGATGGTCTTTGAGGCTAATTCATGATCTTAGGCCGATAACCGATATTGTTGAGGCCGAGTTCCCTCTAATACGTAACCTGTCTACAATTCTATGTAATATACCAGTTGAGGCAAAATATTTCAGTGATTGACCTGAAAAATGCATTTTTCTCAGTCCTGTTGCACCGTGACTCACAAGATCTGACGTCATTCACGTTCAGACAAATGCATCTGAAAAGCACAAGGCTGCCACAGGGGTACTGTGAGTCCCCACCTATTTTCAACAGAGTCCTGCAGATGGATTTGAGCAATATTGCACTAAAAAGTGTTGTCTTACAATATGTGGATGACATCCTAATTTGCAGCACCTCAGAAGAGCAATGCAGACACGATTCTGTTCAGCTACTGACTATACTGGCTGAGAAAGGATATAAGGTTGACAAAGAAAGGTTACAATATTGTCAACAGGAAGTGCTGTACATAGGCCAGCTGATCTCACATGAAGGCAAGAAAGTGACCCCAGAAAGGGCTAAAGCCATAATGAACACGGCTAAGCCACTCACGATAAAGCAAGTGCAGAGCTTTCTAGGCCTATGCAATTATGTTAGAGCATGGGTTTTCGATTACAGCTCTTACACTAAGCCTTTACTTCAGGCCTTAAAGAAGGCCCAAGTGACAAAGGAAAAGATTGAATGGTCTGAAGCCATGGAGGAAGGGTTTGCTGAACTTAAGAGAGCAATTTGCACAGCTCCAGTTCTCGGAATACCCAATTATGGAGAGGAATTTTACCTGTTTTCACGCACAAATGGCAGCGTCATAATGGCAGTACTCGCACAAAGAACCTCCTTGGGGTACAAGCCCCTAGCATACTACAGTGGGAATCTGGACCCAGTAATGAGAGGCCACTTCCCATGCGAACAAAGTTTAGCTGCTGCAGCGTTCGCCATAGAGAAGGCTACAACCATTGTAATGGGATGCTCCATGACATTGTACGTCGAGCACTCACTATTTGACATTCTAGAGAAACCAAAGGGCCCATTGACATCACAGAGAGCTTCTGCTTTTGAAGTGATCATATCAAACTCATCGATCAAAATAATCCGATGTAAGAAAGTAAACCCAGCCATGTTCATTGCAGAACCAGTCACTGAGGGAGAACTGATACATGACTGCGTAAACTATGAAGAATTCAATGATGAAATTGCCAGGGTAAAAGAAAATGCCTTGGCAGGAGGAGAGATCGTCTTTATTGACGGGTCTTCGAGAATCGAACAAAGTGATTGGCAAAGATACACAGGCGTTGCTGTGATGAAACACACAGCGAATGGAGAGTTTCGAGTGCTTCTTAGTGCACGAATACCATCTCACTATTCAGCACAGGCTGCAGAAGTATTGGCGTTGATACTCGCCATTGAGAATCACGCAGACCAGGAAGTAACAGTGTATAGTGACTCCGCCTATGTGACGTCAACAGTGCACGTATGCTTAGCGCGCTAGAAAAGGAGGGGCTACCTACGAGCGAACAGCACACCAGTGCAGCACGCAGCCTTATTGGACAGGCTGATTAAGGCACAACAGCTCCCAGTGGGCATAGCGGTCATGAAATGCGCCGCCCACACCAAGGGAACAGATTTTGTCTCACGCAGGAACCAAGCAGCAGACACGGAAGCCAAGCGTATCGCATCCAAAAGTGAGATGCTCATGGAAGTGAAAGTGGTGTGCACCAATGAAAGGATGTTGGTTGCTCGAAAAACCTCCAAAGCCTATAACAATCTAGGGCAAACCCAATTAATGGAGCTCCAAGGGGTGGCAGCGCAGGAAGAGAAAAACCTATGGAAATATCGAGGGTGTTCTTTAAACCCCTCTGACAGCTTGTGGCGACAAGACAGCATTGGTAAACAAGTAATGTCTGTAGCCCTATTAAAAATAGCGCTGGAGCAGTTACATTACCCAGTACATATGTCAAAAGAGAATCTAGCAGCAATGCTCGCGGAAGACTGGTTCATACCGAATTTAGCTGAGCATGTTGCATTTTTTTTATGGTGAACTGTATAATTTGCCAGCAGTTCACCGCTGGGCACACATTAAAAGTAATGAGATGAGTTATCCCCAGGCCAAATGGGCCCTTTCAGCACTTGCATGTCGATTACGTTGACATGATTCAAGTATGTAACGGGTACAGATACTTAATTGTTGTGGTGTGCATTCTCTAGATGGATAGAAGCAGGTCCTTGTACACATCCAGACTCTGCCTGTGCTGCCAAATTTCTAGTGAGGGAAGTGTTTCCCAGGTGGGGGGTGTGTGCGGTTATGAGATCAGATAATGGGGCTCATTTTGTTAATGCAGTGTTCGAACAGATTACCTTGCTGCTTGGTATAAAGCACAAGTACTCGTCGGTGTATCATCCAGAAGGTAATGGTATCTGTGAGAGGCTCAACGGCTTGTTAAAGGAAAGGATAGCCAAGTTGAAGCTTACTCTAAAGAGGGGATGGCTGCACTGCCTTCCATTGGCACTGTATGCTCTTCGGAACCAACCCGGCTCCGACCATCATCTTACGCCACACCAGTCACAGGAAGAAGAATGAGAACTCCCCTCACGCCCTGAGACAGAGCTAGATGTGATGCCCAGTTAACGGGAGAGGTTTTTGGGTCTGAGATGCAAAACTATCTGAACTGCATGACATCTTGCCTTACTGTAATTTCAGACCAGCTGCAGCGATGACGAAAAGGGTGCAGTGCAGCACAGAACACAGAAGAAGACACTACACCAGACTCAGCTCAAGGTCTACGAGTTCCACTCGTCTTCCCTGGAGACGCTGTATTAGTAAGAAATCATACAAGCAAAAAGTGGGATGAACTAAGATTCAACGGTCCTTTCATCATAGAGGACTGCATTCCGTCCGCTGTGAAGCTACAGGGCCAGAGAGCTTGGATTTTTCTTGGGGACATTAAACCTTACATCGGAGAAAGCCCCCTGCCTGCACACCAACGAGAGAAATCGACTAGCAACGGGGAAGAACTACAGCACGTGCAGACGAGATCCATGATGAGGAAGAAGGACTCATGACCAGCAAAGTAAGACAGAGAACCCTTTGCAAAAGGTTGTGGCTTCATTTTGGACATTCCTCTAAGCAAAAAAGAGGATAAGGACATAAAACGGACACTCTGTGCATCCTAGTTGCAGGGTGAAGAAGAGAATTACGCTTATAAGCCATAACATAGGGCCTCATCAGGAGTTGGGCGGTAACAAGTTGGCCGGTTATTGCCCATTCCCCATTGGGCCCATTCAGGAATTCCTCATTCCCCATAGGGCCTAATGGGGAAAATTCGTGCTATTGCCGCCGGCGGATTTCCCGCCAGCGGTAATCGCACTGAAAATCAGCAATTTTGCTGCGGATTTCCCCCCAGCCCAGAGCTGGGGGGAAATCTGTCAAAGCCATGATCTGGCAGACCCTTAAATGCAGCGGTAATAGCTCTACTGCCGCATTTAAGGGTTACCGCCAGACTCGTGATGAGGCCCATAGTCTGTAAACTTTGAACTTTGGACTGAGGGCACGCTTAAGCCTTGATGAGAAAGACTATGCCAAATGTTGACCAAAAACACATAAAATTGAAATGAGATACAGTACCCTAGTTCCTGCCACACTGAGACCCTATTTGGAAATCACTTATGGTGTCCCACGGCAGAGACATCACGAAGGACGTAGTTACATACTTCAACATAGTGCTAAGATCATACCCGTCACTTGTAGGAAGAATCACCAGTGTTGCAGACTTCCTTCAAGACCCTGTAAACGAAAAAATAATATGGCAACTACTTACAGTCATTGCAGAACAATTCATCGTACTCCCCGAGTACAGTGAGGAAGAAGCAAATGCTCCCAACACAGGAAAAGATAAATTAGCTTATCCTCATGGTATGCCTTTGCTTAATACTGCCCAACCATTGTCAGAAGAACAGACACACGTACATTCCTACAAGACCCAGCGAACACTGAACATTTAAACCAACTTCTAGATAAAACCAGAATTTTGATTGAACTTCACGCAGACGGACAGTGCAGACATTGTTTACATCAAAAGGAAAACCTGTGATCCTGAATCTCAACAGAGATTGGACCGATCTCTCTATCACCAGAGGACAGCAGGCTGGCGCATAATGTTCTGTTTTGCATAGTTACTGACTTTCCAGAGCTAGTGGGGAGAACAATCGATGTTGATGTTCTCACATTAATCAGAGATCCAGCTAATATTGCACAAATGGGAACGCTACTTTATGGGATAATGCTGCAATTGGACCTTTCAAACTATCAGAGAAGTTTTCTGAGGAGATAATGAAACCTTCTGCCGAGGAACAGATCGAGGAAAAGGAGTTGATAACTTCACTTGTCATACATGTTGTTTTTCCTTCCTATCTTGCTCATACTGATCAGTTTACAGCATGTCCTCAGGACTGAAGCAGATTCGGGGGGTGGATTGGGAACTCACCTACTTTGAACGCGCACAGTAAAAGGACACACTGAAGTATTGCCTAATTTGATTTCATTTCCATAGTCTAACAAAAGGAACTGTATCCTGAATAAAAGACAATTGACACTTGCAAGAAGGGGAAGGGGAACACCATCTTAACAACAAACACTCGTAAAGCCTGAACCTGAAGGGGCGACATTGAATAAGGAAATACTAACATTAACATTGGTGAATGATCGAGATGGGGGCCCAGAGCAGCAACCTGGTACTCCCACAAGAAGAGAAGCATCCCGGCTTCTCTGGGTGGAAATGCTTTCGCCTCACGTATCGAACCATTATGTACTTATGCATTGTATTCATCATTATTTTACTGTCATTAACAATCAGAACTGCATTCTATATTGGTGCACAAAGCGTCCCAATTTCAGTGCCCCCAGCTAATGATATACGCATGAAACCCTCAAAGGCACCCAGACCCTATATAGTCATTCCACTCCCTAGGAGATCTGATGGTGGAGTGAATGAACTTGAAATGGATGTGACTAGCAACGATATACGCACTCTTGTGGTAACGAACGAGAAGGAAAGCCGGAGATGGGGTCGGCACGGAATCTATGAAGTAACATCACTGACAACTACACGCACACAAACACTGAATGTACACGAAACAGGCCTAGCATCAATGACTGCAGAACCACAGACCAAAGCAGCAGGAGGGAAGAGACCTCCTGCCGAGAAACGTCACAAAAGCCGTCATGAGAATACAAGGAGAATCAAAAGAAAAACCAATAGAAACAGTCCTAACAGAAACCCTTAAGAAAACAGAAGCGGCCTCAGAAAGGCTCTCCACAAAGACACAAATGCTAATAGATGTACTATTCCCATACATAGCCGGAGCGAGGAAACTACAAGAGGAAATGAAGAACAAAACAGCAGAAACTGTATTACCAAGCATATATGTTCCAACACAAGGAAAAGGGATGCCAGACTCCTGTCCGCTCAAATGGCGCAGATGAAGAGGCCTGCACTGTGGACCAGGATACCTGAGAACCCTCCAGCAAGAAAAAGCCACTAGATGCATTCAGAGACGTAGTAATAGCAAAGTACATGAAAACCTTAAGGATCAAGAGAAGGACGCATGAAGACGACCATGAACTGAATGATTATCTGGACAGCACAGCACACCTGGGAAATAACATTTGGTACCAGCACATGAAGGAAGTTGGAAGACGAAATTCTGAAGGACAATGCTATGTTTGTGCTCACCTACCATATAGTATGGGAAAGTCGTGGCTGTAGAAATTGATGTCCAGACAGCACACTGTCTCTCACAAGTAGCAATGTGCAAGACTAGAGGCCAGTTTATGG
This sequence comes from Ambystoma mexicanum, assembly GCF_040938575.1. Taxonomy (NCBI): domain Eukaryota; kingdom Metazoa; phylum Chordata; class Amphibia; order Caudata; family Ambystomatidae; genus Ambystoma; species Ambystoma mexicanum. The sequence goes on along the minus strand of NC_090926.1, from coordinate 873,325,350 downwards.
GAAGTGATGCTTCACTAATATGGGCAATTGAAACAGCTTATCCTGATGAAGATGATTATGTTCAAGACATTAAGACGAGAAACAGAGCTCATACGAGGAATCATGTGATTAGATACAAGAAGCCTGGAGTCAAAGGAGCAGGAATAAGATGGGAAGTGAACCCGAGACTAAATGTCCAAGGAAAAACTCCAGAAGAAGCGTGGTAGTGGAAGAACAGAGCCCAAATGCAGATTTGGGGAACAGTGCTTTTACCAGATGGATGGGAAAAAGGAGTGACGATTTGCAGAGCATGGATGATCGCAGGACTCTACAAAGAAACTGTTGACATTGTGCAAAATGGTTGCAAGCCATTATGGCCAAAACTTGCAAAACTGCTGACATGGGTCAAAGACAGAGGAGGACCCCTGCAGATAGTGCCACTGGAAAGCCCAAAGTTCTGCTTCAGGAACAATCGCACAAGAAAGATGGGAGAGAATCATAACTGTGGACAAGTTTTTGATGCTCCAGGAATGGTTCATGAAACTGCAGTAATTATGGATCACTATTGGGCATGCGGATCCAAAGCATACATCAGACTGCCAAGAGACTGGGGAGGAGTATGCACGATTGTGAATGTCCACGTTCCAGCGCTAGTGATCCCAAAAAACGACCTAAACATTGACAGTTTCCCGAAAGCAGACGCTCACCTGAGGAAAAGGAGATCTGTGGAACTGATAACTCGAAGGAAGAAGGAGAATTACTTTTCTGCCAAATCAGAAGAAGCTTTTCATGCAATCCCATATGAACACATGCTATTCAGCCTCACCTCATCAGTGTTCGCGACAATCCTCATGCCGAGATTCCAAGTTGGAGCCAATACGAAGTGGTTGTAGATAACGAGGTGGGAGTTACTGCAAACGATCAACATGACCATAAAAGGATTCAATGCAATCAAGGAAGAGCTAAGGGCTATCAGACTAATGACTCTCCAGAACAGATATGTACTTGACACGATCACAGCTATGGATGGAGGAGTTTGTGAAAAAATTGGAGAATCGTGTTGCACATTTATACCTTCTCACGATGAGGAAATTGGAACTTTAACAGAAGCTATAGGTATGCTGACAAACCTACAGAACCAGATGATCAACGAAACCGATGAAGTTGATAACAGCTGGTTTGGATAACTATTCTCATGGGTGCCACAATGGATGGCGGATGCTTTCAAGTTCCTAGGAGCCGTGCTAGAGATATTGCTAGGATTTTGCGTTATGATAATAATTTCACAATGCCTGAAGACTGCAAAGAAAGCCATAGGGATGAAGATCATGACTGATGTCAAATCAGGATGGAAGCCCAAAGATCTGACTGATGAAGAAATAAGAAATTTTGTGAAGGCTAGCAAGCACGCCCTAGGAGGTACAAAGTTTCTCTATCCCAGGAAATGGAAAATTATGTAGGAAAATGGATTTACTGCAACCCAAATGGACAATGTCAGCTGATCGCCTGGAACAAAGATGAACATATGAGGACTGCAGGAAGCCTGAGAGGAGTAAAAAAGATATGGACACCAAAAAGACACTTCTTCAAGCCATCATGTACAGAACCAGAAGATGAAGAGGGAAAGTACCCAGAAAACGAAATGAAGATGAATACAGAAGAACCAAGGAAGATGAACCCAAAGGAGGAAGTGGTTGATGAATCGACCAGAGGGGGGGGGGAGTGTAGAGGAGGTCCCAAATATAGCCTGCTCTCCAGTGGCCCATTTTGAGGTACCAGGAACGTTTGCACCGAGATGTGACGTATGATGAGCAAATAAACCAACAGAGAGCCGCAGTAAGGCTCTGCCCAGTACCTAACAGAAGAACAATACCTATTGAAGTACCAATAACCAGACATCCATGGGCAGTAAGGTACCCATTGAGAAAGCCCTACCAACAAATGAAACGAAATGAAGATCGCTTAAGTGCTGTACAGGAAGAAAGCTGTAAATCCTTAATGAAGGGCGAATGGTGATGTCATAAAAGCTCAGACTAACGTACAGATAAGGATACGACGACCCAAGGATGACACAGAGAGACGAAACGCCATGAATAAAGATACCATGAAAGTAAAATAAGAGAACATTGTTGAAATTACAAGGGAGCCTAAGCTGAAAGCATGGTGAATACATTCAACCAAGTAACGCTAGTACATATTTTTGGAACCGCAAGAAGCTGAAGAAAAAAGTGCGGCTTGCAACGCTTAGTAGAAGAATAGAGCGGCAAGCGCCATTTTACATAATCTACCTCAAAACAAAGCACAATATTATAAGTGTGAATCCACTTTGCATAAAAAGCAAAACCAACCCAGGTTATTTCAGGTCAGATGCAAGAAGTTTCATATTGTACAATCGAGAGGAGAAAGACTGAATCGAAACTCGGCAGAGGCAGCTCGTGCCAGGGAAGCCGAAACCATATAGATAGAAGCGGTAGACAGTAGCTACTTTTAATTGAAGCTGAGAACAGAATATCCTGCCTCTGAAAAACCGAGATAAGAAAGCGAAGACAGGTGGCAGGGTGAAACGAAAATCAAATGCTTAAATGAAGAGAAACGAGGCAAATTCATGGTGTACTAGCACGTGACCAGCCGAGCGAGGAGCGGCACTGCACCTACGCCTGGCACCGGCACAGATGGAGATATCAAAACTTTTTCCAGACAGAAGATGCAGTTTCAGAGCAAACCACAGTGAACTAATTGACACATAGCTCATAAAGTGATGATTGATTGAAGGAAGGCAGGGTGAGCTAAGAGACGTCCTGCACATGGTTGGCCATTCTGCATGCTGCTAGGCAAAGTGGAGAGTTCTGCATGAGGTTGATGCCAACCCAATCACAGTGGACCAAATAATCTAGAGTCCTATAGTTGGTAGAACCAATGAGACGTTGTACTTTTAATGATGTCTACAGTAGTCATTTGTAAAGGAAGGGCTTAGATGCCCATCTGACAGTATTTACCCAATCCCCTCACTCCGTTACCATATACAGATATAGCACCTATACTAAAGTTACCTTTTTTTCAACCAATAGAATTGCATGCAAATTTTTGAGTGTTACATGTCAGATTGTGACCCGTTTTTAGCATAAAATTTATGTAGTGTGTGAAGCTCGAGGGAGTTGAAGCGAGATGGGCTGTCGCACTGCTGTCGATGTCCATGTTTCCCTGTTTTTTGTACTTGTCATTAAACGGACTTCCCTTTGCCGAACCATTGAGTTGTCCTTATTAATTGGTGTTGGAGTAAGAAAATCTGCACCCCCATCCATCTCGAGGTGCAGCTATCTCGTCTTAAAGTACTGCAGGGCAAACCCTGACTCTATGGGCCGGCTCCCACGGTACACCGGTCAGAGCGGAATGCGCTAAAGCTAAGGAGGAGAAAGGAAGTGCAGGTCGGAAGTGCTTGGGGGTGTGGGGGAGGTGAGGGAGCCCCTGGGCTAGGCGAGTGCTAAGGGGAGGCCAGGTGGACAAGTGCCAGGGGAATTCAGAGCTTGTAGGGGATTGAAGGTCTAAATGCTAAGTGCGTGGATGGGGGCTGTAAGGGCTCGAAAGGAGTGCAGGCACTGCCAGGCTGGTGCAGGGGGAGAGAGCCTAGTAGGGCAAGTGCTGGTTAGGGAGGGGGTGTTCAGCGGAGACCGAAGTGCTGGGATAGACTGGGCGAGGATGGCCTGGTGCCTTGTAAGAATCAGAAGGAACCAGGCACCAGTCATAATGCGGCAGAGGAGGACATGAGCAGGGGAGGGGGAGAGGGAAGGAAGAAGAGAAAAGGAGAGTTTTGAGAAGCTTCCAGAACTTAAGGAGATCCGGCTCAAGTCTGAGAGGGGCAGGGAGGCAATTTCAGAGGGAGGCTCCTGTCGAAAGAGATAGATCTACCTCTCACACTCTGCTTGGAAAAACATCTTAACTGCAGAAAATTGGAGCTAGAAGACAGAAGGGCTCTAGCAGGGAGGTATTTAGGGGGGAGAGAGGTTGATGAAGCGTGGTCCCAGGCCCCAGAAAGCCTTGTGGATGATGTAGAGGTTCTTGAACTTGATCCTTGCAGCAACCGGGAGCCAGTGGAGAGATTTTAGGGCTTGAGAGATGCTGTCCCTGGCCTTGAGGCCGAGGATAAGTCTTGCAGCCCGATTTTGGATTAGTTGAAAGGGAGAAGGGGAGCGATTAGACAGATTAAGGAAGAGGCTGTTGCAGTAGTCCAGCCTAGAGAGGACCAGAGCTCTGGAGACATGAGTTTCTGGGGTTAGGGGAGGAAAGGGAGAATGCCTCTGAGGAGGTGCAGCTAAAAGTGGGCCTTCTTGGCAAGCTCTGTGATGTGATGTAAGAAGAGAAGGCGAGAGAGCAGTCGAATATGACACCAAAGTTGTTTGCCTCACAGGAGGATGAGGGAAGGGGGTCCATGGAGGGCAGCCAGAGAATAGGGTGTAAAGTGAGTCCCAATGAGAAGGATCTCAGTCTTACTGGCGTTAAGGCAGAGATAGTTAGCCGTGCACCATGCCATGCCATGCCAATACTTATGTATTTACTATCTTCTTTAGCTATACCATTGCCTAGGGCGTTTTCCTATTTCCACTATGCTGTCTTTGACTTGCCACATCGCCACCCCTGGGCCATTTGGTGCATTGCTGCAATCGTGTTTGCATGTTGGAGGACTGGGCATTTGTGGGAATGTGTGAAGCGCAGCACTTATTTCCTCTTAACCCCCATGTAGATTGTTGTCTGCTGCATGAGCGTTACACCCCCTATATTTCTCAGCAGAGATGAGTCTGCCCGCTCTAAACCAGTCATCTATTTTGATGATACCCAGTGTAGCAAACTCCCTAGGTATCCCAAGGTCAAATGTGCAGTGCAGGCCGCCTATTCTGTTGAATAATATGTCTGTTGGAGTGGCAATGAGTTGGTTGTGTTTTGCGTGGAGTCTTTGTAGCGCCACCAGGGATGTGCAAATCGTACATATCTTGCTCTGTGGTGCAAAATGCTTCCCTCACAGTTCCCCAGTGAGCCTGTTCATGAACACAATGGCTCTTTCCAGGGCAACTTGCCGGGCATACAGTGCGACTCCATACCAGTGCTTGATGTGACTGGCCTGCGCTATCTGGTAATACACCTTGAGATCTGTGGCCGCTAACCTGGCATCAAGCGGGAGCATGAATACCTCCTACGATACTTTTGTCTGTCTGTCTGCCCATATGTATATTTCGAGCAACATGGAGTGTAGTCTAGGGAAGTATGCTCTGGGTGGCTTAATCAAGACTGTCAAGAACACAATTTGGGAATGACTACCATTTTGATGACTGATATTGTTACGCTCACCTGGTATCCACGGGGACGCCACCCAGCCCTGGTTGGATGATTTGCACTCTCGAACCCTCTCCCGGTCCCTTGGTAAGGCCTCTGGTTAAAGATGGGTCTTAATATTGTAAGAGGTGGATTCTCCGTCCTGCTTCTCGTGGCAGGGGTGCGTAGATGTGGGGGGCGAGCAACGATCAAGTTACTTCACTGGTGCAAGCCCCCCTGTGGGAATCAAGGCCTGCTGCGACTCTGTAGGTTTGCTGCTTTACAGTCTTTATATGCAGTTCTTATTTTCCTCTTTTTCGAATAATAATGTCTTGTTTCTTTCCTTTTAGGTTAGGAAAGGTATTTTGGTGTTGTCATGCAGTTTGAAGATGAGCATGGGCCGGTAGGCGAAAGCGCGGTGTGCGCGATGCGCGGCACTGTTTCGCCTTTTATATTGCTAACTTGTCTTTTCTCTCCTTGCAGGTTGCAATGTTCTTCGCCGAGCGCCGTAATGTTCCAGCAATGATACTGAACAGGAGATGACTACCCAGGTAAGAATTGTGTGGCTTTCTTCATTCGGGAGGAAACGTGAGTAAATGCTTACTAATGCTGTCTTTCTTGCTCCTCTTTCCAGGTTATGGTATTCCAGGATGCATGCGGTGTCGGATGATGGAGTTCGTACCTTCAGGTGAGTGGAACTGAAGTCAGCGATGGATTGAAGACAGGATACTGTTCCAGGTAAGTTTCGTAGTGTTCTTTCTCTCTCTGCAGGTCCTTGGTTTCAGGTAAACTGGCATCAAAGAACTGGACACGGTGAGCGTTACGCTGCCCACAGCAGAATAACCCAAAGCATGTTCTGCTGTTTGGGTGTGGTTTAAATAGTCTCAGGTAAAGTAGTCCAGGTAAAGTAGTCCCAGGCCTGCCACACCCAAAAGACTAGACCGCATAGCTCAGTTCCTTGTAACTGAGCTATGTGTGTGCCTCCATGTTGGCTGAACCCCTCTGTGGAGTTCAAATGCAGGTGACGGGATGCCATTTCTTATCAATTTGGCCATAGGATTGGCATACAGTAGCTTGATCAATGGAAGTATTTAAGTGCATGTACCTATTTGTTGCTGGACTGGCAAAAGAGAGGACAATCCCTGCGAGTAAAATGCCTTCTCGGCATCCAGTAGTATAGCCACTGCCTGCATGTCTGAGTCTGACAGAGAGAGAACCGCAAAGAGTTTGCAGAGATTAAATTGGGTAGACCTTCCCGGTATGAATCCTGATTGAAAAGGGAGAACAAGTGTACTCATCAGGGGAGACAGCCTGTTTGTCAGTAGCTTGACTATGCGCTTATTATCTGTTTACAGTAATAGGGGTCTGTATGATGCACTCTGCCGATTGTCATTTGATACTACCTCTGGTTTATCATAGAGAGCCGAGTAATATCGTCTCACTACACCCCCAATTGCCTCCTGTCCTATGTACCACTACATCCCAAATGACATCCAATATCGGCACTGGGGCATGTTCTGGACGTATTGCCCAGGCTAGCATGGTTCCAGGTCTATCATATTACCTGGATCTCCTAGCTGAGCGCCTACGCCCGATGTATCTGGTCTCTCTGTTGGCTGCGTCTCGGAATACGTCCAACTTTTCCATGGTCTTGGCAAGTGCATTTGTGGCTCAATCCCTGATGTATGTTGCTTCTAGCACCTTGAGTTCACTTTTCTTTCTATCAAAAGTGCCTCTCTGTGCTTTAAGTAACCCATTTTCCTTTGACATCCAGTCCCCCCAAAAATATGCTTCGTATGCTTCCCAAAGTGTCACTATTTGATCCACACAGCCTTTGTTTATATCTAAAAAGTGTGACATATCTAAATGGATATTTGCCTTAAAAGGCACAACGCACAGGAAGTATGGCTTGATTCTCCAATTTCATTTCAGCAATTTGACATTAAGGAGAAGTAGCCCTACAGTGACAGCAGTTGTAGGACAGCGTACACGGTAGGATATTGGTCTGCTTCACCCACATCGCAAGTTGCTTATAAATCATCCATTTATCAATACAGGAATGTGAATCTTGAACCTTGGAATAGTATGTGTGTTCCCGCTGCAATTTGTGATCATCCGTCCATATATCTAAGAGGGTGTATTTTTCACTTAATTCTATTGGTGCCTTGGCAACACTATCCAGACACCTTGTCCTGTCTGAGGATCTATCCTGCTGAAGGTCTGTGACAGTATTTAGATCCCCAGCCATACTTATTTGATACTCCAGGAACTCCTGTAGCTTAATGTAGATATTGTCCAAGAAGCTGGGGTCATCAACATTTGGAGCATACAAGTTAACTAAAACTACATAATGGGACTGACCTAATGCCAGGTTGACATATGTCCCCTCAGCATCTTTTGTCTTGTGCAGCTGAAAGCCTACAGATTCTTGAATGATGGTTATGACTCCCCGGGAGTAAGTGGTGTAGGAGGAGGCCCAGCTAGTGTGCATTCTAGATTGCCAAAACCTGTCATGCCCTGCTAGCGTGAGGTGACTCTCTTGTAGCATAATTGTACTACTCTGATGCCTTTTTAAATACGCTGCTATAATCTTACGCTGCTTTATGGGGTTATTTAACCCAATGACGTTCCATGACAGCAATGTAATATTGGCCCTGCCAGACCTTTCAGTTGGAGACATGATCACTGTGTACACAACCCACTAGCCCTGTGTGGGGTAATTTCACCAATGGCCACTCAATGCATTGTACGTGCGTATACTGTCTGCATATTGCTGCACCCATTTATTCTGCTACTAACCTATTTCTGTTAACCGCTCTACCAGAGAACAACCACCTCTCCCTCCCACTACATTCACCGGAATATTTTCCCAATCTCCATTGTAGCTCCCAACCTATATAACCAGCAGAACTAATATCAGGTCAGTAATGCACAGGACTATGGCGCTGTTACGCTCACCTGGATTCCACAGGGGCGTTGTACGAAGCTGGACTGCTGCGATCTCCACCAGTGTGACTCGTAGCGAAGTGATGATCGACTGCACTTGCCCACTCAGTTTCGTCTGCCTTGCCCGCAAGAATATTTTCATAAAAGCAGTAAAGGGGATTAGCCACCCGTGGTAGAGGTTACACTAACACTATTTTCCCTGACTACTTCCAGTATTCGAATTGACTTGTAGTGGATAGATACTTGGTCCCGTGCGCTATTCACCCGGCCTAAATTATTGTAATTAGCAAATGTAAAGCATCCAGCTGCGGGAGTCTCACAACCTGAGAATCCTCCATAAATGACAATGGTTTTTTGTATGTTGCAAAGCTATCACCGCGCTTGGAACTAATAGTCCACAACCATAGTATTCTGTTTAGTAACAATTAAAGTCCACACATTGGAATCAAAATATTGTTTTCTTTATATTCTTGTCGTGCAGAACAATGGTATAGTCGACACGTGTTTCGACCTCTGCGGTCGATCTCAAGGCTATTTGTGTCCATAAAAAGCATATTAAACCATAAGCACATTGATGATCAATGTCATTGCAAACAATATCAATATGGAAGTTACAATCAAAACAAATCATAATTAGCATCAAATAGAGAGAAAGCAAATTTTCAAAACATGCCACACAGGTTGTTGAAGGTTGGGAAGTGTAAGCATCCACGGCAATTACGGCTCCGGGCAAGAAAAAGCATTTCCAATTAACTATGCATATGGAATTGGCATATATTCTCACACAGTTCTTGCAACTCGTTATCTTATTCTATACGTTATTGTGATTAATTGTTAAATAACGTGTTCCATAAACCATCATTGGGGTACATGCGTTTGGTGCAACCTTCTACCAATATTCGGTTGTTTCTAATACCTAAATCACCATAAGCCTTGCCGAAAATGTCTAACGTAGGATGGTGACCAGCGCTGCCACGAGCGGTAAAATTCTGAGTAAGTATCTTGCGGTAAGTAAAAGAATGTCTTTGGCGGAACCCCCGTCACCTTTGTTTGTTCTTGTCTTTTCAGATGCTGATGTTTCGGGCGGCGATTCAACGGGTGCTGCGCCGGGTCGTGGAGATGCTCTGAAGACAGATGAGTATGGCGCGGCGCTGCAGCTGGTAATGCGACGCGGTTTATTTTAATGTCTTTTTCCTTTATCCACAGGTGCGGCTGCTCCAGGAAAAGATGATGAAAAAATCTCCTTGTTCTAACCTTCTCTTCTTCTTTCCTATTCTCTAGGATCGGCTCCGGACACAAGATGGGTGTGGCTGTAGACTAGATGGTGAACTGCAGACACGGTGAGCGTTACGCTGCTAAGATGCAGAATAACGCAAAGCGTGTGCTGCTCTTCGGGCGTGGTTTAAATAGCATCAAAAAAGTAGTTCCCAAGTAAGAAGTTCCAGTACCACACCCAAGCAGCAAAATAGTTCCTAAAGGAAAGTAGTCCCATCATGGCCTCATGATGGCCTGTACATGAGTTCTTTGCAGGATGACCTGCATAGTTTAAAGTTGGCAATACTAGCCTGGCGCCTACGGTGCCAGGACTGAACCCATATAGCCCCTAGGCGGGGTTTTGGGAATTCCTGATGTCTTCTTGGGTGCTGTTCCCTGGACAGATGGACCTGTTCCGGATCTCTGGGGGCAGGCATCATGACAGGCGCCACGTACTCCAAGTTTTCTAGCGGGGTGCTGACTTGGATTAGCGGGTCACTACCCTACCAATTACTTGAAGTGGAGAGCGACAATGATGGGAGGTATCTAATTCTACAGGGATACATACACACAGAGAAATCTGTATCATCAATTTATACTTCCCGAATCATACCTTCCCGTCCTATGTTCGCACACTTTGCAACTTAATAGGACCCTGACGGGAGGGGGGGAGGGGTGGGCGACTTTAACTGCGCTAGAGACTTCACGCTTGATGCGTCCTCTCCTCCCCGGGGTGGCCCTTCTCCAGCTTCCATCACCTTGAATGCGACATTAACTGACCTAGAGCTAACGGATATCTGTAGGGAACTACACCCAACTACCAGAGGGTACTCCTTTTACTCAGCTCCATATAAACTGCACACTAGAATTGATGACCTATTCACTGGGGTGGGGCAAATAGCAGAGTTTTGCAGAGCAGAATATATGGGCCGCACCATATTTGACCCCCCTCCCTTGATGGTTAAATTGAACTGTATAAACACCAGACCTCTCATACTGACATGGCGCATGCCTACCAATGCTTTGACTGTTGAGGTTTTCAGGAAAACACTCACATTTCTTTTTATTTCTTAGATACCAATGGTGGTTGTGTGGCGAGCTGGGGCATCGTTTCGGGAAACTCTGAAAGTGGTAACCCAGGGGGGAGGTCATAGCAAGTCCTGGGGCGTATGTCAGATGCTGCGGGAGGAACTGCAGGTCATCGAGGATGAGATTATAATATTGGAGGCCCAACCCCCAAATCACCGGGCGACTGTGGAAAAGCTGGCTGAGGTTTGTTCCCGGTGCCAAGGAGCATGGGGAAGGCTGTTCAAATTAAACCAACCTATTACTGTGGAGGAAATATGTGAGGCAATTGCATCCCTCTCTACCTGTAAGACGCTGGGAAAGAGACCCCCCTGGAGTTCTACAAAGCTTATAGTTCTACTCTAGCCCCAATAGTCCTGAAGGTCTTTGAGGAGGCTTATGACAAGGGCATAATTCCCACTGGTATGACGGAGACCTTGGTAGTACCTATCCCTAAACCTGGGAAACCAATGGATTGTTGTGATTCATACCGCCCCCTTGCCATGTTGAACTATGACATCAAAATACTCAAAACTGTGCTGGCGAAAAGCCTCCGTAGAGTTATCTCTTCTTTGATAATTACATACCAAAAAGCTTTTGCACCAGGTCATAGCACTGCGCTAAACCTCTGAGACTTCAGCATATCATTGATCAAACTTAAACCCCTGAGGAGAGAATTATGTGGTGCCGTCCAGGGACGGCGTCAAGGCTTTTGACTCGGTATACTGGGAATGGTTGCTCACCTCGTGCAACATTTCGGGCTGGGTGAATGTTTTATTCGGTGGGTGGTCTTACTATACACATCACCGATAGCCAGAGTGAAATCTGGACGTCAGATATCTGAGGTATGGAATATATGTCGGGGGACCCGTCAAGGTTGCCCGCTTTCACCAATGTTATATATGTTTGCCATGGAGCCTATTGCAGCATTCCTAAACCAGGAATACCCGGATGCAGGCATCATGGTTGGTGGACTCAGGCACTTGACATTGCTATACGCAGATGATGTACTACTTTTCCTATGTGGACCACAACACAACCTTCCCATGATCCTTGATGTATTAAACAGATTTGCTGACCCATCTGGAATTTCTTTCTGTAACGCTCACCTGGTTCCCACGGAGGCACAGCGTCGAAGGCGCAGAACTCTGAAGATGGACAGGAAGGGCCCCTCTATTCTGGCTTCCCTGGCTCGTTGGATACCCTCCTTAGGGTTTGGAAGGATGAGCTCTCCATCCTGCTTCTGATGCAGGGGCGCGTTGAAACCCAGTTACTTCACTGGATTGAGGATTGATGGGAGTTCAGGTAAGCTTGACTGTTCAGGTAAGGCGCTGTAAAAGTTCTGTTCAAAAGTTCAAGCTTAATAATAATGTTCGTTGTCTAATTGCAGCAAGCGCTAATGCTTATGTCTTTTTCCCCTTAGGGGCCGGGGTTCGGAGTGCCGGAGATATGGCGCCGACCCGAAGTGAAACAGTTCTGGATGAGCGCTCAGGTAATGTCTTTGCATTCGCTCATTCAATGTCTTTGTCTTTTTTCCCCATAGGGGCCGGGGTCCGGAGATGCCAGGAAGCGGCAGGACCCGAAATGCAGTGGGAATAATCCAACAGGTAAGACTTAAAAGGAAACTGAGCTTTCCTTATTCCTTTTCTCCCTTTCACCTTTGTTCTTGTCTTTTTTCCTCTAGGCGCCGGGGCGTAGCTGAATCCGGAAGATCGCTGCTGAAGATGGAAGCGCCTTGCAAAGGTGAGTAAAATGCAGCGCTGCAGCGATCGAAACGAAATGCCTTTAAAATGATGTCTTCCTTTTCAGGGCCGTTGGAGAAATGACTCCGGGATGCAGATTTAGCAGGTAAGGGCTTTTCTTCTCCTATTCTCTTCCTTTCTCCCCTTGCAGGTGTTCCAGGGTGCTGGCAGGCGTGGCTGAAGTCAGGATGCAGGAGCTGACGCGGTGAGCGTCCAGCTGCTAGGTGCAGAACAACGCGAAGCATGTGTGGCTGTTCGGGTGGGGTTTAAATAGCCTTGGAAGAAGTTCCTGGTATGTATCCTTCCACCAATCAGGTATGTATCCTTCCCCGACCACACCCGGGTGGTGAAGTAGTCCTACAGGTTAAGTAGTCCCATTCAGGCCTCAAGAGGGCCTGGATGAAGCAGCAAGGTCTGCATCAGGTAAGTGTGCACCCAAGCACTTAAACACATATCCTCTTCTATGAGCCTGGCGCCTAAGGCGCCAGGACTGGGGTCCGCTATGAGCCTGGCGCCTAAGGCGCCAGGACTGAGTCCAAAGGGCCCCGACTTGGGCCCGCTGAGACTTCCCTGAGGAAAATGATGTCTGCCTCTGGGGTTGCTGGGCCCGGCCTGGCTCCTTAGAGGTAGGCATCATGACAGTACCCCCCCTCAAGGCCCCTCCCAAGGTCTTTTCCTCCGGGGGTTTTGGTTTGTGCGGGAATCTTCGATGGAATCTTTCAATTAATCGTGGTGCGTGAACATAGTTACTGGGTTCCCAAGATCTTTCCTGAGGTCCATATCCTTTCCAATCAACAAGATAGAAGAGTTTCGACTTAACTATCTTGGAATCTAAAATGTCTTTCACTTCGAATTCTAATTCTCCATCAATTTGGACAGGGCCTGGGGGCTCAGACAGTCTGGTTCCAGGTTGTACTGGTTTTAGAAGAGATGCGTGAAAAACGGGATGAATCCGCATGTTGGATGGTAAATCGAGTTTAAAGGCCACTGGGTTGATAATAGCTTTGATGGGGTAAGGCCCAATGAATCTGGGATTAAATGTTCGCTGACCCTTGAGGGGTAGATGTTTAGTTGCTAGCCATACCTGATCTCCTACTTGGTAAGGATGAGTTTTACTTCGGTGCAAATCAGCGTTTTCTTTATACTTTTTCTTGGCTTGCTGTAAGTGGGTTGTAGCTTCTTTGAAGGCTTGGGTTATTGTGGAATGTAGGTGATTTACTGCAGGCATCTCCAGGGTCAGAGGTGGATCTAGGTCAGAGGTCCGAGGATGGTGACCATACAGGGTATAAAAAGGAGTCTGTCCGGTTCCAGAATGCACTGAATTGTTGTATGCATATTCTGCAATCCAAAGGATGTCCTTCCAATTCAACTCGGATTGGTGTAACATGCACCGCAGATATTGCTCGAGAGTCTGATTGGGTCTCTCGGTTTGTCCGTCGGTCTGGGGGTGGTGGCTGGTGGATAACCGCACGTCTATTTGTGCTAGTTGGCAACATTTCATCCAAAAGTGGGAGATAAATTGACTTCCACGGTCTGAGACTAATATGGAAGGGAAACCATGTAACCGCACTATATTTTCCATAAATTCCTTGGCCAAAGTGGAAGCTGACGGCAATCCTTTTAAAGGGATAAAATGGGCCATTTTGGAGAATAGATCCACTATTACGAGAATCGTGTTGTAACCACCACAAGGAGGCAGGTCAGTTATAAAGTCCATTGACAAGGTGTGCCAAGGTGCTGGTGGAATGTCCAAAGGTTGAAGTAGGCCGGCTGGCCTTTTCTTTTGACTCTTATTTTGGGCACAGATTCCGCAAGACAACACAAATGACTTTGTCTTTTCTCCAAGAAGGCCACCAGAAATGGCGTTTGATCTTTTCTTCTGTTTTCGCGATACCGGGGTGTCCTTCCATTAATGATTCATGATGACGGGTAATGACAAGTTCCTGCAATTCTTTACTTGGCAGAAATAACTGCTCTTGGAAGTAGGGTAAATCATCCTCAACAGTGTAGTGAGGACCCTTTTGACTCCATTCCAGTAAGGCAGAAGAGTCAAAAAGCTGTTTTACTTGAGCTTGGATGTCCTCAATGGTTTGCAATGAAGTCAAGCCCAGAATTCTTTGTTCCGGTATGATTGGCACAGGTTCTAAACTCGAATTGGGTTCTTCCATGCCTATCCGGGATAAGGCATCTGCCTTACCATTCTTGCAGCCAGGGCGATAGGTAATTACAAAATCAAATTCCGCAAAGAATAAAGCCCATCGGAGTTGTCGCGAAGATTGAGCTTTGGCCGTCTTTAAATACTGCAAATTTCTGTGGTCTGTAATTACGGTGATGGTGTGTCTTGCACCGAGAAGATAGTGACGCCAAGCCTTGAAAGCTGATTTAATAGCCAGTAGTTCTTTGTCGGTAATTGCGTAATTGAGTTCAGGTGGAGAGAATTTTCTGGACCAAAAGGCTACAGGGTGTAGTTGGTTAGTTTCTGGGTCTCTTTGCGACAGGACAGCTCCCATGGCCGAACTGGATGCATCGGTTTCCACGATGTAAGGGAGATCTGGGCGCGGGTGCTTCAATACAGGTGCAGAGGTAAATTTGGTTTTCAGGTCCTGAAAGGCTTGTTCAGCCTCAAGAGTCCATTCAAAGCGTTTATTTTTCTTTAGGAGAGCTGTGATGGGTTGAACAGTTCGAGAAAATTCCGGGATGAACCTTCGATAGAAATTGGCAAAGCCAAGCATGCTTTGCACTCCCTTCACAGAGCTAGGAGATGGCCATTTGAGAATGGCGTCCACTTTCCGCGAGTCCATTCGGATTCCTTGAGGTGTCAGGATGAATCCGAGAAACTCCACTTCTGTGGTATGAAAAACGCATTTTTCGAGCTTGGCAAATAATTATTGCTGGCGCAATTTCTCAAGAACTGCCCTAACATGGTTTCTGTGATCAGATTCTGAGGAGGAATACACCAGGATGTCGTCAATATAAACGATGACACAAACATCGATAAGTTCCCGAAGAACATCATTCATGAAGTACTGAAAGGCGGCAGGTGCGTTGCACAAACCGAAGGGCATTACTTGATATTCGAAGAGCCCAAATTTGGTGCGGAATGCAGTCTTCCACTCGTCGCCCTCTTTTATACGTACCATGTGGTAAGCTCCTCGGAGATCTAGCTTGGTGTACACACGAGCATCTTTTACTTGGTCGATAAGCTCAGGTATCAGGGGCAAAGGGTAACGATTCTTAATCGTTATCTGATTTAGGGCGCGGTAGTCAATACAGGCCCTAAGGTCTCCTTCCTTTTTAGGTACGAAGAACAAAGCGGAAGAGACTGGTGACTTTGATGGGCGAATGAAACCATTGGCCAGGTATTGATCCAAATACTGGCGCAAATGCAGGTTCTCAGGTTCAGTAAGAGCATAAATCCTACTACAAGGTAGTTGTGCATTGGGTACCAAGTCGATTTGGCAATCGTAAGATCGATGGGGAGGTAAGGTGTTAGCCTGCTCTTTCTGAAAAACGTCTTGGAATTCTTGGTATTCAGATGGTAGCTGTACAGGGGTGGAAGTTACAGAGGCTAGACCCATAGCTGGATTCCTTGGGTAACAGGTTGGTTCACAATCGGGAAAAGTTATCTTCTTTGCTCGCCAGTCTATTCTCGGATTATGTGTTTCTAACCAAGGGATTCCAAGAAGAACTTGAAATTGTGGGGCCTTGATCACATCAAACACGATTGCTTCCCAATGTCCGTCCTGACCCACCAGAGTGATTTCAACTGTGGAATGCGTTACAGGCCCTGAGGCTATTTCGGTTCCATCAACTGTAGTAATTGCATCTTGGGTTACTTTCGGGCGGAGAGGAAGCTTAATCCTGGAAGCCAATTCACGGTCTATGTAATTTCCAATAGCTCCACTGTCTATGTATGCTTTTATAGCATACAACTGCTGAGGCTGTTTTGGGTTCACAAGCACCATTGGCATGACAAAATGCGAGGTCAAAGAGTTTGTTTTCAAGCTCGGCAAGCGGACCCCTACGCTTGTCGGGCTAGGTCGTTTCCCGAACCAGGTGTCAATAACTCGTTATCAGTGGCTCCAACCACCTTCTTGGGTGGTTTAACTGGACAACTTTGAAGAAAGTGACCGGAAGTTCCGCAATACAGACAAAGTTGCATTTGTCGCCTTCTCTCTCGTTCCTTCTGCGTTAATGGTCCTTTAACACTGCCAATTTGCATAGGTTCGGAAACGTCAGTACTCTTGGAGTTAACGTGCGTCTTGATAGGTACTCTGGTTTCATACTTGAGCCGATCTGCTTTTCTATTTCGAAGTCTGTGATCAAGTTGAACCACTAGGTCTATGTAGTCTGCGCAGGCCTGGGGTGGATCTACTATCTGAGCTATAACATATTTAAGCTCCCCGCGCAGGCCTCGATGAAACAATGTGATCCTTTTATTTTCAGGCCATCCGGTTTCCACAACTTGTCTATTAAAGGTGGCGATATAGGACAAAAGATCCTGATTACCTTGTCGTAAGGATAGCAGTTCGTTGTCAAGGGCCTGTCCCTGCGAGTGTCGAGCGAATAATCTTTCCATGCAGGCCTGGAAGCCCTGGAAATCCCGGAGAATGGGATCATCCTGATTTACCAATGGAATAGACCAATCGGCAGCACAGCCACTGAGGTAAGATAGTACAAAGGCTACTTTGGTCTGGTCGCTGGGGAAGGCCCCGGGCCTGCATAAAAAGTGTAAACGGCATTGGTTCATAAAAACGGCATATTTCTTGGGATCCCCCGCAAAACGTTCCGGCGGGCCAAAGGCATGTGTCCAGGTAGATTGATTTGTACCGGGTTATTCGAACCCATTGTTGTAGAAATGTCTCCGGAAACATGTAAAGGAGTGTGCTCTGCCTGGCCCTGCAATAACCTTTTGGCCAGATCATCAGTTCTTTCCTTGGATAGGATTAGTTCCCTTCTGAGAGCATTAGTCTCCTGGCGGGCTGAGTGCACTTCTGCCCGTAATTCCCCTAAAAGATGGGCCAGCTGATCTGTCTCGGAAGTCTCCATAGCGCCCAGGTGGGAAATAGTGGTAAGGCTTCGCGTTCTGTAACGCTCACCTGGTTCCCACGGAGGCACAGCGTCGAAGGCGCAGAACTCTGAAGATGGACAGGAAGGGCCCCTCTATTCTGGCTTCCCTGGCTCGTTGGATACCCTCCTTAGGGTTTGGAAGGATGAGCTCTCCATCCTGCTTCTGATGCAGGGGCGCGTTGAAACCCAGTTACTTCACTGGATTGAGGATTGATGGGAGTTCAGGTAAGCTTGACTGTTCAGGTAAGGCGCTGTAAAAGTTCTCTTCAAAAGTTCAAGCTTAATAATAATGTTCGTTGTCTAATTGCAGCAAGCGCTAATGCTTATGTCTTTTTCCCCTTAGGGGCCGGGGTTCGGAGTGCCGGAGATATGGCGCCGACCCGAAGTGAAACAGTTCTGGATGAGCGCTCAGGTAATGTCTTTGCATTCGCTCATTCAATGTCTTTGTCTTTTTTCCCCATAGGGGCCGGGGTCCGGAGATGCCAGGAAGCGGCAGGACCCGAAATGCAGTGGGAATAATCCAACAGGTAAGACTTAAAAGGAAACTGAGCTTTCCTTATTCCTTTTCTCCCTCTCACCTTTGTTCTTGTCTTTTTTCCTCTAGGCGCCGGGGCGTAGCTGAATCCGGAAGATCGCTGCTGAAGATGGAAGCGCCTTGCAAAGGTGAGTAAAATGCAGCGCTGCAGCGATCGAAACGAAATGCCTTTAAAATGATGTCTTCCTTTTCAGGGCCGTTGGAGAAATGACTCCGGGATGCAGATTTAGCAGGTAAGGGCTTTTCTTCTCCTATTCTCTTCCTTTCTCCCCCTGCAGGTGTTCCAGGGTGCTGGCAGGCGTGGCTGAAGTCAGGATGCAGGAGCTGACGCGGTGAGCGTCCAGCTGCTAGGTGCAGAACAACGCGAAGCATGTGTGGCTGTTCGGGTGGGGTTTAAATAGCCTTGGAAGAAGTTCCTGGTATGTATCCTTCCACCAATCAGGTATGTATCCTTCCCCGACCACACCCGGGTGGTGAAGTAGTCCTACAGGTTAAGTAGTCCCATTCAGGCCTCAAGAGGGGCCTGGATGAAGCAGCAAGGTCTGCATCAGGTAGTGTGCACCCAAGCACTTAAACACATATCCTCTTCTATGAGCCTGGCGCCTAAGGCGCCAGGACTGGGGTCCGCTATGAGCCTGGCGCCTAAGGCGCCAGGACTGAGTCCAAAGGGCCCCGACTTGGGCCCGCTGAGACTTCCCTGGGGAAAATGATGTCTGCCTCTGGGTTTGCTGGGCCCGGCCTGGCTCCTTAGAGGTAGGCATCATGACACTTTCAGTAGGTGGATATCCTGTCTCTTCCCCTTGGCCGGCCTTCTCAGGATCTACAGGTTTGTTAGCAATGTCAATGCCTGTCTCGCTTGCACACTCCTCACCTGAGGTATCTGAAAGGCCTTCGGAAGGTTCTTCAGAAGAGGATTCTTTCTTCTTTCCTCTCCAGGGCACTGGTAACTTCTTTCTTTCTTTTCTTGCCTTTCTTTTGGTAGAGATAAGGACGGGCTCCCCCGTAGGCCACTTTGCCTAATAAGCAGCCTGCACAGCAGCGGGGACTCTGGTGAGCCCGCCCGAGTCCAGGGAAAAGCAGCGGTTGTGAGGACTGGTAATTCCAGTAGAAATGCTTGAGGAGCAGAAGTCTTCGTTGTTTCTTGATTCGAAGGAGGACTACAGATCCCAGCATGCACTGGGAAAAAGCTGCGTTCCGTAAGCGGGTCAAAAGAGAAGGGTAAGAGAGCAGAAGAGCAGCACCGTTGAGCACCCCGTTAAGACTGTGGGAGGACTGGAGCCACAGAGGGAGACCGGTACGTGAACCAGCAACCCGGCAAAAACACGTGGAAGAAAGGAAGGAGTCTGTGTGGGACGCGGAGAAGGCCATAGCAGGTAGGCCAAAAGGAGAGCAAGGGGGGGCGTTGGATGCTCCTCAGAGAGCACAGAGGACTGGAGAGAAAACAGGTTGCAAAACACACTAGCGTCAACTCGCCCACAGCAGAGGGTTGCAATGCGCCGGCATGTACTCTGTCTGTTGTATATATTCAGTAGCGACGGCCATGATGGAAGACTAGACCGCTACCTTATTCTACTTAAATGATGTGACGGTCCGATCAATGAGCTCTCCAGCAATCCCACACCCGCCAGGGTCGGATCGTGACAGGCCTTCGGGGAGAAAACGTGACCGACTTGCCGGATTTGGGCATCCCGTGGGAGGAGAAATCCATTAAGTATTTGGGAATCCAGATCACTCACGCACCCAAAGATACACATAACACGCTTTGGGTGGTTTATGGCCTCAAGAAGTCTGTCTTTCTGGTCTCGGCTACCACTGTCTCTTATGGGTAGGGTCGCCATTGTCAAGATGCTTGTGCTCTCTAGATTCCTTTATTATTTCATAAATGTCCACTTTTATATAGGAGTAGCGTATTTTTTGCCTTTTAGACTTATTAATCAGAAATTTCCTTTGGGGCTTGGGTCGCCATAAATTGTCCCTTTCTGTGTCGTGCCTGCCTTACAAAGACGGGGGGGCGCAGTTGCCAAGGTTTGAGCTTTACTATTTTACTGCTCAGTTGAGCTTCATTACACAGTGGCTTGCTGATGGCCCTACATCAGAATTGACACTGCTTCAACAGCTAGTGTCGCCGGCCATGCTTAAAGAGGTATTATGGCTTCCGGAAAGCTGCATGGACGCCTTACCCCTGCTTGTTGGGCTGGGTAGGCAGATCTGGGCCAGAACTTTGAAGGTGCTTAGGGTGACCCGTCCCTACTCTCCCAATGTCCCAATAGTTGTGGACGTGTGTACGAACAGAGATGACCTGAGCATCTCCAGGCGGTGGGAGCAATGTGGCATTTATACCTGGGGGGGGGGGCCCTATACGATGAAGGTAAGTTCAGCAACCTGTTAGATATAACTCAGCAGCTGGCCCTGCCCAAGTGCAATTTCTGAGATTCATGAGGGTGAGGGGAGTGGCAAAACGTAGATTGGGAGGATGGCCTGAAGAACCAGAAGAAACACCACTCCTGGCCCTGGGGTACTCGCTGGAGGATGGTTGGAGGCCTGTATCTAGACTTTATAACTGCCTGTTGGAGGGATCCAGCTTTAGAAACCGGATCTGAAATGGAGGTGGGAGACGGATATGGGCACCGACATTACTGACAGTTTATGGGATTGAGTACTAGGCTTCCCTAAGAATGTTTCCTGTAATGCTAGGTTTAGATTGCTACAGATTAGCTTACTCCATCATACATACATGACTCCTAATAGAGTGGATACATTCAGTAACAACACACAGCCCATCTGTCCCTGGTGCCATCAAGAAAATGCGGACCTCATTCACATGTTTTGGAAATGTGTAAAAGTTTAATTATTCTGGTCCCGAATTGAACAAGCTTGCAAAAGAGCTGAAGTCACTAGATTCAAATGGTCCACCATGGAGTGCCTGGTGGTGCATACCCTAGACAAAGCAAGTATAAACATGTAGTTAAATTTTGCAATTTGGCATGTATACTTGCTAAGAGACAAATTGCTATGTCCTGGAAATCCCCTGGTGGCTCTCAGTTCAAAATATGGTTTCGTGAGTTCGGCACTTGGGGTGAAACTGAGACAAGAGTTTGAGCACCAGCATTGCCCCCCCACTTCCCTGAAGATAACCTGCCCGACACATTGCTAGCTTGGAAATTACTAATCTTTGATATGTTCCACCTATCGGATGATAAGCCACCATGAAGGTCTTAACTACTCACTTGATATTTTACTTTGTGTACTTTGAGGATTACCCCTCATGTCCCTGCCCATGCCGGAATCGCACCTTTTCATGAGTCCACCTTCTTTTTCTCATGCCATAGCCCTGGACTGTAATACACACCTCTTAACAGCCACCTCATTCCATATCCTACGGCTATGTATGGAAAAGTTATATTCATATGTTGTTGAATTCATCTTGATTGTACCAAAGATCTTACAATGGCCAAAGCTGCATTTAAAATCTCTGTAATTCTGCATGTTCTGTCTTTTGACCACTCTGAATGCAATAAACACATTTTAAAATAAATGTGATTGTTTTCCAGTAGTCCCCAAGTTGTGGGCATCCCCACCATATATGGAGCCCATCCCCCACTACGCCACAGTCCCGTCAGCATTTCTTGGTGTTTGAAGGGTAAATTTGTCACAGGCGCACCAGAGTGTACTGCCACTGGGTCATTATCTTGTACCAGAACTCCCATATTGGAATCCACACCAATCCTTCCCCCTGTTCTTGGATCCTACTCGCTTCGCCTTGGTACAGTCACTCTGTATATAACTGATCCTCGTGACTACTGCCCGTCTCACATCTGTACTGGTCACCTGAAGCCACCCATGCTACTATTGGACGGCTCTTGCTTCAGGACTACCCTCTTGTCTATAAGTTCCTTTTGCAAAGTTTTTTCTGGGCTAGACACCTTCTACCATCAAAAAATAAATAAAAATACAAATGTACATATAAAATGACTTTTTTTAAATTTATTTTTTATTTCATTTGGTCAAAAACTGATCTTTACAAAAAACATGAAACAATTTTAGAAAAAAGAAAGAAAATAAGTAAAACAAGATATGCATTTAAGTTCAGTATATCATCCATAAAAAAATTAATGGATGCATTATAATACAACAATTAAAAGTTTCCTTTGACTAAAGGAGTTTAAAAGGTTAACGAAGAGGTTTGTCAAAGAAAAAGGAAGAATTATTGAAGGGGGCAGGAATAATGTTCAACCAAGCCGTTGTAATGGTTTCGTCTTTAGCAGCCTTATTGCTGCCCCATTTTCTGACTACCAACCAATTATCTTGTGGCTTGAGGTTCGAGAGCCAGTGGGGGTGCAAGGCTACTTCTTTGGTGAATCTATTTCTTTGAGGGCAGTGCCAGGGTTCAGTGAAAACTGATGTGAGTAACACTGGCTCTTCCAAGGAACTGGCCTACTGCTATTGTTAAAGCTGTGTTGCGACCTGAAATAAACATGTTCTAGAAGTTCTCAGAGATCAACCAGTCTTCTTTGTCCAAAAATCAGGCGAAGTGTTTTACTCTTAGATCCCATGTGCCTTTACAGTACCGGAGTAGATGGCTCAGGGTTTGATTCGCCGGATTTGCGCGAATGTTACACAGCTTGATTGCATTTTGTTCTTGTCCTCTGATGTTCAAAATTTCTCCTGTATGGATAATGTTTAAGCGGACCCTTAAGAACGTATTTCTTTATTCCCAATTTCTTGTCCACTACTAGGAAGCTATTGCAAGGTCTGATTTGGTGCATTTATTCGAGAGTTCTGATCCAATCCCTGATTTCGATATTTGTTTTGCTTTCAAAGGGTTTGTGCTCAGGGTTTCGATGTTAGTGTCTGCTTCAAGCTGAGCTCTCATGGTCTTTTGTTCTAGAATCTTTGATTTATGAGAACGCAGGAACGACAATTAACCTATACAGAGAGAGTAACCTCCAGTCTACTAAAGACTCTAAGGATTTGAGTCCTAGTTCAAACCTGAGGGATGGCATGGGAAGGCATAATGGCAAGCGTAGGGACCTCTTCCAAATCTGGCCTTCTGCTTTTTGCCCGTCCAGCTCCCAAAGTATTGGTTTGGTCTCCAGTCCGTACAAGATTATTGCGATAAAAATGACTTTTATCATAGAATGCTGCCACACTTGGGTTTCTGCCCATATGTCTTTTGTTCACATATTAAGTATACAGTAGTAATACTTTAGTATATATTAATTTTTCTTAAGATAAATCATGTTACATTTCTTATTTAAAAATTGTTGTGATGGACCCAACCTAAATCTGCCTAGTTCTTCAGGTAATCGTAGGAACTAGATTTGTATGCAACATTTTCTGTTCTGAATTCATTGGTGCATGGTACTTTATCTATTAGACAAACCTATTTGTGTGCATGTAAATAATCATTAGAAATCATTAGTGCCAATGCAACTCATATAATCATACCAAACTCATTAAAGGGGATGTTAGTTCAGAAATGTGTTTGTCCTAGTGGATCGGGCATGTCTTTTTAAGCATACTGTAAATCGGTTTTTAAAAGATTTCCTATGCATCTTACCTTAGTATTCCTCACATTTACGCATGCAAAAACAATGGGTTGGGCGCTGCCATCTTGTGCTAATCTTATCCGTTGATACATCGCCCTGAGTTTAAGTCCCCTCACGGGATGAATATAGTTTGTCCGCCCCTCAAACTGACATTATTAGACGCTTACGCCCCTTTTCACAACGCCAATGCACGTCTCATGTCAACGTTCTCTGTGCGCAATCTATTGACGTGTCTCCATGGAAATGCCAAGACGCCTCGTTCCTCAAAGTATAAACAATTTGTTTCTGATCACACAACATTGGAGTTTCTTTTTCCTTTGTGTCAGTGTATTTCGTTTCGAGCATCCGTGACTTGTTTCTGCTCTGTTTAGCTATCGCCTAGTTCGACGCCCTGCAAACAGGTACATACACTATCTAAACTGATTGAACTCAGTAGTCGCTTTTTATTTAAACATTTCTTATATTATGTGCAAATGTCTTTGCCAAACCATATTTAAATTGTACTTTTACAAGGCTTATTTTTTCCATGTGTGAATGCGAAATTTCACAGTTTCTGCCTATTCATGTCTTTGCACTATGAGTTTTTGTAACATGGCAGTGTGTTCTCTTGTCCTTCTTTAACAGTAGTTCTTGTATGTATACCAACAAACACAATCTTATTTTTCTGACTTTTGATTTTTTACTTATTCAATAATCAGAAACTATGGTAATAATACAGCCATACCAGTAGGAGCCTGAATATTCAGAGGAGGAATTAATTGAAAGAGAAAGAAGCAGAAACGATGGGCACATGGTTGAGAGACGTGATGATGAATCACTAGAGCCTGAACCCAGTTACGTGGAAGACGTTTCCACCTGGTGTACCTGCGATGGTTGCAAGGTTATGCCAACCGAGGTGGAGAACTGCTGCTGCCGAGAAAACTCTGGTTGCTTGGCCTACACCATGCTATGCGTTACCGAGCTGCATGACTTCAGGGCAGCCTGCCTTACATGATCTGTGTTGCGGATGATGATGGACCTTATGCACGAACTTCGAGCAATAGGTTGCCCTCGTAATCCAAGCAATGAGTATGTTTACTCTAGATCTGATGTATATGTTTGATGATTGAGACGGCTAACATTTGATGTTGTTCTCCTACATCTTTGCAACTTTCATCGATTACTGACAAATGTTTTTTTTCTGAAATTTGAATACATTTCTCGTACTAATGTAAAAGAGTAGTCATCACTAGATGTAATGTCCGAACAATTACGTTTCTTTCACTTCGATACTTCAAATGGCATTTCAAAATAAATAAGTACAATTATCTATTCATTCTAGTAGAATACTTCTGTTTCTCTTTCACAGGTAGTACAGGCTTGTGGCCTATCGTGCGTTTACATGGTGGATTCATGGAAGGCTTGGATTCCGCGTTCAAAGAGTAATACCTGCCTGTGTCGTTCGAGCCATTCGCATGAAATTTCTCAGTGACAGCGGATAGTACAAGTGATTTTTGCACACAGTACTGCAACCGCATCAATAAAATTTGTAGTTTTTGTGCCATCTACAATACCAAAGTAATTAAAAAAGAGTTAATATGAATAGTTGTTTGAATTTCTCAGTAAGTCAACACATCCAACAATCTAGGAGGATCATGAAAGAAGTTTTAATTCAACAGAACAAACAAGATAAGGATAATCCTCCATTGATTTATTTGTCACAGTACTCTACAAGTAGCGCACAGATCAAAAGGTGTTTACAGAAGAATTGGAAAAACACTTGACTAGACCCACAACTCAGTACTTTGTTCCACTTTTGAAACCACCGCTGTGGCATACAATAGAGGAAGGAACCTCCGGGATTCACTAGTCAAAGCGGAGACAACGACCACAACAAAGGTTATTATTAAAATCAAAGAAAGGGACATTTCCCTGTTTAAACTGCAGTCAATGCAATAATGTCCAAAAAGATTCCACAATAAGACATCCCTATACAGGCCAAAAAATGAATTTACAATATTACACAACCTATGAAAACAAGTGTGTGATATATAGACTAATTTGCCCTTGTGGCAAGTATTATGTTGGCCAAACACTGAGACGTGTGAATGATCGTATATCTGAACACAAGTCGGATATTAGAACAGGTAACATAAAATCACCAGTCACAAGACACTTTCGAGATTACCATCACACAATCTCACAACTGAAGTTTGTGGTCCTTGAGACCATTACACGACCAGCGAGAGGTGGTAACTTACAACAAATTCTGTCTCGCAGAGAGATGTTTTGGGTACACAAATTGGATGCCCTAAAACCTAGAGGCATGAACGAAGAGTATTCCTTGAATGTGTTTTTGTAAACAACTGATAACATGAAAATAACAACATGTCTAGACCAATAAAATGGGAACCAACAGAATATGCTGGTCAGATTGGTTAAAAAGTTGTTAAAAATTGTTAAAATATCAATATTTTGAATCTAACCATGATATATGTTGCCTTGATTGTGGGATAATGAAAAGAAGATCTGAATACAATTAGCCTCCTATATAGAGGCACTACAATTCCCAGAATCCTGTGTGGTCATGTGATTAACATCACTTGACCTATTACCATAGCACGTATTGATAATGTTTCAAATTTCATATATTTACAAAGAAGTATACCTGGTGAAGCTACATAGAAACAAAGGCGAATTATGTATAAATTCTGTGCAAGCATGCGATCAACATCATATGTATCAGTGCACAGACCCGAGTCTATTAGAATTGCAATAAGCATATTTGGCGAATACACTTAGAAGTTTAGGCGAGATTCATACATCTATGACATACACACACAGGTCGTTTACTAATATGAAAATTATACTGGAATTCACTACGATGCCCAGAATTCCGGGTGGTCATGTCATTCACATCACATGACTACTTAAAGAACTACGTGCGAGTGAATCGTTTTTCGCTCACCAGAATCAGGAAAGAAATGCTGACGACTAGCACACGGAGAGGTTGAGGTAAGACTTGCTAATGCTGCACAATTAATTCAGCACATAACAGCTAGAAACCACCGAATTTTGACAGACATGGGGCCTCATTACACGGTAGGCGGTAAAAAATGTGATTTACCGTCATGGCGCTATTAGCGTGTCCGCCATCGTAGGAGACCGCTAATAGCGTTCCATTACGAGTTAGCGGACACGCGCATAGGGCCATGCCGGTAAATGACCCTACCGCCATGGCGCAAAAGCACCTTTCCGGCTCCGACCAAAGTGCTGATAGCACCTCCGCCCTCATGCTGCACGCTATTAGCGGTTACCGCTGTTAGCGGTCACTGCTATTAGCGGTCACCGTAAAACACCGGAACCGGAAATAGCGTCATCGAACGGGAAAGAGCCCGGCGGCCATCTTTAAAAACACAATCCATTGCCATCCCCTGCACTCAGGACCTGCAGCAACACCACGACTGGCAAAACCACATCCCACAAGAACAAACAATGCCCAAGGCCCTAAAGAAAGCCGATGCGCGCCAGCGCAAAGAACGCTTCTCAAACGAGGAATTGAAAATGCTGGCAGACACCCTGGCTGCAAATGCAGACGTAGTGTTTGCTAGTGACATGCGGCGCCCTGCACTCCTGAGAAAAAAGGAAATCTGGGCTGAGGTGGCGCAGAAAGTCAGTGCGGTGGGCTCCACCCCCCGCACCGTAAAGGACGTGCGCAAGCGGTGGGATGATCTGCGCCTCCGTGTACGCAGCATTTTATCGGCCAACAGGAATCTGGCCATGGGCACAGGAGGCAGAGGTGGATCCCCGATGAAGATGCAGGAGTGGGAGGAGACATGTGCCAGCACCATTGGCATAGAATCCATCGAGGGAGTGGGCCGAATGGAGTGTGGTGTGGCAACAACGTCAGACGGAGGTGAGTGACCACGCAAAACACAGCAATGCTAAGCATGAGTCCCTCCCCCAAATGTGAAATGGGAATTAGCTAATGGATGGGGTCATCACACACACATGTACACAACCCTGCATATATGCCGTGCACATCCCCACACAACCACATGCATGCAGCACCTCACACACGTGTCACCCTGACACATGTCCGGATGTGTCACCCTGACACATGTCCGGATGACCCACCCATCTGGCCAACAACCTGCAGGCCCAAACTAGATGTCCAAATCCAAAGAACTGCAGCAACAACAACATATGCATGATGCACGTTGACCCATCACTGATGCTATCCCTGTCTTGCTCCCCCACAGGGTCACATTCTGACAGTGAGGAGCTGGACTCTGCAACGCAGGCCCCACCACCCAAAAAGCAGGCCAAGGGAAAGGATGCAGGCACCAGGCCCAGTACATCGAGGGGCACTAGGATATCTGGAGTGGCCCAGCGTTCAAAAGCCACACGCGCAACGACCACACCAAGGATCGAAATGCCATCCGACACTGTGGCAGCACCCCCACCACCCACCCCCACCACTCAGGAGCCAGTGCCAGAAGGCACGCCGTCCGCAGCCAATAGCTCCGTCGGGGAAGCAGCAGCCACGGCACCTATGAGTGATGTGGACGACCCATGTCCGACACCGGAAGGGCAGCGTACACCCAGCACCCAGCTGTCCCCACTCCACAGCCCATGCAACACATCCAATGGCAGCATCCATGAGGTGCATGCCGGAGATTCAATGGATGGGTCATTCAGTCCCGTGGCGAGCTCACCTGATGTCGGCCACATGCAGCAAGCTGCGCCGAGGAGTAACAGGGGCAGGGCCGCAGTCGACACCATGAGCCTGACGCGCCAGCGCCAGGAGGAGCTCAATGCCCTGGTTGCCCGGCAAGTGAGCGGGGCTGCCTCGACCAGGGAGGAGATCCGGGTGTTGTCAAGGGACACGAAAGCTGCCATGGACAGCAACACGACGCGCCTATGTGACGAGATGGCCGCTATGAGGCAGGTCCTAACGCGCATTGCTGAGGCGATGGAGAGCATGCGTCACTCACAGGGAGCAGATCAACCAGCCACCCCCTCGTCTACTAGCTCCGACCAGACAACCATCCTGCGCAGGTCCAGCCGGTCCTTGCGGCGGTCAGACTCACAACCCCCCAATGGTGGTAGTGGAGGAGGGAAGTAGGGCCAGCCTGTCCCTGTTGACACTTGGGAACTAATGCAGCACTGATGTGCACACCATGTTTGGTGGAGTTGTGGGGGGAGGGGGGTGAGGGTGTTTGGTGGAGTTGTGGGGGGAGGGGGGTGAGGGTGTTTGGTGGAGTTGTGGGGGGAGGGGGGTGAGGGTGTTTGGTGGAGTTGTGGGGGGAGGGGGGTGAGGGTTGTTGGGGTGGAGGGTACATGCACGTTTGAATGACATAATGCTCAATACACACGTAATGGCATGGATAATCACATGACTGGACATTGATCATTGTGTATGTGTGCTTTATTGTTGAAGGGTGCACTGTGTTTATGTCCTCCATACACCCCGTGCCCTGAGCTGAACACCAATTGCACCCTCCTAATCCATGTCCTAATGGTCTATCAGGTGCTGCCGCACAGCACGTCCCTCATGGGCATCGCCACCTGCATGACCTGCAGCCCCCTCTCCTCCATCCTCATCCCCGTCATCATCCTCAGACGGTGGTCGCAGTTCTATGTCAGGGGGCATTGGCACATTCGGTCTGATACACATATTGTGAAGCATGACACATGCCATGGTGATCTTGGCCACCTTCTCATGCCCGTACAGGAGTGCCCCGCCCGACCTGCTGAGGCACCGGAAGCGTTCCTTCAATAGGCCGAATGTCTGCTCGATCACCACGCGGGTACGGGTGTGTGCATGATTGTAGTCCTCTTCGTGCCTGTTCTGTGGGTTCCGCACAGGGGTAAGGAGCCACCTCTTCAGGGGATAACCTGCATCACCTGCATGGGTGCACAATGGGTATGTGTAAGTGTCTACATAATGTGGAGCGTGCACATATCACACAAACAAACATTGCATATTCAACGACATCCACAGATCCAAGCACGCATGGCAATCAGGGTAACTGCAATGTGGGAAGGTGAGGTGGTCCTTGCAAGTGGACATGCACCATGCATGCATACGGCAGGGATTGCCATGTCCCGCCTGAGTTTAAGTGATTTGTGTTTCCTGGACCTGGCAACGTTAGTGCCACACTGCTAGTACACTGCCATTCCTTAGTTGATGTCCCCATGCTGTTTGATGGCAATTCAGTGGTGGGGTACGGGTGTGCCTCACCACAATGGCTACAGGGGATCCATTTGTATGCACTCATGTGCGCGGACCATTTCTGATGTTGTTCAGCGTACATTTCAGTTGTGATTTTGATATGCATGTTGCTGATTTGTGTAATGGGGGGAATGGTGTGTTGTGCAGTGTGCATGTTGTTTCGAATGGCCTGTTTGGCGTAATGGATTGATATGTTTGTCGTGGCACTCACTTCCAGCATGTGGTTTTGTCTCTGGTCCATTGTGGGCTGCCTCACTGTACAGTGATGCAAAAATGTATGTCCATTCTTCTCATGACACCAGTTCACGCCCAGTTGGAGTATGCATCTCCCCCCCCCCATTCACGCCCAGTTGGAGTATGCATCTCCCCCCCCCCATTCACGCCCAGTTGGAGTATGCATCTCCCCCCCCCATTCACGCCCAGTTGGAGTATGCATCTCCCCCCCCATTCACGCCCAGTTGGAGTATGCATCTCCCCCCCCCATTCACGCCCAGTTGGAGTATGCATCTCCCCCCCCCCCATTCACGCCCAGTTGGAGTATGCATCTCCCCCCCCCCATTCACGCCCAGTTGGAGTATGCATCTCCCCCCCCCATTCACGCCCAGTTGGAGTATGCATCTCCCCCCCCATTCACGCCCAGTTGGAGTATGCATCTCCCCCCCCCCATTCACGCCCAGTTGGAGTATGCATCTCCCCCCCCCCCTCACAATCCACATCACACTGACATGTGGTCGGCCTGCTACTCACCAAGTAGCCACGAACGTTGTCCAGCATGTCGCTCCATGTATCGTGGTATTGTCGAGTTCCGCAGGACCATTGCATCATGGGTTGAACCGGGATATCGGGCACAGCAATGTGTGATGATCTTGTTGGAGTCACATACCATTTGAACGTTGATGGAGTGGTATAGCTTTCTGTTACGGTACACTGCCTCATTGGCATGTGGGACCACCAGTTCTACATGGGTACAGTCGATGGCCCCGATGCAACTTGGGATGCCTGCCAGTGAATGGAAGCGACCTTTGGTGTTGGAGATCTCCTGGGCAGTCCGTGGCATGTATATGTGTTGACTTGTGTGCTTCAGGAGGGCATCGAGCACCTGGTTCAGTGTGCGTGAGAATACTGGTTGTGATATGCCATGCATCTGACCTACCGTATGCTGGTAGGTGCCTGTGGCCAAGAAGTGGAGCACTGTTACTACCTTCAGTAGAGGGGGGATGGCAGTACGGATGTCAATGAGACTCACAATGTCGTTGTATATCATGTCTACTATGGTGGTGATGGTATCCCAGTCCAGACGGTACAGGGTGTGTATCTGCTCAGGGGTTAGGTTGACTGGACTGGCTCTGATCCTGGGAATTGGTGGCTGCCTCTGTGGTATCACTAGGTGCACTGGTGGTGCTTGCTGCGCCTGTCTTGCCCTCCTCCTCCTCCTCGTCCTCCTGCGTCTCCTCTGTGCTGCCTGTTGTTGTAGCTGCTGCACTGCAATCATGTCCTCTAGCCCATGTAATGCTGCTAGTATTGCATCCATCTTGGTGTGGGAATGGGTGTGGGGAGGGGTGTGGTGTGCTCTTTTGTGCTGCCAGTCTCCATTGCCTCCACCTGTGCTGATTTTGTCCACCTGTAGCAGGTGGGAACTCTGCTGTGCTCTTTTAACGTGTGGTTCGCGATGCCGGTATTAGCGCCTTGCCGGTAAGGGTTCTTTGGGTCTACTACATGCCGGTATTGCCATGTACGCATGGCTCGTGATGCCGTGATATTAGCGCTATGCCGCTATTTCCGGTCTGAGGGGGCGCGCGCTCACGGACTTGCTGCTAATAGTGCCACCGTACTTAGCGGTGCCGCTAATAGCGGTATGTCCGGGTCGTGATTGGGGAGGGGATTTACCGATACCGGTAATCCCTTACCGGTAACGGTATGTCCCTACCGCCTACCGTGTAATGAGGCCCATAGTCTTTTCTTTAGAAAATCGAACACTTGAGGGTAACTAACTCTGGAATTTGGACCGCACAACATTACAGTTCAAGAAAGTATTAACGTTGACACCAGTAGAACGTGGGCTGTATCAAACATAGCACTCTGCGGAGTAGGTGAGTGCATTAAATAGTTCCAATATACACATTGTGTAAATACATCTTATTTGTTAAGCAGAACAACTGAAACACATACATCTAACAAGTGGATATACTTACCTCCATAGGGCAATATTATTTTAACAGTCTGGCATTTGGACATCTGAGACCCGTTGGTATATGCCATAACACCACACAGGTATTTATCTGATTACTATCAGAACCTTATTTCATCCACACATTACTAATATTACATATCAATATTGTTCACAGAATCTCAGAGAATTGTGCCACAAGATGTCGTTTCCATAATCCCACAATCGAATGATCTTGTTGAAGACACACAAGACAATTAAGCTGGAAAATTCTATTGTGTTTGCACAAAGTTTGAAGAAAAGGCATTATCTTGAATTAATGAATTGTAAAATTTTCGTCTAAAGAATTTCTGTTAAATGCTTTGCTTTAAATATTGTTGATTGCTCCTGAAGAAGAGAGGCTCCCTCTCGAAACGCGTAGAGCTCATGATCATTACAAATTGATATTTTTGAGTGAATTGAACTCTCATTTTGATCTTCAATTATAGTTACAAGATTAAAATATTTTTAATTGAACGTTTGCTTGAATGTTTCAAAATAATTGCCAAAAAGTAATTGCTTATATTGAAACATACGCTGTTTGAATTACTTAAGTTGTTACAATATTGTTTGGAACTTTTATTTCCAATACCAAATGGTGTACAGGGGACGGGAGTTTCTATTGATAATAGGAACTCTGTTTCTTTCCATGTTATACATGACTTTTGATACCAGAGTCATTTTCTTTCTCCCCGGCACCTTTTAAGACTAAGAAGTTGTGTGAGCCATCATAGCTCTAAACTCTATAAACCCAACTAAATTGATTCTTGCTTAACAAATATAGGGTGTGCAGTTTCTCTTCTATATGTTCTTGTGCTCGACTCATGCCCATCCATCTCCCTCCAGTATAAATAGCAGTTTGCACCTATGACTGCGCGCTCCCGTGGGGGCTGGGTGCATGGGGACACGCAAGGTGCCAAACACCCTGTAAACCTCACAGGGGTCTACTGCACTGCGACCATTGTCCACATGGCCTCCCCAGACCTGGTGTCTCAAGACTCCCCTTTGGAGACCTTGTCCCTGCAATCAACATATGTATGTATCCCTTGAACTTTGTTCCAGGCCATTTGTGCTTGCCTCATGCCCATCCATTGGATTGGTGGGTGTCAACGAACATGTCACACATTCACATACACACCCACTTTCTAAGCCTGTATAAACACCTTGAGAGTTCACTAGGGAACATCCCTGCAATCCACAAGCTATATCACCATAGATCTACTTGTTACCAGGCTTGTTCAATCGGATCATCTGTGCGTCCAAGTAAGGGTTGGTCAACTATTTCGTTCTGTAGTTTTATTGATCGCTGCTCGGAAGGTTTGTATTGTTTTATACTCAATGTACACCGTATTCTCCTTTTCATTTATCTCAGAGTTCACCATTATCGACCTTTTTATGTATTTTTATCTCTGGAATGCGCACATTTTATTGCAGAGCATTGTATCAAAATGTAATGTTTCGTAGACCAAGTTTTCAATGCATGTTTACTTTTGGTGGCTCAAAGTGTATTGACTAATTTGATTGCTGTGATAATTTGACATGGTTACAGAGTAAAAAAGAAAAATGTAAAACAGTTTACCAACAAAGCTATGTGATCCATGCTTTGCTGACAGTGATACTTTAGCAATTTTAATAATTATTTATTTTTCTTTAACAGGTTTTATGGACATTTCAAGAATGCCCTTAATATATCGTTTTTGATTGTCCTACTGTGAGCTATGTTAGAACTCCTGGCACAGTCCTGCATGTATTCCCAAAGGATTTAGATTTAATAATAACATGGCTTTCAAATTGCAGATTTCCATTGTCTGAGATTGAAAGCAGAGCCAAGGATGTCTTGGAAGACGTGAGGGGCAATCGATTCTGCGTCCGCAACATGCACTTCTCAGACAATATGCACGAAGCATCCCACTACACTAAAAAGCATCGCCCCAGAAGCCTTCGCAAATTACTTCCCAATGCAGTTCCAACTAATTTTCAGCACACGCTGGCTCCGGTGATTAGTGGACAAAGAATTAGTTATATATGTTTGTATATGAAAAGAGTGCTCTCTATAAATATGGCTTATAAATTATCTCGCAATCTAATGAATTAGTGTGGGTAAAAGGAAACATGATGACCGTTTTTGACTTTTTGGGGAATATTTACATCGATGTTATATCACACAAGTTGCGCTCGCGTCTCAAAGCAAGTGTACTTTAAAAATGTGTCAATCTCCACTTTCACTTAATTTTTTTAAATGTGTTGGTTAACATGCCTTTCTGTACGTAGAGTACACTGATGGAAGTACAGACCATCACCAATGAGATAACATCAGACAGGTCCATTATCCCAATGGTGAGGCCAAGCCACATTCACGTAGTAATGTTTTTGCTGTTGGATGTGGTCACATTTAGAATACAAATGTACCTTTTCAATTGGACTCTTTTCTGATTATATAATTAATATACAGGAGCAAGATTCATCATTGATCACTATTCAGGAGTCAACAGCAACATCACTCACCTATCAAGTAATTATTGTATACTAATCCTTTATATGCGACTGAACAATACGTGCATGTGGCCTACTTCGAATTGAAACATATTGAAGATTATTATGTATGATATTATTTATTGAAAGGAAGTGGCTTGTAGGAGTGTCTCTCAATATATACCATCGTCTGCATCTGATGTTTTCTTTTAAATTTGCTTTAACAATCGTATTTAAATAATTACATTTTTATTAGGGGATGCTGGAACTTTTACGACAATACCTTCCTCATTTGAAACTGGTCCAGAGTATGAGGTATGCATAGTTATAATTTGTGCTACATTGGTAGTTGTGGATCTACTTTATTTGGTTTGATAGTAACATAAGCATTTTATTTTTCCAAAAATGCACAATACTGTTCGAAAAGTGCAAAAAATTCAATCAGCAACCTTGTTTTAACTATCACCCATAGACCTGCAACAATTAAAGTAAAACCTCCCAAAAACATACAATGAAACTGAAATGTATGTAACCTTTAACTGTATGAAAATGTTCTGTTTTTTAAATAACATTTAGCTTCCTACCCAAAGCAGAATACATTAAAATGAAAACATTACAGCGCAAACTAATTTGGGAGGCAACATTTCAATCACTGTTTTTCAGGATGATATCTCATAAACTCCATGTGACATCTTGGAAGGTTATCCGGTCAAACATAAAATATATACGTAGAAAACGTCACACGTTCCAAGTGTTCGACATGATCTTGCTAAGAATTTTCAAATTGTTTTACAATGACCAACCTTATCATTTCAGGTCGACAATTATTTAAAACAATTTTGTTGAGAAGTACTTTGTGAGATCAAAGATTGTACAATTAAATGTGCTCGACAATTAACTTTTTTTTAAATGAATGTTTTGTCCAAGGAATGTACCACTGAAGTGGTCGAAATGTAAGAGACGCATAGAACAGAGGTATACAAACAATAATCGGAAATATCATTTATTATCATATCGGAATGGCATTGTAATTATTGTATATTTTAATATGTTTGAATGTTTTACGAATGTAAAGCAGGTTCCATTTGTAGATATGTACAGATGTTTCTTTGGGTGGAAAAGACATTTGCTGGGTTTATACATTGTAAAAATGCTCTTTTTCTGCTTTGTCTTGTGGTCGGCACATCGAACGCCACTGTTTCAAAGAAAGTAAAGGAAACAAGGGTAAAGAACAAACAAGTTTGTTTAGGAGAGGTTTTTAAGTAGATATTTTGCTGATATTATGTTTTGTAGTTGTTAAATCATATCTTCTGTATGTGTGCTACGAATTGAACATATTTTAATTTCAATCTGTTAGAGGACCAGGAGAAGGAGGAGCATAAAGACTCCGACAACAACAGAAACTAATGATGCCGCTTGCCAAACGGATGTGACTATGGAGCAACTACCTTTTGAGGTACAGCATGGTCCAGTCAAGGTTCAGAGTTGTGTTGCAGATGTCTAGTGGCCGGAATATGAACGCAATGTCACCAGCGAGCCATGGAAAGTAAGCACGGATCATGATGAAACTGAAGACACAGAAGATTTATTGGAAATGTTTGCAGACCAGATAACACAATTTACACCCTCTAAAAAATGTCCACCGATGAAACATTCAATTATCCCTGTTTCTCCAATTCATGCGGAAATATCACAGCCCGAAATAACTGAAGCATCTTCGCAAATCATTGACGAATCTGCTCATAATCTCGACTTCAGTATTCCTACTTTGGGGGAGTTGTCCACTAGCATCAAATCGCAAACCACAGAACTGAAGGATGATTGGCTTTTAAAGGAGCAACAATACATTGTATTCAACTGCTGCCTGCTAGAGATTATACAAATGATTAAATGTGATCATAAATTACATAGGAGAATATGTGGGGTGTCATTGGTGAATTTTCCTTGTGTAGTCAAAGGCACTAACCTGAAAAGAAATTCCAGGTGAGCTGTGTCCACCAATTTAACACATTTTCATGGTCGGCGCAACCTATGCTTGGAAAGGTGCCTGCTGGAAATGTACTTTGTTCATCTGCTTTGCTGTTCAGTGGATCAACTTTCAGTAAAATTTCAAGTTTCCGTCAATTTGTGAGACTTGAGTTACTTGCTAAAACACAGTATTACAAATATCAGAAGGATTTCTTGTTCCCTGCTGTTATCCAGGCCTGGAAACACAAACAGATATCAATTGACAGTACACTCGCTGGCAAAAGGGCCATGCTTGCTGGCAACAGACAGCGTGACAGCCCAGGAATTTCCGCTAAATACTGCACTTAGCACTTCACTTTCAAGACCTGGATAGGAAAAAAAATAGTGTGTTTGGTCATCGTGGTGGTGTCTGAATGTACATCATCTGTTGCCATGGAGAAACATGGTTTCATTAAATCATTCGAACTTCTGCAATCCATGGGAATGCAAATAGACCTGATAGCCACTGACAGGCACGTTGGAATAACAAAGGCCATACAAGAGCAGTTCCCACACATGGAGCATGAATTTGATTCATGGCGCGTTGCAAAATCAATTTCTAAAGAAATTAC
Source organism: Ambystoma mexicanum (assembly GCF_040938575.1). Lineage (NCBI taxonomy): Eukaryota > Metazoa > Chordata > Amphibia > Caudata > Ambystomatidae > Ambystoma > Ambystoma mexicanum. The sequence goes on along the minus strand of NC_090926.1, from coordinate 873,288,432 downwards.
AGTTGCTGGTGAACAGAACATTTTAAAGTGGTTTCAGACTTTCAGCAACCATCTTTGGTGCAGCTCAAAAATTTGTAATGGATATGTAGACATTCTACTTGAAAAGTGGCGTTCGATGATGCACCGGTGTTCAAACAGACACTCTTGGAGAGAAAATGAAAATTTCCACGAATGTGGACATGGACCTTTGACTAAGGAGCAGGAGCGTAAGAAGAAGTGGTTGGTGTCCGGTTCCCCTCCTCACGCAGCACTGGAGAAAATTGTGTACGACAAAATGCTTTCAAGAGACCTGAAGGGACTCGCCGAATTCCATCACACTGGAGATTTAGAGGTGTTCCATAATATGTGCTTAAAGTACAGGCCAAAAAGGGTTTATTTCGGCAAACACGGTATGGAGGCCAGAACAAGACTGGCTGTACTTGCGCACAACGAGAACGTTGGGAGGGAACAAAAACTGCAGGAACTTTTTGGATGCTTTGTTTACCAAGTAGCGTTTACAAAATGAAGCAAACAGTGGGGGGCCAAGCCAATGTTCCAGGAAATGGATTTTGACTTTGTGAAAGCTCTGTCCTTGACTGTGCTGGCCATGCATACGTATGGAATGGCTACAGAGCTTTTTTCCAGGCCCCAGACTACGCCACACAATATTGCAAAAAGAGGCTTGTCCTCCAAAACTTGAACTTGTTGAGAGGTTGACACATTTTTCACAAGCAAGTTTCAATATGTTACCCAATGTTTGGACACTGTATTGATTAAAAAAGAAATGTAACAGAATAAAACTTGCAATGTTAATGTTCAATAATGTATTTTTATTTATTTATTTTTGCCGATGTAATCGTGTTAAATATGCATAAATGGTTTCATTTGACCTTTCCTCTCTTTATATTGCTTTTCCTCTGTCATTGTATATATATTAAAAACTTAAAGGTCAATGTGATTTATTTGAAGTATGCCTTTATTTCAAAATCATGGAAAAGTTTTTGGTGATTGAATTCTTGAGAAGTATGCTTTTCGATTCTCTAAATCTTTCTTTGTCGCTCCCTCTCCGGGTATGTGGACGACCCACATGGTCTCTGTCCTCTCCCGTTTCTCTTCATCGCTCATTAATAGTAGCACCAGATGGGAAGTAATGGGCCCCTCTGGTTGACCCTCACCCCCTGCAACCCATGCAATCCCTGGCATTTGCGCTCATGGCCTCCCCTTAGCAGTGGCCTAGCCCCTTTTGCGCCCCTCTGCTCCACCCTCCTACCCCTTTCACCTGCCTGCTCTCCTTTTTACTCTGCACTTCCCTTCCCACACCAGCACTCTGCATTTCGCCAACCGGCACTCACATCCACACCTCATCCTTGCACTTCTTACTAATGCACTTGCACTATCCAAATTTCAAATTAACTAGTAGGTGTGACCGCTATTGTTATCTTTTTATCCCTTGTCCCAAACCACCTCCCCAACCCCCCACTTGGAAGCCTTGTGGCACCTTGAAAGACCATTAGTTTTATAGGCGCATTACAAACATCCCACAAAATCTATTCAAATAAATAAAATTCAAACAAGGATCGACGGAACAGTAAACATTAGTTTTGTGGTTGATATTAATCAAGAAATCTTACCAGACAGAGGTGGTAGGGGTGCTAATGTTTGTATGCATTAGCCCAACTGCATTTACCCACATAGCTCATTGACCATTTGCTTGCAACTCTCACCACCCGCCATTGCCCTGGTTTGGTTCACATGTACATTGTAGATCACATTTACCATTCATGTTATGCGATAGTTGTGGTTGTGCACTTGATGGTAAATGTATCTATTGGGAACACCCACGAACAACTGAGCTAAAGACACTCTGTCCACTTGACCATTATTTTACTGACATATGGACCATTGTTCTAAACCTGATACATATTTCCAATCATGCAAGCATAGGTAAACGTGCGTAATGTCATCCGTGGATATGGCGATGCAGAGGGAATAAGTATGACTAATAAAAGTTGTTTTTATCTGTATGAAGTGGAGGTGTGTTCCTCCTAGAGTAAACGTTTTCTGGAAAGTGTCATGGAAAGTGGTGAAAAGGATGGCATCCCAGATGCGCACATTTAGATTGTAATCGAACAAAGGCCTATGTTCCTAATTGCCTCATCAGGACACCTGGGCCCTCTTTTCCCCCTAACCTCTGCCCACCATCTTTGGGCCTCTACACCAACCATCTTGTGAGGCACAAAAACTCAAGGTCTTCTTCGACACTGCTCTTTTCCCTCACCGCCACCCTTCATGGACCCTACCAAGAAGTCCCACTCCAGCTCCACCTACTCATAGGCGTTCTTCCTTTTCTCAACTTCCCCCAGAAGCTCAATGTCTGCTGGATTACTGCAACAGCCTCTTTCTCAATCTCCCTCTTTCCTCCCTTTGCCCCCTCAAGCTAATCCAGAATAGGGCTGCAAGACTTATCCTTATCCTTGCCCTTGAACCTGATGTACTGCATCTCTCCAGCCCTAAAATCTCTGCACTTCCTCCTGGTGGCTGCAAGGATCGAATTCAAGACCACCTTCATCATCCACAAGGCCCTCTTTTGCATTATCCCTTACACGATTCACAGCTAATAAACCAACTGCCGCTGTGACAGGTGGTCTGTTAATCATGAATGTCACAGGATCCCAGGACCATCCTCCCTGTCAGTACCAGCAGCCATCACCACACTTCACTTCCTAGCGGTCCCCTGCTTGCTGGCTTACATACCACCCGTGTGAGTCGCCTGTACTAGCACTGAACCCGAGGTTCTACTCATTGGCTCCCCTTAGCACTTCCCTCCCAGATCCTCCTCCAGCACTTGTCCACCCCTCGGCTCCTCCTTCCATCCCCTTCACCAGCACCTCTCCACAATGCACTTGCACAGGCAAATGCCACGAGGCCTAGTAGGACAACAACAGCATATTACTGTTTTGCCATTGTTATTATTTCCCATGTTCTGTTCACATCGAGCATTCTGGCGCTTTGAAACACAATTCTCTTGTGTAAAGCGCCTTACAAATGCTAAATAAAATAAACACTAGATAGATAAACCACATTGAATTCCCGGCTAGCAATAATGGTTACTTCAAGTGCGATAAAAGGCAACAGACAAAATAGGTATGAGTACACAGGGCCTGATTCATGGAATTTCTTGCAGCGTGCAAAGTGACTTTTCACTGATGCAAAGTGATTGCACACTGCCAACAAGCACCCTGATTCACGGAACAGTGCAAAGTGTCTTTTTGCAGTGCAAAGTCACTTTGCACTGCAAAAATACCCTTTGCACTGCTCCGTGAATCAGGGTATGTTGGCAGTGCAAAGTCACTTTGCACCAGTGAAAAGTAACTTTGCACAGTGCAACAAATTCCGTGAATCAGGCCCACAGTGTTTCAAAGCCTCACCTTGGGGTGCCTGTGACTACTTGATATGAGAATAAACACACGGGAGACATATGTAGTGTGATCACGCAATCTCACCCAGTATTGCCTGGTGGTACGCATGGCTGCTTCAGGTGCGTAAGTGAGTATGGATGGACATGCAGGAATTATAGTAAGAGGCGTACAATGTATGCCAGAAATATAAGTTGCGAACAAACGAATCAAGGGTGGAGCAGAGACTTAGTAATGAAGGTCTGTAGGTTTGTATGCTTTGGGCCATGAAAGAGTGCGGTACGAGCGAGAGATAGCTCTAGAGGTAACAGCAATACACAATTTTCTGGTGTGTTCTCCTGTTGAGGCACATATTTTTAACTGGCCTTTATTTTCTAAACCACGTGTCAGAAGCGCAAGATCTCATGCTGTATTTTTTTTGTGGCATTTATTCTCCAATACCTAACCCACCCTTCGCTTGCTTAGATCACTGAATACAGGCTGGCATTGTTATTTGTCCTTGAATGAAACACACTAACAGTTCGAAGGACACAATGTGTCGAATAGCCACAAAAAATTGATAACATTGACTATTGAAAGTGGACATAAAAAACTTCAGTTTCTATTTCTGGGATCTGTTGTTCGGAGCGGTTGTTATGCTTGACATTGAATGGAACACCCTGAAATTATGTAAGCCTAACTTTACATAATGTTTTGGGTGATTGAAAACGGCATATATGCTGTGCGCTTGATGACTATGTGACGAAAAGAATGCAGATCGTACATAGTTATGTTGAAGAATATTTGTCACGTGCTATAACCGCCCAAGTGTTGCACTTGCGGTTTGTTCTGCCTTTCGCAATCATATATTCTGTGCAGAGTTGTATGTTGTTAGGTGGCCTAATTTTGGTGAAGACACCTGCACCCACAACCTGTGTTCAGGCTAATGATATCTACACCGCTTTGTCCCGTGGCATATCCCGGTGTGCAGCGACCATTGCATCCCTGAGCACTGTTAAGGCGGGGAGGGGCAGAACCTTTTCCCTGTGCCCTTGTGCTCCCTGGGGTTATTTATTTATGCATTTGATACAGCGCACAAATTCCTCAGGTATCTTGACGCTAGTCTCGTTGGGGTGCATTAGTTGGGTACATTAGTTACATTGGGTTGCAAAGGTTACAGTCTACTCTACTTGAAAAGAGGTGCATGAGAGTTTCATTTTACAATAGAGAAGAAGTTAAGATAGGGTGGTGGGGCAAGGCAGAAGGGTAAGCAATAGTCTTAGGGGGGTGTAGTCAGTTGAACAGCCATGTCTTCAGGTTTCTGCAGAAGGTCCAGTATGCCTGTTCTTTTCTGAGAGTAAATGGCAGATTGTTCCAAAATTTGGCTGCCATTACCGGGAAACTCTTTCCTCCTGCTGAGAGGTGTTTGAACCTGGGAATCTTCATGAAGTGAGAGTTGGACGACCTCACAGGGCGGGTATGGGTGCACTTCTCTGCACCCCTTGACAGGTAGGTCGGGGCAGTGTTAGAGAGACAACAGTGGATCAGGGCTAATGTTTTGAATTGAATCTTTTGCCGGATGGTTAACTAGTGTGCAGCTCTCCTGGCATCTGATTTGGAGAGGCCAATGGCCGCTCGGAGGGCGTTATTCTGTTTTGTCTGGGGTTTACTTAGGTTCGTTCGGATGTGCCAGTAAATAAGGCGTTGCAATAGTCCAGCTTGGCTCCATTGATGGCTATTGCTATTGTAATGCAGTTAGGAATTGAAAGGAATGGCCTACTGGCATGAAGCAGTTTGGCTGTGTAGGATGCCGCTGATGCCGTTGACTTTACGTGCCGTGAGACGTTGATGTTGGCATCCAGGTAAACTCCCAGGGTTTTGGCAGTGGTGGAGGTGGTGATGCAGTTACCATTGATGGTGAGTTCTTTGTAGGCTGGATCAATGTTAAGCAGTGTTTTGATTGAGTCCACAATGAGGATTTCCGTTTTTACGTCATTGAGACAAAGTTGGTGGGAGGACATCCAGTTTTGAATGAGCTCATAGACTGTGTTTATGGTTGCTTAGTCCTGAACGTATGATCCAGAGAGTGGGATAAGGAGCTGCGCTACTCTCACCACTTAAATTATAATGTCCTCTGTCTGTGGTTCAACGTAAGACGTTCCTATCTCTGCCCTTTATTTCCGGAAGGGGCCGCTATAGGAAATGGGTGCACCTAGCTCGCCTTCCCATTCAGTGGTCTGATAATTCTGTGCACTTTCCTGCATGTCATGGTGTGACCTACTCCCCCGTCTTGACATCTGTGTTAATTCCGTATGGTGTGGGTGTTGCTCATTTGTTTTTGCCCGGTACTGAATTAGAACGTAACTTGTTAGCTAGCATATTTTAATGTGTATTTTCGATTATAAAATGGCTACTGAAATACATTCTTTTATTCTGTCATTTACATAGCTGTTGAAGAGGGGAGGTCGAAATCTACCCCTGCTTCCCCTTCCCCCAGACAGATGGATCGGAAGAAGAACAGAAAGAAATATGCTTGCACGCACCATTCTGCACCAGTCCCCAGCACCCCAGTAAGTGACAGATATGCTGAGAGGTACCCACTCTGCCAACCCTACAGCCCAAAAGCAACACAAACATTGCCCAGAGTAAATGAAGACACCTCAATTGACAGTCTTGACTAAAAGCACCAAGAAGACAGACTCAATGTCGTTGGAGACCTCATGACATAGCGGCGTTAGACATGAAGTACGCGTGCCATCAGCACATCGGGATACAATCATACACCCACATACACGAAGAACATATGATATTTTATTTTATTTATATCGCGCTCGTACACAAGTGTTTCAGAGCGCGATCAGACAAAGGGAGGGGATCAGGGGAGAACAAAACAACGATCTTACTAGGCCTAGTGACATTAAAAACACGCATATGCGCCAGTTCTTTGAGATTAGAGGACAAATACATTTACACCCTGCTTTTGCTTTATTATTTTGTTCATTATCTTGACTGCAGCAGTGCTGAAACAACAAGAGGCAAGAGACCCTGTTTAAAAGCTTGCAGATGCTTACGTGCAAACAACCCTATGGAAATGCAGGAGCACTCGAGGGACCTGACAGAGCCATGAGCAACTAAACTATGTATACTGTATGGAGCAATGCAGACAAGTTAGAAGCAATGCCATGCCTTGATTTAGGGAAAATTACAGCATGCCGTAGCTGTCTGAGTGGAGCTGGATTCAGCGTGAACAAAGGAGTCAACCTTGTGAGCCAGGCTGGCTACCAAGGACACTTGTCGAAGATAGCATTCCATTCCCCGAACTTCAGTAAACTTCAGCACAGCAAATACTAACAATTCTTCATAAATTCAGACTAATTCTGAGCAGTGTCCAGTCATAGTTTAGAAAAAAAAGGATCGAATGACCTTTTTTTTTTCGAAAGCAAAAGGACCGAAAAAAAAAATTCAAATGCTTTTTTATTTATTTAGATATTTTTTTGTATAGTATGCATAAAAAAGTTAAAAAAAAAAAAAAGAAAATGGGGGGTTGGGGGGATCCCCCCTATTAAAAGAAACTAAAAAAAAAAAAGCATTCAAAACTTTTTTTCCCCGCCACTTTTGGTATCGAAAAAAAGGCATTCGATCCTTTGTTATTTCGAACAAGTCACCTACAACCATTCAGAGCTGCAGAAGCTCAGAAACACAGTTGTTGAACACGTGGTCCGGCAGAGCTGACATTGAGTCAAGACTGACAGCTGGGAGCGAAGGACATCCTCATGAGCCAGACATGACTAGCAACAAAGTATTACAGAAGAGACCGCATGTTGAATGGTGAGAGCGAGCACTCGCATAAAGCATCAGTGGTTCACACACATATAATGCAGAGACATGGTTATTCTTTGTACCTTTTCAAGGTAAAAAGAATAACCATTTCGAGCTGGGAACAGATTCTCTCCCAGGCCTGGGGGCACCAGCTCTAACCAATCACTGTTCAAGGTCCAATGAGAAGACCCTCACACTGCAACATTTTTGTTAACTAGATCATTGGGGACAAGCAAGGCCAGCCATCTGACATAGGAGAGCCAATTAGATAATACATGTAGGGTCTGCTATAGGTGGACTATTACTCAGCGCCCAATCACAGAGTGCAATAGGTTTTCTGGGAACTGGCCCAAGCTGTGATGTTCGCATGATGCTGTTGTATTACAAAACTGGCAAGCTCTGAGACAGAGTGCTTGGACCCTTCTTCCGTGCACTGATCCCTGTGGACTTTTGGCCATAATAAACTACAGTTTGAACTTGCTGTTTGTGTGGGCCTCCGCTCCTTTTGGCAAAGGGAAGGTGTTGGGCTTTCCTTGAGTTCTGGATCCATGGACTCCCAGTAGCCCTAACCTACCTGGGTGTTTTTCTCTAACCCAACACTGTATTCTACCGTTCTGCTCATGCTATAGTTTCCAGCTCCCGTCTGATGGATTTCTTCGATCAACATTGGATGATAATAATCAACAGCGTTTCTGTGATTAACATTATTGCTGGTCGATCGCCAGGGACCAGTATGTCCTTTAGCAGTCGCAGCAATAAGGAGCAACCTGTCAGCGTTTATGATATGAAAACCAGCTGATGTGAAGGCGTGGAAACGACTCCTTATCTTCTGATTAATGGAACACCATGTGGGTTTGAAAAGAAAATCGGCGATGTAACCGAAGGACAAAAAGAAGCGAGAAGAAATGAAACACGTAATTAATCGATAGCTGAACACAATCCGCTTTTCATGAGGAATTTATACAAAAAGATTCGGAGCATGCAATGTTTGCTGGCTATATCTTCTATTGTCTAAATCTTCGTGGACATAATCTTCTATTTTGAGCGTTATGTAACATTGTAGACTATTGTTGTTTTCTTCTCCTATTTGTGAAAAGAAAGAAACATTTTGTGCTGTGAGAGGATGTGTGTGTTTATCTTCCTGGTTCTGCGTTAGGTAACGTTATGGCGTGGGTGATGACCGTGTAGGTTTAGCTACGCTGGCCACGAATGTCATGAACGTAGGTGGAGCATATTGTTTGGACAAGTGATGTCAGTTTAAGCGGCGGGCGATCTATATTCTTGCCGCGAGGGTACTTGAACTTAGAGCGATGTATCGACGGATAAAATTAGCACAAGATGGTGTTGCCCAACCCGTTGTTTTCGCATGTGTAAATGTGAGGAAAACTAAGGTTAGATGCATGGGACATTTTTTTAAGATAGATTACAGTATGCTTAAAAAGACATGCCCGATTGATTGGGACAATAACGTTTCTGAGCGAACTTCCCCATTAATGTTAATTTCTTCTGCTGAGGTACATTCTGCGTCTACTTCATCTATAAGAAGTGGATATCAACCAGCGAAACTTGAGCAGGACTTTTCCCTGGCTGCCACCTAGCTTCACTTCTCTTTCACTGTTTGTAGCAAACCAAATCCTTTGGCATGGGACTCTGTGCATTAAACATTGTAAGCCTCAGGCGGCATGACCATTCTTATGGCATGGTGCACAGAAGGCCTTTCTGATTCTGCCAGCCCTGCGACAAAGCAGATCTTCACCATCTAGTAAAACGCAATATTCCACAAAGCCAGATTTGAGATCCATTCATTTATGTTATCTCTCAAGAAAATGCAAAAATGACCATGAGGTTCCAAGTGAGCACATCGAAAGAGGCCCAGAGAGAACAGCCCACATTCAATTACTTTGAGGAAATATTTCCAGTGCCCACACCCAAGATTTAGTTTCCATCTTGCTGAAAACCAGTCCTGGAAGTCGAGCACTGATTTCATCTTGCTGGATTTTAACTTCAAGGTCCTAAGTCCCAGGTCTGATGCCATGCCTGCTAATGCTTGGCTTAGATCTATGAAGCACTGACTTCTTCCTGGGACAATCAGTGATTCTAATTCAAAACCCAGCCTACTTATGCTCATACACTACTCCACGTATCTTATCTCAGCTAACTATGGAGAAAATATCATGTCTCTCACAGGTACAGAGCACACCCACCATTATGTAATGTAAGAACCAACTATCACATATGTGAACCAGCAAAGTCACACCCCTTTATAATGTGACAACCAGCTAAAATATACCCGCCATTTCATAATGGGAGAATTTTGTAGTGTGCAACTTAACATAGGCATTACTCTATCTTCAACCTTTACATTTGGAAATCCTCCAACATTGTAAACGTAAGCTACTTCTGTGATATTAACCCCTTAACTGCGGAGCTTTAATCAAGTATATGGGAAAAGGTTGAGCATACTTGTCCTTAGCACTGCAAGCCACATAAGCATTGCTTTAATCTTATTTAAGATCGTTTGCTAACTGGTGTTCCGTTAGCATTGGTAACACAGTTCAGCGATTAGGAGTACTAATTGCAGTTAGATAATAATAGTGTGGCTAAAGGCTTTCTAAAGCTCTTTGGTGAAAGTGTTGTAAAAAAAAGATATTATCATTATTAAACCTGGCTGCCTGAATTGTATCTAAACCACTACATTTGTACCTTTTGATTCTGAGAACCTTCTAGGTTAGGTTTTTTACAAGACTTTTTGCTGTCCTTTGTCCGGCGCTATATACATTCTTCTAAATGCTGTATAAAACATTTTGCTCATTTCTACTTATTCAGGACTTGTTGAGCTGGTCACTGAAACCCAGAGGCACTAGCTCGGGGACCTTCTATGAGCAAGGAAATAAAGAAAATCACTTCTATCTGAATGAGGCAGCAATTTATACGGAATAGCAATCTGAATAGCCAAGGGGTGTTCTGTTTTTTTTTTTTAAAGTGAGACATTTGCAGCATTAACAATATTTTAAGTCTAAGTAGAGCTAGCTCCAGATGAACTTTGGCCCTTTTACCACAAAAGGCCTCTATGATGCAGGAAATGCCTTCTGGAGGGATGGGGCCTTCTGTCCTTGTCCTACCACTTCTCTGTGTGTGTTTTTCTCTGTTTTCTGCCACTGAGGTCCATCCTGGACCTCTGGCATTGCAGCTCTTCATTCTTCTCTTTTGTTGAACATCACCAAAGGGATACCCTTATGGCACCCATGCATGGGTGTACACCCTTGTACCCCTTATGTGTGTTTTTGGGCACCTGTGTATTGCCCACAGAGCCGGGTATGGCCATGGTAGCAACTACATCCTGACTTGACAACGGCTCTGAGTTTGCTCCATTTTGGGACACCCATGCCGTGCCATAGGAATGAATGGATTCCTGACAGAAGGCAAGATGGCCCCTGTGGCCTCTTGGTTTCTGTTGCCTTTTATCTTGTTTCCCAAAATCTTGGAAAGCCCTAACTCTGTCCCTTCCTCCTGAATGGCTGTTGGGTGGAATACCATATATGGTTCTGGGGCTGTCTCCTGTCGGACTGACTGGAGCCTTCCCAGGTGTTGTGGGTTAACCCTAGGGGTGGGACCTGTGAGAATGGAGTCAGAAGTGAAATCATATTCTCTGTTGTGGATGTCTGGTTTCTGTGTGTGTGACACAATGAATGAGACAGCCTGCTTGAAACTGACATGAATGCAGTGAGTGTGCTGAAAGGCTAGGTACTTGCCCCAGTCCACATCTTTTGTTATGGGTGTATGGGTGGAGTGAATGGCCTGAATCCCTGTGAGCCTGATTGTTAGTTATGTTATGTCAACAGATTTATATTGCACCAAGCCCGAAGGTATCCAGACGCCCCTTAACAGAGAAAGTGAGCCGACAGTTTCCCAGTATTACTCAAACAAAGTGGTCTTCAACAATTTCCTGAACACAAGGTGGTTTTCTTCCCTACGCAGAAGTTCTGGTAAGGCGTTCCAGGCTCGTGCTGCCAGTGCGTGCAAGGCACAGCCGTTTCCATGGGCTCTTTTTATGCAATCAGCTTCTAGGCTGCATGCCTTGGCGGATCAAAGGTTTCTTTTTGGGTGGTAGACCTTTAACCTATTCTTGAGGTATGTCGGGGCATTACCAAAGACACATCTATGGCAGATGGACAACAACTTGAACTGGATCCTTGCTGAAACAGGCAGCCATTGCAGATCCCTCCGTACCGCAGATGTAGGTTCAGCATGGCTCATCTGATGTATGATGCGTACTGAGGCATTCTGTATTTTTTACAATTTCTGAACGTCTATTTTATATGCCCCACCTAGGAGAGCATTACAATAATCTACCCGGGGAAGTATTGCAGCTCTGACCAGCTTCATACGGTTTTCCTTAGAGACCAAAGGGGCAACTTGCCACAACACTTTAAGGTGGCAATTAGTGTTTTTCACTATTGCCTCCACATGGGCACCACTATCTAGGCTGGCCTCCAGGTAAGTACCTAAGGTCTTCACCTTAGACATCACTGCAATCTGGCTACCGTTGATCATAAAACTTACAAAGGCCTGGCTCAACTTATCTCTGGCATGCCGAGACCCATAGAGCATGAGTTTTGTCTTTGCTGCGTTTAGGCATAACCAATTAGTGGTCATCCAACCCTTGATGGTCTGATAGACCAAATCCAGCTTTCTCTGATCATTTTCCTGGTTCCCACTGATCTCGAGTGCCAACTGAAAATAGTCTGCATAATTACAGAAGAGATCCAGGTTCTCCAAATCCATACACAGCAGCACAATGTATATATTAAAAAGTAGGGGAGAGAGACATGCCCCCCTGGGGGATTTCACAGTTAGTGATTACAATTTCAGAGGTGTTTCCACCCCAGTAAACTGTTCAACGACTACCCTCGAGAAAGGACTTTAGCCATTTAATCGCCTCTACTGAGAGTCCCCCTACAGTGGCCATCCAATCAAGCAAGATCTTGTGATCGAGCAAATCGAAGGCTACCGATAGATCCAACAATACCAGCAGCTCCAATTTGCTCAGCTCTAACTTGGATAGCATATGGGTCTGTAGATCTAGTAGTGCACTCTCAGTGCCATGAAAACTGCAGAAACCAGATTGCTTTTTATGTAAGATGCCTTCGCCTGAAATATGAGTCTGTAGTTGTACCGTGGCAACTTTATCGGTTTCTGGAAGAAAAGGGTATTAGTAATGGGTCTAAGATTTGCGGCATCATTTGGATCTTAGCCCGCCTTCTTTAACAGTGGGGTAACTGCTATGTCTTTTATAGATTGCAGAATGACACCTGTTCGAAAAGAGGCGTTGACAAACCTATGGAGAAACGGAGCAAGAATTTCCTTATGTTCCAATATTGTCTTAGAAGGGAGGAGTTCTCCCGGGCAACTGGTGGGGTGCATAGTTCTAAGAATATTGTGAATTTCTACCGAAGTCATCTTGGAAAACCTAAAGCACACAGATGATTTCCCCTGACTCTGGGTTCTATGCTCTATGCTCTGGGGATCCACCTTTGCATTTACACTACCCACCTCCTTATTTTCCTTACTACTGCTTTCAGTCGTAACTGTAGGATGTAGATCTTGCCCAGTTAGCTCTTCCCTGATCTTTTTTTGTGCTAGTTGCAGTTTGTCGGAGAAAGCTTTTTGAACTCTAGTCATCTTTTGGGGGTTTGATAGTCGGATTTATGACTGGATTTTTCCCTAGATCTAAGAAGTCGGAAGAGTTCTTTAGTTTGGTTTCCGGCCTAATTTACTTGGTCATTGTAGAAGCTACATTTTGCTTCTATAATCATGGCCTTATATTCCGTTGGTTTCCTGCCTGCATGAATGCTCTACTGTGTGATTGGCTACTGAGCTTGGCTCAGCCGGAGTGAATGAGGGACAGATGTGTATATCTGGAGACATCTCACTTACCAATTTGTTCAGTAGCTGAAGTCGAAGCTTAGCAAGAAGAAGCCGCTCCTTGAAGCCCAGCTCGAAGAGAAGTCTGCTACTGCATTTCTTCAACAATGCGAAAGCTGTTGTCTTCCAAGGACTGATCCAGAGAGGACTTGCAAAGGAGACCTCTCGCCGAGCTATGAGGGACCATCGTGCAAAACTGCTACTCTTCATCAAAGTATCCTGGAAACCAGTCCCGTTTGCCTGCCGTCCAGAGAATGGGTCTTCGAAGTCCAGAGGAGGAGTGCCGGACGTCTCGAGCCAGAGAAGTCCATTGGTGTCGCCCATGGTCAGGAGGTGCATTTTGTGACCGCTGTAAGCCGTTGCTGTCTACCGGCCAGAAGAGGGGGTACCCTGGCATACTGCTGCTGGACAGCTGCGAAAGGTCCAAACTGCCTAAGAATATTTGAAAGAACATCCATGCATTCACCGCTGACCACTTTTTCCTGCCAGAGAGTCCAGAGTAGTTGGGTGCCGTGGAAGGTCCAGCAGTGGCTTTCCTGTCAACAGAAGCTATTGAAGTTGTCCCAAGGGTCCAGACTTGGTGAGGGTACGAGGTCCACTCCAGTTGTCGAATCCAGGTCGCCAGAAGCTGTCCAGAGGTCCGTGCTGCGGCTGCAGCACCGAAGAACCTGAAAGTCGGAAAACCATGCTATGCTGAAACCCGACACCAAACGTGACCTGTGCACCCGTCGCCGCCAGAAGTCATCGAAGGGTCTTTGGGTCTTATCTTCATCCACTGAGCCTTTAGGAGACAACAGCAAGTTTCTTCTTCACAGGACTTCTACAGTTGGAGAAATTGCTGAAGAGCCAAACTGCTGCCATTCCGAAAGATTTTGGTTCCTTTTTTATTCTTGGACTTCCTCCTCGGAGGGAATCGTCCAGTAAAGCCAAGAAACTCTGCCACTTCGCCTGCCAAGGCACCAAAGGTACCGTGATGAGGAAGAACGTCTTCTAGCCTCAGGAGTCATCCAGGGGTCCCAGATTCGTCTTGGATCCTGCTCTCCTGTGGCCTCTCAGGTTCTTTGGGGTGGTAGAATCTTTTAAAAGAAAGCACACAGTTATTGAACAATATTGGACTGTGCTGTAAAAGACAACATAAGTTACTTCTAACTTTTCTATTACAGTGGCCAGGTGTGGGGGTGATCACTCAGAATTACTTGTCTAGTCTAAAGAAAGCACTCAGCCACTGTTCATAACTAACCTGCCTTTCTTTCCTACTCTAAGTTGGTTACACCTTATTTAAGAATTCACCTGCCATTTAAAACTGTCTGTAGTGTGCGCAGTACTTACCAAATTTATGTAGTGTGTGGTACCATATAGTGTATATATTTACCATTCTCTGAATAGTTATTCCATTTATAAAGTGTTATTATTTATATGTATATACTGTTTGTAGAAGTAGCAATCCTTATGTTATACAAAGAAGCTGTGTTATCACCTAACATAGTGTGTGGACATTCCTTTGTGGGGGCTTTGGGGAAACACTGTACTTAAGAACCTGCCTGCATCACATCCTGAAAGCTTAAGCCTGTCTGCTCTACACATTTACCTAATTGAGAGCCTTGCTGGGCTTGTTCTGTGCCTTTACCCTAATTTATAGCTAACCCCCTCCAGTCTTTACAGCCTCACATTCCACTCTCTAGGGATCATTTTAAACATTCGTAATTTGCTGGCACCTACATGTGCACTTACTTGCTATGGGGTCCCCTGCATGCAATTTTCAACATACTCTAAGCAGGGAGTAACAACTTGAGAATAAAACTCTGTGGCATTGCCTTTACTTTTCAGTTTTATTCTCTGTTTTCAGGGATATAAAACACTGCATGCAAATATGCTTTGCAGGTGACATGTTATAATGTATTCCAATGGAATCTGCTAGATGTACCCTACGCATAAAAGCAAGGTGTGTTCTATTTGAACCTTTAGTTTTATTCCTGCATGAAACCAAACATTGCCATACAAACAAATGCTTTCTGGTGACGGAGGAGGAAATCCAAGCATAGATGCTGTCTGTGGTTTGCTGCCGTCCTACATCTCAGGACGGATGTAAAATGAGGTGGACTGTAAAAGGAATGCATAAAAGCATTTTACTCTTTCCAATTACGATCCAGTTCATCGACAATTGCCACCTATGTTATTTGAAGCCATTTAAGGTTTAACAAAGCTAGTCTCTTGGGATCATGGGTTGAATCACAGGATAAAGTCTGGAAGTCCTACATATAAGCCATTGCAATAATAAAGACAAGATCAAATTATGGATCTGATAAATTACTGTTTGTTTTTTGGTTGAGAGAAAAAAGTAATATGCAAGCTTGTAACTCTGTCCTTCATGGATACTTTATAATCCTAGATGTTATGTCTCTGAGACGGTTTTAGCTACCTTACCGTTGTATGAAAGCAGGTCAGTTTTCTTTATTGGAAACCAATAGAATGTATAAGTTGGCCGTCTTGACTCTATTCTTAGCTAGCCAGTAGCGATATAGGATAAGGAGTGTGTGCAATTTAAATTGTATTCCCTTAGTTATTCAGTTTTAGCAATAGCTGTGCCATCCCTGTAGAAATAGTTCATGTGTCCATGGCTTCTGATCGTATTCAGTTTGACTGGGTTAGGGATAGTTTCCCAGTCCCACTTGCTAGAAATGGTTACTGTAAATGAATTGTTCATCATAGATAGATCATAGATAGATCATAGATGGCCTCAAGCCTTTTAGAATATCATGAGTTGAGGGATTCCAACATGATTGCTAATGCTAGAACTGTTAAATTAGCTTTTGCAGCCTATATCAATTCCTCCATTCAGCAGCATGTATTGCATGTTGTGGGATGTCCGTTAGTCAGACAGACTGAAGTAAGGAACTCAGTGGCCCTTTATAATAATTTGGAGTGGTATGCAGTAAATATCCCATAAAGAAGTGTAAAGACATGAAGAAAACGAAATCTAAAAATAGCTAAAAATGACAAAAATGTTATTTAAATAATATTTGTGTTAGTATAATTTTTCAATCTTCAGTCTAAAACTTAACATTACTACAACTACATCCCAATAGAAGTAAATTGCTTTAAAATTGTAAAATAATTCTGAATAAGTAAATTAACCAAAAGGTTTTAACCACTTCCGTAAGAAACTATAAGTGATTTATGGCTTTCCAATTTAGAAAGCTAATGCATGTGTGGTATTCTAAAGGCAGTGCTCTGAGCACTATGGCTTCAGGATTAAAAACATTTTGAGAAGCTGGTCGAGTGTAGACAAGGGATTTTTGGTGATTTCGAATTTGTATTGAGACTGTGCAAGATATTGTCCCTTTTTAATGAAATATGGTGTTTGGCTGATGCCATAGTAATTGAAGGGTACAAGGCATTGCCCCTAATGCAATCCGTTTAAGAAAACATATTAGGGTGGTTGTGGAAGGGATTGAGTAAGTGGTTCCTTTCTTCCAGTCAATCACCTTCCTTCTTTGTGACATTTTTTTTTCTCATTTCAGGCATATATTTATATGTGTAACTCTGAAGGCAAATTGCTTATATTGGAGTCTTCAGGCAACCAATATTTATATATACTATTAAAAGACTGCATGGTGTCATCATCTGGATTTTATCCAATTATCTTTTTCTCTCCAACATTTGAGCAGCATTCTGGTAGAATATTCTAGTGCCTCAGTATTAAAATAGTAATGAAACCTTTTTTATTTTTTTATCTGTTTTTTATAAAAACAAAAATAACATCATCAGCATTCCATAAAAAAAAGAATGTAAGTGAGGAGTTAAAGTCTTGTTTCTATTTTGGCTGCAATCTTTAGTGTATTCCATGACATCAGTATCACCTGTAAAGGTCTCACTGTTTTTGTTTGTCTCCCAGTATAAAGAACCATATCAACTCTTCTGGCATCGCCTTCGGCTCCGGAGCTGCCCACATAGGTCAATTTCTAAGTGCAAACGCTATTTACATTTTTAACAGTGTACTCAGATATCCTTATCTTGATGTTGTACTGTACAAATTCTGCTCCAACAATGTGTAGAAGCTTCAAAGAAATCCAAGCTCTGCTTGTTTGTTGAAATCCTAGTTGGTCAGTGGGACTTGTTGTGTAGAGCTATTGAGTAATAAAGTGTGATACAGATGCATAATTTTAACTCTTACCATATTATTTCTTACAGTGTACCTGAATGTGTCTTTGGCTGCTATTACTGCCTTCTCCAACAGCAAAGCGATCTTAAGAAGGAAATGATGGAATCCAGCAGCAACACTTCTGAATATGTTGTCTGTTTCCTGGGAGGTTCTGAGAAAGGACTTGAGCTATATCCTTCCCAAGAGTTTTTCTTAAGTGAATCTAACCGAGCAAATGCATTTCCTCCTGACTTCTTGCCCGGTTCACAATGTCTCTATCCTGAATGCCCAGGGCTGTGTATGCCAACTGCTCCTCCAATCCGAGTGTCTGTTAAGCCCCTGTAATTGTTATGTGTGCCTTGTACCTGACTTGTGCTGTACTAGGCCTTATAAAGTTATGTATACAGTTTAGTGAAATAATCACAGGTAGTCTGAAGTAGCCTGGATCACAGTGTCCTTCTTCTCTTGGTTTCATTCATCTCTCAATAGAACGCTCTGAGTCAAGTCGGCATCATCAAACACCAGAGAAAGAGATGCTTAGCCTACTGGTTAATTTTGGTTGTTTAAAAATCGGTAATTCCCAGAAACTGCCTGAAGTAACACATGTTGTGGTGAACTAGTAACAGTTCTGTTTGGTACACTCTAAATAACTAACACACACTCATGCACATCAATATATGTATAGGTTGGTAATAAACAACATGATCGCAAAGCCCAAGTGAGGTGCGAGCAGGTGAGGAAAGAAGCTAGCTCGAATTTTGAGGAAAAATCAGTAAAAATACATCTGCAGCAAAAAATATCTGCAGTAAAAGCGGACTGGGAAAAACACATGAAACCATCTGGAGAGCCAAAGGTTGTAGACCCATTATTAGTGCAATCCCTAACTCTAGGGTATGGTTTTGAGGATTTGGGATATGCTTTTCAATTCTGTAAATGCTACTATCGGCTAACACAGTAGTGGCAAGCTTCTCTATGCAGTTACCATAAATCTGCCAGTCAGAGCTACCATGCTCCTCTTGTCTTTTGAGGCAACCTTTACTGCCATCAAACCGATAGCACAGCTCGCTATAATAATTGACTTGATGGTTTTCAACTTTAAATGTTGCATTCTTAAGTCAATACATGAGACTAAACACTAAATCAGAAAAATGTGTTGGTATATACCAATTGTTTCTTTTTCTTTTTTAAATTTCAAAATTTATATTGGTTTTAAATGGAACAAAGGAAATCACAGGAAGTACTGAACACGAAATTAGCACAATCACAGTCCCTGTCCAACCCCATTTATCCCGGGAACTCCTCCCCACACCCCCACCCGCGGCGGCCACCCGGTACCCAACAATGAAAAGAGATCAAACATGGTGTACAAATAAATTAAAATACAATCGCAACTACACGTACAATGCTACGGACCATCCATCAAGGCAACTTACCCCATGTAGCCAAGGGATCAATCGGAGAGGCAAGCAGACCACTCACCCCAGTCAGTTCCAGCACCACCATTTCCCATTTCCCTCAGGTGGCCCTTACACCCCTTTTGTATTTCGTGCAGATCCCCAGCCAGCTCATCTCCAACTCCGAACACCCCACATGAAGAGCTGCTGTGATCCTTTCATCCAAGTAAATCTCCTTCACCTTTGCTACCCACTTGTCATAGTCATGAAGTCAGGGGCACAGGCATGCAGGGGTCGCATGCACAGGAGACCTGGGTGGACACTGTCCTGGTGCCTTTGGCGCTAGGCTCATGAACAAAAGTAAACAAGAACATCCATTGAACACCAAAAGCTTTCATTCTCCAGCATGGGGTCTGGCATGGATTCACATGCTCATGAATATATTCCCCGTCAGGCTGGGAATCCTCGTTAAAGAAAAAATCAGTTTCAGTTTCGTTTCTGATCTGTCTTTCTTAGTAGTAACTAATCACTGGTCTCTCGGTCAAACTGCACCCTCCCTAAGCCTCTCCCCTGGCAGCCATCCTTAGATTTTTAGCGCACGTTCAAGTGTTGGGAGTCCTCGTGCTATAGCTCTCGAGCTTTTACTGCGTTTTGCGATTTTTCAAAGAGTTTAATCTCATTTTTTCGGTCAATCGGGCCTCAAGCGCCACCGTTTCTACTTCCGATCAACGGGGACCCGTTTTGGAATTTTCTATGCCCCTCAAGGGCCCAGCAGGTGAGAAGAAGAGGTCAGAGCGGCCATCCAAGTCCTTTGAGGGCGCTCTGGCGACGGGGGCCCAACAGAAGGCAAAGCACCGCAAGTCCGCGGGCACCGGGAGCGCAGAAGGGTCGGGCTCCTTGGCTGCCAGGCAGGGCGCACTTTCACCGACGCCATCAACCACGAGCCAACACCATGGTTCAGGGAAGAGAAAGTCCAAGAACCGGGTAAGATTCTGGAGAAGTCCCGGTCGATCTCGAAGGAGTCAGCCGAGGGGGAGTGAGGCGGTGACCCTCTCCCTAAGGTGAAGGCCTCAAACGCGCCCAAGGTGGTGAAGGCCTTGATTCACCCGGCTAAGGCCTCTATCGAGGGAGTCATGGCGGCCCTGGTGAAGCCTGTGGAGGCTACAGCAGTGGAGGCGACCTCTGCGCCCAGAGTTTCCCTGCCACCGCGGAGGGAATCCTCTTTTCAGCCCATCGATAAGACCCCCGTGAAGACCCCGGTGGAAAAAGAGGGGGAGGAGCGGTGGCCATTACGGACACGGATACAGCCTCTGAGGAGGAGCTGGTTGAAGTCGTGAAGGGTCTCAACAAGAGGTTTGAGGAGGCCCGGTCCCACGGGAGGAATCCTGAGGAGGCGGACGAGGAGAGCGACAGTGGCGCCGTGGAGGAGGAGCAACTATCGCGCCCGTCGCAACCAGTGCCCGAGCCTGAGGACAGCTTGGCAGCCATTTTGATGGCAATCTAAACCTTATGCACGGAGATAAGGACGAGGTTGCCTCTACCTCCAACGGATGACCCAGCAGAACTGGGCCCATCGGGAAGCCCTCCAAACAAATGGAGGAGGAGAGTTCATCCCCCCCCTGCCCTTCCAGCCCTTGCGGCCCACTGAGCCTTCATCTCCTTCCCCTGATCCTAGGGAGGACACAGGAACAGATACAGCCACGATGGGGACGGATGACGACGGTGGTGATGACGGGATGGGCCTTCCATCACCACCCCCTTGGGGCCTACCCGCCTGACGAAATTGGCTCCTTCCACGCCATGATTGGCAGGGCATCCAAGTTTTTCCAGCTCTGCCCCGAGGAACAGAAGAAGGAAGGCTTCCTCTATCAACGGCGCTAGACCAAGAGAAAGATGATCCTCGCAGTGCCGTTGCTTGACGACATCTGGGACGAGGGACTTGCTCTCCTGAAGAACCCGTCCATGACGCCTGCCAAGAGGGATCGGTACGAGAAGTAGTACCGGGTCCCTGACTCCGCCCCTTTGTGCCTTAGGGCATTGCCAACCCTGGATTCGGTCGTCTCAGTGGCGGCCAAGAAGATAGCGGCGGGGGCGACGGCTTCAACTTCAACCTCCCCCACCTGGCGGCGAGGGAAAGAAACTGAACACCATGGGACGACGAGTCATCTCGTCTGCGGCGACGACAATTAAGGCGGCCAGTGCCCCAGCGATTGTGGCCCGTTACGACAGGGAGTTGTGGTACAAGATCGCTCCCCTGCTGGACTTCCTACCGGACGACAAGAGGGCAGAGGCCCTGGTGATCTTGCAGGAAGGTGAGGTGGCGTCGGACCACACCATAACGGTGGCCACGGACATTGCTGACACCGGGTTCCACCAGTTGGGCAACAGTGTTTGCCTGCGACGGCGGGGATGGCTCAAGGCAACAGATTTCCGCCAGGACGTGCAAACCAGAGTTTTGGACATGCCCTTCGACGGGAACAACCTGTTTGGGAAAACAGTGGAATGAGTCACTTCAGGCCATCAAGGCTGACACGGAAACGGCTCGGGCCTTGGGAGTTTTGCAGCAACGACGGACACCCTTTCGGAACTCCAGGGACAAGCAAGGTGCCTCCAAAGGATTCAGTGGTGGCTCCTCTACGTACCGCCAGGCAGCCTGTTCCTCGTCGCAAGAGGCCTACAGAGGGCACGGCAAGTCAGGAGGATCTCGTTGCCATCGCCAGGGAGGCCAGGGCGGCAAGGCCGCTGCCAAGCAGGACTGAACCGGCCGTGGCGTCGGGCCCCCACCTGAGCACACCGGTGGGAGGCCGGCTGGCGAAATTCGTCAGCGTGTGGGAATCCATCTCCACCGACCGTTGGGTGCTGGATGCCCTGGCCCACGGGCACACGCTCGAATTTCTAAAGAAGTGCCCCCGTATTCCTCCCGTAGCCAGGAAGAAAAATCACATCCCTCAACTGCAGTTAGAGGTAAGGGCGATGCTCAAGAAAGGTGCCATCAAGCTCATCCCAAAGAGGCTCCGGGGCTCCGGAATATACTCAAAATACTTCCTCGTCAGAAAGAAGACAGGCGGTTGGCGCCCCATCCTGGATATGCTTTGGTTAAACAAATACATCAAGGCCCAGAAGTTCCGGATGGTCACCCTCCAGCACGTGTTGGGACAGCTGGAGGAAGGCGACTTCCTATCGTCGCTGGACTTGGATGATGCTCACTTCCACATCCCCATTCTAAAAGGACACTGAAAGTTTCTCAGATTCGTAGTTCAAGGACGGCACTACCAATTCAAGGCCCTGCCATTCGGATTGACGTTGGCACCCAGGGTATTTACCAAGTGTCTGTCACCAGTGGCGGCGCGGCTGTGCCTGCAGGGGATCCACGTTTACCCTTACCTGGACGATTGGCTCATCCGAGCAAGGACAAGGAAGCTCACCATCGAGCACACAGAGAAGACCGTCAAACTGCTCATGGATCTGGGATTCTCCATCAACTTTCCCAAATCCCACCTGGTTCCGTCACAGGTCGCACTGTTTCTGGGAGCCAAGCTCGATACAGTGGCGCGAATGGCTTCTCTCTCGGAAGAAAGGACGAAGGCCATTCTGGGCAAGATGTAGCGTCTGCTGGCCACGGACGTGGCCAGGGTGAGGTCCATCAAGTCCCTTCTCGGCATGATGTCCTCTTGCATCTACCTGGTGCACCTATGCAGGCTGCGGATGCGCCCTCTTCAAGAGTTCCTCGACGCCCGTTGGATGCAAGCGGCGGGCAGCTTCGAAGACAAGATCCCGCTCAACGAGGTCTTTCTCCAAGCAATTCGGTGGTGGGGCACCCGCACGCATCTCGCAGCGGGCACAGACTTTCAGACCCTAGCACACCAGGAGACTGTGACAACAGATGCCTCCCTGGAAGGATGGGGAGCACACACCGGAGATCTTCACGCAAGAGGCCTTTAGCTCCCGGAGGAGAGGTCACCCCACATCAACATCCTGGAGCTCTGAGCAGTGTTCTGGGCTCTCAGGTCGTTTAAGGGCAAGGTGGTGAGGATCTTCACCGACAACACCACCACGATGTTCTACAACCGGAAGCAGGGAGGAACCAGGTCCCTGGCCCTATCCAAGTAGGCCCAGGATCTGTGGCATTGGGCCGTTACCCAGGGGATGTTTCTGGTGCCCTTCCACCTAGCAAGGATAAATAACACCATCGCGACTCGCTCAGCAGGGAGCTGCGCTCGTGCCACGAGTGGGAACTGCGTCAGGACCAAGTGGATCGGCTTTTCCGACGATGGGGCAAACCCCAGATCAACCTGTTCGCGACGAACTCCAAGTGCCAGAGGTTCGCCAGCAGGTTTCCCCAGCCGAGGAGCATGGGCAATGCTTTCTCGTTCCCTTGGGATGGCCTGTTCCTGTATGCGTTCCCTCTGTTGCCGGTGCTACTGCGACTCGTCAACCAACTCAAGAGGTCCCTGTGCAGGATGATCCTCGTCGCACCGGTGTGGCCGAGGCAGATCTGGTTTCAAGCCCTTCTGGACTTGTCAGCGTCCCCCCCCCAGTCAAGCTACCTCCGCACGCAAATCATCTCTCCAGAGAAGGAGGCGCCATCCTTCATCACGACCCGGGGTCGCTGAACTTGCAGGCCTGGCTCCTGTGGCACTAGAGTTTGGATGGTACGATATCCCGGCAGGCTGCAAGGAGGTACTTGCAAAGGCCAGGGTGTCCTCAACTCTCAGGTGCTATGGACACAAATGGAAGTCTGGTGCCGTTCTCTGTCTGGTGCCGTGCACAGAAGATTAACCCTCTGGGAATTACGGCCCCTCAAGTGCTGCCGTACCTGCTGTCGCTGGCCAGGGTGGGGCTGGCTCATGCCTCCATCAAAATACATCTAGCGGCGATCTCCTGCTACACCAGCACTACGGGACGATCATCTCTGTGGTTCCATCGCCTGGTGAAGGAGTTTATGAAGGGACTGTTTCGTTCATTCCCGTCCGGTGAAGGCTCCGGCCCCGGCGTGGGAGCTCAACGTGGTACTGACCAGGCTCATGGGGGCGCCCTTCGAGCCTATGCATTAGGCACCGTTGAATTTCCTGTCGTGTAAAACGGCATTTCTTGTGGCCATCACCTCTGCCCGATGAGTGGGAGAGATCCAGGCCCTATCCTGCAAGCCTCCATACTTGACTATTCACGAGACGAGGGTGGTGTTGAGGACGCACCCCTCCTTCGTGCCTAAGGTGCCGTCGGACTTCCATCTCAACGAGCCCTTGGTGTTACCAGTTTTCTTCCCGTCGCCTTTGTCGCCGGCTGAGAGGACTTTGCACTCGCTGGATGTAGCTAGAGCGCTGAAGTTCTACGTGGACCGCACAGAGTTTTCGGAAGACATCACAACTGTTTGTGAACTTTGGACCTGTGAATCAAGGTAAGGCCCTCTCGAATGCTTCCATTTCCAGATGGCTCTCCGGCTGAATCATGGACTGTCACCGGTTGGCAAACTAACCGCTGCCCGGCCTTCCGAGAACCCATTCGACCAGAGCGATCACTGCTACCACGGCATTCTTGTCTGGTGTACCCCTGCTGGACATCTGCAGGGCTGCTACGTGGAGGTCGACGCACACCTTCACGAGATTCTACTGTGTCGACCGGGATTCCAGGGAGGAGTCCAGAGTCGGCCAAGCAGTGCTGCGCAACCTGTTCGCCTGAAGGTGGGCCTGGTGAGGAGGTAAGAGATGCTTAATGTTGAGTTTAGGTAATGCTTAATGTTGAGCCTTGCCACCACCCGTGGTTGTGCCTGTGTGTACTGCTATGTATTCCTATATTCATGAGCATGTGAATCCATGCCAGACCCCATGCTGGAGAAGGAACAAGTTACTTACCTGTAACTGTTGTTCTCCAGAATGGGTCTGGCATGGATTCACATGCGAACCCTCCCTCCTTCCCCTCTGCGGCTCTTCTCTTGCTCATACTGCCACTTTACATGCTACCAAATCTGAGGATAGCTGCCAGGGGAGGGGCCTAGGGAGAGGGCTTTCATTGGCTGGAGGCAGTATGACCCAGAGACCAGTGATTGGTTGCTACTAAGAAAGACAGATCAGAAACGAAACTGATACTGGTTTTTTCTTTACCGAGGATTCCCAGCCTGACGACGGGGAATATATTCATGAGCATGTGAATCCATGCCAGACCCATGCTGGAGAACAACAGTTACAGGTAAGTAACTTGTTCCTTATGGACATAGCACTTCAGATGCATTAACCTTGAACATATCATCCATTAAGCACTTCAGATGCATTAAACTTGAACATTCCATCCGTTAAGCAGCCCCAAGTGTATTCTTGGGTGTGGCTGCTAATGGATTCACAGCTATATAAGCTTCCCTGATCCTCAAGACAGACGCTTTGCGTTATTCTGCATTTACCAGCAGCGTAACGCTCATCGTCGCCTGAGGTCAGACCTGCTTACCTTTTGAAGACCCTGCTTCCTGCCATCCTGCTTCCTGCCAGCATACTTACCAACTAGGGGAAGCTGTTCTTGTCTGTACATCTCTTCGGCGAATCGAGCATTCATCTTTACACTTTCCGGAATGCCAAAATCTTCATCTTGGCACCGCAGCAGGACACGCTCCATCGTCGACACCAGCGCCTGCAAGGCAAAACAGAAGACAAGGTTAGACATCGAAAAAAGTCAGTTTAAGGTCACGCTTCGCCATACTTCGCGCTTTTCCTTAAACCATCACTTACCTGCTGTCGAACGTTGCGGTAGCATCAATCTTCCAACCAGCCGCGTCTCACAGCTGCATTGAGGCCGCATTTCAATCTAAAGGAAGAAAACAGAAGAGAGACATTATTGCGGGCATAAGGAGCAACATATAAAGACATTAAACAGAACAAACAGAATAACAAGAGCTCAAGAGACACTTAACAATCATAAGGATAAGCATAGTCGCAGCTGGACTGGACTAATCCTTATCAGGGATCAGTGAAGGAACTAGATCCCATTCAACGCGCCCGTGCCAGAAGTAGCAGGACGGAGAGCTTAACCTCCATAATTCACACGTGAGTTTTATGGGCCAGCGTATGCTCACAGAAACCGTACTTTGGGGAGAAGGGTTCGAGAGGTACAACAATTACATATTGGCACACTCACACACTCTTATGTCCACGCAGGAGCAGTATCACCATGTACCACCGCTCTCCTACCGAGGGAGAGGCCTGAAAGGGGGTGATTCAAGTTCAGGGAGGGCTACAACCGTGCCCCAACACCTCCGCAGAGACCAGGTTAGTGTAACATCACTCCCCCTTACTTGGTATCCTCTCCCTCTTCCAGTAAAACACCAGTCACGCTCTAGCCGCTAACAGTGAGAAGTGAACAATGTGAGGTAAGCCCCTATATTCCCCCCCCCTCCTCCTCTTCCAATCCAAAAAACAACAAGGGGGGGTGAAGGGTGTGATTGATTGATATTTTATTTCTATCGCGCTCGTACACAAGTGTTTCAGAGCGCGACAAAGCAAGGGAGGGGAACAGGAGAGAACAAAACAGCGATCTTACTAGGCCCAGTGCCCTTGAGAACACGTAAGTGCATGGGAGAGGGGGGAGGGGGAAAGTGCATGGAAGGGGGAGAGGTGGAAAGTGCGAAGCAGAGGAGAAACAGATAAATAACAAAAAATAAAGACAACAAACAGTGGTAATGCAGCCAGCAATTTGCAAGTGCTAGGTTTAAGGCAGCAGACAGAGTAGGTCTGATAAGTGCAGGAAGAAAAAAGAGGGGCTGTATGGGTACAGATACAGACCCCAGTGCATGGGGTGGCCCGGAGGCAGTGCGGGAGGGTGACAGGATGAGCAGGTACCTGGGCCCAAAAGACAGAGGATGGTCAGGTGCACGGTGCCAAGAGAGAACAGATCAGCAGGAGAGAGGGGAATCGAAGGCAGAAGAAAAGAGGAAGGGCTTGAGGTGCTTCCGGAACCGGAGATGGTTCTCCTCAAGTTTTAGAGTGGCAGGGAGGCTGTTCCAGAGGGAGGCCCCAGCCTAAAACAGAGATCTACCCCCAGCTCATTTCTTAGAAAAACAACTGACCCTGAGTGAGTTGGAGGTAGAGGAGCGAAGAGCTCGAGAGGGGAGTTATTTGCGGAGGGATAGCTGAAGGTATTTTGGACCCAGGCCCCAGAAAGCCTTGTGGACAATGCAGAGGGTTTTGAATTTAATCCTTGCATCCACTGGGAGCCAGTGAAGAAATTTCAGGGCTGGAGAGATACGATCCCAGGGCTTGAGGCCAAGGACAAGTCTCGCAGTCCTGTTCTGGATTAGTTGCAGAGGGCGGAGAGTAGAAACAGGTAGATTTAGAAAGAGGCTGTTACAATAGTCCAAGCTAGAGAGAACCAGAGCTTGAGATACCATGAGCTTCTGGGGGAAGGAGAGGAAAGGCAGAGTACCTCTGAGGAGGTGCAGTCGGAAATTTGACTTTTTAGAGACGTCATAGATGTGGGCGGAGAAGGAAAGGGTGGAGTCAAAGATGACCCCGAGGTTCTTAGCCTCGCAGGTGGGGGTAGGAGGAGGGCCAAGGGAGGCCGGCCAGAGAGTGAGGGGAAAGGATGGTGAAGGTGTGCCGATGAGGAGGATCTCCGTCTTGTTGGCATTCAGACATGTGAGACCCACTCAATCTCCTTAATCCACCCCAACACCTCCAACCAATAAGTCTGTACCTTCCTACAGTCCCACCACATATGCCAGTAAGTGGCACGCTCTTCACAACCACACCAGCACAAAGGGCTTGCACCTTCAAACATCCTGGAACAGCGGACGGGGTCATACTGCTACCTGTGGAGCAGTGTGGGACGAATTGACAAAGCGAGGTGTACTATCAACAGTGCCGGGTCTTTTCACCCCTATGTTTGGGAATCCTGACTTCTACCCAGGAATGGGGAAGGGTGCGTACTCAGATTGGGAACGTGCGGGATGTACGATGATAGGGTTGCATGAACCGTCACTACCTCTTTGACTGTTAAGGTCGGGAGTGTGACCTCCTGTAGATTTACATCCAACTCATCCCCCTCATCTATCTGTGTGTCTCTCTCCCATAATGCCTTTCATAACATTTTGCAAAGCATTCTGCTATTCCTTCCAGGGACATGTCAACCCCTTCATCTGGTCCACTAATCCTTTCTACCCATGTCTCAGCCCTCTGCCCCGGTAGACAGGTTGCGAGAAGCCCTTCAGCGCTATCCTCCTTCTCATAATACTTTTGTTTCAGGAATTGTAGCTGTCGAACTACCTTGCCCATCTCAAGAGATTTCAGTTCCTCTCTTTTGGCCATAGGCTCCTGTATCGGGCCCACTCTACCCTCTTCATCCGCCTGTATCCTATGCTCTAGGAAAACAATATCCCTTCTCAAGGTGTTCTCCAGATGGTTTCGCTCCCTTTTGTTATTCACACCTTCCCTCATCAGGATGCCACACCAGGTAGTCTTTGCTGCCTCCCAAACGGTGGCAAGCTCCACTTCCCCCGTATTGTTGGATTTGAAAATATTTCGTAATCCCCTTCTCCAGCTCCTCTCTAAACCTCGCATCCTTCCAGAGGAAATCATTACAACTCCACAGCGTGTCCCGGCCATGCATCCCCACTAAAGAGAATCCTGCTTGAACCATATCATGGTCTGACCAACAAACCGGGATCTGGTCACAACCATCCACATGGCCCATCATTTCCAGCCCCAAGCACATGTAATCAATACACCTATAGATCTAGAGAATAAGGTATAGCCCAGCTCCCGTGGACGGAGCCCTCACCATACATCCTGCAGGCCATAAACTTTCAAGCATTCCACCAGGACCCCTATCTCCAGCCCCATCACTGGATCGTCCCCCATCCTCAGGGTCTTCCTGTCCGGGTCCGACCACATATTAAAATCTCCCCCCAGTATGAGCAATCCCTTAACCTCTCATCAATAGGGCAATGGTCTTCCACAAACACCTTCTGCCCCTGATTTGGGCAGTATATTGTTGCAAAGGACATCCATACCATCCCGTGCCTACCTGATGCCAACCCTCCCATTTTGCCCTCTCCAGACCTTTACCTCTTCCAACCTGTAGCAGGATCCCAACTCCCTTCACCTGCCCTGAAACCCAGAACACGTCTCCAAGTAGCCCCGAAGGGATGCGTTTCTCCTCTCGCTCCACCAACCTTGTTTCCTGGAGCATTAACACATCCAACCCCTGCTCTCCGGAACTCCTTTGCCACCAACATGTACTTAGTAGGGGAGTTTAAACCTTTAATATTCATGGGCCCCACAGCCAGGTGGTCAGCTTCTCCCCCTTATTACCACCTATTGTCGCCATTTTCGTTCCACCACATTTCAAGCAGGCTGTAGCATGCTTCGTTGCCAGATCTCCGAAGCATCCACACAGAACCCCCTGCCACCCCAACCGTGAAACAGCTCACCCCTCTACCCCCCAAACCCACACCAACTCCAGAGACGCCCATCAACAGCTGGGAAGGAACCACTTCCACCCCACCCCCCACTCAACATTGGAACCAACATCCAGAATGAATAGCATATCAACAACTTCCCCTCCATTACAGAGATTTTATCGCCCCCACAAGAAAAACCAGAACAGAAAGACCCACTCGTGTCACTTCACTGGGAGGGGACGTTGAGCTTTCTAAACTTCCGGTTGTGTGTGACCCTTTTGCGTGGCCTCAGTCCCCCCCCCCCCCCCTTCTTCTTGTTTCCCATCCACCCTCCCCGCCACCCCTCTGTCAAATTTCCATCCCCGTACCTTTCACTCTGAGGGGTGCGGGAGAACCTGCTCTGCCTCTGCCCCCTTGGTGATGGGATAAACCACCTCCTTAATCTCAAAAACCAATGCAAATGGAAATGTCCACCTATACTATATACCTCTGTCAGTCAGCCAGGTAGTACGCGGCCGGCTGTCCCTACACCTGGCCAGCGTAAAACTTTACATTTGGATAGTATCCCCCCTTATAGTGGATATTCCGAAGGTGCTTTGCCATTTCCAGGACTGCCGCCCTCTGTGTAACGCAGGAATTTCACCACCACCGATCTCGTGCCTCTGCCCGAGCCTTTCCTCCACGGTGCGGTTGCTCGATCTCCACTTCCATTCCACCTTCCTCTGCAAATGGAAATGGAACATTCACCATTCAGAACATTCTCTGTTTTAGAGATCGTCCATTTTTTTTTGTACACTTTTATTTTCATTTCCAAAACATACAACAACAGATGACTCACCCCCCGCCCTCCTCCCTCCCCCGCCAGAGGTCGCTCTCGGAGTCTTTTAAACATCTCACACCCGAAATAGGTCAAGAATTCTGATATTGTGCGGGCACCATTGCACCATATAGTCCGATTAGAGGTATTCCAACACTATTCCCCAGTCTTTTTCAAAGCATTCATTCCCCCCTTTCACGGAATATCACAGTTTTTCCACCGTAACTAGTGTCCAAACTCTTTGCAGCCAATTAAATATCAGAGGGGGATTAGAATACTTCCAGTTCTGGGCTATGGCCGCCCAAGCCGCTATCAGCAGGCCCATAAAACATCTCCAATGGGCCTTGCAGAGTCCCTTGGCTGAAGCATCCTTAAGGCCGCACAACCACACACTCTCCCCCATACGTGAGGTCTTCGGAAATATCCTCTGAAGTTGCAGCTTTACATCCCCCCAGAAGCCTTGCAGCTTGTCACACTCCCACCAAACATGCTTCCAGTTACCCACTCCTCCACATTCCCTCCAGCACTGATTGGAAACACAAGGATACATCACATGCAATCTTTCTGGGGTCAGATGCCATTGCATCATCACCTTCACCCACATTTCCCTCTTCTGCACTGAGCGTGTCAACCTCGGAATATCAACCCACAGCGCTTCCCAGTGCTCTCTAGCGATGGGCTCCCCCAGAGTCGTTCCCATTTTCTCATATATGACCAGCTGACTCTTTCATCATGTCCAACAATCAACCTGTATAGGGTGGACACTAGTTTCCTAGTGCCTGGGTTGGTTATCGCAAAGGTCTCAAAATGCGTGAGCTCTCATGTGGCCGCCTGTTTTATCGGGGGGGAATTCAGCCAATGCTTCAGCTGCTCATATTTGAATCTATCTGCCTGTTTAATCTTCAAATTCTCCACACATTTCTCAAAGGATAAGACTTCTGACCTATCCATCATTTCCCCTATCATCGTACATCTCGCAAGTTCCCAATCTGAGTACGCACCCTTCCCCATTCCCGGGTAGAAGTCAGGATTCCCAAACATAGGGGTGAAAGGACCCGGCACTGTTGATAGTTCACCCCGCTTTGTCAATTCGTCCCACACTCCAAGGGGGGCTTTCATTACCACACTCAGTCGTAGGTTAACATGCCTATGCTGAGTGTCTTTCCATAAGAGTTCCCAAAGGGGAGTCCTAGCTACCGCCTGGTCCTGTTCGGCCCACACCTTCAGCTGCTCCTCCCCCCAACCACTCCTTGAGCACCCACAGCTGCGCTGCCTGGTAATACTCATAAAAAATGCGGGAGGGCCAGCCCACCTTCTTCCACTGGGGCCGTTAACACCATCCTCGAGGTCCTCAGGGTTTTCTTCCTCCAAATGAAGGAAGTAGTGGCCCGGGTCAGTGCCTTGAAGGAGCCTGGGATCTTTGTCGGACAGGCTTGGAAGTAATAAAGCAGCTTCGGTAGTATAGCCATTTTAATCACGGCCATTCGCCCCATCCCCGAAATCACCTGTGGTTCCCACCTCTCGAGGTCTCTATTAATCTCCCCCAGCAGCCCTGGAAAATTTGCCCCATACCAGCCTCCTACCTCCCTTGCCAGGAAAATGCCCAGATATTTTATACCTCTACCCGCACAACTCAGGCCCGTTGCCGTGGCTACTCTCTTCAACTTCCCCATGTCCCTCCCCAAGGGGAGAACCACTGACCTACTCCTGTTAATTTTTAGGCCCGCCAGTGCCCCAAACTCTTCTAATTCCTTAATCACCTCTGGGAGAGTACGGGCCGGATCCCCCAAAATCATCATCAAATCGTCAGCATAAGCGACCTCTTTATGTTGCCTCCCTGCCATCACAATCCCCTCTCACACTCGACTCCCGTATTCTTGTTAGCAGCGGCTATAGAGAAATGGCAAACAGCAGTGGGGACAGGGGGCACCCCTGTTTGGTGCCTCGGAAGAGATCGACCCTGTCTGTGAAGATCGTCCATTTTTAACTGGTAGTCCTCATCATAGGTCTCGAGGTCCGACAACCTCCCTTCAAACTTAATTTCCAAGAGATCTGCCCTGCTTGAAGCCAACAGTATCCAGGTCGCCATCATACCCTCCAACAAATCTGTGCCCCTTGTCTCTTTTAGCTGGGCCCTGGGAATCACTCGCTGTGGGCGCTGAGCCACCTCCCTTCAGGTCACAGTTCACTCACCGGTTTGCAGGGCTCAATATGACCCCATTGGGGGACCAGGGGAGCGGACTGCCCCACTACGGAATGTAGTCTTGCTGGGCCCCGCTGTCCACACCTGGCAGGGCCCACTCTCTTCTTCCTCTACACGTTCCCTCCAACAAGGTCGGCTCTAATGCCCGCGGATCCAGGCTGGGTCAAAAGTCTCCACATAAGCTGGGAGGTGAGCCAAGCCTCCCGGTCCTCCCTTTCTCACCAGATTCTTCAAAAACGACTCTGCCTGAGCCTCTGCAGGTCAACGGAGATCGAGGGTTCCCGCCGCCGATCACAGACCACCGTTTGATGTTCCCTGCCACGTGCCAGAACACCGCTGCAGGCTGTAGGGTTCAGGAGCCTTCCTCACCAGCTCTCACCCGCCACTGCAGGCTGCAGGGGCACTAGCACTGTGCTGCACTCATGTACCACAGACTCTTCTGCCTCTGCTGACCTCCCTTCGGGCGCTGGGACTTCTGCTCTGTTCCATGCACTTTTTTCCCAGGAATGTGCCTTTGCTCCGTCTCAGGCTGCTGTGGGGGAAGGAAGTGTTTGGAGCTCTGTCACAATGCAGCCATGCTGATCCGCGCCCCCTGGTGGTCTCCCAATTGTTCAATGTTTTATGTTGTATTGGACGTACATGAAATATTTTACCTACCCTTCAACTCCACCCGTGACCACAGGTTCCGGATGGGAAAAGTCGCAAACGTGCAATATGGAGTTGATGTGCAGTTGCAGCAACTTCACTGCCTTTATAGGCATGCAGTGATGTTAACAATCACTTTCATTGGAAACAAAAATGAACTTAATGGTCAGAGTGGGAAGGGGAATAGTCTATGGTGCCTGACTCACAATAAGCCACTAAATCTGGTCCTGTTAAAGGGCCATTACTAATGCCATTGGCAGGGGAGCTGCTAAAGTCAGATATTAATGTGGCATTTTTGCTTTAAAGACAATCAGAGGCAGAAATAATGTGCATTTATGTGTGAGGGTTAAAATCTGTGTGTACATGAGTGCTATGTATCAGTGGGATGTCAGGTGTATGTGGCTCAGACATAATGGTGGCATGTTTTAGGATATAAAAACAAAAGGTTGTCGGTGCACACCAATCTTCAGAGTAAAAGTCTTTTCTAACAGAAAATTGGTTTTATTCTAGGAGATTTCAAGGTGCAGGGGAGGAACTGTGGTCCTGGCACAGAACCAACACTAGACACAAGAAAGAGGCGAGGATCCAAGTTTGGAAACCTCCCGTCCCCTGCACACTATATGATACCGTCAAAAGACAGTTAAGGATTCAGTTTAGAATACATAAGTAGTACATGCTTACGTTAATCAATTCCAAGAAAGTATATTCAAACAACTTTTTAAGTAAAAATTGCAATTTATTCATGAATGAAGAATTATTCAGCAACGCTATCCGTGTGTCCAATGTGAATGGCTGACCCGTTTCGAGAGAAAATCCTCTTCTTCATGGGCCTAATTGGACTGCGCAGAAATATCACATAAATAGATGCTATAAGTATGCTGCCAGCCTTGTTATCCAATAAAAGTCTTACATTATGTCAATCATCTGAGCTTAACATGACTAGAGTCAAATCAAAACATTGTTCCCAACTTAGGTGAAATAATGGGCCAAATGGATGTGAACCGACCCATCATATAACCTGGTTTCCCGAGTATCACAGAGGATACGTGGCTCACCCCAGTGAGATTTTCAACATTGTTATTCAGACATGGAAACCTTATTAAAGTAATCTTTGTTTCAAGTTATTTGCCTTACTAAACATTTGGCACAAATATTTATACCCGATCTCAAAAATTGAGCAAAGTGGACACTGTCCTGCTCTTTTGGGTGTTGACTAGTATAAACAATTGAATAGTTTTAGTTTCTTTCCTATATAATTTGGTAGAGAGTTTGCCTTCACTGTAGCAAGTCTTTAAATCCATAAAAGGTAGATTGCCTTTAATGTTCATACAGTATCCCTCGACGGCCCCTGTCTGCTCTCGACCATGATGCGGGTGTCAGAATAAATGGTACGCACAGCGCCTGTTGCTTCAGTTTAGTTTTTCCGGCCATTGCTTCGAAACGGTGCACTCGCCTCTGTGATTATTTTTCCTTGCTGCGTATTCGAGTTTACTCGACAATGTCTCCCCCGAAAACCGGGTTTAAAAGGTGTTCCGGTTGTGGTTCCAAGATGTCGATTATGGACCTGCATCAAATATGTCTTTGGTGTTTGGGTACAGGCCACAAAGTCGATGATTGTGGCTACTGTCAGTCAATGACAGTGAAGGTCTTAAAAGAGAGGAAGGCGAAACTCGTCCTGGGTAGGCCTTCTCCCAATTCCGCTTTGACCACCCACCAAAGTTTAAGATCTTCGGAGGACAAGAGTTAGTGAGAGGTTTCTCCTCGCCGGGCCAAGAAGCGCAGCAAGCCTGCGGTCCAGGAAGAGGCACCATTGGTCTTGATTGCCTTCTTTGGACGTCTCGCCCGATGGAAAACAGGTCAGCTTCCTGAGAAAAACAGCTTCTAAAGCCTAGTTTGAAAGATTCAGACAAAACATTTTGGGGGCAT
The DNA here is from genome assembly GCF_040938575.1 of Ambystoma mexicanum. Classification (NCBI taxonomy): domain Eukaryota; kingdom Metazoa; phylum Chordata; class Amphibia; order Caudata; family Ambystomatidae; genus Ambystoma; species Ambystoma mexicanum. Next base: position 873,253,807 of record NC_090926.1, on the reverse strand, counting down.
TTACAAAGGCAGCAACACTTATCCTTCCGATAAGTCTAAGGAGGCTTCCGACCCCATCGTGCCACGTCAGGCCGACGGGGTGTCATTGAAAACCTCTGTTTGCGTGCCCAAGAGCCCAAACAGAAAGTTCTCAAAGGTTCCTTGAGTGCCACTTGTGGACTCGACACCTCAAATCAATTCAAAGCCAACTCCCACTTCCGTCTGCTCTGTTGAAGGTTTTGATGTCGAGCCCCTCGACAAAGTCATCAGTATCGAAGCCTTTGACATCTTCATCGAGCCTGTCTAAGGTCTTTTAGCCATAGACGAAAAAATATTTGTGTTAAGTCAATGAGCTTCATTTATGGAGCAGAGCCCTTTATTTGGGTTTGGACTTCATTATGGCACACCTGGTGTCCTAGAGGAGATCATCTGGAAGAGTCGAGAATGAGGGACCTGGTTGACACCCTTAAGGATGCTAGTGGTCTGGACACATCTCAAGAGCTGGAGTTTGATTCTCCTGAAAGATCTGGGCATTCGGAGGCATCTTACAGATCAGTGATGTTGAATGATGTGAATATCTTGGCTGGGATAGTGCTGCTGTGGAATTTGAACAGGATGACGGACATCCTTGATAAAGGTCTTGCAAAGGATCCCATCCTTCCATTCCATTCCAAACTGCAGTGAAAAATAGAGTTCAGGATAATTGGAAGAAACAAGATTCGACCCCTGTAGTGAATAAAGACTTCGCCAAGAAGTACAGACCCTCCTCTGTTGATCCGGAGTTTCTTTTCAAACATTCAAGTCCAGAGAGCTTGGTGGTACAAGCAGCCACCTCAACTTTTAAGCGGCATATTCAATCAGACAGGGACGGCAAGAGAGTTGATTCCCTGGGGAAGAGAGTGTACTCGGCAGGGAACAATGCCATTGAAGGCGCTTAATGCCATTTGTGCCTTGGCCAAGTTTCTTTACACTCTGTGAGAGGTTATTGCGATGGCTGCTGAGCACATCCCTGAGGGGGAAGGTAGCAAGTTTCTGCTGTATAATACAAGATGGAAAGGATGCCATGTGCCAATCTCTTCAGTCTGGGTTGGACACTGCAGATTGTATCAGTCGCTCCATGGCAGTAAGTACTGTTTTAGGGAGGTTTGCATAGCTGTGGAAGTCTTGTTTCGCACCAGATGTGCAAGCAAGGCTTTTGGATATGCCCTTTAAGGGTTCTCAGCTTTTTGGCTCTAGGGCGGATGACTGCTTAGAAAAGCTGCAGTCTTCAAAAGCTGCCGCTAAGTCTCTCAATGCTGCAATTCGTCAGCCTCAGCAGGGCCGACCGACTTCTCAGGGATGGAGGGGTCAGTCTTTTCAATTTTACTCTTCCATCGAATATCAAGAAGTCGGCTTTCTCAGAGGGCACAGAGGAGACAGCCCCTGTAGGCCAGTCCTTGAAAGATCCAGATCTGCTGCTACTCTTGCAGGAGGTTTTTACCCTGTTAGAAAAAGGTGCAGTCAGATTGGTACCTGCAGTGGAGAGGAATTGAGGCTGGTACTTCCCGTATTTTCTGATCCCCAAAAAGGACAGAGTATTGTGACCCATCTTGGACTTCAGATGCTTGAACAAGTTCCTCAGGAAGGACACGTTCAATGTGGTCACTCTTTCGCAAATCCTCCAGGCCCTTCAGCTCCAGGATTGGATGGTGTCATTGGATCTCCAGGATACTTAACCCATGTGCCAATACATCACAAGCGCAGGAAGTACCTGAGATTCGCCATTGGCAGTTCTCACTATCAGTTTCGAGTTCTGCCTTTCAGGCTCACGTGCGCCCTGAGGGTCTTCACCAAGTTGATGGCGATGGTGGCAGCAAATCTAAGTAGGGGTGGGATACACATCTACCCCTACTTGGATAATTGGCTGATCGGAGCCTGTGCACCTGAACAGGTTCTGCAAGATCTAGAAAGCACCTGCCACTCTCCACAAACTGGGTTCCTCCCTCAACTTCAAGAAGTCCCACATGACACCTTCCCAAAGGCTGCCATTCATTGGAGCAGTCCTGGACTCTTCCACAGGGAAAGCTTTGCCACCCGAGGTAAGGGCTCATAATATTTCGCAGATGGTAAGCAAATTTCAGAGTGCCCCACTTCTACCGGCCTTCGATTTTCTGAGATTGCTGGGCCTCATGGCATCCTGCATTTTCCTGGTGCCGGAGGCCCATCTGAGGAGGAGATCTCTTCAGTGGACCCTCAGATCCAAATGGTCACAGTTCTGCAGAATGACAGACCTTATTCAGGTCCTGAGCAAGATCGCTCAGGATCTCCTGTGGTGGGCTTGCGAGGAGAATGTGTTGTAATGGAGAACTCTTTTACCAACCATGGCTGGAGTTAACAGTAGTTACAGATGCCTCCCTCACAGGTTGGGGGGTACATACCAACGATCGGCATTCGCTGGTCTCCATCGCAGTCCAAACTACACATCAACCTTTTGGAGTTGAGGGCAATCAGACTGGTGCTGATGGCCTTTTTGACATCGGTATGAGGAAGGAGTGTCCTGATAATGACGGGCAACACAGGGTTAATTTTTTTATGACTCCTGTCATAATACACCCATACTTGATCTAGTTGCACTCTCTGCTATCTTGTGTGAGGCTGCAGATCTGGTAGCCCCTCTAAAGGGGTTTCAGCTGAGGAAACGCCCGTCTGCCCCATGGTTCTCAGAGGAGTTGAAGCTCGCCCGTCTGAAGGTCAGGCAGGCTGAGCGTAAATGGACACACTTCACTGGGAGGTGAGAGGTTGGCGTTTGCAATCCACATCATTGAAGTTTGCAGCAGCGACGCTTCCGTTGAATGGTTTGCCCGATTCGTGTGTGATACACGCGACAGGTTTTCAGTGTATGCTGATTTAGCTACTTATGGGTGTGAACTGCGGTTTGGGCAGCAGAGACATAGCAGCAGCGACCTTTCCATAGATCCTGACACGGTTGGATGCTTCACGTCACTTTTTTCAGTTAAATGACTGCTAAAACCACTACCACACAGTAATGCCGCAGAGACACAAAAATGAATTACTTCCGGATGAGACCCAATGGGATGTGACGCGTGAAGTCAATTTTCCTGAGGTACAAAGAGCCATGGAGTATAAATTAGAATCCGGTGTCCATTACTTTGTCTCTACGACTGAAGACCAACCAGGACACAGTTGGTGCAAGTTGTTCACTTCGCGCACACGGCTCTGGCAGACCATTAGACCTACACATTGGGCATGGTCTACTAAAATCCTCTTGCAAAAGAGTAAACATGTATGCTGTGCTTTGAATTCTGGACCAACTAGAATTGGACCACTAAAAGGCCAACTACCGTGTTCGGAATGAAGATATTGTCAATTTTCTGAGATTTTTGTGTTGTATGTTGTTGATTACTTGACAGGCAAGTTTTCCCCTGAAGAAATTCCCTTGATTTTAAAGTGCGAGTGTGAGGAATGAAACATGTTGGGTGATTTGAATGAGAATTGGTGTGATTGAGAATGCAATAGCTCTGCTTTGAATGAATGAATTGTGTATTAATATGGTTTTTGTTTATATTGTTTTGGTATTGGTTTACTTTTCACTACTTTGTGTATAGTACAGGGAACATTTTACCTCTACTACAATTAGTTTTTGTGTATCTTCTTGTCTGCACAACTGTTTTTTTAGAGTTTGACATACTATTTTGTCTCTTTAAATTTGAATTTCTTTTGATGTTTTCATTAATACAATTTTAAATTTTTGTTAACGTAACTAGACTGGTGGCAGGTTTAATTTTCCTACAGACCATCGGTATTGTCTAACAATGCAAGTGTGTTTGTGTATCCAAGATGTACTAGCACTCCTTTCCTGAATCAGAAAGCTGCCTACAAGCCTTGTTTGTTAAAGGTGTCATATCTATATTTGAGGGTGGAAGCTTGTAGAGCAGGGTAAATATATACTTTATTCCCTCCTACCTCTTTGTGTTTTGTGAGCGTAAATGGTGCCTGGCCTATACTCACGAGGATAAGGTGGTGTTTAAGGACCTTACCCATGAATACCACGCAGTGATCCGGGCGGCCAAACAGGTCTATTTTACTCATAAGGTTGAATCAGAACTCTTTTTCTTCAACAGCTGGCTTCACATCTTGCATTAACCCTACTCAAAGCCTTTGTGACTCTCTGAGTTTTTGGAGACTAGGATTGTCGATATTCGCAATTTCATTAGAATTACTGCCCCCAACATAGGATCTAGTGTAGCGACTGATTCCCTCGCTAGCCCCCAGGTATGGTTGCATGTTCCTGTGTTCTCTGCGGAAGAAGTTTCTAGGGCAGTTAGCACATTGAAATCTGTCTCTCCTTCCGATCCAATTCCCCTTACTATACTTAAGGACATTCTGCAGACATTATTCCTTGTCTTACGACAGCGGTCAACCGCTCCGTCAACAGGGCTCTATTCCAAAACAACTTAAACAGACCACTGTCATCCCTCTTTTGAAAAAATCCTCACTGGATGCGACTACTCTGGCTAACTATCGTCCTATTTCCCTCCTCCAGTTTCTCATGAAACTATTAGAATCACTAGTCCCTCCTCTTCTATCTTCATTCCTTGAGTCTTCTCATTTCTTTGACCCTTTCCAGTCTGGTATCCGACCAGGTCAGGGGACCGAGAGTGTCCTGGTATCTGTGGTTGACGATTTCACCATGTTGGTTGACCGGGCAGGAGTGGGAGCTCTGATGCTGTTAGTTCTGGCCCTGTCCTTACCTGGTTTTCCTCTTTTCTTACAGATGGGGCTCAATCTCTCTCACTTCCACCATTTAGTTACTCTTCTCATGCACTTTTCTGTGTTGTTGCTCAGGGATCTGCCTTTTCCCTGATGTTCTTTAACATCTACGTTGAGCCACTGAAGTGTCTCATCCACTCCCATGGCTTGCAGTGCTATTCTTATGCTGAGGACACCCAGATTCTGGTCCGTTTAGACCTTGACCAATCTGAGTTATTGGGATGGCTGTGTGATTTCCTGACGCCCGTGGGGGAGTGAATGGGCCGAAATTGAAGCTCAACAGGGATAAGACGGAGGTCCTGGTGGTAGGGTCCTCAATTGATACTGCACTCTGGTTCTCATCTCTATTGCCCACTGCTTTGGGTGTTGTTCCTGCTCCAGTGTCTTTGGTGAAAAATCTCAGTATCTGGTTCACTGTCTGTGTCTGCTCAAGTTAGTGCTGTATATGAAACTGGCCACTTCCTACTACGGTCTCTTCGAGTGATTCTGCCTTTTCTCCCTACCCACCTGCGTCCACTTTTTGTAGCTTCTGCTGTACTTGGTCGTATTGACTACTGTAATGCCTTGTTTCTGGCACAACCTGTGAAGCTGATTCACCGGTTGCAGCTTCTCCAAAACTTTGCTCTTAGGGTGGCCACATCCACCACCTACCGTGCTCATATTAGTCCGGTACTCCACTTCCTACATTGGCTCTCTGTCACCAAGAGGATTGACTTTAAATCCCTCTGCCTGGTACACAGAGCCTTCTATGGACAAGTAGCTGACTACCTTCATGAAATATTTCTACCTTAAGTCCCGGGTCATGCTCTTCGCTCTGGAAATGCTCTCCTAGTGACTATTCCGAAGTGTCACTTCTCGAGGATCGGTGGGCAGGCCTTTTCTGGTGCTGCCGCCAAATTGTGCAATGAGCTACGTGTTGCCCTTAGACGTGTTGAGAATCGCCTCCCACTTCTTTGTCTCCTGAAGACTGCTGCTACTCAATAGTGGTCCATGCACTGTCCTCGTGCCATGATGCCCTTGGGTGACCGTGCACGCTACAAATGCTGTTAACATAACAGTGGTCATGCATTACCTCAACAAGAGAAGAGGTGTAGGGTCAATAACACTGTGCAGAAAAGCAATGCAGCTTTGGTTTTGGACACTGCAAGAAGGAATCTCTCTGCAGGCTATTCACCTAGCCGGAGAGGAGAACACGGCGGCGGATGCTCTGAGCAGGCAGAGCACTGGCTCCCATGAGTGGGAGTTAGCTCAGGAAGTCAGTCTAGAGATCTTCGCCCTTTGGTGAACCCCTCAGGTGGATCTGTGTTCTGCTCCAGGGAATGTCCTCAGAGAGGAGCGCTGAGAGATGCGTTCATGGTGGATTGGGAATTTCCGCTCCTGTACATGTTTCCACCAGTCCCTGTCATTCCTCATGTTTTTGGGCGGCTGAGAAAGTTCGGGAGGTCCATGACCCTGATTGCCCTGGATTTGGCCAGGAGGATCTGGTGCCCGTAACTTGTGGAAATGTCCATCTGTCCTCCATTTCGTCTTCCTTTTAGAGAGGTTTACTCGCTCAGAAAGGAGGTCACCTTCTCCACCCAAAAATCAGAACTCTGAACCTTCACGCCTAGTTTCTGAGAAGTTGAGATACAGAGATTGGGACCTTCCGGAAGACGTAATGGAGCTTCCGCGGTAAGAAGTTTTGCAGCTTGTGTAGAGATAAGGAAGTTGGGCCATTCACTTGTGATACACCATCAGTGTTATCATTTCTTCTGCATCTGACCCATCAGGGGCTTCAGGTTTCTATGGCTAAGGGCTATCTGCCTGCGCTGTCCATTTTCAAGCGTTTGCCGGAATAGGACTCTTTACTTCAAAATCCCTATCATCAGCCAATTTCTGAATGGGTTGACTAATATCTTTTTGCCAGTTCCCTTTATTGGTCTGGGACCTCAATCTAGTCTTGAGTTTCCTGATGGGCGCTCATTTTGAGACTCTGCATTCCTGTCCTCTCAGGATGCTATTACCTCTGTTTGTAGGGTTAGCGAGCTTCAAGCTTTGTAGTGTAAGCAACCATTTATGGTTTTTTATAAGGACAAGGTAGTTTTGAGGGTTCACCAATTGATGTACCGTGGTTCTGAGTTGGACTAGGGGCATACAATAGGTGAAAATATAAAGTTGAAATTGAAACTTGCTGAAAAACAAAAAACATATATTCTAACATAGACAAAAATGCCGAAATGTTCAAATATATTTTTAAATTTCATTCCGTACTGCGTTGGATTTATAAGTCTAGATTTAGGCCAAATTGGGGGGAGGGGTGGTTAACCTACTTTCAGGGACACATTTGGGTCGTATTGCTAAACATATCGTATTTTTCTTATGTTAATACACTAGCATTTATGCTTTATTCACATTTTCATGATGGCTTAAGTGGTTCCTAGTGATTGCCTTGAATGCAAAAGCATCGAATGCAAAACCATAGAAAAGAAATGCATCGAAAAAATGCATTTTTTTATTTTTTATTTTTAATGGCGGGGTCCCCCTAACCTCTGTTTTTGTACCCCTTAAAACCCATTATAGTAAAAAAGACAAACCTTTACCTACAAAAAAAATAATTTTTTCGATGCTTTTGCATTCGATACTATGTATTCGATGCAATGCCTGGATACCGGCTTAAGTGCTATGGATTCCTATGGAATTCCTCTGCTTTTTACACCAGCAAAAGCTATTTTATAGAAATCCATTGTAAATCCTGCATTGTAAGACACAAATGGAAAGAAGCCAAAGACCAAGTGGGATGCAAGGTCACACAGCCGCTCTCTTAGAAGACCCAATCAGGGTATATAAGTAATGCAAACTCTCCAAAGCTTGATGAATTCCAAAGTAAAATGTTTACATATTCAAAAATGATGATAGCCATAGAAGTTCAGTGATTTTACAAAAAGCCTTTTATCAACAAATGATTTTGTAAAAGAATAATGCGTCTCTTGATATGAGGCGTCACTAATATCTTCTTAGTGAGGAAGAAAAAAGCCACTAGCATTTTACATCAGACCAGAACATTTTTGCCAATGCATTTCGGATTTACAAATCCTTCATCGGGGCAAGTATGCAATTAACATGTACGATTTCATAACATCCAAAAGACAGTGTATCAAAATGCACATTCGCATAAAAAATGTAAATAACGTACCAATCATTGTAGTGGTAGAAGTAGTTGAGATTGGTTGATACATAGAATATAAAACAGAAAGAGAAAGAGCAACGAGAGGCCTGTTTATAATGAGGTTGACAGTGACAAGAGATGCAGAAAGCATTTACCTGAGAAAATGGTGGAATGCTTGCATAGAAAGTGGCTTGGTGAACGAGAACCATGAGGTAGGCAGAAAACTGCCCGGAGAATGTCAGCGCCGAGGCGCAGCCTTCAGTAGATAGGCTGAAATGTAAGAAAAGCATTGTAAGAAACACGGGTGGAATCCATGTGAAAAATACGTGTCATAGCATCAAGGAGGCTTACCATGAGACCAGCGAGGAGTCGGACTGATCCTCTCGCTTGCTGGCGTGTAACTGCGTTGTTCGCATCGGAGCGTTGCCGAGACAACGCTCCTTTAATACACTACGTGACCGTGACCTGGAGGGCCACGCGGTCTGGGACTACAGGCTGCATACGGGTCTCCGAGCAGGAGTTCAGAGATAAAAACTAATTATCAGCATTGATGGGAATGTGTCAAGAATTGTGATAACAAAATAATGTAAAAAACAAGGTATGTGAAAAACATAGAGATAGAAGAAATACTCCAATGCAAGCCCTGATGATAAAATCAGGGAAAAAGTAATATGGAAAATCACAGGTGGGCAAATATAACAGGAGTGAAAAAAAGTAGATAAGAGGTTAATAGTAACGAGGAGAGAGTCATGAAAAGGAAGTAGTGAATACAGAAGAGCCCAAAAAGTAGCTGGGCTGCTTCGAGGAATTCGCAAAGTCAACACATGGTAATAAAATCTACATCAACATTAATATGTTTTTGCCCCTACTGGACCGTGTCGTCAAGTGACGGCATCTGGGGCTGTTTAGTACAGTCATGGGTACAATCCGACAAATTTACTAGAGGATAACCGGCAGTTAGGTTAATGGCACATTAGTCATTCTTTATGTACACCCCCACTGCAATGGTGTCGCCGCCAGACGTCACCTTGGGTCCCAGACATTGTCCAGGAAACACAGCGGGGTGGCCTAGATCCATAACACACAGTGTATACCGCAGCATATAGTAGCTAGAAGCATATACCTAAAAGCAAAGAAATTACAAGATTATAAAAAACAGTGATAGTTAATCTCCTCGTTGATCCCATTGGGAACCAAACACCCAAGTTTGTCAATCCAAAATGACTCCCTGCGATTAAACCGTTGGTTCAGGTCTTCATGTGGGCTGTTTCTTGTGAGTACATCCAAAACCACAAATCTAATCTGGGTCAAATTGTGTCCGTTCTCCATCCAGTGCCGTGCCACGGCAGAGTTGGTGTTGGCATTTCGAATACATGAACGATGCTCATTCCACCTTGACACAAATGGAAGCAATACAAAATGTGATGGTTGGAAGGTTTCGAATTAATCATAACCTCTGGCGCAGCTCTCGGCAACCCCCCAAACCGTCGTTCTTTAGCCTGCAAAGCCATTACAGAGGAAATACCATATGCAAATCAGGCTTGGTCCCACCCCAAAAGGGGCAGTCCAGCCCGAAATGCAGGGTCACATCCCTTCTGCACCAGACCACAAGCATCCCCAAAAAATGTTTTGGCCTAATTTCGTGTCATCAGTAAACATTTTCCCATGAATTTTTCTCCACTCTACATTTTCATAAATGTGTATGGTGGAAAGGGGGCAGAGAACAGAATTTCCGTTTCCACCACACTCATCCCCCCATACAATTAAACTAGTATTTATGTTTACATGACATTTTCATGATGGATTCAGTACTGTGGATTCCTATGGAACTGCGCTGCTTTTTACATCAGCAACAGCAAGCATACTCTATAGAAATCGATTGTAAATCCTGCCTGCCATACACAAATGGAAGGCAGCATTTAGAATGTCCACTGCGAAGTGCAAAATGATGGCGTGCCGGTGATTTCACATGTTTTGTACACCTACCTCTTGCACTTTATACTACAAATGACATAAATTGCATGGAGGGGTCCTGTATGTCCCTACTTGCAAACATAACATGTCCCCTCCATGCAATTTGCGACTTTGAGTAACATGACTTCCTATGTGATTGGCCTTTTAAAAGGAACAACACTTTGCCATCCCTGCTGACACTTAGTCTGCAGACCCTCAAAGTGACGACAGAAAGGACGTGGTGCAAAATATCAAAAACAGATCTGTTTAAAAGTACTAGTTGAAGTTTGACTTCATGCTTTAAACTTCTTAATCAGTAAGGTTGTCTTTTAAACTTGATGGTGCCAGAATCATAATTAAGTTGAATGTTTTCCTCTGTTGCTGGAGTTCAAGGACTACCATTTAATAATGTATGAGCTGTCATGGCCATTGCTACTGTCACGTGTTGCCTGCTTTCTAAACCTCCTTCATGCAGAGAGAAGAAAACATGAGTGAAGCAAATGAATAATTGCCTTACCAGTAGTACCCGTGTGACATTTCCTAAGCTTCCTTTATTCATTCCCTTCCCTGCACCTTGTATCGGTTACATGAACTCCTTTTTTGTTTGTGTTTGTTAAAGAAATTAGGAGAGGAATCATGTTGACTACGCACAACACGGTCCATCCCAGAAAGACAAAGTTAGCATTGTAGGTTTGGAGCCTGCTGAGAGGAGGGCTACATGCACAAAGGCCGCCTCCAGGACGCCCTCACGCAAGATGCCATCAACATTTGAATTGAGGTTCCTCGCTCGGCGGCCTCAGAGTAGAGAAGCTGTTTTCTGCTCTAGCAAAGCATCTCAAACCTAAAACTGAAACCTGTCCAAATTGGTGTATGTGACCAGGGCCAGTCCTAGGATTTGCTGGGGCAAGTTATGTGCGGGCCCCTTAATTTGCATGTGATGACATCGCGGGGAAGTGAGGGTTACTTGCATGCAAACATGGTTCTTCATAATTTGAATATTGCCCCAGACTGGGAAATTCCAGAAATGTAAAATAAACATGTACAGAAGTAAAACACTTAAATAGGTTTTGCCTATAGCCCATGCACTGCCAAGGAAGCTTACCACTAACCATTCAATCTTGGGCATGTAATTTCCATCCCCAAGGCTTTTCTTCAGATTCACCAGTTGCACGTTGGAAGAAATACTATAGCACAAACAAACCTATGGGAGTAGGGGGGCCCTCACGTGGATATATAAGAGACAGTAATTCTTGAGAATGTATTCTACCTCCAGTATTGGGCCTTTTATAGAGTGCCTTACTTTTTCATTGGTACGAGAGACAATTCTTTTGCCCCAGTCTGACCCTGGGTACACTGTGCTGGTTGTCCCATGCAACATCTTACCTCGGCAGAATCCCTTTATACATCAGCACTTAAATATCTTTCAATTCCTTTTAAAGAACCAGCACACCGTTTGTGCCCATCATGAGGGCATCCAGCACTGCAATGCTAGGCAATGCTGGAGTCTGCCTAAACCACTAGGGACTGGGATAATGTTTCATGAAATTGAAAAGCACAAACATGAGCTCACTGGCACGCTCACAATAGTGTGCACACACAACTCATAAACGCAATGTATCCCGACACACACCATAACTATCACATACTAAGCACTCGCACAACAAAACCACCTACACACAGCCCAGCCCCACTGACAAGCTGACCACTGGGTGCCTCTCTGGCAATATAGAGATTCAGCGAGTGGGGTAGCCTGAATCTATCATATCACAAGGGTTTGGAGAAACAGGCCACGTTCGCAAAGGAGGCATTCATGAAAACTTTCTTTCGTTCTTTCTTTCTTTCTTTCTCTTTTTTTTGTTATTATTTGGTTTAATCAATAAGATTTTTACAAAAGACGGTAAATCATTTTGAGCTGTGCTGTTGCGAAGAAAAGAAACGAAGAAAAACACAAGACTAAGAGGATGAAGACGCCAGAAGAAAGAACTATGATGAAACAGCCGATGAAAAAGGAGAAGGATAGCCAGGGAGCTTTGATGCTCATTCGGCAGCCCGGTTAAGCCGGGGTCGACCGACCAAGAAGTTCAGTGTTCACATAGTCCAACATTTTGTAGGTGGCCAGTAGCCACGAGGGTCGTCTCCAGCATTCAGTCGGGACCAACACACGTCCTGGTCGCTCAATGTGTGGTCCGAGAACATCTTTGTCAGGTAGACTGTTCTAATCCTGGCTGTGCTGGGACATGTCAAGAGCAAGTGCCTGATTGACTCAGTTACTTCAGGCACTTTGCAGAATCGGCACTCGTTCGATGCGGAAAGTCCTCTAATTGCCAGGATCTCATTTGTTAGGAGATTCAGTCGAGCTCGCATTATCAGATCTCGAGCGTGTCTTGATGGAAACTTTTTGATATAAGGTTGTAATTCGTTGAATCTTCTGATGTTGATAGGTAGGTGCTGTGTCAATTTATTCTTTGAGGCTGCTTCGCTAGTTTGTATACAGTCAATCGCTTTACGTTTTTTTTGGATTTTTGTTGGGTTTGTGAAGAGTGTCTGTCTCCTCGTCACACTCTGTAGTAGCCAGTAGAGCCAGGTTTGCTTGCCTCCAACGGGTTAGCATTTTGCTTTGGCCATTTTCACATTCTTTCTTGATTAGGTTGAAAATTGATAGATCCATCGAGATTCTGGACTTGCGGTAAAGCATAAGCATGCTGGATTTCACTGTGCCCCCGAGAGATAATAAGCTGAGTTCTTTCCTTATTGTAGTGACCGAAGTGGAGTTTGGCAAGCCCAATGTCCCCCTCCAAAACATCGCTTCCAGTCTCGGCCACAAAGTAGCTGGTAGATTCGGGAGTGCATCAGCGCCGTAGGTCAGATTGGGTATAACCTTTTTCTTATAGAAATTTAAGACAGGGATCAGAGAAAAACGTCCAAACTTTCTGTTGATGGCTTTGGCTTGCGCAATCAGCTTTTTTGTTGTTGCTTTTAAGATGGACTTGCATTGCCAATTCATTTCTGGAACAGTCGAGAGTAACTCCCAGATATCTGAATTCATGAACTTTCTCGACTAACTGCTTTTCCAAGAACAGAGCGTTTTTTTTATTCTGCTTCTTTGATGATGTAGACAGAATCATACATTTTGTCTTTTTTTCGTTGATCTCAAGTTTGTTCTCGGTCTTGTATTCCGCGAGTGTCGACACCTGCCGCTGCAAACCCACCAGCGTGTGGTCCAAAAGAACCAGGTCATCCGCATATAGCATTCTGTTGATGTGGGTAGTACCCAGCTTCGGCGGAAAGCAGCGGATGTCTTGAAATGTGTTTTGCAGGTCCCCCAGGAAAGCAATGAAGAGGGCCGGGGCCAGGGGGACACCCCTGTTTTACTCCTCTCGCAGTAGGAATAGCTGGCGATAAGAGGCCTTGCTGGTTTAATCTCACACGCATGGAGGTAAAAAATGCTTTGATTGGCTGCAAGATCGGGGTGGGACATCTCCAGGCTTGGAGTTTCTTCTAGAGCCGTGGGCGCTCTACTTTGTCGAATGCCTGGGTAAGGTCTATGAAGATGACCTAGAGTGGCGGTCCGCCTTCCAACACTCTTCCTTTGAGCACGCTGAGCATCAGTATTTTGGCTACTGTGCCCAGTCCTTTTTTAAAGCCTGTTTGTAGGTAGTCGTGGCAGCCTGCCGTTCTGGCCCAGTTGTTAAATTCTTTCAGCAGGAGTGAACCAAACACTTTTCCAATACAGTCTAAAAGGGCTATGGGCCTGTAGTTTTTTGGATCTTTCTTGTCGCCCTTTTTGTAAATTGGAACAACTGTAGCTGTTTTCCAGGATGGTGGGATGCAGTACAGTTCTTTCTTTCTTTCTTTCTTTCTTTCTTTCTTTCTTTCTTTCTTTCTTTCTTTCTTTCTTTCTTTCTTTCTTTCTTTCTTTCTTTCTTTCTTTCTTTCTTTCTTTCTTTCTTTCTTTCTTTCTTTCTTTCTTTCTTTCTTTCTTTCTTTCTTTCTTTCTTTCTTTCTTTCTTTCTTTCTTTCTTTCTTTCTTTCTTTCTTTCTCCCTTTCTCCCTTTCTCCCTTTCTCCCACCCCCCTTGTGCTTTGGCAGACACCATCTGACCATCTGTATTCGAGCTATCGACTCAGAAATGAGTCTGTCCATACACTTCAAAGCTTTGCTATGTGGAAGCAAGCACCCCGTATTGTGCCCTTTTAAGGACAAGGAGCCCCTGTAAAGGGATCAAGCTCATTTCACAAGGCAATGACCAAGTGGCCACATCAATAAAAGGGATGAGCGGTTTACCCTAATCAGTCAAGACCAACAGACTCCTCCCTGCTGTGTCATTCTTTCGCAGGGCGATGCTGCGTAGCAGGGCGAGTGCCTGCCCTGCAGGGCCCTCCACTATGACTGTGCCCTGGCTGGGCCACACTGTCCCTCTCGACCTGTAGTCAGCAGAGCCCCTGCTGGAAAACTCTGCGTATATGTCTCTGAGCCCCTGCTGGGCAACTCCGACTGTGCTGGCGAGTGCCTGCCCTGCAGGGCCCTCCACTATGGCTGTGCCCTGGCTGGGCCACACTGTCCCTCTCGACCTGTAGTCAGCAGAGCCCCTGCTGGACAACTCTGCGTATATGTCTCTGAGCCCCTGCCCCCTGTATATATATATATATTCTGAGGCTTGTGGAATCTGCTTAGATCACATGCTGTGCATAGGCCGACATCTAGTGGAACCTGCGGAGTATTACAGTTTGTTTTTCGAAAATGGGCGTCGACACAGGGCGTGCCAGTAATACTATCCCTAGTGTGATGTTCACTGTACCCAAGAACCCTCACACGTGTAGGATCCTCATATTGTTTTTTTCCGCCATACTGGTCGGAAGCATTTTGCGGGGTCCCCTTGCCTTAGCCATACTTTTGCTAAAATAGTGATTAATTTACTTCCTTTCCCCATCCCAACGTCGAACTTCGACACTCGACGCCGGCTTGGAGAAGAAATCGACCGTCGGCTGCTGCACGACGGATTTGGGCCTCGGAAGGCCTTTGGTCTCGGCTCTGCAAGTAGGGAGAGTGGGGGGTTGGACATACTCTACACTCTTGGTATATAGGTACACCTTATACATTTCCTACCCTTACCAGCCCGCTGCCTCAAGGTGCGTATGGAGGGTACCCCTTTTCAATTCTGCCCCAAGTGCAATCGCAAATACCCTTGGGTCGACAGGCACGCCACGTGCAATCTCTGCTTGCGAGGGACCACCACGAAGCGAACTGCAGAGCGTGTAGTAGGTTTAAACCTAAGACACTTAAGGACCGTTCGACGAAGCATTGGGCCCACCACGCCAGGAAGGCGGCTATGGCAGCGGAGGGCGCCTTCAGCGATGGCAGCGACGCCGTGCTTTCGGACGGCGGGGGCATTATGGCATCGAAAGACAGCCGAGCGCAGGTCCCCGACCTCGGAAGGTCGTCCGACAGGGCGGCTATGGGGAAGACCCCCGGCGACACAAGCGCTTCACACACCACTCACACAAAACACACGAAGTCCAACCGAGACTCGACGACGTCGAGCTCTCGGAAAGAGGCACAGACAGAACGGTCCGAATCGGTGTCCTCTGGGCGTTCTCGATCGAGATCGCCGCATGACTCCAGGCAATCATCCACTCTTGCCAAGAGTGCCTCGCTCCGTAGGCTAACAGAAGTTTGATCGTCGGATGACGAAGACGACTTCCACCCCCAGGCCGCTCTCCAGGAGTCGGAGCCCACAGACAAGATCAGCGCGGCCCCACGTTCGAAGGACAGGGACTCTACGCCCGATCCTCGACGCCAGGCGTCGAACACCTCCAGAGCCACAAAGGGACAGGGAAAACACTTTTCCACTCACGGGGAGGGGGGAAAACAGCAGAAGAAGCAGCCTCTGCACTCTTCCACACCTTTGAAACACTCCACACCTCCTAAACAGGCAGACAAGACCAGGTCTGCTGATATTTCTAAAACCAGCAAATCTACTCAAGATACTCAAGATAAATCTCCTAGACTTTCTGAGTAAGTCATTCCCAGTTCCAAAAAATGGTCGAGTGATGACATAGATATGGTCATGTCAAGGATGTCTTCTTTGGCAGACTTTTACGATAAAAATCCAGACCATTTCCTTTCATATAATCCACAAGGGGCTACACCCTCAGGCTCTAATGATCCTATCCCCCCCCCGAGTAAGAAGCCCCGGTTTGAGACACCGATGAGGTCTACGGACCCCTTCGAGGTACAACCATAATCACGGCCATACTCACTGTATCAAGGAGAGACTTCCTTTGGTGAGGACCAAGATTTTGGCATGGTAGAAGAGCAAACCGGGACGGGCTACTATGGGGATGATGAGGACCAAGAAGAGGAAGAGGAAGACCCTGAAACCTACAGAGTAGATTCCCCGGTAGAGAAGGAAGCCCCGATTACCGACTCCCCTATCGATAACCAACCCCTCCTGAACAAGGTTCTCGCACGAGCAGCAGAACATTTCCATATTGACACCCACGGTGTCCAGGAAGAGAGGGACTTCGCCGAGGAGTTAGTAGGAGAAAGGAGGCCTTTTGCCCAGACCATCCCTAGCCTTAAGTCTATTCAACGAAGAATAGACCCGTCCCTGGTGAACCCGAACCTCACCAGAGCAGTCAATCCCAGAGTTGAAAAACTTTTCAGGGCAGCCCAGTCTGACCCTCTCTATATAAGAGGACATCTGAAGCCAGACTCCCTAGTTGTCACTAACACTCGTAAGAGGGCTGGAACACCCTTGTCATCGTCCGAAGCTCCTCCAGACAAGGAGAGCAAAAAACTATATGGTTTCTGCAGGAAAGTAGCCTCAACGTCCGCCTATCAGGCAAGGATTGCAAACTCCACCACCCTGTTGGCCAGCTACAACTGCCATCAGTGGGAAGAAGTCGCAGCACTCATAGCCTCTGCACCAGAACCCTTAAAGGGCCAGTTAGCACAAATTTCCGCAGAGGGTAGAGCCGTGTCTCGTTGCATTTTAAAAGCAACTTTTGACGCCGCGGACAACGCAGGCAGATTGATAGCAGAAGGTACTGTTATCAAGAGACATGCGTGGTTACGGCAGTCTGGTTTTAAGGCACAAACCCAGGTATCATTGTTGGACAAACTGGTGGAAGCCAATCTGTTGTTTGGTAAGGCGGTCAAGGACGCGCTGAAGAATGCCAAGGATGAATATGAGACACTCAAGTCCCTTGGCCAGTTAACCAATAAACCCCCTAACCAGAGAGGGAATAGTAATTTTTGTCGCCCACGCGGCCAAAATTCCCAGAGAGGATCAAACTATTCCCAGGGGCAGGGTACACAGTGGAACAACAACAGCCAACAGTCTACCCAGGGTTACGGCAGGGGTAATAGGAGAGGACGTGGTAAAGGCAGAGGCAGCCCCAGTAAAGGATGCGGCACGCCTCCACCAAAGCAGTGACGCTCAGTTCAGGGTCCCTTCTCACGCAACCCCAGTAGGGGGACGCATTTCCAACTTCACCCTGGCTTGGGAAGGGATCACATCAGACAGATGGGTGCTGTCAACAGTATCCGCAGGGTACTGTATAGAACTACTGCAGCGTCCCCGGAACCATCCTCCACAACAAAGAGTACACTCTTTAAAACATCAGAAGATTCTCCTCGAGGAGATCGCCAATCTGCTAGCAAAGGACACGATAGAACTCGTCCCGGGACACCAGGTAAACAAGGGTATTTATTCAACTTACTTCCTTGTGCCGAAAAAGATTTGACAATGCGCCCAGTATTGGATTTACAGCCTGCCAACAAGTATGTCAAGCCCCAAAAGTTTCATATGACTACGCTACAAGAGGTAATCCCCCTCCTAAAAAAGGGGGATTACATGGCAACCTTGGATATGAAAGATGCCTATTTTCATATTTCCATGTTCCCAGCGCACAGAAGGTACTTGCGCTTCAAGGTGGACAGTCGGCACTACCAGTTCAAGGTACTGCCCTTCGGGATAGCTTCGGCACCAGGGGTATTCACCAAGGTACTGGCAGTGGCGGCTGCACACCTACGCAGGGAGACAATCCCGGTGTACCCTTATCTGGACGACTGGCTCATAACGGGGGAAACCCCAGTAATTTGCAGAACAAACATTGAAAGTACTATCGACCTCCTCCACGAATTAGGCTTCTCAATCAAAGAGAAAAAGTCAAGCCTGGTGCCAAGCACCTCCAAACAGTTCCTAGGTGCATGGGTCTGACATGGATTCACATGCGAACCCTCCCTTCGACCCCTCTGTGGCTCTTCTTGGTGTCACGGTTTATTACACGGCACACGTAAACTAGGGAACTCCTTCCCCTACAATTGATGTGGTGCACAATAAAGCGCTTTTTATTTTTTAATAAAGTACGGATTCTTTTGAGTAGGCCTCCAACTCGTCTCTCACCCAACCTCGACAAACTCCCCCCTCCCACTTCCCGCCGTGTCACAATGGACTAGGAGCCAGGCTGGTGTGTATCAATAAGTTATTTACTAATTTATCATTTAATGAATAAGGAAAATCAAACTATTTCACAGCCACCAATGTTGTGGCAACACAAAATGCAATGATCTCTACAGAACAACCTGGTTAAGATATCCTATTACAGTTCGCTCAGGTCTTTGGCAAAACGGAAAAAGATTTTTTTTTACAAAGTGATTGCACCAACGGTTTAGCACTCACTTGGTTTCTTTGAATGCAAGACAGTGGGAAGGATTGGGAATAGAGAGAGAAAATCGGATTTGGGGTAAAACCCACCACCACAAGATGGGAAGCCAGCAAAGATAGGGAAAAAACGTTTTTGGAGCAAAGTGGAAGAATGGGATTTAGATTATTACTCACAGCTGCTAGGGGACAGAATAGAAGAACATTCGTATTGCTTACACTTAGGAGATAGGGAAAGTTTAGAGAATACTAATCAGCACACCAGGGCAAGCTAGCAATGAAGTAGAAAAATCGGATTTTGGGGAAAAAGCAAATGCAAAGGAAAATAAAGTAGCAAATGGAAATTAGTCTACACTGAGCCTTACAATGACAGGCAGCTCAGGGAAGGGTTTTAGCTGACAATAGGAAAATCGGTTTTCAGCGGCAAGGACACAGGCACAGAACAGGTAGACTTCTAAGCAAAAGGGATTTCTCACAATGGGAACAGCGGTTTGGGTTTAATAAGACTGATGCAAATAGGAATTTGTTTGGTAATGCACACAATACACGGACAAATTTGGTTTTTAGTTACCAGGAAAATAATTATTTTGAGGCACCACTTTAACGACTATAACAGTTAAATACCAACACCAGGAACAAGATGGTTGATTTCGAATTGCAACAATCTTGAACAGTGAATTTCAATGGGGGAATTAATTGATTTACTTAATAACAATACTAGATATGCTAACATACACAAGCAAACAAGAGATTCTTCTATGGGGAGATGACTGGATTACACTGGCAATTTGGAGTTTTCAATGGGGTATTGGATTATATGTACTACTATAAAAATGAAGCGTTTATGCAATTTAGGGCCGGGGTTATATGCTGCTTACAAAGCAAGTCTTGGTTTAGGATTCAGGAAAGCCAGCTAGGTCTAAGGACACCCTGGAAAGAAAGGGGAAGGGTCAGGTCACTGCACTCTCAAAGATGATCAGGTTCAGCAGCCTTCTCTCTGTTCTCCATTTCTGTCTCCCCAGTTGTTCTGTGTCCTGGAGCCCTAGTACAGTCCCCCTTATATAGCAGAATTGACATCACTACTTTTACAATCTAGAGGGAGTACCCTGTAATTATCCCTGCCGCTCGGATTGGACCATCCCTCTCTCTGCCCCTGTCTGGACTGGTTCAGGGGAGGAGAGCACCATCTGTCTGTTTGCATTTATTACCTTCCTTTGTTCTCATTACAACTTTTTGGCAAAAACGAGTTATGTCTCATGGCTTCATAATTATACTAGCCACTGCCATATGAAACAATAATTTGGTTTTAGCTGGTCATAGGGTATTAGGTAAGCCTATCGCCCACTCTGTACGATGTAGCATGGCCCTGCGGCAGATTTCTGTCTTTTTCATAAAATGTACAACAGTTATGAATTTGCAAATGATCCAGAATGTTCCTAATTTCAATTTTCACCTTTTCATCAAATCTCATAATTGTCACATGTTCAGATCAGCCTGAAACCTAATCTAACTGGTCATTACAGTTCCCAAAGTCCCATGAAAATGGAATTTATATCCTTAAAACCGCCTGCAAATGAAAAAAATGGCATGAAATTATATTAATCCTCATTCTGATTGGTGCGCAGAAATGCCTAAAAATGAAATCAGTCTTTTAATATCAATTGGGAGTGTCTTGTTCCAGTTGTGGGAGGGCCGCTTCATCCCCCGCAGCCATCTATCTTACTCTGGGATCAGCCAGTGACCAGAGATTTTTATTGAGTCCCTTTGAAATTGGCAGTTTGCTCTTTGAAGTGGGTGCAGGAAGAACTTGCACCTTCTCGTCATGTTTTAGCCAAGGATTTCCTTCTTTGAAATCTCTGGGCTTCTGCCATCAAGTCTGCAGAACAGGGAATTATGACGCCTCCAGCAGTATAACATTTTATTGCGGGATTGTTTAGAGGAGAGGTGTGAAATCCAGACGGAAGTGGGGCTTTGTCACCATGAAGTTCCTGTCTCCGCCAGAACTGTTTTTTCCTGCAGTAAGTGTCTCTTCAAAGGTGACTGGAGTTTTGTGGGTTGAAACCTGATATACATTTGCTTTGATCACCCCCCACATCATATTTCCCTGACATTTTCTGTGTGAGCAGTGCTATCTTTTTCCACTTTGGCTTTATAAAGCCATTTTTATTTTCACACATGTGCAGGCCGTTTTTGCTCTTAATATTTAAAATCCTGTCTTGCAGTCACAGGATTCTTTCATTCCTCCTTCTTGGGTGAATTTACATTTGTTGTTTGTCCATAGCTGATGATGGGTAGGCCCCTTTCCACATGGTTCTTTAATTCGACATGAACAAACAGAAAAAGCTTGGCTGTTTTTTGTTTGTAGTGTTTAAAGGGCTCTGAAACGATGAAAGGGAAAGTGTTGCAATTCTTGCCCCTCATGTGAAATAAAAGTAAAACAAGCGGTTTTTGGTTTCGGTGTATAGCTTCTTGTCATTTATGTGAAATAAAAGCAAAGCAAGGCTGTTTTATTTTTTGCTTGCAGTATTTAAATGCTTGCCACTTGTGTGACAGGTATAGCAATGCAAGGCCGTTTTTGGCAGCAGTGTTTAAATGCTACTGTTAAAGTGAACAGCACTTCTGTTTGGGGCCTTTAAATGCACCCCACATGGGTTATACTGCCACTTTATGTACTTAACAAATCTAAAGATGGCTGCCAGAGGAGGGGCTTAGGAAGAGGGCTGTCATTGGATGGGGGCAGTATGACCCAGCGGACAGTAATTGGTTTAGAGTAGAACTGCAGTTTGTAAGTGAAAGTGTTTTTTATTTTACCGAGGATTCCCAGCCTGACGATGGGGAATATTCATGAGCATGTGAATCGATGACAGACCCATGCTGGAGAACAATAGTTACAGGTAAGTAACTTGTTCCTTTTTTGGCAAAAATGTTTAGATAAAAACGTTATTAGTTATTTTTAATTCGATAAAATCACTGCATACCGAATATTTTATTGATGAACAGTGATTTATTTACAAACTAAAATATTAAAGTGGGAACTGGTATGCGTTCAACAAAGTGAGAACATATGGGATAGTGTAAGGTAAACCTTTGGTCTTCAGGTGTTTCTTCGAAGGGCCTGGCTGATCAACGATGATCAGCACTTCTTTTCAGACATTAGGGAACCTCTCTTCCAGCTTTTTACTTTCATGCCCTGTTTATTGGTCCCTGGAGTCAGTTATAAATCATAGTCTGCTTTAAGAGACATACAAGCTTTTAATTTACTTTCCCACTTCCTGTCTGTGTGCTCTGGCCAGGGCCCCAATGTGTAGTCTCTGTCAATAAGCTTAGTCATTTTTCCTTCGATTCTATGCCTAATTTTTATTTGCATGCCTGTAGACCACTCCTTTAGCTACCTGCCCTTGGCGAGTCCCTTCTTATAAAAATATCACAGGATTTGAACTAGTAGACCAAATGCAAAGGTGACGGAGTACACAAGTGGTTTTAGATTGGTTTACAATTCCCAAGTTTATTTTCTTTAATTATGCACAAGATGCTATATCAAAAAATATATATATTCAACATTTCATATAATTCTGTGGCCCATACTCTTACTTCATTCATTCACATTCATACTTTCTACATCAGTCTATCATTCTACACTTCATACTTTGGAAAAATGGTCTGTATATAAAAAACAGTAAAAACATCTGTTATCTCTACATATGTTTACAATTCATTGTGAAACACATCCCCGCCAATTAGGGGTATTACACAAGTCTGTGTTCTGTTATTCCCACAGTTCTCACGTCGACACGTGTTTCAGTTGCTCTCAGCGAGCATCCACATTAATGCTCTCTTTGTATGGCAACCTTCTTCAGGACAAAACAACCCATTTTTCAGGCACATGTATTAACATGTGCCACACCATCTAGAAAAATACATAAAACACTATGAATATTGTGTATCCCCGTCACTCCTTTTCAAGTTATTTGATTGCATATTAATATGCTGTGTTCTATAATCACTAGAACAACAAACCAACTCACCTCCTATCCTGATGGGGTCAGGAGGAACAGTGGAATCTGGAGGCCAATAGTCCTCTCGTCTATGGGGTAAAAGATTGTATCCATTACCAAAAAGCTGTCTCCGTTTCACTTGATCGCAAAAGCCAATATTTTATTTATAACTTTACAGATCACTACGGGTGGAAGAGACCCAAGTTGAAGGCTAAGTCACTCACTCAAGGTAGCAACAGCCACAGCTTCCCAGGTGGGTTCATCCAAGACGGGGTGTTCTATGGATGAAATGTCTGAGGCGGAGGCTTATAATTCCAAAGCTATCCGTCTGTCAACGCCTTTTCTTCTGGTTCATAAATCTAAAAATAATATATAAACAAAAATATATAAACACCATTGGTTGGTTTTATATATTGCACTTAAGCTAGATATTATTAGATGTGGAGTTATATTACTCCGTGCTCATACACTTTTCTTATCTCTTTTGAATTGTCAACACAGAGGGAGTAGAATCAATATTTGTCCGCTTTTTTAATAAGACATTAATCTAAACTCATTTGTTCAGGTGACCAATGACTAGTACTAATCCTAACACATATAAGTCTCTTATGGTTAGAGAGACATGGATCGATCTAACGAGAACACGCGTTTTTGCCCATGTTAGTTATTTACAAAGCAGCTGCCTCCCATTTATACTTATGCCGGCGGCATCATCCCGTATGTCAAAGGGGATTCATTTATACTGTCACTCTGATGGGGTATACTTACCCGATTCTCGCCGTCACAGATTTTCTTTCCTGCCTGCACCACAATGACGCATACAGCAGCCAGCGGGGTCGTGAGTGCCATCCACACGAATCCTCGTGTTAATGTTCATAGAAAGCGGACTTGAAAAGTTTACGCGTGCACCGAGGGACGTCTCCTCAGTTTGCGCGCTCTTATGTCATGTCTTGATTTATTATTTTGTCTTTTTTATTTTGTTTTGTGTGTGATCTCATCATCACATTTAGTTAAACTTCTAAAAGCAATATTTCTGTATCGATAGAAATAAAAGACAGACTAATCCAAAGTCTGTTGCTAAGGGATTTACATTACCCCATTTGTTGTAAGGACGCAGAGTAAAACTCCTATTCAGGAGAATATACATTATCGCACGTCTTTTTTTCTTTTTGTGTAAATACCGCATACACTACTATACCATGCGTTGGTAGGCGTATTCATTAAAAAAATGATGGATGTTATCAGTTGTTTTGGTAACGTCTCTGGGTGTAAAATTCTAATTCGCTGCAAAGTAAAAAGTTGCAGGGAACAAAGCTAATTTTACATATGGGCAATCGGATGATTCCATTCCACTGACAGGTTTAGGCCTCGTTTCACTGTATCTAAAGTGTATATCCAACGTTGTTCCTTCTGATGTAGGAGAGTGCCCATATCGCCACCTCTTCTTGAGGGTTTTATTACTTGTAAGACAAACCACGTTAGGTCTGTATCTTTGTGACCGTATCTCCCAAAATGTTCCACAAGCGGCTTATCCGCCACTTTATTCTTTATACAGGATCTGTGTTCTGAGATGCGTTGCCGTACTTCTCTAGTGGTCTTTCCTATATACAAAAGATCGCACGGGCATCTTATTACATAGATTGCATTCTTGGTTTTGCAATTAGTATGCATTTTTAGTTGCCATTTAATTTGTCTGTACTCGAAGTCGGTTCTCACCTCTGCCAGTGGGCAGGCTACGCATCCTCCGCATTTGTGGTGACCGATCACGGGGGGCAACCCCCATTGACTGAGTATCGTGTGATTGAGTCCCTTCTTATGACACTGGCCCTTTGCACAGTCCACCTTACGACTGTTGCCCCTGGATCAGATTCCGCATACTGTGAATATTGGAGTTGGGGTTTTGATCCTCTGAAGGTGGTCTAGGAATGATGTAAGGGAGACATCTTTTTGGCAGCTCAATGTTCTTGATGAGCGACTGGATAAATCGATACAGTAGAGGATTCTCTTTTACCAGTAAATAATTTCTTTGTTTTACTATTTTCCTTAAGTTGTTTGTCTTATGTCGGTTCCATGCACAAGAGTGACTCCGAACTCCCATACGGTGTCTGCTTGCTGTGCCTTGCTTATCAAGTCTTTGGTTTCTCCGTAGGAGTATGACTACCCACTGTCGCATGGAGGGTTCATATATTCCTTGCTTTGTGAGCAATTGGTCTTTCATGGAACGGAACCCACTTAAAAAAAGGAACACACAAAGTAAGATGCATCATGTAAGGGATACCAGGGTAAGGTCGACACATGGGTACTGGGTAAACTAGGAGAAAATGGAAATGTAACTGGGAGAACCTGCGATATGGGACAAATAAGGAGATTTGCACTAGTGGATATCAGCACTATAATTATTGAGGGAGAATATAATTGGAAATCTGGACACCAAGGAAGTCACGTTTATTTTATTACTTTAAAGAACCTACAACTTGAAGGCGATCTATCACCGGAGAGATTTGGTCATAGTGAAGGCAAAGCATGGCAGGAAATGGGAATGTAGATGGGTGGCCATAACTGTGAATCAATCGTAAGCATGAAAATGTACAGTGATGAGAGTGGTGTATAGGAAAATAGATAAATAAATTGAAGTAGTGATGCAGCAGGGATCCTGTGAAAGCACTATTGGCGGACATGATTTGTAATGTGTGCAAGACCAATTTGTGATAGTTGTGAGACCGGCATGGGAGACACAGGCTGAGAGAATTGTTTCAAAACGTTTATTTACTAATGTTTTTGGGTTGGTGTAATACCTAACTGGCTCTAACACTAAAGGGATGGTTACCTTAACTGATGTTTCTAAGTTCCATCGAAGTCTGGAAGTCCAAAATAAAAATCTGTCTGTGTCTAAACCTATGCTTGCCCTCATACTTTGACAAAAATGTTTTAGGAAGTCTTAGAAAAGCAAAAAGTGGTGTTTCTACAAAAATAGGAAACCAGGATTGGTTTCCGGTGGTCCTCTCACCAGATGTAGGTGGGTCAGCTTCCAAAAGAAAAACTCAATCAAAGGGGATCGTTTATAGGACCTTCATAGTTCAAACAATGTCAGTGTTCTTAATACCTTCGGGTTCCCTTCCACAAGCTTCAGTTCCTTGAGTAACACCAAATAATCAAGATTCCACTTTGATAGGCCTCTTGGGGTTCCCTTCCCCAAGCTTAGGCCTCTTCCAAGTTCAAATACAAGTTCAGCTTTTATACCTCGCAGGGTTCTTTTCCTCAAGCTCAGGTCTCTTTCAAGTTCAAATACAAGTTCAGCCTTTAGGCCTCTCAGGGTTCCCTTCCCCAAGCTCAGGCCCCTCTTGGGTTTCAAAACACTAGTTCAGATTGTCAGGATGTACATTTCTTTCAAGGGGTAGCATCAGAGACTTTAGAAAACGCCATGTTCTTTGCTCCTAAGCGTGACCACTCTGAGCTTTACCCCTTCACTTTTATTTCCTGCTCTTAACTCTTTTCCTTAAGGGGCTTTCTGCACCCTTTCTTGTTCCCCTCTGTTTTCTCTACTTCTTTCTTGTACCCATTGGCACCTTTCTTTCCGTTTCCTGCACACTTGCACCTTCCTCTCCTTGTGCCCACTGGCACCTCCTTTAACTTCCACTCTGCACATGTGCACCTTCTTTTGTCCCTTTTGTGCCCCCTGGCACTTTCTCCAGATTTCTCGTGCACACTTGCAAACTTTCCACTCTATCGGGTCGCTTGTCCCCTTCTCTCTTGTTTAGGGTTGCTTACGCCTTCTTTATTACAGTTCTTTCACTTTGCGCCCCTTGCACTTTCTGCTTTTCTTGCTTTCTCTTAATCTTGTCACTCTTCTTTCACTCTATATTGCTTTACTAGTTTACTTTCTATTCCGTCGTCTCTTCCGCTCTGTGCTACTTCATGCATTTCGCTCACTCTGCTTCAGTCAGCCGCATGCTCCAGAGTGTGTCTCTTTCTCTTTCTCTCTTTCTCTCTTTCTCTCTTTCTCTCTTTCTGTTAGGGAAAATTCTCTCTTTAGGCTGAATTTCCTAACCTAGTGAGTCCCCCAGCAGCTTTGCTGGATTTCTGGAGTTTGTTTTTGTTCTCCTGCAAAGAGTGAGACTCTTTTTCTTCCACTCTTGGACATGATGTATGGTGTTCCTTTGACTGTTAATGTGTTTTATGGGCTATGGGGTCCTTTACTCCATAGGGTCTCATGTGTTTTTACTATGTGTGTTACACAGCACCCTCCGTGCAGTAAGACAGGGGTGTCATAGTAACACTCCACCATAGACTCCATACCCTGTGACGGACTACTGTCTCCCAGGGCATGTAAAGTCACCATTGGCTTTACTCGTCCCAAATTATGAACAGAAACCAGTACAAACCATCATATTGTGGACGTACTGGTCGGGGCAATTCGATTGCCCCGGGGTCTGTTAGTCGAGGGGGCACGTCTCCGTCCCCCCTGATCGAGTTTTGGCTGGTGGCAGTGGATACTACTTTTTATATTCGACCGCGAATATATCCCTATGGGATTTTCCCATTGTTCGAGGCTACCAACTTTAATTATTTAATTCTCATAGCCTCGAACATACCGCCGGTTTATTTATTTAATATTAATTCACCGGTTGGTATTTTTTGCCAGGACTCGATTCTAAAATTGCGTTTGTGTTCTCTTCTGTGACTCCAACCCAAGTCGAGCCCTTTGTTCCACTTTTTGGCGGGCTTCTCCACAGAAGCCTCCAAAAGTGGTGCCACTCTGTCTGGGTACCACAGGGGGTGTGGGAGGGGGTTTAGGCACCCTGGACTGAGTTACCTTGGTAACTCAAGTCGCACTCTTGTGTGATTGGCCCAAGTGGTGAGCCGGCCGGCTCACCACTTAGCATGTTTGATTGACAGCTAGGCTGAGTGAATGGGGGTGTGCTGCATAAAAGCAGGGCTTTGGGGACTGGAACTTCAGAAGTCGCCACAGGACCTGAGAATCCGACTAGGGAGAAGCTGAGCCGACTTACCACGACAACACCACCAGTGGAGCCCTGCGGAACCGACTCACCACTTCCCGACGACAGAGAAGATCTCCCGGCTGGAGAGGCTTCTTCCCCTGACTGGTGGGCACAACCAGTTTACCTTCTTTTCTTCGCATCCCAGGACGTCTTGTGGTTGAATTGCCCGTGCCAAGCACCCCGGCAACCGGATAGCCACTTACCACTGGACCGCGAATAAAAGGACCGCTCCTTTTACCTGAGAACTCTGCGGCTGGTTTCTTCCCTGGCAGTGCAACGGTCTCCTGTCTTCCTCCCCGACGAGATCCTCTCTTCCCCCGGACGAAGCACCGACTTGCATCCGCTGCCAGGAACAACTGCCCCTGCTGGAGTATTCTCACCACTTTAAGGTACCGTGTCCGCCAGGCCTCCCTTTCTAAAGATTGCTACAAGGTAATAATAATCCCTTAACCTTCTGGACTGGGCTGGCCGCCTTGACCTTCTAATTGGTCCCTTTCTTATGGTCCAACTCTTTTTGAACCTTTGCAAGACTCTTGCGCACTTCAACCGTGTGACCTTGGACACAATTCGTTCTGATCCTCTTAAAGTGGAATCCGGCCTTCTGAACTCTAACTTCACGGTTTTACTTGCCTTCCTCTCTTGTTTTGTTCTTATGAAAGTGTTGGGATCTGTTTCACATTATACTCTGCTTTTCTCTCCCTTTTAAAACGAATTATTAGAGTGCCATCTGCGTTAAGCGCTCACCGCTGTCTGAAAATAAGTGCGGTTTTACTTAAGACTTGTCTAAAATTCTTCTAAGGGAGTGTATATCTTTTAGTTTTTTTGAATTGCTTACTATTAGTGCCTGTGTGTTTTTCTAGATGTCGTTTTTAAATAAATAATTATATCTCTTTTACACCAAGCCCTGGTCATTGTTTACTTGTTCTACTGTGTTCTTTTGACCTATTGTGAATGCTCTGTATACTGCCTAACTCATCTTGAGGGAAGTCTGACTGCTCAGCCACAGCTACCAAGTGAATCTGTGTGGTACAGACTGCTACCAAGTGGGTTTACTGCCAAACACCTGTAGTCTTAAATCTTTTGCAGTGGTCCCAGAGGGAACTGCACAGGTTTCTGCCTAACACTTTCTCTCTTTCCCCCCACCCACACCCTCACCTGGGCTGCAGCACAGTGACAAGCCGGCCTGAGTTCAGGGTCTCACCACCTGCCCCTCAGACATCCTTGGGGCGTCACAGGTCCAAGGGAACGAGCAATATTCCGACCACCTATAGCAGCCTGCAGGGTTCTTCGCTCAGGCTCCCTGGAGACACGGTTCCCTAGCCACACTGCAGCCCCTAACAAACACTGGGCCAGCGTCTCGACACGCCGTTCTCCTGCTGCTTGCCTTCTCTAGTCCAAATATCGTCCCCAGCTCTCTCTCTCACCAGTCTAGAACCACACCTTTTATAGTTGGAAAAACAGTCAAGTGGAGTCAGGTGTGAGTGATAATTAGTAAATGCCTGACTATCAATGGGGCAACTTAAGTTCTTTCTACAGCTGGTTTCCCTTACAACTCCCTATGTTATCCCTATGGGAAAACTTCACTACTTCTGGTTGCTTCTTCCTCGTCCCAGTATTTGTTGGAAATGGGGAGGGGGTGATGGAAGGGTTTTAGAGGATAGTGTCAGGATGCCTACCCCCGGGCATCCGGATCGAGTCCATCAGCCCCGGGAGAAGGCATCCAGATACTCATTAAAACCCCAACAGCCCCGGCTGGGGGCTGTTTGGATTCAGTCCTGGCGCCTTAGGCGCCAGGCTCATAGACTTTACTTACCTTATGCAGACCGTGCTGCAAATGAGTCCAAGCCAATGTGAGGCCTGGATGGGACTATTTTATTACAGGGACTATTTTTCACTCGGGTGTGGTTCTGGGGAACTTCTTACCTGGGACTACTTTGCAGGCTATTTAAACCACGCCCGAACAGCAGCCCATGCTTCGTGTTACTCTGCATCCAGCAGCGTGACGCTCACTGTGTCTGCAAGTCAGCATCCAGTCTTCTGCCACGCCCGCCTCGAATCCAGAGCTCCTAGACAAAAGGAAAAGAAAGGAGAAGAGGTTAGATCACAGACATTATTTGATTCCTTACCTGATTCCGGACCCAGCACATCTCCGAGCCTGGAAAGGACATTATTTCAGCATGCGTCGCTTCGCCAGCAGCGCCGCGTTATACTCACCAGTCCACCGCATCTTTCGACTCGGCGCTGCCTCCATCCTTTTCTTCGTCGAAATCCAGAACCCTGGGGGGAAAACAAAAGGAATAACAAGGTGAGCCGAGAAAACCGACAAAGACAATCTCTTTGCCACCATAGACTTACCTGCTTTAGCACCGGAGGTATTATCCTTTAATTCGCCGCATCTTCCTATGCCGCACCTATAAAGGGAGAGAAAACAGCAAGTTAAACTCATGCAATGCAACTTTTACCGGGCAGTGTTTGGTAATAAAGACTCTTACCTGAACGCCATCAGCTGCCTCCAGGCAATATTCTTTTGGACCCAGCTGCAACCTAACGAGGGAATGGAACAAGAGTGAACATCGGACATATTGAAATCTTTGAACTTTATAGACACTGGAGTTAATATTCCTCCGGAACTCCTCCAGTACCTTCAACCCAGTGAAGTAACTGATATCTACGCACACCTGCATGCCATGCAGGATGGAGAGCTCATCATTTAAAAACATAAGGTGAGATTACCAAAAGGGGATATCGGAGGTGATTAGTGGGGAGAATGAGAACTGTTGGGGGGCCATCACTAAAGTCCACGTGTGGCTAAATCCCTTTCTCCACTTGCAGGAGAATACTTCTACGAGTCTAGCAGACAAGATTAGGCAGGCCAGTCCAGACTGTCATCTCTTCACTACGCATCACGTTGGTGGAGACCGCAGATGTCCGGGTCCGATCGACGCCCCTGTGGGAACCAGGTGAGCGTAACAGATAGATCTATTTCCCCCTATTCTATCAGGGAATCCACAATGGACATAGGGAAATCTTGTAGCCTGATTTTTTTCCTCAAGGGGATGGTTGCCCCCTTCCATATTCCTGATTGTTGATTATACAAGCCTGGGTTTTGATGGTACTTCCTGTGGTTTAAATTGGTAGTAGATGTATAGATATTGACATCAGACTCCTTGCTTGATTATTCCTTCCCCACCTTGGGCGATTGAATTGTTCCTTCCCCTCCGCTTGGGTCATTTATGACTGGATTGGATTTAGGGAAAATGAGACCTGGATTAGGGTGATGGGAATCAGCGTATCCCATGAAGGCATCCAGGTCTTCCTCATCCTCTTCTTTTGCCCTGTGAGAATACTGAGTCACGCCCGGGGCATTCCACACAAAGGCGAACCCGGATTCCCCTACCCAGGTGATCCTCGCTCATCCAGCCCCCCGCCCCCGGGTTGGGATCCAAGAGCGATGTCTCCCCTGGCCACCTGAATAGAGGGCTCTTGGGTTCTTAATGGGAGAATAACCCTAGGTTTCTCACACAATCTAGAAATAAAGGTGTGTGCCGGGCAGTTCAGGGTTTTACTCTTCATTTGCTTAAATTGTGCAGTGAAATGATTTTTTAGAGTAAAATAGCAATTTCCATTCTCTGAAGGGTATTGTTTATGCGCATAAACTATACTACTTTAGCTCTTAAACAGATTTCTTTTGATCCATATGTCTATCCCTAATTCATGCTCATTGAGAAGTGAATTTTGTTGCTTTATAGTTCTTCTTCAAATCAGTCAGGTAGTTATAATGCTAGCACTCCTTCCTGTGGCTCTACTCCACTGGCACCACTGATATGAACATATTCATGTCGCTGTATGGGTTCCTAACAGTTGGTTGTTGCAGATCAGGTCCCTGCGTCACTGGTGAAGGGGTACATTTCAATGTCTGGTTTGGGTCCGGCTAGCTGGCTGTTAGATACCTAGATACCCGGTTATCAGATTGTTGGATGTACCACCAGGTTGGATTTCAGTAGCCTAATGACAAAACACCTCTGCGACAAGACTGGATGGAGCAGACGAAAGATGCAGTTGAAGAGACACCGCCAAGTGTCCGCAGGCATGAGGAGTCTGGACCAATGAATCTGGCTGTAGGAGACTGCTCCCTCAGAACAGAAGACAGAACAGGGCACAAGGTCTCAGTCCCACAACAAGACTCCCCAGGAAGTTTCCAATGAGATCTGTAAAGTGGGTACAAGGCAGAATACAGTTCCTGCTTCTCTTCTGAGCTCCAGGATAGCTGAGCGGGATGCAGGATTATTGTTTCCACTAGTCCAAGGGAGGGACCCACATACATGTCTCAACTGTCTCACAAGAGGCCGAACCTCACTGGGCAGTAGATTGGCGTGGCTGGTGTAGGTTGCAGCAGCAACCCTCCTACATCCCTCTGCAGCCTCTTCGTCATTGGAATCTTGGCTCCAGTCTTTGCCTGAAGGATGGTGTTGTGGGCAACCGATGACCTAAGAAGTGCAACATAGAAGGATCAAGGAGCCAGGAAGTAGATTAAGTATTTATTCAATAATCTGCTCCCAACATGGTAGCCGCACCTTGCAACGAAAAGGCAACTGTCGCTCTGCCGGTACCCCGAGCAGCACATCACACAGAGGCATTCAAAGGATGTCTCTGCACGCCTCTCTGCATGAGGGACAGGCCGGCAGCCCCAAGCCCATAGGGATGCACGTGGCTGAAGAATACTCTCATACACACCTTCCCCTTTAATTAAACAAACTCAATACTTAGCCCTTAAACTTGACAGGCAGGTGCCGGATCCGTGCACCAATACTTTCTTGCTCGACTTGCCGTTCACTGTTCATCTGCAAGTCAATTCCAACCTGCCTTTCCGATGATGATGATTCTTCCTGGGAGCTCATCCCCTCTCCCTCTACACCATTTGCACTCTGATCCACAACACTCTCACTCTCAACCAAGAGGCCCCAACACATCTCTCACCTCCCTTCTGAGACCCCTGACAACAACTCCATCCTCACCAGGCAACTCCTATAAAACATCTTTGTGCATTAAACCTCTGCACTCACGCTCTGCTTCATGACACCTCACCAATTGACTTACTCTCCATTTCGTGTTATCATCCAACACCACAACTGTACATAAAACCCTGCAAACCCTCTTGTGTGCAGATAGATATGGAACTTCAGCACCTCTCACCCTCGGGTTCCTTATCCTGACAAAATCGCCAGCCACCAATTGCGAACTACACATTATTTTCTTACTGTCCTACAATTTCTTATACCTCTCCTGGCATTTTTCTTCTCTATCAATGAGCTCTTCTCTGTTAACCTTGACGGGACCTGGGGTTCTCTCATCAATCGGCCTCCTGCCCCTCAATCCCACAAAGGTTGTAACACCCGTAGTAGAAAGGGGCGTGGCCCTGAAGGACCAGAGCATATGCTGGACCAAACTCACCACATAAAAATATGAGATTTTGGCTAGTTGGAGCGTCTCTTTCCCTACTCTGTTGAAATACTCCACCATGCCATTCTGAAGTGGACAGTACATCGCTGTGGTCTCATGATGAACAAAATAGTCAGCTACCACATTAATCTTGAACTGCACCCCATTGTCAGTAAACACCACTGTAGGAATTCCTTCAACCCTGAAAATGGTATCCAGGAATTCCACTACTAACCTGGCAGTAATGTCATCTGACCACCCCACGTATGGCCACTTGGAGTGATAATCCTAAGCATAAACATGTATCTTCTCCCTTAATAGCACCTTGGCAAAGGACCTCTCCCAAGGCTTGGCTGTAAAATTCATAGAACACAATAGAGGTTCTGTCTCCAGATGCAAACTTACCACTGGACGCGGAAGACATACAATTGTTTTCCAAAAACCCCACCTCAGCATCCATGTTGGGCCTGTGGGGGACTCATGGTGGCAATAGTAAAATAGTAAAGACAGCCACAGGTGATCACAGTTCAAGGGTGTTTATTAAACTGTATAAATGGGTAAGAGAAACGCCTAATCTAAACCTAAATCTAAGATGGGAGCAAGCTACGAACATCAAATAATAATAAGGCAGTGGTGCCTTGTCAAATAAAAAGAGCCTATACTAAAAAAATACCTATTGCCAATCCTTATTGCTAAGTTACAAAATAGTGTGGGATAATGTTCATCAGAAAAGAAAGAAGTGTTCTCAAAATGGTAAGTCAGGATGGTATGGCTGGGGTCCCCCTTCGCCATGTTTTTTGCACGGGCCAAAGCGGGACAACTGAGCACAGCACACTCCTGGGCCTCGCATGAGGTTACAGTTTGTTTCCAAAATATCAGGGCCTTTTGTGGCTAAGTCTCTTTCACACAGTCGCTTGCCACAGAGGACCTGATCTGTTAAAATCAACAATAACAATGGTTCCTTCATTAAATCTTCATGGCGCGATTACTCTTCGCCTTAGGGTCCCCCTCTGCCAGGCTCTGATCCCTTGTACAATGTGGGCCTCCCTCACTACGGCCTTTCATTCACAATGTAACATTCAAGAGTCTCAATGTCTTTTTTAAGCAACCATTGACTCTGGACAACCCTCAGCCGGGTTTGCTCTTGTCGACACAATGTTCGCAGTCGTATTACTGTTCACCACAGTTCGCAGGCATCCCTCAGCCGGGTTCACATTTTCTAAATACACAGTTCACTTTTCTTTCTCACAATGCAGGATCCACTTCCCTTTGCTCTCCTTCTGGTCAATGTGTCAGAGACTTTCGATTGTACAAGGGGTTT
Organism: Ambystoma mexicanum; assembly: GCF_040938575.1. Classification (NCBI taxonomy): domain Eukaryota; kingdom Metazoa; phylum Chordata; class Amphibia; order Caudata; family Ambystomatidae; genus Ambystoma; species Ambystoma mexicanum. The sequence goes on along the minus strand of NC_090926.1, from coordinate 873,219,537 downwards.
GACTCAACCCTTGTATGACCCCTCTGACTCCTCACGCTGGCCTCTCCTAGGGCCTCCTGGTACTTGTAGTTTCAACAAAGGGGACCAGTCGGAGTCCTTCGAATGAGCGCCCACGTGATGCCTGACCACTCTGTAGCTAGTCCTTCAATGTACTTTCTTCCCAGCTTAAACACACAAGTTCTTTGTTCACAATTTCAAACAATGTTCCCGTTCGCAACCTTGGGCTCAACACAGTCCGGTTTGCTAGCAGCTCTCTCTCCGACTCACCGGCTGTGCTGAACCCGCTGGCTTGTCTTGCCTCTGGAGTCAAGGATAGTACCAAGGCAGCAAGCGTGCCTACCCGCCTGGGTTATCAATGCGCCATTGACATTTGTTACACCACACGCCAGCTGTAAATCCCGGTCTTATGATTCTTTTCACAGAGGCTTTGCAGGTCTGGGTTGAAAAAGGGAAAGGGCACTTCCCTCCTTGTCGTCCTCTCAGGTCTCACCACCTTTCTTCTCTGTTTTAATTGCTGGTCCAGAATAGCTGCTTCCTTGTGCGTTTGGCCTTGCTCTCCGTGTGCTTTCGTGCTCCGCCTTTTATCCCTGTGGGGAAGGGAAAGGGCCATTAGGTGTGCTTAGTTATCAATTTACTGACTCTGCCTGACCCTGGTGTTGGGACATGTCAGGTAAACGGTTTGGGTGTTAGTCTGTTGTCTGTCACGATGTAAGAAAGTGTTTGTGTGAGAAAAGGGAAGGGGGGTAGAGCTTCTGAATATCCTACGGGGTAGGACGGGGCAAAGGAGTTACAAGGAATGGGGTACCGCGTCTCACCATTCGGTGTCGCACTTGCACTTCCCGAAGACCCCCCATCCAGGTGATCCTCCCCCACTGGCCCCCCCCCCCTCCCAGGAACTGGATCCAATAGCGATGGCTGTGTCCTGGCTACCTGGATGACGAATCTCTGGGTAATAGCGGGTGAGACACTTCACATTTCTCGCAGGCCATTGTTACGCTCAACTAGTCTCTGCGGAGGCGTTGGGGTATGGTTGCAGCCCTCCCTGAACTTGAATCACCCCCTTCAGGCCTCTCCCTCAGTAGAAAAGCTGTGAGCGATGGTACGTGGTGATACTGCTACTGCGTGGAGATAAGAGTGTGTGAGTGCGCCAATCTGTGATTGTTGTACCTCTCGAACCCTTCACCCCAAAGTACAGTTTGTGTGAGCATACGGCTGCATATAAAGCTCACCTGTGAATTATGGAAGATGAGCTCTCCGTCCTGCTACTTCTGGCAGGGGCGCTTAGAATGGGATCTAGTTACTTCACTGATCCCTGATAAGGATTAGTCCAGTCCAACTGTGACTATGCTTCTCCTTATGATTGGTAAGTCTTTCTTGAGCTCTTGTGATGCTGTCGTTCTGTTTAATGTCTTCATATGTTGCTCCTATTTATGCCCGCAATAATGTCTCTCTTCTGTTTTCTTCCCTTAGATGGAAATGTGGCCTCAATGCAGCTGTGAGACGCGGCCGGATGGACGATGGATGCTACCACAATGTTCGACAGCAGGTAAGTGATGGTTTAAGGAAAGGCACGAAGTATGGTGTGGCGCAACCTTAAACTGACTGTTTTTTCGATGTCTAACCTTGTCTTCTGTTTTTCCTTGCAGGCGCTGCTGTCGACGATGGAGCGTGTGGTGCTGCGGTGCCAAGATGAAGATTTCGGCGTTCCGGAAAGTGTAAAGATGAAGACTTGTTTCGCCGAAGGGATGTACAGGTAAGAACAGCTTCCCCCAGTTGGTAAGTATGCAGGCAGGAAGCAGGATGTCCAGGGAGCAGGATCTTCAAAGGTAAATCTGACCTGAGGTGACGGTGAGCGTTACGCTGCTTGCAAGTGCAGAATAACTCGAAGCGTCTATCTTGAGGATCGGGGCAGCTTATATAGCTGAGATCGTGGGCAGCCACACCCTGCCACTCCTAGAGAGTGAGCACAGGCAAAGGCAATCCATTAGCAGCCACACCTAAGAATACACTTGGGGCTGCTTTAAGTGCTATGTCCATAATAAAATCTTTTTGGTGTTAAATGGATGTTCTTGTTTACTTTTGTTCATGAGCCTGGCGCCAGAGGCGCCAGGACAGTGTCCACCCAGGTATCCTGTGCATGCGACCCCTGCATGCCTGTGCCCCTGACTTCATGACCATGACAGCCACCAATACGTTTCTCCCACACTTTGTCTGGTCATGTTTCTCCCTAAATACCTTTCAGTGGAACTAACTTCTTCCCTCTGCATACAATGTCACCATCCATCCACCACTCCCCTTTGACTTGATCAAACTGAGCACATACCCCAACTATCCGCGCTGGCCAACCATCCCTCAATGACTGACAGACCTTGGTCATCTTGTCGTCTGTTTCATTCTCTACGTGCCATATAGCCAAATCCAACACCTTGTTCTGGCCAATGACAGCGATCATGGACCAACCTTCCTCACAAACCTGCCCCCCCACTTCAAGGGGAATACGAGACAGACAATCTGCCATGACATTCTTCGAGTCAGAGACATAGACAATTGAAAATTTTACTCCTAGGGGGCATGAGCCCAACGATGAATACTCGGGGATCCTCCCACGTTTCGCCCTTCCAGTGCATGAACCAAGGGCTTGTGATCAGACATCAAAACTAAAGGCACACCCCACAAAATAAATCTGAAGTGGTTGACCACCCAAAAACACTCCAGTGCCTCCCTCTCTGCAGTTGAATAATTCTTCTCCGCACCTTGTAAGGCCCTAGATGCAAATGCTATTGTGCACTCTTTGCCATCCTAAATCTGAACAAAGGCAGCTCCTAGGCCCATCGCACTAGCATCTGTCAGAATAGTTTTACAGAACGGATTAAAAATTCTGATAGTGGGACCACTGGCAATACTACTTCTGATGCATGAGAATACTCTCTGACACTCCTTGCCCCACACAAACCTGACATTCTTTTTCAAAAGTTCCCTCACAGGAGCGCAAATGGTTGCAAATCCTTTTATAAACTTAGAATAACACTCTGCTAGTTCCGTAAATGCCCTCAATTCATCCTTGTTCTGGGGAGCAGGAGATTTCAGCGCTGCCTCCACCAAATCAACTTTGGGCCATGCCAATCAATAGCATGTTCTAGATACAACACTTCCCGTCATGTTGAACTTACACTTTTCTCTCTTGACAGTGAGACTAGCTTGATCCAAAATCTTCAAAACTTGGCACACATACTCTTGATGACATACTGGGTCAGAGGCAAATACCAAAATATCTTAAAAACACTTTATATAGGGTAACTCTCCAAACAGATTTTCCAGGACCCTTTGAAAAACAGCCACTATGGATGCCAACCCAAAAGGCATTCTTTTAAACCTGTAAGCTCCAAACAAGGTCAAGGACCTTGAATTCGGATGCAACACAATCTGGTGATACGTGGTAGACAAATCAGTTGTGCAGAAATACCTGGCACCATGCAGAAGGGTAATCATTTCTTGCACCTTGGGTAGAGGATGTCGGTCTACCCAAATGTTATTGTTGAGTGACCGTAGGTCCACACATTCTGATGTCGCCATCCCCCTTTTTTTGCAATAACCACAGGGGAGACCCACTCAGCAGCTTCAATAGGTTCAATTACATCATAGGCGCGCATCTGTTGCAAGTAATGTTCTAAGTACTGATTGGCAGCGCTATTTTGTTGCAGAATTATTTGGAACTGGACTTTTGCTTTAACAAGGCGTGTTTTTGGCATGTTATCATCCAATTCATGCCACGCCCTTTGTTTGAACCGCCTCCTGACGTCCTTACAAATTGTCATGATCCCTGCTTCCAAAAGGTCAGGGTTTTCCCAACTCCCTTGGAAGCAGATTCATAACCCAGGTTCCGAGTGCCAACCAGTCCCAATTGGGACCTTTTGGACCCAGTCCTGGCGCCAGTGGCACCAGGCTCATAAATATGCCCAGTCCCAGCGCTGGAAGCGCCGGGCTCATAATGCTTGGGTGGACTTACCTGCAGCAGACCATGCTGCTTACTTGCCTGCCAGTTGAGCCTCTGATCCTCTTCTGTTTGGAACTACTTTTCCTGTTGGGTGGGGCAGGAGCCACTCCCTAGGTTCAGAACACTGGAACTCTTCTGGAAAGCAGGAACTCTTTTCTTACCTAGGCGTGGCTGTGGAAGGAGACACCTAAGCACTACAGGAGGCTATTTAAACCACACCCGATGGATGAATCTTGCTTTGCGTTATTCTGCATCCTCTGCAGCAGAACGCTCATCGTGTCTTCTGCATCTGATCCTGGGCCTAAGGAAAAAGGCTTACCATCCTGAATCCAGTCTTCAGCAACACCTATAAAAGACAAGAAAGAACAGGTTAGCATTACGGTCTTCAGTGACAGCTCTTCACTTACCTGGGCCATCGGCTGTCACCAACGCCTCGCGCTGCATTCTGAAAGACAAAGGCTTACCTACTCTTTGTGCGCTCCGGAGGTCTTCACACTGCATTCCGGCATCTGAAAGACAAAAGCTTACCAACTCTTCGCACGCTCCGGAGGCCTTCGGCGCTGCATCCCGCATCTGAAAGACAAAACAAGGTGCGTTTAAAGACATTGGGGAACTTTAATACTCACGTGCCATTACTCCTTTCCACATCTAACCCAGTGGGTATTCCGGCACCCTGCAGCCGCTGCAAACTTGTACCTGCAAAATAAAAAGACAGTTAGAGCGCATCGTGAAGCAGGCAACAAGCGCTTACTTACGTGCTTCCAGGCGCTTCTATTCATCACACGGGCTCCATCTTCAACTCACTTCAGCCCGTCATCCACCATCGCCGGAACCCTGCAAAACAAGAGACATCATTACTAAAGACTTTAAAGACATTAGAATTACTCGAAACTTACCGTTCGTGCAGTAAACGACGGACAGCAGTCCTCTGAAGTCAAGAGGCCTGCTCCCCTTATCCAGTGAAGAAACTGGTTACAGCACCCTGCCCCGAGGCAGATGGAGAGCACGGCGTTCACTTACCTAAGACATCTTACCCTTCGAGTCAAACATACAGTGCACAGAGGTCCAGCCCAAAGAGCCAGCCGTGTGTTACACATCACCTTTGAAGATACGGTATACGCCCAGTCAAGACCGGCGCCTCTACGGGAATCAGGTGAGCGTTACACAAATTGTGCATGCTCGCGCATCTGCGCGCACGCACTTGTTGCAAGTACCGTTCTAAGTACTGCTTGGCCGCTTAGACGCAGCGTTGCAGCAAGTTGGTTCTTCCTCCTCTGTTATTCAATTGGAAAGTCCTAGGGAACACTGTATCATTGAAGGCGGTAAGCTCCTCTATTTATCAAGCTGGTTATTTTGGAACAATTAACTATGCGAACCCGCTTTTATTCTTTGAAATCTTGCATGCCTAACTACTTGATCACACCCATGGCGCCAGCTGAACGTATTAAAGTTAGCCACACTTCCCATAAGGCCATTACTCTGACGCCAGTCCCCTCTCATAAAGATATTCAGGGATTTTGCTCACCTGATCCTAATAATTTAGCAAGCCCCGTGGCCCAGATAGCGTGGAACTCCTCCACTATCTTTAACAATTATGAGACACAACAGTCCCACAGTGTTTTAATACGCCTCAATCCCTCTTCACTGCTAACACGTTCCACTGGTGTATCGCCAGTACTTCAGACTGTATCAGATCAGACCATATTACACTCGGCTTCATCGGCGGCGCTTCAGCCCAAATCAGCTGAGAAGTCGCCTTGTTGAGAAATGGATATTAACATGAACACGAGTAGAGGCTGTTCTGACATCTCGATCTATGCAAGTCAATGTGAATCACCCATTTCCGTTTACAGTGAACATACCAACTATCATGATAGATGTTCCATGGACTCGTCCACTCATTCCATTTCAGTTTCATACGCCCAGCCCACTCCACGCAAACATTCTGTGCCTCAAAGTAAAATTGCAAATGGCTCTTTGATTGAAATTACATTAACAGCCATTAACACCACGATTAACAGTTTATACAAATTGTTTGTCACTGGATGAAAAGGCGACTCTCCAAGCTAAGCAAATATCACAAATTTCAGAGTGGATCGCTTCTGAGCTTAAAAAATGTCCCATTATCAAAAGACATTACAAATGATTTATCGCTAATTTTGCTTGACAAGCCTGATATTGCATGCCCTGCCTTGCCCGTTGTTGTCAATATTCCCTCTATACTTACATCATTCACCCAGATAATCCACCCGATACTGGAGTTGCCTGGGTGCATGTTGGAAGAGACAGAAAACAAATCATGGTCCAGTGTTGATGCCTTTGATCTTATTCCCCAATTGATCCTGACAAAACCTCAAGTGGAGACAGTGATCAGGCGAGACTGTTGTCTTGACTGTCGTGTAGCCGAAGAGTCCTCTGTCCACAAGTGCCGCACAGAGAGAATCAAAGTGACTTTCTGTGCCGCCTTTGAGGCCACAGGTGGGAGATGTTCTTTCCGGAACTGCCGTACTCGTGGAACCCCGAACCACTGTAAAGGAAACACCGGTTAAGTGTCAAGCCAAAACAGTATCAACAACCAATCAACAAGTAAGTGGAACGGTCTTACCAAAAGGTGTCTGTGGAGTGGCAGTTTAACCTATGGGAAGGTTCCGAGACCCAGCAAAGCTGTTCTTCCAGAGTGTAAGTATCCCAGCAAGGTTGTAAGTGCCAGGCCCACCTGATGCCAGAATCCGCACGAGATGGGCGGAACGTAGAAGGAGTCCGTGAAGCAGTCCGTGGTCGTAATAATGATCCAAAAGCAAGTATCAAAGCCAAGGGTTATCCGTTGCCAGTCCGTGAAACAAATCAGAGGTCAAGATCCAAAGGTGTGAAACAAAAGGTATGTAGCGCCGTACAGGAATCCAGAGAAACAGCTGTGAAGCACCGAAGCCCCGCAACAGAGCCGTTTAAATACTGGCGCTGCTAATTCCTCCCAGTCACATGACCCGCGAGCGCATCACGGGAGTGTAGTCCAGAAACACGTGAGCGGAAGGCGGCGGTCATGTGACGCGGAAGAAGTCGGTCTAGCAGCCGCCACGGAAGACGCCAGGAAGGTCGACGTCTCCACGTGCAAAGAGCATGCCGACCAAAGCTTTGTGGCAGTCTGCGCCGTGGCAACTGGGGCGAAGAGACAAGCTGTGAGTCCAGGAACCGGGCAAGAGGGTGAGGGGTGTTCGGGGCACGGGGAAGAGGAATGGGACCCCCAGAGGGAATGGAGTGCGTGACAGAGACTCCCATAAAGGGCACCATGCTATCTTTAAAAACAAATCAAAACAGTTTTTACTGCAGAAAAAGAAGTCTAAAAATGCTGTGACCGTACAACAAATTGCGAAAAAAAGTATCAAACCTTTTTTTCGTGTCGTCGCAGTCACAAAACCAGCAGACTCTTTGTCTTCCACCGATATCTCAGGTGACAAATTCAAAATTGGTTGAAAAATTGTCCGCCCATTCTTTCCAAGCCCCGCCGCCACAATATGTACCTTTTGAATGATCTTATCCAGGTCATTGAACATGCCGATAAGCAAACTCTCAAAATGTCACTGTCTACCAGCACAAACCCATAGTTGCAGGATAGGCCATTAATACTCAAAACGACAGCCTGCAAGGAGCCAGAGTTGGTGAGCATGATTGATGAACTAAAAAAAGCTGTAGACACTTATTTAGAAAATCATACATTATTACCCAAGGCTTTACACAACTACCGAACTCAGAAACCCAAGTGCCACCTCTGATGCATTTTAAGGCCCCAGTGGTGGCTACTGACTCAGTTAGGGTAGCAGCTAATGTCCACTCTCACAGCCTAATATGCCTGTCGGATGCTATTCATCACATAGCACTACACTTCGGCCAAATGAAGCGTCCCATGTTGATCAAGCACTATTAGCCCACAAAACACACCGTCCTTTGAATATCCACCATGCTTGCTTTCACACCTTAATTATGAAGTGTCGGGAAGCACCCTTCATTAAATATGATTTGAACAGAAAGAGTGCTAAATATCTTCAATTAACTGCTTGATCTGGAGGACATGACCTGATCAGACATAGACCAAGTAGAATTCTCATTGACTATACCTGTTCTATTGTCAGATTATGGATTCCGTCTGGTGTGGTCTTAAATACCATCTGGAAATCTAAGATGGACCTCTTAAAAATGGTTTTTTTTTATAGCCCAAGATCCTGGCCGCCAGTAGAGCAGAGATACATCTGCGAACATGATTCCACCTTGCGCTACTTGTGACCATTTGTGCACTGTACTTGCTCACCTTCCTGCTCTTCCCCACTCAACGATAGCATAACCACTAAACTATGTTGTATCTAATTCCTTTACTTTGGCTAGTTGGAATACCCGAGGACACACATATCTACAAACATTTGTTGACAATCACATAGACACATTTGACATTTTGGCACTCCAGGAAACGTGGTTAACAGCGATGCCATTATGGGATGATCATGAAATGTGCCTACTTCCGGCGAAGGCTGCGATGAAAGGGAGACCAACGTCGGGCCTTTTGGTCACGGTTAAAACGAGCTCTGGGATATCCATGCAACCATGGGCAACCCACAGTAACTTTCTGCAACTAGTCAAGATTGTTGTGCACCATCAGACCATTGCCTTATTAAACATTTATCGCGATCCGGCGGGCATAGCGGACAATACTTTTAATCAAGCTCTGACTGACTTACTAGATGCAATATCAATGGCCTCCGATATAACCACAACTATCACAGTAGGAGACCTGAATCTAGATTGCATACACACCAAGGTTGGCTCAAAGTGTTCTGATGCCCTGAGATGGAAATCTTTCATGGCGGATAGGATCCTTAGGATGGCAAACTGATCTCTTCCAGGTGATGTACCACCCCAATACACCCGGAGTAGGCGCTCTTCATATAGTATCATTGATTACATCTATGTAAATGCTGCATTTTTATAGATAATTGAAAGATTTGAGATCATTGCTCAACCCCATAGCGATCATAACTTATTATCACTTAGTTGGTCATGGTCGCTTAAAGCAGGGCAAGCGGTGAGACAATGGTCAAAGCAATCTTTAATAGTTGATAATGCCAAAATTCAATTTAGGTGGTGAGAGTCTAATCTATATAACTTGAATAGGGTGCCTAAAGGCTATCTAACCAAAGGTGCCTCTTTTTAATGTACACATGCTTTGTCTCCGTTTAAGAAAGCGATTATGGCAACAGGACCAACTGCCTTAAAACATAGACATTCATATGATCAAGAACTTCGATCTAGGAGGGCGGAGTATAGGAGGGAGAGGAAATCCATTCTAAAATCTCTAAAGCCTGATCAAGTAAGAGCACTTAAATCAGCAAAGTGCAAATATCACAATTGGATGAGAGCAAGAAAAGCGCTAATATTCCAGGACAGTCAATCTTTGCTTACAGCGATGACTAATAAAAACATTGCAGAATCCTGGGCATTGTTAAACAATTGTACCCATGACAAGCAGCCTAGTGCTCAGTCTAATGATGTGCAAGAGCATCAGTGGCTGCAGCATTTTTCCGAACTCTATGCTGACCCACACTTTGATAACCATACTTATGAACAGCGCTCCACTTGTCCTTGGTTAATAGAATGCTCGGTAAATACTGTTGAGGATCTCATCAAGAAATCCAGTTCATCACGAGCAGCTGGCCCTGACGGCTGAAATAATGCCATGCTTAAGGCTCACTCCTATCAATTATTTTATATAAAATCTTCCAACACATTTTGTTAAACCGTGTCATTCCGATCTCATGGTGTACATCATTAATCATACCCATTTTCAAAAAGGGTGATAGATCATCACCTCACAATTATAGACCTATCTCGTTGCTCGACGCTGCTGGCAAGTTTTTTGCCCGGCTGATATTGCGTGACTTTAATGCCTGGGCCCTATCCCATGAGACGTGACCCGAACCAATGAGGGTTAGTTGCAGGTATGGGCACGGCAGTGAACCTGTTCTGTCTTAATGCAATTAAAGCTCAGTCCCACGCCTCAAGACAATCCATCTATTTTGCCTTCGTAGACACTCAGCATTTGATTGTTTCCTGAGTCCTTCTCATGTTGAAATTACCACGAGCTGGGTGCCCTTCCTCATTAAGCAATATCATGTACACTTTTCATTCAAACATGTCCATCCAGATTTGCCCGTCAATGGAGGGATTACTCTCGACATCGATCCCAACAGCACGAGGGCTGAAACAAGGATGTATCCTTGCTTCAGCACTCTTTAACTTCTTTATACATGATGTTCAACAGGCTTTTGAGGACGTAATTTCGGACTCCCCTAAGATCAGTGGCACATCAATTACAGCCGTACTACATGCAGATGAACTTGTGCTAATCTCTAAAACTCCTATGGGCCTACAGAAATTATTGACTGCCTTTTGATAGATACATCGCTCAAAATGAATTAAAAATTAATACCATGAAAACACAGATCATAACTTATTCACCTAATAGATCATCTTGAGGTCAAATTGTATGGTCTATTAATAACGTAAAATTGGAAGTGGCGCCCAGTTATATGTATCTAGGGATGGTCTTTGAACGTTGAGTTAATGTGAGAGGCCACATGGGAGCTATTGAGCGAAAGCTAGTTTCAGCCACATCGCAAACTAAAATCCTATTATATAGATATGGTACATTTTGTATAGAACCTGCACTGACATACTGGAACTTAAAAGTCACCCCGTGTCTCTTGTATCGGTTGGAGACAAGAGCGATTTTGCCCATCAAATTTCTTAACACAATTCTGGCAACCTATTCTCCAACTTCCTCAATGTATTCCAGGACCTTGGCTGCGCTATGAACTGGGATTGGTTTTGCTCAATGCGCTCTATCATTGGCGCCTTTGTGCTTTATTTAGAAAATGTCTTATATATACAAACTTGAATGTGATGCTGAAGGTGTTGTCTTCCTCTGTGTTCACATCCCAACATCTATTTATACAAGCTTGGATAAAGGGCATCTATCGAATTCTTGCCTTGGCTGATGTCTCTATTGAAACACTCGTCTCTAATCCTGACAAAGCCAAGTTGAAAATATATTAAGTAGACTGGATTGAGACAAGAAATCAGTGTTTGAAATATAAATACTTTGCTTGCAATCTATTTGGAGACAAGAAACTTCATCATCTGGAACCTTATCTCTGCAAATCACCATCTCCATGGATTCATTCAGCCATTCAACGCCTGCGTTTCAATCTGTGGCCCACTAGATCACATAAGATCATCTCTATGGAGCAGAACTTGAATCGAATGTGTAAAGACACTCTTGAACATTTGATTTCGCGTTCCTGCACTGACCGCATTGCGTTTGAAACATTTTGTAAGATACTGCTCCTATCTCAGTTATATGAACAGAGAGAGGAGGTGGTCAGTTATTTTATGTACATCTTCCACTACAATTCACATTGCAACGGCTAGTTTTTTTTAGATGACTTAGTTCTAGAACCTTGAGAGCTGTGACACTAGTAAAACAATTACAGTGGGCCAAATATCTTAAATCATGTTTAGTTCTCATCATCATCATTTGAAGAGTTAATGAGAACACTGTTTGGTGTTTTGAGGCGTTCACCTACTTTTTTTCGCTTGTCTTTTTCTTTTTTTCACCTTTTCTCTAAATTCTTTTGACAAGTATGATATTGTGTGCTCAGAATTTTTAAAATGTTATAAGTGTGCTTATATAGACACATGTATCAATTGTTTTTGTATTTGTGTTTTTACTATATCATCACACCATTTTATGTTAAAACCTATTGAAAAGTTCATTCATTTCAGCTGAATCAATAAAAAAAATAATTACATCATTCAACACCAACTTGTCGAGCTCAACCTTAAGTTTCTCCCTTAGCAACAAAGGAACAGGACACACTTTGTGCACAACAGGTTTCGCTCCCCTTTTCAAAATTATTTTGTGGCTGGACCCCTTCAGGCAACCAAGACGGTCAACAAACACATCATGAAAGCGACCACTCCAACCATTCTCTATAAACATGGCTGGTTGCAAAGCATTGTGATTGAGGACCATACTTCTGATACCGCCAGCTTGTTTGCCACATACAAAATTGCTCTGCTCATTCTATCGTTGAAAGCAATCTCAACAGATGTTGACCCCAGTATGTAAATTGGCGAGCCCCCATAACCTTTAGGACATATATCAGGAGAATCTAATTCTTCCATAGTAATGCCAAGTATATGCATAACATCTGCTCCCACAACTGTGTATTTCGAGCCTGAGTCGGCCATCATTCTCATCTCATGTCCATTGACCTATACTTCAACCCCAGGAGCATCTACATCCTCACCATCTACACTAGCAATGAGCAAATCATTCACTCCCACAAGGATCAGGTTATCTTCCTCCTCAATGCATCCCACGTCTCCCCCGTATGTGCACACTTTTGCTAAATGCCCCTTCTTGTTACACTTGGCACATGTTGCACCCTTGGCAGGACAACACGGGCTGGTGGAGATGTGGTCTCCCTCGCCGCAGGGGTAGCACTTAATCCCGCAGCTGAGGAATACTCCTGCACAAATGGCTCTTGATCCTCTCATAATATACTAAATTCAGGGTGGAGGGTGGCCACAGTCCACTGTGATGAATGAAAGGTATTCGTCCCTTCTCCTCAATGGGGAGCCATCCTCTGAGGCTAGGGAGGTGAGCTCCCTCTGCAAGACCTTCCGTAGGGGTCTGGGCAAGTGGGGCCTCACTGGGAGTGACTCTCATTTAGGGCCAAGGACTCTAATTCCCTTGAGGAACTCTATAGACTACCCATTGTATCTGCCTATATGGGACTGCAATCCATAAAGAATATATCTTTAAGAAGAGATCTGTATATAACTGGTTTGAGTGGATCACAAGAGGAGAGAGAGTATGGTGCGCAGAGGAAGCCCCCTGATATAATCATGCCTCGGAGAGGCAGACTATGAGGAAACGAATAACGCCAGCTCAGGACATCAGAGGACCGGCAAAGCAGACAACGAGGAAGTCGTTGTGAGGATGGGAAGAGAAAACCACTCTGATGTGGTGGTGTGCCCATTACCATCCCATGGTGGACCAGATGCCTGTCTAATAACGCTGAGACCATACCAGCAGGGAGCTCTGACTGCTCCCACCCACCAGCGTCCCTGGACCACAGCAACCGACAGAGGTGAGGAACGGAACGTTGGATAAGCCAGAGACCGAGAAGCAAGAACACGAAGCAGGTTATCCTAGTGAGGGGCTGAGCCCCGCGACGTCACCCTGGACAAACAAAGGTACAGGAGTGAATGGGAGCAGTGTGGGAGGCCGCTGGGGCAAACGATTGTAAAGAGGAATGTGTGAAAGGTAACAGTAAACCCAAATAAGTAGATATGTGAGGAACAAATAAAGTGCTTGACAAACAAGGCTGAGTGGGAAACAGAGGAAAGGTGGAAACAAATAACCTGGGTAGAGGGAGAAACAACCACAGGAGTTCAGTGTTGAAGAGTGGGGAAGACACTCCATCTACAAGTGTAATAAGAATTAGAAACTGCCAAGTGAATTAACTAACAAGAGAAAGAAACCAATAGAGCAAACCCAAGAGAGGGGGATTCCTAACACATATACAATCTTACAAAACCTAAGAAAGGTTGGATCGCAAGAACGTGAGAAACCTGAAAGTAAAGACTGTGAGGCAGTAAATTCAGTAGAATCGTTCTAAGTATAATACTAAGAAGAGTTACAGACCGATGAACAAGCTCATGAAGGAAATTCCCCAAGAGAGTGTCAGAGAGATCAGCATAAGCAACATATTTCTAAAACCGAGAAATTTTATTTATTGACAATATAAAGAGCCAAGATAAAAACTCTGAGATTAAGCCGCAGTCAAGAAGGCATAAAGAGAATGACCGGGAGACGAAAGACAATCTTTTGTTTTTTTTTATTTGTATTTAATATGTTTGGTTTATTACAAACCTTTCATCAATTCATTTACAGATTATCTTCTTTAAAACTTCATATAGCAGTGCAAGCATCACAATTCGGAGCAATGTCACCATAGAAATAAAAACCAAAATGAAAATCCAATATCAATCAACTAACTCATTACATGTCTTTGCATTTGTTTCGACGATCGTTATCCAGTGACAACAATTTCTCTATCGCATCCACTATCAATTACAATTCTAACACATTTTGGATACATTTTGTTACAGCTAAGATCATGTGGTATTTCTCACCCACTAAGAGCAAGTTCCACCATTCATCTATAGTCAAAGACCATTGATGAATAACCACCTCACTCATATATCTGTCTTATTGACAATAGACTTCCACATTGTGTCACCAGATGTTTTAAAGTTGCCATCTTTTCATTCTTTTTACAAAATGTGCATAACAAGGTCACGTCAGGATTCGATCCTCTCACACTGAGTATCTCTATTGTGGGTAAGAAGTTTAGTCTTAATCTCATGAAGACTTCTTGATGTTTAGGACTGGGAAATTCTTCTCGATATCTGGCAAGTTGGTTCAGAGATCTCTGTTCATGAGCTAAATTTAAAGGTGCTTTATACGATGATCTTTTGTCTTGAGTTTCGATCCAATCCTGCCTCTTTAAATAGAGTTTTACCTTTTTGGCATTCATAATCAAGGTTTCTTCGGATTGACCAAGCATAGACAACCACTCATGACACTTCCCTTTCCAGGAGTCTACTAACCATTCCTTCTTTGCTTTGCCCCTATTTTTTTAGTATTTCGAAAGAATGCAAAGGCTCTCCATCAATACACTTTCGATAGAGATCCAAAGTTCTCCATTTGATCATGGACGTTAGGGATTGTAAGCACAATTTGTATCTTATTTGGGATACTTGGAGAGCTCTCTGGAGGTGAAGAACTTTCTTCCAAAAATGACCCTCAATCACATCTCAGAATCCTATCGGGATGTTCGAAGCAGCACCCTAGATCAAAATGGGAGCAACATTTTGTTTATAAAAAATGACTACTGGTATTCTGATGTTTTGAGAATCATTGTGGCCTGAGTGGCTAAGCAAGCGCATTCTGACCTGCATCCGGAGACAATCTACCTCCAAATAACCCTTCTGTAGGAGTTTTTGCTAACCGAGCAGCTTTGTGCTTTCTGGGCCACGTGGAGCACTGACTCTGTGGCTTCCTTGCTTTGTGCAGCAATTTCATACATATTTCGGCACATTAAGATGGGCGCCACACTTTGTGTGCTTTAGAAATCTCGTTCCAACAACTGTTAACATGGTTGCCAAGCAACTGATCATGTGACAACGCTTATTTCAGCCTATTTGAAGGCTGAATTAAAGGCCCTGTCCCGAGCCTGTCGGAGCCGGGAGGACCGTGGAATGTGTACCCTTCCTTCCAAAACTCTAGTTCAGCAGTAATCCCGCTGTAACTGGGTAAGCACCCTCACCTATATCACCCACTTGTTTATTTTCCTGTATCTGCGGTCACCCCCTTTGCCATTCAAATACCATACTGTGTCCTGTGTATGCACGCCGTTACCAGCCACCTGGCAATAAGGCTAACCATTCATTGCCCACTTATAATGTAACTACCAAGCAATACTCGACCCCTCCACGGATTGAGGCGCGTACTCTCGCCGCAGCCGTCGCTGACGGTCTGTCTGCCCATTGCACACTACAATGTTTCCGCTACCACCTGACCTAACCGTGAGCACCTTGCACTGTATTTCCATTAACTCGCATGTGGCGTAGATCAGCCACATAATTGCCAAAGTGTTCTTGTTAACGCAGCTTTGCTTTTCCCCATGTGCATTGTAAGCTTCCTTGCTGTATGCCTATAACATTACTGTTTCCTCATATACATACTCTACTCTTCATATCCCTATTTTAATCTTTACTCTACTCCCTCCTCTGACCTATACAATTGCATTGGCTGAAATATCCTCACCTGCTAGTACCGCACTACCATTGTACGATATCTACTGTATAATTGCCTCACGTCGCATTTTCTGTAAAAATTACCTGCCAGTTTTACACCATTACTGTATGATACTTAGGACTGAATGAGCTTCAGCATTTTTTTTGTAATACACTTAGCCAGCTGGTATCGCATCACTACTGTATGATACTTAATGTAAACTGCCTCCTGACGCACCGTTGGTCCGCTACCGTAGAATAGTAGTTTAGCCAATAGCCTATAGCCCACTACCTGCTTCTCAGCCACCTGATCTATAGACTATTCTGACATACAAAAGTACACTAGATCAATTTTGCAACCATACATTTTTACTACTAGACATTTTTACTATGCACTCATACTAACCTGTGTCCTTTGAGTACTCGCCAAATTAATCTGCTAGATACACATGGACAAGCCTCTTCATACTACGAGCTCCCACCTATCCGTATTAGACAAGCACCAGTCTTGAGACATAAGCGACCAGTCATGCCTACGCACAATGTTATTCCCTTACCTAACCAACTCACTCAAACATTTGTGACACTGGCTTCCATCACCACCATACTCTTTCTCGCATAAGTTTTGCCTGGCATAAACAATAATGGGATAACTATGAAACCTTCCCACAACCATGCCACACCATCCAGGAAGAAAAACACAGCTTTCACCATGTCTATGTTTCTACCCCACCACAATTCTGTAGCTCCGAGCTACTTCCTACCCTCCTGCTTACCACAGCCCACGTCTCATTCCTCTGCCATTCCGCCTGCAGCTAACCATGCCAATGTCCTCACACCTATCCAATGGATTTACCGTACTGCCACCAAACCTGTTCCCAACCTACCTTGCCCTTCAAGAATCCGAAAACTCTAGACTTTGTTCTAGATTCAGACTGACCTCACTACCAGTCTCTGATAGAGCTCCAATCAAACATGAGTCTACATCCACTACTGTTAACAAAGACCTTGAACTCTCTTAGAAACAACGATACCTGACTCTCCCTGCTCTCCCAACAGTACAGCTCCACTCAATAAACTTAATAAACCTAACGCTCCTATCAAAAGAGCACTCCTCAATGACAGATCATTGACGCCACATGCCCTAGACATTGCTGACCTTATCATTGCTCATCAACTTGACTTCCTGGCCATAACGGAGACCTGGATACATACTGCAGCTGGACCCTCACTTTCTTCAGCCATTCCAGTTAACTATACCATCACTAGACTTGACAGAGAAACCTCGAAGGGTGGTGGAGTCGCAATTATTTCCAAGACTCATCTGGGATTAAGAGCATTGACACAACTCCTGTTCCCATAAGCAGAGCTACAATCGCTGAAGCTCCCACTTTCAGAGTCACGCATTGTAAAAATTCACCCCTAGGTCCTATTTTGACCTTTTGAGGAAGATACTTTACAGCTCCTCTCCACGAATACCAAACCTAGCTCCCAAATCTCACTTCTTGGTGATTTCAACCTAGGCTTCCTCAACGCCAATGACAACACTGCTACACCCATTGACACCTCAATAGCATAACTAGGCTTCTCACATCGGGTCACCAAAGCTACACACAATAAAAGGAGAATATTAGACTGGATTGCTGACCTTAATTGTGATACAAATATCCTTACTAACTCACCTTGTGGGTGGACAGACCACCACTTTTTCATTTATTTTACAGTCTAGCACTCATCTAAACTTGCCTGCTGCCATCGCACCACAGGCACTAACTAGGAACAAAAAGAACATCACAACTGAGAATCTACTTCCTCTTATACGCCCTGTCCTGGATTACCAAACAACCAATTCAGACACCTCTACATTTGTAGACCTATACAATTCAACACTTAACTAAGCCATTGACACCTTAGCACCATAGAAATTACGTAAAGCTAAGCCTCAAGCGCACCTTAACACTTGGTTTGCCCCAAGTCTTAAAACTTTACACAATAATGAAAGAAGAGCAGAAACAGCTTGGAAAAACCATCCCTCAGGCATCAATAAAGACCTTTTTGCTAAAACTTCAAGCTGTTACAAGTCTTCTATCCTTCAATCTAAAAGTGATACTTATAACACCAGAATTACCAATGACAAATGTGGAACTAGGGAACTCTTCACGATCATTGGAGAGCTTGAGTCACCCCACCCCCTACCGAAACCTGCTCTAAAGACAAGGCCTGGTGTACTAAGATTCAAACAACCCTACTAGATAAAATATTGTTGCTACAATCTAAAATTGAAAAGAAAAAATCTAGTATTGCCTCTGATCTTGTCCCTCCTAAGCGTGATTTGTCCACTCCTAAACTTGGTAGTCCATTCAACTTCATTATCCATCAAAGTGGTTCAAAATATAATATCTAGCCTTAAACCTTCTCGCTGTCGGTGACATTTGCCCAGCTAACATCAGTAAATATGCAGCCAAGGAACTTGCACCACCGATAACCACCTTTATAAATGCCTCATTTGAAACGAGCCGGGTCCCATCCAACTCAAAGAACGCTTGGGTGCTACCATTGCTAAAGAAACCAAACCTTGACCTTGACATCCCTACCAATTATAGACCCAACACCACTGTGCCTTTTTTCTGAAAATCCTAGACAGGGCTGCTTATTTACAAATACAAGCACATCTACAAACTAATAATCTTCTGGGCCTGCGACGATCTGGGTTCAGACCCAGGCATGGTACTGAGACAGCATTATTAGACCTAAAAACTCAAATAGATGACCAAAAAGATAAAGGCAATATATCTGTTAGATTTGTCAGCTTCCTTTGACCTTGTCAGTCATGAAGTTCTGTGTAACCACCTCACATCATCCGCGTACTTCTCTGACAAGGCCACGGCCTGGACACAGTCTTTCCTTGACAGTTAAACAATGCGGGTGTGGTTTCCTACAGCATGTGGGGATCAATCCCCAGTAACCTGAGGTGTTCCACAAGGGTCCTGTGTCTCTCCGACGTGCATTTTTTTTTAACTAAGCCTTTGATCGATGATCTGGACCACTTTGGTGTCACCTACACTAATTATGCAGATGACACCCAAGTCCTCATTTCCATCACTGGGAACTACGACCTGGATATAAAACTACTAAGCAAAATATACCTCATCATTCAGGCATGTATGGCTACTCGCAGCCTCTGTCTCAATGATGAGAAGACAGAATTACTTCTTACCGGCTCCCAAGCCAAACTTAACAAACTTGATACCAGATACAAATCTTTTAACATCGATGGCATTCACATCTCAGGTTCCAAGGAAGTCAAAACATTAGGATTCTATCTTGACTCAACCTTATCTTTGACCAAGCAAGTAAATGCAACAATCTCCGCCACTGCCCATACTTGCAAGCTCATAAACGCCAGCAGGCCTTTCCTGTTGACAACAAGTTGCTCCACTCTAGCCAGAGCACTTATTTTATCAAAATTGGACTATTGTAACGCACTCTACATAGGCACCAATAAGTGAAACCTGAGAACTGCAACTATATTGTCTCGGGAGGATAGCTCAGGGGCAACTTGCTTGCCTTGGAAGCAAGATGACGTGGAGCACCACAGATTTGATCCCTGGGTCTGCGCTTAGAAACCTCTGGGTATTAAGCACATTATAAATGACCTATCATGACATATTGCAAAATTAGGCGCTCAGATCTGCCTTTAACATACCAAGATCACACCATATATCCGAAACCAGGCGCAATGCCTGTTGGCTCTTGGTTAACAGTAGAATTTCCTTTAAAACTCCCACACTTGCTCACAAATGCCTGTCAAACTCCGTGCCTAAATATCTGTCAGACAGATTCACCAAAAAACATTCGGAAATGCTTACCTGAATCAATAAAATATCTACTCCCCCTTGGACTTACCTGATGTTCCTTATCTATTGTACCTATAATTGTATAGATTAATAATGTATCCATAATTACATTACTATAAGATACTCGCCTTATGTATCCCTCTGTATATAGCTGCTTTTGACCACCATACCCTGATACTTGTATTATATCGTAATTGTCTTTATTACTATTTGTGTAACCTTTGTTCTGTATCATAAGCAATGCGCCCAGTTACCTGAGGGTTAGGTGCGCTATACAAAAAACAATTCAATTCAATACCATCTGTCCACATTTTCTCAGTTGAGCTACAATTAATGTGGACTCCCAGGTATAAAATTGAGTCCACTTTTCCCAAAATGTCCTTATCTATGGACCAGATGAAATCAGATTTCTTTTTCACGCGTGTTAGCAAGGGTCATTATTTTCGATTTATTACTATTGATTCTAAGATCATTATCTTTTATGTAAAGGTCTAGATGGGCCAATAGCCTCTGGAGTCTTGTTGGAGTTTGATCCATCAAGACCAGATCATCTGCATAAAACATCATTGGGATGACCTTGCCATATATTTTTGGGGGGAAAGCTCTGACAGATTTCTGAGTTAACTCCAAGTCAAACATATATAGGATAAAAGGAGTGGCTGCCAAGGGGCAACCTGGTTTAACTCCTCTACATCTATTCATGGATTGTGTCACTGTGCCTTCTACTGACATTCTAACTTAAATTGTGGTCGAAGAGTAAAGAGCCCTTATTGCTTCCAGATAATCATCAGGACAACCCCATCTTGCTACCTTCAGCCAGAGTTTTTCTCTGTTAATGCTATTGAAAGCCTGTTCTAAGTCCATAAAGGCTCGATAGACTTTCTGTTGCGTTTTAATTGCTTTCAGTTTTAAGATGTTAAGTAGGAACAAATTCAAGTTCGTTCCTATACCTTTGGTGAACCTTGATTGTTTTTTGTCAAGAATTCCCGCAGTGGGGGCCCATGTTTTAAGCTGTAGTAAGAGGATCGACGCAAAGATCTTACCAAGTGAATCCAGGAGGGCGATGGGCCTGTAATTTTTGGGGTTTTCCCGATCTCCCTTCTTGAAAATTGGAATGATCAAGGCAGCCATCCAGGAGTGAGGGATCTCTTGTGCTTGAATGATTTGTTTAAAGAGCATGAGGCAAAAATCTGACCATTCCTCTGAATTTTGATTTATGATGTAATTATTCAGTCCATCAGGGCCAGCTGCACAGGAAGGATTCAACTTCTTGATTAAGAGGACTAAATACTCTATATCAAAATGAAATAACCAGACGGGGGATGCTTTAAGATCTGGAACCTGTGTTTCTTGTAGCGGATGGAGAATAACTCAGTAAAATATTTAATCCAGGTTTCCTCCTTTACTGCTGCCACTGAGATCGCTAACTGATAAGTGGCATTGTTGTTCAACAAAGCCCACAATTCACATGTGTTCTTATTAGCAAGAATTTTGATGATTATTCGCATGGTAGCGTTGTGCTTTTGAGGAAAGCAACCAATTTCTGTATTGCTGCTTCCTTTTTTTCCTATAGAGTGCTTTGTCGCCCACATGCTCACGGTCCATTTTGCATAGGTCTGCTCTAAGAATTATTTTCATCTCTTTCACTTGTTGGTTAGGATAGTGAAGTCTCTTAAATTCGATCTTTTGTCTCCATTCAGAAGTCTACGAGAACTCGAGAATAATCAAGATTAAACTTATCTACATCCAGGAGGGCGCTGAGTTTGGTGTTAATCTTTTTGACATCTATGGCAAAATTCTAAGATGGTTTCCCCCATAATTTACAGATAACTTACCAAGGCCCACTTTGTGGTTACCCAATCTTAAAATCTGCGCAATACATTCAACCTCAAAAGTAAATCGCGAGACGAGAAGTAATAGTCTAGGCGGGCTGTCGAGGCACCACGGGGACCAAGTGACACCGGCCGGAAAATCACCATGTGTCTTGCCACTCAACATAAGGATGTCTCGTTCGTCTGATTCAGAGATCAATAGCGCCGCTTTTTTTGATAAAGCGGCTGTTGGAAGAATTAAACTACACTTGTCCATGCAATTATATTTAGGTCTCCACATAATATATGGGGATCCTTCAATTCAATATGTACATTGTTTTTTAATGTCTACTAACTCTAGCAATGCCCCAGAATCTGTCACTATTTACACAAACGCTGCATCAACCCACACACGGTTTCACTAGTGCCCAGTACCCTAGCAAAACCTACACACCACTAGCCAGTAGTATCCAACCCAACTACACACCATAGTCACTCGCCTAGACCCTATCTGATACCCAACATCTAGCCCTAACGACCATAGTCAGCAGCTACTAGACCTCACCCATCATTATTGTTCCCATGAAGTCCTGCATACCAAGCATGGCGAGACGCATCAAGAACGACCTAGTCGGCGTGACATCTCTCACAAGCTTAGCCATACCTTGCCACCTTGACGACCCCAATCTTACTCAAATTATAACCATAAGGATGACATCCAACCTACCTGAATCGAACACTATCCATCCCACCCGCTTCATACCACCTATCTACATGACCATCCCTCTGGGCCTCTTACCTCCCAGCGACCAGAATCCCAAACCCTGCCAATTCAAGACTCTGACCCACCAGTACACCATACCTAAGACTTCGACTAACATCCCAGGCTCTCCAAACCCACTCATGACAAGCAATTGCGGCCCCACCGACATTCAGCAACAACCCCACTACCCCCACAAACCACTACGATTCCTTCACTAACATGGAGAAAAACACACCTCAATTCAAGAACACCCCTCCCTACTAGCAGGAGAGCGCACCGACTCCACCATCTACAGCTACATGCTGAAACACAAAGCTTCCTACCAAGAAAGCGATACCCACTACATCCAACCAAAGTAACCCGACTCATCACCAATACCTTCTGCATAGCGGCCATCACCACAGCAGCCACCACCACACAAACATCAGCTATCATGACTGACACGCCTACATCACATGTCACCAATAACTTAGAAGATATATCACTCAAAGGAACCTTCATTAACGATAGATCACTCCCAGCTCACACTTTAGACATCGCTGACCTAATCTTGACAAATAACCTAGACCTCCTAGCCCTAACCGAAACATGGCTCCATGCAGCAGCGCGTCCTGCACTCCCCTTGGCCACCCTTGATAACTATACAATCTTCAGATCAGACAGACAGGGTGCCAAAGGTGAAGGAGTGGCAATCATTGCCAAAAAACACCTCCTCATAAGCGAAATCCCCTACCAGTAATTTCACTCAGGTGAACTACTCTCCATTAAACTGTCCCTAACCTACTCCAGCACTGTGACTATCCATCTCATATAAAAGCCCCCCGGAGCAATCCTCTCATTTGAAGAAGACGTGGCTCGTCTTCTCTCAGGAAACACCAAGCCCTCCTCTCAAATCATTCTTATGGGCAACCTCAACCTGGGCCTCCACGGTCCAAAGGACGAAAAAGCCTCTACCATCGCCAACACCATTGATGCGCTTGGCTCCACACACCGCATCACTAGCCCCACCCACATTAAAGGTCGAACACTTGACTGGTTGGCAGACCTTTATTGCCAGACCGAGATCCTCTCCAACTCCCCATGGTCCGATCACCACATTATCTCATTCACCATACCCAAAAGCAAGACCCAAGACACACCACACTCTCAAGCCCCAGTGCACCCTCCAGAAAATTCTCGCAACATAATGGCAGAGAATGTTCTACCACTAATGCACCACATCACTGTTTACCAACAAAACGCTAGCAACAACCCAACTACTATGGTGGATCTGTACAACCAAACCCTCCTAGCTGCCATCGACAAGGTAGTACCACTAAGCGTGCGCAAAGCCAAACCTCAAGTGCACCTTAACTCCTGGTATAACTCTGACCTCGAAAATGTATGCAATACCAAAAGAACAGCAGAGTCCAACTGGAAAAAAGCACCCAATGAACAGAACAAAGTCATTTTCACCAGTTCCTCCAAAAACTATAAAAAGGCTATCATTCAAACCAAGTGCTCCACTTACAATGACAGAATCACTGAAGCCAACTCCGGCACCAAAGAATTATTCACTATTCTATGCGAGCTTGAGTTTCCAGTACACCCCCTGCCCCCAAGAAGCATGCCATAAAGATACTGCCTGGTGCACAGGTATAGAAAAAGCGCTTCTAGGCGAAATAGCTTTGCTCCAAACTAAAATGTAACTAAAAAAATGGAACCTAGCTCTTAGCCAACCTGCACAAATTCCCATATTCTCAACACAGAAAGTGAATTCATACTTCGACTTTGCCTCAATATCAACAACTGAAGTACTGAATATTATCACAAGCCTCAAGCCATCCAAATATCAAGGTGATATATGCGCAGCCTCACTCATCAAAGAATGTGCAGCTGAACTCACACCCTTCATCACAACACTAATAAACACCTCCTTTGAAACAAACACCATCCCGACCAACCTCAAAGACACCTGGGTTAAACCACTACTCAAGAAACGCGCCCTCAACCCTAACATCCCCACTAACTATTGCCCTATAACAGCGGTTCCATTCCTACTCAAAATATTGGATCGAGCAGTCTACCTGCAAATCCAGAAACACCTAGAAACCAACAACCTCCTCGGCCACAGCCAATCAAGCTTCCGACTAAGACATGTTACCGAAACAGCCCTGCTTGATCTCAAAATTCAAATGGACGAATTTAAAGACAACAGCAAACTAGCACTCCTCTTATTACTTGACTTATCAGTGGCCTTCGACCTGGTTGACTACAACATACTCTGCAATCACCTTGCCGCGGCTGCACGTTTATCAACTGATGCCATACTCTGGATACATTCCTTCCTGTCCAATAGAACCATGAGGTTCAACGCCACCTGCCCCAGTCTCATGTGAAGTGCCGCAAGGATCATGCGTCTCAGCCATGCTCTACAATATATTCACAAAACCACTTTTCGACCTGCTCGATGTTCTGGGTGTCACCTATCCCAACTACATGGATGACACCCAACTCCTCATACCCCTTTCAGGCTCACACGACATTGACACTTAATCTCTAAACCAAATCTACCAAATTATCCAGGCATGGATGGCCCAACACAGCCTCTGTCTCAACGATGAGAAGATAGAGCTTCTTCTCATCGGCCCACAACACTGAATAAACAAACTTGACAATACCTACAGATCCTTCACAATAGACAGCAACACCATTAACGTATATAAGGAAGTAAAAACCATGGGTATCTATCTCGATTCAGCCCTCACGCTAAAGAGACAAGTTAACGCTACGGCCTTGGCGGCTGTCTACATATCCAAGCTCACCATCACTTGAAGACCCTTCCACTCCTCAGCCAGCTGCACATCCCTAGACAGAGCTCTCATCTTATCCAGACTGGATTATTGTAATGCCCTCTACATGCGGACTAACAAAAGCAACATAAACAAAACTACAGCTGATACAGAACAATGCACTAAGATCAGCCCTGAACATCCCCAAGAAGAACCATATTAGCAAGGCAAGACACTACGCCCACTGACTGCCAGTACATGACTGCATCCTTTTTAAAACCATCTCCCGGACCCACAAATGTATCTCACAATCAGCCCCCAAATATCTATCCAACAAGTTTGCATTGAGCAAATCTAGCAGACCTATGCTCGGTGCCTACACCCACCTCCTCGCCATCCCCAATTTCAAATTACAGAAAGCAGGAGGCAACAGTTTCCCAGTGTAAGCCGCTAAACACTGGAACACCCTACCATCATCACTAAGGTCTGAAGCCTCATTCTGGACATTCTGCAAACTCCTGAAAACACGACTATTCACTCAAGAGCAACACGCTTAACCCAACCACCTTTCAGATTTCCAGCTCTACGCTTACTACCTATCCTACCTATCCAAATTCTAACTGACACCGATATCTGCTCCTGTATCTGATGTACCCTCAAATGCAAAGGCATGCTGCCGACGATCACTTACAATTTTACTGCACCACAAAAATATCTATATTCTCGCTTATGCTTTACCTGTATGCAAATATATAACGCGTATGCCGTTCCAACTGCTACTGATAACATGTATGTAACATTTTTGAATCACTAACATGTCTTTAAGAATATCAGCGCCCAGATGCCTCAGGCTTGCTATATAAATGTCATTTTTTTTAAAAATAAATGATATAATGGATCCTACAAACGTAATATCATTGATTCTCACAGAATCCAAATAGAGATTGAATAAAATCAAGATGGTCGTGGGAGTAGACTCCCAGACCCAAGGTAAAATCAGCATTTGGGTGTAGGGGTTTGGATTTATCTCAACCAGTGAAAAGTTACTCCCCCATTCTTTTGGCCGGATATAGTTTGTATTAGTGGAACGGTCAAATAGTTAGGTTTAGGACTGATTACATTTACTTTGCACTTACTGGCGAAAGACTAGCACCGTAAGTCACTTTAGTAAGGCACGGAAACCCCTGTAGCCAGAAGGAGAGATGGGCCTTTTCTTTTTTTTTATAACTCTGTTTATTGAGTTTAAACAACAAAGCATTAAGAAACGAACATGAATGAGACATGAATCATCGTTATACACATGTTTGAAGGCAATTGGCCACAATAACAGCACGCGTGGGCCCACTGGGTCGAGGACCGCAAGACATCAATAGGACAAGGCAGGCAAACAATGCTGGCAGCGTTGGTGATGAGCCCCCACTCGCTGATCTCATTGAGCATCTAGCCATTTACCCCATATTTTTTCAAATTTGCGAGGGCAGCCCCTTGCATTATAGATCCGGCGCTCTAAGGTTGCGCACCTGTACAACTCCTTACTCCAACGGTTCAGGCTCAGTGGGTCGGCAGATCCCCAGTTGGCCGCAATAAGTCTTTTGCCTGCCCCCAGCGCAATTGTCAAAAACATTGTCAAAAACATTTTCGTATATTTAGACAGGTCCACTTCACCCCCGATGCCCAGGAGTACCATCTTGGGATCCCTAGGGATTGGTGTCGCCAGAGCGGCTGAGATTGTGTCAACACAGTCCCCCCAGAAGGCCTGTATCGCCTGGCATTCCCATATCATATGGTAGAAGGTGGCGGGTTCAGTTTTGCATCGAACACATGTCCCGTCTACTACACCCCCCCATCTGGCCATTGCAGTGCGTGAGTGGTATGAGCGATGGAGGATCCTCAGCTGTATTAGCCTAAGCTTGGATTCTATACCAATTTCTCTGGGGGACATTAACGCCTCCACCCAATCTTCAGGTTCCAGGGGACCCACATCTCTTTCCCACTTTGCCCTTAGCCCGTCGAGCTGTGCAGCCCCGAATGAGTTAAGTGCCTGATAGAGAGTAGAAGTGACCTTAGAAGAGATGTGCTGCGGGAGAATGTTGGTCTCAATGGGAGAGTAGGGGGGTATGATCGTCGTGTCAGGGAATTGGGTTCGGATGGCGTGGGATAGTTGCGCATGCCGGAACCGGTCCATGGGTGCCAGGTCGATTTGTTCTTGCATGGTCTCAAAACTTAGGAGGCGACCCCCTTGAATCACGTGTGCTAGTGTGTGTATTCCTTTGGTCTGCCAATGACCAAAAGGGCCCATTTTCACTAGTTCCGGGAGGAGCGCATTGTGCCATATGGGTTGTGTCAGTGTTGGCTGTCCTTACCAGCCGATTAGTTTGTGTGCTGCCCGCCAGGCGCGACGGATGTGGTGGGTCATTTTGGGCAGCAGCGGGAGTTGATCGTGGGTGGCGTAGGGGATTTGCAGCGGTGTTAGCGGGGCCATGTTCTCTAGCTCAATACGGGTGTGTGGCAATGTGGGGTCCGCGTGCATCCAGTCATTCACTACTCCTATCTGTGTGGTCAGGTGATAGGTGTGTATGCAGGGTAAACCGATGCCTCCCTCCCACACCGATCTCTGGAGTGTGTCAAGGGCGATCCTGGATTGTTTCCCACCCCATAGCAGTTTGCGCAGGTTCTTGTCTATGAGTGCGAAGGTTTCTCGGGGGGATGGGGAATGGGGCGTTCTGGAGGACATATAACAATCTGGGAAGGGTCATCATTTTGAATAGCGCGGCTCGGCCTATTAGCAATAGGGGAAGAGATTGCCAATGGGGGGTGTCTCTGTTGAACCGCTCAATTACTGGTTGTAGATTAAGTCGGCGAAACCCATCAAGTTTCGGGTCAAGCCGTATACCCAGGTATTTAAATTCCCTGATAGAGACATGATATGGGCAGGTCTCCGGGATCGCAGACTCACCGCCCTGAATCGGGAAGAAGATGGTTTTGGCATCATTAACCTTCAGGCCTGCAAAGTACTGGTATTCCCTGAGTATGAGGGAGACCGCCGGGCAGGAGATACTCGGGTTACTGAGATATATGAGCAGGTCATCCGCATAGAGCGAAAGGCGGTCTTCTCCCCCTCCTGGCCAAGCGAAACCGGTCCAGTTGGTGTTAGCTCTAAGCTCAATCGCTAGTGGCTCGATGGCCAGGAGGAAGAGGAGTGGGGATAGCGGGCATCCCTGTCTCGTGCCCCGACCCAAGGGAAATGATTTGGAGGACCTACCGTTCACCCTCAATGTGGCCTCTGGGGATGCATATAGAAGTTTTACCCAGGATATAAATGTCTGCTCCAGGTTCATCCTAGCCATGATCTCCCACAGAGCATCCCACCCAACAGAGTCAAACGCCTTTTCGAAGTCCACCGCCAGGAGGGCGAGTGGGGCTGGTATTTCCTTTGCCCTGGACAGCGCCAATTGGACTCTGCGTAAGTTCATTCGAGTCGATTTATTGGACATGAAACCACATTGGTCCGGGGGGACGAGGGTCTCAATCACCTGCAGTAGTCTGATAGCGAGCGTTTTGGCGAGAACCTTCGCTTCGCCGTTGATCAGGGAAATCGGACGATAGGAGGCGCATTCCTCCGGGGGTTTCCCAGGCTTGTGTATGACAACTATGCATGCCTTCCTGAGGTCTGGTGGGAGTGCTCCTAGTTCTCTGCTGCGTAGAAACATGCGATGCATGTGGGTAGGTGCCTGCCGCCGAGGCATTTCCACGTTTCTGTCGGGAACCCATTGGGGCCCGGGGTTTTTCCGGGTTGGAGTTGTGCCAGCGCTTCTTGGACCTCAGTATCGGTGATGTCAGCATTCAGGAGATCTGACTGGTGTTGTGGGAGTGTCGGAATCTCGATTTAGTCGAGGTAGCGAGAGGGGTCCACGGGTGGATTCCCAGTGGGAGGGGTATAGAGGTTTTTGTAATAGGTGGCGAATGCCTCGACAATATCAGAGTCTTCTGTCAACAGTGTTCCATCCGGAGATCCGATCGCCCTTACGTGTCCCCTGCTTTGTGTGCGTCTCTCCAAACAGGCCAAAGTCTTGTTAGCTTTGTCGCCCCGTTCATATATTTGGCTCCGGACTAATTGGTGGGCAGTTTGTGCGTTGTCTAGGGACAAGTTACTGAGGGCGTCTTGCGCTGTGAGCATCGCTTCCTTTGCTTCTTGGGTGTTTTGTATGAGGATTTGTCGTTCACACTCCAAAACGCGTGCTTCTGCTTCCCTGACCTTCTGGACTTGACGTTGTTGGTAGGCGGAAACCACGGAAATTGCCTCCCCTAATAGGACTGTTTTGTACGCCTCCCAGATCGAAATCGGGCAGTCCACTGAGCCCTCATTGAGTTCGAAATATTCCGTTGTCTTCCTTTCTAGCTCCTCTGCAATTTCAGGAAGACGGAGATGGTATGCATTTAGGCGCCAATTACGATCCGGGCGGCGGAAGGTGTTCTTAACAGTTAGAAGGAGCGGGGAGTGGTCCGAAATTCCTCTTGCGAGGAATGCAGCGTCGAGAAGCATGTGGATTATGTTGCGGGGGGTGAAGACGTAATCAATCCTGGAGAACGATTTGTGGACCCCCGAATAGAAGGAGAACCCTGCCTCGTCTCCATGAAGTGAGCGCCATGTGTCTACCAATCCCGAGGCCTCGGCGAACGTGGCGAGCGGTGTGGGGGTGGGGCGTGTTCCAGCTCTCCTATAGGTTCTATCGACTGCGATGTCCATTACTTCATTAAAGTCCCCTCCAAGCACCCACGTATCAGCCTCTTCCTCCAGGAGTAGGCTCTGTAGTTCGGAGAGCAGTTCTTTTGTCAGCGTAGGGGGGGCATAGATTGCTGCCAGGCCCCACTTCTCACCCCAGATGTTCTCCAGCAACAACACATAGCGGCCCCGGGGGTCTGCCCTGATCTTCCTGACCTGGAGGGGGACTCTCTTGTGAACTAGTATCATCGTGCCCCTAGCACCTTTCGTGAATCCGGCATGGTAGACATTCGAGTAGTTGGATCTTTTGAAAAAGTTGGTGTTTGTGCCGACCAAGTGTGTTTCATTTAAGAGGGCAATGTCCGGCGAGTGCCGGTTTAGGTACTGGAGCACCAGTCTCTGCTTAATGCTGGAGCCAAGGCCATTGACGTTCCAGGACAGTATTGTCACCTTGTTGGAGTTCATCCTGTCTGCGTGAGTCTACTTGTTGGGGTGGCTGGGAGGATTAGTGGCAGTTGCGCTTTTTCTGGGGGCACGTGTCGATTTCCTCTCAGGGGAGACGTCCGGGGGTTGCCTCGCATTGGAGTGCCTGAAGACTGGCAGACAATTGCGTCCATGGTCCTGGCCCAGAACAGTGTTTGTTTACCTTGCCTGCGCTCGTCGGATTCTAGCTTTCTTTTCTTGTGATTCCGTTTCCTTGAGTCTCCAAAACTCCCCCCACCCTGTACTCCCCCCCCCCCCCCAACTGGGAGCACCTGTCGCCCAAACATTGAACTTATAACTTGGTAAACTTAAACTTCGTCGGAATGACCCGAACTAGGGTGGTAACTCCTGTGGAGCTACCTGGACTGTGCTTGAGACTGCGGTGCCTAGGCGGCCGCAGTGGTGTCATTTCCATGGTATCCCGTAGCAGATTCAATTCTGTGATGCCCAGGCCTCATCCGTTCTCTGTTGTGTTTCTGGTGGGCGCTGTGGTGAGTCAGTTTCTGGGTCTATTGGAGTGAGAGGTGGCGAGTTCTGCCCAGGCCCGGGCTTGCGGGCGGATGGTCCAGGGGGCGAGCGTCGGGCCGCAGGCCCGTTGAGGATCTGTGTTTCGAGCCAATCCATGCTTCTTTGGGGTTGTGGAATAGGTGGGTCGTGCCCTCGTAGTGGACCTTGAGCATCGCCGGGAAGAAAAGGGTGAACTTGATTGACAGAGAGTGAAGTTTCTTCTTGACAGAGTCAAACGACTGACGGGCCTTCTAGACCTCTTTGGTATAGTCCGGGTAAAACCCCACGTTGTAGCCGTTGTATGTGATTGGGCCAGAGGCCCGTGCCATCTGTAGAATAGCGTTTTGGTCCCGGTAGTTGAGGAGGCGCGCAATTATAGTTCTGGGCGGGGCTCCTGGGCTACCGGTCGCCCGGTGGGTACCCTATGTGCTCTTTCAATAGAGAAGAATTTCGACAGTTTCTTGGGGCCGAATATGTGAGTCAGCCAGTCTTCCAGGAAAAGTTCGACACTGGGGCCTTCCTCTTTCTCCGGGATCCCAAGAATCCTGAGGTTAATGCGGCGTGCGCTGCCCTCACTGTCTTTGGCTCGGTATTCAAGTTGGTTGACTTTTTGGGCAATTATGGCGAGTTGTTGTTCCAGCTGGCGTACGTTGTCTTCTGTGTCTGACACTCTTTGTTCCGCTTCTCCGACCATAGACGATAGGTTGCGGAGATCTTGGCGTAGGAGAGACACTTCCGTGGAAACTCCACCTATTTTGAGTTCCAGCAATGTTCTCGAGTCCCCAATTGCCTTCATTAAGTCATTCAGGGAGAATTGGGGGTCCTGAGTTTCCACTCTGTTGCCTGCTTCCGCCAAGTTTTGTGTCCCCTGGCGAGGGGGTCCTCCACTGTGTAATGGTCCATTTTGCTCTGCAGAGTCTGTCTCTTGGCCTTGTCCTTGCCCATGGCCGAGTCGGTAGTTTGTGCGAGGATTTGGGCCCGGGTGGGTCTTGTGGGTGCCCCGCGGGGATTGACGTGGAAACCAAGGTGGGGTGGGCTTGCTGGACGTCTATCTTTCGCCACTCTGTCTTCGCTCCCGGGCCTCGGCGGGGCAATGTGGATTGGTGAGAGCCGATCTCCTGTTCTGGCTGGTCTGGTACGCTAGTTGGAGGGTCAGGAGTCCGCTGGGGGGGGGGGTGTGTGTCCATAGTTGCTTCCTTGTGAGGAGGAGCGTAGTCTCTGAGTATGGGCCTTTCCTCGGGAGCTGCCGGAGGTGTGGGGAGGAAGGGTGCAGCGTGGGCGCGACTCAGCCCCGTGGTGGTGGTGCCCTGTGAGGGTCGTTCTGCTGCGTGTCTTCCCTGGTTGCGGTCGTTGCACCGCGGGGGAGAAGAGCGTCTGGGGGGCCCGCCGTGGGCAGGGGGTGGCTCAGTTGTTTGTGGGGAGAGATGCCTCCCGCCGCCGCTCTTCGAATTCGGCTCCGCTGCGTGTAAGCCACGTGGGGAGAGCCGTAGTACCGTTGTCCCCAGTGTATAAGGGGCCGTGGGGGGGAGATATGGCGATTCCCCCGTCTCACTCACACGCGTACCTGATTGTTGCTGGGCCCGTGTGCAGCGTATCGTCCATCAGCAGGGGAGCCCAGCACACAGTCCTTCTTGTTGTGCTACGGCTCGACACCACGCGTTGCAGTCTCGCTGATGGGGGAGGGCCTCGATCTCCAGGGGGGAGGTAGATGATGTGGGCCTGGGCCCGAGCAAATATGCAGGTTGGCGTCCGAGGAGGGGGTATGGTGTGTTATAACACCCACCCCTCACTAATGCCTCCCGGGTCCGCTCACTTGCAGCGCTGCCTGGGCCGGGAAGGGTGTCGTCGCGGATAGCCTTGGTTGCTTCGGGTCTCGCCCTCCGTTGATTTCACCAGGGTCAGGCAGGTGCAGGGACCGCCGTTGGTTCTCCAGCTGTATCGGCGGGTCCCTGCCGGGTCTTGCGGTCAGCCCAGCGGAGCGTATGCCTTCCGTCTCCGCTTCCAGAGTCTCCACCGTTCGCCTTGTCGTGGAGGGGGGGAGGGGTGGGCGGACGCTTCACCCACGCCACAATTGCCGCGGATCGCCCGCCTGTCGAGTACAGGCCGTTCTTCGCACCCCCTGCTCCGATTCGTCGCGGGGATGTGGCGACTGCTTCCTTGCCGTGTCCGCCACCTCCTATGTGCCGCTGGGGTGTTACTATTCAGCAGAAGAGGGTTAAATTGCAGGATATATGCAGCGGCCGCCAGGAGCTGGTGCGATTAGGTCCGCATGCGTCGCGCGCGCCGGCGCAGTCGGGGGGGGGCCTTTTCTTTATAATTTAATTAAAAGAAAGTCAACATGTTCAGTGTGTCTGACTCCTTCTAACCCGCCACACCACCAATGAATGAAGCTGCAACTTACTAACTGGGCGGTTTTCCAATGGTGGAAAGGCAGTAGTCGCGGCATGACATCACAGGCTGGAGTGTATTGGTACCAGGCGGTCCCTTGACCCAGTTCTTCACAGTTGCGCATGCGCTGTTGGTGAAAGTCTGGAATTGAAAATGTGATGTACTCCCCTATCATACTGCTGAATTATAATATTGAGCAGGTACTGTAAACTGCCATGTTTAAGCAACTGTTTCTTGCCTGTGCGAGGTGAGGCCTTAGGGTTTACTGCACATGTACTTGCAATGAAGGCTCTTTGCCTAGTGTGTAGCTATGCTCGCCTTTACATCTTTTGCTGCTGACGTGTTTCCCTTTTGGCATATGTAAGCATGTTTAGGCTCCTGCTTTCTTAGGAAAAGCAGCTATAGCAGACGGGCGTCTGTGTGTGAACCTCTGAGGACAATAGTCAGCTCCATTTATGTATCACCTTATGCTGTCCTCTCAGATAAAACTGTCTCAATAAGTGAGACCGCATCTGGTATCCTTGCTCAATGCTTCTAACATTGTTTCAGTATGATTCCTTCCCCTGTCTGGACCTCCCTTTCCATTGAAATCCATGTGTTCCTTTGGGCATAAGAGAATGGTGCACGGAGGAAG
Organism: Ambystoma mexicanum; assembly: GCF_040938575.1. Classification (NCBI taxonomy): domain Eukaryota; kingdom Metazoa; phylum Chordata; class Amphibia; order Caudata; family Ambystomatidae; genus Ambystoma; species Ambystoma mexicanum. Next base: position 873,185,690 of record NC_090926.1, on the reverse strand, counting down.
AGGAGTTCTCACTTGCGTCCAAGTTTTGTACCGTCATTGGTTTGTTTTTGTCCAGTTGCTTGCTTTTTACTAATAAATTGTTCACCAATCCACTGGAATAGTCGCTGGTCATTTATTCAACACCAAGTTTGGTGCCTGCGACTCGAATTCCCTCTGCCCTGCTGCCAAGTCCAAGGGTCGCCAGGCAAACCTCCCGGTGATCCCATGGGCTCAGGAGAGACTTTCATTGGAGTAGTGTCTATCCAAGAATACTGGATGGAAGCTACCCTGCCTACAGAACTGCTTATCTGAACAATAAAAAGAAAAAGCGGTTGGCCACCGCAATTTAGAATAAAAATAAATAAAAGCAGCCCTTCCATGCTCCCTACCGACACAAGAGGACATGAGACCACTGCACCGGTCATAGTACTGTAGTATGGATCAGTGACCAGGATGGAAATGTTCTTTGGAAGTGTGAAGAAAATATTTTTGATGAGATCCCCAAGACTAAACCCGTACTTTGATACATGAAACCCAAAAAGTTCAACTCGGTTGCAACCTCGCTTTATATTTCACACACTCCTCTATCCTAGTACGGGAGCTGTAAAAGGCTTTGTTTCTACAGATTATGTGTTTTGTCGTTGACTCGCACCTACCCAAGTCCCTTGAACAAGCTAAAATACTGCTCTACATTGTGCTTGCGTAACTGGGGATATAGACTGTGAACCAGCAGCCATCTGAAATCTGATCAACACCTGCCTGTGTCACTCAAGTTTCTGTACGGGGGAGGAGGGGACACAGAGATACCTGGGCCTCGGAATAAATGTGGCAGAGCAGTCAGCCATAGGGCACAGTAGCTTCCCGATGCAGACAGTTAAGAACAGACCTGGATCCGTAATAAGTCATAACTTGTCTCACCCCTGTGAGAATGGGTTCAGGTCAGTCTAGACAAGTGCCACTTCCTCCTAAAGGAAGTCCATCACACTTCATGTTTACTCACTACTCGCCCAAAGCATGTAAGTACCTAGATAAATGGCACAAATATACACAATAGTGATTCACTTAGACCCTTCACTCAGGAAGGCACATTTGATTTAGAGAAGATAATGAACCTACGCAAGACGTTGGAAAAGAAAGGTGCACGTGTACACCAACGGCAATGGGACAGCTATCAAGATGAGAATACTAAAGCTACTAAACGACAGTGTCCAAGAAAAGCTCCAGGAGCAAGTTAAATCCCTGAAAACCAAGTACTCCAACATGCAGGTACCAAGCCCACAAAGCTGGGTACAAACGTTTCTATCCCGTAATCCAAGGGGACCTCCCCAACAAGAGAAGCTCCTGAAGATATTCAGGACACTTGCAACCCTGCCATTTTAAATATTGCACCCGAATATCAACCGGCTAGCTCAGACTACCCAACCGCCAACCTATCATCCGCCCACCCCAACAAACCCCATGGTCGGCCTATCTGCCCCTGAAATACAAGCCCAGCTCCCCAAACCTTTTTCGCCCTCCTCAGCCACATTTGAAGGGTTTTTGAATTTGACAGTCAGTACCATTACTGGTGCATTCCCACTCAGACAGCTCCCCGGAGGAGGAGATACGTAGTTGCTGGACATGCCCCATGGAGCGCAATCAATAGTTCAATATCATTCAGAGATTCCCAAAGATACGAGAGGATCCTGTTAAGCTCCAAAAGGAGCTTCAAGTTATAATAGACTATTATCACCACACGTGTGTTGATTTGAATCAATTGTTTCGAGCACTGCTGCCCACAGATACATTTACCTTACTGAAAGTGCGTGCCAACTGGCCAGCTGATGAATCTGCCACCTCCAGGGACCCGAAAACCTTTACTGATAGGCTAGTACAAACCTTCACTGAATTTTGCCCTGGAAAGACTGATTGGTGTAAAATGAATGCATGCAAGCAAGCCAAGGGTGCACATCCTGGGGAATATCTCGAGCGTTTGAAACTATGTTTTGAATAATACTCTGGGATCTTTGAATGGAATGGGTTTGGTAGAGGTTTTATTACCTGCACAGCACTTTTATGAAAAGGTCAAAAGTTGAAAAGGTCAAAAGACAACAAGAAACGACTGAAGCCAAACTTACGGCATTGCATATACAGAGTTTACAACCTTCCCAGGGAAGGGGAGGCTGTCGCCCCACACAAGGTGGGCAAGGGCGGCGACAGGGAACAGGGAGAGCAGTACACCAATCACATGAACCAAGGCAAACTTCTGTGAGGTATTACACAAACCTGTTCAGTGATCAGTGTAATTAATTTAAAGAGTTTGGACACTTTAAAAACTCAATATCCACATTGGCCTCAGAATGACAGTCAGGGCGGACAGCCAACTGTACCTAGTGGAATGACTAGTTCCTAGCCTCCACCGACCCCACTCCACACCGATGGTTAGAATTGCCAAGGGGTTTCCGACCAGTGCTGTTTGACAGAGAAGCACACGCCCCACACTAAAAGTCTCGTATTTACTACAAATGATGCATTCTAATAAAATTGTTAATGCTGTAAGTATGGGGGCTCCACCCATATGCCATCCTGTGTCTACCCTGCTTATGGTCACGATCGGTCCAATTTCTGATCAACCTGCATTCTTCCTGATTCCGTTTTCCTGTGAACTTGTTTGGATTAGATCTACTGTATAAGCTAAGTTGCTCCATTTACTGTTCTACATTGACATCCCTGCTCACAGAGAGCACGAGGTGTTGGCAGTAATACAGGAAATTACCCATTCGTACTCCCGAGACTGTGCCGACAATCCCTGCTTGCGAGAGGGACTGTTAGACTGAGTCACGGCCAATTTATGGTCAACCCATGCAAATGATGGTGGTTGTATGGTCAATGCGAACCAGTTAAAATGACTGTAAATCATGCTAAACCTTTGCCGTGTGTACCTCCTATTTCCTGACAGCTAAAGTAGGCATTCGCCCTGTAATAGAATCCCTTCTCCATCAGGGTGTAATTGTACCAACTCCGTACAATCATCCAATTTTACCCACAAAGAAGCCAGGTTTATTTTTTCATTCAGGACCTAACCTGTAATGCATTCCCTACTCAACCAAGTATTTTACTGTTGTAGATCTGTGTTCAGCATTTTCCTCCATACCTATACAGCCGGACAACCAGTATCTGTTCGCATTTACCCATAAATCCACGCAGTATGAGATCACTCATCTTCCAATGGGATACGTAGAGAGCCGTACCCTATTCTCCCCCATTTGAAAGAAAGATCTTGACTCAGTTCGGGTTCCCAGGTTGGTCCACGCTGGTGCTGTCCGTAAACAATCTGCTCCTAGCCTCTCCCTCCCACTCCCTGGAAGCATGTGAGGAAGACTCTCATTCTGAAGACGGCGCTCACTGAAAAGAGTCACAAGGCATCTAAAGTTATAGTGGTATCTGCCCTGTGTGCGATACCTAGACCATGTGATTTCAGCCGGGAAAGACATTTGTCCCAAGATCGGATTACACCGATTCAGAATGTCCCCAAGTGCCAGACCAGAAAACAGATGGGAGGTTTCCTCAGGATGGGCGGTTACTGTAGGGAGTGGGGTCCTGGGATATGTATCCATAGTTAAGCCCCTTCAAAACCTCATGCATGATTCGACCCCCAAACCTCTGCCATGGCCTCAGGAAGCAGAAGATGCCTTTGTCACCATTAAGCAAGCACTTGCAACAGCTCTGGCTTTAGGTTTACAGGATTATAATAAGCCCTTTGTGCTGTAATACGATGAGCGGAACAGGCTTTGCTCAAGATTTTTGACTCGGTTACACAGTGACAAGCACTGGTCCGTATCCTACCACAGCATAGCCTTAGATCCAGTAGCCGCGAGACTCCCAGATTGTCTGCAAGCCGTTGTCGCACTGTTGACAGAAAAGACACTCACTGCTACAGTGTCACCCTGTTACGATTGCAGTTCCCCTTGCTGCGTTGTCATTACTGCTTAAAGGGAAGACCCAGCATGTCTTATTCCCGTCTCACCTGATATGAAAAGTTGCTTATTTCTGCTGCTAATGTAACTTTGAACAGATATTTAGTCCTGAACCCTGCTTCTTTGCTGCCAACCTCGCAGGACGGGGACCCACATGAATGTCCAGTTGTTGTTGAAACGCTTATGTCCCTCTGAGCTGATTTATTAGATGTTCCCCTGTTGAACCCTGATATGATTCTTTTTGTGGATGGCTTGTGTCTCTGTGTCCTAGAAACTGGGGGATTGGTTTCTGGTAATTTTGTAAGTACGCCCATGCCACCTTAAAAGCTTATCAATTACCAATGGCCAGATCTGCTCAGGTCACTGAACTCATGGTTCTCACCCATGAATGTACCTTGGCCGGGGATAGATTGGCTGCAATCTATACTGACTTCAGGTATGCTCACAGGGTTGTCCATGTCTTCGGAGTCCGTTCGAAGCAGTATGGGTATTTTACATCCACGGGCACCCCAATATTGAATGGAAAATACGTGTCAGCCTTATTGAATGCATTGTTACTTCCAGCTGCTATAGCTATTGTTAAATGTAAATGACATGATCCATCTCCGTCATTTACAGCCCAAGGAAATACACTAGCAGATGGTGCAGCTCATTCAGCAGCCTTAAACGGGCCTCTGGTTCCTAATGAATTTCTTGTTTGTGTTGCAGTCCCAAGGTCACCAATCGCCTCCCTCTCCAGTCTGGCAATCCTCCAATTCAGAGCCCCTGAATCTGAAAAGGTGACCTCGACCCAACATTACTGTAAGTTGGGAGTAGAGTCCCTGTGGTGTTCCCCAGACAGCCACCTGGTGATACCCAAGTTACTCCTCCCCTACCTGGTCCGTGAAGCTCACAGCTTAGCCCATTCAGATAAAAATGCCATGATTACCCTATTGAATCTCAATTGTATGGCCACTGGTTTAGCCTCTATGGCTCAACGTTATTGTGAGAACTGTGCTACGTGTTCGACACACGATGTTGGGAGAGCAGTACCCACAAGGCTGTCTGCACATCCAGTACTGGCAGGTCCCTTCCTGCACGTGCAGACATACTTCATGCAGCTCCACACCTGCATAAACATTACTTATTGTTTATTGATAGTGGACATATACTTTGGTTGTCTAGAGCTATACTCGTGTAGAAAGGCAGACTGTGTCACAGTGGCTAAAACGTTTTTTGGCATAGTTCATACCCCGATTTGGGTTGCCGATCAGTATAGACAGCAACCGTGGCACCCATTTTACTAGTCAGGTCATTAAAGAAGTGTGCAAAGCTCTAGGTAGGAATAGCTCAACAGTTCCATTGCGCTTATCACCCGCAGTCCAGCACACATTGCAATGGGGATCTAAAGTTGAGACTTCAACTATCTAAAGTGTGTAAAGAGACAGGGTTGCATTGCCCCAAGTCTTGCTCCTGGCTCTGTTTGTTTGCCCTATAGTCTGCAGCGTAAACATAATCTGTCTGCGCACAAAATCCTCACTGGTCATCTCATGAGAATGGGAACTGTACCCCCAGCAGTCCCCTATATCCAATGTTTGCCTTTAGAGGATGATACTTTACTCCCAATACTGTCACATGTTGATTAAAACTGTTCGATCCCTCCATGCTCCTTGAAGCCCTGCCTGAACCAGTTACTGAGCCCTGTCACACTTTACAGCCAGGAGACTGGGTCCTGGTGAAGATCCATCAGCAGAAATCTGTCAGCCCAGGTGGCGTGGCCTGTTACAGGTCCTCCTCACGACACACACTGCAGTTAAATGTGCTAGGATCTCGGCCTGGATTCATGCAGCACATTGTCACAAGATCACCACCCAGTTAGCGACACCTTCTCCGCTTTGACTGATCCTCCTCGACTTGGCTCCAGTCCCACTGCGACCTCCGATTCCTCCACCAGTGATACCACCGGCCGTTTGCCGATGTCCGAACCTTCCAGCTGTGCTGGAATGAACGACCAGTACCAGACGACGAGGGCGTGGACCTCGGTCACCCAGTATGGCCACGGGCTGACTCAGGACCCACAGCTTCTGAACCTCTACCAACCGGTGAGGTCGCTGCGGTAGCTACTGCTAAGGCTCCATCGTCAGTCGGTTGAAGCCCTGGAGGAAACACTAATTCAAACCTCACTTTTGGCATACCACCTTCAGTGCATGACCCCCCTGAATCTCACAACGCCGCCCCCATGGATCCCGTGGAAGAGCTCCTGAGAACCAGTAGCTCTGAGCAAAATGGCAACTAGCCAGGTCACTCATCCCTGGATTTGTCTTCTCAACGATGATGAATCCATGTGAAGTGGCATTCCACTGGCAGAGAGTAGACGCCACCACTGTAGACTCACCGATGCCTGCAAGTTATAGTCACTGCTGGTATCACCTGCTTAACATTCTCTTCTTTTTGATGACCCTTATATGCACGTGGCTTTGGTATTTTCTATATCTTTAGTTTGAACTTTTAGCTGGCTATGGACTAAAGAATTTTTCACTCAATACCCGATTTCTGTTGGAACATTTGAACAGTGACATTTACCTTGCTACAACTTGACAGAGCCTATAACACGTTGCACTGAAAGCTCTGGCCTGGCGAGCTTATATCACTTGTGCCCCGCACATCCCCTACCTTGATGAACTGAGCAGAACTTTGTCTCCTAGCCACAAACTTGTTTGCTTCCGCTCCAACCTGATTTATTTAACCTGGACCTTTCAGGATTGGCCTGTAGTGTACACCATGTATGGCTGTATTTCTGTTGTCATAGTTATTGTCAGAATGCTGATATATAGTCATTTCACTGTGACTGCTGCTTTCCGTACGACCTGTCATCCCTGGGTTCACAGTAAAATCCGTTATCTGCACCTCTCCTGGCAGTATGCCTGTATTTTTAATCTTACTGACTGCTGGGTCTGTGCCTATCTGCCTCACGACTTATACTCAGAGTTCCCTATTGCACCCATCCCCTTCCAGTGGGGGGATGTCTGTTTGGATCCAAAGCTGGTCAACCAATCCCAAAGCCTATTACGCTGTAGTGATGCTAATTCCCACTTGGGTTTTACCAGGCCTCCGAATTTCCCCACCCCAGACCATATACACAGTAAGCCAACAGCACTCCATCGTTCCTCCCCAGCAACTGGTCTGGTATGTTACACCAATCCGAGTCCTCTGTTCATGGGTGCTAGCAAATGTCCATTTCCAGTGCAGTGGTCAATAATGTTAGATTTAACTTTGACCCACATTTTGCATTTTCCCAATCCAGGTACGCTATGTACTCCAGAACCTATTGCATTTATGGATACAAAACATATCCCTGACTGCCCGTTAATTGGTGAGGGAGTTGTTAAATGAGGTATGTCCTGCATGCAGTGCATCATACTCCCACCTTTCCAGCTCAGCCTTGTGCCAGGAGAAGTACTGCCGGGGAAGATTTTGTTGCTGGGTTAGATATCTCAGACCAGCACTTGGGATTAAGATAAATGGAGACCGTCTGACCCAATTGTCACGGTTAGTAGAGAATATTGCAAATGCCACACCATCCTCCTTAACTGTATTATCTATGAAAACAAGCAGCCATCCGAACCATGGTGCATCAGAACGGTATGGCTTTAGCTATCCTCCTAGCCCCACAAGGAGGTGTCTGCGCAGTCGTGAAAAGGGAGTGATGTACTTTCATACCCAGTTATGCAAGTAATATTACTGACATCGCCGCACACATTCCACGCACTGTAAGCCTTCTTCACACCAATCTGGAGGCTTCCTGGGCATTTGGGTCTTGGATCGAAGGTCTATTGGGACTTCTGGGATATCTTTTGGTCAGATTTTACTCCTAGCGCTAGTCATAATCCTGAGTCTGTCCTGTTAATTGATGATTTGTAAGTGTCTATATTATCGAGCATGTGATACCTGCTCTGATGTTTCTCGACTGCCCAAGTGCTTTATTGCCTTGCTACTGAAGAAATAATATGGTATAATATGCCTTGATGTGATGTTTGTTCCCCCAAAGATGTATGGAATGCGACTGGAGCAAAGATCTCAGGACGGGATTGTGGGGGCTAAGTTTGGAATTGAACATGTAATGTACTCACCTAGCATACTGCTGCATTATAATATTGAGTAGGTGCTGCAATCTGCCATGTTTAAACCACCGTTTATTGCCCATGCGAGGTGAGGCTTTAGACTTTACTGCACATATCCTTGCAATGAAGGCTCTTCGCCTAGTGTGTAGCTATGCTCACCTCAACACCTCTTGCTTCTGAGGTATTTCCCTTTTGGCATATGCAAGCATGTTGTGGGCTCCCGCTTTCTTAGGAAATGCGGCTTTGGCATACAGAAGTCGTCATACTACAAGCATTCTTGCCTGCCTCAGACCGTGTGTGAACCTCTGAGGAGTAGTTTTATTAATGTATCCCTTTATGCTATCCTCCCTGATATAACATACTCCACATGGAGAACACAGCTTGTCTTAAAGACTTGTGTAGTGGGGCTTTTTTCCCTGGTTGCAACATTGTTTCGGTATGATTCCTTGCCCTTTCTGGACCTCCCCTTCCATTGAAATTCATGTGTTCCTTTGGGTGTAAGAGAACGGTGCAGCGAGCTCATTTGCATTGAAGTCTCATACTGTTGTTCGTTTGTTTTTGTCTTGTTGCTTGCTTTATTACTAATCAATTGTTCACCAATTCACCTGAATAGTCAGTGGTCACTTTTTTTCATGATAACCCTAAGTCATTAGGGGTAATCCATATGTCATGGCCCTGCTTAGTGTACTTTACAGAGGCTCAGCTACACCTTGCTGAGTAGGCCAAACAAGGCAGAAACGCGTGTCTTGGGTTGCTGATGGTACTCTTGTTCAGATAATTGCCTAGCATTTCGGTGCTGGACCAGAATTATTTGCAAAAATATATTTCTCCTCTGTGAAGGGTCATTGAGCTAAGACTTGATTGTGGACCCTCCTGAGTGGAAGAAACTCTATAGAACAGGTTTCTACATTCTTGTAGTAAAATAGCTATCTTGCCGTAAATGAGGGACACAGTAGTTTACACAAAAAGGGTTCAGAGATATGATATTGCATTCATAACGCGCCTATACACAAGTGTTTCAAGGCGCGACTTGGTGCCACAGCTACTGCCTACCAATGTTACACTGAGAAGTGTAACTTAATACACTAAAATGAAAGCAAAGGGGAAAACATGTTTCCCTGCAGTACTCCTAAGGAGGTTGTATTTGTACACCAAAAATGATTAAATGGGATAAGACGTTCACTGGGATGGTAGTGATACAGACTGACAAATGCCCCAAACAAAAGTGAAACGAACCATGGAGTGGGGATGAAACAAAGTCTCACTCCCAAAAAGTATTCCAGGATCATGCAGGCCTTTGAAAGATTTGCTATGAAGCCTCACATAACCTGGTGGTAAAGCTGCAAAAAGAGTGTATTTCCTAACCATTGCAAAAAAGATTTTTTAAACACGTTTTGGAACCTTTTACAAACTGTTACCAATTTACAAGCATGCATTTTATTGGGATTCTAATTTACATGTCAACTGGGTTATCTGCAAGTGGGAATACTGATGACTGATGAAACAAAATTGTTGTCCTTAAGAATACACTTTCAGACTTGAACTGGACAAATATCTTGAAGGCATGAAGGAGGTAAGATATGCCTACTTTGTACATCTTTACGTCTTGCAGATGGTCTATGCCATACCGTCCTAGCTTCCACATGTATTTAACACTGGTGCTGGGACAATTTGCTAACCCCATCTTTTCATTTGCAACAGATGAATAATCTTGACACTTATATTAGGCCCTACTTGAGTAGCTGGTTTGAAGATGCAGTATTGCCCATAACGAGAGTCGTGCAACTCTTTCAAGAAGAACTTGCCTTTTTATTACATGCTGTAAGTATACCTTTGACAATTGAAGGTGATTTGTAATGTATTTAAGTTGAAGAATTGTACTGGCCAGTAATGATATCCATATCAACTTAGTTCTGGTGAGGTGTTGTTTTATAACTGGGGCAAATTACATGTATTGTGCCACTTATGTGATGCAATCTCCATATATTACTTAATTGCTTTGGAATAGATTCACTTAGAAATGAGTAAATATGCTCACGCATTCATAGACTTTGGTGATATAAGCATGTCAAACGTGCTAGCTGAGCAGTGGATAATGTGGGAACTTTGTCCATTACAGAACTAGGTTATCCCTTAATGCATACAGGCTCTCAAGATGCCAGCCTTGTAATGTGAAGGGATTGTGTTTAGTTATTTAATAACGTTTGTAAGAGGAACGATGCAGACATTTTATTTGTGTTAAAGCATAATTTGGGAATTTGTAAATGAACATTGCTAGTTGTGGTAGTTGGGGAAATTACCTTAGTAAATGCCTACGTTTGTGAATTTGCGCAAACCAGTTATGGAAACATAAATAAGATTTATAGCAGGGCTGTGTTCAGTGGTGAATCTGCGTGCCTAGCTAAAATGAAAAGATAATGCTAATCTTTCTAGAATAATCCCCAAGCTCCCCTTTTTTCTTTCTCTCCCTCTCCCACCTTTTCCCTCTTCCCTCCTTAAGCCTATCCCTCCATTTCCCCCCACCCCATCCCCTCCCCTCCCTTTCCCTCCTCCTCTTCCACCCTCCCTCCCTCTTCCGCCTAAATCTACTCTACTTCTCCCCCCTTCCCTCTATCTAATTGCTCTACATACTACTTTGTTGACTGATTCAAGTTTGTAATTTTCTTCTATTGTTACTGTTATTATTATGTTAAATGTATCCTGTTGTTATATGTGCAGCGCTTTGGTCTAAAGCGCTACATAAGCCTAATAAATACAAATACAAATACAATCACAGATGTAGCAGCCGGTAAATTCAGGTGAGGATAATAACTTTGTGCATTATTACAGCATTATCTTTGTGCTTTTTTACTGCTATAATCAATTGCTTTTAGTAATTTAATATAATACCTATGGCTACCAGAATTCCGTTTGGTCCCTTGCAATAAAACTGACCATGCAGGGGCGTGGCCTGGAGCGCCAACGATGCGGCAGCTCCTGTGATGGCCTCCGCATGGGACCGCAGCAAAGCCTGAATCTCCTTGGTTTCCGCTATGGTCGGAGCACTTAGTCGACCAGTCTAGGTAGCAGAGCCCAGGGGGCGCTTGTGACAGCAATTTGGGCACAAAATGCGGTTGTATTCCCTGAAAACGCAGCAGGGAGAACCGCCGACTGTGACCCCGCACAGCCCCAAAATGGTGGGCGCGCTGCCTCAACCCCAGCCCTGCAGCCTCCTACCGCCTCTTACTGGCTTCAGGACCGCCCCCGAGGGTGGGATCCCCTCAGGGACCAGCCACGAAGCCCGACTACTTTAGATTCTGAGCGGCTTCCTGCCGCGATCACAGCACAGCCAGGGGCTGCCGGTGTGCCGGGCTCGGATCTGGCCCGTGAGGACTGTGTCACCCGGAGGTGCCGCCCCCACGTCAGCGCCCTCAACTTGCCCATAAGCGGACCACCTGAACTTACTTGTTGCCCCGCTGAAGTACTCGGTCCCTCCTGGTCTGGGATCGGGGAGCGCGCGGAGTGCCTGCGATGTCCTTCCACCCGCTGGCATGGGGCCACTCGCTGGCAACGGCCCTTGAGCCTGGGATGGGGCCCTGGTGAGCGGTGGCTCCTGAGGCTGATGGCTCGCCGCCCTGAGGTGCCTGAGGATATTTGGTGACCTCCAACCGCACAGAGGCGGGCGCTACCTTGATTGATCCCCTGCTCACCCCACGCAAGCACCACCCGGGGACCGCTCCCCTGCAATTCAACTATATGCAGGGGCCCTCTGCCCTCCTTTGTGGGCCCCCATCAGAGGGACTTTTGGCCTGATCCACCAGGGCCACAAAATCTGCTTCCTCCGCCCCCTCTGCAGCCCTGGTTGGCTCCACTGCTTCCAGCAACTTCCTGGGGCGCACCTGCCCACACCTGCCTCCTACAGCCTGACTCCAGCACCTTCATTTCGGGAGCTAGCAGCGACTGGCGAGTAGACAACCAACAGCTACCTTACGGGTGAGAACCCCTGCTTGCCCCCTCTACTCACACCCTGACCGCTACTCCACTTTGGCATAGGCCCCATGTAGCCTTCTCTACCGGCACACTTCCTGGGGCGCCCCGGCCCATTCTACTCCGACCCCACTATATAGGGCGGTGCTGGGGCTCCCTGCAGGTCGCTCAGCTCCCTATCCGCCTGTTAACTTCTCTAACCTTACACAGTGCTCGCAGGAACCCGCCCCCCCTCCCCAGAACCATGGCCAAATCTATGAAACCTTCAAAGTCTGCAGATATTTCCACCATGCTGCGGGCAACGGAAAAAGCTAAGAAGGCAGACCCTCCTAAACTCACTCCTCAAAAAGTGCTGGATGATAAAGGGACCCTTGCAAACAAAGAAGTCCTTCAAGCTTTCACATCCGATATCAATGCAGAGTTTAGATCCTGCATGTCGGGGCTCACCACTAAACTAGAACAAACGGAGCACAGGGTCAGTAACATCGAACACAGGGTGGGGGAAGCTGAAGAATTAGCTCCACACTCCAACTCACTGGTAGAGGTACACTGCACAATCCAGACCCTAATAGACAGAACCGAGATCCTCGAATACAAGCAGGAGGATATGGAAAACTGCTCCCGCCGCAATAACCTGCGCATTCAGGGGGTGCCTTCCTCAATCCCCGACAAGGAGCTACCCCATTATGTGGGCAACTTTTTTCAATCATTGCCACTGAACCTTGGTGAGTCCCAACTCTTACTTGATCGCACCCACAGATTGCGTCCACATCAAGGAACCGACGTGGATTCCCCCACGGACGTAATCACGAAAGTCCACTTTTACACCACCAAAGAGGCCATCTTGGCAATTGGTCGCACACGCGACAAACTATCTTTCCAGGGCTCCCCTCTCCAGATTTTCCAGGATCTCTCCCCTCTAACCCTACAGAAGCGCAGGATGCTGCGCCCCCTCACGCTCTTCCTCCGAGACCAGCAGATCCGCTATCGGTGGCTGTTTCCGACAGCGCTACAATTCTCGCACAATGGCACCCCGCGAACCATCAGCCATCTCGATGACGCTGCATCGATCCTACGCCCCGGTTCCCCTCGGGACACGGGGTCCTCCTCTCCCGGCCATGGGATTCCCAATCCGAGTACAGCTTCTCCTAAGCTGAGGCGCGCCCTCTGGACAAGAGTGCAAAGAAACCGCAAACCTAGGTGAAGATAAGAGTCGCCTAAAGAACACACAGCTCTGGAACCAATGCTACTCACGTAAGCTTGCTGCGGACCCCACGCGGTCCATACCCGCCTCCAAGGTGGATGTCACCGTTTTGCCCCTGGAGTGAATTACGTTGGCTGATGACAGCCTGGACAGCCAGGGGTCTTACTGAAACCTTAACTTCGGCCCCCCTGGCCACAGTTCTGGCCCCCTGTTGGAGGCCTAGGTTAGGAGTTTATACCTCCCGTTGGAGGCTATTTGAAAACCCACAACTGCAGGAGTATCCAAAGCAGCTGTCCTCTCCTGTCAATGGCTGACCTGGCTCTCCCCAAACCCCCTCTCACGGCAAGAGTGTTCGGAGGGCCTGCACCCACGTCTGAAACTGAAGTTCACCACCTTGAACGTCAGAGTCCTAAACTCCCCTCCGAAGAGGAAATCCATGCAACTACTGCATGATGAAGGATCTTCAGTGGCGTTCCTGCAAGAAACTCACCTGATTCCGGCGGACTTCTCCCGTTTGTGTTGCGGACTCTTTCCTCTACAATTCTTAGCCTCCAACAGCAGCAAGAAGGGAGGCACCGCTATCCATTTTGCAAAAAACCTGAACCTACAGGTTCTGGACACTCTACGATGCCTGGAAGGTTGCTTCATCGCAATCAAATGCATCATCTTTGGCCAACTCTGCACCCTGGTCTCAGCTTACACCTCCAATGAGCATCAGGAAGGGTTCTATCGAGACGTGGAGGAGTCCCTCCTCTCTTTCACTGAAGGGCAAGTCATCATCATCGGAGACTTTAATGGGGCTCCAGACCCCCTCGAGGACAGATCGCACCCCCCGTTCCCCAGGGACCTGAAATTGGCGAAAGACCTGCTCCACCTTTTTCGGACGTTGAATGTTGTAGACACCTGGAGAGTGTTATCACCGGAAGAGACAGACTTTCTACTCATATGTGCACTGTACCTTCTCCAGAATTGACCTGCTGCTGGCTTCCCCCCAGGTCCTGGCCTTCACGGACGACGTCTATATTGGCTCCCGGATTCTCTGACCATGTCCCGGTCTCACTAAGCCTACGGGCTCACAATCCGGACCCCCCCCCTACCCTCCCACCGCCGATGGACCCTATATGACTCTATCCTGGGTGACTTGGCAGTCCGGGACTCCATTGCTAGAACAATTAAGAACTTTTTCATGGAAAACCGGGATGAGGACACTTCACCAGCTAACACCTGGGACACCATGAAGGCTGTCCTGAGAGGGGAACTGATTGCCCAAGGCGCAGCCTACCAGAAACGAAAACAGGCGGCCCGCGCTGTCCTGGAAGCTGAGGTCCGTGAAGCTGAAGCAACTCATAAGCGAAAGGGCTGATCCCCGAAATCTCATAAGGCCCTACAGGTAGCAAGGAAAAAATTGGAGGCGCACTACGCTGATACCACGGCGAACCTACTAACAAGAAAGAAACAATTTTGTATTTATTTTATTTATAGAGCGCACCAGGCCCGAGGGCATCCGGGCGCGTACTTTAGTTACACCATGATAAGGCAGACGGGGCAATACAATTGCAGTTTAAATTACAGTTTAAAATTACAGTTACATTTATAAACATATATACATAATGCAGTTACGGGTGAGCAGGAAGGTCATAGCCTATGTACAAAAGGTGAGGCAGGTGGCTAGCACATGGGGGGTGGTTGGCTAGTAGGTGATGGGTCTTGGGCAGTTAGCCAGGCTTTAGCCATGTTTTTGAAACTGTGGAAGGAAGGTTCAGATCTTAGCAAGTTGGGAAGCGAATTCCAGAGTTTCACTGCCATTACTGGGAAGGTGGCTCCGCCAGATCTTTGAAGGTTGAAGCGTGGTATAGAGAGGCAGTTAGTCTGAGCAGTTCTGCGAGGTCTGTTAGTGTTGTGGAGGGCGAATCTGTTGGCTAAGTAGAAGGGTGCTTGGTTGGATAAGCATTTATGAGTGAGAGCAAGTGTTTTCAGTGTAATTCGTTGAGGGGCAGAGAGCCAGCTTAAGTTACGCCTGGTGTCTGAGATGTGTTGGTTCCTAGGGATGTTGAGAGCTGCTCTAATAGCATTGTTTTGGATGATTTGTAACTTATTTAGTATATGTTACATTTGTTGGTGCCCAAATAGAGGGCATTACAATAGTAATTGTTGACAGCGCGAGAGTCCTGCCAAGTGTGACACAGTTGGCTGGTGATAGGAAAGGGTGGCTAGCTGTAATGAGCTTGCAGGTGTATGCCGCTGCAGAGGAAACTGCATTTGTTTGTCTGGCCAAGGATAAAGTAGAGTCAAGACACCTTTCCATAGTTAGTTGGAACACATGTGGTCATGTACACTTACTTAATGACTGCTCAAGCTTTTACCACACACAATAGTAATGTTACAGGAAACCTGGTTGCTCACAACACCATTATGGAATGGCTATGAGATAATTTCATCTCCTGCAATTAAAACAAAGGGTAGACCAGCTTCGGGCATGTTAGTGGCACTAAAAAATGCAAGAGGTTTCACATTGGAACCCTGGAGTACGCCTAACCCATATCTACAATTGGTTAAAATTATCTACAAACATGGCACAATAGCAGCACTTAACATATATAGAAATCCGATGGGAATCACAGACTCAAAATTCTTCAAAGACATAGAAGATTTACTAAACATTATTCCAATGACGAAAGAAATAACAAATACTCTGATTGCGGGTGATCTAAATCTTCACTGCCTATCCACCGAAACTCATAAGAGAAATGCAGTGTGTCTTAGATGGGAAAGCTTGATGAAAACCCGAAATTTCATCATGCTAAATGGATCTCAAAAAAATGATATACCACCCAAAAACACGTGGACAAGAGGTACGTCTAAGTCAATAATTGACTATATGTATGTTGATACTAAAACTTTCAGTCAAATAACTAATTTTGAGGTGCTGCACCAAAAACACAGCGACCATGAAATGTTGTCTGCTACTTGGAAGAATACACAACTGAATGAAATGACTAAAAATAAAGGATATATTCCGGTGTTAACGATTAACAACTCAAGAACTCGTTTTAGGTGGAATCCAAGTAATCTAGAAAAACTAAATTACGATATTACACTAGGAACCAAGAAAAATGAAGCTATAAAAGATTCTTATATTTCGTGCTTACAAGTTTACAAAGTAACCCCAAGTAGGGGTAATCAAAATTCTTATGCTTCCAAATTTTAAGTTTGATGAAAAAATTCAACAGCATAAAAATAACTTGAGAAAGGAAATAAAATTGGCAAAGACCTTATCAACGGAAGCTAGAGGTGGAATCATTAAAACCTTAAAAAACAAATATAAGAACTGGTTAAGAACACATAAAGCATGGCTCTACCAAAACCAAGGAGAAGAAATGTTAACTGCATTGGAATCTAAAAATATTTCAGAAATGTGGACATTGTTAAATAACGCAAACCAATTTACCCAACTGTCAGTACAAATAAATGGTGTATAGAATCGGATTGGGTTAGACATTATCAAGAGCTATACGCTGGAACAGAGTTAATAAACCCAGAAAGTTTGAAAAACCAAGACAACTTTCAAGATTTACTTATTTCAGAAGAAGACATTTTAAGCTTCATAAAAAAATCTAGTAGATCACGAGCACCGGGCCCTGATGGGTTGAGTAACTATATGCTCAAAGAACATCCTGAGCAGTGGACAAAAATTCTCTTCAACATTTTCTCCTTGATTATAACCACAGGTATAGTCCCGGCATCATGGCGGAAGTCAATAATAGTACCCATCTTCAAAAAGGGCAATCGGACATGTCCTTCCAACTACAGACCGATTGCACTTTTGGACGTACCAGGGAAAATCTTTGCTAGGTTTATCTTGAGAGACTTCAACAAATGGGCAACAAACAACGACAAAAGAGACCCATGCCAGACAGGCTTTATAGCAGGCCTTGGCACCTCAATCAACCTACTAACCCTAACTTCAATAATTCAACATCATAAACAAACAAGACAACCCCTGTACATGACATTTGTAGATTTCCGTGCTGCCTATGATTCAATTTCACGAGAAATGTTGCTTCAAAAGCTAATTCAAGAAAATTGCCCGTTGCACATAATTACTTTAATAAAAGCTTTATATTCGGACACAAGTATCCAAATAAGGATAAACCAAGAGGGTCTTTTGTCCCCTCCTATTCAAACATGTAGAGGACTTCGGCAGGGATGTATTCTTGCTTCTGCTTTATTTAGCTTTTTTATAGCAGATTTACGAAGAATATTTACTGCTGAATTTGTGGATGCACCTAAAATAGCCAACAAATGCATTCCGGCCTTGTTATATGCCGATGATTTGATACTTTTGTCAAAAACACCTGTGGGACTACAGAAACTGCTGGACGCATTATCTACATACGTAACAGAAAATTTATTAGTGGTTAATCTGGAGAAATCCAAGGGTATGATATATAAGCCATCACTGCAAAAAAATAGGAACTACATATGGACAATACAGAAACAAAAATTGGAAAAAGTTCAACAATATACGTACCTGGGGATGATAATCACAGGAGCTACTCATGAAGCACAAATATCAAAATGGACCAATAAACTTGACATGCTGATTTCGCAGGCCAAAATAATTCATGCAAAATATGGGAAGTTTTCCATCTCACCAATCCTAACATATTTCAAACAAAAGGTAACACCGATACTATTGTATGGAGCTGAAACTCTACCAATCTTACATGAAAGCTTATGGGCTAAATTCAAATCAAAATTCTGGAAGAGTATTTTAAATTTACCAAATTGCACTCCGATAGCATTAATCAGAAATGAATTGGGACTGATTTCTATTTACGCTCGCTATTTGTGGTACCTAATATCTTTAAGCAGGAAGTGCATTCTAGCAATCAACTCAAATATGCTTATAGGAGTTTTGGCACAGCACATACTCTGCTCAGATGACACCTTTGCGCAAGGCTGGCGTAAGGAGGTCATAAATGCAATGGCTTATGCCGATGTTACACTGAAGCTACTAATTGAAAACCCGAATGCAGTCAAAACCAAACTATTCCAGTGGGACTGGGGTAGAAACAGAAACATGTGCTTAAGATATAATGATTTCGATGGAACGGTGTTCATACACAAGAAATACACACTGGCTGAACCATATTTACTAAAAAGCCCATCTGTGCAACATAGAAAAGAGTTTATGAGATTAAGATTTAATCTGTGGCTAACACAAGAGGTTCTAGCAAAAAGGAAAAAAAAATTTAACAACAGAAAAAGATTGCAGGTTCTGCAAAATTACATCACAAACGGAAACCTTACGCCACTTACTGGTTGATTGCAGAGAACTTTGTAACCAAAGGGTTAAATTCTTAAAACCAGCGGTAAAAGATCATATAAACCTGTCACATAACACTCTATGGAAAATGATAGTTGGTGGACTTTCTATTCGGTTAAGAATGGGAGCCTTAAATTTTTTAAATAGCTTAGAAGAGCTGAGAACACAAGATAAAAATAAGGAATAAAACAACGAATCCAGACAAAAATCAAATAGCTTCTGATGCTGAAAAAGATAATGAAGTGAACTTTTATGCAAATGTTTTATGTAAAGTAAATGCTACACAAATGCGATTAATTGAACACACTTGACCTTATTGTTGTGAACTGGCTCCTCTTTTGATGTCTAAATTCATTTTAAATGATCTTTTATCGTCATAATCATGTTTTTCATTTTTGTATTGATAAATAAATTGTAAAGTTGATTAATCTCAACTAAAAACAATAAAAAAAAAAAAAAAAGAGTCCAGGTAAATCCCTAACGTTGTAGTGTCCTTAGAGGCCTTGATAGTGTTACCATCAATGATGAAGGAATTGAACTCAGGGCCAGTTTGGATAGTTTTTGAGGAGAGCTGAGAATGAGGAGCTCTGTCTTCTCGTCATTCAGACCGTGTTGCGCCATCCGGGCTTGGATGACTAGGAAGATAGCATTCACAGATAGAGAGTCGGCGACGTAGTCTCCTGAGATTGGGATGAGTATCTGTGTGTCGTCAGCATAATTAGTATATGTGACACCCAGATAGTACAAAATATCAAATAGAGGTTTTGTGAACACGTTGTACAACGTGGGAGGGACACAAGAACCTTGTGGTACCCCGCAGGTGACGGTTGCCGGCTATGCTGCTGCTAGTGGAGAGAAGACACGCATCGATCTGTTGTCCAGGAATGAACTGATCCAGGCTGTGGCTTTATCAGAAAAATGGGCAGCTATTTTAAAGTGCGGACACAGAATTTGATGATTGACGAGATCAAAAGCAGCAGAGAGATCGAGAAGAAGTAGTAGAGCAAGTTTACCCTTGTCTCTTAAATCATCGATCTGTGCTTTGAGGTCGATAAGGGCAGTTTCAGTTCCGTGACAGGGCCGAAACCCAGATTGCCTTAGACCCAGGAGTTTATTGGATTCAAGATAGTCTTGAATCTGTAGGTATGCAGCTCGGTCAAGGATTTTTAGTAAGAACGTCACCGTGGTGATGGGCCTGTAGTTTGTAGGTATATTGGCATCCAAGGTTGGTTTTAGGAGCGGGATAACCCAGGCATCCTTCAAATGGTCCGGTACAGTCCCCGTGCTAAAGGAGGAATTGATGTGAGTGGTGATGAATGGAGCTAGCTCGTGGGCCGCTTCCTTGATGGGCGCTGGGCAGAGGTCCCTTTGACAGTTAGAAGGTTTAAGACTATTGATAATCTTTTCCACTTCAGTGATAGATAGGGTTGAGAAGCTGAATGGAGTCAATGAATCTGGGATAGAGTTGTTTATAGTTGGGAGAGAATTGGGTTGCAAGTTGGATTGTAGATTAGTCTGTTTATCGTTAATTTTGACTTGGGGAGTGGCTATCTTACCAAGGAGAGCGTTTTGGATATTAGTGAACCAGGTGCTATCTTTGATTGAAGTGTCAGGTGCAGTGACAGGGGTTTCCGATTCTTTCAAGATTCTGAAGAGTTCTTTAGTATTAGATTTAGCTTGCTCAATGCGTCTGTTGTGTCTTTTTTCGCCTGCAGTATAGCTTCCTTCTAATTTAATGTCGCTAGAGTGATACTAGATTTATTAACTTCTGTAGGGTTACTCTTCCAATGTGATTCAGCGATTCGTTTTTCTTTACAAAGAATTCTTAGTTGGGGTGTAAACCAGAAGTTGAGATGAGCTTGTGCTTTAGGTTTTCTCACTTTTGATGCAGCAATTAGGTCAAGGGCTTTGAGCATAGTATGGTTGAAGGTGTCAACCAGGACAGTAGGGTCCGTGCATAATAGCGCTTGTTCATTCAGGACTGGAAGGATGAGAGGGAGGAGTTTGTCGCAGGTTATGTCACGCTTATTTCGTGTGGGAATAGTAGGTGCAACGTGTGGAGTGGAGCTGATTGTTTTTGCGGGGATGTTGAAGGTGGTTAAGTGGTGGTCGGTCCAGGCACAAGGTTGGTTAGCTGCCACATTGATTCCGCAATTGAAGTCAGCTATCCAATCAAGGATTCAAGGAGGTGTTGATATTCTGGGTAAAGCCTGCGTTAGTAAGCAGGTTGTCAATCGTCAGGGCAGCTGTGTCATTGGGGTCAGTGAGTCCCAGGTTAAAGTCACCTAGTACAATAATTTGGGAGTTGGTTTTAGTGTTGTCTGTCAGAATGTTGGAGAGGTCTTCATCGAAAGTGGATAAAGGCCCTTGGGGCCTGTAGAGTTGGTGGAGTGAGATAGTGTGGTTGGGGGTGAGGGCGAATTTGGCTGTTAGGGCTTTCATAGATGAGATTTGATGAACAGTGGAGAGGGGGAAGTTGAGGGAGTTTTTGTGGATGATGGCAATGCCACCACCTTTAAATAGGCTAATATTGCAGTCATGTCTGATGATATTATAGCTTGTTGGAATGGCTAATGAGAGTAGAGGTCCAGAGGCTGCGTGAAGCCAGGTTTCCGTGACGGCCATAAAGTCCAGGTCATGGGTTAGGATGAGGTCTGCCACCTCTGTAGCGTGGACTGTGAGAGATCTAGCATTAATTAATGCCCCTTTGATAGTGTTCACAACAGGGTTAATGGGTTGGGATGTGGGTGTGTGTGGAGAGGAAGCAGTTCTGGTGATAGGTTGTGGGTGTTTATTTTGGCGGAGGGAAGTGTGCTGGTGGTAGGAGGCGTGAGTGAGTCTGGTGCCAAATCTGGCGTTTCTCATGGCAAGTGAGCATGGTTGGATAGGAATGGGTTTAGATGCAAAGTGTTGGAGCCATAGGGCTGGGTTGTTGTGGTATGGATTGGTGTTATGGGTAGACATAGGCATGGTTGTGGTGTTATGGTAACGTGAGTGTGGTAACAGAGTCGTGATGTGTTTGAATGTGGGCACTAGGTGGATGGTAAAGTAGAGTGTGCTAACCAAGGCTAGGGCAAATAACTTTGGAGAGGAGACATGAGGAGTGAAAGACTGTTGGGGACTGGTGCATGGTGGCAAAATTCACCAGGGCTTGCAGGCAATTGCAATCACAGTGCAGAGGGCAGTATTGTATGGCAATAAGTAAGCCAAGCACTCATTTAAAGCGAGGTAGGCTGAATAGATAATATCAAGATAATATCACAAATGATTTGGGGCATCGGTACTGCTAAAATACATTTTGTTAGAGTCAGTCAAGGTGCAAGTACAGGGACTAACAGCTCGATATGCTAAGTGGCATGACATACAGACAGGCAGGCTGGTGCACTAGATACAGACAGTAGGGTACCAGCAAAGCGGCTGTAAAAGCCTGGCCGAGGTTAGCTGTTCACATAACATTGAGGGCATGTGTGGCGGTTCGGAGCTATTAGATGGCGGTGCAGGAGCAGGCTGGATGCAGCTATCAAATGGCACTTCAACAATCAAATGGCAGTGCAATAGCAGGCTAAATGCAGCTATCAAGTGGTAATGCACTAACAGGCTAAATGCAGCTATCAAATGGAAATGCACTAGCAGGCTAAATGCAGCTATCAAATGGCAATGCACTAACAGGCTAAATGCAGCTATCAAGTGATAATGCACTAACAGGCTAAATGCAGCTATCAAATGGAAATGCACTAACAGGCTAAATGCAGCTATCATATGGCAATGCACTAACAGGCTAAATGCAGCTATCAAGTGGTAATGCACTAACAGGGTAAATGCAGCTATCAAATGGCAATGCACTAACAGGCTAAATGCAGCTATGATATGATATGATATGATATGGTATTTGTAACGCGCCTATACACAAGTGTTTCATGGCAATGCACTAACAGGCTAAATGCAGCTATCAAATGACAACGCCCTAACAGGCTAAATGCAGCTATCAAGTGGCAATGCACGAACAGGCTAAATGCAGCTATCAAATGGCAATTCAGCTATCAAATGGCAATGTATTAACAGGCTAAATGCAGCTATCAAATGGCAATTCAGCTATCAAATGGCAATGTAGTAACAGGCTAAATGCAGCTATCAAGTGGCAATGCACTAACAGGCTAAATGCAACTATCGAATGGCAGTATAATGCATGTGCAACTGTTAAAGGCAATACAATAGGTTTAACTGACAGAAGGTGATGCAGCAGGTGGCTGGGTATAGATATCATGTGGCAATACATGAACTCGAATACAATTATCAAATGGTACTACAGGTGGGAGACAAGTGGTAGTACAGATACACGCAGGAAGTACTCACATTTGGGGTTACCTCTGTGATGTAAAGTACTGCGTCTGCTAAGTCCTGGTTAGACCTCCAATGAAGCCTGGTGTACTGCGAGGGCAGAGTCCAATGCTCTAGACCTGGGCGTCCTAGATAGGCTCGGGTCCTAGGTAGGCAGGGGCTAACTTTGTAGGCAAGTAAGGCAGTAGTCAAATGGTACTATGTCAATAACAACAAAGCTAATAAGCTGCTGGTGAATAAGCTAGCCAAAGAGAAGTCCAGAAATACCATCTTGGGCCTCCGTGACCCACAAGGGGTGACCCAATTTGCGGAGCGCGAGAAGTTACGCCTAGCGGTAGCTCACCTAAAGGAGATAATGACAGCATTCCCGAGGGACCTAAACCAACAACAGTCCTACATCTGAGAGGCAGCGCTTCCCCCCCCTCACGCCCGCGGACAGAGAAGGACTCAAAAGGCCCATAACAAGCGAGGAAGTCGAGGAAGCCATAAAAAGCCTGAAACCTAGAGCCCCATGCCCAGACGGGTTTTCCACCCGATTCTACAAACTATTCCGCCCCCAACTGGTGGCCCCATTAACCCGTCTTTTCAACTTGTTTGCGGTCGCCGGAGTTGTCACCCCGACGATGCAGGAGTCCATCACAATCCTCATCCTCAAACCCGGAAAAGACCCCAAGGATAATAGTTCGTATAGACCCATCTCATTACTAAATCTGGATGCCAACATATACTCTAAGATCCTGGCCAACCGCCTAGCGCCCATCCTCCCCGGCATTATAGACACAGACCACACCGGGTTCACAACCCACAGGTCAACAAAGGACAACATCCGGAGGGCACTAGACCTTATAGATATTGCCATCAGGATGCTCAACAACTTGCCCTGCTGGCCCTCGATGCAACCAAAGCCTTTGACAAAGTGGACTGGATTTATTTACGCCTCCTTCTCGAGGCCTTCAGGTTTGGCCCGACCTTCCAGAGAAGGATTCTGGCTAATTATCAAACCCCCAAGACCCGGTTGCGAGTCAACAGGCTCTTATCGGACCCAATCCCTCTCACATGCGATACGAGACACGGGTGCCCTCTGTCCCCCCTACTCTCGCCCTAGCCATGGAACCCCTCGCCCAATGCATCCGCCGAAGCCCACAGATCAGAGGCCCTCAGATAGGCCCCACCCAACACAAGATTGCTCTCTACGCAGATGATGTCCTCTTGACCATCACCGACATTGAGGCTTCCATGAAGGCGGCCATAGCTGAAATTCATAACTTCGGGAGGATAGCAGGCTTCACCATCAACTTTGGAAAATTGGTGGCCCAAGGGGTGAGACTGGGCACAGGTGAATTGGAAACCCTAGAAAAGCAAAGCCCAATCCAATGGAGTGCTACATCCATACCATACTTGGGGGTCCACATCCCTGCCCAACCAGCAAAAGTATATCAGACACATTTCCCCCCCCCCTCTTCGAAGAATTGGAAAGGGACCTTAACCGCTATAGGCCGCATCACAGCGTGCAAAATGAACCTTCTCCCCCGGTTCCTTTACGTCTACCCCTCGCTTCCCGCCTCTATCCTGGTCCCCCCTCTACAGCGGCTTCGACGGAAAATGATTAACTTTATCTGGAAAGGAAGGAAAGCATGTATCCCCTGAAGAACCATGATGAGCAGTGCGAAACTGGGTGGACTGGGGGTTCCAGACCTCTGCAAATACCAAATTGCGGCGCAGCTGGCCCACTTTCAAGCATGGGGAATCACTTCGGAGCACCCAAAGTGGGTGGAGATTGAACAATCCCGCCTTCCTCTCCCACTCCGCTTTCTCCCGTTCATCCCCCCTGCGCTGTGCCAAACCAGGCCAGACGTACTTTCCTCAACGAAACAATCAGAGGGCCTGGGACTGGGCCCGCAGACACAGAGGTATCCCAGGGGACTTGAACACATTTTCTCCAATCTTTTTTAACCCAGCGTTCTCCCCGGGCGCCTGCCCAAGGAACTTTAGAAACTGGGTGACAGGGGGCCTCGAATCACTGGGGCAGCTCTTCGAGGAGGGCGCCCCCGCACTATCGAACAATGCAAAGCAGCCTTTCAACTCGCGGAAACAGACAGGTTTTCCTACGCACAACTGAGGCACTGGTGCTCCCACCCCCAAACCCGAGTGGCAGCAACTCGAGCCCCCGCCCCCATGGAACTCACAATGAACGACCTGCCAGCCCGGGGGAAGATTTCGGCCCTCTATAAACTATTGCAGGAGGACCCTTTCCTCACTAAGCCCTCTTACATGGCCCAATGGGAGGCGAATCTAGGTCACGATATTATACCTGGACGGACATTTGGACGAGAACGCGTACGCCCCCCCCCGCATCACTAATCGGGAATGCGCTCACAAACTGTTGTTGCGCTGGTGCTCACCCCTCCCCCACACCCCACGCCTCCAAAACTTCCAGCCGGCTCTGGATCCACACTTCTTCTGTCTCTGCAGCCTCCCAGGATCCTATTTCCACATGTGGTGGACATGCCCAAAGGTAAACGAGTTCTGGTCCCACTGCCTCGCCGCAATAAAGGATATCACCCAGGTGACGATTCCGCTGGCCCCCGACCAGGTCCTTCTGGGGATTCCGACCACAGACTCCTGCCCAAGGTCAGGACGGACGGCAGCACTGATAAACCCAACTTCTGCAGGCGGCCAAAATCATGGTGGTACGCACATGGAAGTCCGCCGACGGCCCCCTGATGGCCGAAAAGGTCACGGCCGCCAAAGCGGGCCTCCTCCATTGCTTTATGAACATTTGGGCCCCGCTGTTGGAATATGATCAGAACTATCTGGCTCTGACCTATAAGGCACGCTTGATTGCGAGAGCCCTTCACGTCACCAGCGAACTCGCAGTGCCTGATCTGGCCCATTGAGACTGGATTCGAGGCCCACCTTGGGATAATGGGGGAGGGAGGGGATGATGAATTCTTAAGAGGCCGCAAACAAATGTTAATGTATATGCTCTCCTGTGTGTTGTTATAAATAAACAAATAAAATTAAAAAAAATGACCATGCATTCAAGGTAGACAATCACTGTTGCCCATGACTCTTCAGGTAGATCCTGTCTCCAATGTTATTTATTCTTTAAAAGGGAGCACTGAATGATCTTTTTCCAAACTTGGGGGTCTTCATGCAAGCAAGATGCTGCTCGGCCTGCAAATAACCTCTGTTAAGCATGTTCATCTTATGGGAAACTGCCTTTAAAGGAACTAGTCATGAATGGAAACCTTTTTCCTAAACTGAACACTTTTACAACTGAACTTGCATTACTTTATAACTGTAGATTACCTCTTTGCTTTCTCAAAATCTTAGTTTTACTTTTAAATCTTATCTTACCCTTAAAACTCACGTTCAGCATGTTCTGCTTATTCCATCGCATCTTCTTTCAAAGCTTTTACATTTATTTATTTTGCTGGGGAAGAATGACCACGTTAACCAATGTATTAAGGCTTCTCTGTTGGCTTTCCGTAGATAGATTTATCATGTTTAAGATAACGTGCATCATGTATACATCATTGTATCTCCATTCTCCAGTTTATCTGTCCCATGTTAAGGAAGAGACCTTAGAAGTTATGATCAGTGCCAGCTTGAAGTTCCTCTGTTTAAAATGGTTAGCACTGCCACCCGTCTATTTTCAGGAAAGCTGCTTCTTTATTTAACCAACCTCCCAGGGATCTGAAACTGTCTTTCAATGTTTTGTCCTCTTGGACATGTTTAAAGATGGGAGCTACTTAGCTTTATTTACAGGATGAAAAATGCTCGTTTGATCATAAAAGAACATACAATAGATGAGAAATAAGAGTTGATGAAATGCAGTGAGCTTCTTACAATCGTTTGAGTTTGAGAGACTTACTATGCAGGTTGTGGAGGAGAGTAAAAGGAACAGTCACCGGGAACAATACATAAGTGGACATACATAGATTAAGGACAACCAACATTGGAAATTCTTAAGTGCAGGTAGGTGGTACGGCCAGCTGTGCTTGGGATGTGACCATGATGGGTGAAGTGCTGGAGTGGCGGGAGAGTAAGTGAGGGACAGAGGCCGGTTAGAGGTGAGCGAAAAATATTAGGTAGGCAGATGAGAGGTAGGTTAAGAGGGTAACTCAGAGGCATTGAGGTAGGTTTTTAGTTTGGCTTTGAGCAGATTCATGTGGACTGTTTCTTGGATGTGCAGGGGAAGAGAATTCCATGCAAGTGGAGCAAGAAGAGAGAAAGAGCGGAAACAAGATGAAGCACAGGGAGGGTGAGGAGCCACAAGGGTAGGTTTGTAGAGTTGGATAGAAGAGGATGGATACAGTGGTGCCTTACTGTGGATAGATTTGTGAAGTGAACCAGGATGAGACATTTACTGGTCTGGTAACAGTGCGAGGAAGTAGGTGTAAAGCAAGGAAGTTCAAAGAAAGTCCTGGTTGCGAAGTTAGTTATCTTGTCGAGAGGCCAGAAAGCATAGTTGGTGCGACCAAAGAGGATGTTGGCTCGGTAGTCCAGTTTAGAGAAGACAAGAGTGGTTAAGAGATGTTTGGCAGTGCCTGATACTCCTAATATTTAGGAGGTTGCAGTGAGTTGCTGTTGCAGTTTTGGAGATGAAAGTAGAGAAGGGTCATTGATGACGCCAAGGTTTTTTGCTGAAGAAGAGTAGGGGAGAGTGTCGGGTGGGAACTGGATAGGCCAAGGAACAGATGAGAGACAGAGCTATTGTCGGGGAAGAAGAGCACCTCTATTTTGGTAGAGTTTAACATCAGTGTTTACAAAACCATACAATATTTAATGGCAGAGAGACAGTTGGAAATGTTGATAGGGAGTTCAGAAAAAGATGATGTGGGTGTCGTACTCAAAGTGTTGGTAAGAGATCCCAAAGGAGGAGATTAGTGCCCCAAGAGTAGCGGTGTAAAGGGGAGCGGACCCAAGACAGAGCCTTGTGGAACACCAACAGTTAGGGAGTGAGTTGAGAAGTGTTGTTGCTCCAGAAGAAAGAGAATTGGCGAGGTGCAAGATAGGTTTCAACCCAGGCAAGGGTTTGATCGCAAATCCCAAGAAGAAAGGGAATATTAAGGAGATCAGGATGAATGACAGTCTCGAAGGCAGCAGACCGGTCACAGAGAATTAGGATAGAGAATAGGTGTAAGTGCTTAGCAGAGGCGATGAAGTGTGACACATTCATGAGTAGTTTCTGTGGAGTGACAGGAGAGGAAACCTACTTGTAGGGGGTCATTAAGGTTGTGGATGTCTAAGAAATTGGTAAGATGGTTGAACATGTCCATTTGAATCCTGGCAAAAAAAACTAATGCACGCAGTTTGCATTAAAATGTGCCATCCTTTTATTCTTAGACAACATGGACATAACTTAGTGTCATAGATTGGTTTCATTATTTCTAATGATATTCTTGCAAATTTTAAAAAAAACTTAATTCTGTTTCACACATACCTTAGTACCATCAAAAAAACGTTTTACACTGTTTTAGAATCAACATTCTTCGGATTTGTGGTTTGTCACTTCAAGGTAGTGTGTGGGATGGTGTAAGATGGGATGCTTCAGTGGGGGAATGGGCATGTGTGTGACAGGTAGTGTGTGGGATGGTATGGGAGTCACATTTGGATGTACCCAGGTCCTGTTTTATCACCTTGTCCAGCCAAAATCGATTCTAGTTGTGCCCATTTGCTGCATGTGTTTTCACCTTGTCCAGCCAAAAGTCGCATTTGGATGTACCTAGTTGCTGTTTGTGTTTCACCTGTCTAGCCAAAAATTGATTTTAGTTATGGCCAGTTGCCTCACGTGTTTTCACCCGTCCAGCCAAAAATCAAAATTAGGTGTGCCATCTGCAGCCTCTACTCCATGCCCCCTGCTTCTCCCCTCCCCTGCCCACCCTACCCCACCCTCCCTGCTTGCACTCTCCTCTTCTCCTATCCTCCTCGTATTGTTGTATTGCCCCCCTTCTGATGCCAACCCCCTCTCCCCATCCTCATATCACCTCCATCCCACTTCCCCTTCCCTTATACCTTAAATGCCCAGTTCCACCATTCCTACACTCCTCTTCCCTTCCCCTCTCATCCACTCACCTCCGCTATATAATTGCATGACCCACCTCCCTCATCATTCGCATTGTATAGTAGCCTATATGTTCTACCCTGCCCCCCCGACCCACTTTTACCCTATTTGTGTAAGGCACTTGGAAATTCTAAGGACCGTTGTCAGACATGAATTATCTTCACTGTTTAATGTACTATAGTTCTCATCCTCTTAGTACCGCAAATTGGGCCTCACCCATGACCACCTTTCCAGTCACAAACCGGACGATTATTTTTACGTATCGGGTCTTCACTCATTACCCCTCACCACCCGTGACACAGTGACCCCCCCAGCCAATTGTCAGCAACCCTAAAGGCCCCCACCCCCCGTGGTTCACTTTGCTGCATTCCTTTTACCTTGCCACATTCCCTTTACCACTTGCCTTGCTCTTTTCTTTTTTCAGTGATTCTTACTCGACTTCCTCCTCCTTAATCTATAACCTTGTGAATAGTCACTGAACCAGTATACAGGGCTCCTCCCTTGAACACAAACCAGGACTTAAACCAGTCCCCTCAATCCCTTATCGGCAAGTCTGATTTTCCTGGTCTCATATTGACCATACGGGTGCCCCCACTGGGCGAGATTTACATATTCGAGGGGATTGGGTCCTCCTACATATTCCATATCTATGACAGGTAATCACCACAGCTGTGCTGCTTCGGAAACTTTTTTCTGCGTCCTGCGTCGATGACGTCGATGCGCCGTCGTCGAGGACCTCCTCCGACGTCATCCGATGTGATAAGTAGGACGCACGACGCCCGTAGCCTCAGTTCCGTTTTTTCCGCGAACGTGTTGCTTTGCGAATCTCGGTTAACGCCTCGACTCTTTGGAGTTCGGTTCTTCGAACCTGTTCGTTTTTGTGAGAAAATCCTTCCTGTGAAGATTTCTTCTACTTCGTCTTCGACCCCGCGTCCGGGCTTCAAGAAGTGCGGGGAGTGTGGGTCCAAGATGTCGGTGACAGACTCGCACAACGCCTGCCTCTGGTGCCTCGGGGAGGCACACGACACGGATGACTGTATCGACTGCCAGTCGCTCACGTCCAAAGCCTTACGTGAACGTAAGAAGAATTTGTCGGTAGGTCGGGTGTCCAAGCCCCGGAAGTCGAAGTCTGCGGGACTTTCGACGGATGATTCGAGAGGTGACCCACCGCGTCATCGTCGGAAGTCTCGTGGGTCTCCTTCTAGGAGTCGGTCTCGCCACTCCTCAGCCTCTTCGAGGCATTCTCGGAAGCGCCGACAGCGGTCGTCTTCCAGGTCCTCTTCTGAGGACTCTGCCCGGCACGTCGCTTACCCCACCAGCCGTGCGACGCCGGAGGAATGGGCTTCCTTCGGGAAGAAAATGCTGCCGATTCTCGAGTCGCAGGGTACTAATCCGTCCGCGCCCCTGAGTGGGGTCGGCCATGAGAGGTCGAGAGACACCGCTCGCAGAAGTGGTCGGCACGAGTTACGGGAGAGGTCCCGTTCGGACAAGGGGACTCGTTATCGACGTACCCGTTCCAGGTCCCGGTCCTCGACGCGTTTGAGACTGTGTGCACCTGTGATGTCTTCGAGGAAGACATCGACGTCTGAGTCGTCGAGGGCTTCGACAGGCTTTCTCGAGGCTCCGGCTCTGAGGAAGACGTCGAAGGACACGCTCGGAGCTCCGGCTTCGAGGACTGTGTCGACGCCGTCGATGCTGGCGGCGCTGCATCTGACGTTGACGCCGATTTACTCGACGTCAACGGCGATCCTCTCGGCGCCGATACCTGTTCTCTCGACGCCGGTGCCGATTCACTCGACGCCCTCGATGTCTTTCGAGGCCAGGGTGTCGGAGGTACCCCGTGGCACGGGGGAACCCCCTAGGAAGGCTCTGGTTAAGTGCAAGCACTCTCGGGTGCCTTCTTTTCGCCACCTGGAATATATTTCGGAGGTGGATGAGGATTCTGATGGCCTGGTTCCTAGTCAGGTTCCAGATGAAATGGTCTCGGGCCATAGTCAGTTTGATGATTTGAGGCAGTCACTGCATGATGCCAGTGGACTGGACACCTCTCCGGAGGTGGAGTTTTGTAGGCCTGAGCCTGGCTCTCATGCCGATTCCTCGTACCGGCGCCTTAAGGCTAGGGTTTCCGAGTACTTGGGATGGTCTGCTCCCCCAGGGGAGTTTGTGCAGGATGATCTCACGGACATCCTTGATGTTGGTCTCCCAACTGACCCGGTACTGCCGTTTCATATGGCTCTACAGAGAAGAGTGGTGGCGGCTTGGACTGCTCCAGAGAGTCTCCCAGCGGTGGGCAGGTCCTTGTCGCGAAAAAACCGTCCAGCCAGTAGCGACCCCTGCTACTTGACAAGGCACTCCACTCCGGAGAGTTTGGTGGTGCAGGCGGCCACGGCCCCGGCAAAGCAGGCGTCGTAGCCTACCATCCCTCCTGATAGGGACGACAAACGTTTTGATGGCTGGGCGAAGAAAGTGTTTTCTTCTGGTGGTATGGCGCTTCAGGCGGCCAACTCCATTTGTGCCTTGTCTCGTTTCACACACACTCTGTGGAACTGTGTTGCGTTAGCGGCTGAACATATTCCCGAAGGGGACGAACGGGATGGTTTCCTTGCTATGGTCCAGGATGGTAAGGATGCAATGTGTGAGTCCGTTCAGTCGGGTTTGGACATGGCTGAATGCGTCAGCAGGTCTATGGCGGTGAGCACCGTGATACGCAGGTTTGCGTGGTTGCGGAAGTCGGGGTTTGCTCCTGATGTGCAGTCCCGGCTCCTCAACATGCCCTTTGACGGTGAACACCTTTTTGGCAGCAAGGCTGACGAGAGCCTTGAGAGGTTGCAGACCTCCAAAGCTGCAGCGAAGTCGTTGGGCGCTGCAGTTCGCCAACCTCCACCTTTTCGTCCTAGGGGACAGCAATGGAGGGGTGGTTCCTTTCGCTATTACTCGTCCTTCTGTAAAGCGAGAGGAGCTAGCAGTCAAAGAGGCCAACGCAGGGGTACCAGAGGTGGACGACAGGGTACCCGTGGTGCCAAGGCCGCTCGGGCAGTTGCCGCTTTGCCCTCAGGTAACGCCGCAGCCGCTACCTCTAAGTCATGAGGCCATGTCCCATGGTTTGCCGGTTTGGGGGAAGGCTGGCGCAGCATCTTGTAGAGTGGCGTGCCATTACTTCAGAAGTGTGGGTTCTGGAGATCATAACCCACGGCTACTGTCTTCCCTTTCGGCAGAGGCCTCACAACAATCCACCAGGGAACCTCTCTTTGTAGAGTCCGGATCCGCTCCTTGCGCAGGAAATTCAAGCCCTGCTGGAGAAAGGCGCCATAGAACTGGTGCCTGTAGCGGAGAGGAACAAGGGATGGTATTCCCCTTATTTTTTGATTTCCAAGAAAGACGGGGGATTGAGACCCATCATGGACTTGCGCGGTTTGAACAAACTCCTCAGGAAGGACAAGTTCAAGATGGTTATTCTCTCTCAAGTCCTCCAGGCCCTTCAGCTTCAGGACTGGTTGGTGTCTCTCGACCTCAAGGATGCTTACTTCCATGTGCCGATCCATCCCAAGCACAAGAAGTACCTGAGGTTCGCAGTTGGCGACTCGCACTTAAAGTTTCGGGTCCTGCCGTTCGGATTGACCTCCGCCCCGAGGGTTTTCACCACGCTCATGGTGGTGGTGGCAGCGCATCTCAGGCAAGGGGGATTCACGTCTATCCCTACCTGGACGATTGGTTGATCAGGGGGAGCTCTCCCGAGCAAGTCCTGGATCATCTGTCCATCACCTGCCACTCCCTTCACAGGCTGGGCTTCTCCCTCAATTTAAAGAAGTCCCATTTGACGCCAACACAGCGGATCCAGTACATCGGAGCAGTGCTCGACACTTCCCTGGAGCAGTGTTTTCCTCCCCAGGTGAGGGCTCTTCACATTCAGCAGATGGTGCACAAGTTTCAGCACGCCCAGACGCTCCCAGCGTTCGAGTTCTTGAGGTTGCTCGGCCTCATGGCATCCTGCATTCTTCTGGTGCCAGAGGC
Source organism: Ambystoma mexicanum (assembly GCF_040938575.1). Taxonomy (NCBI): domain Eukaryota; kingdom Metazoa; phylum Chordata; class Amphibia; order Caudata; family Ambystomatidae; genus Ambystoma; species Ambystoma mexicanum. The sequence continues at coordinate 873,152,737 of NC_090926.1, read as the reverse complement.
TCGCCTGCGGATGAGATCTTTGCAGTGGGCACTCAAGATGCAATGGTCGCAGTCCTCCGGCAGGATGTCGGACCCGGTTCAGGTGCCACCCTCGGTCGCCTGGGACCTTCTGTGGTGGGCCGTCGAAGGCAACTTGATGAAGGGGGCTCCATTTTGGCTTCCCTGGCTGGAGGTGACGATCGTGACGGATGCATCCCTCACAGGATGGGGAGCACATGCCAACGAGCTGACAGTCAGCGGTCGTTGGTCTCCGTCGGAGTCCAGACTCCATATCAATCTGTTGGAGCTGAGGGCCGTCAGGCTAGCCCTGAAGGCTTTTCTGCCGACTGTGCGAGGAAAGAATGTCCTGATCCTGACGGACAACATAGTGGTCATGCACTACCTCAACAAAAAGGGGGGGGCAGGGTCACTTCCTCTGTGCAGGGAGGCGATGCAGCTCGAGTTCTGGGCCATCCAGCAGGAAGTTTCGATCTCGGCAGTTCATCTGGCCGGAGACGAAAATGTGACGGCGGACGCTCTGAGCAGGCAGAGCACGATCTCTCACGAGTGGGAGTTGGCTCAGGAGATTCTCCTGGAGATCTTCGCCCTTTGGGGGATCCCTCAAGTGGATCACGCTTGGCTTCTGAAAGGTTGAGGTATAAGGATTGGGACCTCCCTGAAGACGTGATGGAGGTGTTGCTCTCGGCCCGACGGCCAGCAACAAAGTCTCTGTACCGTTGGCGTATGTTCTGGGACTGGTTCAGAATGTGGATCCGTTTGCATGTGACATCCCCATGGTTCTGTCCGTTTTACTTTCTTTGGCCCACACAGGCTTGCAAGTGGGTACCATTAAAGGTTACCTGGCGGCGCTGTCCATCTTTAAGTGCTCGTCTGAAGAGTGTTCCTACTTTAAAATCCCTTTAATTTCACAGTTTCTGAAAGGACTCACTAATGTGTTCCCTCCGTCACCTTTCCTGGTGCCCGGTTGGGATTTAAACCTTGTTCTTAAGTTTCTTATGGGTGCTCCGTTTGAGCCTTTGCATTCTTGTACTTTGAGGCTGTTTACTCTGAAAACTGTGTTTTTGGTTGCGGTTACTTCTGCTCGCAGAGTGAGTGAGTTACAGGCACTTTCAGTTAAGCCACCCTTCACTGTATTTCACAAGGACAGGGTTGTCCTTAGAGTTCGTCCTTCTTTTCTTCCGAAGGTGGTTTCGGAATTTCATTTGGCCCAGAAGGTTGTTCTTCCGGCATTCTATCCTCCTCCGCATCCTGGTAAGGAAGAGGAGAGGCTCCATAGGCTTGATCCTAGGAGAGCTTTAAGCTTTTATGTTTCACGCATGTCCCCGGTCAGAGTGGACGATCAACTCTTTATTGGTTACGCTGGAAAGCGTTTGGGACAGGCTGTGACGAAACAGACTTTGTCTCGCTGGATTATTTTGGCCATCTCGGAGTGTTACCGCTTGGCGGTTAAGGACCCGCCGGCTGGCTTGCGGGACCATTCTACCAGGGGTATGGCTGCATCTACTGCCCTGCAGAGGGGGGTTCCTATTCGCAATATCTGTGATGCAGCCACCTGGGCTTCTGTACATACATGTGTACGTCACTATTCCCTCGATTCCATCCGAGGACAGGATCTGGCCTTTGGCAAGGCTGTCCTTTGCTCTGCTATTTGATTGGCAATTCTAAATTTTGATTCTAAATTCTTTCCCTCCTCCTTGCTCTGGTACTGCTTTGGGAGTCTGTCATAGATATGGAATACGTCGGAGGACCCAATCCCCTCGAAGAACAAGTTACTTTCTTACCTGGTAACGTTCTTTCGATGGGATGGTCTGACGACGTATTCCATATCGCTCCCTCCCAGCCTTCCCCGCTGCAGAATTTCTTGTGCGATTGCAGCTTACGTTCCGCAAGGCTTTGTGTCTGACTGGCAGTCGACTAATGTCACAGGTTCTGGGGGAGAAAACTACAACTGAGGCTACGGGCGTCGTGCGTCCTACTTATCACATCGGCGGACGTCGGAGGAGGTCCTCGACGACGGCGCATCGACATCATCGACGCAGGACGCAGACGCCGAAAAAAGTTTCCGAAGCAGCACAGCTGTGGTGATTACCTGTCATAGATATGGAATACGTCGTCGGACCATCCCATCGAAAGAACGTTACCAGGTAAGAAAGTAACTTGTTCTTCTAACATATTCCTTCCCTTTCCTCCCTCTCTCTCTCCCTGGAGTTGATAGTCCTAGACTTGGGAGGAGTGAGGATTGAGTTTAGGGTGCTCTGTAGCCGAAAAGGATGGTTAGAGTGTGAGTCAATGATGGTTAGGTAGAATTCCCTTTTCACTCTATCAACAGTGGACTTGAGAGAGTTCAGGGCAGAGAGGTGAAGTTGCAGGTCCTCATGCAAGTGGGTATGTCTCCATTTGCACAGCAGCCAATGCACATTTGGGCAGAGATGGCATATAAATGGCGTTAGCCATGGTTGAGGATGCTGAGATTTAGGGGGGAAAGTAAGCAGTGGGAAGTTAGAGGGGAATGAGTCATATAGTAGGGATTGGAAGCAGGATAAGGCGGTGTTGGGATTGGGTGAAGGAGGAGAGTGACAACTGTAGGTCAGAGAGAAAGGGGGAATGGCAGAAGGTTTATATTTCCTTTTAGTAATAGGTGAAGCAAGTGGTGAGGAAAGTTCAGATGGTGGAAAGGAGATGGTGGTAGAAACAATTGGATGTTCAGATGTGGATGTTGTAACCGAAGCATTAGTGACTGAGAGAGAGGTGGAGATGAATATGAGATCCAAAGAGTTAGCTCTTCTGTGGGTAGGTAGGTTATAGATAGATTGGAGGGCGTGGTTACTAAGAAAAGACTGTAGTTGGGATTTATGAGAAGTGGTTGGAGAGGGAAGGTTAAAGTCACCTCAGGGAATGAGGTGATGTTTAGTGGAAAGAGAATCAAGGAGTTGCCCAAGATCATCACAGAATGGCTCAGTGGGACCAGGAGGGCGATAGATGGAGATTATGAGGACCGAGTGAGGCAGAGCAATAGTAGAGATGATGAATGGAAAAGAGGTAGGAGAAAACGTGACATTGGAGATTTGTGAGGCATTGAGGCAGGAAGAGAGTAGGTGTCAGATGCCTCTACCGTTCCAGGTGGAGAAATCCAATTTCCAGTGAGAGCAAGAAGGTCTAGGGGAGGAGAGCTGGAGTGAAAGTAGTCAGTGGTAAGGGAAGATTTGTTGCATACAGATTGAGCATTCCAGAGTGCATGTTCAGTTGATGAGGTAAGGAAGAGTAGAGAAGTTGAGTCTGAGGAATCGAGGTGGATTGGTGTTAGGGAAGATGTTTAGCTGATTGACTTTATTTGTTGGAATGAGTTGGAACAAAGATGGAGTAGTGGGAGTTTTGAGTTGTGGGCTTTATAATGGGGATAGAAAAGGAGGACGTTGTAGCATGATTGGAGAAAGCATAGGGAGAAGTGAGCAGGTGTGAATGCATTATAGATGGGTAGCACAATGTGGTGAGACAGTACAGTAATTAGGAAGCTTGAGGTACTCACAGGTGCAACAGGGAGAAGGACAAAAGCAAAGGTTCACTGGCTAAGAGGGAAAGGGCCTCATTCCTGTCTCCTTCCCAAGTGCCTGTTTATATATGTGCAGTACCAACTTGAGGAAAATGCTGGACAAGTTTCCTCCTTCTTTGTTAGAAACTGATGCAGCAGCACTATCGAGAGACCACCTGCGGCAATACAACTCATCAGCACCCTGCGCAATCTGCTTATAATCATATGAGCCCCCAAACTGGCAAGAAGTGAGAGAGCCAGCGGATGAAGAAATAGAAAGCCTTCTCGGCTGCCTGACATGTCCCGCACTGTCCCCCTAGTACTGGTGCACACTGTAGCTGCACAGCTGTGCCAGACTTATTCCATCAGAGACGTGACAGGGGGCAGCGTTTGCGTAACAAATTTCCAATTACCTTGTAGATTGCTGCACAGCAGCCCCTAACACGAACTGGGACACACTGCACCATGGATCACCATGGTTGCAGTGTGGCAGCCCCACACAGCGATAAGGGGCAGGGCGTAGCCCGCTATTTGTGAAAAGGGGTGGGGCTTAACCCACTATTTGTACATTTCAGTGATTGTTCCACATACCTGTCGTGGAAGATGGGATCAGTTTGATTAGCACCAGTAATCCAATGGGAGAATGAGGGGAAGATAATAGAGGGAACAGGAAGGTGTGGGTTGTACGGGTAAGGTCAGAGGAGGGGAAACCAAGAAACCAGCAGGAGGAAGGACGGTGAACTGGACTGTGGAGGCAAATTGGATCGAAGGTGAGGTAGTGGTTGATGAGAGCAACTTGTCCTGTGATGTGAGGGTGCATGTAATTGTAGGAGTGTGAAAGTGAAAGGAGGGTAGTGGTAGTAGTAGTAGTGTGTAAGAGCGAGTAGTAGTGTGGAAGTGCGAGTAGTACCATTGAAGTGTGGAGGCAGGTATAAGAAGGATAGTGAGACCACAGAGGGAGAGAGGAGGAGGACATAGGGAGAAGGAGAGTAAGTGGTTGGAGTTGTACCCAGGAGAGTAGTGATAGTATAGTAGCAGTCAGAGGATGAGGAGAGGAACATCCGGGTGTGAGAGGAAGGAGACGAAGTTGGCAAAGTGCATGAAAGGCACATTCCCTAATCCCTTTTAGTTTTTAACAACATCTATAGTGTAGGGCTTATTTAGAAAGTCCCAAAGGGATGGGGGGTGCTGTTGAGCAACGGCAAGATGGCGACTTAAGTCTGTTGCTCCAGCCCTGTCAGAATCAGTTTTCAACAAACATCCTGGCTAACAGAGTACACCACACGACGGTGAACACGAAGGAAAGCCAGCCTCCATACCCGAGGAACAGGTGGCTGATCTGAAGAGGCATCCGACGACCTACTCGCTGGTGTGATCACCGACATTGAGTGCTGCCCCGGCCGCAGTGAACTGCTGGAGGGAGCAGCGACCTGTGGAGAGCTCACTACAATGAGGCTGGAGGGCAAATGGCGAGTGCTACCAGCGCTATCAGATGTACTGGCCTTCTGAGTAGTAGCACGAGGCCCGGGGTCCAGTCTCTAACACCGCAAATGAGCAGAGCTGGCTGGAGGTTGGAGTCTAGTTTGTTCTTGTCCAGCTGAGACTCAGTATTGTACCCAGTGCTCTACCTTGGTGAACCATGGCCTATTGCCAGCAGTACTATCACCACCACATTGCTCATATTGCACCTGTAACCTGACCTGTGGACATTAACTGCAGGAGAGAGTGGTCCCGGTGCCTGTCCCCATCTGGCCCTTGGTGCTGAATTGTACTAGAGCTCCTGCTGATTCCCCTGGTCACCGCACCTGTGAGGGGGCTTGACACAAGTGGCTGCTCTTGTGCCAGTCCTGGCTGGCATACCGGATGTGGCTCTTACGGTGGAGGAACGGATCGCCAGATGCAGCACACATCTGGAAAAGTGGGCAGGGGGCTCCATCCACGGTACACTTGATTGAGGGGCCAGATACTTACACTTGGCAGAGCGACCTGGACATTGGTGGCAATCTGACTCCATAAATTGGCCAGAAGAAGCGGACTGGGTCTGTGAGCTGGAGTGTGTACAATCGGGATTGACACGCGTTTGGGAGTGCAACCCGAGTGAAGGAACCAGTGATTGTAGTTACATGATGACGAAAGGGGCAGGGAAAAAGAAAGGGCCCATGGACACACACACAAGCACCCCCGTGACGCCCGCCAGGACGGATGAGACTGAGGGCGACGGCGGCCATGGTGCCCCGAGTAAGAGCTCCAGGGATGATCAGTTACTGGCAGCATTGCGAACCTGCTTCATGTCAGTAAACTTCAAACTGGACGATATTGTGGCTACTATCAGCTCCCTGAAGTCCAAACTGGAAAATTACAGTAACCGTATCACTGAAGCGGAGCCAAGGATAGTCATGGTGGAGGACAATGTGGGACAGCATGGCCGCGCCATTAATGGGCGGAGGGCTGAGCTGACTGCAGTTCGGGCAAATGTGATGACCTTGAATCGCAATCTCGTCACAATAATTTGCGAATAGTGGGAGTGCCTGAGAATGCGGTCAAGGGGCCCATGGAGCCATTTGTCGATCTCCTAAGGCAGCTATTTGGAGTTGACAGGTTTTCAGCATAGTTCTTGATAGAGCAAGCCCTTTGCACCTTGGCACCCGTTCCGAAGCCGGGGGCTCCACCACGCACCATCATAGCGAAATTGCTTGGTTATAGAGACAGAGATCAGATCTTAAAATTGTCAAGGGCACGGTGCATGCTCCGATACAAAGCTGCCAGCATCCACATTTATCCGGAATTTGCAGCTGGGGTTCAAGCACATCGAAGATCCTATGACCCAGTCAAACGACTACTGCAAGCCCGACAAATACCATATGCTCTTATGTTCCCTGCTAGATTGCGAATGCAGCGCAGCGTTTCTGGAGACCCCAGCTCATGCTACTGCCTATATCGAAGCATCCATTCCATTACTGCAGAGAGAGCGGTGTAATGACAGAAGTCCTGATTGGGAAGCAGTAGTTGCACCAGAGATTGATTGATTGATTGATTTGTTTAGTTATAGAGCGCTTTACACCAAGGCGCTGTACAATGGAACAACATAATACAAAATAAAATAACAACAACAAACATTTGGAGCAAAAATTTACTGGCAATACTGTTGCAATGTATGATCGAATAATAGGAAAATTTGGATGTTGGTTCACAAAGAAGATGGAGTGTTTTGCCAGGGCAAACAGCCGCCTTACACCTTACAAGTAATGCTGCAGCTCGCAACGCACCCCAGGAGATGTCCACTATTGCCATGGGGAACATCATCAAGTTGGGGCAGATGATGATGAGGGAGGTTCAGGAGGTTGGTGGGACTATCCCTGGCTGGGGAGATGGGGTGTGGGATCGGGTGGGAGGGGTTGTTATGTTTGAAAAGATGGCAGACCTGTTACCAGATGAATATAACACTGCAATGACCCATTCGGGTTTGAGTGACACAAAGTTCCTCATTTATGTTTTATATAGAATCCAATGGGAGAGTCAATAACATTGATATTGTGTAATGTCCATGGTCCCAACCCTGTTAAGGCACAGAGGGTCCTGGCCTATTTAGACCGTCATCGGCCCAAGATTGTGAAGCTTCAGGAAACTCACATGCTGGGACCATTGATCAAAGGGTTTGCACCTAAGTGGGGCCAGCACCGCTACTACACAGAGTACTCCTCGCAGGCGAGGGGTGTACTCACACTAATACACTGATCAGTGTGTTTCCAAATGGTTAAAAGCTGTATAGATCCTCAGAGATGTTATGTGATAGCTTGGGGGAAACTATCTGGTACAAGAGTAGGTTTTTGATTTATTTATTGATTGATATTTTATTTGTATTGCGCTCGTACACAAGTGTTTCAGAGCACGACCAGGCAAGGGAGGGGAGAAGGTTGGAACAAAAACAACAATCTTACTAGGCCCACTGACATTTAGAATGCGCAAGTACAAGGGAGAGGAAAAGTGCATGGAAGGGGGAAAGTGGAAAGTGCGGAACGCAGGAGAAAAGATTAATAATAAATATAAATAAATAAAAATAAATAGATAATAGAGGCAACAAACAGAGGTAGTGCAGCCAACAAGTGACAAGTGTTGTGTTTACGGCAGCAGACTGGGTGAGTCTGATAAGTGCAGACAAAAAAGGAGGGCTGTGTGGGTACAGATACAGTCCCCAGTGCAAGGGGTGAACAGGAGGCAGTGCAGGAGGGTGGCTGGGTGAGCAGGTACCTGTGCCTAGGGGACAGAGGGTGGCCAGGATGATCAATACATATGGCTCAAATGTTGATGCCCCTACATTTTATGCTGGTATCTCTAGGATCATTATGAGAGAGGCCCATGTCCCAATTATCTGGAGAGGGGATTTTTATACCGTTCTGGGCTGCGCGCAGGACCTTTCGAGAATTACACATCGAGGACTGTCTGGTGCTGCGCGCCTCATCCAACAATTTATTTTTTTTAAAAAGTATTTTATTGGCATTTATATAAATACAACACAACCATCAAACGGTAACACAACAAACAAACTAAGTCAAATTAACTAATTAACTACCACAGTCTTCGTAGCTCAATATATTGTTCGTAATTGTAGCGGGGGGAGAGGGGCTGGTGTGCGGCACACCCAAGATCATGGGGGCTGGGTTATCAGGTTGACCATTCTTGGGGGTAAGTCACAAGCAAGTCTCTAGTAGGGGTGAAAGCTCAGGGGGGTTTGTGGTCGGAGGCAAATTGGATGTCGCACACCAGGGCCTTCCATGAGTCTAGGGTGTCGTTGGAGTCATCATCGTTTGAGCGGATTCCATCCTGCCAGGCCCTGGTCTCTGCCTCCGTCCACTTTTCCAGGTCCTTAAGCCAGCGTCCGTGCCTTGGGCCCCTTGGGGATTTCCATGCCATTGCTATGGACCTTTTTGCGAGGATGCAGGCTAGGTCCATTAGTTTGACCAGGTGTTTGTATTTGCTAAGTCTGGGATGGGCTCCCAGTAGGCATTCCTTTGGGTTCCACTCATATCTCGTGAGTCCCGCTTCGGTGCAGGTACGTTCCACCATGGACCAAAAATTCGCTGTTTTGGTGCAGGTCCAAAACATATGGATCATGTCCGCTTTGTCATTTCCGCACCAGGGGCAGTTCGGCGGTGCATGTTTGTTGAAGGTAGCAACTCTTAGTGGGGTCATGTATGTCCTGTATAGCACGTTCAATTGAACTTGTTTAAATCTAATGTTCCTCGACACCTCTTTGGGGTATAGTAGTATTCGCTCCCATTCACTGTCAGTTAGCGTGGTCCCTAATTCGGATTCCCATTTTTGTCTCAGGGACATGCTTTTCAGGTTGGGTCTGTCATTTAGTTTGGTGTACAAGCGGGAGACCGGTTTCTAACCGTCTGCTAAATCATAAATCTCCTGGAGGAGGGGGTCCGGTGGGGGTTCTTCTGGCCAGACAGGCCACTGTGCCTTTGCTGTCCGCTTGAGGCGGTGGTACCACAGGAACTGGGTGTTCGGGATGGCTTCATTGGCTTGTAGCCATTCGAGTTCTCTGAACGTGCCGTCTTCAAACAGATCTCCCCATGTATAGATTCCGGCTCTCTCCCATTTCCTAGCTGTCGCTAAGTCTGCCTGAGTTTTGCACACATCCGCCAGGATGGGAGTATTGGGATTGTAGGGGTGTTTCAGTTGTCGAAGGAAGCCAATTCTGGCCCATATCTGCCTGCCCAGAGTAACAATCATGGGGACTCCAGAAGTTTGTTTCGTCGGGTTCCAAAGCATTTCTTTAGGGAACAGCTTGGGAGTCGGATGTCGCAGGAGCCCTACTTCTGCTGACAGGTCGTCAGAGAGCCATTTCGTTGTGTGGCTGAGCTGCGCGGCTAGGCAGTACCTTTGCAGATTTGGTAGTTTTATCCCACCTTCTTTGTACGGGAGCGTGAGTGTGGGCAGGGAGATCTTGTGTCTGGACGACCCCCATATGAAGTCCTTGATTAGAGAGTCTAGTTTTTTGAAGAAGGGAGGTCTGATGTAGAAGCATACATTCGTGAAGTGGTATAAGAAACGGGGGAGAACTATCATCTTGACTATTGCCGCTCTACCCAGTACTGCCAGTGGTAACTTCGACCAGAAGTTCATGGATTTGCGGAGGGCTCTTACTGCTTTTTCCGTGTTCTGTTCGTGCGTGAGCGCTGGGGTATGACACACCTCGATTCCCAGGTATTTAAACTGTTCTGGTTGCCATTGTATCCCGACATCTGGGAGGTCGGGCTTATCCAGACCCCTGAGTCTGGCCAGTGGGAACGCACACGACTTTAGTTTGCTAAATGTTATTCCAGAGTATCGGGCATAGTTGTCGAGGATGTCCAACGCGACTTGTGCATTGAGCTGGGGGTTATTTAGGTACAGGAGGACGTCGTCCGCATACATAGATATTATGGCGTGATCACTGCCCAGTCCAATGCCCGCGTCGAAGTGTTGTGTCCTGAAGTAGGCAGCCACTGGCTCCAGCCCAGTATGTATAACATTGGGGATAGCGGGCATCCTTGCCGCGTGCCCCGCTGTATCGGCCAGGCTTCGGACAACGTCTTACCAGTCTTCACTCTCGCTGTCGGCGTGTTATACAATACCTCGACCCACTTTACAAAGTTCTCGCCAAAGCCGAATTCTTTTAGCGCTTCGATCAGCCACTCCCAGTTGATGGAATCGAAGGCTTTTATGGTATCCAAGGAGAGTACTGCTAGGTCCTCGTCCCGATCATAGGTCTCTGCCATGATGTGTTGGAGCCTCCTCAGGTTCGCGGTGGTGTTGTGTCCTGGCACAAAACCATTCTGGTCCTCATGAATCAGGTTTCCAATCACCCTCGCCAGCCTTTTATCCAGGATTGTGGTCAGGATCTTGCAGTCATAGTTTAGCATGGCGATTGGGCGGTATGATTCACAGTTGTTGGCGGGTTTGTTGAGTTTGAGTATAGGGATGATAATTGTCTCTTTCATGGAGTTGGGTAAGTTTCCGTTTTCGTACGCCTCCATATACACCTTGTGGAGTGTCGGAGCAAGGGTCGCTTCGTACGCTTTGTAAAATTCAGGCGGTAGCCCATCGCACCCGGGGGTTTTGCAGGTGGTCAGTGATTTAATCGCGTCCGTCACGTCCTCTGTAGTGATTTCCGCGTCCAGTAACTCACTTTGGGCCTCCGTCAGTCTTGGGAGCTCAATCTCGGCCAATGTGGCCTTTATGTCGTCCACTGGTATTTTGGTGTCATGGGCGTACAATCTGGAGTAGAAGGCCGCAAAAGCTGAGTTAATGTCTCGCTGCGTCCGGTGAGTTATCCCCCTTTCATCGGTTATTTCAGTTGGGAGGTGTCTTGGGAACTCGCGCTTACATAGCCAGGCCAACATTCTACCAGGCTTATCCGCTTCTTTGTGAGCTCTGGCTATGTAGGTTGTGTAGTCAAATTTGGACAGTCTGTTCCAGGCCAAAAGGCACTCCTCCCGGGTGCCCTTCAGTTCTATTTCGGCGTCCGGCATGATGTTGATTTCAGATTCCAGGTGGGTGATCTTGTTCTCCAGTTCCTCCATTTCCAGTCTCAGGTGCTTACGGATACCACCGGCACCTGATATAACTTCACCTCTTGTTACAACCTTCATGGCCTCCCATAGTATGCTCCAGCTGGACACTGAGCCTGTGTTAATGTCTAGGTATTGTAATGTCCTCAAGTTTGGTGCCAAGTTCCTCCCTAAATGCGTGGTCTGTGAGTGCTGCGGGTGGCATTCTCCATAGCGGGATAGGCAGTCTGGGTACTCTAGGGGCCCATTGCATGATCAGCGGTGAGTGATCGGATATGGTTCTGCCTAGATAGAGTGTGTCGTCCACTTGTTGAGCCAGCTCACGATCTATTCTCGTGTGGACCTTGTGCGGGGCAGAATAATAGGAGTAGCACCTCTCGGTGCGGTGTTGTTCCCTCCAGATTTCCACTAGGTCGAGCTGTTCTATTGCAGTGTTTAGCGCGTTGGATGCAGGGCTATTTGAGAGACGAGGGGGTCTGATCTGTCCACAACACCGTTCCTGATGGAGTTGAAGTCGCCACCCCATATGAAAGCACTCTCTCTCCGGGGAATCATTTTGGCACTGAGCGTTGCGAGGTGTGAGGGTATTCCGTGTTGCGGAAAGTATGAGTTCACCAGGCAGATTGGCATGGATTCAATGGTACCCCATAATATTAGGTATCTGCCCTCTTTATCGGCTTCATAGCCCAGTAGGTGGAAGGGCACAGTCGGGCCCACCCACGTAAACACTCCTCTGGCGAATTTGGAGTATGGCGCCCCTTTCCCTATACCTCCCCATCTATCGGATAATTTGGCCGTGGTTTCTTCCGTGAGGTGGGTTTCTTGAAGCATTGCTACTGACACCTTTTTCCTACGCTCATCCAACAATTTATGTCCCAGGTGGGGCTAGTGGATGTTTGAAGAAATCAAATCAAGGGGTAGAGCCGAGTATACATATTATTCGTCGGTACATGACATGCAGTCCAGGATTGACTACTGGTTGGTGTCAGCAGAATGGGTACCGAGGGTGAGGAATTGTAAGATCCACCCGAGGACGCTCTCTGATCACTCGCCCGTGGAGTGATCAATGAATGAGACTCGCCGCTGTGCCTCTGTCCTTGTGGCGGATGTCTCCTATGGTCTTATCAGATACTGGGTTGCAATTATCTTCACAGGAGAAGGTCGAAGGTTTCTTTGAAAGGAACAAAGGATTGGTGTCTCAATATGCAACAGTGCGGGAGGCGTTCAAAGTATGGCTACGGGGGGAAATGTCAACGACAACTGGGGTATTGCGGGAGGTCCTCTGAGAATTAAGGGTGGTAGAATTACAGCTTGAAAATAATTATGGCATATCCAGTGATAGGGCACTACTGGGGCTTATAAAAGGGAACTTGTTGAAGTTTCGGGAGTTGGCAGATAAGGAAGTCCAATGCATGGCAAGGCCAGCGTAGGAGTGCTGGTACAGCGAGTTGGATAGGCCGGGGCGCTTCCTGACAGGGGTCATACGAGGCGAAAGAGGGTCACAATAGATAGCCGGAATCGAGGGGCAGGCTGGTGACACGTTAACTTCAACTGAAGGCATAAACGGGGAGTTTCGTGAATATAACACAGCCCAAACACGCGAATGCTGATACGCGTTCCAATGAGGAAGTAGGACGATACATTGGGGGAAATAGCCCTCCCGGGGTTGACGGAAGAAGCACGGACAACCCTTGATCAACCAGTTATGTTGGAAGAAATAGCAGACACAATAGCATCCCTGGCATCTGGAAAAGCCCTGGGATTTGATGGGTTCCAAATCGAACTATATAAGGAGCTCAGGCCAGTACTGGCACTGAGACTTCTGAGGTTGTGGGAGGAATCCTGAGTCTGGCCAATTGCCACTGACCCTCTCCGAGGCTATCATCTCAGTATTGCTGAAAACGGGTAGACTACCACACGAAATGGTCTCGTTTAGGCCACTGTCGTTGATTAATGCAGACGCCAAATTGTTTGTAGAGATCCTGGCCACCCGATTGTTGCATACATGCCTCTACTGGTACATCCAGACCAGTCTGTATTTATTCCAGACCGATCCACTGCGCTCAATTTACAATGACTTTTCTGTTTTATATTGCAAATAAACCTGAAGGCCAGGGCGGTCACGGCCTCCCTAGATGCTAAATAAGCTTTTGATTCAGTGTCTTGGAAATGTTTGTTTGGAGTACTGCGGCATTTGCGTTTTGGGGGTTATTTTATAAGCTGCGTGCGGCTATTGTATGCTAATCCAACTGCTAGGGATCCCACTAATGGCACGTTATAACAGGAGTTTCGACTGGAACGTGGGACACGACAGGGGTGCCCACTGTCCATCTTGCTGTTTGCCTTAACAATAGAGCAATTAGCGCAGTTGAGACGGCATGGACACAGAGGAATTATACGCTGATAACACACTGTTGTATGTTTAAGACCCAGAGCGAAATCTAGGCATGGTAATGGAGGAAGTCCGTATATTTACGCATTACTCCGGCTATAATACTAATACGACAAAATCGGAGCTATTTCCACTTACAGACGATGCGCCACAGCCGATAGACTTGATGGGGTTTAGGTTTAAATATCTGGACGTTTTGGTGTCCCACTCACATCGTTCACTATATGAGGAAAACCATGAGATGTATCTAAATTTCCTACTTGTTGAATTGCAGTTATGGGCCACATTACCTATCTCACAGTATGGGAGGCTATCCTTATTGAAGATGGTGGTGGTCCCTAAATTACTGTATTATTTTAGTACTATTCGGATCTGGCCTAGCTGATCATTTTTACCAAAGTTTCAGTCCTTAGCTATCGAATTGGTCTGGGGAGCTGGGGTTGCCCGAATTACTTGGGAGGGTCTAGCGGAATCCTATGAGAAGGGTGGTCTAGCGGCAGCAGACTTCGATTTGTATTATATAGTTGCGGATTTGAGATCAATCATTTTTGATTCCTGCACATACGACCCGGGCTGCACGACAGTGAATGCATGGTCTTGGTTATTTTTGAGATTGGGTGTAGTGGCTCCATTTAGTGCAGCAGTACCCCTGTGGAATTTCCCCAGAAGTCTTGGGACACTGAGCGGCAGATGGTTTTGCAGCACTCATTTCCGGAAGGGATGTTTGTGACACTCAAGGAATTAGTGGCAAAATTAGGTAATAACCCCATCAACACATTACAATACTTTAGGATGCGAATGGCGGTCCGACGCATAGGGCCATCCTTTCCAGTGGAGCCGGAAATCCAGGAATGTATTGAGGCGGTAGTGTTGAGTCGGGATGCCAGGAGGCTGGTCTCAAAGATTAAGCCAGGCTACATAGCCATTAGTAACCAAGGCACGCCAGAAATGGGAGAGGGACCTGGCCACTGAGATACACGATGAGCAAGGGGGCAGATGGTGTATATTTACACGGGATGTCTCATTAAATGTCAGGTTTACACTGATACAATTTAAGATTTTGAATCAGTTATATTACATACACAAGCGCATTTCTAGGTTTACGCCAAATGTCAGTGATGCATGCCTGAAGTGTGGGAGGGAGGGAGCGAGCAGACGCCATTCTCATGTTTTTGCCCATTGATAGCAAGATTTTGGCGGGAAGTGGCAGATATCCTGCACGATAAGGTACAGATAGCCCCTGCACTCTCTACCCCCAAATACCTCTTAGGTGACATAGAGAAGGTCTCCGTATAAGTGCACAGATAATTTATTAGCTAAGAAATGCATACTGAAATAATGGAAATCCAAAGCAGCACCCACAGGTAAGGAATGACTTGGGGAATTGACATTTGCTAATGAGAGCGAGGAGGGATATATTGCAACAGTTGTGCCTATACGTAGACCAAAGGACATTTTGGGGCCATTCCGTGACTACCTCTCACGTACCATGGCAGATTGAGGAGGAAACATCACGGGAAATGGCAAATGGGGGTGTTCATGGTAATGCTCAATGTGTAAGGAACCATATCGTTGCTGATGGACGGTTACAAAATGTTGTGCTTATTTGTGAATGTTTAAGTGCTCGTCTATGGCGCAGTGTGACATGTCAACCGAAGTTTTAAATAAAGGTGTAAAAAAAAAAAGAAAGTTTCAAAAGGAACTTAGAGATAGAAGGTAATTGCTGTTGTGTGCCCATTAACTGTTATCTAAAGACTAGATAGTAGGGGATCAATAGTCTCCATATGGCAACCCGGGGAATAGGGATGATTGGGTTAGGGTGGAAACCGCTGTATCTAGACAATAGAGTGAGGGCCTGCCCTATCCCCTAACCAAGAAATCAATAAAAACACTTGAATCTTCTTTGGGAGTTGGAATGTTCTTTTGGACACCTCTGAGGGGGTCAGCAATGAGAGGTAGACACAAAGTTGAAGTGTTCTCAATATTCACCATTTTTATTGAAATAAAATGGGTTTAGAAAAAAAGCCTATCTTGCACTAACCAAAAGAGAATGTCCCTACTTACTATGAAAACAAAACTAAAATAAGTTGACCTTGAGTCCAAAATGCCTCTAGCCCTTACACTAACATAGCAAATCAAAAGGTACAGTATCATTTCTATTGTCACTTCAAGTTGTGCGAACATATATATACAGTTTCAACAAAACCACCTGTCTCCCCAGGATTTAGTTTCCCTTCCCCTGAATGGTTTCAGAAAAATGCATTTGAAATACTCTGTTTCACAAAAGTTCCATTAAGGGTAATGAGGATATCTGTTTCCTTGGTATTTTCCTTAAGATGGCAAGGCAAATATTCCTTATACAATATGGGTTTCAATGCATTGAAAGGCAGTCCTTTATAGTTTTTAGGATGGCCAGAGCAAAGATTTTCAGTTTTAACAAAGGCTTGATATAACACATTTATTTTTCAACAAAACCTTGGATTTCCTGGTGTACTCCCCTGCCAAGAACTCCTGTACTGCAATATCCAATTTCAACCAAGACTTAATAGAACAGAATCTTTTCAACACATCATTATATTTCATGGTATACTCCTGTGCCAAGAATAGCCTCCTTTTGGCTCACACAGATCCCCTTGTGTAGTCTCCCGCCAGGCATCTCCTCCAAAAAGGTTTCACTACCTGATGTTCTTATCAGACCTGTCTGCAACATTCACATTTCTTTTAAATGTTCTCACAATTGCACCTCTTCAGCGGCACAACCTTGTTGACTTCAGTTAGCCCTTGCACCTATTTCCCCCATACTGACATTCCCCATATGAGGGTTTGCTCAAGCTCCTTCGTTCAACCTCTTTTACAATGTCGCTTGGCAATGCTTGTTCCATGTTACCCCCAACCGACAACTCCCGTCAGGAAAATTGTACAACTTCTGCCTCTTTGTTTCTCTTAAAATATCTTTTGGCTTTTGGCAATGCTTGTTCCAGGTTTCACCCAACTGACATCTGATGTCAGGAGAATTGTACAACTTCTGTCCCTCTGTTTCTCTTACAATGTCTTTTGGCTTATGGCAATGCGGGTTCCAGGTTTTCCCCAACTGACATCTCTCATCAGGAGAAATGCCCTGTGTTTGCCCTCTTGTTTTCTCTAATGTCTTTTGGCTTATGGCAATGATGGTTCCAGGTTTCCCCCAACTTGCATCTCTTATCAGGAGAATTGCACCATATTTTCCCTCTTGTTTTTTCTGTAACTATTTGGTCAGTATTCAAAACGTTCATTTAATTGTCCAAATACCTGTCGGAACACCCCACGGTCACCACTATCAAAGGGCCAACTCACCCATTTCTCCTGGCATCTCCGACTCGTGGTTCGCTGTAGTGGCCAAGTTTTGCTTTGGGTATGACGTCCACAGATTGTCAGATCTTCTGTCGGGTCCTCTGCTGCCTTTGTGGTTCCCTCGCCAATACGGTTGCTGCTTTCTAGCTTGGCAGCATCATGGACAACTTGTCTGTGTTTTACAATATCTTTGCTGGCCTTTTCTGGAGCCTGTTAACCTCAGTTGGGTCACCCGCCACTCCGTAATATTGGGGTGACAAATGGCAGTCCAGGAGCACCTCTCTCCTTCAGTCTGATGCACTCCCATGCATCTGCCTCTCTCTGCTGCTGCATAGCGTACTCTACTGCCCGATCTGGCTTCTCCTTCTCCTTCTCGTTCACTGTCCACAGGTGTTTCCCTGATTTAAATGTCCCATGCAGTTGAATGAATGGACAACAACTAGACTGCACGCTACTATTGGCATTGCTGTTGATCTTCATTGACTCCCTACCCCTCCTCTTCGTCCCAGTACTTAAACCTTTCTGGGATTTGAAGTCCTAAGGATTACCATAGTGTTAAGTTCTGTTGATGCACATTTTTGTCTACACAACAATTGTCATTAACATTAGATGGAGTTTTAAAGGGGTTAGGTAAATGTGAAGGATGAATAAAGTTCTGATTAAGATGTTTGACAGCAGTAGGTTTTAAGACTTCACAATTAAACTGTTCTGATTAAGGACAGCAGGTTATTAGAACTTTTGGGATTTGGATTTCTTCTTCACAGTCACGGGAAGAATATCACGTCTCCTGTGTCGGAGCAATCACCTCCCCCTGACAGCCATCTCCTCCCATGTGATCCACCCTCAGAATGCCACACCCAGGGTCAGGATCAGGTGGCGGCTGCCATCCCCTGGCCACATGGGAGAAGACTTTAGGCTGGGTATCAGTGATGACTCAGCAGGATTCATCACACATCTGTGACAGTAGTTAGAAAACATGGGTAGAGTGACTTGGCTGAGCGAGATGGGAATGGATTAAATTCGCAAGTACAGTCTACATAAGTTGTCTGATACTAGACTTGCAAATCGCTCATTGTTGATTGAAAGCTAAATATCAAGATGAAATACCAATTTCAAAAATGTTGCAGAATTGTTCGCTGATCAGCCCTAACCATTAAAAGTGTGTGTGAAAAAAGGCACTCAAAATATTTCTGCTCCGTCAATATGCCGATCAGCCGATGCTATGGTTGCCGTCACCATATCCCTAACAGTCTCACGTTTTATAAAGTGAATATATATACTCTCACTGTTGCCTTAAAAATGGTTTTATGGCTTTCGTGGTGTTGCTGTGTGAGAAAGCTCTAAACTTCATCCGCAAGATGACTGAGTTCATAATTGAAGTAGGTAAATGAATTGCAGTCAACCCCCTTTCACTAGTGGCACATTCACACAATCTGTTTTTTTTTAACCAAAGAAATCCTTGGAGACATACACTCGCATGTACATGGATGTTCCCACCTTGGAGTATGTTGATTTTGAGCTTTGCTTAATTCTGTACAACTTTGTCTGCTTTGGTATGGTAACTTTTTTGGTTTTGTGGCACTAGACAAATGATGCTAAAGTTTGCATATCCTGTTAAGAAATACTGTTTTGCAAGAATCACTTCAGAAACTGGGGATATAGATTGCACTCCTGACTGCCCAATAAATACTTTATCATGAAATCTTTTTTTTAAAGTTGTTTGTTTTAATTCCACATGTATACAAAACCAATCTTCACTATTCCATGTATGAATTTGTTTTTTAGGCATTGAGTTCTACTCCGGTTGAAGTGAAAGAATCAGACAGTCAAACAAAAACAGACATTAACAGGTAAAACAGGTAAACATTGACATGACGTTATGACATTAATGTTCATGTTAAAACTATTTATAAGCTTACGCTCCCTAAAGGGCTCCATACAGCAAAAAAAGTCGTTGTAAATTAATCATCAGGGACTCCTTGGGAAAAGGCTCTGGATTTCCGGAAAAAAATGTTTTGATGTTCTTGAGGTTTTGCAGCATTGAGTTGCAGATTTCAGCGGCCTGTGGGGAGGGGGGACCGAGGGACATTTCAGAATACGTAAGTAGGACACACACAGAAGTTGATCATTAGTGGAACAAAACACAGGCTGCTAAGTAGTACGTGAATTTTGTCTGCTCGACATTTGTGACCCGGTAAATTAATAAATGTGTGTGCCGCAAGAAAGGCTTTAAATGCAACCCACTGGGAGAGCATAGTTGTCCTTGATCAGTGCCTCCGTTATGTAGCTTAAGCAGAAGTGTTAAGAGTGTGCTCTGAATACTTAATAGAGACCTTCTAAAGCACTGAAGCCCTATATTCCAGCATGGCTGATATAGAAGCATGTTCTACAGTGTTCTGGTGACTTATGGATGAACAGTGAAGGATCCATTTTCGAGTTCACACTGGGCTAACCAAGATTGTATTACTTTATTTATTTGAGGGATTCCAGTTGGTTGTTCTAGATTAAAATCCTGACATTTCATACCATGTATACCGGAACAGATGGGGTGCCCAATGCAGGTGGTCTTATGGAGGAGTTCCAGATATTGCCTTTGGAACCATACATGAAAACCTCTGTTTTTAGACCAATCGAATTTCATTCCGGTTTCATCCAATCGCTTGCTGAAAGCAACATTGTTTGTTGTAGAGATGTTGCGGCTTCCAGCCTCAATAAGATTTGTGTAACATCAGCATACATTTAAGACACTTACTGTGGAGTGAGGCAATGATGTAGCTTGATTGGTATTGGATGATGAGCCTGAAAGTTCACCTCGGTTTATTGTGTAGAGCTTGTTATTCAAAGGCCTTCCAAGCAATTGTATGAGTATGATTGAGAAGAAAGGACTGAACCCACTACCAGAGCAATGTTAGTAATTCCAAAACACTGCATTCGGCTCAAGATGATTGATGGTGTGATGAACGGTTGTGAACACCACTATTAGATACAGAAATAACAGCCACTGACCTCTCTGTTGTTAACATGGTTCTGGCTTGGTAGGAGTCCAGAATAGTAAAAGACCAACAGTGCTTCTGTATTCGGGGGGACGTTGTTCTTTCCATTAACTCTGCACACTTTCACTTACTTGCATCCATGCAGTTCGTTTGTTTTCTCCCTTTTGTTTCTGTTTTGCCACTCTACTTAAATTGTTGTTGCCGTTGCACTTTTTAGACAACTGTGCACTTTTACCATATATGATGGTATGCCTTGTTGCTAGGACTTTTATTAATGTGACCCATTGATTAACTGTTTTTTATGCTTTGTGCCCTTTATTCATTTATCAACCCTTGTTTTTACCATTTACAGATTGTGAATTTTTTCACCATGTTTTGACGTTCACCTTGCGACTGCAGGGACAACATCTCCCAGATGATCTAGTGGTAGTTCTTAGCTCTTACCTCATCTTGGCGAGACTGTAGACTTTAACGGACTTAGGCTTGGTCATGGCAGTCGGCGTGTCCTGCTGCAGTTAATTGTCCGCTTTTAAAGAGAAGAGCATTTTAGCTATTGCTCTGCTCATTCACTGCCATGTATCTCTTTTTAGCTAACTCTGTGCTTACCATGGCATTCTGTCAGCATTATCTTAGTTCCATGAACCAGCTTCTTGCCTTTAACAACAATCTGGGGTCCATCACTCTCAGAAGCCTTAACAAAATCCAGGCCAACTATATTTATAGAACCCATTGTATTCATTCTGGTTAACTGTTCCATAATTCTCCACTTTCAATGTTACCTTCAATGGGTCAGAATTTAGTTTTTGTGCGCTTATTACCGCCAGATCTGCAGTTAGCAACACAGTGGCTATAGTTTACCAGTCACCACAACCTGGACTTTTTATTTATTACATAAACGTAGTATCCATGGACTGCCATCTTTAACTTGTTAGTTTCAGGAGGTTACTGCATACAATATGTCAATAAGGAAAATCGTGAAAGTGATGGTATCACAATCATTTAAAAAAATGCGTCTGTGCGTAATTTTAAATCTTTAAATATGGATGATTTATCTGAATTTTGCTGACACACCTTATAAATATCACCTTCAGATACTAGTTATTTTTAGCTATAGGCCTCCTCATTGTACAAACAACTTTCTTTCAGGCCTTGGAAATCATCTTACCTCTGACATTTTTTCTAATCATATACTGCTGATTCTTGGTGATTTTAATATTTGGCTTGATTACCGTGACCCCAGGAAGGTCCCATTATACACATAACAGCTATTGGCAATGCAAAAATCCCTTTTAATCACAATCGCATCAGCCGCGCAATCAGTAGGCCTGCCCAACTCTTTTCGATTGTAAAAATGTTCACCAATGCCCCATGTAGCTTTCAGTGCAGGTTGCCAATGACTTGACTACTTTCTTAATTTCTTTTTTTAATATCTTTATTTTTGAAGTCCTAGCACAATATAGAATAAACAGGTAAACCAACATAAATGAGAGAAAGGTAGGTAATTGTGCACAACCTCAGAGAAGCACCCATGCACCATCTCTGATGGCTTCCATTATCAAGCCATAAATGTAAGGCTACTCAATGAAGAGTATGTCATGGTGCACTAGCAACTCATGGGGTAGCATCAGTCTTTTCAGTGGTCCTGCTGCCCTGATCAGCTACAAACACAGTGTCAAGCAACATCCTGAACATAGTCCATATATCTGTCGGCAGTGAGCTGGGGGCACCTGATTGCAGTAGTTTATCTCGTCCGTGGCCCAAACCAAATCCTTCAACCAGTTATCGACTGTTGGATGCACCCGGTGCGACCCCGACATCAGTATATGTTTCTTAGCCATAAAAGTGCACATTGCAAGTAATTTCCTGTTTGTTATGGACACACCACAATTTCCCCCACCCCCAAGGAGAAACACCATTGGCTGAGGAGGTACGGCTTCTACAACTGCTTTACTTATTACCTCTCGAACCTCCTCCCAGTAGGACTGTATTAGCGGCCAAGACCACAAAAAATGAAAAATCCCTTCCCCCTCGTCCCCTTCATTTATTGCAGGCATTCTTACACTCATTGCCAAAGTTGGCCTACCTCGCAGGAGTCATAGAGGACCAGTGTAGCATCTTAAATTGTATGAACCTATATCTAGCATTCACTGCAACCCTGTGAGTATATTGTGATGAATCCCAGGATGTCATCAATGCTTCCATAAGAGGAGCTCCTTCTCAAGTCACGAGGGAGATGAGGGCACTACCCAATAGTCCCCCAGGGAGTCGTACTAAGCGGGAGTATCTGATGGGGAGGGAAATCCCCTATGGGACCAGTGGCGGCTATTCGCGGTGAACGCAGTATATACACTACACCCACACCTCTCCTTCAACCCCACTCTCTCTATCCCCAACACCCTCTCCCATATGCTTTTGTAGCGCTACCGAGATGGAAACTACTGAGACACGGAAGAATAGGCAGAAGTTGAAAGAACTAATATGTAAAACCACTGAGATGAGGAAGAGCTGCAGAGCCCTACCGAATAGACCGTAGAACCAACCTGAGCGGTCTACCAAAAAGGAACCAAGTAGAACCGGCCTAGTGATACAAAGGAAGGAAGGACTACCAGAAAGGGTAGATCCTCCCAGGAGGAGCCGAAAGCCTGGAACCTCTCCGGCTGTGGGTGAAGAGGAGGATGCCAAATGGGACACAGAGGTGACGTCCCATTTGAGTCTGCAGTCGGCAGACCGAAGAGAGAGCTGGAGGAATGGGAGCAGAGCAGAAGCAAGCCCTCGAACAGCGTGGCTGTGGAGAGAGACACCACCGCCCAGCCTCTATCACTGCAGAGAGAGAGAAGAGCCTATGAGAGAGCAAGAACACGGGAAACGTAACAGAGCAACTTGAACGCTCCTTACCTGGCGAGGATCCCAGTAACCAAGCTCTGGGACGCATCACTGCAGAGCTGCCGCAGAAAGAGCAGAGCATGCGAGAAAGAGAAGATGCAGGAAACTGAACTGACCTGCAGGAGCACTCCACACCTGCAACGAAGACCTGACAATGACCCCGAAGGTAACTGGGTTGTTGGGGTGTGGGGGAGCAGGAAAGACCAGAGTAGCCCAAGAACCAGCATCTGGGACCCATACAGATGGACAGAGATGGTCATAAGGAGAGTGAGACAAGAGAATTCCTGGCAGGGTAGTGAACCAGGTACACCAGATATAGAAGATAACGTGGGGGTCTGGGACCAGCAACCAAGTAGGGAGAGAAGTGCATGCGATCTCCTTGGCACAGTATTATAATTGGTTATTTATAGCACGCTTGATACCCCAGAGGTTTCTAAGTGTGGAGCCGGGGATCAAGCCTGTATTGCTCTGCGTCGTCTTGCTTCAAAGGCGAGCGCGTTGCCCCTGAGCTATCCTCTCAGTACTTGGCAGGGGAGTGAACGTGGTCTGTCAACAGAGGTCTGGGACCTACACACAAAATAAGCCAGAGAAAGGCCATGGGAAGGGAGACATTTCTTCATCAGTTGTTGAACTGTGTGATGAATCCTGCGGATCCATAACTGGTTCTGTGGTGATGATTCTCCTCCCACTTGGCCAGGGAACAGCAGCCCCTACCTGATCCTGACCCTGGGGGTGGTACTGTGAGGTAGGATCATTTGGGAGGGGACGACTGCCGGGAGGAGGTGGTGACTTCATTGATATGGATGCAGTATTCCCATCCCCCTCCTTAAGAAATCCCTATGACACATAAGTTCTGATGGCATGCTGTAATTTCATTCAAGACACATATAACACTCCTTTAACATCTGTTGCCTCTAATGGTCCTCTGAACAAAAGATCTGAACAATATCATATTGGAAATCACAGACGTTCTATGAACTCTTAACTCCCAGAAAGCCTCAAGTACTGATACGAGCAAGAGGAAGGAGGAGTTCATGCAGATCAAAAGAAAGAGTACATTTATTTGTAAATGTTTTTATTGTCAGTTATATTATGCGTCACCAATTCGGTGTACACTTGTTAGCATCAGTCAACAGGGGTATAGTAAAACACAAATGAGCAGTAACCAATATTTAAGAAAGGAAAGAAACAGTAAACAAATTAAACTAAACAACCAGTCTTTGCTTGCTGCATTATCTTGTTGGGGTACATAACCCCTCCTATTGAACATTCCGGACTTCTGGAACTCGTTGGTGCTAGTCAGGCCAGAGATGCTGAGTCTAAGTGCTCCACAGCTGGACCCCTGGTATTGTCTTTAGTCAAACGCAGTTGCGGTGGGTAGGGGCAGCTCAGGGGGGGGGGGGTTTTGTCATCCGATGGGTGAAACATGTCCCAAATTAGGGCCTTCCAATCCTCGTATGCTGGGCTTGCCTCCCCTCCTGCTTTGGCCACTCCTTCTCCCCATACTGTTGTTTCCGCTCCTGTCCAATGTTCAAGTTCCTTGTGCCACCTGTCGAAATGCAGGCCCCTCAGGGATTTCCATGCCATAGCTATAGTTCTTTTGGCTAGCACGCATACCATTTCCATCAGCTTCACTACATGTCTCAGCTTGCTTATTCTTGGGTATGCTCCCAGGAGGCATTCCTTCAAGGACCAATCGTATCGCACCACCCCTGCTCTCCTACAAGTCTGTTCTATTTTGGCCCAAAAGGTCTGAGCTCTCGGGCAGCTCCAGAATATGTGTGTCATTCCCGCCCTTTCTGAGTTGCATCGGGGACACAGGAGGTTGGTGCTCTGACTGAATTTGGCTGTTCTGTCTGGTGTCATGTATGTTCTATACAGGATCTGTAATTGGATTAGTCTGAACCTTGCATTCCTTGACACCTCTCGGGGGGAGGGGGGTATATTAGGATTCTCTCCCATTCATTTTCAGTTATGTCCATCCCCAGGTCCGCCTCCTACTTCGTTTTCAGGGTTTCACTATTAGGGTTGGGTCTATCCGCTAGTTCAGCATAGAGCCTGGACATTGGTTTCCACCCGTCACCCAGATTGCATAGTAGTGTTAGTAGTGGAACTTGTTCAGGCTCACCGGGCCACTCTTTCCACTGTTTCTTAGCCCCCTCTCTTACTCCCCTCTACCACAGGAACTGGCCTTTGGGTAGGTGTCATGATCTCTGCTTCCAAAAGGTCAGGGTTTTCCCAACTCCCTTGGAAGCAGATCCATAACCCAGGTTCCGAGTGCCAACCAGTCCCAATTGGGACCTTTTGGACCCAGTCCTGGCGCCAGTGGCACCAGGCTCATAAATATGCCCAGTCCCAGCGCTGGAAGCGCCGGGCTCATAATGCTTGGGTGGACTTACCTGCAGCAGACCATGCTGCTTACTTGCCTGCCAGTTGAGTCTCTGATCCTCTTCTGTTTGGAACTACTTTTCCTGTTGGGTGGGGCAGGAGCCACTCCCTAGATTCAGAACACTGGAACTCTTCTGGAAGGCAGGAACTCTTTTCTTACCTAGGCGTGGCTGTGGAAGGAGACACCTAAGCACTACAGGAGGCTATTTAAACCACACCCGATGGATGAATCTTGCTTTGCGTTATTCTGCATTCTCAGCAGCAGAACGCTCATCGTGTCTTCTGCATCTGATCCTGGGCCTAAGGAAAAAGGCTTACCATTCTGAATCCAGTCTTCAGCAACACCTATAAAGACAAGAAAGAACAGGTTAGCATTACGGTCTTCAGTGACAGCTCTTCACTTACCAAGTCCATCGGCTGCCACCAACGCCTCGCGCTGCATTCCGGCATCTGAAAGACAAAGGCTTACCTACTCTTCGTGCGCTCCGGAGGTCTTCACACTGCATTCCGGCATCTGAAAGACAAAAGCTTACCAACTCTTTGCACGCTCCGGAGGCCTTCGGCGCTGCATCCCGCATCTGAAAGACAAAACAAGGTGCGTTTAAAGACATTGGGGAACTTTAATACTCACGTGCCATTACTCCTTTCCACATCTAAACCCAGTGGGTATTCCGGCACCCTGCAGCCGCCCCGAACTTGTACCTGCAAAATAAAAAGACAGTTAAAGCGCATCGTGAAGCAGGCAACAAGCGCTTACTTACGTGCTTCCAGGCGCTTCTATTCATCACACGGGCTCCATCTTCAACTCACTTCAGCCCGCCATCCGCCATCGCCGGAACCCTGCAAAACAAGAGACATCATTACTAAAGACTTTAAAGACATTAGAATTACTCGAAACTTACCGTTCGTGCAGTAAACGACAGACAGCAGTCCTCTGAAGTCAAGAGGCCTGCTCCCCTTATCCAGTGAAGAAACTGATTACAGCACCCTGCCTCGAGGCAGATGGAGAGCACAGCGTTCACTTACCTAAGGTGAGAGCGTTAACCTTTGGGGTTCTACAGGAGAAGAGAAAGGGAAGAAGAGAGAGACATTCAATAACCCAGTTCATTAATCCCACATTTTCTATCTGCAGACATCTTACCCTTCGAGCCAGTCATACAGTGCACAGAGGTCCAGCCCAAAGAGCCAGCCGTGTGTTACACTTCAACTTTGAAGATACGGTATACGCCCAGTCAAGACCGGCACCTCTACGGGAATCAGGTGAGCGTTACAGTAGGCCTTCTGCCGCTGCCATGGACTCAGTCTCTGAAGGTCACCTCTTCATATGTATCCCCCCGGTGTAAATGCCATATTCCTCCCATTTTCTCATCCGGGCCAGATTTGCTTTCCCGCTGCACGCCCCTGCCACAATTGGGATGTCTGAAGAGGAGGGATGTACCTCACCTGTGAGTTTCAGGGTCCTATCCCATATCTTCCTGCCCAGATCTATTAGCATCAGGAATTTCCCTAGACATTCCACTGGGACCCATAGTGTTTCTTCAGGTTCGCTGGTGTCACTGGTTGCCTGAGCAGTCTGGTTTCAGAGGTAGTCTCATCCGCTAGCCACTTGGCCGCATGGCTCATTTGGGCTGCCAAATAATATCTTTCAAGGTCTGGTAGTTGGATACCTCCTGATTTATATGGGAGTGTTACCATGCTAAGGGATATTTTGTGTCTGGTGTTGCCCCATAGCAGCTCTCTTATCAGCTTTTCTAATAATCGGAAGAAGGAGGCCGGGATGTAGCAGTGTACGCTATGGAAGAGATATAGGAACCTTGGTTATACTATCATTTTGACCACCGCAGCCCTGCCCATCACCGATAGTGGTAGTTTGGACCAGAACTTCGTTGATTTTCTTAGCCCATGCACCGCTACCTGGGTGTTACCCCTGTGCATCTTTTCAGGTGTGTTCCAGATGTTGACCCCCAGGTATCTGAATGTGTGTTTTCCATTGGATTCCCACTATTGGGAGGTCTGCCTCATCTTTCCCAACCAGTCCTGCCAGCGGTAATACACATGACTTCTCTCTGTTGAAGGCGATCCCCGACACCCGGGCAAAGTTCTCTATGACCTATAGGATTGTTGGTAAATTGAGATGGGGTTCCTCAGGTATAGCAGTACATCGTCTGCGTACAGTGAGACAATGTGGTATTCCCCTTCCATTCTAATGCCAGCATCAAAGAACTGTTTCCTCATGTATATGGCTAATGGTTCGAGACCCAGAATATAGAGCACTGGGGACAGTGGGCAGCCCTGTCTAGTGCCTCTCTGGATATCCCACAGTTCTGACACTATCCTCCCGTTCTTTACCCTGGCCACTAGTGATTGGTATAGTATTTTTATCCATTGGATAATGGATTCCCCCAACCCGAATTGCCTTAGGACCTCTAACAACCACTCCCAAAATATGGAGTTGAAGGCTTTTATGCCATCTAGAGATACCACCGCATATGATTCTTGTGAGTCATTTATTTGTGCCACTATGTGTTCTAGTCCACGTAGGTTCGCTGCAGTGTTCTAGCCCGGTATGAACCCATTTTGGTCTTCGTGTACCAGTGTTCCTGTCACTTTTGTCAGCCTTTTGGCTAATATGGTCGTCAATATTTTGATGTCGTAATTGAGCATGGCCAGTGGCCTATACAAACCGCATTGGGTATCAGTACCACTAGTGTCTCCCTCATGCTTTTCGGTAGCATCCCTTTCTCGTAAGATTTGTTAAACACTTCCAGGAGGGTGGGGGCCAGGTCAGCATTGTATACTTTGTAGAACTCGGGGAATCCGTCACTGCCCGGGGTCTTACTCATGGATAATGATTTAATTGACTCAGTTATGTCTTCAACTGTCAGGTCCCCGTTTAGGGAGGCCCGTTGGGCTTCCTTCAATGTTGGCAGGCCTATATCTTCCAGTGTGTCGAGGACCTCCCTCTGTGATACCACCGTTGCGTGGCTGTACAGCCAGGAGTAGAATTGCTTGAAGACATTGTTGACGTCCAACTGCAATGTGTAAACCTCGCCAGTGGAGTCTTTAACCTCAGTAATCAGACATTTCGGGTGTTCCCTCCTGCACAGCCATGACAAGAGTCTACTCCGTTTATCGCCCTCAGCATGTGCTCTTTTTGTATTCTTGGCTATGTAGTCAAATTGAGCTAATCTGGCCCATGCATTTTGACAGTTGCTTCGGACTGCGAAAAGTTCCTCCTCTGTCTCCCTCGTCTTAGGTGCAGTGGTTTCCAGCTGGGTGATACAGCTCTCTCCCGCCTCTAGTTCATTCCTCAGTGTTTTCCTGATACCCCCAGCACTAGCAATGGCTTCCACCCTAACCACCACTTTTAATGCTTCCCAGATTGTGTCCCAACCCTTCACACTCCCCACATTGATGTCTAGATATTCTTAAATTTTGTCTCGGAGGCCCTCCCTAAAGGCGAAGTCTGTGAGGGCTTCTGTTGGCATTCGCCACATTGGTATGGGTCCCCCGTGTTTTCCACTCCATGAGGAGTGGGGAGTGATCCTATATCGATCTTCCCAAGTAGGATATCGCCTCCACCTGGGGTAAATTTTGCTTGTCTATTAGTAAGTAATCAATTTGGGTGTAAAGTGCATGGGGTGATGAGAGGTAAGAGTATACCCTATCGTTTGGGTGTAATTCCCTCCAGACCTCTGCTAGGTCCAAGTTCTCTATTACCTTGTTTAATGTAGAGTGGGTTCAGGTAGGTTGTAGCGCTGGGGGATTCGATCTGTCCAGTATGTGGTCACGTATACAATTGAAATTCTCTCCCCATATGGAAAAGCATTCTTGATAGGAGGTTAGCTTGGCACTTAGCTTGGTCAGGTACACCGAGCTCCCGTTGTTGGGGAGATAGGAGTTGACTATGCATATGTCCAGTTGTTGTATGCTGCCTGTTAGTATCAGGTATCTCCCTTCTGCATCCACCTCTTTTGACAGAAGCTTGAATGGTGTTGCGCCATCTATCCATGTGTACAATAAGTGCACGTATTGCCGCGCCAAAGCCTTGTCCCCCACACCACGTGGTCAGTTTAGCAGTACTCTCAGTAGTTAAATGCGTCTCTTGCAGGAGTGCAATTTAAACGTGTTTCCTCTTCAAGAAGGATCTGATCCTGTTCCTACGCATAGAGGAGCCCAGCCTCCTGACATTCCATGTCAGCACCTTAATGTCAGCCGCCATCCCTGTGTTGTAGTGTCCATTTCATCAGTTCCGGTGTCCATTGTACACATAGGCATATCCTGGCGAAGACTGCAAAACATTTCAAACAACAACTCCGTGAACTGAACCAACTGCACCAAGCAGTTCCGCTGTGTGGGCGACGCTCAGGTGCCACCAACTCATCTCAACCGCTCCAGATCGTCTGTGGCAGGTTGTGGTGCACCGGCAACGGGCCGGCACCAGTCTTTTCGCGGGGTCGTGCCATCCTGTTCAGGTCAAGCGGTGTGACAGGTCTCCCGTCTCTGGCAAGAAAATTGGCGTGGTTTGTCTTCTCTTTAGGAACCGTCTGTCCTCGGCAGGGCTCTGCAGCGGTCATCATTCTGGTTCGCAGCTATTTCTTCTCTGCTTGCCATGTAATTGTGCTCGAGCCATATGTTTGCTGCTGCTGGTGTCTCTACGAAAATAGCCCTCCCTTTGTGTATGATCTTGAGCCTGGACGGGTAGAGCAGCATGTACTTAAGGTTCAGCTGGCGCAGCCTGGCTTTGACTGGAACAAATGAGTTTCTCACTCTCTGAACCGCAGGGGTGTAATCCGGATGTATTGTGATCTTAGCGTTGTCTCTGCTTATTGCACCCCCCTTGCGTGAGTGGTGTAGTATGACTTCCCTGTCTTGAAAATTGAGGATCCTAAATATAATCAGGCGTGGGTGGTGGCTTTTTTCTGGAGGGCCTTGTGCGCTCTTTCAACAGCAAACCCTTGTGAGAGTCGACCAGCGCTGATTTCTTGTTGTAGTAAAGTTTCTACGAAATGTGTGGGGTTAGGACCCTCAAGTCCTTCTGGAACACCAAGTAGACATACGTTATTGCATCTGGATCGGCCTTCCGCGACTTCGGCCCTTTCTTCTAGCATCTTGTTGCATCTCTCCAGTTCCCGTATCCTGTCTTGTACATCTTTTAGCGTATGGGCATTTTGCGTTGCTCTGACTCTGTAGTTGTTACTCGTTCCGCAAGGTTGCGCATGGCCTGGCGCATCAGTTGCATGTCCGCTCTCACCTCCTCTATCTTAGTGTCGATAAAGGTACGCAGCCCAGATATTGCCTCCAATATTGGTTTATCTTTAGTGTGTTCCTCGGGAGCTTGTTGGGCTGGTTCAGTCCCTTTAGACTCTAGTCTTTGTTCCTTCGGTCTGACTGTGGCAAAGGATTCCATGATGCTGTGTTTGTTTTCCCCTTTGGAGGGGACATGTCCTTATACCAGGGGTTGGGACTGTGGTGGGTCGCCAACCGGAGCTGCCCTGCCCTGCCCGTATTTGGGTTCAGCTTGGATATGTGCTTCTGTGAGTTCCTCTCCAGAGGCCCTTGATCTGGCCCTTCCTTGTTGTTGGCTATCCTACGGGAGTTACCACCCTAGCAGGGGGTTGAGTAGCGTGGGCTTCTGCGTCTGGCCTGCCTAGTTGTTTGTTATTTGCACCAGGGCCAGTGGTGCTGACTCCCCATGTTATGTCATGTCCTTGGGGCACTCTCTTCCTCCAGTGTGCGTTCCGGCTCTGCTTGTGGTACAGTGTTGCTTGGTTGTGTGTGTTATGCTCCCACTCGTATTGAGTGGTAGTCCGTCCCGGTGGGGCAGTGTGGGCCCAAGTAGGTGCGGGCACGCGGTTTTCACGTGCCATCAGGCCGACAAGCGGTGCAGGCGCTCAGATGAGGGTGCAAACTGGGTGCCAAGTGGTGTGGGCTTGCAGTTAATGGGTGCGGACTGGATCAGTGTTTTCTTATTATTTTGGCTTGTTTACATCCCACTTGTTTCAGTGTTGTCCTTATCTCCCTGGGTAATTGCGTGGGGTTGGGTAGGTGTGCTCCCTGCTCTCCAGCTGCTTTGCACCCCACGGTGTGTGCCTGGCACCCTTTGGTAGATGTAGTGCAGCATCTCCTTGCAGATTTTATTTGGGGGAGCTACTCCCTCCTGTGTCGCCCCGTTGCGTGGTCCCGCAATTACGCTGTTTCGTGTGCCTCGGGGAGGGGGGGGCAGCGGGTCTGTTTTGTGGTCGTGGACTATCGGCTGGCGTGTGATGGCCGCTGACCGGCTCGCCCAGGGAGTCTCTGGCTGTTTGCAGGGTGGCGCGTTACGGAACGCGCTGTCCTGCTCCGTCCCCCAACCTCCGCTTGTCTCCTCCTCGCTCTGCCTGGGCCACGTCACCCAGGGCTGGCCAGGCCTCCCCCGGTCTGTAGGATACTCGCTCCACAGCCAGGGTCCCAGTGTCTCACCTCTGGCCTGCTGCTTCTCCGTGTCAGCTGCAGGGGTCGCGGGCTGTTCATGGTCTCCCGCGCTGTTCTCCATCAGAGCGCCAGCTCCCGGGGCACCCCTGCGACTGTCCTCTGGACAGCTCCGCCCGCTTCTCATTGAGCTTATTTCTGTGAGTTTTACACCATAAATTTCAAGGATCAGCTAAGGGTCTGGACGGGAGCTTAGTCCCAGCACGTCCTCACATCTCGCGCTCAGGCCACCAAGAAACAGAGTTAAACATGCAGACTTTTTGTTTTGGGGAGGTCCGAGTAAGCAGAACATTTGAAAATTGTGTCCACTTTCAAAACAAGAGAGCTTGAAAAGAAGGAAGCAAAGCCGGAGATTGGGAAAGCAGCGCAAAGCAGACAGCAGTACGGAGAAGGGCCGTGCTGGGAGAAGCAGGCACTTCCACTCGGCTGATCGCAAGCGTTCTATACCGGAGTCGCACAATGCCAGAAGGGACACTACAGGTGCCGTGAGAGAACCCTCGACGAGCTGGCATCAACAGTGGAGCTACCGGGAGCGTGGTTGTGCAGAGGAGCAGCAGTCTGTCTGGCAAGTGAATGTGGAGCTGCTCGGAGAGCGGGAACGAGGTCAGCAGTGCAAGGCAGACCGTTCCAAAGCAGGAGCTTAACATGCCATGGGTCGGGAACGGTTCAATGCACCGGCGAGTTTACCCAGAACCATTTTGGACCTGGGGTGTACCGACAGGCATATGAATCGATAAAGATATTTGAATACCGACCCAGTGAAATACAAAAACAGAACTTGAACAAGTCCCCATACATGAGATATCAATATGGAGAAATTTGAAGTAAGTATTACCGCAAGCAAATGAATAGTAACGAAGATGTAAAAAGGCAGAACTTGAACAAATTCCCATACAATGAAATGTCGGTGTGGGGAAGGTTGAAACTAGTAGTACATCAAGTCATTGAAACAGAAAACACAGTGAAGTAACACAACTTTGTTGAATTAAAGGACAGTAAACTCAAGAAGTAGTCCTGGTGAAAGGAACACACCAGACAGTGAATATTGGAAGCCAAGATACCTGGCAGGAGAGTATACCAGGAGGTCCAGTGAAGTTGTACAAAGAGTGTATAGATCTCAACTGCCTGGTATACTCACCTGCCAGGACTCCCTATGTGTTTCACAGTTCTTGAATTCAACTTCAGCTGTCTGGGGTATTCACCTGATAGTGTTAAGATGTACCACAATAGCATATACCATGTAATGCTTGGTATATCTGGTAATAATTTGCTCAAATATACTTGCTCAATTTTCTCCCCTATATTTGCATTTTATGCTTCTGTATTTGCTTGGGATTTGCTTTTATACTTTACCTTGGCTGCATTCAAACAAACTTGGCCTTTGTACTTAGCCTTGACTGCATTCAAACAAACGTTGCTCTTTGTTTATTTTCTGCATTTGCAATCTTGCACCATGCAATCCCTTGGTGGTGTGGTTGTCGGAACTCCTCAGGGCCCTCAGCTGCTTTGGCTAGACTCACTGGTCTTCTCCAGCAATCCTGATGTTACTTGCGCTTCTGTTTTATGGCTTTTTCCTCTGACTTCCAGGTATGAGTGAGCAGATGCTTTCCCAGCACCAGGCATGCCTCTGCGATCACACACTGATATTGATATTTTATTTGTATTGCGCTCGTACACAAGTGTTTCAGAGCGCGAAGAGGCAAGAGAGGGGAGCAAGGGAGAACAAAACAACAATCTTACTAGGCCCAGTGACATTGAGAACACGCAAGTGCATGGAAGGGGGAAAGGAGAAAGTGCATGTGAATGGGGAGAGGTGGAAAGTGCTGAGCAAAAGGAATACAAATAAATAAAACATAAATAATAAAAGTAACAGACAAT
Source organism: Ambystoma mexicanum (assembly GCF_040938575.1). NCBI lineage: Eukaryota > Metazoa > Chordata > Amphibia > Caudata > Ambystomatidae > Ambystoma > Ambystoma mexicanum. The sequence goes on along the minus strand of NC_090926.1, from coordinate 873,119,314 downwards.
AGTAGTGCAGCCAGCAAGTGGAAAGTTCTTGTACAGAGGTGGTCCTGTCCTCAAACATTTGCACTACACTTGAATGTTGTAGTCACAATTCTGACACTTCTCCAAGTTAGTGTTAATACATCTACAACAGTATGCATCAGTGGAGGACAGTTCAAATCCAAGTACTGGAAAAACAATTGTGGTGTCCTTTATTAATTAGGCCACATGTATGCACATTGGTAATTCGTTGTAGAAAAATAAAAATTACACATAGAAGATAAATTGAAAATGAACCTTGTCACCAGCTTAGTGAGTGGTGTAAACAGAACAGCATGTATTGCAAATATTTAGTGCATATTTAAATAACATTACATGTTCAGTGGTGACAGGTGGTCACTAGATTTGGACTGTTTTTGTCCGTACAGTCCAGAGTTCTAAAGTGACTTTTTTGAAAATACACAAGATTCAACAAAATTAGTACAGTGTGTTGACTGCACACTACTGTACTGGTGCTGTGTTGTGTTGCCTGTGCCCAGTGTTGCAAAGTATTGCATCATATTTGCCAGTTGGACACTGTGTTATCACGGTAACAGTCAATATTTACACAGCACAATGCTTATAGCTTCAAGAAACCTAGAAATAGGGTCTACTAAAGTGGAAAGTGCTAGGTTTAAGGCAACAGACAGGGTGTTTCTGATAAGTGCAGAAAACACGGGGCTGGGGGGTCGACTGTGGGGTTACAGATGCAGACCCCAGTGCAAGGGATTGCCAGGAGGCAGTGCGGGTGGGAGCAGGGTGTGCAGGTACCTGGGCCCGAAAGTCAGAAGGTGACCAGGTGCATTGTGCCGAGACAGTACAGATCACCAGGGGAGAGGAGGAGAGCAGGCAGTAGCAAAGAGGAAGGTCTTGAGGTGCTTCCGGAACCAGAGATGGTTCTCCTCAAGTTTCAGAGTGGCAGGGAGGCTGTTCTAGAGGGAGTCCCAAGCCAAAGACCTAGATCTACCCCCAGCTCGTTTCTTTGAAAAACGACTGACCCTGAGGGAGTTAGAGGTGGAGGAGCGAAAAGTTTGTGAGGGACGGTATTTATGGAGGTACAACTGAAGGTATTTTGGGCCCAGGCTCCAGAAAGCGTTGTGAACAATGCAAAAGGTCTTGAATGTAATTCTTTCAACCAGTGGAGAGATTTCAGGGCTGGAGAGCTATGACACCAGCTCTCCTGCTCGGCCCGGGGTGCAGTCTGCTTCCTGGCAGAGCAACCGATCCTCCAGGACCACCTTCTCTGCTCCCGGCATCTCCATGGCCCTTCTTGCATGCACGCAGCATTCCTCTTCTGTTCCCAATGGCCTCCTCTGCTGTGCCGGCTACATCAGTGTGCTTTCCCTTCAGGAGTCCCGGCGTGAATGGCAACGTCCTTTTCTGCTGCACTGCTCGCTGCACCTGCTCCTGCACCTCCTCCCTTCTTCATAGTGTGATTGACATGTTTAAATGTCCTGTTCATTGCAAATTTGGAAAAGTAACTAGTCCGAATGTTACACTTTGAGCGCCTGTCACTCTGCACAAACTCCCTTCTCCTCTTCCTCGTCTCAGTACCTGAGTGGCTATTGGAGTTGAAGTCCATACATTTCTTTGGGCTTTAAACTCCTGGATGTTTTTTTTCGCGGTTTTCAGAAAAAGGCACATCAAGAACAAAAGGTGTTCTGTGTGAGTGTTTGGGTGAAAGGTGGGGGCCTGGCTAAAATGACAATAGGCCATTAAGAACTCTGGTATCGGAGGGTCTTCCTCATGGGGAATGGGGGAACAGTGAATTCGCCAATGAAGTAATCACATTGCCCCGGTAGTTGTCTCCTACCATGTGATCCTTCCTCATGGAACCAAACCCAGGGTCAGCATCTGGTAGCGGCTGCCTCCCTGGCCACCTGGGTGGAGGTTACCGCCGGGGTATCTGTGATGACTACATTGGATTCATCACAAGAGACACCGCAAATATGTCAACAAAATATGCAGAAAACAATACATCTTCTGCATCAATTGGGCTTCTCAATCAACAAAAAGAAGTCAAGCATTGTACCCAATTAGGGAAAACAGCTCCTAGGGGTTACAATTCAAACAAAAGACACTTTAGCCTTCCCTTCCAACAAGACTGTCCAAAACATACTAAAGCAAATTCCATGTTATACAATCGGTCATCAGATACTAGTCAGGAATGTAATGCACCTACTGGGCCTGATGGCATTCTGTATCTTCATTGTCCCACATGCAATACTACCAGCCCTACAGATAAGGGGTGTATTGGGCACGTTTCTCCCTAAAAATAGACCGATGCTCCAAAAAATGTAAATGAGTATAAATACTCCAATAAAAAATTGGAAGCAAACAGTTAGAACCTTGTTCCCTTGCTTTCACCCACACAGCTCAATGGATAGGTTTGGACCAGTCGTGCATTTAGTACCACAGGAAGAACCTATTATTACTGACTGATCGGAAGAAGTAAACTTATATCTTTTAATGTGAATGAATGACTAGGTGCAGATAAATAGTTCCAGTTTAAACATAGCTTTATTTGTTTATGAATACTTCTATTGAGAATTGGATTTACATTTTTACTATCTTAAAAAATCATTTTACTCCCACTTCCAAATCCAACACGCTTTCCTGTTGCAAAGCACATGAGCACATACATATTATAAGAGAAGGGATTCACAATGACATACAAAATGCCATTGTAGGGCACATGGCATTATGGTGGACATGAACAGGAACGCGCTGAGTTAAGCTGGTCATGACATCCCACATCGCTGAATTTCAACGTTTTTTTGTTGTTGCGTTAAATCTGTACAATTTAGCTGTACCTTAACTAAGGTTTTTTCAGTGAATATAAAAAATAGTGAGTACGTGGTGGGATGAACACTCCCTACAAAATTATATTGATGTAGGGGGGATACCTCGAGGGTTGAGGATGCTTACTATCCCCTCATTTGAAGAGCAAGATCCAGAGATGTTGAAGGAATGGGGCGATGCCACTAATAGCTGCTCCAAAACCTTTCTGAAATTGTTGGTGAAATACGCTGGTGGTGATCGTGAGAAGATACTGCCAAAAATGGCAGCCATAGAAGCGAAATTGAAACTCATATCTGATAGCGAGGCAGGAAAGAAATTGAGAATGAATATGGAGAAAAATCTTTTAAACCATGACGAAGAAATCAAACTAAGAAAACAACAAAAGTTTCTATGCGATAAAGAGGACTATGAAAATGGCCGGGTGTATACATTTGCGACAAACAGCCATGTGCAAACCCACAGGACCAACTCAAGACAGTGAGTGCATGCGAAGCGATACTCCGTCAACTTCTGAATCAGAAGAAATGCGTCTGCTATGTCAAGACGGCAGTGCACTAAAACAAGGAAGAGGAGGAAATTCTACACAGGGACGAGGAATAGGTGGACGAAAAAACAAGGAGGGGGCAGAGGGGCAGGAAATGCGGCGAACAGCACATCGGGCGGATTGCTACGCTCTGGCAAGTAGACAATTCCATTGCAGAGAAGAATAGCCAGATGAAGATCATACATATATCTGACCATACCGTTACTGATAACCAACAAAGAGATTTGAGTCTGGGCCTAAGCGTCTGCCCCACGGCACACTATGACTACGTACACACACGTATAGACTTCAACCACTTCATACGGACAGTAAGACTACTAAAGTTTTTTCCAATTAACACCTATTTGAAACCTGTGACATTATCAGCAAAGGGGAGAACTGGCATTATGATAGGGGAGCTTGACACCTTATCTACTCTAGTGGGATTGGAAAAAGGATTGGATGCAGCCACAGAAAATGATCCGATTGACTTTACTACGTTGGTTATTAATACTGACTGGACTAAAAGTCAACTGAAACCCAAGTCCAGATTTAATCCGACAGTTCCATTTGGCAGTAACATAGAGGCATTCCAAATGCTTATCATTGAGGATCTTAAAGACGTACGCAGAAACAAAGAGATGAGTCCTCATGATATGTCGTTGGCTAACAAAATCGCCCTTCAGGAACTACATGATTTACCTGATTGTATCATTAAGCCTTCGGACAAAGGATGTAATATAGTAATAATGAATAAGTGTGATTACATCAAAGAAGCCCACGAACATCTCAGTGATGCCAAATGGTACAAAAGAATCACTTCAAACCCCATCCAAGACCTTGAAAAAAAGGTGAAAGCATCCATAATGGAATGGGATTATAAGGGCATTCTTGTAGAAGAAGATTGCAGATTTCTTTTTACCACCAATTCCATTACGCCCACCATTTATTTTCTCCCAAAGATACACATGAACTTTACCAAACCTCCAGGCAGACCCATCGTGACATTGGCTGGTTCTCTCCTTGAAAATATGTCAAAATATATCGATGATGTACTTTTCCCGTTTCTTTCCTCTCTTCCTTCTTACTTAAGGGATACCACTGACTTTCTCACTCACATAGATGACAGGGAAACTAATTACATCTTGGCGACCATGAATGTTGTATCTTTATACACATCTATAGTACATGATTTTGGCAAAAGGGCTTGTGAACATTACCTTAACACAAGGTCCCTCGATTATCTATAACACACAGAAATGGTTCTCGAGTTGATAGATCTTTGTCTCACCAATAATGTGTTCATGTGTAATGATAAATACTTTAGACAGCTACAGGGCACCGCCATGCGCACGACATTCATGCCTGCCTATGCCAATCTGACCATGGGGTTCTGGGAGAAATGTGACGTATGGACAGAGCAAAATGAAGCTATAACGGAAAATATCGTAATATGGCTCCAATATATTGATGACCTCTTTATCATCTGGAAAGGGACAGAGCGAGAATGGATAGATTTTATGAAGTTGCTCAATGTCAACAATAAAAATTTAAGATTCACTGAAACACACCGTTGCACTTTCATCACCTTCTCAATGTCACCTTGAGAGTTGTGGATCACAAATTCACTAGTGAGTGACATAGGAAACCTACAGGGTCAAATGCACCACTCCATCCGATGAGCGGGCATCCCAAGAATTTAATATGGTGTGTCCCATATGGGGAATTTGTTAGACTTCGGAGGAATTGCTCCACTTTGGAAGCCTTTGATAAAGAGAGTAAAATAAGCTTGGGGATTCCAACAACAGTCTTACCCCAAGAGAGTCTCCTTACAGTATCAAGCACAACCAAGAAGACTGACGATGAGAAAGCAGCTACACGTCTCATACGTATGCTCAGCACTTAGGCCCAATCCATTAGACATATACTCAGACATTGGAAGATTATGTTGGCTGACATTGATTTATTCAACGGACTGAATGCTAATCCAGATATCAGTTTTAGAAGGAATCGTTCCATCAAGGATACACTTGTAAACAGCTTCATGAAACAAGAAAGAAATTAAGTAAACAGGACGTGGCTCCATGACCAGAGAAAGGGTTTTTCGAAGTGCACTAGATGCAGGATTTGCCAATATGCATCTAACTATTGTTCTTTTATACATCCAGTACAGGGACCAAACATTCCCATAGTCAATAAAATTACATGCAAGTCTGACTACGTGGTGTATGTCCTGAGATGCAAATGCAATAAATTGTTTGTTGGCAACACCCAAGTGCAAGTTAAGTCTACATACAGCAACATGTAAGAGCAATATTCAAGAACGATACCATCTATCCGATGGCTAAGCATTTTGCTGACTTTCGCAAAGGCACATTTGTGGGTTTCAGCTTCTTTGGTATCCATGGTATTGACATTGGGCAACGAGGAGGAGACAGAGAATTTGCCCTTAGACAACAAGAAACACTATGCATCCTGGAATTTGAGAGAAAATATCCTAATGGACACAATATTGATGACGAGATGTACACATTTCTGGGACCATGATATAGCCATGATTGCACTGTTGTTGGTGTCGCCTTACAATTTGTAATTCTTCCTTTGTTGTTGAGTATGTTGCTTTCCATTAATATTGGTGCTTATTCATGTCTTCTCCCTTCTCTTATTTCACCTACAAGTGATTTTGTTTTTCTTTTCATTTGATTTTGTTACCAATATTTGTTTGCCTTCTATCTATGTACATTTTTTCTTCTCAGTCTTATTTTAGAGATATCACTGATACTATTATGGTTGAGTGTACAGGGGTTTCTTTCTTTTTTAGCATTAGGGTAAACTTTTTCCCGGGCACTGGTTTTGATTGGGTTGCTTTCTTCTCTTTACCTTTTTCTTTTTTCTCTTTCTTTCCATTCTTCTTGCGTTATTTTTCCTATTGCATAGCAACAGGAGTTTGATTGTGGTTACACATCTGCATTGTGATCCCTGTATTGGGCTAAATGATTGGGCGTTTCATTTTTGCTGTGTCACGGATGGAATGGACAGTGACTCTTATCAGATCTGGTTTAGCTCAGTATATGACAATATGCCTTGCTTTGCACTGCTTTTGGCAGCTAGCTATAGGTCCATGCACTATGCACTTCACAGTCAATATGATGGTTTTCTGACAGCATGCGCTCCCACTGTCATGTTATTCCAGCGATTATGCAGTAGTATTGTATCATTGAAATGGTAGATGTGCCCTTGTGATTTCGATACAGCAATGCATTAGCACTTTATTATTATGCGGCGTGTTGCACAGCACTATGCACTTTAGAGGAGCATTTGTATCAGGAGCATGCCCCGTTGCGAACCAGTTTAGCTAGCTATAGGCTCATGCACTTTGCATTGTATTGCACGTGCGTTGGTTGAATTACAGCTGACTATGCCATTTTGTTCTCATAGTGGATATGCACCAGTCCGTTATCTTCATAATGTATGTACTGTTTAATGATGGGTGCTTAACAGTTGTTATCGGTGTTGTATTCGTTTTGGTAACGGTATTGCACTAGCACTTTATTTCTGTGCTGTATGGTACATAGCATTTTGTATATGAGAGAAACATGCACATTGGGAGGAATTACCAACTGTGATGCTCCAGTCATTTGCATAGGAGGGCAATAGCCCCCCTTGGATCTACTCAGAGACCGTATCGCACTGCATGCGGCACTGCACTATGCGCCTTACCAACATGTTGGTCCCTAGACTGCAGCAGCCAGCTCAGATGCTTTCTGCACACAAAGTCACAGCACTGAGAGATGCCTTACCGCATGTAGCTACTTGAGATGCCACACTTTTTGAGGCTTTATGGTTTAGCGGGACAGTCATCGTACATACACTTGTATAATTGTGGGTAATGCATCTTACCATGTGCATGAAGCCATGGGGGGGGGGTAACATCTCTCGTTGCAGGGTAAATACATAGAAATGTATATGCTCCGATGTGCTCCATCCTAAAGAACATTGCAAAACTAAAACCACACGTGAGCTTGGAAATGTATGGACCCACGGTTTACCAGCACGGGGCACATAAAATATGGCTGACAGTGAAATCTCCATTGCAGTATTCCATCCACTATGTTTACAATCTCTTTCACCTGTTACTCCTCCCTTAAATACTCATTGGTTGAATGGGTAGTTGATGTGATCAAGTGATGAGCAAGTTGCAAAACACGTTATGTTGCCGAACGTTCAGGTTTTACTGTCTGCGGGAACGCCATATGCTGATGACTTTTAAAATGTCTTGGATGCGTTAATAAAGGCAGTTTGCTTACAATTGGACTCCGACGGTTTGATGGTGAAAGTCGAGGCTTCGAAGGGTGCAACTTAACGTCTGTTGTTCCATCAGCAGAATTCAAACATAAATATATATATTCTCAATGAAAAAACGATGTTAAAGGGATGTTATGGTTACAAGTAGAACCGAAAACCCCCAGAAATTCACCAGTTATGGTAAGCTAAGCAACCATAACTCGAGCCACCACTGTGCACTGCTAAGACTAACACCCAGGACATGAAAGATGACATCACAAATGTTATTGATGGCATCACCGATGTCATCACATATCTGGGCCACTTGGTTTTGTTTACTGACCTGATTAGGCTTGTTTTTTGTTTTTACTGACTGAGAATTTCCAAAATTTAAATGGTGCTATGTATCTACACATTAACCTTTTTCTATGTTTTTAAAGTACTTTCCTTAGAGTTTAATCTGAGCTCATAATGCATATACATGGGGCAATAAGCACGCCTCAAACACACAATTAATTTGTGTACATGAAGATTAACTCTGTTGCTGTCATTTTTTGGTGCTGTTGTTTCTTTCTTCCTTACTTTAGTTTCCCTGTATGTGCCTCTAATTTGTATGCATTGTGCATATTTATATGTATTTTCTCCTACTAACACAAGTGTGTGGTAAGTTTTCAGTTGTTGCCTATTTATTCCATGTGTAACCTTACTAAAAACTCTGATAAGGTAGTATTTATTATTTTACTATCGAAAATTGCCAGATTAAAAAAATTGTACTGCAATCATTGCCTATATGTATGTATGATTAGGTTCCTCTACTAACAACAACACTAGAATATAATGATTTGTTTACATGAGTACATTCATTAATACATTAAGTAGTTCTTGATACTTCTCCCAATCACCACAAACATCTTGTTTCCAACATTATAAACTCAACCCCTTTTAGGGAATGTTTATTAAAATGAATTTAATATGTGATGTCATCAGTGACATTTGTGATGTCATCTTTCATGTCCTGGGTGTTAGTCTTAGCCGTGCAGGGTGGTGGAACGAGTTTTGGTTGCTTAGCTTACCATAACTGGTGAATTTCCGGGGTTTTTTGGTTTTACTTGTAACCATAACGTCCCTTTAACACATTTTTTTTCAGTGAATTCCATAGGTTTTTATTAGTGCAACTTAACCATAACATCCCTTTAACAACGTTTTTTCAGTGAATTTCATGGGTTTTTACCAGTACACTCTAATTTCCTACAACTTACTAATATCATACTTACCCCAATATAGCAACATTTTTGTCCAGTTTACAAAGTTTCACCTTAAAACTCTGCAATTCCCCACCTTACAGCATAATTTTTAACACTTCTATACCCTTTTAGCAACTTTTTCCACTGTTTTTGCGTTAGTCGACGTTCGTGAATGTCTGACAACATCGCAGACTTTTCGGACAGCGTCATGTGGCCACGCGTGGAATGATGTCATGTCTGCGCTTCGCGAACAGTTCAGAACTACATTTTTCAGCTCATCTTGGAACTTTGGAGTTCAAAATGTACCCCTGCACAGCTCCTACACCTATTCTTACTCCTTATCCATTAACAGTCTAGCACACAGCACATACTTGGAAGAATATTAGCAAAACTGCTATTTATCTTAAATATGGCATTAGCTATTGCCATCCCTCCTCTCCAAGAGCCACCGGCACCACCACAACCAGCTGGAGGACCTACACAACGAAGAAGCGCAGTACTTCAAAAGACAATGCGGAGGACCATGAAGATGAGGTAGAAGAAGTGCCTACCTCTAACACCCAGAGGGAATCAGAGCTTTACCACTGTTGAGAATTTACCAAAGGCTAAAACGACCAAAGTGAAAAACCCCATCAGTCGCGGACTACCTGGACAGTACTCCTACGGTACCACCTCTATGCACCGCCACACCAAATCCAACCACTGCAGTGCTCTCAGAAAGGTTGTTCCTTTCCTAGCAAGTAGTAGGCTGTCTTCCTCAACCAACACTTTAACCACAAACCCTACTACTGTGGGACACAAAATCCCACCAGCTACCTTGCAAGCGATAAGAGGCTGTTGGACCATATCCTTCGAAGACAACAGTACTACGTATGTACTGCAACACACCACTCTGTAGGGGGGAGCAATTTCAAAGTGCTTTTGAAGCTGCAATCAAGCAGCACAAGAAACACTGCCCCCTACCTTAGATGTAACACACGTGCAACCTCTTTCCCTGTCCACCTGCCCTTCCATATTTGTGGTTGGTGCCTCACACCTCATTTCCGACACCACCTTACTTTCTGACCTCTCATGTAAAACAAGAAAAAAAATATCAAACACCAAAAAAAGGTTCCTTTAGGAACCACCTTTCATAGTAAAAAAAATAGAACTAAAACAAAATATCTTATAGACTCCATCTACTTTACATTTATCAGTAAAGTAGTTAAACTTAATAAGATTCTCCAACATTTCCATTAGCTTTTTGTGTTATGCAATAATGGACAATTGTATACTAGAGAAAAATATAAAAGGACAAACAATTTTCTGTCCCAAATACTTTTCTCTAGCATACAATAAGGACCATAATTGATGGCCCTTTATAACTGTCTCCACAGCCCCCTTTCTAAGCTGTGGATCATTAAAAGACCCAGATGGCACGTCCATACCATCGCACAGGGCAGCCCTTCTACCCTTTTTAATTTTATGTTTGTAACACTCCCTCAATCCCTGCTTTCAAACAGCCACACATCCATCCACCAATCACTTCCAAATACTGTACATATAAGCCTATGACCATATTAAGCTTCCACACACCAACTGCCACTTAACAATCTTCTACAAATCTTTTTCATCTGCATTTCCCTTACTTATACAAAATAATTTACACAGTGCTCCTGTAAATGCACATATGCATTGTGCAGTTTAAGAATTGCAGAAATAGAAGTGGCTGTAAGGATGGGCAAGTGCTCATGAGAACCCAGGAGGGAAATGCCAAGGGATGCCAAGGTGGGACGCCACTGGCTAACTACTGGAGCAGAGTCCCAAGGGTGGGATACATCTTAACCGTAACATCCCTTTAACAAAGATTTTTCTGTCAATTGAATAGGTTTTTATAAGCAAAAATGTTTCATGGTGTTACATCACTGTATATACGTTATTAATAATTCCTTTTTTCATATATATCAAAGAACTAGAACTCTTGTTTAAGAAACATGCTTTTTGCAACACATACTTATGTCTATAGTTATCAGCAGCGCATGCTGGTGATGCAAATCATCGTTAAATTGCCTATGGCAATAAGGCTCAACCATGGCCCCAGCTCAACCAAACCACCCCTATTATTCACTGCACCTACCCTGCATTTTAGATGAGTGTCCACTATACCCTATTAATGTAACCAATGGCTTATGCTCATGACTTGCAGCTATGGCCAGTCACCAAAGCCATGGGCTTCGGCCATGCCGCATTCCCTAATAAGAAAATCAGAGTACACATTTGCGTTTGCGGAGGGCCAGGCCCACTACCCAGACACCAAATGTTATATCACTAGTTTTTCTACTTACATTCCTACACGTTGGAAAAATAAAACACAAGACATATTTCCAAAAACATGCTTTCAGGTCCTTGCTAATGCTTGTCGCGCAAGTTTGTTGTAATGTAGTCGACCATTTCAGGCTGTAACCGTAAGCAGATTTTCTTTTTCCCATTCAAACCTACCGCTTCATCCATGCTGCATGCCCCAATAAGCAAATTACAGTACACATTTCTCCTTGCTGACGGCTAGTCCCATTTCCCAGACACCAATGTTATGTCACTGTGTTGTGTACTTACATTTTCACACTTTCAAAAAAAGAAAACACAGGACATATTTGCAAAACCATGCTTTCAAGTTCTTGCGGATCCTCCTCGTGCATATTTACTGCAATCCCATCGAGCACTACAGCCTGTACCGACAAGCAGATTTTATTTCTTCCCATTCAAACCTATCCCTATTTCGAAAAACTTTAACACATAGCTGGTTCCTGGCATCCATGCCCACTTTAACCCCATTGCTGGTCCCTCGTGGTCATGGCCAGTAGCCAGATTGTCCGTGTCATAGCAATGACCCGGACAATCTGGCCATTGCCCATGGCCACAGATGATACCTCAGTCACCAAAAGTATATCACTATTTTTTGTACCTACATTGTGACACTTTTCAAAAAATAAAACAGACACATTTGCAAAACCATGCGTTGAGGTCCTTTCCAGTTCTCCTTACACGAGGTTTGCTGCAAATCCACCCTTGTTTTATTCTTTGAAAAGTGCCAAAATATAAGTACATAAAAATAGTTATATAACTTAGCCCCACTTGACAAAATCCATTCAGGTTGGGTCCATTCAGAGTTATATGCCATCTAAAAATGTTGAGACCCCTTCTCATTTTGCCCCCTCTTGACAAAATCCCATCAAACCTTGCAAAAACATTTGTATCTAGGTCTAAAATCTTTTTGCAAATAAATATTTATGAAGATTCGTCAGATGGCACCACATTTATAAGCCTTTAAAATATTTTGGGACCCCCCCTCTAATTTTGTTTACTTGACAAAACAGCACCAAACTTTGCAGAACTATTCACTGTCAGGTCTAGAATGGAATCTGAGTTTTCATACAGTTTCATTGCAGCGGCTTTCGAGAACAAGACCATCCGTTGATGACTACGACTCAGGTCTCGACAAACTTTGTCTGTGACCTATCTTAGCCTTGGCCCTGTACAGTAGGGAGAGCGGGGGGAGGTTCATATTCCATCTAAATATTGCATATTGTCCTATACTCCCTTGTATTCTGCCAGGCTACCATCTTTAAACACTATGGAAAATACTCCATTTAAGTTCTGTCCTTCCTGCAATAGGAAGTTTCCCTGGAAGGACTCACACCGAGTGTGTACCCTTTGCCTCCCTAGCGACCACGACGAAAAACAGTGCAAGTCTTGCAAACTGTTTAGGCCTAAAACTTTAAAAGACTGCAAGACTAAACACTGGGCATACCACGCCATGCAGGCTGAGGCCGCCATGGACGATGAGGGAGCCTCCAGTGATGGCAGTGTCGGCGTCCTAAGTGATGCTGAGGGCGATCGGGGTCCAATGGAATCCCACGTGTGAGCCTCCGACTCCAACAGGCATGCTCGTGGTTCTGCTACAGAGATGACACCCGGAGGCTCAAGCATCTCCGTTACACGCCACACCTAGCACATCCCCCACGTCCGAAAGTCGACCACTTCGTCAACCGATAAGCCGCACGTGGTGTCGAAGTGAAGGTCTGAACATTCCTGTCCTCTGGGCCATCGCGGTCGTAATCACCACATGACGGGCCCCCGAAACACACATCAATGTACGTTTCCGAGACCGTGTAAAAATCTGGGAACTCCTCGGGTTCTGGTGACCGTGCGTTGAAAGACGCGTCAGCGACTCCTGTAAAAAGCTCTAAAATGAGCGACTTAATTAAAAAACACATCCCTGACACCCTACTGAAGGCTACAACATCGAAAAACTCAATATCCTTGACACCCCAAGCCTCAAAATCACAGGATTTTCATACCACTGGGGACACCCTTTCAGGGGAAATGCATCATAAACAGCCCTCTGCTCCAGTGCCTCAACCTACACCTACATCCTCAGTGTTGCCAAGCTCCTCCCAATGGACCCCAGAACTGTTTGATAGGGTCATGAGGAGAATGTCTAGTTTTGTAAATTTCTTTGATCAACACGCAGATCAGCTGCCCAACCTCCAGGGCCCCTCGTGGCAAAGCAGCTAGCAAATAGCCTGATGCCAAAAGAGCCCTCCTGGACGCAACACAGACTGATACCTCGTCCTATCAAGATGTAGGTCAGGACACATTATTATGACACTCAAGGCTCACAAGACCCTGGCTCATTTACAGACCCAGAAGACCAAGGCAAAACAGGGGACTTAGTCCAATACTATGATGCTGACGATGATGATGTAAACATCATCTAATCCCCAGAGCATACCAGCCAACCAGTGGCTAATTTCCCATTGGACAATCAGCTGCAGTACAATGTCTTGCTCTTGAAGGCTGCAGAACACTTTAAGATAGATACCCAGGAAGCTCAAGTCGATGAAGACTTTGCAGAGGACATCCTTGGGGAAGATGTCTGCAGCACAGTTCATCCCTCGGCCCCAATCTGTCCAGAGGTGTATTCAGCCGTCTTTGCTTAATCTGACAAGGGTGGTCAACTCACGCATCAAAAAAGAAATTGGACAAGCCTCATCAGACCCTTTATACATTAGGGGGCAGCTAAAGCGTGACTTTCTAGTAGTCACCACCACGAGAAAGGGAGTAGGAATACCCCTGCCATCTGCCGAAGCCCCTCCTGACAAGGAGAGTAAGAAGATCTACACCCTGGGCAGGAAAGTAGATTCCTCGGCTGCTTGTCAAGTAAGAATAGCTAACAACACTACACTGTTATCCAGCTATAATTGCCACAAGGGGGACGAGCTCACACAACAAATAGACTTGGTTCCAGAGCTCCTAAAGGCACAGCTATTAGACACTATTGCTTAAGGAGGACAAGTAGCAAGCTGCATTCTTTAATATAACTTAGACGCAGCAGACAATGCAGGACTAATTGTGGCAGAAGGTACACTCATCAAACGCCATGCATGGCTCCGTCAATCTTTTTAGGGTGTAGATCTTTTTACTCGCCTTGTCAGGAGGGGCTTCGGCAGAGGCCAAAGGGGTTCCCGCTCAGGTTTTAGCTGCCCCCAATGTATAAAGGGTGTGAGGGGACTGGTCTACACATCTTTTCGATGCACAGGGGTTGACTGCCCATGTCAAATTGGGTGTAAACAGAGAGGGTTGAATACGTCTCTGGACCGATTGCAACAGGGCAATAAATTGAGTTGCCGATTTTCTTCTTTTTTATCCACAAAGTCTTTATCGACTTGGGCTTCTTGGGTGTCTGTTTTGAAGTGTTCTGTAGCCTTTAGGAGCAGATCATTATATTGCAGTTGGTTATCTACCAGGGAGTGAGCCACCGGTGGGTCAGTGTGGTCTGACGTAAACGTCCTCATCATTGTCATAATATTGGTCCAAGTTTCCCATGTCCCCTTGGTCCTCTGGGTCTGTGTAGGAGCCAAGGTCCTGTGAGCCTTCGGGGTGGTCGTCAAAGAAGTTTACAAAACTGGACATTCTCTTCATGACCCTTTCAAATTGTTCTGTGGTCCATTGGGAGGAGCTTGGCAACACAGAGGAAGCAGGAGTAGGTGGAGGTTCTGGGACAGGGGTCTTTTTATGATGCATAGCCCTGAAAGGGTGTCTTGAGGGGTAGTGTAATCCATGCTTTTAGTAGCATGTAACGTTTTAACCTGGTGCGTTGAAGATTTATGGTTTTTTGACGTTCTGGCCTTTAGTAGAGTGTCTGGACCATGTTTTCTTAATTAACTCGCTCAATTTTGAGCTTTTTCCCCCCTAGGCAGTCGATGCGTCTATTGACACCCGGTCGTCGGCATCCGAGGGCTTCCCAGATTTAGGTATGGTGTCGCAAACAGACTTTAACATCTGTTTTGAGGGCCTGTTGTGTGGTGATCGCGACCGCGATGGGCCAGAGGACCAGGAATATTTGGACCTACCCCTCAATGCTGCGTGTGGCTTATGGGTCGACGACGTGGTCGACTTGCGGTTGTGGGGGATGTACTTTGTGTGATGTTACTTGGTAGTGCTTGAACCTATGGGTGTCGTCCCCATAGCAGAACCACCGGCATGATGTTTGTGATGTCATCTTTGATGTCCTGGGTGTTAGTCTTAGCAATGCGCATAGATGGTGCGATTTATGGTTGCTTAGCTTACCACAATGGGGGAATGAGCAGTGTTTTATGGTTTCACTGTGAAGTATAACATTCCTTTAACAAAGTTTTTTTACTGAATGTACATATATATATATGGTAGGTGTTAAGATGGATTTCTGAACTCTGTCCTGAAGGGGGGAAGAGGTTCAGAAGGCCAGCCTAGTTTCTTGGAACAGGTAACCTCTGGACAAGCAGAGCAATCAGGGTAACGATGGCGGCGGTCAAGACTAGGTCTCAAGAGGGGTGAGGGTGACTGAAAGGCCGCAATGAGCACACAAAGCAAGGACGCTTACAAATTACTCCAGACAGGTGTTCTATTAAAAATATAGACACATTTATTACAAGGCCTTTGTGACATCGACCATAGTAAAGAATCACAGTAAAACTCCAATAAACCAACACATCACGATCAATACAATATATATACAAGACCAAGGGGTCTAAAGAGTTAGAAGCACGAAATATGCAGACCACCTAGATGGGGAGGAAAACAGGCAGTGCAAGTAATCGTTAGACCCAGTTCGACATCAGAGGCCACCTAACTAGAAGGAAGTCTGAGCCCTACGAAGAGTGGAGCCTTGTGCTCAAAAGTACCTGCACACGCGGGTGCCAATGGGCAAAGGGGAGTCTCTTCAGGGAAATCAGGCAGTTCAGAGAGGTGAACAAAACAATGATGAACAGATCCCTGCTACTCAAGCGCGACCTCCACTTGTGGGCAGGAGCAGGGCACGAGTGCGGAAAAGGGTTGCTGTTTACGACAGCGATGGAGAGCCACAGGCTCCTGCGGGAGGGCTACCGGTTAGGGTATTGACTACTCACCGGTCCCCGATGCAGGCAGACCCAGGCTTCTCCGGTTCCGTTTCGGTACTGGCAGGTTCAGATGTGATCAGCAGGATGTCTCGACGCCGTGTAGATTCCGCGACAGCAGGAGTCAGGGTCGAGGGTGTCCCAAATGCAGCGAACACGCACAGGTTTGTTACCACAGCAGTGCAACTCGGCAACCGCGTGTATTCCGGTCCCAAAGCACATGTCTCACTTCAGACCTGGGAACGCCAAGTGTACGAACCGTGTGAGAGTGCTGAGGACTCGGAATTTAGCAGCAGCCAGACGGCGGTGACAGACCAAGGTTCCTGTGTAGGCTGGTCAGTCCACTGGATGGCCCAGGGACGCTTCCGAAGGCTTACGTACAGGATTTGGTGAAGATGCCGAGAATAGTTGTTCCCACTATTCTAAAGGGTCGAAGCGCCTTTGCAGACCTTCTCGTTCGATCAGAGGTCTCGCAGGACGACAGCAGTGCAGGGTGCCAAACCTTCAGCAGGTCACCAGCGATTCCTCGACTCGGCTTCTTAGTTGCAGGATACTTGGCTCCTTATCCTTTGTTCGTGAGAACTCAGGAGATTGACATGGTAGTGGGGTTTTCAGCCTCCTCTTATCCAGAGTTCCCTTCGCGCCAAAACGGAGAGGGCCCAATGGGAGATCCGCTCACAAACACTCACACCATACGTGGACCTATCACGGACCACGGTGGTCCCAGGCATTCAGGACACTCTAGACTCTCTGGCACCCAGGATGTGTATTGGGAACAGACATCCCAGCCCACATCCTGGAGGCACCCACAAGGCATTCAGAAGCCCGCGAAAGCATTGGGTTTCGTGGGAAAGTGCATGACCAAATAAGGACTGCCCCGGATCGGCTCGACCTGGGGGAAGGTGAAGGGGCAAGACGGTCAGCGGATAGGACAAAGAACCTCGTCGCATGGCCATTTTGGAGGCCAGGCCACCCATTTGGGACAAATGCAGGAAGTGCGGTTAACATGGCAAAAAAGGGTTCAAAACACAAAGCAACGATAGCTGCCACCAGTCCCGTCCGTGACACATTTGCACATTTCATGATAAGTCCAGCAAGAGTTTCTAGGGCCTTTGGAATGACTAGAGACCCAAGAGCGCAGTAATGTAAGTTACAGTGCACTCTTGTTTCATGTTGCTCAAAAGCTGCAACATGAGGAAAGAACTAAGGGAGACAAAGTCTCCCGGTACTGACTGTCTTAAGGGCATGTCAGTTTCCCCGTAAGAATGGAGCGAAAGCCCAGAGGAGTGTGGCGGAAGGCTGCCCTTCTCTGGCAAAGTCTAGATCAGGGTGTAAAACAACAGCAAAACGTTTGGGGGTTGCCACATGGAAGGAAAATTACCTACAAATATGAAATCTTTCCTAACAGTAGGGAACGAAAACAATGCAATGTCGTCAATAATGTCATCAGTGACATTTGAGATAACATCTTTCATGGTCTGGGTGTTAGGGTTAGCACTGCATAGGGGCGGTGGCAGGTTTGGGGGTTTAGGTTACCATAACTGTCGAATTTCAGGGGTTTTTCGGTTTTAATTGGGACCATAAAGGGGAGGGTAAAATTATTTTTTTAGTGAACTGCCCAGGTTTTTGGTAGGGCAACTTGACCATAACGTCCCCTCAACAAAGATTTTCTGGAGTGAATTTTACAAGTTTTTGGGAGGGCAACTTAACCATAATGTCCCCTCAACAAAGTTTTTTTGTAGTGAATTTTACAGGTTTTTGGGAGGGCAACTTAACCATAACGTCCCCTTAACAAAGTTTTTTTTGTAGTGTATTGTACAGGTTTTTGATGGGGAACTTAATCATGACAGTGTGTCAATGAAGGTGTTGTGTGGAATATACACTGGATGTTGTGATTTTGGGAGATATGTAGTATAATCTACATACTTGATATACATTTAACATAGAACATACAGAACCACCTCCCTATTGATAATAGAAAGGGACTGACTGAGCACCTGTTTGCAGACTGGGGCGGACAGGAGCAACATTACCCAAAGAGGCGGGGGGAATCTGAAAATGTACTATTGTCTTACACAAAAGTGTACAACGTAGAAGAAGGACATAAAGATATTATAAGTAGTTATAAGTAAATATGGAACCCTGAAGATGTGAAAAGAAAAGAACACATTTAATAACCATGTAGAATGACATGGAATGACATGGATGGTACCGTAAAAAAGAAAAGGATGCCTCCATCGTATTCACTGCACAGAAACACGACAGTCTGGAGCGACCGTGGACGGACGCAGTAGGATGAAGGGAGATTACATCAAAAGAGTGAGTCGAGGTCATTTTTTTGTATGTGTGTGTGTTTTTTTTTGGTATTTGGTGCAGAAATAATTTCTTTCTGTTGTTTTGACTCAGAAATGGCTAGTACTTTGGAGTGGCTGGAGGAGTACTTTCCACATGGGGAAATGTCTGAAGACAGGGACAATAACAGTACACATTGCTCTGCATATGCAAAATAATGACCAGAATTGTATAGGCATTTAACATATGTATATTTTTTTTTTAACAGACCAGGAAAGAGAAGACGAAAGGCCAACAAACGAGACATAAGAAGATAGGATAAAAAGGATTGAACAGAAAATGGACATATTTTTGAATGAGAATTTTAAAAGTTTACAGGAGTTTGTGGAGGACTGTGTGAGAGGGAAAGTTCGTTATCATTGCCCCACCTGTACCTGCCCCGCTTCTCCATTCCGTAGTGAACCTTCCCCAAACCTTCAAGAGGAAAATAGACGTTTTGACAAAATATCTGTCCCTTCTTCCCCTCACAAATCTTCTCCTCATAACCAGCCTGTGTTGAATCCTAATTCCCCCATATTTGTGTCAGTGCCTGCTTCCCCCGCTATTTCTTTGGAGTGAAGTGTGTGTGTGTGTGTGTGTGTGTGTGTGTGTGTGTGTGTGTGTGTGTGTGTGTGTGTTTGGAATGTTTTTGTACAGTACTTGTAGTGAAATAGTGTGAGTAAAAAAAATATTTTTTAAAAAGACGTACAATGTTCACGAACAATGCGCCTGTTCGACCTATCCGTAAGGAATGGAATGTGGGTGCTGTAAAGGCAGCACACCTACCCTTACTAATGTCAAGTAAGATGGACTTGATGTTTGACCACACCATCTGTTGAAGTTGTGCGTACATAAACAGAAAGGGGCGTCCTAAGGACATTATACCTCGCTGTACCGCTTGTAAACGAGATGAAACATGTTGGGACAACTTGACACACAGAGGACTTTTCTGCACAAGGTGGGATTTAACCCCATGAACCACTGCACTTTCCATGCATTATGCTGCTAATTGATCTGAAAGAATATAAGGGGATCTAACCCGTTTATTGTGGAAGACTAATCACACATATAATAGGGGTACTAGAAGAATTCAAGACTAATAGCCTTGATTTGAAAAAAGTCTCAGGGAGACCGAAACACGTGTCATCATTCAAAGGGCACTTCAAAATAAAGAAACCTTTTCGATAATTGGGCGCAGTCTCCTTCCGGGTTATTCATAATTTTACTTATGTTCGTAGAACACACCAGATGTCAGGGATGGCTGTAAATGAGCAAAATGGGAGTGTATGAAGGACAGTATACCTGTCCGTATCGGGCGCAGCCAAAATGGTGCCGTCCGTAGAACAGGCGCGGTGGCCGGCAAGTTCGTAGGCAAACAAAATGGAGTTGTCCTAAGAACACTGGAACTGTCCTTACAGTAAACATAGCATGTATGCACATGCGCAGTACAACCGTAAGCATAGCGAACATCACGCCTGTCCCTAACTGTCCGTCTCACTTGTGTCGCACTTTGAATTAGTTTGAGAACCCGAACACTGTCCGGGGGACACTTGCGCGCATGCGCACGTTTGATACTCTGCATTTGCTGTCCAGTGGACTCCCATTTCTGGCGTGGATGTGTTCAGGACGTCATCATGTACCCGCACCCACGCTGAGCGTGTGGACTAATTTGCGCAGTTTGTGTGCTTCCGCAACAGTCCAAAAGAACTTGTAGACACAAGGCAAAGTATTGTAGAGAGTAAAAATATAAATTCACATATCTCAGAAAATAGCTGACTGAAGGACTTGGTGTGCACAATTTTTGTACCGCTTTGCAGTGATGAAGACAGTCACGAGGCACACCCCTACAAATGGCCACACCCCCAAGTGCATCTTCATTGTCCTTCTAGCTATAGCAGATTGAGGTGTACTGCCTTTACTGCTATAGTGACCAGAAGGACACTAATCGGTATGGCTTCCATGGCTGCTGTTTGTTCATTAGCCTCTACACCACCCCCAAACCCGCCACCACCACCTCCTCCCCAAGGGCCTACAGAGAGATATATGGGTGAGGATGTAGAGAGCGAGGAAGATGAGGAGGAAGAGAATGAAGTGGAGGAACTTTGCACTAGGAGCACTCGCCGGGAGTCTTGGGTGTGGCGGTTGTTTTCCGTTTATGGGAACGTACCAAAACCACATGCAAACTTGTTGAAGTGTAACCAGTGCGAGGTGGTGCTGAGTCACGGAAGAGTAGTTCGTACAGCTTTGGTACGACAACCATGAAGCGACACCTCACTTCGTTCCACACTGCGGACTTTCGCAAGGTAGTGCCATGTGAAGAGTGTAGTCGATTGAGTTCCTCCACAGCATCCTCTGTGTCCGATCCTCCCACCACAAGAGACACTCCTGTGGGGGAGCGCCTCCCTCCAGCTGCCTCACAAGCCATTCGCAATGTTGTTGACCCTTACCTTTCAAAGGTGACAATAGTGTGTAAGTATTGTGACGCAGTACTCTGCAGGGGGGAGAGTTTTCGAAGTGCTTTTGAGGCTACGGTCACAGAGCACCAGAAGATCTGCTCCTTAGCTAAATAAAGCTCACCCTATATCTTTCTCTGTTCACTTGCCCTTTCTTATCCCCGTGGCTGGTGTCCCTTCCTTACCCTCCTTTGGCCTCTTTTCCTAGTGTGTTGTGTGCTATGAAGCAATAAACGTGAAAACAACAATTACAGAAAAGGCTCTTTTCAGAGCCGCCTTTCTCAGTTTAAAGATAGAACTATGAATTGACGGTCGTAGACCCCCACGGAGTGGTGGAAAAGTTTGCGGACAGTCGTAGGGGAAAAAAGGGAGGGTGCAAGCGGAGCAAACACAATGAAGTGTACACTGGGAGTAAGTAGTGGCTCTGAAAAGCGCCTTTTGGTGGTGTGTTGTGTGGGTCAAAAACTGGATTGGAGAAAACAGATTGTCAGATAGGTTAGTGTGACTTCAAAAGAGGTTGCAATGTACAAAAAAAAGCTGATTGCCAGCATATGTGAGGTGGACTCCATCTCTGCGAAAAATGAAAGAGCTGCGAAACAAAATGTTTTCATTGTGGAAGGAGGACATTCCAACATCTCTTAAAAAGGCACAAACAGCCTTATTCACATTGCGTCTCGCTTTCTCCGTTTGTGGACCAAAAGCAGAAGAACGCAGCCATATTTGTCTTCGTGCAATATGGGAAAAAAGTATTTGACAATTTGGAAACATGTCCGTGAGCTTCGCAAGTCCATGAAGAAATTCCAGAGACATGGCCTAAACTGTTTCCTCCGCAATGAATGATAAGTATATCTGGAGGACGCTCTGTCAGTAAAGTAACACACAGAGATACCAGGTCCAGCCACGCACGCCATGCCAGTGCACTTCCACATCAGGAAATCCGAGATCTGCAGATGAACTGCAGCTTTCTGCATGCACCTTCAACCAATGTATCCATGAGTCTCCCAAGATCCAGGTAATCTGTTTTCGAGCCTGGAAAGCCATGGCTGTGTGGTCTCCTATGAGGGAGAAGACGCTCTTACTAAAGTGCGCCGTTCAGAACACACCTACTGAACTTTATGGACCAATCCGTAGCTCCGCTCATTCTCATTTGCATGCGTCTCCACCCCTGAATTCCCATTGGTGATATGCGCTGGCTGCTAAGTACCGCCATGTTTGCTGACATGTATAGGATCACAGCGTGACGACAGTACATTAAAGTGTTATTCCCCCTTTTCCCCTTTAAGGTGGGCTCTGAAAAGAGCGTTTTTTAAAAAACTTTTGGCCAGATACCGTACAGACATCTTTTATTTTATTTCTTTTTTTGTATTTTTCTGTCCTTGCTTTACTCCTACAACCATTACAGAACCTTCTCTAAAGCAAGCCTTACGTTCCAAAAGAACATCGCATTTCCCAAAGAAGATAGTGCAACACCATCTGCTTCAAAATAATCTGTATTGCTTGAAGCAATGTTATCGTGGCTGCAGAAAAACATCCCAGCTCATAACATGAATGCACGCATGCCTCGATTGATGATACACCTCCCAATAGTTTGAGCTGGACAGAAAACAGAATTGTTGTCCCATTTTACTCTAGGGATTAAAGCAGAAAAATGACTTCCGTTGTTGGGAAGATGGTCATGAGTGCTTCAACTATGTCAAATCTGCCAACAAAGTACGTGAACTCACGTATCCCAAATGGGAAGCACCGTAGTGCAAAATGAACACATGAGGAGTGGTCATAGTACGCATGTCTCTGCAAACATACAGAATTGCCGCAGCATTGGCATCAGTGTCAGTGCTCCACACCACCTCCACCCCTCTCACATCGAAATGGTGTGCCACATGCCTACTCTCGGCATAGTGTTGTAAGCCATGCACAAAAATGTCTCCAAGCACCAAAACCCTGACCCTCTCCACCTCTGCCATCTTCAGTGTACGCACCGTCTTTCGACACAAAAGAGTAATGTGAACATCTGATTGGCTGATGCCTACAGTCCCCTTTCCATGCAGGATTTGCTGTAGAAACCCGTATGTGACACACACTACCCGCGGACAAGCGTTGTGTACATGCGGCACGCAACACTTACCCAGTCCTTCTACCCTTTCCACATCCGTAGCAAATCGAGTCCCTCATTGGACACAACTAAGCAGTCACACAACCATCCACCAAGCACATTGAACATCGGTAATTCTAACTCCGTCATCAACATTGCGCACTTCAAAATTACTGTTGATTCTGAATAGAAGTCGCATATCATTGCAAAGCACCTACCTCACAAGCTATTGTGCAAGTATTGCAAATTTCTACGTACAGCTCCATGTAGGCACACATGCATGAGTATAGAATACAGGTATGTATATTGTAATCAGAGAACATGCGCAACCCTTATGATTTAATTTAGACAAATTAATGCTGCTAAATGTGCATAGGCAATACATACGAACGCTCCCCCTTTTAAGTGCAAGATGTCCGATTTATCATTGACAAACCGCATGACTGCTTACTGTCTTCCGCATAACCTATACACACGTTGCAAGCATGCCTATTTAGGGCAGAACTCAATTTTGTATGTGAAAATGTCGGAGTTGTGTACTGTGTATGGCCTACAGTAATGCTACTTGCAATGTAATCGTATGAGAAAAGTAAGCGCTCCCGATTGCTGTGGTGACATCTCCCTCTGAGGGTCTCCTGATTTCTCCGCATTGTGCTTTTAATTTGCAAGTAGAAAATGTTTTCCCATCTACTACTGTGCCCTATCGCTTACAAACCTCTCTCCTATACATAGAACACTGTAAAAAACAAAGAGGCCGATTCATGGAATAATTAGCGCGGCGCAAGTGGCCAAAAACGTGCGAATCGCAGTGGAATAGCGAAAATCGCAGTGCAAGTGTGAAAATCGCACGAAAAGCAGCGCACATCGATTCATAGAAGGCCGTGCGCGAGAAAACCATCGGATGTGCGATAATAAAGTGCGCGGTGCACGTTAGCGCACAGGCCATCTAACTGCGTGCGCCAGGTCACAGCGAAAATCGCACAGGCCACAGCGAAAATCGCACATAGCGCGGCGCACGCAACAAAAGTAGGCGGAACACGGGGCGTAACACTCCGAATGGAGAACAACTTGCCAAAATGTGGGCGTCACGGGGGAAGTACAGGGTACAAGTGCGCGGAACGCCCACACGCTCGCCTACAACACGTATTCATGGAATAGAATAGGGCAAAAAAGTGCACGCTCAAACCAGCACACAGGCACAAACACAACTGCCACAAGAAAGTAGGCGATAGCGTCTCTGCGCCTGTAAGAAATGTGCGCCAAAAGGTGCGGCAAAAAATAGCACCTATATACTGCCATGATGAATGTCCCATACTGTGGCCCTCCAGGACAAATGACGTGTAAAGGGGTACCCACAAACACGGACACCCGCTGACAAAAAATACGTGTGCGTGTATACCGGGGTGCGCGGGAAGTCTCACACGCGAATTGGCAGGGCATGTGAATTCCAGGGGTTTGCGGGAAGTTCCACACGTGATTTGTCAGGGTACGTGGATTACAGGGGTGTGCGGGAAGTTCCACACGCGATTTGGCCGTGTACGTGGATTCCAGGGGTGCGCGGGAAGTTCCACACGCGATTTGGCTGGGTACGTGGATTTCAGTGGTGCGCGGGAAGTTCCACACGCGATTTGGCCGTGTACGTGGATTTCAGGGGTGCGCGGGAAGTACCACACGTGATTTGGCCGGGTACGTGGATTTCAGGGGTGTGTGGGAAGTTCCACACGCGATTTGTCAGGGTACGTGGATTTCAGGGGTGCGCGGGAAGTTCCACACGCGATTTGGCCGTGTACGTGGATTTCAGGGGTGCGCAGGAAGTCCCACACGCGATTTGGCCGGGTAAGTGGATTTCAGGGGTGCGCGGGAAGTTCCACACGTTATTTGTCAGGGTATGTGGATTTCAGTTGTGCGCGGAAAAATTCTACACGCGATTTGGCTGTGTGCTCCCAGGTATTCCCTGTACACCCTCCACGGCCTCTGCAGGCAGCACACACCACAGGGGACTACCCTGCACACCTGCTCATGTCACCCAGCACCCCACCCCCCAGCATCCAGGGGCACCCTCCACCAGGCCCCCACTCATGTCTCCCACCACCCCCACCCCCAGCCACCATGGGCAGCCCCCACCAGGCCCCCACTCATGTCTCCCACCCACCCCCACCCCCCAGCCACCATGGGCAGCCTCCACCAGGCCCCCACTCATGTCTCCCACCCACCCCCCAGCCACCATGGGCAGCCCCCACTCATGTCCCCTATCACCCCCACCCCCCAGCCACCAGGGGCACCCTCCACCAGGCCCCCACTCATGTCTACCACCACCCCCACCCCCCAGCCACCAGGGGCAGCCCCCACCAGGCCCCCACTCATGTCTCCCACCCCCCAGCCACCATGGGCAGCCCCCACCAGGCCCCCACTCATGTCTCCCACCCACCCCCACCCCCCAGCCACCGTGGGCAGCCCCCACCAGGCCCCCACTCATGTCCCCTATCACCCCCAGCCACCAGGGGCACCCTCCACCAGGCCCCCACTCATGTCTCCCACCACCCCCACCCCCCAGCCACCAGGGGCAGCCTCCACCAGGCCCCCACTCATGTCTCCCACCACTCCCACCCCCCAGCAGTGCAGGGGCACCCTCCACCAGGCCCCCACCCATGTCTCCCACCACCCCCACCCCCCAGCCACCAGGGGCACCCTCCACCAGGCCCCCACTCATGTCCCCCTGCACCCCCACCCCCCAGCATCCAGGGGCACCCTCCACCAGGCCCCCACTCATGGCCCCTATCACCCCCACCCCCCCGCCACCAGGGGCAGCCTCCACCAGGCCCCCACTCATGTCTCCCACCCACCCCCACCCCCCAGCCACCATGGGCAGCCCCCACCAGGCCCCCACTCGTGTCTCCCACCACCCCCACCCCCCAGCAGTGCAGGGATGGCCTCCACCAGGCCCCCACTCATGTCTCCCACCACCCCCACCCCCCAGCAGTGCAGGGGCACCCTCCACCAGGCCCCCACTCATGTCCCCCTGCACCCCCACCCCCCAGCATCCAGGGGCACCCTCCACCAGGCCCCCACTCATGTCCCCCTGCACCCCCACCCCCCAGCATCCAGGGGCACCCTCCACCAGGCCCCCACACATGTCTCCCACCACCCCCACCCCCCAGCAGTGCAGGGGCACCCTCCACCAGGCCCCTACTCATGTCTCCCACCACCCCCACCCCCCAGCCACCAGGGGCACCCTCCACCAGGCCCCCACTCATGTCCCCCTGCACCCAGGTTCTCACAATCACCAACCATGTGCTTAATGGTCAGCCTCTACAGCCAAAAGGCCCTACCAAGTAACCCATTCACCCACATGGAAATGAAAATTACATGTTACACCCCCAACGTACATAAAGCAAATGAACCCATGTCTGTCACACACAATGGTTGCAAATGAATTTGAAAACACCCAACATGACATGCATGAAACCAATGAGATGATACCACACAGTGAAGTATGAAAACAAAAATGTATTAAAAAAATATGAATGCAAATGAAATGAAACAAACTACAATGCAAATGAAAAAAAGAAAAGGTGCATGTCCGTCCCAAAAAATGAAAAACACCAAATCCAAAAAAAATGTACTTCAAAGTCACATTAAAAATGAAATCAATCCGACAGAAAAAAAATAAAATCCAAACACCATTGCTCCATGGAGAAGAAAAAATAAAATTAAAAAATAAAACAATCCAATGAAGAACTATGTACAAAATATCCAAGGGTCCATGAGCCCAACTGAACAAAGGAAACCTACTAAAAACCCTAACAAAAAAGCAACTATATACAAAAAGTGGAGCTGTGTCCGTCGACTCCAAATCATAAGAATAAACAAATGAAACCTAAAACTAAAGAACTATATACAAAGGCGGCGGGCAACTCCAGCGGCTCAGTCCGTAGTGTTACGGGCCAGGGCATCATCAAACTCCTCGTCTATGTCCCGGAGGCGGTCCTGTTCCATGGCCCCGAGGGTCCGCAGGGACGACGCCATCTGCTCCTCCAACCCCCTGCAGATTGCCTCGAGGCACTCAGCCCGCCTCAGGGCCCTCCGCATGGAGTTCTCCGCCCTGACCATCGTGAGCCGCTCCTCTTCCGCCCGCCGCCGCTCCGCACCTATCTGCTGGCCCAACCGCAGCCACACGGAAGACACTCTCTGTCCTGGGTCCTCCTGCCCTTCGGCCGATGCCTGTGCCTCCGATGTTGATGGCCCCGAGCCATGATGCCTCCCACGTTGACTCTGCTGCTGCCTCCGACGCAACTGCCTCTGCCAGCACGACGGCATCCAGGCTGATGGAATCCACCGATGCCGTCGTGCACGTGCCCTGCCTGATGATGCCGGCACATCCTCCATCTGCTGGGGTACAGTTGCTGTGGTGTCCACCCCTGCTTGACCTCCGACTCCCGACTGTGGCAGGGATGGGATCCTCACCGAGCTGGCTGCATAGGTCAGGGCAGGTCCACAGGGGGCCCTGGTGGCATCTGGGCCGGAAGACGGCAAGGAGAATGACTGGCGTATAGCCTCCACAGAGGAGGAGAGGGCCGCCAGATTGGCCGACACATGCAGGAAACCCCCGAACATGGAAGATCCCAATTGGGCCACGTCGGCACGGTGCTCTTCGTGATGATGTGCATGCTCCTCCCGGGAAGCACGCACGTCATCACGAATTGCACCCGCGCACATCGCAACCCCAATCAGGACCTTCTCCATACGGACACGGGTCCCCTCCCGTGTTGTCATCTCGTCGGGGAGTGAGGAGTCCGGTGCCGCGTCCCAGGCCGCAGCTGCCGGGGGAGGTCCAAGAGGCAGAGGTTGGAGTTGGACTCCTCGGCAGCAGAAGGGGCAGCTGGGACCCCACAGGGCCCAACAGGGGAAGATGGCACGGAGTCATCCAGGTTGGTGGGGGGTTTGGTGGAGGAGGAGGCCGTGCAAGCACCAGAGACGGGGTCTGGAGGTGGGGATCCCACTGGTGCTAGTGGTGCAGTGCAGGACCAGGGACAGGAGGCAGCACAGGCCGCCGCGGAGGTGCCTGTGTGCAATCCTGTCCCCGATCCTGTCCCTGCATCATCTTGCACCAGCAGGGATGCCTACGTCCAGACCCGTTTTCAGGCAGGGGATGAGCTGACGTCAACTGGCCTTCCTCTGCCTGCGGACGTGGCTATCCAGGTCCGGGTTGAGCCTGTCCTGGCTGGTGTGGCGTTTCGTCAACGGGCCATGCGAGGTGACCTGCAGTCTTTTCATGGAGAGACTGCACGTCATCTCGAATGGCTCGTTGACCACGTCAGCCTGCTGGGACAGGTCACCCAGGCCGGATTCCTCTGTCTGATGGGGCTTGCTCCGACCCCCTCCTCAACTGGACCCCCTACGCGCCAGTCGTCCTCTGTGCCATCTTCCCACCCATCAGTCACCTGGGTGCCCTGTGGAGCTGCCTCTGACGGTGCGGCCAGGCTGGTGGAGGAGGCATCCCTGCCACAGTCGGACGTCCAGCAGGGGTGGCCACATCTACGACTGCACCCCAGCCAGCGGAGGATGTGCAGGCAGCAGGAGGCAGTGCACGGGTAGAGGCAGAGCAGCAGCAGCAACATGGTGGGAGCCATGAAGGCTCGGGGCCTTCGACATCGGAGGGGCAGGCATTGGCCGGAGGGCAGGAGGACCCAGGACAGAGAGTGTCTTCCGTGTGGCAGCGGTTGGGCCACGCCATAGATGCGGAGCGGCGGCGGGTGGAAGAGGCGCGGCTCACAATGGTCAGGGCGGAGAACTCCATGCGGAGGGCCCTGAGGCGGGCCGAGTGCCTCGAGGCAATCTGCAGGGGGTTGGAGGAGGACACGGCGTCGTCCCTGCGGACCCTTGGGGCCATGGAACAGGACCGCCTCCGGGACATCGAACAGGAGTTCGATGATGCCCTGGCCCGGAACACCACGGAGTGAGCCGCTGGACTTGCCCGCCGCCTTTGTATATAGTTCTTTAGTTTTAGGTTTCCTTTGTTTGTTCTTATGATTTGGAGTCGACGGACACTGCTCCACTTTTTGTATATAGTTGCATTTTAGTTAGGGTTTTTTGTAGGTTTCCTTTGTTCAGTTGGGCTCATGGACCCTTGGAAGTTTTGTACATAGTTCTTCATTGGATTGATTTTATTTTTCATTTGACTTTGGACAACATTTTTTTGGATTAGGATTTGGTGTTTTTATTTTTTTAAACGGACATGCAGCTTATCTTTTTTTCATTGCCATTGTAGTTTGTTTCACTTCTTTTGCATTCTTATTTTTTTTAATACAATTTTGTTTTCATACTTCACTGTGTGGTATCATCTCATTGGTTTCATGCATGTCATGTTGGGTGTTTTCCCATTCAATTGCAATCATTGTGTGTGACGGACATGGGTTCATTAGCTTTATGAACATTGGGGGTGTAACATGTAATTTCCATTTCCATGTGGGTGAATGGGTTACTTGGTAGGGCTTTTTGGCTGTGGAGACTGACCATAACGCACATGATTGGGGATTGTGAGGACCTGGTGGAGGCTGCCCATGGTGGCTGGGGGGTGGGGGTGGTGGGAGACATGAGTGGGGGCCTGGTGGAGGGTGCCCCTGCACTGCTGGGGGGTGGGGGTGGTGGGAGACATGAGTGGGGGCCTGGTGGAGGGTGCCCCTGCACTGCTGGGGGGTGGGGGTGGTGGGAGACATGAGTGGGGGCCTGGTGGAGGGTGCCCCTGCACTGCTGGGGGGTGGGGGTGATAGGGGACATGGGTGGGGGCCTGGTGGAGGGTGCCGCTGGGGGGTGGGGGTGGTGGGAGACATGAGTGGGGGCCTGGTGGAGGGTGCCCCTGGTGGCTGGGGGGTGGGGGTGGTGGGAGACATGAGTGGGGGCCTGTCGGAGGCTGCCCCTGGTGGCTGGGGGGTGGGGGTGGTGGGAGACATGAGTGGGGGCCTGGTGGAGGGTGCCCCTGCACTGCTGGGGGGTGGGGGTGGTGGGAGACATGAGTGGGGGCCTGGTGGAGGGTGCCCCTGCACTGCTGGGGGGTGGGGGTGGTTGGAGACATGAGTGGGGGCCTGGTGGAGGCTGCCCCTGCACTGCTGGGGGCTGGGGGTGATAGGGGACATGGGTGGGGGGCCTGGTGGAGGGTGCCCCTGGTGGCTGGGGGGTGGGGGTGCAGGGGGACATGAGTGGGGGCCTGGTGGAGGGTGCCCCTGGTGGCTGGGGGGTGGGGGTGATAGGGGCCATGGGTGGGGGCCTGGTGGAGGGTGCCCCTGGATGCTGGGGGGTGGGGGTGCAGGGGGACATGAGTGGGGGCCTGGTGGAGGCTGCCCCTGCACTGCTGGGGGGGTGGGGGTGGGGGTGGTGGGAGACATGGGTGGGGGCCTGGTGGAGGGTGCCCCTGGTGGCTGGGTGGTGGGGGTGGTGGGAGACATGAGTGGGGGCCTGGTGGAGGCTGCCCTGGTGGCTGGGGGGTGGGGGTGGTGGGAGACATGAGTGGGGGCCTGGTGGAGGGTGCCCCTGGTGGCTGGGTGGTGGGAGACATGAGTGTGGGCCTGGTGGAGGGTGCCCCTGCACTGCTGGGGGGTGGGGGTGGTGGGAGACATGAGTGTGGGCCTGGTGGAGGGTGCCCCTGCACTGCTGGGGGGTGGGGGTGGTGGGAGACATGAGTGGGGGCCTGGTGGAGGCTGCCCCTGCACTGCTGGGGGGTGGGGGTGGTGGGAGACATGAGTGGGGGCCTGGTGGAGGGTGTCCCTGGTGGCTGGGGGGTGGGGGTGGTGGGAGACATGAGTGGGTGCCTGGTGGAGGCTGCCCCTGCACTGCTGGGGGGTGGGGGTGGTGGGAGACATGCATTGTTGATCAGTAGTGCAAGGTGACATGTGGGTTGGCTGTGGGCATGCCCATGGTGGATGGGCTGCCTGCGGGACATGAGCAGGGGTGCAGGGTAGTCCCCCGTGGTGTGGGCTGCCTGCAGGGGCCGTGGAGGTTGTGGAGCGTACAGCTGGGAGGACCCACACGGCCAATTCACGTGTAGTACTCCCCAGAACCCCTGAAATACACATACCCTGCTGAAATCGCGTGTGGAACTTCCCGCGCACCCATGGAATACACGTACCCTGCTCGCACTGGGCCAATCGCGTGTGGAACTTCCCGCGCACCCCTGAAAGACACGTACCCTGCTGAAATCGCGTGTGGAACTTCCCGCGCACCCCTGAAATACACGCACCCTGCTGGAATCGCATGTGGAACTTCCCGCGCACCCCTGGAATACACATACCCTGCTGAAATCGAGTGTGGTACTTCCCGCGCACCCATGGAATACACGTACCCTGCTCGCACTGGCCCAATCGCGTGTGGAACTTCCCGCGCACCCCTGGAATACACGTACCCTGCTGAAATCGCGTGTGGAACTTCCCGCGCACCCATGGAATACACGTACCCTGCTCGCACTGGGCCAATCGCGTGTGGAACTTCCCGCGCACCCCTGAAATACACGTACCCTGCTGGAATCGCGTGTGGAACTTCCCGCGCACCCCTGGAATACACGTACCCTGCTGAAATCGCGTGTGGTACTTCCCACGCACCCATGGAATACACGTATCCTGCTCGCACTGGCCCAATCGCGTGTGGAACTTCCCCCGCACCCCTGGAATACACGTACCCTGCTGAAATCGTGTGTGGTACTTCCCGCGCACCCATGGAATACACGTACCCTGCTCGCACTGGCCAAATCGCGTGTGGAACTTCCCGCGCACCCCTGAAATACACCTACTCTGCTGTAATCGCGTGTGGAACTTCCCGCGCACCCCTGGAATACACGTACCCTGCTGAAATCGCGTGTGGAACTTCCCGCGCACCCATGGAATACACGTACCCTGCTTGCACGGGGCCAAACGCGTGTGGAACTTCCCGCGCACCCCTGAAATACACGTTCCCCGCTTGGCGTTTGCTGTTTGCCAGCCCGGTGAACTGGTCCAGGGTTAGCGCAGCCCTTTGCGATGATTTAGCGATTTTGATGGCTTTTCCTTGCGCGAGGGCGTTCTTGGGGCGTTACTGGCGCTGCTGCAGGGTCGCTGCGATTCTCTGCGCCACAGCTGGTTTGGGAGCCTAAAATCCATGAATACGCTGTGCGCGGAAATCGGTTTTAGCGCACGTGCCTGGCGCAGACAATCGCACGCGGACACTCGGCGCCAGCCGCTTGCGACACTTTTCTGCGAAATTCTATGAATTACCTTGAAAGCATTTCCATAAACTTAAAATTGTTAGCAATTTTGAAGGACTTTCAAGTACCATATTGCAAATACCATGCAAAGACCGCACAGAGTGAAGTGAAATGCACACATACAGTGGGTTGAATTAGAAAGTAGAATGCTGTGACGAAAGAAGCACAATTAAGGTGTGTAGTATCATCACTGCTGTAAACACACAAAGTAATTGATTTTGTTTTTTGCACCGCAGTGAAGACTACTCTCCTGAGAATCAACAGCATCTACACTGCAGACAACATATCCGAAGAAACCTGGTTATTTTGCAAAAATAAGTAAGTACAGTACTACCTTTATATTGTAACTACTCCTCAAAGAGGCTGTGTGCGTTATTTGTTTAATTTGGGCGCCAAAGCAAACATTGATTTCTAAACCATTCTACCTACAAATATTCATTTATTGAACAAAGAATAACAGGCAGAATGGCTCACAAATACCTGTGTGCTTGGAACTCAAATAACAAACGTAATCCTTAGAAGGTTAGATTTAGAAAATAAGTTGCTGTTGCAAGTTTATGGCATTTTGTTTATTAATAATGGTTCTCGAGCCCACTTTGTACTCTCATCTGAAGTACATTATAGTAGTATACAAACAGTAAAGTAGCCTTACCAAATCATTGCAAGAGTCCAGTGCACATTGACACACCATGACAAAGAGCTTCCCCATCAGACTCATGCACACAGGAAACGTACATTGGACAACAGACCAAAGTATACCTTTTTTTTTCAACAGACATCAAAGAATGCCTACCAAAAAGCAACTCTGTAGAAAGGAACGCAAAAGTAGAGCAAATAAAAATAAAAGGGCCCAATGTAAGCATCCACCTGTTGTACAGTTTGTAGAGAATGTCGGAACAAACCAACTAATGCAATCGGGTTCAAAACGAAGGAAGTCTCAACTATCGAAACTTTACCTCCTCCATCCAAATGTGTCACAAAACACAAAAATGTTGTCATAAAAGCGACTACCAGTACAGCTAACATTGCTCCTAATAATCCTGATAGTGCAACAAGAACGCATAGTAAAAAAAGTATTTTATCAAAAATGTTTTGTCACAGAGTCCTTCAGAATCTACTAAGAAGAGGACCGAAATCATCCTCGCCCCTTAAAACCTACCGTAGAAAGTTAATCCTACAAGCTCTCGTGGACAGTGCAATCCTTCTCAAAAGGAAGTTGTTTATATTAGTGTTAAATAGAATGAAAGCACTAACAAAACTAAGTACTAAACTACAAAAGAAACTCAGCAATAAACGGAATGTGAACAAAAATAATATCGTACATGTTTGTGGTGGTGAATGGAGTCACACAACAACCACAGAACCATATTTTAATGAAGAAGCATACAAACAAAATCAAATAAACGCAATTGCAGTGGACGAGGGTATGAGAAAATCAATACTACCATCATGGAACAAGAAACACGGCTTACAAATCTATTCCCTGAAAACTTAGAATTAACTTAGAATTAACTCTCGATTCAGCAGAACCACACCGTCCAGTATACAAATGGTTGTGCACATCAATGTGTACCATTCCAAACAAAGCATTCAAATCTTTACGTCAGTTCCTCAATCAATATGTAAAAGGTAAAGACAAAAGTAAAAATGAAATTGCTGCAAAATATGGATATTTGTCCAGTGCGGAAATACACAGGACTAAAAGGATATTCATTAGCCTGCATTTCTGGGCCCATTTGCAAAAGCACCTTCCATGATATCAAAAGGATATCAATACATCATTCCAATGTAAGAAATCTAGTGTATAAAATATGCTATGCAAAAAGTCCAGCTTCAGAATTAGGCAACTTAAATACCACTCTTCTGCATGGTACACCCAAATACTTACAAGAAGAAATTGATCATATTCAGAGAAAGTATTTTGGAAGTGAGAGCCACTTACAAAATTCAACAGTTTTAGAACATAGTAGCAACAAGTCTGCACATAGCAACCTTCTATTACACACATACAGAAAAGAAATAGTAAAATATAAAAGGTCATCGGCTGAAGTACCAAACCATGTGTGTGTTGCCGCAGAATGTTTTACAAAAGGAACACAAACAATGTGGACATAGCATACAAAATAGAAGACAATGAAGATTCTAAATGGTTTGAATTAGCTCTCTACCTTTTAGCAGAAAACAAATATGAACTAACTGAACGCCTAATATGTTGCAGTTACTGTACTACAAAATTAGACAACAACCACACTCTTTCACGTGCTATTAGAAATAATTTGGAATTGTTTCCATTACCAAAAATACTGCAACAGCTCAATTTGTATGAGAGCATAATAATTCAAACAGTTCACCCGTTTCAAGCAATTATACACCTTCATTCAAAAACAGCAAAATTACCTTCCTCTGAATTGGTGAAAGGCATTCGTGGCAAAGTAGTTCATTTGCCATTAGATCTAACGGAAAATGTACACACTGTAGGAGTGGAACGTTCAATAGAGCATTCTTTAATAGTCTTGGTAAATGGAGTACCAACAAAGGACAACACAATTTGGCAACAATTAGTGGACTTACACAAAGTTAGACAAGCATTGCAGTATCTAAAAGACAATA
This sequence comes from Ambystoma mexicanum, assembly GCF_040938575.1. NCBI lineage: Eukaryota > Metazoa > Chordata > Amphibia > Caudata > Ambystomatidae > Ambystoma > Ambystoma mexicanum. The sequence continues at coordinate 873,084,316 of NC_090926.1, read as the reverse complement.
ATGAGTACCATAAGGAAATAAATATTGATGAAAGCTTAAGGGAAACAACTGAAATAATTCAAGAGCCATCAGAAACTGGACAATTCGAACTTCTGGATCCTGCTACAGTATCCACTCTTTTGGCCCATTACACAATTCATCCATTGCATTCCAATGAAAGCATAGATGATGCACTGGAAACTTACCAAATGCGACAAACCAAAGGGTCACCAATGAGTATATGGGAAAAAAGTATAGAAGCACATGCTTTTCCACTGCTATTTCCTACTGGCAAAGGTGGAAGATGCGATGATAGACCCACTCAGATTGGGACATCAGAATACCGTTCATTACGAATGTATTCTCAAGATCCCAGATTTAGACAAAATGTGGAATACATATTCCACCTACTCTATGAAAGTGAATTAGCAACCCTATGATACGGAGATGCACACATTCTTAAATCTGGTACCCACTTTCAAAATGTCAGCTATGCAGTTAATACAAAAAGTACAGGAAAAAGATGAGGTTTTACAATCAAATATAGCAAATTTGTTTGCAAACATGTGTGGTACAAAGGAATACTGGTTCCGACGGCACGGAGACGTGCGTTGTATAATCAGAAACCTTGGACCACCAACTTGGTTTGTTACGCTAGGTAGTGCCGAATCTGCATGGGAAGATTTACATGAGTTCCTACGCATAGCAAACAGCAACAAAAACAACATAGATATATTAACACCTGGAGAACTTTGCTCTCTAGATCCAGTTAATGTGTCAAGATATTTCCATCATCGTTTCATTGCCATGCTACACTTTATTTGCAATAAAACTGTTGCTCCCCTTGGAGAAGTGCAACACTTCTTTTGGAGAAAAGAATATCAAGCGAGAGGAGCACCACATATTCACATGCTGTTATGGATCAAAGGTGCACTGAAATTTTGTCACGACAGCTACAGCACTGTTTTGCAGTTTATCCAAAATTATGTCACTTGTGAAATCCCTGTCATGATCACTGCTTCCAAGGAGCCAGGATCAGCCCAACGTCCTTGGAAGCAGGCCCCTAACCCTGATCCTAGGCACCAGCCGGTCCCCACTGGGACCTTTTGGACCTTGTCCTGGCGCCGGTGGCACCAGGCTCATCAGAAGCCTCGGTCCCGGCACTGGAAGCGCCGGGCTCATCATTGGTGTGAAGATGCTTGGGTGGACTTACCTGCGGCAGACCATGCTGCTGACTTGCCAGACTCTTAAAAGTCCTCGGTGAACTGGGACTACTTTTCTTACCTGGGTGGGGCAGCACCACTCCACTGGAACTCTTCTGGAAGCAGGAACTCTTTTCTTACCTACGCGGGGCCGTGGAAGGAGACGCCTCATCACTCCAAGGCTATTTAAACCACACCCGATTGATGAAACGTGCTTCGCGTTATTCTGCATCTGCAGCAGAACGCTCACCGAGTCTGCTCCAGCTTTTCTTCTTTAGATCCTGAACCTGCAAGAATTATACTCACCATTCCGGTACCCGAGCAACATCAGCACCTGCAAAAGATCAGAAACAACAGGTTAGCAGAACGAACTTTCACACGCAGTGTTTGCTTACCTGATCCATCGGCAGATGCCGTGTCTCACGCTGCACCTTCGCCTGCAAAGACAAACAGCATTATTTTACTTACCGGCACGCCGTGCATTCCGGATTCTTCACGCTGCATCTGCACAAAGACAAACAGCATTATTTTACTTACCGGCACGCCGTGCATTCCGTATTCTTCACGCTGCATCTGCACAAAGATAAACAGCATTATTCTACTTACCGGCACGCTGTGCATTCCGGATTCTTCACGCTGCATCTTCACCTGTATAGACAACAGCACTCACCGGCACGTGGAGGATTCCGGATTTCTTCTTTCTGCATCGTCACCTGCAAAGACAAAGAAAGAGATAGTAAGAGCGCTTGCCATACTTACTCAATTCCAGGCGCTTCACTGCCACGCATAAAGACTATAAAGACTAAAGGTGCCCAGAAACTTACCGGTCGTGCAGGCAACGACGGTACTCATCCTCTGAAGTCAAGAGGCTAACGTTTCACCAGTGAAGGAACTGGCAACGGCACCCTGCACTAGACGCAGATGGAGAGCCCAGCATTCACCTATCTAAGGTGAGCAAGTTGACCTGGGAGGGGAGGCTCAACAGACAAGCTTGGAGGAGAGAGATAGGGACATTCAACAACCCAGACCTTTAATCCCCATATTATTTCACCTGCAGAAACCTCACCCTTCAAGTTCGACACACAGTGCGGAGAGGTTCGATCTCAGAAGCCAACCGAATCCTGCACATCACGTTTCGTGTCACGGACACCTTCCTGCCAAGACCCGCGCCTCTGTGGGAATCAGGTGAGCGTTACAATCCCTTCTCAACAGACACATAGTGAGCTGCATGGGCAGATTTTACAATTTCAAAGACACAAATGTGGCAAATATTGTCGCTGCAAATACAAAAACAAAGGTAAATAATACACCAAATGCCACTTTGGTTTCCCTAGACCAGTTACAGAAACAGGTGAAGTAAACAACTTCATGGGCCTCATTACGACCCAGGCGGTAAGTTACCGCCTGGGCCGTGACTTTACCACGATGGCGTAAACTACGTTTACGCCATGGTGGTTGGCGGACTTACCGCCCCATTCCGACCTTGGCGGGGCGGTAAGTCCCCAATCCCCATTTACCCTTCCCCATTCCCATTTTTGCCCCATAGGGCATAATGGGAGTGGGGAAGGCGTTAATTACGCCACCGTAAATTACGGTAGCGTAATTAACTCCATGGTCCCTTAGCGCCATGGATTTTAACACCTGCTAAAAGCAGGTGTTAAATCCGCCATGGCGCTAAGGGACCTCGTACTCAGGCGGTAAGGGTCGGCGCTGTTTACGCCGTCGTAAAACCCTTACCGCCTGAGTCGTAATGAGGCCCCATGTCTTCATTTCGACACAGTCTTAAAGGTAAATCACCTAAGAACAGGTATTACATAAAAAAAAGGGAAGAATCAAAATATATCAATGATTACAATGCAATCATTGCCCTCTTATGGAATGCAAACATAGATGTGCAGTACATTGCAGACAATTCAACTGCTGTTGCACGATATGTTACAGCCTACTTAACAAAAGCAGAAAAAAACAGAGCTTCAAGACCCCTGGGATGACCTAGCATCAGACAAAACATTATCACAGAAATTGTACAGCCTAGGCATAAAAATGCTCTCTCATAGAGAATGTGGCACCTATGAAGCAGCAGACCGTTTAACCGGTACTGCTTTGTATGGAAAATCAGACCACATAGAATGGCTCAGTCTTGGTCCTGCAAAATCTAGAAAAAGAGTGCTAAAATCATATGAGGACATAGAAACAATTGCCAGAAATGATCCCAACAGCCAAGACATTTTAAAGAACAATTTACTGGACACATACTATCCGAACAGGAGTAGCACTCTGGAAAGCATGTGTCTATACCATATAGCTCAAAACTTTGCATACAAAAATAATGTAAAACCCGATGAAAGCAAACATAGATATAGAGTGACCGATTGTGAAGGGAGCTTAGTAAAACTTACCAAACGAAGCTTAATTAATCATGTAAAATTGTCATTAAAAACTCCTCAACCGAAAGAACTATATTACATGTCTCTGTTACAACTTTTCAAACCATGGAGAAAAGAGGAAGGCATACTAGAACTATGACTGCTATGAAGATGAGTTGAAAGCAAATGAAAGCGCTATCACTGATGTAAACTTTACGCAGTACAAAACAATGTTACACAATGAGCAGCAACAGGAAGAAGAACTTCAGGCCCAACTAGATAAAGACTCTTCCGACAGTAGTCAACCTTCTGTAACAGGAAGTCAAGAACCACTAGGACAACCACTAATAGCAAATGAGGCTGAAGTAGCTATGGCAGAAGTAGAAAACACCATGTATCAGTATCAAGAAGATACAGAAGACTTAACTGTACAACAAGCAAAACTTAACAACGATCAGCGCACCATTTTTGAAGACGTAACAAAGCAAATTGTACATGGTGTAAAACACGAAAATAAAGAATGTACCTGCCAAAAATTACAAACCTATACTGCTGTACGTCAGTGGTGAAGCTGGATCAGGGACAACATTCTTAATCAAAATAATCAGCAAGTTCCTTAAACAATTGACAAACAACAAACTGTCAGCTGTTGTAACGGACCCACAGGTTTATCTGCCTACAACATAGGCAGTGTCACTTTACACCAATTACTACTGCTTCCAGTAGAGCATCAAAATAAATTAGACTACTACAAACTTTCTGCACAGCTAGAATGGAATTACACAGAGTATTAAAACAAATGAAAATGCTACTAATAGATGAAGTGAGCATGGTCTCCAAAATAATGTTGGCTTTGATTCATCTCAGATTGCAAGCAGTACTTAAAAGTAACAACGAAGAACTTTGCAGGGAAACACATTATCGTTTTTGGAGATCTTCTACAATTGACACCAGTGAAAGGTGAACCGATTTTTAAAACCTTAGGCCACAAACTCTGCCGGAAAACTGTTGGTAGCATAGGTAATGTTAACCTTTGGCAACATTTCTAATATAGAGAATTAACTGAGAATATGCGGCAATCTGCAGATCTCACTTATGCCAAAATCTTAAAAAGTATTAGAGTTGGTGTATAATCGCAAGAAGCACAAGTTGTATTGAAAAACCGGCACATACATGCACTTTACGGCGACAATGCATGTGCAACTGATGTTATGGAACAAATAGCGCACAAAAATGTCAATTGTATGGCCTTAATGCCAACTCTTGCAAGCTGTTTCAAATTCAATGAAACAATGTTAAATAAAGAAATGCCACCAATACTGGAAATTAGCGCCACAGACAAACTAGACGTACATGGTATGACAGTACACATGTGTGAGCAAGCCACAACAAAACAAAATAGTTTAGAAAATTCAATCTCCAACACAGCTGGTTGGAAAAAATATTGAAATTATCCTTAAATTGTAGAGTAATACTTAAACGTAACCTTGACGTAGAGCAAGGGCTAGTTAATGGAGCACTGGGCACAGTTGTTGGCTTTCAATCATACCCACGTGATAGCAACATTCAGTTTGTCAATAGTCGCTTTGATAAAGTTTCAGAAGTGAAAAGGATAGGGCGCTCAATTGCTCGATTCCTTCTCTCCAAAGACATGTATGTACGTAGAGAGCAATTTTCTCTAACTCTTGCATATGCAGTTACCATTCATAAATCCCAAGGTCTTACCCTAGACAAAGCATTGATAGATATAGGAAACACAGTCTTTAAGGAAGGCATGAGCTACGTAGCATTATCACGCTTACGTACACTTGACGGTCTATTGCTAATAAACTTGGATGCAAGTAAAGTCAAAGCTGATATTCCTTGCATTCCAGAATACAATAGATTGTGTTCACTGTACACCCCTCAACTGAAACAATACCCTGTTCCAGATAAAGTAAAATGTGGTAAAAGAAAACTAAATGAAACAGAAATGCAACAGAATCCAACAGCAAATTCAGAACAGAAAAATACAGAAAAGATAAGAAGGTAAAGTTTCATCAATTACCGCAAACATAGAAGAACCTATTAGGGAATGTAAACCAGGTACGTTGGCAAAGAAGCAACAGAAATTCTGAAAAATGCACTCAGATACAGAACTTGCTGGACCATTCAAATTTGCAAATGAAAGTTGGATAAGTTGCTATGCAAATGTAGCAATGAATATTCTATTTCAATTGCCACCAATTGTTAATAATATTTACCTGCACAGTACAGACCAATTGTGTTTGCAAATGTTAGTACTGCATAGAAATGCAACAAGCAATCCTGACAACACATACAGTGTTCATGGAGTAAGGGAACAATTCGACGACTGTGCTAGAATGGTGAGATTCACTATGAACTCACATGAAGATCCACAAGAATGTCTAATGTACATACTATTAGTATTGGAAAACAAAAGAATACCTGTAAATCAAATCTTCCAGATTTCGTACATGTGGAAACATACATGCACTCTCTGTAGCAAAGTGATGTCTGCCGTCATGAGTGCATAACAGCAAAGTGATACAGGAAGAAATCCCAAATGAGCGATTTGTGTATGCTTCCATACCAAATTGTGAGAGCATTCCATTTCAGCAACTTGTACAAAATGCAAACCATGGCAGATTATGTACTATTTGCAATTCAGACAATCGCTCCACCTTACTGATACAATCACATAGTGCCTACATAATACTTATGCTTCTACGTTATAATGCAGATGGAACCAAAAACAACTGCAAACTGACTGGATTCACACACGGTCAAGTGTCACTTGGAAAGAAAACCTTTACAACAGTAAGTATAATCTACCATGCAGGAGCTACAACCAATGCAGGTCACTACACTGCATACATTAAAAAGAATTGTGGATGGTTCGAATGTAATGATAGCACCATTACTCTAAAGCAGATATTGCCAGCTAATCTTACAAATGCGTATTTAATGTTCTTAAAGCCAAAATTTACGAAATAATGTGTACATCAAGTTTTTAAAAAGAATGTATGCGAAAAACTACGAACAGTTAGAATACGCCAGCAGGTATCTAACTACCCAAGAGGATGTAAGAATGACACAAATAAATGAATATCACAGATCGTTGGGAACAAATGCACAGGTAGAATACGCCTACAGGTATCTAACTGTTGGTAAAAATCGTCAGGAAGGCAACAAACATAACATTAATCAGAAAGATGAAGGAAACACTCAAAGGAAACAAGGAAGTAGTACCATAGTAAATTAAGTTTTTTTTTTTTTTTTTTTTAATCCGACAAGGATTATTTTTCCCCAGACCCAAGGATTAGAGAAGCAAACACAGAAACTGAGCGCAATACACAGTGCACTGGTTTGTAAACTAAATATGAGGGTCAACAAAAAAAAGGTAAACTGTCTATTAAGCAATGTAGTAAATTTTCAAAAAATGCAAAGACTAACATACCTGTTTCTCTTATCACAGAAATGGAAAAAGGGATACTTCCGCCAAGTACGATAAGCAATAAAAAATTGTATGTGGATTCTGAACAAAGTAAGGAGGAAGTATATTGGCAGTCATTTTCTACACATGCGAATCTACACATCTAATCTATGGTACTAATATGCTGCAGTGCCTGTAGGCTGACCCTTGCATCTTCAAAAGAGTTTTATAAATAGAGCATATGTAGGCTGGTTGTTGCTCCGCTTTCGGCGGATCCAAGATGTCGGGCGCATCCAAACAATCTGACGCAGAACACGTCTCGCAGCAGCCAATGGGCAGAGACGTTGCGTGTCCGCGGTCATGATGGCAGCCCCTTAGCCAATCGTTACCTTGTCCGTGGACCGAACAGGGAAGTGTGACCGCAGAGCGGACATATATATCACTAATTTTTTCAGACCTACTTTTTGATAATTTTAAAGAAAAGTACTGCACGGAAGGTCACCAAATTTACAAAAGCACGCTTTCTGGACCAAGTGCCTGTACCTGCTGTAGATTTCGTGAAAAGTGGTTTGAACTGTAGCCATGCGCAAAGTTTTTCCCCCATTCAGTCTATGGAAAAAAATAAGTTTTGGGTCCCCCCCTATAACTTTTGCCCCCATGGACCGAACATCTCCAAACTTTGCAAAAAGATTCAGAGTGGCCCATATACTTTTATTGCAAATTTTGGTGAGGATTCGTCCAGGGGGAGCAAAGTTATAAGCTGCCCAAAAAGTGCTCTTCCTATGGAAACAGCAACTTAACCATAACTACTATACTATATACTATACTATATATAGTACTATATATATATATATATATATATATATATATATATATATATATCAAAAACAGCCCGTAAACACAGGATTGGACTTTACTCCAGTGACCCAAAATAAAATACTGAGTGCCAAGGCCTCTAGGAGGCAAAATAAAAACTGCAACGCATTTGGCACTGCCTGGCGCTTGATCACACGGCTAATGATGGGCAAACACTGCATACATAAATATAAAGTCCATCATCCATTCAATGCTTACAATCCGCCTGCCCCTCCAATTAAGTACTCTTACGTCCTTTCCCCTTTCCTTCATACTGTATGGGCGTCCCTTCCTAGGAACGGAAGACGGAACCTTTTTCACCCAAAAAACATCTTCCCCTTTAAATTTAGGGGCGCGCGGGGGTGCGGCCCTGGGAGCATGCAATACCCTGTCTCTGCCCACTGGTGCCACTCCTCAATCCCCTTTTCCACGTCGACGGGAACGGGCCGATTTCACCAGCGCTCTTGGTCTTGGCCTCGCCATGTAATTCCACGCGCTCTTCCCCGGATTCTTCTTACCTTTTTGTCTTTATTTGTCATCTAGGTACTTGGTCCTATGGCGTCACGCTCCTCCCCAGCGCTTTTCGACTTCAGCGGGTTTCAGCAGGTGCCCAGCCTGCGCGGATTCTTTCCCACGTCTGACCCGCACGGTCTTTGCCTCCGCTGCCTTGGCCCTGAACACGGCTGGGAGGGTTGCACTGCGTGTAACTCTGACTCCATGCGCACTGAAGAACAGGCTAGCCAGATGGAAGGAACTCTTCCAAGCTCCGCCTTCAGAGGACTTGAAGAAGTCCAGCAGAGATCGAGGCCCAAGGGAGGGCCGTTATTTTCCATCGCACCTCGTAAGGGTGACTCCTTCCCGAGGAAACGCTCAAGCGGGAGGAACCTCTCAGGTTCTGTTACCAGCACACGTACCGAGGCTAACCCAGCTACTGGCCTTTCAGCCGAGGAGTCTTTGGACCCTACCGGTATCAGTGCTGAGGGACAGCAAGGTTCTTCTACTGGGTCTACGCCCGAGGGGCTTCACCCTAGTACCGGCACCATGTCCAAGGGGGCGCCTACACGCAAAAAAAAAAAACGAGGGCAGGACACCTTCCAGGCCTAGACCTGAGGTGTTGGATAGGCCTCATGCTCCAACACAGAGTCTTGGCCAAGGCCTTGTCCAGAGGGCCATGCACCACGACCTTGGCACGCAGCCTGACAAAATGGCTGCCCCGCCAGATAACATGGCCGCTCGTCCGATGCCGCTCCTAGGAACAGAGCAGGCGGGTGAACAAGTTTCAAGGTGGCACTGGTGTCAAACAGGTATGTGGCCTACAGTGTATCCATCAGTGGCGCAGGGCAGTTTCCTCCTGCAACCCAGACGGAGTGTGCTCTGGCCCCAGCAGCCCTCAGCCACTCCGTCAGTATCCCCTGCCTCATCTTCAGCCCCCGAGGACAGGTTCTTCGAAAAGTTTTTGGGGCTGATGCAAACCCCCAAGATGGGTGCCATCCTGAGGGATGCAGTCAGGGACTTGCTCCCTCCGGTCACTCCACCGGCGCCTATAGTCATTCCTCCCATGGCTCTGGCACCACAGACGCCAGCGCAGCTCCCGCTGCCGGCTCCTTCGAATCCTCTCCCAGTGCGGACAGTTCCGAACCAATCTCTGCAGCAGCCTCTGGTCTCCACACTGCAGCTCACGGCACCCAGCATTCCCCCTCCCGCAGTGGACCAGCCAGACACCCAGACGGATACAGACGAGGAGGAGGACCCTGACACGCCGTCGTCAGCAAAGGCCTTTCACGACAGGCTTGCAGGTTTGGCAGAATATCTGGGCCTTCCTCATCCCGAGTTAGAGCAGCCCGAGGAGGGGGTCTCGGCGGAGGTCTTCTCCCTAAGACCCCCTACCAAGATGGGTATCCAGATGCAGAAGGACGTCGTCGCTCTGGCCAAGAAGGATTGGCTCATGCCACACTCGACCAAGCCTGTCAGTCGGCGCCTCGATGCCAAGCATAGACAGATGCAGGGGATACACTCTTGATATCAATGCACCCCCAGCCGCACTCGTCTGTGATTGCTGTGGGGTCACTCTACTCTAAGCCTCGGTCGTCCTCGGCCACCTCGTCCTCAGTACTGCTAGGCAAGGAGGAGAAGATCTTGGAGGCACACGGGAAAAAGCTGTACTCAATGCCTAGGCAGCCGCTAACCAGAGGTTGTGGTGGGAAATAGCAAATTTCCTTCCGGAAATTCTATTGCAGAGCACGGCACGCTTCAAGGCAGGTCTAGGAGAATCCAAGATGGTAGTGCCGGACATCATGGAGTCCACAGTGGCCCACATCGATACCTCTTGCCAGGCCATCTGCATCCCCACGGATATGAGAATGACGGCCTGGCTTCGGGCTACTAAGTTTAACCCTGGCATCCACAATCGCATATTGGACCTTCCGTTCAAGTGTAGTGACCTCTTCCACTCTACCACCGACAAGGAATTGTATAAGAAGAACAGCTCACAAACTGCAAAGTCTTTATCCTGACGAAGGCGATGCCCAAGGCGTAGACCCAGTTGCATCAACGCTCTGATAAGGGGTGGGTGTTTGGCGGGTTCCGGGGATTCCAGGAACAGAGGTCGAGACAACCGGACCGCTTGCCGAGTCAGCACCGGCACAAGCACCAAAAAGGGCGGGGAGCAAGGACTTCTTCCAGTCCCCCTCCTCAGCAGCAGCCTTAGAGAGTAAAAAGGCATGACGTGCCCCTCTGGGTCCACGTGTCTCCCGTGGGGGGGCGGGCTAGCCTCTCGCATACATTTTTGGCACCAGGACTTCGCAGTAGGATCCACAGGTTACCGCCTACCTATTAACTCCCTCTCCTCTTTCCTCCTCTCCGCTCCCACAGATTGGGACAGCAACTCTGTTGGTGGAGATCAGGTTGCTCATCGAGAGCCAGACAGTGGAAGAAGTACCAGTCTCCCAGGGAGGATCAGGCTTCTATTCCAGGATTTTTGCCATACAAAAAAAGAAACCGATTGTGTTGGGCCTCTCCACCCTCAACCTCTCCCTCCCTCTTCAAAAGTTCAAGATTATGCCAGCACTCGTTGCAGAGACACTAGACAAGGGATATTGGATGTGCTCCATGGATCTGAAGGACGCCTACCTACTCGTCCCGATTTGGCAATCCCATCACTCCTTCCTACGCTTCAGGACCATGTGCTGTCATTTCCAGTACAAGGTGCTAACCTTTGGCCTCAATTCAACCCCAAGGGTGTTCACCAGACTTATGAATGCAGTGGCAGCCATCCTCAGGGCCCAGGGCCACCATGTCTACCCGTACCTGGATGACTGGTTTGTCAGGGCGAGATCCCCGGAGGGGGTTGTCCACACTTCCTCCACACTTATGAGTACACTCCACAACCTGGCGTTTACCATCAACCTCAAGAAGTCTCCGCTGCAGCCCACGCAGAGCCTCACCTTCCTGGGCCTTATCTGGGATACGAACTCTGAGAAGGTATTTCCCTCGGAGGACAAGATTACGGCCATCAAGAGGGCCACCACGCACTTCCTTACCAGACCAGTGACTTCGGTTTGGTGGTACCAGAACTTACTGGGTATCATGGCAGCGTTCCTCTTGGCCGTGCCTCACAAGAGGCTCTGAATGAGGAGAGTGCAGCTGCACTTCGCAGCCTAATGGAATCAGGAGAAGGACTCCCAAGCGGAGCTGGTCAGCATACCGCCTTCTCTCCATTCGGACCTCACATGGTGGTCCAAGGACTGCAAACTGTGGACGGGCAGGCCATTCCGGCAGCCGATTCCGCAGGTCACCATTACTACAGACTCCTCCCTAGAGGGCTGAGGAGTCACTCTGGACAGCCACAACGTCCATGGAGTCTAGACCTGGCAGGAGCAGGATTTGCATATCAACTGTCTGGAGCTCAGAGCCACCTGGCTAGCCCTCAGGGGCCTTCCTTCTGCTCATCAAGGGCAGGACCGTCCTGACCCAGACCGACAACTCCACCAGCATGTACCTTGTCAACAAGCAGGGGGGTACAAGGTCCCCTCTACTGTGCAACCTAGCGGTCCGCATGTGGGAATGGGCCCTGGAAAATATCTACCTTAGGGCCGTCCACCTCCCGGGGGAGGCCAACTTGGAAGCAGACAGACTTGGCAGGCTTGGAGCAGACAATTACGAATGGCAATTGAACGGCCAGGTGCTACAGGTGGTCTTCAACATACAGGGTCATCCTCCGGTGGATCTTTTTGCCTCCTGGAGGAACAAGAAGTGCCATCAGTTTGTGTCTTGGCAGAGACTAGGCCCCGGCTCCCTGGCCGACGCAATGCAGATTCAATGGGAAGGCATGACAGCCTATCCTTTTCCGTCCACACCCCACATCCCCAAAGTACTCTGTAAGATAAAGGAGGCTTGTCACCTCAGTATCATAGTGATAGTGCCTTGGTGGCCGGCGAGACCGTGGTTCACTGAATTGCTCAGCCTCTCAGACGACCACCCATTAACCTTCCGCTGGACCCAGCTCCTCTTGTGTCCCGGCAGGGGGCAGGGTTCTCCACCCTGCTCCTCAGGAGCTAGCCCTTGCAGCGTGGTTCCTGAGCAGATCTCACTGAAGCATCTGAACCTCTTTCGGGCTAATCTGGAGATCATCCAGGGAGCTAGGAGCAAGGCCACTAGGAGCCAATACAGGAGTAAATGGAGCAGGTTCTGTCACTGGGCAGATTGTAACGAGATCAACCCCCTGACGTGTACACTGGACGATGTGCTCTCTTTCTCTGCACACCTTGCCCACTCAGGAGTACAGGTAGACACATGTTGCACCTATCTTGCAGCCATAGGTGCCTACAGAACCTCAGAGGAGGAGGTCTTCTCCTCTTCCAGTCCGATAGTCAAGAAACATCTGGTGGGCTCGTCCAGGCTTTACCCGCCCATCAAGAAGCCACACCCTGTGTGGGACATCAATGTGGTGTTGGGTGCCTTGGTGCACAAACCCTTCAAGCCAATGGCGTCCGCGGACATCAGGCTGGTCACCATCAAGACAGCTCTACTAGTAGGGCTCGCCTCTGCTCGCAGAGTCAGCGTGATCCAGGCGCTGGTGGCTTCAGAACCCTATACCAATTTCCACAGGGATAAGGTGGTCATGCGGACTGACCCGGTGTTCCTACCTAAGGTACCCTCTGTATTCCATCTAACAGAGGAAATAGTCCTACCTACATTCTTCGCTGACCCCAAGGATGAGGCTCATAGTCTTGCACTGTCTGGATGTCAGACACGCGCTGAAATTCTATCTGGATAGGACCAAGGGTTTCCGCAAGTCGAACGCACTCTGTCACCTTTGGGGGCTCCAGACCCGGTTATCAGGCGTCCAAGGTCCCCATCGCGAGGTGGATGGTTGCGGCCATCAAGGAGGCCTATGGGGGCAGCGCAAGCCGCTGCCAGCCAACATGCATGCCCATGCTGTCAGGGCCAAGTCACGGCCATGAAATTACAGCGGCAGGTTCCGTGGCAGGTCATAAGCAGGGCAGCTACCTGGGCCACCGCTTCAGCTTTCTGTAAGCATTACTGTTTGTTCTAAGCCAGACCCAGCCTTCGGACAGGCGGGTCTAAGGAACTTGTTTGCTTAAGGAGGGTCTCCTCTCCACCCTTGAGCTACATTCAGTTGTAATCGCCCATACAGTATGAAGGAAGGGGGACAGGACTTAAGAGTAATTACAAGTTACTCACCTTAGTCCCCTTTCCTCCATATGTCACACCATCCTCCCTCCTAATAATACTGGTGTCATTAGGGAATAATAAATATTGTCGACGCGTCAATGGGGACTGAGGAGTGGTGCCGGTGGGCGGAGTCAGGGTAGCTCATGCTCCCAGAGCTGCACCTATGCGCACCTCTAAATTTAAAGGGGAAGGTTTTTCTGGTGAAAAAGGTTCTGTCTCCCGTGCCTCGGAAGGGACGCCCATACAGTATGGAGGAAAGGGGACTAAGTACGTTGTATTGCCTGTCGGCCATTTTAGAATATGCGCTAGTACAATACTCTGTACCATGAATGCCGTGTTGCACACATAAACATAGCATTTAACGGAATTATCCAGAATAGTAAATACCCGAAAGCTAATGTGTACTGTCCACACATTAAACAGCATAATAAAATGAGCAGCAAGCAAAATCCTCAAACTACTTCCTAGTGTTCACATTAACAAACACATATTCTCAATGAATAACCGATGTAAAGATCATCACCTGGTATACAGGAAATGAAGAAGATGCATACGCAAAGATGCGTAGTGCAAAGCAGCAGTAGATATAAAAAATGCGATGTGCAAAATGGCAAACCATATAGGAGTACAACGTCCATATTGTACATTCATGGAGTGATAGATTCCAAATCAGACAGGCAGATAATCTGAGGAAACGAGAAAGGCTGTAGGGTACCTCACCAATATAAGAAGGGGAAATGAAAGATTAAGTCATCAGTATGACCATGTGGTGCGATACGGCAGGTGGAGAACAATTATGTACATATGATGTTCATGGATAAACTGGTGACAGATCACCCTCCACAAGGTGAGGAGCTGTGGAAATCATCTTATTAGAGTCATGAAAGTAGATGCAAGAAAAGCACAGTTGCAACTTATAACAATATGCATCTCCGGACCAACAGAGTAAAGGACATGTATTTATATTGAAGGTGCACATGAAGAAATAATAACACCAAAGCAAAAACGGTCATCCTTGGCAGGACTTTGGGATATTAGGCATTGCTACTGGGAAGTCCTCCTAATGTAGGTCGCAAAAAGGCTTGAACAGTATTTAGCTGTGCAATAAAGTGCAAAGTGCTGGAATTTATGGCTCATCGCACATGTGTGCTAGAGAAGCTGAACACAGTATAGAAGTACCGTATAGTGCACATAACGAGGTAGAAACATAATAGTGCAAATTGGCAAAACGACAACCTGTAAACTCCTAACCTGCCAAAGTCACTATCCTGCTAAAGTGCATATAGCAGAGGGGTACACTCCTCACAGTGCAAAATAGCAATCTCACTAGCCTGGGATGTAGATTAATTTGAAGACAAACATCCCAAGTACCTGTTAACACACAGTTACGATAAAAACTCCTGAGTTCCATAATATATCATAAAACCTCTTCTGAAATGGTTACGCAATGAAAACTTATGACTAGACAGAAAAATGAAATGACACTGTCAGCTAATATATAAATTGCACAAACCCAACATTAAAGTGAAAAGCTGTGTAAAACACAGACAGAAAATGTATCACAGTGATAGTACTTCAATGGCTTATACTCCTAAAAATGTGTATAACTACTCATCAACATTGTGTCCCTTGGGATATTTAGTATCAAAGTCCAGAATCATCCATGTCTCCAGCTGCCTGAGTTTTAGATTCCTATCCCCCCATGCGTGGATGTGGCGATACGTGGGCAACTCCCCCAAAAAAATCAATTCCTCACTTTTGCTATTGTGATATTCGAAGACATGTTTAGCCATAGGATATGCATGTTCCACATGTTTTATGTCTCAATGTTGCAGTATGTACACTTTTAGCTTGCATGTGGTACTCCCCTCATCCCTCTTTCCACAAGGACAGCTAGGCATATAGACAACAAATATGGTATTGCATGTGATGAGATGTTGAATGACACGCGCAGTGCCCAGCACCGGATGCACATACGTTTTCAAAGGCAATGTATTAAAGCAAACCTTACATATCATGCACTTAGAAAAGCCTTTGACTGGGTTGGATAATTATGTGCACAGAGTTTCAGCCAATGGGGGATATTAATGGGATGATTAGTCCCCTCTTCAGTCTCTACCCCAGTACTAATGCATCTGTTACTACCCCTGAGGCATAAGGCCTCAAACAACAGAGGAGATTGAACTGGATTTGGAAAGTGCTGATATGTCAGGTGAAAGCAGACGGCAAAAGATGTGAAGCAGAACTGAGAGAGAAAGAGGAACTGGCAGAAGAAACTGGAGTAAGCCTATCTACAACACCTGAAAACGTTAGGAGTAGCAAACCTACTCCAATCGTTCAGGTTGCAATGATGGGAATATCTCTGAACCGTCCCCTCCTCCCAAATTCCATAAAGATCTGCAGAATGTGTATGATGAGATAGGTGATATTTTGGATTGGGTGACCTCCTTTGAGTTGGCTTATAAAGTGCAAACAGTAACTATCCAAAACCAGGCTGCATGATTGCTTAGTAGGCTTCCCCAGTGCTAAAATGGATTTTCAGAACCAACCCTGAGGGAGTGTTCTGAGAGGCCACAATATTTTAGTGAACAGGAAAAAGATGCTTAGGTATAGCCAAACTCAGTGAAACTCTATCAAGGTAGTGTAGCTGGGCAGTAACGTGTACACTTCAGGCGATATGCGGGTGGTGTAGTGGTAAAATGAGGCACACAAACAGCACCCAAATAAATCAGATAGTAAGTATAAAAATACACTATGCATTACACCTCAACACACTCTAAGCAATCAAAATCACAGGTAAGTTTTACTACTAAGTTAATACTATAAACATATGTACATTCACAGTTGGTGATCTCACTAGAGATAACCCACACTTTATTTTTAAAACCGCCCTAAGTGACTCAGATATGAACCATGAAAACTGTAATAAGTAAAGCAAGTGAAAAACAAGCAATGTGAAAGTAAATTTAAATGAAGAAAATGTCAAAGCAATGGAAACCATTTACCCAGCCTTATTAAATAAGGCCCCTAACATTTAGGAGGCCCTCCCCTCTTTAAAGTAAAGAAACAAGTATTGGCAAAGGCAACAGGTGAGTAAAATATTCCAATTGTAGAGGAGGTCCCAAATACAACCCGCACTCCAACTGTCAATTTTGAGGTACCAGGAACGTTCACACAGAAATATGTGACGTATGATGAGCAAATAAACCAGCAGAGAGCCGCAGTGGGGCTCTGTCCAATACCCATCAGAAGAACAATGCCTATTGAAGTACCAGTACCAAGGAAACCATGGACAGTAAGGTACCCATTGAGAAAACCATATCAACAAATGAAACGAAATGAAGATAGTCTAAGTACAGTCCCTGAAGAAGCCAAAAAGGTCTTAATGGAAGACAAATGGTGACGACACGAGAACCTGGACTGACTCGCATACAGAAGAGATGACGACCAGAGAATGACGTAAAGAGACGAAACGCCATGAAAAAGGGATATCGTTAACCTAAAGTGAAAGGACAAAGTCAAATATAAGAAACTTAAGCTGTAAGCATGATGAAGATATTCAACCAGTTTACGCATGTACATATGCTTGGAACCGCAAGAAAGCTAAGAAAATCGTGCGGCTTGCTATGATTAGTAGAAAGATAGTGCGGCAAGCGCCACTATACATAATCTACCTCAAAAGAAGCACGTTATATAAGTATACTTCCACTTTGCACAAGAAGCAAAATGAACTAAAGGTTCCTAAGGGCCACACGAGGAAAGCTTCATATTTAGCACAATCGAGAATAAGCGGCAGAAACTAAACTCAGCAGAGGCAAATCGTGCCAGAAAAGCCAAGGTCGTATCAGTAGAAGAGACGAACAGTAGCTACAATTAATTGAAGCTAAGAACAGAATATCCTGCTTCAGAAAGGTCAAGATAAGAAACTGGAGGCAGGTGGTGGGTGAAACGAAAATCAAATACACTAATTACATAAAGAAGAGGCAAATTCACAGTGTCTGAACCACGTGACAAGCCGAGCAAGGAGAAGTGAGACCTTCACACCTACGCATGGCAGCAGGCCAGGCGAAGATGTCAGAACCTTTCCAGACAGAAGATGCAGTCTCGAGGCCAACCACAGTGAAATAATTGACACATGGCCACTAAAGTGATGATTGATTGTGACAAAAATTGGAGGAAGGCCGGGAGCTAAGGGGCACCATGCACCTTGCCAACCATTCTGCGTGCTGCTAGGCAAAGTGGAAAAGTATGTGTGGGGTTTGGTGCCAACCCAATCACAGTGGGCCAAGTAATCTAGGGTCCTATAGTTGGTAGGACCAATGGGACGTCATACTTTTAGTGACGTCTACACTAGCCATTTTGAAGGTAGAGCTTAGATGTCCCACCTGACAGAGTTTATCCAATCCCTTTACTCTGTTACCATATACAGATATAGTACCTATATTAAAATTACCTTTCCTGAACCAATAGAATTGCATGCCAACTTTTAAATGTTAAACGTCAGTGATGACGAGATTTTGGTATAAATGATGTCGTTTTTATGAAGTTCGTTGGAGTTGTGAAGCGAGAGAGAAGATAACGCATCCGCTGATATTCATGAGACTCCCTGTGTTTTGTACTTGTCATTAAACGGACTCCCTTTGCTAAACCATCAAGTTGTCATTATTGATTTGGGGTTGGAGTATTAATCTGCACCCCCATCCATCTCAAGGGTGCTGCTATTTTATATTAAAGTGCTTCTGGGCAAACCCTGACTCTATGGGCCGGTTGGGGGTCCCAGAGCACACTTGGTAGCAGAGATCGGATGGTTAATCGATTATAGATTAGATAAGACAACCATTGACCGTCGCCATAAAGTAACTCTAGGTCCTCGGCCATATAACGAGTCCTTTGCTATCCGGCTGAGTAGACCGTGAAGCTCCCCGTAGACAGTGGTTAGAGTAAAAAATAGAATCTGCAGACAGAGGTCTGAAGGGACCTGTGTTTCTCCACGTAACCCCTTCCCACTTCTACGGACAGCTGAGCCGGCGAACGGCAGGAGAGGCGGTGACAAAGGCGGTGATCCTGAGCATCCAGAGAGGCAACATGCGAACGGTGAGTGAAAAAGACTAAGCGCTTTGGCAAAAAGTGCATGCCTTAGAACAAGTAAGGGAAAGGTAACTGAGGGAGGTGGGAAAACAAAATATAGTCGGAAATAGAGTAGGATGTGTATATATATATATATATATTTCTGAGGCTTGTGGAATCTGCTTAGATCACATGCTGTGCATAGGCCGACATCTAGTGGAAGCTGCGGAGTATTACAGTTTGTTTTTCGAAACTCGAAAATGGGCGTCGACACAGGCGTGCCAGTAATACTATCCCTAGTGTGACGTCCACTGTACCCAAGATCCCTCACGCGTCTAGGATTCTCAGATTGTTTTTTTCCGCCATACTGGTCGGAAGCATTTTGCGGAGTCCCCTGGCCTTAGCCATACTTTTGCTAATAATCGCAATTTATAATTCTTTATTGACATCCTTCCCCACCCCAACGTCGACCCTCGACACTCGACGACGGCTGGAGAAGACATCGACCGTCGGCTGCTGCACGACGGATCTAGGCCTCGGAAGGCCGCTGGCCTCGGCCCGGGCCTGGTAGGCCGCTGGCCTCGGCCCTGCAAGTAGGGAGAGTGGGGGGTGGTACATACTCTTCACTCTTGGTATATAGGTACACCTTATATATTTCCTACACTTACCAGCCCGCTGCCTCAAGGTGCGTATGGAGGGTACCCCTTTCCAATTCTGCCCCAAGTGCAACCGCAAATACCCTTGGGTCGACAGGCACGCCACGTGCAATCTCTGCTTGCCGAGGGACCACCCCGAAGCGAACTGCAGAGCGTGTAGTAGTTTTAAACCTAAGACACTTAAGGACCGTTCGACAAAGCGTTGGGCCCACCACGCCAGGCAGGCGGCCATGGCAGCGGAGGGCGCCTTCAGCGATGGCAGCGACGCCGTACTTTCGGACGGCGAGGGCATTACGGCGTCGAAAGACAGCCGAGCGCAGGTCCCCGACCTCGGAAGGTCGTCCGGCAGGGCGGCTATGGGGAAGACCCCCAGCGACGCAAGCGCTACACACCCTACACACACTAAGCACACTAAGTCCAACCGAACCTCGACGACGTCGACTTCTCGGAAAGAGGCACAGATAGAACGGTCCGACTCCGTGTCCTCTGGGCGCTCTCGATCGAGATCGCCTCATGACGCAAGGCAATCATCCACTCTTGCCAAGAGTGCCTCGCTCCCTAGACTAACAGAAGTTCGATCGTCGGAGGATGAAGACAACTTCCACCCCCAGGCCGCGCTCCAAGAGACGGAGCCCGCAGTTAACACCAGCGAGGCCCCACGCTCGAAAAACACAGATACCTCTTACGATCCTCGACGCCAGGCGTCGAAAGTCTCCGGGGCCTCCAAGGGGCAGGGAAAACATTTTTCCACGCACGGGGAGGGGGGGAAACAGCGGAAAGCACATTCTTCCACTCCTGTAAGACCATCCTTTCCCCCGAAGCAGACAGACAAATACAAGTCTACTGAAAGATCAACATCCAGCAAGGGTACCCTTGATAAGTCCCCTAAATTGCCTACTAAAGTCATCCCCTGTTCCAAAGAATGGTCCAGTGAAGACATAGACAGGGTCATGTCAAGGATGTCTTCCTTGGCAGATTTTTACGACAAGAATCCAGAGCATTTCCTCTCGTATGACCCTCAGGGGGCCACACCCTCAGGTTCCACTGATCCTATCCCCCTAAGTAAAAAGGCCCGGTTCGAAAGAGCTGAACCCTTTGAAGTGCAGCCTTACTCTACTCCATACTCTACTCCACACCCCAGGTACCAAGGAG
Source organism: Ambystoma mexicanum (assembly GCF_040938575.1). Classification (NCBI taxonomy): domain Eukaryota; kingdom Metazoa; phylum Chordata; class Amphibia; order Caudata; family Ambystomatidae; genus Ambystoma; species Ambystoma mexicanum. The sequence goes on along the minus strand of NC_090926.1, from coordinate 873,063,909 downwards.
AGCCTTTCCCCGAGGGGGACCAGGAGTTTGAAATTATGGAGGAACAAACCGGGACGGAATACTATGCGGTTGATGAGGACCAGGAGGAGGGAGGAGATGAGCAGGAAATTTACAGAGTAGATTCCCCGGTAGAGAACGAAGCCCCAATTACCGACTCGCCAGTCAATAACCAGCCCCTCCTTAATGAGGTTCTCGCTCGCGTGGCAGAACATTTTCACATCGACACCCACGGTGTACAGGAGGAAAGGGACTTCACAGAAGAGATGGTGGGAGAGAGGAGGCCGGTCGCTCAGACCATCCCTATCCTTAAATCCATCCAACGAAGAATAGATCCGTCCCTGGTGAACCCAAACCTCACCAGAGCAGTCAACCCCAGGGTCGAAAAACTTTTCCGGGCAGCCCTGTCTGACCCCCTCTATATAAGAGGACATCTTAAACCAGACTCCCTAGTTGTTACCAACACTCGGAAGAGGGCTGGAACACCCTTATCTTCGTCAGAAGCTCCTCCCGACAAGGAGAGTAAGAAACTTTACCGGTTTGGCAGGAAGGTAGCCTCAACGTCCGCCTACCAAGCAAGGATTGCTAACTCCACCACCCTGTTGGCCAGCTACAACTGCCATCAATGGGAAGAGGTCGCGGCACTCATAGCCTCTGCTCCTGAACCGTTAAAGGGCCAATTGGCTCGGATCTCGGCAGAAGGGAGAGCCATGTCTGGTTGCATATTGAAAGCAACTTTCGACACCGCGGACAACGCAGGGAGATTGATAGCAGAGGGTACTGTTATCAAAAGACATGCGTGGTTACGGCAGTCGGGGTTCAAAACAGAAACTCGGGCTTCATTAATAGACAAGCCGGTGAAACCCGATCTATTGTTTGGGAAAGCAGTCGAAGACGCACTGAAAAACGCCAAGGACGAATACGAAACACTGAAATCCCTTGGCCAACTAACCAACAAACCCCCTAACCAGAGGGGGAACAGTAATTTTCGTCGCCCACGCAGCCAAAATTCACAAAGAGGCAACTATGCCCAGGGACAGGGTACACAGTGGAACAACAGCCAGCGGTCTACCCAAAGTTACGGCAGGGGTAACAAAAGAGGTCGTGGGAGAGGCAGAGGCAGCCCCAACAAGGGAGGTGGCACGCCTCCACCAAAGCAGTGACGCTCAGTTCAGGGTCCCTTCTCACGCAACCCCAGTAGGGGGACGCATTTCCAACTTCACCCAGGCTTGGGAAGGGATCACCTCAGACAGATGGGTGCTGTCAACAGTGTCCACAGGATATTGTATAGAATTACTGCAGCGTCCCCGGAACCATCCTCCACGACAAAGAGTACACTCCTTAGAACATCAGAAGATCCTTCTCGAGGAGATCGCCATTCTGCTCGAAAAGGACGCGATAGAACTCGTCCCAGGACACCAGGTAAACAAGGGTATCTATTCAACTTACTTCCTTGTGCCAAAGAAAGATTTGACAATGCGCCCAGTATTGGTCTTACGGCCTGCCAACAAGTATGTCAAGCCCCAAAAATTCCATATGACCACGCTACAAGAGGTAATCCCCCTCCTAAAAAAGGGGGATTACATGGCAACCTTGGATATGAAAGATGCTTATTTTCATATTTCCATGCTCCCGGCGCACAGAAAGTACTTGCGCTTCAAGGTGGACAGTCGCCACTACCAATTCAAGGTACTGCCCTTCGGGATAGCTTCAGCACCAAGGGTATTCACCAAGGTACTGGCGGTGGCAGCTGCACACCTACGCAGGGAGGCTATCCCAGTGTACCCTTATCTGGACGACAGGCTCATAACGGGGGTAACCCCAGGAATTTGCAGGACAAACATTCAAAGGACTATCGACCTCCTCCACGAATTAGGCTTCTCAATCAACGAGAAGAAGTCCAGCCTGGTGCAAAGCACCTCAAAACAGTTCCTAGGAGCAATCCTAGATACTCAGAAAGGGTTGACCTTCCCTTCGGAAGAGAGAATTCGGAATTTACTACTGCAAATTCCACATTATCAGTCCGGTCAACAAATAACGGTACGCAAAGCAATGCGGTTACTGGGCATGATGGCGTCATGCATTTACCTGGTCCCCCACGCGCGACTGCGCATGCGTCCCATGCAGGAATGGTTGGCGAAACAGTGGTCTTAGGCAAGTGGTCAGTGGGACGATCTAGTGGTCGTTTCGCCAACACTTGTACAGAGCCTACACTGGTGGACAAGAGAGAATCTCGCAAGGGGAAAACCCTTTTACGATCCCGAAGTACAGGCAGTGGTGACTACAGATGCATGCCTGACTGGGTGGGGAGCTCACCATCTCCACCACACAGCTCAGGGTCTCTGGTCTCACTCAGTAGCCAAGAACCACATAAACCTGCTAGAGATTCTGGCAGTATTCAGAGCACTTCGGGCGTTCGAGCCCCATCTACTAAACTTATCGGTGCAGATCCGGACGGACAGCACGACAGCCATGTTCTATCTGAACAAGCAAGGAGGGACTCGTTCGCCAAATCTGTCCAAGCTTGCCCAGAAAATCTGGATATGGGCACTCAAACGGAACATCTACCTGTCATCGCAACATGTTCCAGGGGAGCTCAATTCCCTAGCGGATGCTCTAAGCAGAAACTCCCTCCCAGAAGAACACGAATGGGTCCTTCACAGAAAGATCGTAGAAGATCTCTTCTTTCAGTGGGGTTTCCCCACTATAGACTTATTCGCTACAAGCGAAAACAAACAATGCCCAGGATTTGCATCCAGGTTCCCCCAGCCAGACTCCCAAGGGAACGCCCTGTGGATGAACTGGTCAGGGATGTTTGCATACGCTTTTCCACCAACTCCTCTCATCAGGAAGGTGGTGTACAAGATGAACAAGGAATCGATGACGCTCATCCTAGTTGCTCCCATGTGGGCGAGGCAACCATGGTTTCCACACCTACGCAGGATGGCGGTGTGCGAGCCCATCAAATTTCCAGCCTGGTACAACCTACTGTCCCAGCAACAAGGTCAAACAGTGCACCAGCAACCCAACTCAATGAACCTGGCAGCATGGCTCCTGAGGTCATAGAGTTTGGACATCTCAATTTACCACAGAGGTGTATGGACATCCTAAAAGAATCCAGGAAACCAAACACAAGGCACTGTTACTTTAACAAGTGGAAGAGATTCGTTATTGGGTGCCAGAATAAACAAATCAACCCTGTTAATTGCACTCCTTCCAACATTGTAACATACATGCTCCACCTGCTGGATGCAGGATTGGTTTTTAACTCTCTGAAAGTACACCTGGCAGCCCTCTCGGCTTACACCACATCCCATAACAGGGTGTCGTGGTGGAAAGTACCAGTAGTTAAAGCCTTCATGGAAGGAGTAAAGAGACTTCACCCTCCTATTTCGAACCCACCGCCAGGATGGGACCTTAATGTGGTGCTAGCTAAGCTCATGGGCCCCCCTTTCGACCCATGCATAAAAGTAGTCTCAAACACCTGACTTACAAAACGGCCTTCTTAGTAGCCATTACCTCTATAAGAAGGGTCAGTGAAATTCAGGCTCTGTCAGTGCAGGATCCTTTCTTTACTATCCACAAAGACAAACTGGTTTTACGCACACACCCTAGGTTCTCACCTAAATTTATATCAAAGTTCCATGTAAACCAGTCCATCGAGCTTCCGGCTTTCTTCCAGAACCTGCAAAGCTCGGCTGAGGTGAAACTACACACCCTAGATGTGCGTAGGACGGTCCTCTACTATGTAAATAAAACCAGACCGCTAAGGAAAACAGATCAACTGTTTGTCTCCGTAGCTACAGGCAGAGAGGGAGATTGCGCTATCTCGAAGTGGATTATCAACTGTATACAGCTGTGTTACTCTCTTTCTGGAAAAACTCTGCCTTTTACGCCAAGAGCCCACTCTACTAGAGGCATTGGGGCCACTCTGGCTTTCATTGCAAATGTTCCCCTCGACACCATTTGCAAAGCATCTACTTGGAGCTCCATTCACACTTTTACTCAGCATTACTGCATTGACACTCATTCCAAGACAGATACACAAGTGGGACAAGCGGTTCTAAGACACCTGTTTGCTCATGACCCTTCTCACATCCCACCTCCTTCTTCTGGTACTGCTCGCTAATCTATGCACAGCATGTGATCTAAGCAGATTCCACAAGCCTCAGAAGGGATACATTACTCACCGTAATCGTATTTCTGATGCTTGTATCTGCTTAGATTCACAAGCGACCCACCCTTCCTCCCCTCCGAGAGAAGGCGCACGATTGCTTGTAGTCTTACCTTTCTGTCTATCTGCTTGGATTATCTGTACTCACGCTACTCCTCATGCTTCCTCATGTCAGAAAAAATACAATCTGAGAATCCTAGACGCGTGAGGGATCTTGGGTACAGTGGACGTCACACTAGGGATAGTATTACTGGCACGCCTGTGTCGACGCCCATTTTCGAGTTTCGAAAAACAAACTGTAATACTCCGCAGCTTCCACTAGATGTCGGCCTATGCACAGCATGTGAATCTAAGCAGATACAAGCATCAGAAATACGATTACGGTGAGTAATGTATCCCATATATGGGGAAGGAAATAGTGACTCAAAGGGTGACTAAGTAGTAAGAAAGGGGATACCGGGGAGGACACCCGAGAAGAGAGAGGATACTGGGGAGGACACCCGAGAAGAGAGAGGATTTGCCTTATTCGTACGCCTTAACATAGCGGCTAGAAGAAACTTGCATACATAGTCCTGAATAAAAGAAGAACAAATAGGTCACCACAGCGGTTAAAGACGCCTGTGAAAGGGATGAGTTTAAACTCCATGTCGGGGTAATATTAGAGGCAGAGTTCTATGTAACCAGCTGGAGTTTGTCTAGTCTGTGAACGTCTGTCTTACGTGTTATTTGTTGTGACGTCATAGGATGACATTTTTCCTTCGAGGAACTAGCATAAAAATTACGCGATTGGATACTTGAAATATTGTAGAATACAACCTGATGTTTATGGAGTAAAATAGAAGATATACAATTTTATGGAAAAAACGGGATTGGAGCTTGCGACTATTGGTGCTTGCTCATATTGTTGGAATTGTTTAAATAACGAAAGACATAACAAGTGTTGTATAAAGAGAAAGTGAACAAATTTAAATATGGAAGACATGACTCCATTAGTACACCTGTGCAAACAGTTGCCAAAACGTGCACCTAAGCTGAAAAAGTACAGTGCAGAATGGGTTAAAGGAACCGCCAACAAAATCTTTATGCCTTAGCCCCAGGGTGGATCGTTATCTAAAACAGTCCTGCAACACATGACGACATATTTGCACGCCACATACACGGGCAAAAAGTTAGACAAACGCCTAGCTAGTCTAGAGTTGTGGAAAACTTACCAACAGGATAAGGAGGAGGAGCCGCCAGTAGATTGGATACTTAATGTATGCACAGAGGGGGGTGAGTTGCCCACAGCACCACCCGCCCCATCTGAAATGAAAATTGAAGGCAGTAAGGACGAAGGGTTATACCCGCTAAGAGAACTTAAAGCAGCTACAGGGTATAGAAACCCGGCATATGAGTCACCTACGCAAAGTAGTGATGAAAACCTAGACAAAGATAGAGATATCCCCTCCAAAGTCCCGAGTGACAAGGAGAGACGTGAGAACGAGAGAAAAGACCAGGCACAAGCAAGTACATCTCTCAATACGTAGAGAGAGGGTAAAAGATGGAAGGGAAGTGAGGATAGAACTGATGAGATAGCATTCACACAGAACGAATGGATGGGATGTCAGATTTTATTGAAACTCGATGGTAAAGGCATAGATGACGTGAACCAAAAAGAGAACCTAAACGATTTACAGCGAAAAGAGAAGGAAAAAGAAAAAGGATTGAGAGACGAAATAATAAGGAAAAAAGATAGGCAGAGACGAGAGCAGTTATATCATGAAGAGCAAGAAAGGCAACACGATCGTAAACAGAGAGCAGTAAATGATCTGGACAGACTGGAGCAATGAAGGATAGAGCAAGAACAAAGGATACGGGAGTAAAGAATAAAAAGTTGACGGGATGAGGAAATTCGAAGGGCAAATGAATGTAGAAACGCAAAGAAAGAGGAAGAAGATGGGGTCAGAGAAGATGCGAGAAAGTGCAGGGAATTCGATGACGATGCAGAACGTAAGCGAAGGCAAAGAGCACACGATCTTGAATATCTGGAAAGGGAGGTTAAAAAAACCTGAGCCAGTAGTAGACTGGGAAGATATAGAAGAGTTCTTTCCTGAGTACGATTCAGTACCAGGCACGTCTAGGGCAAATATTGTGGATGACTTCGACACCAGAAGCATCGGAGAGACGATCGATAGAATATATGATGAAATGGGGCTAGAACAAGTACCCCAAGAGGGGGAAGACGAGCGCCTAGAGAGCACTCAGCTTTACGATACTGAGGCTGTCTCCCGAAGTTGTGGAAATGGAGAAGTGTCTCTAGAGATGTTGCATGTTGCAGAGCATGAGGAAAAGGAGGAAGAGAGAAGACGCGAAAAGCGATTTTCAGGAGGAAAAGGGATAAGATGGTTAGATTCTATTGGGTCTGCCCCGAGGGCATCAGTATCAGCCTCACAGTCAGACCAACGCGAGGAAGTATTTCACGGTCAGAGGGGGGTGTCTCCACCACCCTTTGTGAGCCGGCTAAGGACATTGCCCGGTAGGCGGCGATGCAGGAATATTACTTTTGCAATAGACAGAAGAACAATGAGAGAAGAAAGAGAGGGCTATGCGTCCCAATTTCTGTTGCTCGAGAGAGGTGGAACGAGACCACAGTATGTTCCATGGCCACATGGATCAGGAAAACCTGAAAAATAAGCTTCCAATGTTGACATCGGGAGCTGGAAAATGGATACACGAGCTAAAAAAATGATGGGAGGGAACACGTTAGCAATAGGGGATATCAAAGGTCTCTTAATCGCCATACTTGGTGAAGACGATGTGTGGACACGTGCAGGTTACCGTGGTGTGACCACAGTTAATAGCGCGCACGACGGAGCTCCATTTAACAATTGCATAGCCGCAGTATGGAAAGCATTACGATTGCTATATCCGGATACTTCCGACATGCGAGCTATAATGACACGTAAAATGAAGGAGTCAGAGGACCCTTTGATTACATCCAGAATTTTCAAGATGCGTGGGTACTCGAGACGCGGAAATCTTGAGGGAAATCTATACCCGTGTTTTACCATATATTATGGCAAGGGCTGGCAGGTACAGAAACAACTCACGAAATTGGTAGGAATCATGGCCAAACCGTGGTCTGAGATACAGTTGACCATCGCACACTATTGCAGGCTACTGCAAGAAAAGAATCGCAAAAAGAAGCTGCATGAAAGGGTGAAGAAGCAAAATGAGTGCAGAAGAAATTATCAAAAGACGCCCTTGAAGGGGCAGTGATAACTAGCACAGACGGGTAAAACATGCAACAGGTGAATAATCCGCAGCAGAACAATCAGGGCAATATTGGGTTTTCCCACAGGGGAAGAGGATTTAGAGGACGAGGATGGCAGAGTAATCGGGGAGGTTTTCAGAATAATAAGGAGGCTTCCAAAAAATGGCAATTAAGATATGTGAAATGGGCAAATAATCAGACCACCGCCAGTATGTTGGTTGTGTGGAATGGTTTATGGTCATAAAACCGAAAAAACAAATCCCGAAAAAAAAAATCTCGAAATGAAAAGGTCGAAAAAAAAAAAAGTCGCATTTTTTTTATGACGTTTTTTGTTTGAAATGGGGGGGTTCCCCCCCCCCCAACCACCCTTTTCATTTTTTTTTATTTTACCCCTTTTTTTACTTACCTGACCCCAAAAAAGCATATAATTAAATAAATAAAAAAATCGACTTTTTTTTTCGATATTTTTTTTTCGAGATTATTGTAATTCGAGATTTTTTTTTCGGTCTTTTGACTGACCACCGTGTGGAATGACAGGGCATCTAGCAGGCACATGCAGAAATCATGGCATGATGCAAAATGACCAAGGAACCGGAACAGGTATGGTGAATCCACCTGTGTTTTTACAGCAGGGAGGAAATGGAGTTGCACAGAATCACAGGATGCAACAACAAACGCCAGGAGCACAGCAAAGCTCGCAACCTCATAATTCGGTAATTTTTCCTCAAGGACAGTCTCAACAGTCACCAATGCAACTGTCATAGACAGTAAGTGCAGGACAGGCTGCGAACCTTGGAATGAGGAGTAGCACTGGTGATGGTGGGAAGTCCATTCACCCAAGGTGGGACAAAGTTATATATGGACTAGGACAGCTCACTGGGAACCCTTATGTGGTCTACCCTATCAGTGACACCAGACCCTCACCAGGAACCAAGGGTGGATGTCATTATAGGGGATAAAGAATATTCCATCTTAGTTGACAAGGGTGCAAAACGTTTGTGTGTACGTGAAGGCAAGTTTTCCTTGTCCGGCAATGCTATAAATACTCAGTTTCACAGGAGCTACATGTCGTATTCCTTTTACAGATGCACTTCCAGTCTCTATAGGAGAATGTGATATGAATGTATCGCTATTATATTCGCGACAATCCCTAGTAAACATCTTGGGTCAAGATCTAATGACGAAGTTAAACATGACAATCTCGTTCATGGAGGAGGGCATAGTATGCTCAACTCCAGGAATGCACTATTTGAACGTATGCAAAATGATTAGCGCATACACAGGACACAGTTATGAGGGTGCTAATGGCAGGGCTGCCAGGCCTTGCTGAGAAAACCATGAGGACCCCAGATGAATTTCTGTTTAGGCCAAGAATACCTATGTACAAGGAAAAGGGACAAGTATTTCCCTTGGTGATACACACAGCTGCAATACGAGGGAAAGTGGCTTTACTTGATGGTTGTGATGATGAAGGCCGACAATGGTGCACAGTAATCGCCATTGAAGAAGGGTACAGATTGACTGATGTCACTGATGACGATCTGTTTGACGAGCAAGCAGATAGGGGAGGAACAGCAGTTGAGATAAACCTCACTTTTTGGGTGCAAAAGATCAAAAGAGAAGTGCCGCAGAGAATGATGTTGGCACAGAACCGTCCTGAATATTTCGAGGATGAAATGGCCCAGGTGCCTGTCTCAGTGTGGACCACAGGCCCCTATGACATAGGCTTATTGAAGGAGTCGGAGAAGTGAAAGTTAAACTGAAGCCAGGAGCAATTCTACCAAAAGCACGACAATACCCCATGTCCAGGGAGGCAGATGAAGGAATCTTTAAGACAATTTTGGCTATGATGGAGCAGGGCATCTTAGTGACGTCAGATTCGTCATGCAATACTGCAGTTTACCCTATCAAAAAATCAAAGGCAGGGTCTTGGAGGCTAATTAAAGATCTGAGACCGATAAATGATATTGTGGAAGCAGAGTTCCCTTTAGTCCCTAACCCGGCTACACTTCTATGTAATATACCTGTTGAGGCAAAATATTTCATAGTGATTTACTTGAAAAATACCTTTTTCTCAATCCCATTGCACTGAGACTCACAAGATCAGACGTAATTTACGTTCAGACAAATGCTTCTGAAAAGCACAAGGCTACCCCAGGGGTACTGTGAGTCTCCTTCTATTTTTAACAGAATCCTGCAGATGGACCTAAGCATTATTGCTTTAGAAAGTGTTGTCTTACAATATGTGGATGTCATCTTAATTTGCAGTACTAAAGAGGAAAGATGCAGACACGATTCTGTTCAGCTATTAACTATATTGGCTGAAAAAGGATATAAGGTTGACAAAGAGATGTTACAATATTGTCAACAAGTAGTAGTATACATAGGTCAGTTGATCTCACATGAGGGAAAAAGGGTTGCCCCAGTAAGGGCTGAAGCCATACTGAACACGGCTAAGCCACACATGATAAAACAGATGCAGAGCTTTTTAGGCCTTTGCAATTATGTCAGGGCATGGGTCTTCGACCACAGCTCATATACCAAGCCTTTGCTACAGACCCTAAAGAAGGTACAGGTGACGAAAGAAAAGATCGAATGATCTGAGATCTGGAGTAGGGATTTGCTGAACTCAAGAGAGCCATTTGCACAGCACCAGTTTAAGGGATTCCCAATTATGCAGAGGAATTTTATCTGTTTTCGCACACAAATGGCAGCGTTATGACGCCATTGCTCACACAGAGAACCGCATTGGGGTACAAGCCCCTGGCATATTATAGGGGAAACTTAGACTAGACCCAGTGATGAGAGTTCATTTCCCTTGCCAACAAAGTTTAGCTGGCGCAGCGTTCGCCATCTAGAAGGCTAGAACCATTGTGATCTGATGCTCAATGACGTACGTCGAGCACTCGCTATTTGCTATCCTAGAGAAACCAAAAGGCACATTGACATCTCAGAGAGCTTCTGCTTATGAAGTGATCATATTGAATCCATTGATTAAAATAGTCGGATGCAAGATAGTGAACCCAGCTATGTTCATAGCAGACCCAGTCACTGAAGGAGAGCCAATACATGACTGTGAAAACTATGAAGAATTCTATGATGAGATTCCAAGAGTGAAAGAAAACGCATTATCAGAAGGAGAAATTGTCTTCGTTGACGGTTCCTCGAGAATCGATTCAAAGCGATGGACAAAGATATTCAGGCGCTGCTGTAATAAAACACATAGCAAATGGAGAATTGTGAGTGCTTCTTAGTGCACGATTACCATCTCATTATTCAGCACAGGCTGCAGAATTATTAGTGTTGATACTTGCGATTGAGAATCACGCAGACCAAGAAGTAACTGTGTACAGTGACTATGCCTATGTGACATCAACAGTGCACGCAGGCTTAGTGCGCTGGAAAAGGAGGGGCTACCTCAGAGCAGATGGTACACCAGTGAAGCATGCAGCCTTATTGACAGGCTGATTAAGGCACTACAGCTCCCAGTGGGCATAGCGGTTGTGAAATGTGCCACCCACACGAAGGGGACAGATTTTATCTCACGTTGAAATCACGCAGCAGACACGGAAGCCAAGCGCATGGCATCCAAGAGCGAGACGATCATGGATGTAGAAGTCACAAATGTAAATGAAAACATTGTTGCACGGAGTGACCCTGAGAGCTACAATAATATGGGACAAACTCAGTTAATGGAACTCCAAGGGGAGGCACCACAGGAGGAGAAAAACCTCTGGAAGCGGCGAGGGTGTTCTTTAAACCCCTTCGAAAGCTTGTGGCGACAAGACAGCACTGGTAAACAAGTAATGCCTATAGCCCTGTTAAAAATAGCTCTGGAGCAGTTACACTATCCAGCACATAGGACAAAAGAGAATCTAGCAGCAACGCGCGCTGAAGACTGTTTCATACCGAATTTAGCAGAGCATGTTGCATTTTTTATATGGTGAACTGTATAATTTGCCAACAGTTCACGGCTGGGCATACACTAAAAGCAATTAGAGGAGTCATCTCAAGGCCCAATGGACCTTTTCAGCACTTGCATGTCAATTACATCGATATGATTCAAGTATGTAACGGGTACAGGTATTTAATTGTTGTGGTGTGTCCATTCTCTAGATGGATAGAAGCAGGTCCATGTACACACCAAGACTCTACCTGTGCGGCTACATTTCTAGTGAGAGAGGTATTTCTCAGATGGGGAGTATGTGAAGTCATGAGATCAGATAATGGGACTCACTTTGTAAATGAAGTTTTTGAACAGATTAGCTTGTAGCTTGGTATAAAGCACAAGTTCTCGTCGGCGTATTACCCGCAAGGTAATGGGATATGTTAGAAGCTCAACGGCTTGTTAAAAGAAAGGATAGCCAAGTTGAAGCTTACTCTAAGAAAGGGATGGTTACACTGCCTTCCTTCTGCGCTGTATGCACTCGGGAACCAACCCCGTTCTGACCATCATTTTATGCCGCACGAAATAGCCACAGGAAGAAGAATGCACACTCCCCTGACACCTCGAGACAGAGCTAGATGTGATGCCCAGCCAAAAAGAGAAATCTTGGGGTCTTGAAATGCAAAACTACTTGAATTGCATGGCATCTTGTTTTACTGTAATTTCAGGCCAGCTGCAGCGACGACGAAAAGGGTGCAGGATAGCACGGAACACAGAAGGAGATACTATTGCAGACACAGCTCAAGGACTACGTCTTCCATCAATCTTCCCTGGAGACACCGTCCTGGTAAAGAACCACACGAGAAAAAGGTGGGACGAGCCAAGGTTTAACGGTCCCTTTATAGTGGAAGACTGCACTCCCTCTGCAGTGAAACTACAAGGAAGAAGAGCTTGGATCTTTTAGGGTGCCATCAAGCCATAAATCGGAGAAGGCCCCCTGCCTGCACCCCACCATGAAGAGACTACGGACGACTGGGAAGAACCACAGGTGCAGACGCGATCCATGACGAGGAAGGACAACGCATGACCAGCAGCAAAGCAAAAACAAGGAACTTTTATGCACAAGTTGTGGCTTCCTTTGAGACATTCCTCTGAGCAAAAAAGGGGATAAGGACATAAAAATGGACACTCTGTGCATCCTAGCTGCAGTGTGAAGAAGAAAATTGCACTTATAAGCCACAACATAGTCTGTTGACTTTGAACTTTAGACTGAGGCACGCTGAAGCCTTGATTTGAAAAGAATATGGCAAATTTTGATCAAGGACACATACATTGGAAGAAAATACAGTATCCAGATTCTTTCCACACAGAGACTTTGTTCGGAATCACGTATGGTGTCCCACAGTAGCGACATCACCAAAGATGTATTGACATATTTCAATCTAGTGCTAAGATCGTACCCGTCACTGGTGGGGAGGTTCACCAGGATCACTGACTTTCTTCAAGATCCTGAAAACGAAAAGACTATAAGGAGGCTGCTTACTGTAATTGCTGAGCAGTTCCTCCTGCTTCCGGAATATAGCGAGGAAAAACCAAATGTCCCAAGCGGAGGAAGAAGCAAATAGGCTTATTAATGTACTGTTCTTTTGCCTAATTGAAGGCTGTTTGGATCTTGTCGGAAGAACTACAAACGTATTGACATTTCTTCGGGCTCCAGCAAATACAGAACGTTTAAGTATAATCCTAAATGGTATTGTTATTCAAGTTGCTCTCCACGCACACCAAAATTCTAGAAACTGTTCACAGTGAGTTAGGACCAAGCAGTTCCAAACTTCAGCAAGGGAGGACAAATGTCCCTGTCAGCAGAAGACAGCAGATTGACAATACATTTTTTCTTTTGCCTTATCAAGGATTTTCCTGAACTTGTGGGGAGGCCTGTCGATGTTGACGTCCTCACATTCATCAAAAACCCAGCTAATTCTACACAGATGGGCATGCTCCTGCATGGTGTTGTGATGCAAGTGGAACTTTCTAATCAGCAGAACTATCTTGAGAAAATTTTAAACCTTCCGTCGAGGGACAGATCGAGAGAGTCGTGCAAGAGATTTCACTTTTGTTACACTGACAAGGACACAGCATGTCTTCGGGAATGAAGCAAATCAGAGGCACAGACTGGGAACTCGTATATTTTGAACATGCATAGTAAAGAGACTTGCTGAATTATTGCCTGATTTAGACACTTCCCATAGCCTAGCAAGAGAACTGTTTCCAGAGATAATAGATAATTCATTCTTCAGACAAAGGGGGACAATTGTTTAGTACCTGCAACTCACAAACAGAATCCAGAGATAACATTGTTTAGAAGTTGTATTAAAAGTTAGCATCTTTTCAACGGATTATCGAGAAGAGGATCCAGAGCAGCAATCTCGTCCTCCCTCGGGAGGAGAGACGTCCGTACTTTTCTGGGAGTAAATGCTGTAGACTGACATACAGGGGTATTATGTATTTATGCATTATATTCATCATTTTTGTTTACTGTCACTGACGATTAGAACTGCATTTTATATTGGTACACAAAGCGGTCCAATTCCAGTGTACCCGCTTAATGATGCACACATGAAGCCCACAAAGGCACCCAGACCTTACATAGTCATTCCAGTCCCTAGAAGATCTGATGGTGGAATGAATGAACTCCAGATGGATGTGATTAGCAATGACACATACACACTTATGGTAACAAGCGAATCGAAAAGCCAGAGACAGGGTCGGCAGAGTATGAATGTAAAAAGGTTACTGAAAACCACACGCATGCAAACGTTGAGAGCACACATACCAGGCCTAGTGTCAATGACTGCAGAACCACAATCCAAATCATGGGAGAAGCAGAGACTGCCTACTATGAGAAGTTCCAATACAAGTGAGGTGATAAGACAAATGGAAAAAACTGAACTCCTGAAGAGACAAGAGGAGTTGGAGACTAACCCAACAGAGACAACATTAACAAGCACGCATGATGCAATGAAGAGGATGAGTACAAGTTCTGTGATACAGCCATATACTGGACCAATGTCAAAGTGGATGATATGGGCATTTCTAACCAGAAGAAAAAAGATGCAAGAGGACAAAGATAGAACTGCCAGACATTTGTCTACTCAAATGGTACAGATGAGGAGACCTGCACCATGGACCAGGATACCTGAGAATCCTCCAGCAAGAAGAAGCCATACAGATGCATTCAGGGATGTAGTTGTAGCAAACTACATGAAAACATTAAGAAATAAGAGAAGCATACACAGAGATGACCGTGAACTAAACGATTACTTGGACAGCACAGCACGTTTGGGAAACAACATTTGGTACCGGCACATGAAAGAAATTGGAAGACGAAGTTCAGAGGGGGAATGTTTTGTCTGTACACTCCTGCCATACAGCATGGGCAAGTCCAAGATCTTCATAGCTATCGAAATTGATGTCCAGACAGCACACTGTCTTTCACACGTAGCAATGTGCAAGACCAGAGGCCAGTTCATGGGTAGTGATGCCTCACTGAAATGGGCAACTGAAGCAATTGATCCAAATGAAGACGATTATATCCAGGACATAAAGACAAGAAACAATGGAAAAACGAAACACATTGTGATCAGATATGAGAAGCCTGGAGTTAAAGGAGCGGAAATTAGAAGAGAAGCAAACCAGAAGCTAAATGCCCAAGGAAAAACTCCAGAAGAGGCTTGAAGTTGGAAAAACAGAGGCCAAATGCAGATTTGGGGAACAGTGCTTTCACCAGACGGATGGGAGAAAGGAGTAGTGATTTGCAGAGCATGGATGGTCATTGGTCGTTACCAAGGCACCATTGACATAGTACAGAACGGATTCAAGCCATTGTGGCCAAGGCTTGCACAACTGCTGATATGGGTCGAAGACAGAGGAAGACCCTTGCAGATAGTGCCACTGGAGAGATCAAAATTGTGCTTCAGGAATAATGGCACAAGAAAGATGGGAGAGAATCAGAACTGTGTACGAATCTTTGACGCTTCAGGAATGGTGCATGGAACTGCAGTAATTATGGACCATCACTGGGCACGTGGATCCAAAGCATACATCAGACTGCCAAAAAACTGGGGAGGTATATGCACAATAGTGAATGTCCACGTTCCAGCGTTGGTGATCCCGAAGAGTGACCTAAACATTGACAGTTTCCCGAAAGCAGATGCTCACCTGAGGAAGAAGAGATCTGTGTAACTGCTGAATTGAATGAAAATAGAGAATTACTTTTCTGCCAAATCAGAAGGAGCTTTTCATGCAATCCCATATGAACACAGGCTGTTCAGCCTCACCTCATCAGTGTTCATGACAATCTTCATGCCAAGATTTCAAGTTGGAGCAAATACTAAATGGTTGCAGATAACCAGATGGGAGTTACTGCAGACCATCAACACAACCATAAAGGGATTCAACGCAATGAAGGAGGAGTTAAGGGCAATCCGACTGATGACTCTCCAGAACAGATATGTACTTGACATGATTACAGCTATAGATGGAGGTGTTTGTGCAAAAATTGGAGAATCATGTTGCACATTTATATCATCTCATGATGAAGAAAATGGAACTCTAATGGAGGCCATAGGTATGCTGACGAAACTACAGAATCAGCTCATTGATGAAACTGACGAAGTTGATGTTGACAGTTGGTCCGGATCACTATTCTCATGGGTTCCACAATGGATGGCAGATGCATTCAAGTTCCTGGGAGCCCTGCTTGTGATGATATTGATAGGATTCTGTGTTATCAAGATAATAATCTCTCAATGCCAGAAAACTGCAAAGAAAGCCATAGGGATGAAGATCATGATTGATGTCGAGCCAGGATGGAAGCCCAGAGACCTAACTGATAAAGAAATAAGATACTTTGTGAAAGCAAGCATTCATGCACCAGAAAGAACAAAGTTTCTATATCCAAAAAGCATAGAAATTATGTAGGAAGATGGGTTTACTGCAGCCCAAATGGACAGTGTCCACTGATGATGTGGAACAAGGACACACACGTGAGAACAGCAGGAAGTTTAAAAGGAGTCATAAAGATATGGACCCCAAAGAGACATTTCTTCAGACCATCATGTATAGACCCAGAAGATGAAGAAAGAATGGACCCAGGCGATTAAGTGAAGGTGAATACCGAAGAACCAAAGAAGATGGATCCAAAGGAAAAGATGAAAGTGGTAGATGAATCGCCCAGAGGGGGGAGTGTAGAGGAGGTGCCAAATACAGCCCGCACTCCATCCGTCCATTTTGAAGTACCAGGAACGTTCACACCGAAATATGTGACGTATGACGAGCAAATAAACTAGCAGAGAGCCACAGTGGGGCTCTGGCCAGCACCCATCAGAAGAACAATGCCTATTGAAGAACCAGTACCAAGGAAACCATGGACAGTAAGGTACCCATTAAAAAAATCATATCAACAAATGAAAGGAAATGAAGATCGTCTAAGTACAGTCCCTGAAGAAGCCAAAAAAGGTCTTAATGGAAGACGAATGGTGACGACACGAGAACCCAGACTGACTTGCATACAGAAGAGATGACGACCAGAGAAGGACGTAAAGAGACGAAACGCCATGAACAAGGGATATCGTGAACCTAAATTGAAAGGACGATGTCAAATATAAGAAACTTAAGCTGTAAGCATGATGAAGATATTCGACCAGTTTATGTATGTATATATGCTTGGAACCGCAAGAAAGCTAAGAAAATCGTGCAACTTGCTATGCTTAGTAGAAAGATAGTGCGGCAAGCGCCACTATACATAATCTACCTCAAAAGAAGCACGTTATATAAGTATACTTCCACTTTGCACAAGAAGCCGAATGAACTAAAGGTTACTAAGGGCCACACGAGTAAAGCTTCATATTTAGCAAAATCGAGAATAAGCAGCAGAAACGAAACTCAGCAGAGGCAAATCGTGCCAGAAACGCCAAGGTCGTATCAGTAGAAGAGACGAACAGTAGCTACAATTAATTGAAGCTAAAAACAGAATTTCCTGCTTCAGAAAGGTCAAGATAAGAAACTGGAGGCAGGTGGTGGGTGAAACGAAAATCAAATGCACAAATTACATAAAGAAGAGGCACATTCACGGTGTCTGAATCACGTGACCAGCCGAGCAATTAGAAGTGAAACCTTCACACCTACGCATGGCAGCAGGCAAGGCCAAGATATCAGAACATTTCCAGACAGAAGATGCAGTCTCAAGGCCAACCACAGTGAAATAATTGACACATGGCCACTAAAGTGATGATTGATTGTAACAATAATTGGAGGAAGGCCGGGGAGCTAAGGGGCACCCTGCACCTCGCCGACCATTCTGCGTGCTGCTAGGCAAAGTGGAAAAGTATGTGTGGGATTTGGTGCCAACCCAATCACAGTGGACCAAGTAATCTAGGGTCCTATAGTTAGTAGGACCAATGGGACGTCATACTTTCAGTGACGTCTACAGTAGCCATTTTGAAGGAAGGGCTTAGATGTCCCACCTGACAGTGTATATCCAATCCCTTTACTCCGTTGCCATATACAGATATAGTACCTATATTAAAGTTACCTTTCCTGAACTAATAGAATTGCATGCCAACTTTTAAGCGTTAAACGTCAGTGATGACGATATTTTTGTATAAATGATGTTGTTTTTATGAAGTTCATTGGAGTTGTGAAGAGAGAGAGAAGATAACGCATCTGCTGATATTCATGAGACTCCCTGTTTTTTGTACTCTTCATTAAACGGACTCCCTTTGCCAAACCGTCGAGTTGTCATTATTGATTTGGTGTTGGAGTATTCATCTGCACCCCCATCCATCTCAAGGGTGCTGCTATCTTATCTTAAAGTGCTTCTGGGCAAACCCCGACTCTATGGGCTGGTTTTGGGGTCCCGGAGTACACTATGTGGTGCAGAAACAGTAATCTCGAACATTAGTGGCTCTCTCCCAATCCCACCACTTGGGGAAATCCTGGAAGGGTGGGTATCCTTTGCCAGAACTCCTCTGATTGATTACAACCAGGCAAGCAAGACGTAGGGTGAGGAGTTTGTGCCCATACAACCCTATGCCAAGAGGGAGGGAGGGAGGGAGGGAGGGAGGGAACAGGTATTCAAGCTTGCCCCCTTACTTCAATTCCACTAGTAACCACCCCAAGGGTTTGTAGATTCACCTGACCCACTTAATTTGATCATTGATTTTGTTGCAGAGGGTGCAGGGCCCACAGGTACAGTGGTAGTTTTCGGGTTTGGGTCTGGCTCAGAGGTGGTTTGGAGCTCCCGATGCTTTGCAACTGGTCAACCAAGATGCAGACCACTGCACGTCCTATGAAGTCAAGGGCTGTCAAATCATGGACCGCTTCCTCCCCCCATATCGGCCAAACAAGACATACCTCGTGCCTGACTGTGAATTAGGACTAGATAGTCCCAGCCCTCACGTCCGGCCAGATAATGACACTGCCAGGTTGTCTGGGAAACCTAAGGTTTTGCTCGGGAAAGTGCTTGCCTCATATTGTTTTTCCCATCCTGAGGGGCAGGAAGCAAACTAAAGATCAAAGGACAGGCTGAAAAATGTGTGGCACATCCATTTTGTTTTGAGTATATGGTATTCAAAATGCGGTAAAATGCAAATGTGCATGTGAGATAAATGAAAAGCAAGATAGAAATATATCCTCTGTTGCCAGCCCATCTTGGACACATCATACAAGTACCAAAAGAGGTACTAAACAAAAAGAGATACACAGACAACCTGCCACACTTTACTGTAAGATGTGCTCAGCTTAAAAAAAACAAGGAATGTTCCCATGCCTTGATTGCCTTAGGTACTGATCAGTGCCTCCAAAACAGATGATCCAAGGTTTGGAAGTAAAGCAAAAAGGCTTTGCTTACCTCCA
The DNA here is from genome assembly GCF_040938575.1 of Ambystoma mexicanum. Taxonomy (NCBI): domain Eukaryota; kingdom Metazoa; phylum Chordata; class Amphibia; order Caudata; family Ambystomatidae; genus Ambystoma; species Ambystoma mexicanum. The sequence goes on along the minus strand of NC_090926.1, from coordinate 873,044,685 downwards.
AAATTCAGGACCGGAATAAAATCACAGCAAAACGTTGGGTGAGGGTTACCTGGCGATTAGTGGAGGGAAACATGCAAAAGAAAAATCTTTCCTAACACCCAGAGTGGATGTAATGCTATTTTGGAGTTCAGTGCAAGTGAGAACTATGTTTGTGCTTGCATGATGTGAGGCACTCGTACTCGATTCTTTAATTCCTAATACTTGAAGTTCAGTGATCACTTGCAGAAAGGTAGTGACTTGGGTAACATGGGCAAATTACTCACTTAGAAGCATGCCTGGTGGAAAGATGGGCAACAAGTGAAAACATTTTTAGACATGGTATATGTGTTCATGCTTGAGCATATTTTTGGAGCTTGTTCTCCAGAGTTGACACTGCACTTGCCCCTTTCAAATGACCTAGATCCTAAGAGTTTAGCAGTAGCTTTTTACTTGTGGGGTGGAGGGTGTCCCACAGGATATCCCACAGGGACAGAGGCACTCATTGGAAATATGAGGAGAACAAGAAAATGGCAATCAGATCATCATCCTCCTGAACTAGCTCGTAAACATAAGGAAGGTAAAGTTTTTCTGACATCCTAGTAAGGGTAGTGGGTCTCCTGGTTCCAAGCAGGATCATGTCTGGTCAAAGGAAGCCCAAATGTAAGAGAACATTTGCTAGTTACTTTATTTCTGTGGCTAAGACCTCGGAGGTCCTTCTGTCAACATTATGTATTTAATGACCAACGCAGTCTTCCCTCCCCCTGAAGATCCAATGGGAGTTCAATTTGAAGTTAATGTAGTGCCCTGAGGATCCCGGAAGCTTCAGTGTGTCCAAACCTATAATGATATCCCAGATAGCACCAAACAATACCTCATGGATATTTTCTTATTAATGGCTAGAACATCACTGGTATGGGGTCAGAGACGCTAAGGGCAGCATGGCATTAGTAGACAGAAGTCTTGCCACACCAGAGGAGTATGCTAGGGCTCCTCTGAGGCCTTCCAAACCTGCCAACGCCATCCTAAGAATTGTTTCAGTTTTACCTGAACCTGAAAAGTGAATGACATTATTGTTACTGTTTCTGTCAATTTACAGAACTATGTCCTAGGCAGTGACCTAAAACCATTGGGTCTATTTACCACACTGCTGAGCTGCCCTGGACTTGATCCCAAACCAAGTAGACTAAGTACTTGGTCATGGTAAAGCCAAAGACAGAGGGAACATCCAGTGCCCAGAAGGGATGTTTTCTCCCTATACCACCTTGAAGTTTACCTGAGGTGCCTGAACCTTCCCAGACTCCCTACTCTTGGCTAGCTCGTAGAGACCATCTTTGAACTGCAAAGTGTTTGCAGAAGATGGACTTTCTTAAGGGTCAGAGTGAGTGTCCAACCCTAAACGTATCGAGAAGGCAAGCCTGTTCCCAATCAATAGAGTTTGGGCCCAGGTGTGGTATGGGGAAGGATCCTTTGATCACCCCCACTTAGTCTCCTCAACTGGGCAGGGGACAGTCACATACACAGCATAAACATTGCTTGGTTTCTAAATGTGAATGCCTGGAAAGAATTTCATAGTCTGAAATAGTGGGAGCCCTGAGCCATAAAATTGAGAGACTTGGATAGGTAGAGGAACAAGCATGCAGTGAAATATGAAGGATGTGCAGGTGAACCCTAAGGAGAGATAGAAAGAGAGGAAGGGACTAGGAGACATTTCCGCAGGTGTAAGCATTTGCCAAGACTCCTTGGGGGAAGAGTATGAGTGAGCAGGGGAGTCAGGATCTTGAGGAGGGGAGGTGGTTAGAGTCTTCGTAAAAAGCTAGTGGGATTTATTAAGTGGTCTGTTTTGTTTGAGAATCCATGCCGTGTTTAAAAATTGGGGTCATCTTCATCTTCTTGCTCAGCCCCATCGGGCAACTTCTACTGTGGCATGAGATCACGAGAGGTTGTCTCCCCACTGCACTCAAGCCACAAAAAAGCCCCAGCCAAAAAGAGCAGGTTTGGTAAAGAAACATCAACCAGAGACTGTGAGTGACAGGGACTGAACTCTGAGAATCCAGGGATTTGTCAGTGAGTTTCTTTTGGTCTCTTATTGTGCCAAGCAGCCGGGAGGGACCAAGGCACTGGCATGATGAAGATTGTAAGACTTTATTTTTCCTTTGATATTTTTGTTCATTTACAAGAGGTACTCTCCTCTGATGTGATGAACCGGCGACAGATGACCTATCTGATTAAGGATTTGTCCTGAAAAGTATGTTTACTTTTATTTGGCCTGAAATGGATTTCATTTGAGGACCCCTTCTTTCACCTTCTTTTCCATTAACCCCTAATAAAGGTGAATTGGAAAATAACTTGGTGTTTGGCCTATGTTTGATCCGTGTTTGCTCATGACAGCATACAGTGCCTAGAGACTTTTAGATGCAATGGAGTGCTACATAAATGCGACCAGTCAATCAATAATACATGAGCGGTCCTAAGTATAGATTGAACAAAATGTTCCCTGATCTATTGCACAAGAAGTGGGGGAAAGAAATGTGTTGGATTGTGGCTGTGAGAAAAGTGATACAGGCTAGACTTCTTTCACATGCTTCAAGGTTCTGCTAGCAAGATTGTAGAAAGGGGAATTAAGGCACCGACTCTTTTGTTGTTGTTAAGCAGGTGAAGATTGTGGAGGACAGATGTTTGGGCCAATTAATTGCTTTAAGCAGAAAGGAAACATGCTTTTTGATCAGGATACACCTGGGAGGTGACTGCTGACTAAAGGGGTTTCTCCTGTAAAGGAAGATTGGAAATAAGGCAATAGTTCCTTGTTTCAGCACTATAATGCAATTATTTTATGATAGATGGGGAGGCTACGGTTTGCTTCCAAGATGAAGGGAAACCAAGCCAGTGATAATAGGGCCATTGGGTGTGTGGAGGGTACAAAGTGCAGACTGTATTTTGCTGATCTGAGAGAAATTTGGAAGAGGAATGTGGTGATGGGCGCTAAATAAAAGAATTTGAGAGAGTAGGTAGATGGAGATGGTGAATTGAGATCAGTTACTGGTGGGGGGGTGTTTGGAAGATGAGAGCTTGTTAATGATCTGGAACAGTTCTCTAGGTCAGATTGGCTCTTTACTCTCACTTCTCCAACCTGGTTCATATGAGTAGTTTGTTATAGTTTGCTTTTCTCTTACCAGGTTTCTAAGTGTTGCTAGTCTCCAAGGCCTAGTTCAGGAAGGCACAATGGCATCACTATGTATAGCAATGACTGATGAGCAGCAGAAAACCCTTGTGATTGACTGCAGTGGATCACGCCCCCAGTTTCACAACTCAGGTAAAAATACAATTGATATCTTTTATTGGTCCATTTGTATGTGTACTGTCTGTAATAGTGTAACACCATTTAAAATTGTTTATGTGGGATATCAGCCATAATGGGAATGGAACGTTTCAGCACCGTAGAATATTTCTTTCAAATGCAAAGCTGGGGCACTTTAAATGGCAACTCATGTGTGTATCCAACCTTCCAAACACTGCTTTATGACTTTACACCTGTCCTTTCTAATTTTCCTTATTTGTGGTTGATGGCTCCTTGGCTTCATCAGGTACATCCCTCTCCTGTGCACTCTGATGTCATGGTGTTGTAACCTACAAGTTCTGTCTAAGTAACTTTGTGAAGTTGGCCCTGCACACTCTTTGCCTTTAATGTCTAAGACTGGACCACGCCTAGGATTTGGGTGTCATGTGTGATTCAATTTCTTATAGGTGCTCTCTGCTTGTCTCAGATGCTGGGATGAGTTTTCAAAGACTTAAACCAGATGTGATTCTGAGGTTTGGGCACAGAAATAAGACTTGGGTGTGCCATGAACCTATTTTTATTCTCACCCAGCTAGTGTCAAGTGTACCACAAACCCCAATAGTCTCCATTGTGGTTCTCTGGCGGCTGCCTTCTGCTTCATGGGGGGCATGACCAACCCTGAGGTTCCCCTATTAAGACACAATATCTGTGCCTCTGGCACCAAGAACCGACATTGGCCTATCACCAGAGTCTGCTGAACTTTAGTTCATCCCAGCAGCTGCAACTATTGGGAATTGCAGCAAAGCAGCGGAGCATGTTCAGAGTTAATCGCCAGAGCCAATTAAGGTTACATACACAGCTGCTTACAGGTTATGCCTTCAAGGCCAACTCAGGTGACTTGTGACACCATCCCTGGTAATGTCCTTCATGATTTTGTGTCAGCTATTTCCTGCTCCACAACGGGGGTGACAATCTTATGGTTCACCTATTTAGGGTATCATGCCTGTGCAACTGGCATCAATTGCTGATCTAGCCTTTCACCAGAGCATTTTTCATGGTGGTTCTCAGACTTCCTAAATGTATTGTCGCAGGGGAAAAATCTGAGACTTGCACCAAGGGAGTGTTTATGCTGAGGAGTCCTACCCAGCTTCTTGAGGGTGTACCTTGAAGATCTGCAAAGACTTTCCAGATAACCACATTACTTTCTGAGCTATGGCACTCTGTCCTATAGCTTTCCTTTACGCATGCATGTGGTGCACAAGTTGCTCCAAAAAACAGGCAACAGGCCAGGGCTCCTCTACATCTTGTAAATCTCATGGAGGAGGGGGGAATGCAGATTTTCAACCTTTTTTTCTTTCACTCTCAAAGTCCCTATTGACGGCATTTTGGAGAGAAGTTCAGAAGCTTCGCTAGCAGATGGAAAAATGAAACTCTGCAACCTGACTGTCTTATATTTCCATTGACTGGGGTGACACAATCCAGAACTTGGGCAATGAGTTCCAACAAATAACCTGTGGTTTACCTCTGTCCACTTTCCTGTTGACACTCTGCCATGCTCATGGATATTGATCCAGGGTCAGTCACTTATGGAGCCTGACCCACATCTCACATACCTTACCTGAGCTCCCTCTCATTCTGGAGCACTCACTTTATCCATTCTGCTGGTCCATTCAGTCTGTGGAGGAACCATTATTTGCCAAATGTTATACTTCACAGGCCAGGAAGTCTTATTATCTTGATTTGATCAAGGAAGTGGACTCTTTCCCAGTTCCCACTCTGCCTGCGGGACGGGTTTCAACCTATTTGCTCCAGCTCTACTGCATAACCCTCCTTTGCAGGTAGATCCTCCTCCAGTTCATCTTCATCCGCCTACTCAACTACAGAATCTCGCCTCAGGTACCTCACGTCTGACCTAAATGTGGGAAACATGGTGTCAGGCTCGAATGGTAACACGGTTAAAATGAACGGCTATCGGTTGTCAGGGATTTATTTGTCTGGATGTCTGGTTTCTTGGAATTTCTGGTAATCATGGTCACTGACTCCCCCATCCCACCTCCTTCTGCTCCATCTATCCACACTAATGGAGAAAGTAGAACTTGCACCTATCCTTTTGAGAAAAAGAGGCCATAGCATGAGAATATTAATGTAGCAGGATGCACTAAAGGAATCTCTAATATATGGGAGAAACCACATTGTACTTAAACAGTAAATAAAATAATGGTACAAGGTACAGTGCTGTACATTTGGAAACAATCTGTGCTTCTACTCAGCCCCAAGCCCAGTAGTCTCTTGTTGCAGTGCCTATGTTGAGGAGAAGAAAGATCTTTGGCTTTTTTTTGCTTTAATGCTGTCCACGGTTAACCAAATCCTGGAATCTATGTGGAGATCAATCTCTCAGAACTCTTGCTTACACCTAGGGTAAACCTGTGTGGACACAGTTTCAACAAACTGCATTAATAAACCATAGAAGACTCTTGCAGTATTTAGCAGTTTGGATTGCAGACCCATTAACAGCAAGCCCTAATGACGGCAGCATGGTTACCATATGCATTCTGGTATCTGCCCTCCACAATGTGGATTCAGCTGTACAGGCAATGTTCATTCGGATGGATATCCACAGAGTGGCATGACTGTGAGTGATGATATTCCATTCAGACACTTGGGAGGTGTTGCTGGACTTCCTTTTTGAGGGTTTGGGTTGATTTCACTCCACAATGGACGAGGTGCTGAATGAGGAAAAAGCGAGTGCCCTTATGGCTAAGTCACTGATGGTCCCTAGAAAACAGCTCTCCAAGTGTACCTCATGTGGTCAGCCCAAGCCAGATAGGCTGTACTCTATTGCAATAATTTGGAGCTTCCTGGACCACATGTACTTGCAAGCATGAGCTGTTTGGGGCTGGGTGTCTACTGGTTGTGGTGCAGAGTGTTTTCTTTGCCAGCCAACCGCTTCAGACCCAAATCCTTAACAATGAGTTTATTGACCCAGCTATTGGTTGCTGGTGATTGTAAGAGTGGAGAAGTGTAAATGTTTTCCCTGAATTACATGGAGGGAGCCAGAGCCATGAAGGGGGATGTTTGTGGGGGTTCTTATCCAGAGAATTGTATTTACATACTGGGTTGGAATATGGCTGTTTTATGCCTTGTATTAATTGACTGCTCCCCTGGGGTTTGCAGGTGGAGACTGGCATGAATGCAGGGCACCTTCTAATTTAAAGCAGCTCTCTTCTATACTATGCGTATGCCTGGTTTATGACAGAGGCGACAAGTGGTTCCCCGTCCACTGCATGTGCTGGCAGAGCGGTGAGCCAGAAGTGAAAGATTTATCAGCAACATGCAGATAAACTGCACGGTAGGACGGCACTCATGAAGAGAAAGGGGCGATGACCAATTGACAAGCACCACAAGGAAACTGAGGACGACTGCAAGGGACCCTGATTGCAGAACTGATTGTGCACAGCATAGAGGCCTGGTAAAGCCCCTAGAGAAAGGGTGACAATGACATGGTGAAAAGCAGTTAAAGAATTTGGGCCCAACCCGACCTTGTGGCAGTGGTACATAGGTGACCTAAGGCAACCCAGTCCCACAGGCACGCTACTAGGCTCCAGCACACCCGACGTGCAACGCCAGAGTAGCCACTTGCCTGGGCCTTGCTAAAAACCATAGTGATCACCAAATGTGAAGGTGTGGGTCCCAAGACCATTGTTAACAGGCACAGAAGTAAGTGTGAAACTCCTTGGCTTTTTGCAACATGGACACGTGTCCTGCCATCATATACTCCCACCCCAGAGAAAAACAAGAAAATGTAGTGAAAAAGTGGCGAGTGCGCAGACAGTAATGCAGCTGGATCAAAGAACATTGTCAGAGCACAGAGTGGAGCGCACACTTAACATAAGCTCTGCAAGGAGGTAAACAGTGATTCAGAGTGACGCCAGAGACAACCACTACTAGTGCCTCTTGTCCAAATTATCTACTGGATGAAACTGAGTCAACTTATACCATCCACGGCTAAACTGTGTCGTCATAAGGTGGAAACAAGGAAAATAGAAGGCCTGAGCACAAATACACAGACTTTGAGGTCTGAGTGAACTTGGATGGAAGCACAACATATAAACTCCAGCCGCTGAACACACATAACCATACAAACAAACCCACCCAGACACACAGGTACCATTCTTTCCCTTCTCCAGGCAAGCTAACCACACAATAGGAAACTTAGTTAGACTGTTTTCAGGTCTACTTGAGAGCTGCTGGCCAACACAGGTACAGCGAGGATCAAAAGGAACCCACCCTTCTACACTGTTTATGCACAGAGAACCTGCGAATATTCCAACATCTGTCAGAGTAACTTGAGATGTTCAGAGTTGACATCGGCTTGTTGAAGGATTCAAACACAGGATAAAACTTGAGAGGTTTGCATCCTAGGGTGCATAAAGTCAGGCCAGTCCCAGTGGGACCCATGATGGAGCTTCACTTGAAATTAGAGAGACTGTGTAAGAGTAACTTATTGAACCCATCAGTGCTCCAGATAAGATTTTAATGTGGGAGTGTTTTACTCCATATTTTGGGAGTAAAAGGTGTTTTAGGGAGTAAAAAACTGAGTCTAATTACCAATGGTAGTATTTTATAAGCGAGTAAGTATGTTTTAACTGGAAAATTGAATGTTTTAGAATATTAATGATTTCTTTGTGCCCAGTTAGTCATGCACATTAAAAGAGACATGTTTACCTCTACATATCAGGCAGTTAATTATAGTTTCGAATGGATTGTGTCCTCCAACGTATTTCTTATCTTTGACATGTAGTGTCCACAGTTAGGCTGCTTTGGAAATTTTTCGGCAGAGGGCGGCCTGCGTCGATGGCATCGGGTCGATGTCCCTCTAAGGCCTCCGTCGAGGGTGACGTCATGGGGTGTTCTAAATAGCACGCACGGTGCCAGATGCCTCAGTTCCATTTTTTCCGCAAACGTGTTTGCTTCGTGAAACCCGGCGCTCCTCGTACTTACTAGTGTTTGCTGTTGAAGTTAATCGATATGTCTTCATCTTCTAATCCGACGACACCACACTGCGGATTCAAGAAATTTCGGGATTGTGGCTCCAAGATGTACATCACAGACCTGAATCGTGTCTGCCTGTGGTGCCTCTGCAAGGGCCATGGTGTTGGTTACGTGCTCAAAGTGACAGTCGATGACGGTAAAGGCCTTGCAATAACAGAAGGGGAAGCTCAAGGTAGGCAAAGGTGTCCAAGCCTCATAAGTCTCGACCTGCTGGGCCATTGACCGATGAGTCGACAGGCGACTCTCCTCAGAGGGAGAAGGCCAAGCGTTCAAGGTCCAGGAGTGGTTCCCGTCACTCGTCCTCGTTGAAGCGCTCGAGGAGAAGGCCCCACCAGTCGCCATCCTCGTCGTCTTCTTCAGGCAGCACCCCGAGAGGGTGAGATACCCGTCCAAAAAATTGACGCCAGCTGAGTGAGAAGCTTTCCACGTGGAAAGGCTTAGGATTTTTGAAAAGCAGGGCAGGGCCCTGTCCGCGTCTTGTGCTGAAGCTGGCAGGGAATGGACTCATCGGGATACTGAAGCGCCTCCAAGCACAAGTAAACGGCATCAGGAGCAGATACGGTATCGATCGAGACGTGAAGCGAGGTCATGGTCTTCGTCTCCATCGAAACCATCGAAACCCTCGATGCCCTCGAAGCCATCAATGCCGTCAACTCCTTCGACACCATTGGCGCCACGCCAGTCGATAGTGCCTGACGGGTCCTCCACCCAGGTCCAGCCCTTGATGCCCTCGGCCCTGTTGTCAACGCTGATTCCATCGGCGCCAATTTTACCGGCGCAGCGCCAGGTGACGGTGGAACCTCCTAAAAAGGCGGTGTCTAAGTCGACGACTTTGAAGTCTCTGGCTGTTACACATGAGAAAAGGTGTACTCCTCTGCCAAAGAAAGACTTTAAGTCCCTCAACTCCATTTTTGAGGAGGAAGAACGTTCTGATGAGGATGATGCTCCTTTTGGTCTCCAGTTTGGGACCCCTAATGTGCCAGAATGCCTCATCTCGGAGGAGAGTAGGATGCAGGATCTTTGTGATACCTTGCATAATGCAAGTGGTAGAGACACTTTTCCATAGCTAGAGTTCAGCAAACCAGACCCAGGGGAGCATGCCGACTCCTCTTACAGGCGACTTATATCGAGAGTTCTAGGGTATTTGGGTTGGTCTAGACCTCCTGTACATTATTATCAGAATGATTTAACGGACAATTTGGATCAGGGTCCCCCTACAGATCCCACATTGCCATTTCATGTAGCTCTGCAGAACAGGGTGGCCAGAAATTGGGAAAACCCAGAGACTAATCTGGCGGTGAACAAGTCTCTGACAAGAAAATACTGCCCCTCCAGTAGTGACCCCGGCTACCCGTCATCTCACCCCTCTCCTGAGAGTCTGGTGGTCCAGGCAGCCACCACTACCTCCAAACAGGCTGCGTGCCCTACCATCCCTCAGGATAGGGATGATAAGCATGTGGATGGATGGGCGTGCAAGGTATTTTCATCTGGGAGTATGGCGTTGAAATCGCCAACTCTACTTGTGCCTTGTGCCTTGGCAAGATTTTCATACACTCTTTGGGAGTGCATATCTATGGCGGCTGAACATATTCCCGAAGTGGAAGAAAGGGAGGGCTTCCTGGCCATTGTTAAGGATGGCAAGGAAGCCATGTGTGAATCCCTTCAGTCTGGGTTGGATGTTGCTGACAGTGTCAGGAGGTCCTTGGCTACGAGCACTGTATTTTAATTTGCGTGGTTGCGGAAGTTGGGTTTTGCACCGGATGTGCAGGCTCGGCTTCTGAACATGCCTTTTGACTGGTCTCATCTTTTTGGCAGCAAGGCTGACGAGAGCCTTGAGAAGCTGCAGACCTCTAAAACAGCTGCCAAGTCTTTGGGCGCCACTGTTCGGCAGCCTCAGCCTTTTCGTCCTAGCGGACAGCAATGGAGGGGTAGATCTTTTTGCTACTACTCCTCATTTGGAAGGGTAAGAGGAATGGCCAGTCAGAGGCTAACATAAGTTTCCTCGTGGTGGACAAGGTAGAGGTGCCAAGCCTGCTCAAGCACCAGCCTCTTTGCCATCGGGCACTGCTACAACCGCTCTAAAACCGCTCTGAGGCCTTATGTCACAGCTCACCTGTGGGGGGCAGGCTGTCTCAGTATCTAGAAGAATGGCGAGCCATTACTTCAGATGCTTGGGTTCTGGAAACAATAGCTCATGGGTACTGCCTTCCTTTTATACAGAAGGCTCACACCAATCCACCGGGAGTATACTCTTTGAGGATTCCAGATCTGTTCCTTGAGCAGGAAATATTAACCCTGCTAGAGAAAGGCGCTATAGAACCAGTGCCTGTAGCGGAGAGGGACAAGGGATGGCACTCCCCTTATTTTTTGATTCCCAAAAAGTTACGGGGTCTGAGACCCATCTTGGACTTGAGAAATTTGAACAAGATCCTCAGGAAGGAAAAATTCAAGGTGGTAACTTTCTCAGATCCTTCAGGCCCTCCAACTTCAGGATTGGTTGGTGTCATTGGACCCTCAGGATGCTTATTTTCATGTGCGATCCATCTCAAGCACAGAAAATACCCGAGGTTCACCATTGGCGGCTGGCACTATCATTTTCGAGCCATGCCATTCGGATTGACCTCTGCCTGAGGGTATTCACCAAACTGATGGTGGTTGTGGCAGTGCATCTCAAGAGAGGGGGGGGGATGCACGTCTACCCTATCTGGAGGGTTGGCTGATCAGGGCGAGTTCTCCCGAACTAGCCTTGGCTCATCTCACTGTTACCTGCCACTCCCTTCACAGACGTGGCTTCTCCCTCAATTTCAAGAAGTCCCATATGACACCTTCCCAACGGCTTCAGTACATCAGGGCAGGTTTGGACACATCCTTGGAAGTGCTCGCCACCCAGGGTGAGGGCTCAAGACATTCTCCAGATGGTAACCAAGTTTGAGTGCCCAGAGTCTTCCGGCCTTTGAATTCTTGACGTTGCTCGGCCTCATGGCATCCTGCATTTTTCTGGTGTCAGAGGCCCGTCTGAGAATGAGATCCCTTCAATGGACTCTCAGGACTCAATGGTCCCAGTTCTTAGGCAAGATGTCGGATCGCCTTCAGGGTCTCACAGGATCTTCTCTGGTGGGCCTGCGAGGAAAATGTTATGAAGGGAGAACATTTTGGCAACCATGGCCGGAGATCACTGTAGTGACGGACGCTTTCCTCACAGGGTGGGGAGCTCACTCCAACGATTTGACCGTCAGCGGTCGTTGGGCTCCATCGGAGTCCAAACTACACATCAAGCTTTTGGAGCTGCGAGCAATCAGGCTGGCACTGAAGGCTTTCCTGCCATCTGTACGGGGAAAGAATGTCCTGGTAATGACGGACAACACGGTGGCCATGCATTACCTCAACAAAAGAGGAGGTGTAGGTTCACTGTCTCTGTGCAGAGAGGCAATGCCGCTCTGGTAGTGGGTAATTCAAGAGGGAATCTCCTTGGCGGCTGTTCACCTAGCCGCAGAGGAGAACACGGCGGCGGACGCTCTGAGCAGGCAGAGCACAGTCTCCCACGAGCGGGAACAAGTTCAGGAAGTCTTTCAAGAGATCGTCGCTCTTTGGGGAACCCCTCAGGTGGATCTGTTCACGACCGGTGCCAACCGGAAGTGCAAAAGGTACTGCTCAAGGGAATTTCCTCTGAGAGGTGCTCTAGGAGACACATTTGTGGTGTACTGGGAATTCCCGCTACTGTCATGATTCCTACCCCTCATGTCCTCAGCCCTCCAAGATGTCAGGCTGGAGCCAGGCCACGATCACCTACATGGCCCTCAAGGGCCTCTCCATCCCTCCAAAGACCCACTTGGAGTCAGACTTAGCGCTTGTGGCACCAGACTCACTCACTCCCATAGGATAACATTGGGGATTGGACTTGTAGTGCATTGATGGGGACAAGATGGATGCCCCCACATATTTCGGTTCCCTGAACTGCATGTGTAGTCTAGTCATTTGGGTGTGGTTCAGCCTAGAGACACCTGGGCTACCCAGAGACTATTTAAGCCACGCCCAGGCTGAGAAACATGCTTTGTGTTTTCTGCACCTGCAGCGTGACACTCAGCGTGTTCGGATCGGTCTCCAGTAGGCCTGCATCTTTCTTCTGCGCTCAGCTCCTGTAAGAACAAGAACACCGTTAGGAATAGCCTTACCTTGCGGTGCTTCTGCCCATCATTCATTGCTCCTTCTGTTCTGCGGGCATCTTTGTTGGTGTCATTCCTATCCCGGCACGCCACTTCCTAAGGAAAAGGGAAAAAAACTGAAAAAAGGCATTAGTAAGCATTCAGCAAATCTTCGCTTATTTTTAAAGACTGTACGAGCTTCAAACGCTTACCTGAATCCCAGCCGCTCTGGGGGAACTCTGTCTCCGGAACTTCTCATCCATCTGCAAGAGGGAAAAGACACTCCAGGTTAGCGTGGAAAGATCTAGACGCGCCGCATACCGCGCGTACTCACTGCATTTCTTCATAACCGGCATCCACGTTGAAAACATCACAGCACCTAAAAGACACAGAAAAAGAACTCAGTTCAATACAAATATGAAAGGGTCGCATCGCGCTCTCACTCACCTTCAGCGCTACTCATCTCAGTAGCACGTCGCCATCCCCGGACGCCGGCCATCATCTAAGGAAGGAAAGGAACGAAGTTAGAGAACTGTTCAAAAGACTCATTATACTTACCTGTCGGACTCTTGCCAGTGAAGTAGCTAGGCAGCAATGAGCCCGCATCAATCAACGCGCCCCTGCGCTGAAAGCAGGACGGAGAGCACACTTTCCAAGAAAACAAGGCCCAGTCTCCAGTCGAGTAGACTCCAGGGAAGGGTTCGAGGTCATAAGAAGTCTGAACAGGCTGAGTGACGTCCCTATGGATACCAGGCGAGCATTACAGCTACTGTACGTTCTTAGGAGGTTCAGACGGTTCGGGACCCACATGATCCTCATTGCTCCAGATTGGGCCAGGAGATCGTGGTACCCGGCCCTTCTAGACATGTCCATCTATCCTCCGATGTGTCTTCCCCAAAGAGATGATATTCTCTTGCAAGAGGAAGGTTGGGTTCTCCACCCAGAGGTCAGGACTCTCAACCTTCACGCATCATGGTTTCTGAAAGGTTGAGATACAAGGATTGGGACCTCCCGGATGACGTAATGGAGGTGTTGCTTTTGGCCAGGCGGCCAGCAACACAGTCTCTGTACCGTTGGCGTTGGAATAAGTTCTGCGACTGGTTGAGGGAAAAGAATGTTAATCCTTTTCATTGTTCAACTCTGGATGTTCTATCCTTTTTGCTTTCTTTAGCAGCGCTCTGAATCTTTAAGTCCTCATCCGAAGAATGCTCTTATTTTAAGATTCCACTGGTTACTCAGTTTCTAAAAGGGCTCATAAATGTGTTCGCGCCATCACTGTTTCAGGTTCCGGTTTGGAACCTTAATTTGGTCTTAAAGTTTCTGATGGGTGCTCCATTTGAACCATTGCACTCATGTCCGTTAGGTTGTTGACCTTTAAGATTATTCTATTGGTGGCTATTACATCTGCACGTAGAGTGAGCGAGTTGGGGGCACTTTCTTCTAAGCCACCCTTTACTTTATCCCACAAGGACATGATTGTGTTGCGAGTCAGACCTTCCTTACTCCCTAAACTGGTTTCAGACTTTCACTTAAGTCAGAAAATTGTGCTACCTGCCTTCTATCCTCCTCTGCATCATAGTCAGGATGAGGAAAGGTTGGACCCTAGGAGAGCATTAAGCTTTTGTATTTCCAGAATGTCCAAGGTGAGAGTGGACGACCAGCTGTTTTTGGGGGTTACAGGGCACTAACTAGGTCTGGCTGTTTCTAAATGGACCTTGTCTAGTTGGATCATCCTCACTATTTCTAAATGCTATAGATTGGCGGGTAACGACCGTCCTGAGGCGTGCATGCTCATTCCACCAGAGGCATGGCTGCGTCGACAGCCCTACAAAGGGGTGTCCCTATCAAAAACATCTGTGATGCTGCAACGTGGTCTTCCATGCACACATTTACTAAGCATTATTCCATGGATGCTTCCCATGCTCAGGATGTGGCGTTTGGTAAGGCAGTGCTTTACTCTGCCCTTTTTAAAATTCTAATGTACAAAATTCCTCACCCTCCTCCAAACATTGATACTGCTTTGGGAGTCTCAAAGATGAGGAATACGTTGGAGGACACAATCAATTCGAAGAACAAGTTACTTACCCCTGGTAACATTCTTTTGCCTGGATTTTCCTCCAATGTATTCCTCATCGCCCTCCCAATCTAACCCTCTGTAGAATTTCCCATGCTATTACAGCTTTCGTTCCAACAAGGCTGAGTATGGTCAGGCCCAATTTATGGGCACTTCTGTTGCACGAGGAGTGGGGGAGCAGAACTGAGGCAGTGGGCGCTGTACCTGTTATTTATAACATCTGATGACGTCACCTTCGACGATGGCCTTCGAGGGACATCGACCCGACGGCAACGACCGAGGGCGCCCGCTGCCGAAAAATGTCCAAAGCAGCCAAGCTGTGGACACTAGATGTGAAAGATGAGGAATACGTTGAAGGAACATCCAGTCGAAAGAACGTTATCCGGGGTAAGTAACTTGTTCTTGCTGTGTAACTATGTGCACTTCTGGTACATACTAATCCATGGAGCTGTGTGGATTGAAAGCAGGGACTCATGGTCCTATGTGTCTGGTTATAAATGCCATATCATATTGCCATTTTTTTTGTTGGGAGCATTTGTACTCCCTATTTTCATTCCTCGGGAGTAGTTGCCTATTTTCTGAGAGTCAAAGTAGCTGATTCACCCCTTATATGTAGGTATGGAACCCATCAAGTCACGTGAGTGGTTGGCATTAGTAGTAATAGTTTATAAGCCGGATAACACTATCAAAATATGTGTCGACCTTGGAGATCTCAATGCAACCCTATGATAAACAGCCACCCTGTGCCCAATATCAACTAAATACTTAGGACCCTGATACCGGCAAAGGTGTTTTGCCACCCTTCAATAAACCAATTCTCTGTCATACGTTTCACATCGCTGTTCTATAACAGTCTGTTGCTACCGCTGCAAACACATGGAAGTAGTTTGTGGAAGAGCAAGTGGACCGGCACTGATCCAAAGGCATTGGATCAGCGTTGGGTCCCTATCTGTTCCACAGAACAATAATTTCCACTTGTTACTTGATATATTGGTATGTTATGAGATGGCACCCCGCAGAAGGTCCTGATAATATAGAAATGATTAAATATTAGCGAAACGGAAATGTCACGCTTTTTTGATGTCCATTGAAGTATGTAACTGTAAACACAGTTCTGCGGATTTTATACCAAATGGAATGCCTTTAAATTGATAACAGCCAACCACCTAGCATCGCAAGTTTTTGCAATATTTTGGATGAGTCAACATATGAAAATCAGCATTTTTCATAGCCCAGATCGTCATGGCTGTTATCGTCATGTTGTTGCTCACGTGCCAAAGTAGTTTCAGGCAGTACTTCTCCCAACCCCAACATTATGTTCCGTAACTGGTAGGGTGCCCCGAGGCCTGTGGCAACTCCCCATGCCCTGCGGAGACAGAGGCGAGACATCACGAGAGCCGCACCTGCCAAGGGAGGGCCACAGAACAGATGCCAGGGGGGGCGACGCATTCCTGCACCAAGTCAATTTTGGAAAAAGGGAGGAGGAGAGAAGGCGAGGCCAGGTCGAGCGGTGAGCAGGACACACTTCAGGATGCCGCCGCTTGGGTGAGTCCAGCAGTGGTAGCAGACTGCTGAGAGAGAGAGAGGAGCTGGCTGTGCCTTGGCAGAAAGAGATGCTGGAGGAATGCTATGTGTCAACACAGCCTCAGGAAAGTGAGCATAGCTCTGGCACCCAACACTACCTGGAGCCAACGCATAGGGAGAAATCCACTAGCCCATCGGGGCCTGTGAATGTTAAAAGGGGCATACAGGAAGGCCACGTCAGCAGGGGAAGCCAGTTCTCCATGGACTCTTTGTTTTTTTTCCACTATGAACCCTGCATGGCGAAAGTGGGCAGGGTTTTGGCCCCTTTTGAAATTTTCCAAGCACACAACCCTAGGGAATTGAGTCCTTATAATGGCTAGGGCCAGCATCCAATCATTGGAGGTGGCAGGATATTTAAGGTTGCAGCAGCGGGGGAAGGCCATCCCCCATGGACCAAGAGGCACGTTGGTGCTTTTTATTCCAAACTCTTGACTGCCACTTGCAATGCTGGTTATGCTCCTCTCCTTCTGAACTCCTGAAAGATGGACAGCTGTCCTGCCACTCTTGTTTTTCCCCTTCTGCATTAACCAAGTGCTGCCAATGGTTTTCTCTCACGCCTGCTCTTTTTTTCGGTTTAGGCAATACTCATTTTGGTAATTTCCCCCTATTGCTTTGTTCTTCCTGTGATAATGGGGTTTATGAACAGCTTGCTTCTTAATTGCCCCCACTTGACTCTGGCAATGTTGGTTCTTCTTAAAAAGATGTTGTATTGTATTCTTTGGCTTGGGCAATGGTGGTTTGTTTTTACTTTTAGCAATATTGTGCCCATGTGTTGTTGACAATTGTTCTGACCTTTAAAACCACAATGATATTCTACTGGCCTGCTTGCAAAGTCCTTATGTTGGCACTTTCTCCACTTCATGCCCACTTGGTCTGCACAATAATAATCTTTCTGCTACAAAACAGTTTGACATGCATAAAACTCATATTTCTGGCACTTTGCTTTTTTTTTCTATTAGTTCCATAGTCAAAATAGCCAGTACGGGCCAGCGTGGAGCACTCTAGAGTCACAATACACAAGTGAACTCGCCGGGTTTGCTGTGCATGTCCACTCGCTGCCTTCGGATTGTCTGCTTTTACTGCTCTGGGCGGCATGGAAAACTGCTTCGCTCGGTTTTCCTTGGCCCACGTTGATCGAAACAGGAACGCTCCTTGCTCCGAAGGCGCTCTGGTGCTCGCCTGCCACCAGAGCCTGCCTCATTGGGGGGAAAGCTTCTCAATTTCATGCTTCCCACCGCTCTACCTCTGCATACACAATCTTCTGGGGGAAAGCTTTTACAAACAACACTTTCCTCTGCGCAACCTCTGCAGCCACAATCTTCAGGGGAAAACCATTTGCAAATAACGCTTCCCACTGCGTGACCTCTGCAAATCAGGTCGTTGAAGGAAGAGACCCTCTCAGACCATACTGCAAACAGCGGTTCCGGCCTCTCTACTCTCCTTCAGCTGCAACTGCATTGTGGAGCTACTGCAACCACTCCGCCTCCCACTGCTACTCTTCTTCTTCTATGACCTGCACCTGAGGGGGCCTTTATTGCCTCCCAGTCTGCCTCAGGTGTGGGTCATTAACCCTATTAACCTGTAGCCTGCAATCTAGGGCCTCTGCATCCCTCTTCGTCCCAGTACTTTTGGCATTATGGGACTTGAAATCCTTAATGTTCAAGTCACCCTTTTCCACAGTTTCAATCTTACAATAAGCCATAAACCAGTAGGATAGAAGGGTCCTATGTCATTTCATCGTCCGGCATTTCAAAGCCTGCAATTTAAACGTGTTTGACAGTTCATCAATTTATTTTTGTTTTTGGGGGGTGTGGGGGAGCCCCACCCCAAAACCCCTCTCCTGCACCTATTTTTACTGATACCCAACCCCTCCACCCCCCCAAAAAATTGGATGAACTGTCAAACACGTTTAAATTGCAGGCTTTAAAATGCCTGACGATGAAAGAACGTCATACCATGAGAAGTGTCCTAGGCCACGTTTTCGGGGTGAATCATCTTGGATTCCTCACATCGGGCAATGGTAGTGAGGAGCGAGGTGATAGCAGTGAGAGGTAGCGGTAATAGGAGGTAGTACTAACGAAAAGGAGAAGTAGCGATAGAAGAACAGAATGGTGGTGTTAATAGCGGTAGAGGGGTAGTAGTGGTAAGCAGAGCCTGGTAGTAGTGGTAAGAGGAGACTGGTAGTCGTGGTAAGAGCAGTTATAGTGAGGCATTAATAGTAAGTGGGAGAACTGTAGTGGTAGAGGAGTGTTTCCCAATCATGGGAGGGTGGCAGGAGATTTAAGTAGAACACTGGTAGAGGAGGTGTGGGCTGGAAGGGTGAGGTCAGTGTTGGAAAGAGGAGGAACGAGAGAGATCAGCAGGACGGTGGAGTGTGAAGGCTGTTACGGGGATAGGCTGCTGTGGAGTGAGTGTTCATGTCTCAGTGAGTGATAGTGACAGTACCGAGGCAGTAGTGGAAGTCAGAGGAGACAGGTGGTGGTAGTCGTAGTAATAGTGAGTGGGAGCAGTAGTTCATGGTCGTGGGAGCAGAAAGACGGTAGCAGTGAGAGCAGGGATGTCATTTCACCAAAATGCCAGGGGTAGCGGAAGTGACTTCACACGACCCTTGACCGTGATGACACCACAGGAAGTGATGTCATTTGATCCCACCCTGAAATGATATCGCAGGAAGCGATGGAACATGACCTTTCACAGGTTGACAAAACAGGGAGTGGCATATCATAGAATTGTACACTACGAAAAATATGGTTGATATCACTATGTACATTTCATACAAGAATGGATCGCCATATGTATCGTTAAGATCAGTGTCTATAGGCCCATATTACCAAATTACTGTGAATGCAAGCAGACGTCCATGAACAAATGATAATTATGTGTTATTAAATAGCACTTGCGCTTAAGCGCTTTATATAGAAAAAATATACACCCAACCTGTGTTGGTACTCATTTATCGACCTCAGAAGGATTAAAGGCTGAGTTGAGGCGTTTAAGAACAGACTAAATCAGTGACTCACCCCTGAAGTGTGCCTGAAATAAACCTTTGAGTCTAGCAATTATTGTATAGAATTCCAGAAAGACACATTATTTGGTATTCCTATTCTTTCTTATTTAGGGTCAGTGCTGAAAGTGTTAGACTTGTGGCACTCCTGTACTTATTTTTCTTCTTTTTTTAAATTATTTTTTAAGGGGCCTGAACAAGAAAGCCAGCCACTCAAGAAGTAAAGAGCCACATGGTGCTGGCCACAGCCCAGGAGCTTGCATTACAAAAAACAAAAAAAAGTGACCCCTATATGACATCCTTGACTGAGAGAGGTAATAGTAATTTGAGGTAGTAGTGAAAGGGAGAGGTAGGGGTAGAAGAAGAGAGTGGTGGTGGTGGTAGTAGGAGAGGAGGGATAGTTATGGTAAGAGGAAACTGGTAGTGTTAAGAGAGCAGTAGTAGTGAGGCGCTGGTAAAAGTGATGAGGTTGGAGTAGGAGAATTGGAGATGTGGTGGTATTAGAAGTGGCAAGAGGAGAGGAAGTAGTAAAGGAGTGAGGAAGTAAATACTGAAGCAAAAGATTTACTTTTAGGCTAATTCTCATACCCACAATGCCTTGCTGATGTGGCTATGAATTGGAGGTGAACTTCCAACGATGGCTACTGTGTGGCGTAGTGGAATGTGTAACTTGGCTCAAATTGATTATCCTAATTTTACATTTCAGATGAACAGGTTTTTTCCAAGCCTTTTTAAACCCACCATAATTTTACTGGTGTATGGTAATTATATGTTAAAGTGACGATTCTATGCTTAATAACGTCTGAGTAGTAGGACGTATCAGCACAGTGTGTGATATTTCTATATTAGGGCCCAGGCCCCTGAGGACTGGAAAGATTTGTTCACATCTGTGTTATGTTTCAAAAGATATAAACGGTAAAAATAAATTGTTTTTTTCGCTTTTGCATTGCTCACGCGCAGAGCCCACACTGCTGGACGGATTTGCGCCAGATATGAAACAAGTCAGACACGAGGCGCTCAAAGGAAATACTTTCTTGTTTTAGCGCACATCTGTCCAGTGAGTTTATTTATATTTGGTGCAGAGCGGGGTAGCCAAAAAGTTAGTCACATCGCCCATGATGCATTGCTGTTGACAAACTTTTTCACTTCTGAAAGTTCGCCATTAAACGATTCGAGAATCAAGTCCCGAATCGAGTTTGGAAAATGCTCTACAATAATATAAAGGGTATTAAGTAGCTAGTTTTGAGGGCGGGGAGCATATGGGCAGCGTGAAGGTCTGGGGCTTGGGGATGGCATAGTTCTTTTTTTTTTCCCAAACGTTTTGCCGAGATCGAGAAGCGGCGCGAAGGGGGAAAACCAGTAAATACCCAACCTATTATACATCATGATGTTTTAATCAGTGTGGTTTCTACTGTGGGAAGAGGAGTATTTCAAGGTAATTTCAGATTTTTCGGAGGGAAAATATATATTTTAAAAAAACAATTCTAAAATAACTTAAAATGTGTAGGGGGTTGTTTTAATTTGTAGAGTAACCCCTAATTGCTCACACCAGAAAAAATAAAACCCACAAGGAAAATAGGCCCAGCACACCTCTTGCAAGGAGAACAAGGTTTAATCTAAATAAATACCAGTACATGCCAGCAAAGATCTCTGCTGCCACGGAGCACTCTGACAAAAACAGCATGAGCAATAGCTTTTAAAGATACACAGCGTCACAACTGACTTATATTGCAATGGTTACAAATCCAGGTAGCGGCTTGGTGTGACCCTATACACATATAGCTTGCTCTACACGGGATGCCAGGAGATTGGTCCCAGCATCTTCTGTCCGTCTTCTTCCACGTGGGGATCGTCTTCTGCCGTCATCAAGTACAAAGACGATAACTGGCAATTATTTACACAGGCCATAATTTCACAACTCTGCAGTGCACCTGGTATCAAGGACATGAGGGAGGTGGCTACTTTTGAGGTTGTTGTAACTACTCAGAACTATGTGTACTCCAGCCCCTTTCCCAGACATGTTGGAGCCTCCACATCTCTCCCACCCGTAGGGGGGGCGCAGTTGCGCGTACTGCAGGATGCAGCGCTGCGACTGAGCTCTGTGACCAGCCGAGGCCCGGACCGGAAAAAAACACTGAAGTCAACCCGGGTTTTAGTCCAGACCAGTAGAGAAGGCGTATGAAGATATGAACTACCTGCACGTTAAAAATGAAGTAAATTGGAGTGTTAGAATGGAAGATTCACCGAGTGTCCACGCGGCCACGAGGGAGGGGCTTCCTGAGCCCTGTGAAACACGTGTGCCCCAACACCAGAAACAACGCGGACACCGGAGGCGAACTTGAGCACGCAGGCCACCATAACCACTCCTTGCCCACACCCCCGGTGCGTCGCGGGGTCTTCGGCGGACAACAAACATGCTGTGGAGAAAAGATGTCTCCCCCTGCTCCTCGAGTGGCATGCTGGCGCTCCGGTAAAGGAACTGTCAAGCGCTAGCGGGCCGAAAGATCGGAGTCACTGAAACCCAGAGACGCTCTCACCCAGACACCGCTTCCCGGAGGTGCCGTAAGCGACGAGGAAACGACCCTGCTGTTATGGTAATACATCCACGAGTCTCTTTAGAACCTCGTGCATGTATATTCCATTTGAGAGTGCCTCGCCAGTTGGTGCCTCCACTGTGACTACCCCGGAGGCCTCGAATAAAGCTCTTACTCACCTCCATTTCAATGTGCCTCTTTATTACAATGGCGACGAGGATGGGATGGTAATACATGCACGAGTCTCTTTAGAACCTCGTGCATGTATATTCCATTTGAGAGTGCCTCGCCAGTTGGTGCCTCCACTGTGACTACCCCGGGGGCCTCGAATAAAGCTCTTACTCACCTCCATTTCAGTGTGCCTCTTTATTACACCTGCCCAGGTCAACGGCTGCACCAACAGAACTACGCAGGTGAAGGCACGGGTACGGTAAGCCAATTGACCCGGCAACATCAACCGTAGCCTAAGATAACATAGCGAGACGCCACCACATAGACATCACCTGGCTTTTAGTATACCCCTGCAGGTGCCCTGACTCGAGACTACACCTTGTTTACTTCTAAAACAGCCACGACGGCCATCTGATTGAAGGGGCAGTACTCCAGCGCACCTTATCAGCAACACACATGGGAAGAGAGCGGCAACGAGGAGGGACACAATAGCCACCAGCAACGAGTGGAAGTCCTGGCTAACACGTATGAGATACGCCCCCAATAGACACAAGATCAGCTACTACACTACACCACAGAACGCACTGAGCAGCCACCTGCGATTATATTCCCTGGAGCCTAAATATGCACTCACAGTGGCAACCTCTCTTAGCTGTCACCAGAGGGTGTAACGCACATATCGAAGTAACTGCGGCAGAGTGGAATACATTGCCCAAGAGGGCGACATCTAAAGGGAAAACGGGCACAATAGAGAAGTTCACAACAATAAGCACTAAGGCAGGCACCTTGAATAAGGCTGCCCCTGCATGAGCCTCCCCCCCTACATTGACCGCCACATCAACAACTATGGACCCACAGGCGATCTTTGCATCTATGCAGCAAGGCTTTGCAGCATTGAATGAAAAACTGGACGGGATTAACTCCAATGGAACAACTATCAAGAATCAACTCGAGAAAGCCACAAGCCGCTTAACCGAAGCTGAATCAAGGATCAGCACGACAGAAGATGCGCTTGAAACACTGCAGAACACTGTGACAGATATGGCCAAAGACTTTGGGACGTTGAAGCTCAAATCTGAATATTTGGAAGCAAGGTCCCGCCGCAATAATGTGCGCATAGTAGGGGTGCCAGAGGACGCACTCAAGGGCCCAATGGAACTCAGTAGAAAAATTGCTCAAAGACCTACTGGGAGACCCGGGTTGGTCACCCATGTTTGTCGTCGAACATGCGCATAGATCACTGGCACCCCGGCCCAAACCGGGCGCCTATCCTAGGCCGATCATAGCCAAATTAATGAACTACAGGGACAGGGACCTGGTGCTACGCGCTGCAAGGGATAAACAGGAATTGAAGGTGGGCTCCAATGTGATCCTGGTGTTCCCAGACTATACACTGGCGGTCCAGCAGAAACGTTGATCATTTACAGGAGTTAAGAAAATGCTCCGCGAGCGCACAATACCTTATGCAATGTTGTACCCAGCCAGATTACGCCTGCAGCACAACAATAAAACATACTTCTTTACCTTCCTGGAGGAGGCTGCCACCTTTGTAGAGACTAACATCCCCAGTGTTTTGCTCCTGCTATAATATGCACTGCCTCAGTATTTAAAATTGCATTGTGAAACCTAGGCCTTTCCCCCTCTATTCAGGATTCTCAAATTTAGGTGTGTTTTGCTGCTGCTACAATATGCACTGTCTCAGTATTTAAAAACTGCATTGTGAAACCTAGGCCTTTCTCCCTCTATTCAGGATTTTTAAATGTAGGTGTTTTCTCTCCTGTCTTAAAAATGTGCATTTTGTAGCTCTTAATCCTAAGCGTCGTCATCTTGACCTACTGCTCAACTTGCTTGCCTCTCGCTGTCTTGTCTGCCTACTCTAGTGTCCTCCTCTAGTATCTCCACCTCTCCCACTTACGCTATTGTGCTCTCTGTCTCTCCTATCTTTTCTAACTACTTCTCTATTGACTATCCTGCTCTACTCACTAAATCTGATAGGAAAAAGTTTAAAAAGGACATCATGGTCTCCAACCCAGGCCTCCCTATTGCTGACACCTATACCAGTGCCTGCTGCAAGGAAACTCTGACCGACATTTTCTTTGTCGTTCCTCCGCCAGACCTATGGACCCTTCATATGGTCTCTGTGCTATCTCCTTTCTTCACTTCTCCCATTAATGGTGGCACCCGCTGGGATGCCCTCCTGGCCTCCTTCCATTCCTCCAAGGTCATCATTAATGTTTACTCAAATGGGACCATCTTGGTCCAAGGCCCTCAGGCCAACCTTCACCTCTTTGATAGACACTTCCCGCGCCTCATCAATTTCCTTTCTTCTTCTGCTGTCCCCTCTCCTCTTTCTGTGGCTACCTTGCCCCCCTTTCTGCCGCCTCCTTGGCTACCTTGCCTTCTCCTTCCCTCTCGGCCCCCCCTCGGGCACCTACTACACCTCCGAAGGGTGTACCTCTGTACTGTATCCCTCCCCGGAAGTCCTTCAAGGATGGCAACCTTCTCCATATTGCCACTCTAAACTCTCGCTCTGCTGTCAAACACTCCTCCGATATCTGTCGCCTCCTGGAAGAACTTGACCTCGATGTCCTCGGTGTCACCGAGACATGGTTCACGGCCAGCTCTGTCACAAGCTTTGACACGCTCTTTCCTGACGGCTACAAGATCCTCTCCGCGCCCAGGTCCAACCGCCCTGGAGGAGGTGTAGCCCTGATCTTCCCTGAGTGGATTCCTGCCTCTGTCACACCCACACAGGCCTACTCTTTCTTTGAATGTCTCATCTGCAGGCTCTCTCTCTTCCCTAGCCATTCCCTTACTGTGGCTACTATCTATCGGCCACCTGGTCAGATCTCCTCCTTCTCTCTGAGTGGGCAGACCTCTCCTCCTCACTCCTGGCCTCCACTACTCAACTCCTCCTTCTTGGAGACTTCAACATCCACCTCGATGTCTCCTGTCCTCCCTTAGGACTCTTTTGCGACCTCTGCGACTCTCTCGCTCACTATTCTCCCCTCTGGCCCAACTCACTCTGCAGCGCACACTCTGGATGTTCTGATCTCCTCAGACCTTCCCCTCTCTGTCCCCCTCTACACTCCTCTCTCCTGGAGTGATCACTTTCTCCTCTCCTCCCACCTCACCCTCCCGACCCCCCAGGCCAAACCACTTCCATCACTGCCACCCACCTTCTCGGTCATCCGACCCATGAAGCGTATGTCAGTTGAGGCTTTTGCTGCCACCTTCTAACCCCCACTCCCTCTTTGGCTGACTCTCACCCTGGCACAGCCCTCTCCACGCTCCACTCTGCTATATCTGATACTCTTGATATCCTTGCCCCTGTCATGAGAATCCGCCTGAAGCCCAAAGCCAAGTGCAACTCTTGGTATGACTCAGACCTCGTCCCCCTCAAACGCAAGTGCAGGGTGACCTCTGACAAACTGGGCTGCCGCCTGCTCCAAAGGCAATACCGGCTCTCTGTCCTATCCAAGAAGAGAGCGCATATCCAAGCCTGCATCTCTGCCTGCATCAAACAACTCGGCTGAACTCTTTAAAATCTGCAAGGAACTGGCCAATCCTGACGCAGTCTCTACCTCTCCTGTCCCTTCCCAGGCACTCTGCACAACACTAGCTTCTCACTTCATCTCCAAAACTCAAGACATCCTGTCCTCACTCTCCTCTTATCCCCTCCCTCCCTCTACTTCTGCTCTTCCTCCGGCCCTTCTGCAGCCACCTCTCCTCCCTCCTTCTCGGCCTTTCCCCTGTTCTCCGCAGACAAGGTTTCTAGACCAGTCCGATCTATGAAAGTCTCGTCAAAACAGGTCCACCCCTGTACCTCCAAAACCATCAAGGACCACATTGACTCCCTGGCTCCTGCCCTGGCTGATTTCTGCAATCACTCCTTTGCCACTGGAGTCTTCCCATCCCCCCTAAAGCACTCCCTTGTGCACCCTTTTCTTAAGAAACCCTTCGCCGACCCCTCCTGCCCAGCTAACTATCCCTCAATCTCCATCATTCCCTTCCTGGGCAAGCTTCTGGAGAAACTGGCCATCTCCCAGCTTAATCTCCACACTGAATCTGTTGGTTGTCTTCATGACCATCAATCTGGCTTCAGAGCGGCCAGAAGCATGGAAACTGCTCTCCTGAACATCCGTGAAGACCTGCTCTCCAACCTTGACGCTAACACTGCTTGCGTCCTCATCCTGCTTGATCTCTCTTCTGCCTTTGACACTGTCAACCATGCCATCCTGCTCAACCGGCTCTGTGATAACCGGGGTATCACTGGTCAGGCTCTGGCGTGGCCGACTTCTTTCCTCTCTTGCCCACCCTCCGAGGTCCAACTTGGGTCCTTCCTCACCGCTATCTTTTTCTTTACCTGTGGTGTTCCCCAGGGGTCTAACCTCTCCCCATGACTGTTCAACCAATACCTGGCACTCCTTGCCCACCGCATTGCCACTCTCTGCCCCAACTCAGTGCTATGCGGACGACACCCAGCTCATTTTCAGGCTACCCTCAGCCTCCTCCTCTCCTTCCCTCATCTCTGACTGTTTGTCTGCTATCCAGGAGTGGTGTGCCGCCAATGACCTCTGCCTTAATGCCAGTAAAACCGAGATTCTCCTCATCGGCACACCCGCTCCCTTCTTTCCTGTAGCTCTCTGGCCGGCCTCACTTGGCCCTCTTCCTGGTCCCACCTGCAAGACGAAAAACCTTGGGGTCATCTTCGACACCACACTCTCCTATTCTCCTCACATCTCTGACGTCTGTAAGAAGTCACATTACCAGCTGCACCTCCTCAAGAGGTATTCTTCCTTTCCTATCCTTCCCCCAGAAGCTTGCTATCTCCAGAGCGCTGATTCTCTTTATGGTGGACTACTGCAACAGCTTCTTTCTAAATCTGCCTGCTTCTTCACTCCGCAACTTATCCAGAACAGGACATTGAGACGTGTACTTGGACTCAAGCCCAGGGATCGTATCTCTCTAGGACTTAAATCTCTGCACTGGTTCCCAGTGGCTGCAAGGATCAAGATCAAACCCCTCTGCATCGTCCACAAGGCCTTCTGGGGCCTGGGGCTGCAATATCTCAACTCTCTCTCCCTAAATATCTTCCTGCTCGAGCTCTCCACTCATCTGCCTCCAACTCCCTCAGGGTCAGTCGCTTCTCCAAGCAACAAGTTTGTGGTAGATCTTTCCTCGGCTGGTGCCTCCCTCTGGAACAGCCTCCCTCCCTCCCTCCCTTAAACTTGAGAAGAACCATCTCCGGTTCTGGAAGCAGCTCAAAACCTTCCTCTTTGCTTCTGCCTTTTCTCCTCCTCTCCTCTGCTGACCTACTGGCTATAACCTGAACTTGCACTGACTACCTGGACACCCTCGGATCTCGGGCCCAGGTCCCTCCCCCGCCTGCACTTTGGACTTTTCTGTATCCCTACAGTCCCCATACCAGCCTGACACCTGATGTCTGCACTTACCCATGCATTTGCCACTTGCTGGCCATTACTTACTTATTGTTATATTCCCATGTACTGCACTGTCCCTTCCCCCTTCCCACTCAGTAGCGTGATCTGAATGACACCTGGCCTAGTAGGATCGTTGTCTGTCCTCCCTTGCCTTGTCGCGCCTTGAAACACTTCTGTATAGGCACGTTATGAATGCCATATCATATCATATCATATATCATATATCACCAAGCAGAAGCCTACTGACAACGAAGACAGTATGAATAGATTGTTGCCGCATGGACAAGATGGGTGAAAGTACTTGAAAAGATGCAGTAACTATGAAACTTTGGACACAAGGCTATTTATGAACTCAACCACGACTACATTTTCTCCTGGATCGGGAACAGTTAGGCTGATAACTGCCTCAGTTTATAATGTGTACTGGTAACGCAAGCAAGACTGGTATGGGCAGTAATGTTAAGACGTCTGGCCTCGGCCAGCACGGAAATGACCCCCCAAATGCGAGTGCACGAGTTTGTTAATCAGGTTAAAGAGGGAAGGGGTGGGAAGGAAGGGAGCATATGCATAGTTGAAGATCTGGGAACTATGAGGGTGGGGGTGGGGGGAGGAAGGGATGTTTGGGGTGTTAAAGGTAAAAAGGCACAGACATATAGTACTGATACCCGCATGATAAATATGGGACACTGGAACATAACGAACCCGAGAAGGAATAATATAGAACATGGCTGAGAAGAGTGTGGCTGAGATTGAATTAATACGCTGGAATGTAAGAGGACTGGGGATGCCTCTGAAGGCGAGGAAAATAATGGCATACATCAACAGAATAGGAGCACGAATAGTATATCTCCAAGAGATACACTTACTGGGCCACCAGGCTGATAAGCTTGCACTGGGGTGGGGGAACCAATGTATTACATATCCTTCTCAAGCAGAGCCAGGGGGGGTGATGATAGTAATACATATAACTCTACCCTTCATACACTACACGACAGAGAGCGACCCAGATGGAAGGTATGTGGTAGTCCATGGGAAACTACGCAAAATGGAAGTCCTACTCATCAATATATACGCCCAAATTTAGATTACCCTGATTACTACAACAGGGTCTTCTAAAAATGTGCCAAATACCTTACAGCCCACATAATTAGCGGTGGAGACTTCAACACAATTCTCGACACGGAGGTAGATCGGACAGCCAGTACCCCCAGTACACCCAGAGCACTCACCAACGCTGCCTGCACAATACACACGCACATAGAAGACATGGGAATGCGAGATGTATGGTGATCACTACATGGACTACAGCGAGCATACACCTTCTACTCATCTGTGCACGACATGCACTCTAGAATAGGCATATGGCTGGTGTTGCGGAGTTCTAGGCTGGGTAACAGAGGACACAATATTACCTAAAACACTATCGGACCATTCACTGGTGCTGATGCAAATGGCCATCCCCAAATTCATCCCACAAAGACCCCCATGGCGATTCAAAGCAGCTGCTCTGACAGACCACATATATAAAACCAGCATATCACTGAATACTTCGAAAATAATGACGGCTCGGTGGAGAGCCAGAGACACACTTGGCAAGCATTCAAGGCCTATATCCGAGGCATTGCCATGTCGACTGAGCTCAGAGTACTCAAGGACATCAGGAGGGAAAAGGGGAGGCGGGAG
The DNA here is from genome assembly GCF_040938575.1 of Ambystoma mexicanum. Taxonomy (NCBI): domain Eukaryota; kingdom Metazoa; phylum Chordata; class Amphibia; order Caudata; family Ambystomatidae; genus Ambystoma; species Ambystoma mexicanum. The sequence continues at coordinate 873,015,744 of NC_090926.1, read as the reverse complement.
GAGAGCATAGCCAAGCTACAAGATAAATATGCGACCACCCCTACGGCACAAATAAAATCAGATATCAATCCCCAGCTAGAAGTATTCAGAGCAGCAGCAGATCATGAGATATAGCACTCTGACAGGCCTGCGGCAGCAAGACGATACGTAGAACAAGAACGGGCCGGCAAACTTTTAACAAAGATGTGAGAGGGGAAAGCAAGCACAAACATCTCATGTATAACTCGACACAACGGGGTAGTAGTGACAGATCAGAAAGGAATCCAAGAAGCCTTTTATTTGTATTGTATTTATTGTGTTTATATAGCGCTTTAATCCAAAATGCTTTACATTTTAACAACTGGATACATATAAAATTATAACAGTAGAAGCAATTTACAATTATGAATCAAACCAACAAAACAGTAAGTAGAGCAATTTAACTGTGAGGGAAGACGGAAGGGTGATGAAGGGACGTAGGAGGGAAACAGAAGGGGTATAAGGGCGAGAATGGGGGAGGGTGGAGGGAAGGGGAAGGTAGAGGATCATGGGGAAGATTCAAGGGAAGGAGAGGGAATGAGAGGCGGGGAGGGTTTCATGGCGGGGAATGGAGAAGGAGAGATTTCTGGGAAGTGCGGAAGGAGGAGAAGGTAGGTATAGAGCGGGTTGAGAGAGGTAAGGAGTTCCAGTGCAGGGGGGCTAGGGGCTGGAAGGAACGGAAATGGGAGGGGGCACATGGGGAAGGAGGAACAGTGAGAAGGAAGTGGTCAGCTGAACGAAGGGAGCATGAAGGAGTTTAGAAAGATAGGAGAGATAAGGGGGAGCAAGGTCATGGAGAGATTTAAAGACTAAACAGAGGAAATGAAATTTAAGTTGGGAGTGAAAGGGAAGCCAGCAAAGGGAGGAAAGCAAAGTAGAAATGGAGTCTCGGGAGGCAAGGAGACAGAGGGTACGGACGGCAGAATGGTAGATAGATTTGAGGGGGACGAGGTGAGAAGCAGGTAGTCCAAAGAGTAAGGAGCAGTAGAAGAGGCGAGAGAAGATAAGGGAGGAGATTAAAAGTTTAGTAGCATGGAAAGTGAGAGAGGAGCGGAATTTGCGAGAGGTAAGAGAAATATGATGAGAAAAGGAGAGAGAGGAGTCAAAGTGAATGCCTAGATTGCGAGCGTGGGCAGAGATAGGAAGATTAGAGGGGGGAAAGTGAATGAAAGCTGGAGGAGAGGGAGGGGGAAGAGACTTGGAAAGGAAAAATAAGACTTCAGACTTATCGGTATTGAGGGAAAGAAAGCAGGATGACATCCAGTTTTTAATGGCAGTAAGACAGGAAGAGAGTTTAAGGTGGAGATGGGAAGAGAATGAATAGAAGGAAAGGAAGAGCTGGCTGTCATCAGCATAGAAATGGCCAGAAATACCGAATGAAGAGATAACAGGAGCAAGGAGAGCGGTGTGGAGTGAAAATAGGAAAGGGCCAAGAACCGAACCTTGGGGTACGCCGTATTCCAAAGGCAGGGTTGGCGATTTGGTTAGGTTAGTTCTAGTTGGTTAGGGTTGGTTAGGTTTTAGGATTTCTTTGTCGCACTGTACTCCCCCCAACGCACAGCCTCTGAAGAAGGAATAGACAACTACCTGGCTAGGATCTTTCCCACCCGTGGCATACATTCGTTACCTTCTCCCCTGGCACCTCGCAGCACAAATCATATCGACTAATAGTGGGGGCAGCATTCCCCTTGCTCTATGATTTTCCTGATCGATTGATCATTCTACAGTTTTATGGCCAGGGGTCTTGGGTTGGTCAGTGTACTCAAATGTTTGTGTCCTGGCCTTTGGGGGTCTCTGGCTGCTATAACTTATAGATCTAAACCCTAAAGCCCTTTCCCCCTCCCCCCTTTCTCATGGGATAGCTCTTCAAAGACCCATTCCAGCCCTCCCTTGGCCTTGCATGGCACATTCTTTCTGAGTTGCATGTACTACTGGTAAGACACAATGAAGAACTGTGTGTGTTCAAGAAATTAACCTTATGCGTAGCTGGCAGGGATCTGAGCAAAGAACATACACACACCCTTCTAACCCTCTGGACTGAATGTAAATGAACTAGCATAGCCGTGGCACCAGGCCTCAATTTCAAGATGGCGTCTATAGAGTTTCAATAGACACGTGATTCTAATATTACAATTCACTACGTTTCCACTACGATATGGCTTCCTCCATTCTCCTAGCTCCTATACAGCATCTCTTTCTACAACTGCCACATCCCAAATCGCCTAGGGGCCTGGGATTTTAGCCCCTGCTTTCCAACATTCCCCCTTTTGTTAATTCTCCATTAACAAACTCCTTTGCTATTCTTTCAGCCTCCTCATACCTCCATGTTCCTTTCTACACTCTACCTACTGACCGCAAACTTTCTCCCGCTTAGGCATAATGCTCTGTGGTGCACGTAAGGTATATATAGCCCCCCATCTCCTTCTAAGTGAACCGAGTGTTCCATATAGCTCTCAAGATATGGTGGGGCCGTGATAACTGTTCCAGGGGAATGTAAGGAAGGCATGGTATCAAACAGTGAAGACAGACACCAGTGATCACAGTTCAATGGTGTTTATTGAACGTCAATTGGTTTGAATAACGCCTATCTAATCCTAATCTAATTATGGGAGCAAGGTTACGACCATCAAATAATAATGAACGCTGTCCTAGCAGAGTCTTGTAATAAAAAGAAAAAGGGCCTCTAGTAATAAACCTATTGCCAATCCTTACTTTTAAATATAAATGGTCTGGGAAACAATGTCATACAAAAGAAAATTGTTCAGGAAATTATATGTCAGGATAGTTGAACCTTTGCTTCCCTTTTCCACATTTTCAGCACAGGACAAGGCGGCAAACTTGAGTTTAGCACATACTCTGGATTTTCTATCAGGAGGATGTAGTTATAAATCTGAGTATCGGGACCTTCTGTGCCAAAGTCTCTTTGCCATTCAAAGTCTCTTATTTCAGAGGGCCTGATGCGACAAACATTCAAAGTTCCTTTCACTTCAGGATTCTCCTATGTACAACTTCTTGGGTGATTCACTGTTCACCCCAGGTCTCCCTCCGCCGGGCTCAGACCATATTTATCTCATGTTTCAAACTTTCTTTGTTATATCAAAATCGAGGACTTTCGACTGTGCACAGGATTTAGCTTGACCCTTCGCAGGACCACTTTGATTCACAATTCTTAGCTGGATACCTTACAGAGCCCTTCGATTGAGCACCCACACAGTGCCGGATCACTCTGTCAAAGGTATCGTATCAAAGTCTCTTCAAGGTTCAAACACTCATCAGCAGTTCAACTTTACTTGCGTCTTTTATCACACACATTTTAACAAAGTTCACTCGAGCGCTCGCCATACAATGTTGCTGCTTGCAACCTTGGCTTCAACAAAGACCGGTCTTCTATCTGTCTCCCCAACTCACCGGCCGTGTTGAATTCACTGATGATGCTTTGTTCTTGGAGCCAAGGACTGTACCACAGCGGCTGCAGCTTCTCCCCGCCTTGATTAGTGATGCAGGAGGGCCTGCTTCAGCCTAGTTTCCTGGTCTTATGCTTTTAATCTCGAGGGTTCTTGAAGATAGCAGTTTCTTGTCGGAAAGGTCAAGTGAACTTCTCCTGTTTTGCTGTCTTTCATCTCTTGTTCAGCTGCTGTCTCAGAACTGTTGTTTTTTCCTGTTTTTGCCTCGTTCAGTGTTCTTTCATGCCCCGCCTTTTATCCGTATGGGGAAGTTTAATGGAGGTCAGGTGTGAGTGATGGTCAGTAATTGCCTGACCTCGCCTGACCATTGTATTGGGCCGTGTCTGGTATACTGCACAATTGTTAGTCTGCTTTCTCCCAGAGCGGGCTGTCCGTGTGAAAGTGTTTATGCAGGAAAGAGGGAGTGGGGGGGTAGAGTTCCTATGTATCTTATCTGATCAGGATGGGGTAAAGATGTTACAGGAAAGGGAGGGATACCGCGTCTCACCATTCAGTGTCCCACTCCCCGAGGACCCCTCACCCAGTTGATCCTCCTGCACTGGTCCACCCCCAGGGTCTGGATCCAAAGGTGATGGGCATGCCCTGTCCACCTGAGAGAGAGAGAGAGAGAGAGAGATCCGCTGGGATTAGTGGGTGAGACACCTTGTGGTTTCTCACAGGGATCAATACTTTGCTCTAGCTTCACCATGCTGGGCTTATTTGGGTCTTCTAAGGTGCACTTCTTACCCCAATGGAAACCATTATAGCACTATTTGGGATTGCTTTAGCACAGCATCGAAGTCCCAACTGGCCGGTGCAGAAGATCACCAGCACGAACACCACCACTGGCACCAATATCTTCACAACTGCTCCCATCCATGATGGTGCCCACGAGAAGAGGTCATTGAACCAGTCACTTTTCAGAATTCCTGCTTTGGTCTGCATATGTTCTCCGAGGGTGTGCACAGCCTCTATTATTTGCGTGAGAGACCCATTCGCAGCATCGTTTGAAGGCACGCAAGTGCAGCAGGATTCTCCTATTTCTTCTTTAAAACACCCCCCTCCATGGCTCTAAGCAGATCGAGCCCCTACCGGTTTTGCAGTGTCATCAACTGGATTGCTCTCAGTTCGACCTTGATCGAATTGAAGCTTTGTTCAGTATCATTCGCAAATTGCATCGGCTCCCACCAAACTATCTGAAGCCATTTGGCATTGGCTGCTGCAAAAATGTCTCTTTATTTTACATTCTCTATTGAACAGGTATTTCTTTGAGCAATTGAGCTGAATTTGTCAATAACTAGACCTTTACTTTCTTTTCAGAAGTATGGTTTTTTCTTCTCTGGCAAGATCCAAAAAATGGGGAACTGTAGTGGTTAATGCAGAGGCAGTAGGCCCTGGTGGTGGCGTGGGGGTACCCAAGCTCCCTGGTCTCGTGATTAGGTGTGCCTCAGGGATCACGAGCTGAGTGGTGGGAGGTGTTGGAACGCCTGCTGGCCGCAGACCCAGTAGGTATCCATCACTGCGGCTGTTCCTTTCTTGAGATCTGGAATGTTTATTGTTGCATTGCACTTGTCATTGGTACCCACAGAGACATCTCCTGCATTATAGAAGCACTGTTGATATTCTTCCTGTTCTTCACCTTCACCGGCTTCTCTTTTGCTTTGATCCATGTTAGCTTTGCCACATGCTTCCCCCCGTAGTCTAGACATGCTTCCTTCACCCTCTGAATCACTTATTTTTTCTGTCCTAGAAGTCGCCTGCCATACAGCTCAGCACAGTCTCATCCCACCGATTGGCCACAAACCTCACTCCTTGTAGCTGCATATATGGTCTTTGCAAACACTGTAGGTTTCTGGCGTTTTAGGCACATTGCTGGATCCATCATGAGAAGGCGTATGCTGTGCGCTTGGAATGTGCTTCACAGTCTACATAGTACTATATGGACAAGACATTGAGCATCCAAAAACGGAACCTCTTGTGGTATCAATACCTTGGGTGCTCCAGACGCGTGTGGTATTGTAACGCTCACCTGATTCCCGTAGAGGCGCCGGTCTTGACTGGGCGTATACCGTATCTTCAAAGGTGATGTGTAACACACGGCTGGCTCTTTGGGCTGGACCTCTGTGCACTGTATGTCTGACTTGAAGGGTAAGATGTCTGCAGATAGAAAATATGGGATTAAGGAACTGGGTTATTGAATGTCTCTCTCTTCTTCCCTTTCTCTTCTCCTGTAGAACCCCAAAGGTTAACGCTCTCGCCTTAGGTAAGTGAACGCCGTGCTCTCCATCTGCCTCGGGGCAGGGTGCTGTAACCAGTTTCTTCACTGGATAGGGGGAGCAGGCCTCTTGACTTCAGAGGACTGCTGTCCGTCGTTTACTGCACGAACGGTAAGTTTCGAGTAATTCTAATGTCTTTAAAGTCTTTAGTAATGATGTTTCTTGTTTTGCAGGGTTCCGGCGATGGCGGATGACGGGCTGAAGTGAGTTGAAGTTGGAGCCCATGTGATGAATAGAAGCGCCTGGAAGCACGTAAGTAAGCGCTTGTTGCCTGCTTCACGATGCGCTCTAACTGTCTTTTTATTTTGCAGGTACAAGTTCGGAGCGGCTGCAGGGTGCCGGAATACCCACTGGGTTAGATGTGGAAAGGAGTAATGGCACGTGAGTATTAAAGTTCCCCAATGTCTTAAAACGCACCTTGTTTTGTCTTTCAGATGCGGGATGCAGCGCGAAGGCCTCCGGAGCGTGCGAAGAGTTGGTAAGCTTTTGTCTTTCAGATGCCGGAATGCAGTGTGAAGACCTCCGGAGCGCACGAAGAGTAGGTAAGCCTTTGTCTTTCAGATGCCGGAATGCAGCGCGAGGCGTTGGTGACAGCCGATGGACCAGGTAAGTGAAGAGCTGTCACTGAAGCCCGTAATGCTAACCTGTTCTTTCTTGTCTTTATAGGTGTTGCTGAAGACTGGATTCAGGATGGTAAGCCTTTTTCCTTAGGCCCAGGATCAGATGCAGAAGACACGATGAGCGTTCTGCTGCAGAGGATGCAGAATAACCAAAGCAAGATTCATCCATCGGGTGTGGTTTAAATAGCCTCCTGTAGTGCTTAGGTGTCTCCTTCCACAGCCACGCCTAGGTAAGAAAAGAGTTCCTGCTTTCCAGAAGAGTTCCAGTGTTCTGAATCTAGGGAGTGGCTCCTGCCCCACCCAACAGGAAAAGTAGTTCCAAACAGAAGAGGATCAGAGGCTCAACTGGCAGGCAAGTAAGCAGCATGGTCTGCTGCAGGTAAGTCCACCCAAGCATTATGGGCCCGGCGCTTCCAGCGCTGGGACTGGGCATATTTATGAGCCTGGTGCCACTGGCGCCAGGACTGGGTCCAAAAGGTCCCAATTGGGACTGGTTGGCACTTGGAACCTGGGTTATGGATCTGCTTCCAAGGGAGTTGGGAAAACCCTGACCTTTTGGAAGCAGAGATCATGACAGTACCCCCCCTCAAGGCCCCTCCCAAACCGGGCTTCTCCGGGGGTTTTGGCTTGTCAGGAAATGTTCGGTGAAATCTTTTGATTAGGCGAGGAGCGTGGACACATTCAGCAGGTTCCCAGGATCTCTCTTGGGGGCCGTAGCCTTTCCAGTCAATTAGGTAAAATAGTTTAGATTTGGAGATCTTGGAGTCCAGAATGCTTTTGACTTCAAACTCGAGTTCTCCATCAACTAGGATAGGTTTTGGAGATTTAGTTAGTCGGGTTTGAGGTTGCACGGGTTTTAATAGAGAGACGTGGAAGACCGGATGTATCTTCATGTGCGGGGGCAAGTCCAACTTGACCGCTACTGGGTTTACTATGGTAGTGATGGAATAGGGACCAAGGTATCTTGGGTTGAATGTGCGTGGCCCTTTTAGAGGTAGATATTTGGTGGATAACCAGACTTGATCCCCTACTTGATATTGAGGGGCTTCCTTCCGATGTTGATCTGCTCCTTTCTTGTATTGTTCTTTAACCCTTTGAAGGTGAGAAACAGCTTCCTTAAAGGCTTGGGTGATTGTAGAATGCAGGTAGTCTACTGCTGGTGTTTCAAGATCTTGGAGGGGATCCAACTCCAAGGTTCGAGGGTGACTGCCGTACAAAAGAAAAAACGGGGTTTTCCCAGTTCCCGAATGGACAGAGTTATTGTAGGCATACTCGGCTATCCAAAGGATATCTTTCCAAGTTTTTTCAGTTTGTTGCAGCATGCAGCGTAAATACTGTTCCAGAGTTTGATTGGTCCTCTCGGTTTGTCCGTCGGTCTGAGGGTGGTGACTGGTCGATAGTCTCACATCAATTTCAGCCGACCGACAGCAACTTCGCCAAAAATGAGAAATAAATTGACTACCTCGATCCGAAATTAGAACCGAAGGAAAACCGTGCAGTCGGACGATGTTTTCGAGAAATTCTCGGGCCAGAGTTGCTGCTGTTGGCAAGCCTTTGAGCGGAATGAAATGCGCCATCTTGGAGAATAAGTCCACGATTACTAGAATCGTATGGTATCCGGAGCATGGAGGTAGATCGGTGATGAAGTCCATAGAAAGCGTATGCCAAGGGCGAGGTGGGATGTCAATAGGGCGTAAGAGGCCTGCTGGTCTTTCCTTTTGACTCTTGTTTTGGGCGCATACTCCACAGGACATTATAAAGTCTCTGATATCTTTTTTCCAAGACGGCCACCAGAAGTAGCGCTTGATCTTTTCTGAGGTCTTGGCTATACCGGGATGACCTTCCATTAAAGAGTCGTGATAACAAGAGATTACTTTTTTCTGTAAATCTGTGCTGGGTAGGTATAATCGTTCTTGGAAATACAATAAGTTGTCCTTTACTGCAAAGTCCTTTCCCTGCAGATGCCAATTCTGTATGTCTGCTGGAGTTACAAGTTGCCTGGCTTTATCCTTAACTTCCTCTATGGATTCTGTGGCGATTACACCCAGAATTCTTTGTTCGGGAATGATTGGTACAGGTTTAGGGTTGACCAAGTGTTCTTCCACTCCCATCCGAGAAAGGGCATCGGCTTTACCGTTCTTTGTACCAGGTCGATAGGTAATTATGAAGTCAAACTCGGCAAAGAATAATGCCCAACGGAGTTGTCTAGAGGATTGGGCTTTTGCGGTCTTCAAATATTGCAGGTTTCGGTGATCCGTAATCACAGTAACGGTGTGTCGGGCCCCCAGCAGATAATGCCGCCAAGCCTTAAAGGCAGACTTGATAGCCAGAAGTTCCTTGTCAGTAATCGTGTAATTGATTTCAGGAGGCGAGAATTTGCGGGACCAAAATGCCACGGGATGCAACTGATTGGTTACCGGGTCCTTTTGTGATAGAACTGCCCCCATGGCAAGGCTTGAAGCATCAGTTTCAACGATGTAGGGGAGTTCGGGGCGAGGGTGTTTTAAGATTGGTGCAGAGATAAATTTAGTCTTCAAATCCTGGAAAGCTTGTTCCGCCTCGGTAGACCATTCAAAACGTTTGTTTTTCTTTAACAAGGCAGTGATGGGCTGGACTATTCGAGAGAATTCGGGGATAAACCTGCGGTAAAAGTTAGCGAAGCCTAACATGCTTTGCACACCTTTTACGGAGGATGGTGATGGCCATTTGAGAACTGCATCGACCTTCTTTGAATCCATACGCACTCCGCCAGGTGATAATATGAATCCCAAGAATTCAACTTCAGTCACGTTGAAAACACATTTTTCCAACTTAGCGAAAAGTTTGTGTTGACGCAATCTTTCGAGGACCATTTTCACGTGTTTCCGATGTTCAGATTCCGATGAAGAATAAACGAGGATGTCGTCAATGTAAACAACAACACATACATCTATGAGCTCTCTGAGGACATTGTTCATAAAATATTGAAAGGCGGCCGGGGCATTGCAAAGTCCGAAGGGCATGACCTGATATTCAAATAGCCCATACTTGGTGCGGAAGGCCGTCTTCCATTCATCGCCCTCTTTTACTCGTATCAAGTGGTAAGCTCCTCTAAGATCCAGCTTTGTATATATGCATGCTTTTCTGACTTGGTCCAGGAGTTCAGGGATCAAAGGTAACGGATATCTATTCTTAACGGTGATCTGGTTCAGGGAGCGATAATCGATACAAGTTCTAAGGTCTCCTTCCTTTTTTGGAACAAAGAACAAAGCTGAAGAAGCAGGGGACTTGGAAGGACGAATAAACCCATTTGCCAGGTATTGATCCAGGTATTGTCGAAGGTGAAGGTTCTCAGGCTCGGTGAGGGCATAAATTCTACTACAGGGAGGAGTAGATCCAGGTATCAGGTCTATCTGGCAGTCATAAGACCTATGAGGAGGTAGAGAGTTAGCCTGATCCTTCCGGAAAACATCTTGGTATTCTAGGTATTCGGGAGGTAACTGGGGAGTCTCTGAAGAAATTGCTGCCAGTGCAACACCAGGTGGAGGGTGACAAGTAGAGACACATTCTGGAAACTGGACCGTTCTTGCTCGCCAATCGATCAGAGGATTGTGTTTCTCTAACCAAGGTATTCCTAGAATAATCTGAAACTGAGGGGCCTTGATCACATCGAACACGATCTTCTCATGGTGTCCATCTTGACTTACTAGCGTCACCTCTTGAGTGGTATGCGTTACTGGCCCGGAGGCTATCTCCGTACCATCCACCGTAGTAATGACGTCCTTTACAGCCTTGGGACAAAGAGTTAGATTCATCCTCAAAACCATTTCATGATCCACATAATTGCCGATGGCACCGCTGTCGACGTAAGCTTCAATTGCATGTAATCGATCCGGATTATCAGGGCTAATGAGGACCATAGGTATCACGAAATGCGAGGTCACGGAACTGGTTTTCACGCTCGGCAAGAGGACCTCTATTCTTGTCGGGCGATGTCGTTTCCCTGCTCAGAGTTTGTAACTTTGGTAACTGCACCTCCTACTGCCTTCTTGGCAGGTTTCACCGGACAGTCTCGAAGAAAGTGCCCTGAGTTTCCGCAATATAGGCATAATTGCAACTGTTTCCTCCTTTCCCGCTCCCTTTGTGTTAGAGGACCTTTCAGACCCCCTATTTGCATGGGTTCCCCGGAGTCTACTCCTTTGGAAGGAGTTGGCGGTTTGGAAAATACTCGAGCATCAAACTTGGAACGATCGGCCTTCCTGTTCTGCAGCCTGTGATCTATTTGAACGACCAAGTCTATATAATCCGAACAGTCTTGTGGGGGATTCACTACTTGGGCTAAAACGTCTTTGAGCTCTCCACGTAGACCTCTATAAAACAGCGTAATCCTTTTGTCCTCAGGCCATTGAGTTTCCACTATTAGCCTATTGAAAGATGCAATATAAGCCAAAAGGTCTTGATTACCCTGTCGCAATGAAAGAAGCTCATTGTCCAAGGCCTGCCCCTGTGAATGTCTTGCGAACAGTTTTTCCATACTAAGCTGAAAGGCTTGAAAATCATGGAGAACCGGATCATCTTGATTAACTAGAGGGATCGACCAGTCTGCCGCATTGCCACTAAGGTACGAAAGTACAAAAGCTACTTTTGCTTGATCAGTTGGAAAGGCTGCTGGCCGGCATAAGAAGTGCAACCGGCACTGATTGATAAATACTGCAAACCTCTTTGGGTCACCAGAAAATCGTTCGGGCGGAGCCAGAGGTACATTCCCAGGTAGGTTGATCTGCACTGGATTCATAGAGGATGTTGAAGGAAGATTTGCCCCTGATGCGGGTAACGGGGTCTGTCCGGCTTGTGACTGTAGCACTTGTCTAGCAAGATTGTCTGTTCTCTCCTTGGAAATAATTAGTTCCCTTCTTAGAGCATTCGTTTCCTGACGAGCTGCATGCACTTCTGCCCTTAGTTCCCCAAGTAACCGGGCTAGGGGGTCAGTATCCGAGGTTTCCATAGCGCCTGGGCGAGAGTTTTGCGGTAGGCTTTGCGTTCTGTAACGCTCACCTGATTCTCGCAGAGGCGCCGGTCTTGACTGGGCGACTACCGTATCTTCAAAGGTGATGTGTAGCACCCGATTGGCTCTTTGGGCTGGACGTCTGTGCACTGTATGCCTGACGTGTAGAGTAAGATGTCTGCAGATAGAAAATATGGGGTTAATGAACTGGGGTTATTGCGGTGTCCCTATCTCTTTCCTCTTCTCCTCTCCTGTAGACCCCCAAAGGTTAACGCTCTCACCTTAGGTAAGTGAATGCCGAGCTCTCCATCTGCCTCGGGGCAGGGTGCTGTAACCAGTTTCTTCACTGGATAGGTAGCGCAGGCCTCTTGACTTCAGAGGACTGCTGTCCGTCGTTTACTGCACGAACGGTAAGTTTCGAGTCATTCAAATGTCTTTAAAGTCTTTAGTAATGATGTCTCTTGTTTTGCAGGGTTCCGGCGATGGCGGATGACAGGCTGAAGTGAGTTGAAGATGGAGTCCGTGTGATGAATAGAAGCGCCTGGAAGCACGTAAGTAAGCGCTTGTTGCCTGCTTCACTATGCGCTCTAACTGTCTTTTTATTTTGCAGGTACGAGTTCGGAGCGGCTGCAGGGTGCCGGAATACCCACTGGATTAGATGTGGAAAGGAGTCATGGCACGTGAGTATTAAAGTTCCCCAATGTCTTTAAACGCACCTTGTTTTGTCTTTCAGATGCGGGATGCAGCGCCGAAGAGTAGGTAAGCCTTTGCCTTTCAGATGCCGGAATGCTAACCTGTTCTTTCTTGTCTTTATAGGTGTTGCTGAAGACTGGATTCAGGATGGTAAGCCTTTGCCTTTCAGATGCCGGAATGCTAACCTGTTCTTTCTTGTCTTTATAGGTGTTGCTGAAGACTGGATTCATGATGGTAAGCCTTTTTCCTTAGGCCCAGGACCGGATGCAGAAGACACGATGAGCGTTCTGCTGCAGAGGTTGCAGAATAACGCAAAGCAAGATTCATCCACCGGGTGTGGTTTAAATAGCCTCCTGTAGTGCTTAGGTGTCTCCTTCCACAGCCACGCCTAAGTAAGAAAAGAGTTCCTGGTAAGAAAATAGTTCCTGCCTTCCAGAAGAGTTCCAGTGTTCTGAATCTAGGGAGTGGCTCCTGCCCCACCCAACAGGAAAAGTAGTTCCAAACAGAAGAGGATCAGAGGCTCAACTGGCAGGCAAGTAAGCAGCATGGTCTGCTGCAGGTAAGTCCACCCAAGCATTATGAGCCCGGCGCTTCCAGCGCTGGGACTGGGCATATTTATGAGCCTGGTGCCACTGGCGCCAGGACTGGGTCCAAAAGGTCCCAATTGGGACTGGTTGGCACTTGGAACCTGGGTTATGGATCTGCTTCCAAGGGAGTTGGGAAAACCCTGACCTTTTGGAAGCAGAGATCATGACAGTTATTAAGGAGCAAATATAGCAACTCCCATTTACCCTCTGTTTCCCCACAAACCTCCAACTGTTACTCATCTCTGGGTGGTGCATGTCATCTATCATACCAAAACCTTAACCTCTATACTCGTTATATTTCTTTCTAGTTTGTCTTTTAAGACGCTTTAACATTCTTACATATGGCACATAAGACTTTACTTCTGATAATACCTTTATGTATGATCACATTCCCATTTGGTGGTGTATTAGTGTGAATTCCCAATATTGTGTTATTCTGATAGGTACACCCCGCCCCTGGTGCACCTCCCTCAGGTATAATTCAAACATAAAAACACAGAATGTTTTAGTGCGATATGCATCACGCACATATACATGGACAAAAACATGGCAGTACGAGACCTTTTCTTTGCTTCATATTGTACAGTAGAAATAGGTGCATCAATAAGCAATTTCACTGACATTCTGAGAAAAAAGAAAAATAAACAAAATAAGAAAATCAAACAAAGTAAAAAAGAGAACACATAACTCCAAATAATAAAAGTATACTAAAACATTACTAAAAACATTCTTGCAAACATAAGTCCAATTGTAATAGAAACTACTCATGAACTATTGCTGTGCTCGTTCGGCGGGGTGCAGCATCGGGAGCCCTTTGGACATCAGAAAGGTGGACCCAATATCGCAGCTCCCGGACCTTCACCGCAAACAGAGTGGCATGGACAACAGAAAAAGGCCCATTGTATCTATGTTCACTCCACCTGCACACAAAGTTCCTTACGAACACCCAATCCCCTGGTGACAATTGAAGAGGCTGTGTAGTCGGAGTAGCTGCAGCGCTGGTTGGTTCTTCTGATCGCTGTGGTACTATCTGTTGAGAAATACATTTGATGGATCTGGTCAAAACGGTTAGATAATCCTTGAATTCCTCACCCAGAATGGACCCCGCTCTGTGCGCATCAGATGCCCTCCTTACTGGAGATGCGGGCATATGCATTTGCTGGCCTCTACCGCCTCATGTGGTGATAAGTGATGATCCATCCTTACAGGGCTGCGTACGTTAACTGAATAAAGCAAGAGGGAGACGGTGCACCCAGTTTCTTTTACGGGTGGTGCATAACTTAGAGCGTTTTGCTTTTAGTAATCCATTGATCCTCTCCACAATCCCGTTGGCCTGGGAGTGGTAAATTGTGCACACCCGATGCTTGATGCCTAGCAACGCGGTTATTTCCTTAAAGAGTTCATTAAAGAAATGGGTGCCATTATCTGACCACAGCACATCACAGACACACCTATGGGAAAATACCTCTCACTAAATATGTGGCTGCGCATTTAGCGTCTGGATGTGCACAAGGACCTGTCTCAAACCATGGTGAACAGTGACATACCACAACAATCAACGAACTACACCCATTACACCCCCTCCCATGTCTGCATAATCAATGGGGAGCTCCCGAAATAGCCCAGTAGGGCGAGGCAGTATACCTCGTATTGTTCTCAGAGTGTGACCAGTGCTGTATGTTTGGTATGTGATGCAATTTATTACCATATCAGTAAGAACTTTGTGTAGATTAGGCACGAACCAGGCCTCCTGTATATCTGCAGCAATATGTTGTTTTGACAAATGAGATGGATTGTGCAACTGGTCAAAGACAATCAGCAGCAATTAGCGCAGCATAACAACTTTACCCGTGCTATCTTGCCACATAACACATCTCTAGGGGTTTGCATACACCCTCTCTACTGCCACAACTCTTTCTCCTCCTGTGGTGCTTGGCCTTGTAGTTCAATAATTTGTGCTAGCAGAAGGGAAATGTACTTGGACGACAACTACTCGTGTCTCTATGCCACTGGATACTCTGAAATGACAGGCACAGGAAGATACGCCGCCGTGGGTCTGTGGCAGCGTTGCCCAGTGAAATTGCGTCTGGGTCATTGGTATGGGCGGTGCATTTAACCACCGCCATTGCGGAGGGCTCATAGAGAGCATCAATCAATGTATCCAATAATACTGCATGTTGAACTGGGAACCCATCTGCCCTCCTGAACCCTCTTCTTTTCCACCTTGAAAGTCCAGAGTGCACCGTTGTGGTGACGTATGCAGAGTCAGAATAAATAGTTGCTATAAGCTCCGCTGCTTGAGCCGAGTAATGCATGGGCAGCCTTTTTTGCACCACCACCTCATACTGTCCACTAGGTGGAGAAATTGCTGCACCAGTATGCCTCAAGCCTGTCCCCTGGTCAATAGTTGGTGACCCATCAACGAAAAGCACTTTCCTCCCTCACGTACGCTGTCTTTTGATTTTGGTATGTCCTCCTTAAATGTTACACAGTCATGTCTAGCAAGGTCTTCCTCAGTACACGGTTCTGTCAGGAAAGCAGCAGGATTTACTGTCTTGCACCATACTATGTGGATGTTTGGGCTGGATAGAATTACTTAATACGCGGATGCTCGCTGGGTGGTCAACGTTGATTAAGACCGTTCAAGAATGGCAAACACTGCATGCACCACATACAATGTTACAGAATACCCCATGGTAATTGTGGAGCTCTTCTCTATTGCGAATGCAGCAGCAGCAAGTGCTTGTTCGCAAGAGAACTGTCTCTGCATTACTGAGACTAACACTCTGCTACAATAGGCCAATGGCTAGTGGCCCATTGTGCTCTTCTGAGTCAGTACTGCCGTCATCATTTGACCATTTGAATGAGAAAACAAATAGAACTCTTCAGTGGAGTCGGGGGTTGCTAACACTCTTTCAGTTTGTTAACGCTCGTAAGCATGTCCTCTGTCCATGTTATCTTATTGTTTATCTTCTGCGATTCTTTGTGGCCTTCTTAAAACAGGGGCCAAGTGTATGTGGTGTAATCCAAGATCCACACCTTGCAGTAATTACACAATCCAAGAAACGTCTGCATTTATTTCACAGTTTTTGGCTTTGTGGCACAGCGCGCTGTGGTATTATTTTCCTTTCATGGACAGATATTAATTGCCCCAAATAAAGACCTTCCTAGATGCAGTATTGCAACTTTGCTTCGTCTACCTTGTACCTTTTGTATTCTATGCTAGCAACTGCAAAAACGTGACAGATTCCCTCCAGCATTGTTGTTTATCGTCACTGCATACTCGCAAGTCGTCCACATATTGAATGATAGTGCTGGGTACCAGTATGTTCCCCAAATCTGCATGTAATAATCTGTTAAAGATACTAGGGGATTCACAGTATCTCTTTGGCGGTCTTGTGTGTTTGTGCCTTTTTCTGCCATGCGTAAACTGTGAGATATTGAGAGCCTGGGTGCAAGGGTATGGAAAAGAAGTCATTCTTCAAGTCCACACCAGTAAAATGTGTAGCTTATTTTGGGATGCTACACAAAATGGTTGCAGGATTAGGAACTACTAGAAATTCTGCCTGTACAATGTCATTCAGGGGGTGGAGATTCTGGATCATTTTCCAACTTGACCCCTTTCCCTTTTTTTTTTTATTACAAACATTTAATTTATCGATCAAGACTTGAAATGAGACTTGGGTTCAGTTTTTGTTAGAGATGATTAAGTTACTGATTCAGTAGGACCATGCGTCAGCTCTAATACATTTCGTAGAAATTGCACTATTGTAAAGATGAGGTTCTTTTCTTGGCCATTCATAATTTGTGCCCTTTCCCTTTTTTATCGGGTGTATGGGCGTGTTGCTTGGAGAGTTGGAGGGCACAATAATCCCCTTATTTAAGAGTGCAGAAATGGTATCTCTTATTTCCTCCTCTGCTTCTTTGGACAGTGGGTATTGTTTCACTAGGGGCAACACTGCACCTTGCTTAAGTGTGATTCATACGGGTGCCTCTCCCTGTAAGAGACCAATATCGTGGGCAACTCCCCATCTCCGGCATGTATTATCACCATTGCTCTCATAGCACACATTCCTCGAGTAGCAAATATTATTCCTCAACCTGTAAAGGAGATGGTCATGTTTTACTTGCTTAGGAGGTTGCGCCCTAACAAATTCACTAGTGACGTTTATGAATATAATAGAGTTGCACGCACCATTTTCCCTACTATTTTGATTGCTACCTCCTTTGTAAAAGGAAACGTTGCCGCAGCCCCAGATAAACCCTGCGTGTCAAGAGTTTCACCTGACAACGGGAAGTTGTAGTCACTGATGCACGATTTAGTGGCACCTGTGTCAACCATAAAGATGAATTGTTTATTTCCTATCTAAGCGCCCACCAAGGGTTCCTCATCTGGGTTGTTAGTCACAGACAGGACTGGGCATGCAAGAACTTTCTGTGGGCTGTCCTAGTCAGGATGTGTATTGGTACCTGGGAACGTGAAAGGATTGCCTCCCAGGACACTCATTCCCCAATAATGTGTTGCTGCCCCATTGGGGACGGCATTGCTTCTGGGTATTGGAGCGCTGTATGATTGGGTTGTCGGTGCAGCTTTCCTTGGGCCGCCGGGCGGGACAGGCAACTCTGTCTGAGGGAGCCGTGATGGCAGCTGTATTATATGCTTGGTGTATTTCATATGGGATCAACGTAGGCATCGGGGGTGCAGGGGAGTGCTGCTGCTGTATTGGGCATGCGGGAGTGTATGGACTGTACCCCGATCCCATCCTATTTCTGCACACCCTCGCAAAATGAACATTTTGTCTACATCCTCAACACTGAATCCCCTTCTTGCTTGCTGTTGACCTCTTTGGTACCACTCAGGGTACTGCGACTGAGATCGCCGATTCCACTGCCCTCTGCCTGGCCAAAATGCTGCTATTCTTGCATCCGTTCGCGCTACTGCCTGCTTTACTGCATCCATTTGAGTAAATGCCACTACCTCCCCTTCAACTGCTATTTTTGCCATTTATTTCTCTACCAGTTTTGCTTCCTCAGCCTGCAACCTTTGTGCTGTTTCCTTCTCTCTTTTTTTGATTTGCTTACAGTGATGTATAATAATAGTTTGTATTTCGTCCCACCCTTTCGTCTCTATACCCGCCTCTATACCCACAGTCTTATCGAGAGCCTTTTGTACTTCTTTTGGCAATTCCCTTTTAATAACGAAATAGAAAAGCAGAACTGATTGCTCCCACTGCTTCCTGTCACTCCTCATCTCTTGTACTTTCAAAATATTTTGAGCGGGGTCTTCATCATCCCCCATTGTATACTGCAGTATGGACTGCAAATCTGCTGTATCAGGATATTGCCACCCTGATGTGGTTAAAGTGCGCCCCATCATGTACATCATCGTCTATTTTAACTCCGGAATATCCAGCCTTAACCCAAACAGCCCCTGCCTGATCTCTCACAATTGCTACACGCAAACCGCTTATATCTCCCACTGCTGAAGGGATTCTAGCCGTTTGTTTTTTGAAAGCATATATCCATTTCCCAGCACCTATAGTGAGGGACGGGAGTGGTTTAATTAAGTAGTTTTTGTCCATTTGGGCCCATGGTACATACTGTACCCTACCTGGGTCTTTATGCAGTAATGGCAACTGTGTGCCCATTCCCCTCCTTGCCTTCTTGCTGTCACTTGCATTTTTCCTTGCCACTACTGCCTGCCCAAATCTGCACCCAAAAGCTTTCTACCCGTGGGGTAACTGCTGGTGCCTCGTCTTCATCCTCCAATTCATCCACTGTGTTCCACTTGTCCTCCTGCAACTCCCTATTTGTATCTCCATCTGAATTCACTGTCTCGTAATCTACGCTTCCTGCTCCCCGTTCATCACACTTCCTTCTCAATGTGCACATCCTTAATCGCGGTGCTGTCTAATCTAAATAAAATGTCTCTCGCACTCCATTCATCTAGTCCATACCCCGATCTGCTCCCTTCTTCCCAGAGGGCCCTCAACCTTGCTAATTCTGCCTGCACTGCCTTTAAAGCTTCTTCTAACTCGTTCTATGGTTTCCTATCCATTGGTACAGCAGCGTTAGTGCTCGTTTGATATCGGGGCGGTAACACAAATAGGGGTGGTGCTGTGGCGGTTGGGGACACATACGTTGGGTTAGTATATCCTGTAGCGGGACTGGTTGGTTAACATCCTACGGTGGGCAGAGGTGACAGTGTTTCCTCAGACGTTGCTGTTTTACCTACAATCGGGACTGGGCTGCTATCACATTGGGATTTACACTCATCATTGTCCTCTGTCCTGCTCCTTTTTCCATAACTCTAAAATCTCTTTCGTTCTTTGAAGCTTTTTAACTTTATATTTGGCAGTTAAAAATGTGCACATGTGTTCCAGTATCCCTTTTATTATTCGTACCTTGGGCGGAACATTCCTCCCTGTGTCTCCGCCGCCGACTGCTTGTGATCAATTTTATCGTTCTACAGCGGCAATGCGCTAAACGTATACTTTAATGGTGTAGCTACCCCCATATTGAAAGCCTTGTATACAAAAATGTCACATCATATATAAAATAGTTTGTCTTTGCATTCCTACCAGTCCTTCTCTCCCGTTACCCCGTCGCCCCCTTCTTTCCCAGTCACTCCACACACCCACACGCACATTTGTCCTACATGCAACACCCACACTACTTCTTCCACAGGCCCTCCCTTGGCCCCCACTGCTTGCACAATACATGTTAAAACACTAAAACAACAAGCTAAAACAATAAACTAAAACAGCCACTACTGTACCTTATTCGCCCTCCTGGGATATATTGGGCACATGAATTTGAGTACACTAATTATACGGGAGTCCTACTTCTGTATTCTATTATTTTATTTCAAAATATGACTCCATCTTCTTACCTAACTAGGAAAGGACCCCACTTCTGTTTTTCTCCCAATTTACTTAAAATAATAATTAAAAAAGATATATAACTGCCTTGCGGTCGTTACACATCTTTACAAACTACTCAACCCAGTCATACACCATTCCACCATACACCCTCCTCTCCTCCTCTTCAATGCACACAACCCCACACACACCTTTTCCCTGTTCCCCCAACTTCCCTCTCAGCGTCTATCTCTGTTGTTTTCATCCGCAAGAGGTGTACTTACATCAGCGTTTTCACCCAAGCTCCTCCTTCATGGGGTCCAATGTCAGCCGGCACCGTCCTAGGAGCCGCACCCCGCTCCAAAGAGGAGACCGCAATTCTGTCAAAACAACTCCTGTACACCACTACGGTTTGCACGCTTGAGACTGGTCGATGCAGGTTGGCGCGGCCCCACCAGATGTGCGGCCTGGAATCCTCCATCTCTGCTGACAACATGGGATCACGTCGGGATCACCACATTTGTAGAGTAACCCCCAAACACTCACACCAGAAAAAATACAACACACTGGGGAAAAAGTCCCAGCACACTTCTTGCAAGGAGAACAAGGAGAATCTTAAACATACAAGTACGTGTCAGCAAAGATATATGCTGCCACAGAGCGCTCTGACAAAAACAGCATGAGCAATAGCTTTTAAAGATGCGCAGCGTCACAACTGACGTACATCCCATAGGTTAGAAATCCAAGATTCTGGTTGGTGACCCTATACACATATAGCCTGCTCCATATGGGATGCCATGTGATTGGACCCAGCATCTTCTGTCCGTCTTCTTCCACGTTGGGGATCTTCTTCTGCCGTCATCAAGTAAAAAGACAGTAATTGGCAATTATTTACAAAGTCCATAATTTCACAACTCTGGTTTCAAGGACATGTGCGAGGTTGCTAGTTTTGAGGTTGTGATAACTTCTCAAAACTATGTGCTCCTTTCACAGACTCGTTTTCACCTCCACATCTTTCCCACCTAGCAGCAGAAATCAGATGGACTAATAGTGGGGGCATCCTGCCCCTGCTCTCTGATCTTCCTGATCGATTGATTATTGTACAGTTTTATGGCCTGGGGTCTTGGGCTGGTCAGTCTACTCAAATGTTTGTGTCCTGGGCTTTGGAGATCTCGGGCCGCTATAATTCACAGATATAGACATTGAAGGCCTAAAGCCCTCACTCCAATTTTTTCATGGGATAACTCTTCAAAGACCCATTCCAGCCCTCTCTTGGCCTTTCTGGGTTGCATGCACTTCTTCATAAGACACAATGAAAAACTGTGTGTGTGTTCAAGAAATAAACCTTCTGCGAAGCTATCAGGGCTGCGAGCAAAGAACACATGCACACCCTTCAAACCCTCGGGACTGAATGTAAATTAACTAGCATAGCCGTGGCACTAGGCCTCAATTTCAAGATGAAGTCTAGTTTCTAAAATGGTGTTTCAGTACACATGTGATTGTAATGTTACAATTCACTACGTTTCCACTACTATCTGGCTTCTTTGAGTGAGCCCTCTCCCCCCTCCGTTCTCCCAGCTCCACTAGAGCATCTTCTTCTACAACTGCCTCGTCCAAAATCGCCTGGGGGCCTGAGACTTTTGCCCTTGCTTCTCAACAAAGGTTATTTAACGTTCCACCTTTGTGTATTGAGATCAAGAACTTTTTTATTTAAGTTTGTTTAGTGAATGTAAAGTGTGCCACTGAGACGCGTTCATGGCAGAGCCTTGGTTACATTGTGTTTTGTTGTGATTGGATGAGGTTTTCATGTGGTCTCAAGGAATCCATCTCGATTCAGTGTTGTGTTTTGAGCGGTTCTTGAAGTCAGGCTTTGTATTGAGGTTAGAAAAGTAGTAGTCTGGACAGAGATAACTCTGCTCGATTTTGTATGATTTCTTGTTTGTAAGGAATGACTAACGAGAAGAATATGCAATGTAAAAAATATACATCATTTATATGCGCAAGTTCACAATACACACTATGTGAAAATATTTGTTTTGTTTAGTGTGTATAGACATGAGGTTACACT
Organism: Ambystoma mexicanum; assembly: GCF_040938575.1. Taxonomy (NCBI): domain Eukaryota; kingdom Metazoa; phylum Chordata; class Amphibia; order Caudata; family Ambystomatidae; genus Ambystoma; species Ambystoma mexicanum. The sequence goes on along the minus strand of NC_090926.1, from coordinate 872,994,195 downwards.
AACTCGCATGACTTCTCGATTCGTAATGTACAGGAATGAGTAAGAGGGAGAACGAGTAAGAGGGAAAATTAGTCAACGTTTTGATTCGTGAATCACTCTACCTTTACGTGGTTCTCAAAGTAGGTTTTTGTACAGAGCGATATCAAGAACTAATAAAATACTCGGACAAGGAGAAATATCCTTAAGAGCTGTTGGTACTCTTGTTCAGAGGAGAATTGTCTAGCATTTCGGTACTGGACAAAAACTTATGTGTTTGGGATATTTCTCCTCTGTGAAAGATAGTGAGCTAAAGACTCTGGGTAAGGCACTTGTAACCAGGACTCATGTCTGGCAGAGAGTCTCCCAGGACCCCCCTTGTTATTTGTGTATAGCCATCAAAAACTATTTCTTAACTGCACTTCTTGTAACAATAATATTTTGTTCATTGAGAGCTTTATTTAATATCATCATTACTGTTGAAAACCCTTGCGTTCCAAACTAATGAGGTAACACTTTCAAAAGTTCTTTTTTTTGTTAAAGACCCGTGCCTCTGTCTCCCAGTCTTCTGAAATCACCTAACACATTTTGGGGAAGCCATAGCCCGTCATCTTGGTTTTTTGTGCATCCATTTTCAGGGGATTCACTAAATGTACAGTTCCAGCCAATGCTAGTTTTATATTTTTTGTTTTTTAATTAACATTTGGGTAAAAACAAACCCGAAAAAGGGAGTAAAACACACTTCCTGTATGTGAAAATGGCACCTACGAGAGACATGCGTTGGCTTTGAGGGTCCAACGCAGTCGCAGCAGAAGCAAAACTCCCATCATTGGCACCAGATGAAGTCTCTTCAAAATCTGCTAGGAACTTGCCAATCCTACTGCATTCTGTACTCCTTTTCCTTCCCAGGCCCTCTGCTTGGCTTTGGCCTCCCACGTCACAACCAAAACTCATTACATCCTGTCCTCGCACTCCTCTACTCCCCTTCCTCCTCCGCCTTCACCTAGGCCTCCCTTGGCCCCGCTCTCACTTTATCCCACCTACTCTCCTTCTCACCAATAGCACCGGATGAGGTCACTAAGATTGTTTGCTCTATGAAAGTCAACTCCAAACCGATGCTTCCCTGACCCTCTAGAACTATCATGGACAATTATGCCACCCTTGCTCCCTCTTTCACCGAGTTCTACAATCACTCTTTTGCCAGCAGTGGCTCCTTCCCATCACCTCTCAAACACTCCCTTGTGTACCCCCTCCTAGAAAAGACGTCTGCGGTCCCTTCCTGCCCAGGTAACTACTGCCCTATCTCCTAAACCCCCTTCTTGGGAAAACATTTGGAGAAGTTGGTCATCTCCCAACTAATCCACCAGACTGAATCTGTTGGCTGTCTCCACAACCACCACGCTGGCTTCAGAGCGGCCAGAGGCACGGAAACTGCTCTGCTGAACACCAGTGAAGAGTTGCTCTCTAACCTCGACTGCAACTCTCCTGTTCTCATGCTCCTTGATCTGTCCTCTGCCTTTGACACCGTCAATCATGCTACCCTCTTAAATCGACTCTGTGATACTTTGGGCATCACAGACCGGGCACTAGCTTGGCTGACCTCTTTCCTTTCGAATCGGCTGACAGGTTCAAATGGGCCCATTTCTCTCCTGTACCTTACTCTCTGCCTGTAGTGTCCCTCAGGGCTCTATGTTCTCGCCATGGCTTTTTAACATTTAACTAACCCCTCTTGCCCACCACCTTCTCTCCTCACTTCCAGTGTTATGTGGTTGACACCCAGCTCTCCTTTAAGCTTCCATCCTCTACTCCTCTACCTTCTCTCCTTCCTCTCCTCCTCTACCTCCTCTCCTTTCTCTCTCATTCCCGATTGTGGTCTGCTATTCAGGCATGGTGTGCTGCTAAATCTTTGTCTTAATGCCAGTAAGACTGATATCCTTCTCATTGGAACCCCTGCCCCACCCCCTTACTCTTTGGCAGCCCTCCGTGGGCCCCATTCTCTCCCCCTCTTGTGAGGCAAAAGACCTGGGTGTCATCTTCGACTCTGCTCTCCTTCTCACCTCATATAGCTGACCTTGCCAAGAAGGCTCACTTTCAGATTCACCTCCTCCGATGCATTCTCCCTTTCCTCCCCTTCCCCCAGAAACCCAATGTCTCTAGAGCTCTGGTTCTCTCCAGGCTGCAATACTGCAACAGCCTCTTCCTCAAGCTGCCTCTTTCCTCCGTCCGCCCTCTTCACCTAATCCAGAATACGACTGCAGGACTTATCCTTGACCTCAAGCCCAGGTACTGCATCTCTACATCCCTAAAATCTCTCTACTGGCTCCCGGTGGCTTCAAGGATCAAATTCAAGACCCTCTGCAGCATGCACCGTGCTACATCTGGCTTTCTCTCCCTAAATATCGCCCTGCTAGAGTCCTTCAGTGCTCTAGCTGTAACCTTCCACATGCCAGATATTTCTCCAAGCAGAGAGTGGGGGGTAGATCTTTCTTCGGCAGGAGTCTCCCTCTGATATGGCCTCCCTGTCCCTCTCAGACTTGTGCCGGATCTCTTCAAGTTCTGAAAGCATCTCAAGACCTTACTTTTCTTCTCATCCTTCCCTCTCCCCCTTCCTTGCTAATGCGCCGCCTGCTGTGGCGACTGGCTTCCTGGTCCCTTCTGAGTCAAACAGGGTCCAGGCACTCCCTCGACCTGTCTGCCCCAGCACACCCCCACACCCTCTTACCAGCACTTGCCTTCGAACACCCTTTCCTGACTAGAATGATTCTAGTCCACCCCCACTTCTCACACTAGTTACCCTCTCCCGTCCCCCTGCACACTTGCACTCCAGGCTCACCCTAACACTTACCCAGCCCCTGGGGCCCCTCCTGCATCCTCCCTCACCTACCTTCACCCTGACCTGCCCCTCCCCTGCACTTCCTGGTTGCTGCACTTGCACGATCCGAATGTCACAAAGCCTAGTAGGACCGTTTATTGTTGTTTATCCTCCTCTGTTCCCCCTTCCCCCTTAGTCTTGTGGTGCCTAGAAACACTTTCTGCTGTATAGGCGCCAAACAAATGTTCTTCTGCGCCTTTTGGCATTGCATGTCTGGTTTGCCTGTTGCTGGAACCTGCTCCTGAAATGTTCATCCACTTGTTGCCAGTAGTAATGAATCAGGTGGTTGACTCAGGCTGTGGTGCAAAGACTGTGTAGGAATTGAAGAGCATCCTCTCCTGTGTACCTTGCAACAAAATGCGCACAGTCCATTCTCGACCTCTGACAATGATGTGCCTTTAGGCGCCTTAAGGTACTGCCTGCAGAGGGAAGGTGTGAAACTCATGCAACAGTACTTCACAGGTGGAGCTAGCTGCTCTAACCATTTTACCTCATCTGGGTCTTCAGGGACAGAGACGAGGTAGAAGTCTTCATCGCTAGAGTGTTCCTTGGGATGTTGTGTCATCATCTCCCAAAAATGATCAAAAAGTAAAATCCAAAGAAAAAAACAATTAAAACAAAAAAGATCAATACATCCTTACAAAAGGGACTACAAAAAACAAAAATGAATACAAAACAAATAAACCAACAGAAAACAAAGTACAAAACACAGGGAAAAGAGTTGGTTAGGGAACAGTGCACTTTGGCCAAAAAGGACAGTCAAATGTGCACTCTGACTACCTGACTTTATCTCCAAAGCAATGAGAAAGTGTAAGGTTTTCTGGAGAATATATATGTGATTCGCGATCTGTGATTCTATGAACTAATCGGCTCTCGAATTTCAATCCGTGCACTTGCCATTAGGCCAAATCGTTTGCAGGTTTTTTGGTACCCACGAATTGTGATTTGAAATTAAATGAGTCTGTTTTTTATTCTTTTTCTATTAAGGATTTTTTAATATATTAAGTGACAATTTGGTTGTTGAGGTGTGGCAAATACTTACTTCTACAAAGGTTATATCTCTGTTTTGCCTTATGAATATTCTGACAAATCGTGATTTGAGAGTTGAATGACAAATTTTAGTGCTGCTCACATTGAAGTTTGAATCGTGAAGTTAAGCAAAGTAGTGTTTTTTTTTGCTCTGTTTCTACTAAACTTTTTCGAAAAGAGACTGCAATTATCTATGTTTTTTGTGGTGTTTGCATTTTGCCTTCACATAAAATAAAGTATTTGGAAGATTAAGATGCAGTTTTAATTTCATTGCGTGAATATGTGGTTCTCGATCTGCATTGTTGTTCAATGTACTCTTCCTTGTCTCAGTATCGTCTGATTAAGTCAGAACTTCTTAATTCGCTTTGGGTGGGGGATCGAAACTACATGTGAATAATGTTCAATTAATAGTGTTTACTCATTTGTAGAGAGACTGTTAATTAATCTAGCTCTAATATCAGCACTTCCCTCTTCCTCGTCCCACTACTTTCGTAGATCTCGATCTTAGTATTATTTTTTAAAAGTTCATATTTATAGTTGTCCTTAAAAGGAGTTCTGTGTTTATAACACGTAAGGTACCAACTCACTCTTCCTCGTCATAGTCCCCCACTAACCACGCCTCACTATTCCTCATCAGTCTCCAACTATCCCACCTACTCTTCCTTGTCACAGTTCCTAGAAGCACCTTCAAGCCTTGCTGCATCCTCTATAAGGTAGTCTCTTTCAAGTCATGCAGCTACCTTGTGGAGAAAGCTCATCATCTCTGGCGGATAGCGCATGACCAGAAGCCAGGACACGTGCAGACTTGAAATCCGCCGCTGCAAAGGACCAGAAAACAAACCTTCTCTTCCTACGCCCCAAGAATATGGAGCCTCCTCCCCGTCAGCATCAGACTCGCCCCCACGCTCCTACAATTCAGAAAAGAACTCAAGACCCACCTCTTCAACTTATCTCTCTGCCTCAGCACCTAGGCCATCACATCAACCCTTGAGCCACCTGACTCGCTAGACGCCGCCCACCCTTCTTGTGCCTGCCACCTAGGACAGCTGTACCCTTCCTCTGTGGCCCTCTATATCCCACTCTCAGTGAAGTCCCGGTTTTGCAACCCCTTGGAAACGTTCTGTTAAGCCAAATCACCTCCCTAGCCTCAAGGGGCTGGCTCCCGCCTGGGAAGAAGGAATGAATTCCCTAAATTTGTTACAGTACATTAGTTCATTCTAACTAGCCGAGAGATTGTGATCAAGATAATGGACTCGGGTTTGATACAATTGGAGATTTTCTTTAGAGGCTATGTGTCCCTCAAGAGCACAAGCTATCAATGCATCAAGAGAATCTTGTTTGCATGCTTTCAATAGGGTAGATGCTATTAGGAAGTCATTAGTGTACTGCATTAAAGTGGACTCCCCTTTGAATACCAGCGGGTCAAGATATTGTTTTCAAATCTGGGAAAAGAGTGTCAGACTTTCCACATATCCCTGTGGTAAATAAAAGGTAATCAATACTGACCGGCAGGATGCACAAGTATAGAAAAGAAGGCAAACCACAGATCCACTACTGTGAAGTGTGCAGCAGTTGCAGCAATGTAAAATAATATGATTGCAGGGTTGGGAACATCATGGAAAACAGGCAGAACTGTTACATTAACAGCACAAAGGTCGTGTACAAATTGATGTTTCCTTCCCAGATTTTTGACAGGTAAAATAGGAATGTTACAGGGGCTGCGGGTAGGAGCAATAATTGATTGCTTAAGCAGGGACTCAGTGACTGGTTTCATACCGTCTTATGAAATATGGTACTGTGGGATACACGGAACAAGTTTGGGTGGGTTCAGAGTGATAGTACTGATTCCACATTTAATATGCGTCCCGCTTCATTTGCATGCGTGCTCCACAATGTGGAGGAACTTGGCTCAACAGTCCCTGATTCAACAAGAGTGTTGTTCTGTGGTGCCTTTGTCAACTTTAGAGACACTTGCAATACTGCCAAAAATGCCAATTCTCTATGTATCAGAACATCCGACTAAATACCATCAAGGGAACAATAGATAGTACAGCCCATTTTCCACAACAGATTCAATCGTAATAAATTCACTGGCGCAGAAGGGTGCAATAGAAATCCATGATGCTCAGAAACATGACCCAAAGTGGCATCATAGGTTGTGTCATGTAACTGTATGAGGTATGCGTTGAGCCCCAATAACTTCTGCGTTTACCACTTAGTTTGAACAGGTGACATATGGAAATTCAGAGGCCCTGAAACTTGAGCATGACACTCCAGTATCAACAAGGCAAGAAACATTATTCCAGTTTACTGCCCACTTAAGATAAAGAGCAGGAGGTTCACACCAAAGCAGTGGTGCAACCCGTGGTCGAAGTGGGCGGGAGCCGTCGGGAGCAGTGCTCCTATACTTCTTTTAAATAAGTTTTACCGTTCCTATACTTTTATTTTAAAAAGAAACCGGTCCGGAACAGTTTCATTTTAAAATAAAAGTGTAGGAAGAAGTTGAAACTTGCACTTTCAGTGCACTGCACTGGACGTGCCCTTAAACAGCAAGTGCATGGGTTTTGGGGTTTGTATTGTGCATGGGAAGTGGTGTGGCAATGGGGTTTGTGGGGAGCGGTGCAGACCAGTAGGCAACAATAATACTTAGATATATTTCTAGGGTTGTGTGGAGGAGTAGCCCGTCAGTGAGGTCTGTTGATGCCACCCCAGGGCGTGCTTGCAATGGCCAATTTTGTTTCTGCTTCAATAAAGTTAACGTGTCTGGAGGAAAAGCAACTCAGTACAACTGATTGAGATCAGAGCATATGCGAATGTAACTATTATTGTTACTCTCTTGAAACCTAACATGGTGTTTATGAATTTTGGAAAACCTTTGCACAAGAGAAAATAGATCTGTTGAGCGCCAGGGTGTGTGCACATTTACTATTGCACATTGAGTATCTGTCAGAGCTCTTGTCTTACACTCAGAATGCCTTTAGTGGGATTCTTACCAGTCAAAAATTGGAATCCTACTGCTTTTAGTGAATTTTCTATCCCAAGATCTTTAGAGCTCCTCTTAAATAAATAAACCAGTCAAGATCAAATGTACCTCCTGCTTTGTGATATCACTGTGTCAAATGGTGCCATTTATCCAGGTATATGCAAGTCTTGGGCAAATAAATGTGCACAAGAAAGCCATCAAACTTTTGTCACTTTCTCTCAGAACTGCCGCCAGCGCACTGAAGAAAGTTTCTTTTTAGCCTATAAGTGATAAAAGGGAAGAATGCATCTTCCTCTTCTTTATATTTTTTCCATTCTGCAATTTTTATTGATTTTTGTCCAAGCTTTTGTAACAAGAATAGTAGTCAGTATTAGGTTCAATTAACATAGTTATCATATCATTACTATAAACAAATTACTATTTAGCCATGATTAATATCCAGAGGTTACAATGGCTCAGAAACTGAGAGAGCATAGTTATGTAACCAGCAAAATATTAGCACCAATTGTTTGTTTCACAGATTTCCAATACTCACTCCCTTCTTTTGTACAAACAGTGAAGATAATATCTAGCTCATTTTGACTTTTAATTCATTGCATAACTCACATGTATGACAGCTGTTGCTTAAAGCTGTTGCATCCAATCTGATACGATATATGATATTTTATTCGTAGCACTCCAATACACAAGGGTTTCAATGCGTGACAACTATTTGATCAGCCCATAAGACTATAAGTACTTTGTTTCTTTTTTTTGCCTCTCCTGTGACATGCATTGTTTTTCATCTCAGATTGGGCAGTTTACCGTTTTAATAAAAGTTGCTGGTTTCTTTCTGGTAACTGTAGGGACTTATTTTCTTGGCTTTATCGGTTACTTTACTTTGGAGATATACACTTATTGTATAGATGGACTCCAAACATTGCACATTCCCTCACACGTGTCATTTTTCGTGCTGTATTCATTTTTAAACTGGTGCGTTTCTTTCTTTGTAAACTCTTCTTTGTACTAGGGTTCCCCATAGGAGCCACGCAGAAAGTCAAGTAATCCTGAGTGTAAAATTCTGTACTGGGTCGTTCGATGCTTAGTCACGGCCAATAGGCAAATTAGCTCAACCTGTTGCAGTGAGAGGAAGATTCAATAGCCGCATTCAAGACACCTTACCAAAACACAGACAACCCATTAAACTAGCCATGGGGGACACAGGCAAGGTTACCTCGAGCCAAGAGAGGCAAGAAAGGAACCATTTAGGGCAGCTATTAGATAATGAGTAGCTCTTTACAATTTCTCAGTGAGACAGAGAGGGGGTCAGTCATGAAGGTGATGCTAGTAAGAGAATTAATAAATAAGGAGCTGGATTTGGAAGCAAGCCACAAGATTGCAGAGGGCTATATCCCAGACACTGACTTGAGACCAGCACCAAAGGAGATCAAGCTGATACAAACCTCCAAGGATGTAGTCAATCCTTGGAAGGAGGAAACCAAGAACCTGTTGAGGATGGAAGCAATAGCCTAGAAGAACAACTTTGTGCAGTGGAGTTGAAATAACACAGCCTAACAAAAACTATAAGGTACAGGGAAAGAAACACTTGTTAGGAGTTTCACCTCATATCAAGAGTCCAGGAAGGTGACCTGCAGCTATAGAATGAGAATGACTGTGCCAAAGATCTACTTGTCTGTAAAGGTCAAGAAGCGTGCTGGGCACTATATCCATAGGACTGAGACGTAAATGAGGGAGCTGGGCACTACACCCCTAAGAGAGTGAGTTGAGACAAGAAATGAGCTGCTAGGTGCTCTAACTCTTGAGGCAGTGTGTTTTAGATTCGAGAATCCTGGCAAGGATGGTTATTCCTTTAAATGTGCCCTTCCACCTGGAGTTTGCCGTCCTGACACTTTACAAATTGAGGACAATATTGAGTTGCAGTTGAAAACCATTAGGCATCTAGGCTGATTACAATCCAACCTGCAGTGTTTTTATAACCTGTTAAATTTGAGATGTTGTTTCATATTTTCTGTTGGTCACTTTGTCACGATTATTTGTATCATGTGGAGCACTTCATTACATATCATTACATTATTCCAAAGAAAACAATTGCTTCTGACACAACATGGGCAGTCCTGTTTGGTAGGATCATTAAGGGGATTAGCTCTTGGGATACCTGTACCCAGTGATTTCAAAACCCACTGTACATTTTGAAGCTGATTTTGAATGTGGTTTGGAGGTCTGGAAATGGATTGATGTAATTGTTAGATTATTAGTGATTAAGCAGATACCGTGGTGGAATGTTTGATAGTGCGGTAAGCGGAGGTAGTGTGAAGTGTAACTCAATAAATTTAGGATGAAATGTAAAAAAGTTTAAGTACAACATCAAAATAGTAACGAGAACACAGCATTTGACTTTTTCCCTTTGCATTGGACTAATTATATTATAATTTGCTTTATAATTCACTTTAATTCTACACAGACGTGATGGCAGCTATTTATATCCTCTTATTTCTGTATTGTACATTGTTTTTCTTCACTTATGTAGTTTGTTCATCCATTTCATAACGTTCAGCGCAAGATATTTATAACCTCCCATAATTTTTTCTTTTCAAAAATTGCTTTAATAGGCAGCAACAAATTCTGTGAGGACTGGACACAGGCCTTTTTAAATCATGCTGAGGGTGGAAATCCTTTCCTTTTTCGACAGAAACTAGAGAATTTTAAGCTGAAGGTAAATGCTCATGTTTTCCTTTTAGTAATATCTTTGTAAAGGAAAGTTTTATCGCTATTCAACCAGGGGAAATAGGTGGTGAATGAACCATAGCAAAATAATTAAGATATGACCTTTGCAATAGTGAAACATTATCATATGAAGTGATGGTGTAAATTAAGTGAAGTGATTACTTATTGTAATTGAAGTGTGGGCTGTGGGCATTTGCATTTATTTATTCATCAGTCCCTGTCCCAGGATAAGCTTGTTTACCGCCAGTAGTAATTCTGCCAAACTACCCATGGGGTCCTATTGACTGCATAAATGGGGACTGACGATGTTGTACTACAATTTGTAATCCAGCGGTAATTCCGCCATACCAGGTGGCGGTAACGTAAATATGTTTGTCCGTATTCTGCCGAATTTACCACCAGAATTCCTTCAAATTTGTAATGACGCCCGTAGTATTTACTTCATCCCCCCCCCATCACCTGCGCAGATCCTATTCCTCTCAACTAGTATGACCACTTTTCCATCCCAATGTCGATCACCCACTTGACCATGTAGCAGACAGTTTAGGCTAAACACCCCTTCACTTAGCGCCGCTCATTCAAAACCTTTCCAGTCAGTAAGCATGAAGCAAACTTCTCAGACCTCCTCACTCCACGGAATGCCTCAGACCGCATAGAATTATTCAACACCTCTAATATGAAACTGGTGGACACTTATGCCCCTCTACAAACTATGCTAGGATCAAACCATTTGATTCTTGGCAACCACTCCCCCCCCCCCAAGCTCGCCTTCAGCAAATGCTCAATGAAAGCCCCTAGAGCGGGCGGAAGGATAAATCAGGGGCAACGTGTTTCTCTTGGAAGCAAGACAACGCAGCACAACACTGGTTTGAATCGCAATCCTGCACTTAGAAACCACTTGCTGGTAATAAGCGCGTTATAGATGAACAATAAAATAAAAGGTGGTGCAAAAATTGGATGCCTGAAGATCTCACCAACCAGCGCCAACTATAGGATTCTGTTTACCGAGGCCAAAGCTGCTTTCTACTCCACCATCGTGGCTGCCTCGGTACAGGAGTAAAGCCCTCTTTGAAGTAATAAAGCATTGTACCAATCCCTGACCTGACCCTGAGGTGCCAGCTACTCTGAAAAATGTGACTGAATGTTGTAAATATAGACAATATCAGTCAGATCATCAAATTAACCTCCCTCAGCATTAGCCCACCTGCACGCCAGCACGCACACTACCTATCTAGACCTACTTCTCCCCTCTCTCTTCCCCAGACAACCTAACAACAAACGCCTTCCTCAAACCTACTTCTTACTCAGACAATATCATACTGGCCTCCATCATTAAACAATTTATGTGCCTGGCGCTAATGCACTCCTCAGCATCATTGAGGCCTCTTTCACAGAAGTCAGTCCCGGACAGCCTCAAGACTGGTCCCATACAAACTCTTTGGAAAAAAACGACCTTAGATCTACATGATCTCGCTAACAAACGGCCAATTACAAACCTCACATTATTGTCAAAATCTTGGAAAAACTAGTTGCTACACAACTACTCGCCAGAATCTAACCACTGCACCACCTAAACGACTATCAATCTGGGTTCCTGTCCCAAGTGTAGCATTGAGATAGCCACCATGCGGGTGGTGGATGATGCCTTCCAAATCATGAATATGCGCGACTCATGCCTCCTCGTTCTCCTTGACTGCTCATCTGCATTTGACACAGGTGATCACATCATCCTTCTCATCCTCTTCGCTGACAGGATAGGATTCTCTGGCGCTGTTCAGAATTGGTTTACCTCCTACCTTTTGGCCAGACACCAGGCCTTTCATATGAACGCTTTGCATTCTAACTGACTCCCAATCTTCTGCGGAGTCCCCCAAAGCTCCATCATCTGATTCTTTTTAACCTTTAAATGGTGACTCTGGGAACACTCCTCAAAGATCCAAATAAAGCCTTCCACCAATCTGCGGACGATACTTATATTTATAGGAGTGTAAAAAGCCCACAGGCCATCAGTCGTTTCTGCGATTACCTAGCCATCATCCAGTCCTGGATTTCAACTGCCTACCTCAAACCTAACGTCTCCCAGACAGAATTTGTCCTCATTGGCACCCCTGCTAAACATCTCTCCAAGAATGGCTCAATAATATGTGCCTAGTAGGATTTGATCCGCTACATTTGGATTCAGCGGAATCCTTATTGGTCACAGCCTGTGCTTTCAGAAACACATAGCCAAGAAGGTCCAAACGGCCTGGCTTCAAATCTTCACCCTTTGCAAAATCAAACCCTTCATCCCACTGCAGGACTTCCGGACGTAGTGCAGGGCCTTGTGGTCTTGCACATCGATAGGGAAAAGGGACTCCTAACAAGGCTTCCAGCCTCTTATTTGCCTCCTCTAAAAGCAGTCCGCCACGTTGCAGCACGTTTTGATACGGGTTGCTTGTAAATTTGACTGAATCACCAACATTCTATTCAATCTACATTGGCATCCTCTCCAAGCTAGCATACTGTTCAAGACTGCATGCATCTTCTACAAAGCAGTCTCCAGTAGCACATGAACATACCTGGCGGCTAAACTCCACATATCTGGTGGCATACACACCTCGTGCAGCAAATTGACCAACCGGCTCAAATCACAACTCATCCGCAAAGAGAACATCCATAACCAATCCTTCTCTTGTCAATCATCCACTCTCTAGAACTCAATCCCAGTTTTGGCTCAGAATGCCCCCACAATTCTCCAATTTCGCAAATCTCTGAAAATGTGGCATTTCCAACAATACATGTTGAAGACTCATGACTAAGACCCCATGGAGGCACAAGCTGACACACAGACCGCAAATCACAATACTGCGCTACTTATAATTATATTTATATAATTGTTCTTTTATGTTCACTTCCCCGGGACATCCAGACACTGGATGTACTGCGCTACTTATAATTATATATGGATGTACTGCGCTACTTATAATTATATTTATATAATTGTTCTTTTATGTTCACTTCCCCGGGACATCCAGACACTGGGGCTGCAGTGCGTAATCTGCTCCTCAAAGTGGCTGATCCCACATGTCTCACCAGAAGCAGACCATTATCCGGTAAGCCCACTTGGGCCAAGCATTGTTTTAGAGCGCATCATCGCTCATGTGCCTGAGCTGTGTTTATTTTATCAAACTGCTATCATGCGCATACTGGAGTGCCTGCTCACTAAGTCTGGTAGGAAGAGGTTTAAAAAGGACATCTTGGTCTCTAACCCTGGTCTCCCTATCACTGATACCTATACCAGTGCTTCCTCCAGACAGACCCTCACCAACATACTCTTTGTCGTTCCTTCGCCAGACCTATGGACTCCTCATATGGTCTCTGTGCTCTCTCCTTTCTCTTCTCCCATTAATGGTGGCACCCAGTGGGAGGCCTTCCTGGTTCCCTTCCACCCTTCTAAGGTCATTGTTAACGTCTACCTGAATGGCACCGTCCTGGTCCATGGTCTTTAGGCCAACCTGCTCCTCTTCGATAGACGCTTCCCACGCCTCATGAACTTCTTTCCTTCCATACTTCTCCTGTTGTGCCTTCTCTCTCTTCTCCGGCTCTTCGCCTCCCACCTCTGCCTCCTCCTTGGCTACCTTGCCCTGTCCTCCTTCCACCTGTGACCCCCCCTCGGGCTCCTTCTACACCTCTGCAGGACGTACCTCTGATTTGTACCCCTCCCAGGAAGTCTTTCAAGGTTGGCAACCTTCTCCATACTGCCACTCTCAACTCTCGCTCTGCCGTGAAACACTCTTCTGACATCTGCCACCTCCTGGAAGAACTCAACCTTGATGTCTTTGGTCTCACCGAGACATGGTTCACAACCAGCTCTTTCACAAGCTTTGACACTCTCCCTGATGGCTACAAGATCCTCTCCGCACCCATATCCAATCGTCCCGGTGGGTGTGTAGGCTTGATCTTCCCAGAGTGGATTCCTGCCTCTGTGATTCCTTTGCAGGCCTACTCCTCTTTAGAATGCCTTGTCGCCCGGGTTTTTCTCTCTCTCCTGGCCACTCTCTCACCATTGCTACTATTTAACGGCCACCTGGTCAGACTACCTCTTTCCCCTCGGAGTGGGCTGACCTCTCCTCCTCCCTCCTGGCCTCAACCACTCAAATCCTCCTCCTTGGAGACCTCAACATCCTTCTGGATGCTTCCTATCCCTCCTCTGAACTCTTTTGCAACCACTGCGACTCTCTCTCTTTCTATTTTTCCCTCTGGCCCGACTCTGGATGTTCTCATCTTCCCAGACCTCCTCTCTCTAACCCTCTCACCACTCCTCTCCCCTGGAGTGGTCACTTTCTCCTTTCCTCCCATCTCTCTCTCTCTACCCATCAGACCAAGCCAACTCTTGCACTGCCACCTACCTTTTCAGCCATCCGGCCCATGAAGCGTATGTCAGTTGAGGCGTTTGCTGTCACCTTCTCTCGACATCATCCAGCTCTGGCTGACTCACATCCTGACACAGCCCTTTCCAAGAGCAACTCCTCTATCTCTGATACTCTCGATATTCTTGCCCCCGTCATGAGGATCTGCTTGAAGCCCAAAGCAAAGTGAAACTCTTGGTACGACTCTGACCTCGTCACCCTTAAATGAAAGTGTAGGGTGGCTGAGAGGACATGGCTGGCACCTCTGTCCGTACTAAGAAGAGAGCCCACATTCAAGCCTGCGTCTCTGGGCGTCGAGCAACTCGGCCGAACTCTTTAAAATCTTCAAGGAGCTGGCCAATCCTGCTGCAGTCTCTACCTCTCCTGTCCCTTCCCAGGCCTTCTGCACAGCCATGGCTTCTCATTTCATCTCTAAAACCCAGGACATCCTGTCCACACTCTCGTCCTCTCCTCCTCTTCCCGCTTCTCCCTCCACTACCTCTGGGCCAGTGGCGGCTGGTGAGTTTGAAAGGTGGTGGGGCGTAAATTTCCCAGGGCGAATTTGGTAGCGAGCGTGCGAAGCGTGCGAGCCTCCCCCCACCAAGGGGGGTGCAGTTTTCTCCCCCCTGCAAAATTTTTGGAAAAATGGCCTACAAAATGTGCAATTTACTGTCCAAAAAACCTACCGAAATATGAAAAAAAACATTCGGTTTTACATATTAATGGTGGTACACTATTCTTACGTGTGCAAGTGTGATGGTGTTTTTTACAGCAGCTTGTATTGAGAATAGCTGGTACTATGGTGTATGCATAAAAAATTCCTGAGAGCTTTGGTATTTGACTCAACACCATGATTAATTCAAAGGGACTCGATGTTGGGGTACAGAAGTCTCAAAACAACCTTGAAGGTCATTGTCTCCTACCTCCTTGTACCCTTCGATTCATTGACATTTGTTTAGGGGGAATAGCTCAGCAGCAACATGCTCGCTATTGAAGCAGAATGACACGGAGCACCACAGGTTCGATTCCCAGGTCCGCGCTTAATACCTTCTGGTATTAAGCGCGTTATAAATAACCTATCATATCATTTACATCTGTTAGACACAGGAATCATTCAGTGTAGCAGGGCCACTGGCCAGGTGTGGGATTTGTGAGGCCCTGGGCACACAAGATGTGCAGAGTCACCGACATCCCCAATAGTGAAAATACAGCAAAGGACATCACAGGGGGTGAGGTCAGCCGTTGATACTCGTCTAGTGCATGCATCATAGTCGCATTACAGGCAATAGCCATAAGTAAGCCAAAGGACAAGGAGCTTTGCTATATGCAAATGAATGGACATCATTATCATATATGTTATACGGTGAGTCTGGCTTTTTCGAGAAGCATACACTGTAGATCACTCACTTCTACAGAATTGAGGTTTCAAGAACATGATTTGCCTAATGGTACACACTTTAGTTAAGCCCCGCAGGGCCGCAGCTGAGATTTGAGCCTAGTCTGCAATTCAGGCACTTGGCCCTATATCTTCTCAGCCCCGGTCTAATTGGTAAAAATGCATAACACAGCAACCTCACAAATATATAAATCCATATAGCAATATTTAAAAAACCTGCAGAATGTGACGAAGATGTGAAGTCCCTAAAGGGCAAAGGGACATCACGTGGGTGCACGCGACAGTACATAAATGGGGCAAGGGAGGTAATGGCCTTGAAAGAAGACACAGATTTCAGGAGCCACCGCTGACCCAGAGGTTTGTAAGCGCTGGTCCGTGTCGTCTTGCTTCCAAGCCGAGCGTGTTGCCGCTGAGCTATCCTCCCGAGACGCAACTTCCACTTTGCGTCATTCTAGACTTCCACTTTCCTCCACATACAATTCTACTTGCCTCCACGTGCCTCAGTTTCCTTTTTTCATGGCTTTGAGTTTCTGTCAGATTCGAACTTCCCTGTCCTTAACATACACTCCCGTTTTACTCTACATCCTGTTCCCACTTTTCTGCGCTCATGGACCCCACTTTACTGGACATAACACTCCAACTTTCTGCCAACTTTCCGCCATATGCTGTGCCCACCAGACGCCCCTAATGAGTGACAGGGTGTTAACCCACCATCACTTATGGAGCAGCCAAGCAAGCCCAGTTATAAATCCATGAACACACCCTCAGCTGCAGCAGGCACCTGAGACAGTGTTCCTGGGATGGCTTCATCTATACACGGAAATGTGGTTCCCCTCTGAAAGTCGAGTACCCTAGCATGCATGCCCAATGTGCCATGCCAGGCTGAGGGCATTTTGCTACGCCAGCCTTTCATGGCCCGTTGGAGATGCAGGCTGGGGTGCTACAGGGCACTCCTGTGCCTTCCCACACGTGTTGAGGCTGAGGCTGAGGCTGCGACATGGTGGCCCTCTGTGCATGCAGAAGAGCCAGTAAGTTCTTCCTGGTTCTTGCTCGCATGCTGCACCTGAGCCAGAGGGCCACCATGGCGGGGGTGGCACGTGCCCCAACACATCAGTTAGTATGTTGGAGTGATACTATAACTCCAACATTCATGTAAACTTAGGGTGCACTCGCTGCATGTACTTGCCTCAAACATGGTGCCAGCCTGCTGTTTGCAATCCTGGCAGAGCAGATTTGCTAATCCAGCAAATATCAATAAATGGAGCACTGTTTATTTTGATACCACCTATTACAGTATTTAGACGTGAGAGGTATCAAAATGACGTGTTCTAATAGAACCGGTTTAACACAGGTTTGTGTCACTCAAGCCTCCCCCATCCATGTTGCTCATAACAGTAGAATGCTGCAGCTTAATTTTGATTTGATCAAATGACACAAAATGCAGATGAAAGTATAATTTGATGATGTTACTGCATTTTTTAAGGCTGAACACAAAAAATGCAGATTTATTTCAGCCGACTTTGTCTGGCTTTTAAAATGACGCAATATAGAATGTTGAACCCCCCCTCACTCCCATGCTCCCTAATCCCACCCTTTTCATTTTCTGCCGACCCGCCTTCCCAGCCCCACGCATTCACCCTCATTCACACCAGCAGAGAAGCAAACACACTTTAACCCATCCCCTCCCTTCACACACACACTACACATACACAACCCCCACCCCCCAAAAAACTCCCCTTCCCCCAATTTCCCTTTGTGGGTATTTATATCAGTTTACAGTTCTGTGCAGAGTGCCTCCCCACTGGACAGTCTCTGTTCCAATGTAAATGTTGCATTTAATCACTCAAGGGTAATAACTGCGGTCAACAGTGCACAGCGTACCCCAATCTTCCCAGTAAGGCCCCCCTCTCATGAACACATTCACCCTCAGTGTCGAGAGTCTTATGAACTCAATTTCTAAACGGATATATCCACGTTTGAGGCATTGACGGCCTCAGCAAATCTTAAAACAGCCTTTAGTAAAGCGTGTGCGATTCCTTAGAAATCCCAGAAAGACCTTACAGCCGCTTCTGCTTCTCACCAGCTTAACTTGGACAAGAATAAGAGCCGCCCTAACATTGCAAGCCAGACACCCAGGGCTTCTAATGCAATACGTTATTCATAAAAACAGTACTTCTGACGATTTAACCCATACTTTCCAAGGCATCCTGGCAGGCTTTCCATGGTTGGAGACAATGACGTCATGCAAACAGATGCTCAACCCTCACCAGCTCAGTGCCTGCTCTACAACCTTCAGCAGTCACTCCTGCACTACCCCACGGGCCTCTTGCACTGCTGAATGGCCTGGTGTTATAGTGGGGCCAGCTGGCCTTCTATGCACTCATGGGTAGGGTCACAGGCGATGACCCATCAGAAGGGTAGGGGACATTAACTGGGGTTATTGACTGGTCGGAGAGCCTATTAGCACATACCAATGCAGCCATTGTCACAGAACCCTCCATCATATGTGTGCCCATCCCCCTCAGATCCCCTCCCAACAGTGCCCCCCTTCCTTTCTCACTTCGGCCCCCTTCATCCCTGAGGGAATTCTGCCCATCATTCCTTGGGAGGAAGGTTGAAAGGGTCAGAGGATGTGTAATGAGGCAGTCAGGGGCACTTCTAGAAATAAAATATGCTATTTTTCTTCCATGAAGATACAGGAGTATGAAGATACTACTGGCAAACCACTAACAGCTCACCCCGGAGGTACCACCTTCTACAGCACTCAGGACCTTCACCCCTTCTCACCTGCCATGCCCATGCCACAGGGGGTTGCAAAAAGCAGTGTGGAAGGAAGGGGTGGGAGGCAGAGGAGGAATAGGTAAGTGGTAAGGGTGTGTGAGTAGAGAGAGAACGGGCGAGAGGTAAGGGGGTGTGAGTAGAGTGTGAATGGGTAAGAGGTAAGGGGGCATGAGCAGAGGGGGAACGGGTAAGAGGTAAAGCGGTGTGAGGCAGAGGGGAATGGGTAAGAGGTAAGGGGGTGTGAGCAGAGAGGGAGCGGCTAAGAGGTAAGGCAGTGTGAGCAGAGAAGGCAATGGGTAAGGGGGTGTAAGCAGAGAAGGCAATGGGTAAGAGGATGTGAGCAGAGAGGGGGATGGGTAAGAGGTAAGGGGGTGTGAGCAGGGAGGGGATGGGTAAGAGGTACAGGGGTGTGAGCAGGGAGGGGATGGGTAAGAGGTACGGGGGTGTGAGCAGACGTAAACGAGTAAGACGAAAGCGGGTGTGTGCAGAGAGGGAATGGGTAGCAGGTAAGGGAGTGTGAGCAGAGGGGGAGCAGGTAAGAGATAAGGGGTGTGAGCAGAGGGGCAGCCGCGGCCCGCGACCACTCCCGCATGTGAATTGTGCCGTTTTATATTTTCGGCATTTTTTGACGAAAAATGCCAAAAATATAAACGGCACAATTAGCATGCAGGAGTGGTCGCGGCTGCAGTATGGGCAGGAGCAGAGCACTCCTGCCTGCCCTGGGCCTTGCGTAGCGGTCCGGCGTGGCCCAAGGCGAGGCCCTTGGGCCACGGCATGGACCGGGCTAAGCAAAGTAGGCCCAGGCCAGGCGGCCCCCACCTTGGTGGTAGCGGGCGGCCTGCTACCACCAAGGCTCGCCGAGTCGCCCCAAGTTGAGGCAGTCAGCGAGTCGGCACTGCACTCCAGCAACACTGAGCGACGTGTAGGCCCTGGCCTACACGTCGTTCAGTGTTGACGGGGCCTGGGCCGCGTGGTGGACCTCATAGTTTGGGCCCGGGGAGGGGGGTGTAAGTCAAGTGTAACACTCCCGAGTCCCCGGGCCCAAACAATGCAGATTCTAAACAAATACAATGCACAATGGGGGGTTACTTACCGCGCTGGTGCAGCAGCAGCACTGTGTTGTTGTTGACTGGTCGACTCGTCGGGCTGAAAGAAACAGACGTGAGAAGGCGGCGCAGGCGCACGCACACACCCTGCGCCGCCAGTCATAGATACAGTAATGTCATTGGCTGTTTGCCAGCCAATGACATTACTGTATCCATGGCAGGGGAGGGAATAAGTGCGCTGTTTGCGCACATTTTACACTGGCGGGGCCACCCCTAAAGCGCCCCGCCAGGCTTCTAATTTAAGGGGCTACGTAGAGTGCGTGGAGCTACGAGCTCCACGCACTCTACTATACAAAAATATATACTAAATTGGGACGCGCCCCGCTGCCGGGCAGGCCTATACACTATTGTTTCCTTGCCACAGCGCCCCTGCGCTGTTGGCAAAAGAAATGCAGCATCTAAGCTAAAAGAGATTCAATCAGAGAAGTTCTCTCTGATTGAATCTCTTTTAGCTTTCTCTTTTTTTCTGGGGGGGCGGCGCCCGGCCACCCTAGCATAGCAGCCGCCACTGCTCTGGGCCCCTGTAGCTGCGTCTCCTCCCTCTTTCTCTTCCTTTCCTCTGTTCTCCCCTGACGAGATTTCTAGACAAGTCTGATCCATGAAAGTCTCGTCAAAACAGGTTCTTTCCTGTTCTTCCAAAACCATCAAGGACCATATTGACACCCTCGCTCCTGCCCTGGCCGACTTCTGCAATCACTCCTTCGCCACTGGAGTCTTCCCCTCCCCCCTGAAGCACTCTGTTGTGCTCACTCTTCTGAAGAAACCCTCAACTGACTCCTCTTGCCCAGCAAACTATCGCCTCATCTCTATCATTCCTTTCCTGGGCAAACTCAAGGAAAGGTGCCAGAAGTACAGAAACTGCTCTCCTAAACATCCATGTAGACCTGCTCTCCAACCTTGATTCTAATCTACCCTCTGTCCTCATCTTACTTTAACTCTCTTCTGCTTTCTACACGGTCAACCATGCCATCCTGCTCATCCATCTCCATGATAACCTGGGCATCACTGATCAGGCCCTGGCCTGGCTGACCTCTTTCCTCTCCAACCGACCCTCCCAGGTCCAACTTGTGCACTTCCTTTCCTCTATCTCACTCGCTGCCTGTGGTGTTCTCCAGGGGTCTAACCCCCCCTCCCTGGCATTTCAACCAATACCTGGCCCTCTGCATTGCTGCTCTCTGCTCCAACTTTCAGTGCAATGTGGATGACTCAGCTCGTTTTCAGGCTCCCCTCTGCCTCCTCTTCTCCCTCTCTCATCTCTGACTGTCTGTCTGCAATCCAGGAGTGGTGTGCCGCCAATGACCTCTGCCTTAATGCCAGTAAGACAGAGATCCTCTTCATCGGCACACCTAGACCTCCCTTTCCCGTCACTCTCTGGCCGGCCTCCCTTGGCCCTCTTCCTAGTCCCACCTGTGAGACTAAGAACCTTGCGGTCATCTTCGACTCCACACTTTCCTTTTCTCCTCACATCGCTGACGTCTCTAAGAAGTCACCATACCAGCTGCACCTCCACAGAGAGGTATTCCTCCTTTCCTCTCCTTCCCCCCAGAAGCTCACTTTCTCTACAGCTCTGGTTCTCTCTAGGCTGGACCATTACAACAGCCTCTTTCTAAATCTGCCTGCTTCTACTCTCCGCCCTCTGCAACTCATCCAGAACAGTAATGCAAGACTTGTCCTTGGCTTCAAGCCCAGGGATCATATCTCTCCAGCCCTTCTTTCTTCCTCTCCCCTGCTGATCTCTGTCTGTTACTGCACTGGGCACCTGGCTAACCTCTGAAATCGGACCCAGGTCCCTGCCCACCCAGCTGCATACCCGCACTGCCTCCTGGCAACCCCTTGCGCTTGTGTCTGTATCTGCAACCCTACAGTCCCCTTACCTGCACTTGTCATCCTAGCGCTTAACTCCTGCATTTGCCACCTGCTGGCCACACTACTTATTGTTTTGTTCCCTTGTTCAGCACTTTCAATTCCTCCCCTCCCCCTTGCACTCCCCCCCTCTTCCCTCTCCCCTGCAATTGCGTGATCTCAATGTCCCTGGGCCTACTAAGATTGTTAACTGGATATGTAGAGGCGCACTCAATGTTATATGGCTTCTTGTGATAATATTTTAAGATTAAATAGTTCTTGGGTTTATCTTCAAAGTGCTCCCAATTAGTAGAGTGCTACCTCTACTTTAACAAATGTGGTAAGTGAATGGTCCAATGATAACCTCGTTGTACAAACTGGGGCACAGCAAAGGAAAAACATTTTTTGCTTCTAATTCAATACAATTTCTTGAAGTACTATCATATAGTCGATTATTCAATAGGTACATATTAATTCATATTCAACATCTTTCATATAAAAGAAAGCATTTATTTGTGTTTCAGACATTGCTTCATAAATAAAATCAAAGTTGTGCATCATAAACAAAATATTGACATATTAACTCATATTTTTTTAACAATACACATTTCTTTCACATATTTTTCTCATATGTTTCCAATTGTTATTTGTTCACGTGATCCAATAATCTTGATAGGTTTCCCAATATAGTTTCCTATCTTTAAACTACGCGTTTCGGGCAATTGATACCCTTCTTCAGGTTTAAGAGTATTGGATTGTTTTCTGTAAGACAAACATTGATATATCTAGATTACTTAGTTTGTAATATGTTTATTAAAGAATAAACTTGTAATGGCTCTGGTCAGATAAACTAACCTTAGAATTCATATCTCCCTCTCAGAAAAAGCTTGCTGCCTACACAGGGTAAATTTCAAAAGCTGTAAAATAAGGATAAAACGTGTTTCACTAGTGAGTGATCTTAGTTGTAAGGAGCGGTGGTGTGCAGAGGGAACAGTCGCTATAATGAGCGCTGGGTCCCCCTGCATATCACCAAATTCATGAGAGTTCTTAATACGGTACATAATTCACAGTATGACATTTGTAACTCACCACCAATTAGATAGTCGAGTCTATTGGTAACTGCCACTGTCTTCTTAGGTTATTGCTTCAATTTTGGAAGAACCCTGAAAATAAATCAGGCGTGGTTCTTTTTAGAATGTGCTAAATGCGGTTTACATGTTTAAGTTAATGCATTCTCTTTGCTGTGCACCCTGCTTTGCCCATTTCCTACCTTATGGGTGTGCACGATATAATTCACTTCTGCCGTGCTGTGCTAATCTTGAAGTTTAGGAGGGTTGCTGATCGACCCGTAATGTTTCCTACTTTTACTTGCTCTTCCCCCGTACATCTGTGATAACAGGGATTCGATTAGTTCTAGGGTATAGGGCTTGGCTAAGAACCAGTTTTAATTGCAAAATTTGCAATCGAACGCGAAAAGCTATTCTTACCCGTTCGGAGCCGGTATACGTGCATCTCCATTCCGCGAGCTGCTGCTCTCTGCGAAGTTCACAGATGCCGGGCTGCAGCGCGTGTCACTAAGCAACCGCGGCGGCTCGTTGTCAGTTTTATTAAGGCTATACTATCAGGTGCCGGTTTGGGCGCCATGTTGGGAGAACTAGAATGTTAGTCTTACTGAGAGATTCTCTCTATCTGTAGATTTATCTACTAGGAATGACGCTATAAAATCTTGATATATTTCAACCAGATGTCCTAATTACCATAAATTCGCCTGAACAGTTAAATGATGTTACACAGTCACGTTATTCGGCGCTATGAGAGTCTAAGTTTTATGAGTTAGTAATCCTCATTCAATCTTAAAACATTATCCTTTTTACCCATTATTAGCCTTATGTCAATAGAAATACATCATGCAAGTATACAGTTCTGCATCTTATACATCACGTGACCCTTCAATCATAGAAACACATTAGAAGGCATTTTTGCATTTGCAATTCTCGTTTGTGACAAGAGGGTCCCTGTGTGTTTGCAACAATCTCAAGAATATTGCTTAAGTACTCATGTGATCCCTGGTACCGTGGTTCACAAAAGTCTTTGTATAAAGAAAGAACTCATCACGTTTCATTAGTCACACATTCACGTCCATTTCTTTTTTAATGGGAATTTCTATAGATCGCAATTAAGATCCCAATCTAAATTCATCCTTCTGGGGTTCATTGTGCCGAGCTTCTCGATCCAGAATATTTCTCTTTGTTGTAACAATCTAGTGATGTTACCTCCTCTTTTTGGTAGTTTTACATGTTCTAGGATGACAAACTGGATTTGTGCAGTGGAATGTTTTGCAGCATCAAAGTGTTGGGCTACTGGAGATTTCACTGAATGATTCCGAATATTTGATTTATGTTCACCCAAACAGATTTTGGCTTTTCTGGTTGTTAATCCAATATAGTATAGTCCACAAGGGCATTTTATGCCATATATGACATTCTTGGCATCACAAGTAGAAGTATGTTTCAAAGAGATACATTGTCCAATATGGGGATGATTGATAGAATTGCCTTTCATCACATTATTGCAGGAAATACAGTTATTGCATGGTATAGTCCCCCTCTATATTTCTTTTGTCGAACAGTATCTTTGACTGAAGTCAGATTTAATCAAATGATCCTTCAATGATCTGCTTTTGTTATATGCAAATAATGGAGGTGATGGAAATAATTTAGCCAATGTAGCATCCTGGGACAATATTATCCAATTCTTTTTGATTATTTTCTTTATTGTGGTACTTTGCTGTGAGTAGGTGGTAACATATACCAAATCAGTATTTGTGTTTTTTGCTTTTGTCGTTAGTGATTCTTGTCTTGTGATGTTCTTGACTAACGTTGTGTGTTTACTCAATATTTCATTGTTGTATCCTCTCGATACATTTTTCTCCGAGTTCACTTGATTTCAATTCATATTCATCTTCCTCTGAGATGATACGTCTGTACCTCAAAAACTGATTTAGTGGAATGCTTCAAATTGTTTTCCTCGGATGGAAGCTTGTAGCCAAAAGAAGACTGTTCCTATCTGTTTCTTTTGTGAAGATCGTTGTTTCCAATTTGTTGTTTTTCAGGTATACCTGGACATCTAAGAACTCCATGGCAGTCCGGCTGTATTTATACATAAATTTAATACGTGGGGCTAAGTTATTCATGAAATCAAAGAACTCTAGAAGCTCTTCTTCACCTCCTCTCCAAATGAAATGCCAAACCGATCATCAATAAATCTTGTAAGAAATGTTAGTTTGTCTTTCCACCTTGGGTTATTAATTACTTGTGTCTCTTCCAAGTAGGACATGTAGATATTTGCGTAACTAGGGGCCATTTGTAACGCTCACCTGATTCCCACAGAGGCGCCGGTCTTGACTGGGTGAATGCCGTATCTTCAAAGGTGATGTGTAACACACGGTTGGCTCTTTGGGCTGGACCTCTGTGCACTGTATGTCTGACTTGAAGAGTAAGATGTCTGCAGATAGAAAATATGGGATTAATGAACTGGGGTTATTGGGTGCCTCTCTCCTCTTCCCTTTCTCTTCTCCTGTAGAACCCCAAAGGTTAACGCCCTCACCTTAGGTAAGTGAACGCCGAGCTCTCCATCTGCCTCGGGGCAGGGTGCCGTAACCAGTTTCTTCACTGGATAAGGGTGCAGGCCTCTTGACCTCAGAGGACTGCTGTCCGTCGTTAACTGCACGAACGGTAAGTTCTGGGCACTTCAAATGTCTTAAAAGTCTTTTGTAATGATATCTCTTGTTTTGCAGGGTTCCGGCGATGGCGGATGGCGGGCTGATGAGAGTTGAGGATCGAACCCGCGTGAGGAATAGAAGCGCCTGTAAGCACATAAGTAAGCGTTTGTAGCCTGCTTCACGATGCGCACTAACTGTCCCTTTTATCTTGCAGGTACAAGATCAGAGCTTTAGAGAAGCTGAAGGGTGCTGGAATACCCACTGGATTCGGCGTGGGAAGGAGTAATGGCACGTGAGTAATAAAGTTGCCCAATGTCTTTAAACGCACCTTCTTTTGTCTTTCAGATGCGGGATGCAGCGCCGAAGGTCTCCGGAGCGTGCGAAGAGTAGGTAAGCCTTTGTCTTTCAGATGCCGGAATGCAGCGCGAGGCGTTGGTGTCAGCCGATGGACCAGGTAAGAGATGCGCTGCCACTGAAGACCGTAGTGCTAACCTGTTCTTTCTTTGTCTTTACAGGTGCTGCTGAAGACTGGATTCCAGGATGGTAAGCCTTTGTTCCCTTAGGCCCAGGATCAGAAGCAGAAGACACGATGAGCGTTCTGCTGCAGAGAATGCAGAATAACACAAAGCAAGATTCATCCATCGGGTGTGGTTTAAATAGCCTCCTGTAGTGCTTAGGTGTCTCCTTCCACAGCCACGCCTAGGTAAGAAAAGAGTTCCTGCTTTCCAGAAGAGTTCCAGTGTTCTGAACCTAGGGAGTGGCTCCTGCCCCACCCAACAGGAAAAGTAGTCCCAAACAGAAGAGGATCAGGGGTTCAACTGGCAGGTAAGTAAGCAGCATGGTCTGCTGCAGGTAAGTCCACCCAAGCATTATGAGCCCAGCGCTTCCAGCGCTGGGACTGGGCATCTTTATGAGCCTGGTGCCACTGGCGCCAGGACAGGGTCCAAAAGGTCCCAATTGGGACTGGCTGGCACTCGGAACCGGGGTTATGGGTCTGCTTCCAAGGGAGTCGGGCAAGTCCTGATCTTTTGGAAGCAGAGATCATGACACCATTGCGGCTCCCATAGATGTACCTGATATTTGGACAAAATATCTATCTTCAAAAGAGAAGAAATTGTTAAGTACAATTGTAAGAGTTTCAAAATGAAGAGACGGTCACTTTTAACTGGTACTTCTGTATTCAATAACATCCATTCCACAGCTTCCAATCTGGCTGGGTGCCTTGTGTTGGTATATACGCTTGTTACGTCCATAGAGAATAGAATATCTGTATTTGTATCAAAAGTTACTTCTCCAAGTTTCTTCAGAAATTGATTAGTATCTTTTATATATGTAGTACATTCTTGTGCAACAGGTTGGATAATCTTGTCAATGTATTTGGCAATTGGTTCAAGTAAACTGTTATTAGCTGCAATTATTGGTCGACCTGGGGGTTCCATCAGATTTTTATGAATTTTAGGTAAAACGTAGATGACTGGTGTCAGCGGATGTGTGTTAGTGAGGAAACATTTGGTTTTGTGGGTGATGATCTCTTCCACTTCAGCTTCTTCTAATGTCTCCCTAATAATTTCCCGTACTTGTTCAGTTGGGTCTTGATCATTCACTTGCTTAACTACCTCTGCTTTGTATTTACTGGTGTCCATTATCACTAAGGCACCTCCTTTATCAGCTGGTTTGAAAATAATATCTGGGTTCTCCCATAGGCGATCTAGTGCTTGTTTTTCTCTTAAAGTGAGATTACCTCTTGTTCTGTTTATAAATCTAATCTTCTTCATGTCTTTTAGCACCAACTTCTGGAAGGTACGCAGTGCTGTATTCTGTATAGGCGGTGTAAAAGTACTTTTGGGTTTCAACTCAAGAAAAGCTGATTGTTGTCTCTTGTCCGCAATTTCCACAGTGTCAAAAGTTTCAACTTCATTTTTCTCATCAATTTGAAAAATGCTATTTTCTCTTTCAGTAATATACTGCTGTACTGTGGGACAAACGATATCCCTTTCTGTAGTGTCTGTATCTCAAATTTGGACAGTTTATATTTAGAGATATTCACCACTAGGTTTTCTTTGGGGGGTAATTCACCTTCTTTGGGGGATTTTTTCTTTTTGCTTTGTCGTGTCGGATTCGATCTAAAAGAGTATACTGCTTTAGATTTCTCTGGTTGACACTTCGCGGTACTCTGTATCAGGTCAGTCCCTCTCGTTTCACTATCAGCTTGTTCTGTTTCAGTAGCGACTTCTGGAGTTTCGATTTCACTACTTGATGCCTCCGATGATGATGGTCTGGTCTTGGATGATGTTTTTGTTGGGGAAATGGTCTTCCTCCCCTTTGTTGGTCTTTTTGTTGATAATATTCCTTCCACGAGTATACTAGGTCTAATTTATAGTCTAGAGTGTCTCTCCTAAACTTCCTTATTTTCTTGGACTCAATATCTCTTTGATAATTTTCCAATTTTGTCTATTTCCGTCAATAAAGTTGTTAGTTCTTCTTTAGTCATGTAACTTGCTAAAGACTTTTTAGTACTTTCCAGATCGACTTCTATGGACGTAAGCGATTTTGACAATTCTTCAATTGTTAATATTATCAAATTTAATGAACACTTATTCAAAATGAGTCCCCATCTTTTCACGAATTCCAGATTTTGTTTACATAAGGTGGGCTTGAGGTCAATTCGTAATCTCCTAGGGATGCGTTGGGCCTTATAATACTGAGCTAGAGTTGTTGCATGAAGTCTTTGGCTTATTTCACATCTGATTAGCCTTTCCAATTGATATACCAATTCTTCCGGTTTAGCTGGTGAACGGAGCTCTTGTTCAGTGCTTTTAATTAATTTTAAGATTTTTGATGCTTCTTCTTCAGTACACGTAAGGGTTTCTGCTTTGTTGGTTGTTAGAGATCCAATTTTTGAGAATGGCATATTTCATAAGGTGGTGCGTCCTCCAGAATTGGTGTAGCAACAATATGAAATGGAAACTGGATATGTAGAGGCGCACTCAATGTTTTATGGCTTCTTGTGATAATATTTTAAGATTAAATAGTTCTTGGGTTTATCTTCAAGGTGCTCCCAATTAGTAGAGTGCTACCTCTACTTTAACAAATGTGGTAAGTGAATGGTCCAACGATAACCTCGTCGTACAAACTGGGGCACAGCATAGGGCAAAACAAATTTTGCTTCTAATTCAATACAATTTCTTGAAATACTATCATATAGTCGATTATTCAATAGGTACATATTAATTCATATTCAACATCTTTCATATAAAAGAATGCATTTATTTTTGTGTTTCAGACATTGCTTCATAAAGAAAATCAAAGTTGTGCATCATAAACAAAATATTGACATATTAACTCATGTTTTTTACAATACACGTTTCTTTCACATATTTTCAGAGGGAACAGTTGCTATAATGAGCGCTGGGTGCCCCTGCATATCACCAAATTCATGAGAGTTCTTAATACGGTACATAATTCACAGGATGACATGTGTAACTCACCACCAATTAGATAGTCAACTATCTAATTGGTGGCGAGTTACACATGTCACACATGTCATCCTGTGAATTATGTACCATATTAAGAACTTTCATGAATTTGGTGATGTGCAGGGGGACCCAGCGCTCATTATAGCGACTGTTCCCTCTGCACACCACCGCTCCTTACAACTAAGATCACTCATTAGTGAAACACGTTTTATCCTTATTTTACAGCTTTTGAAATTTACCCTGTTTGGGCAGCAAGCTTTTTCTGAGAGGGAGATACGAATTCTAAGGTTAGTTTATCTGAACTGAGCCATTGCAAGTTTATTCTTTAATAAACATATTACAAACTAAGTAATCTAGATATATCAATGTATGTGTTACAGAAAACAATCCAATACTCTTAAACCTGAAGAAGGGTATCAATTGCCCGAAACGTTTGGTTTAAAGATAGGAAACTATATTGGGAAACCTATCAAGATTATTGGATCACGTGAACAAATAACAATTGGAAACATATTAGAACAATATGTGAAAGAAACGTGTATTGTAAAAAACATATGAGTTAATATGTCAATATTTTGTTTATGATGCACAACTTTGATTTTCTTTATGAAGCAATGTCTGAAACACAAAAATAAATGCATTCTTTTATATGAAAGATGTTGAATATAAATTAATATGTACCTATTGAATAATCGACTATATGATAGTATTTCAACAAATTGTATTGAATTAGAAGCAAAATTTGTTTTGCCCTATGCTGTGCCCCAGTTTGTACAACAAGGTTATCGTTGGACCATTCACTTACCTACTAAGATTGTTGTCTTGTCCTCCCTTGAACCCCTCCCTTGCCTTGTTGCGCCCTGAAACACTTGTGTATAGGCGTGCTGTAAATAAAATATCATATAACACACTTAATACTGGAGAGCAGTTTCTAAGTGCGAGACCTCTGTTGCCCCTGAGCTATCCTCACAGCCTATTGAAAGATGTAGCCCAAACGTTGGCTACCCACACCCCGTACAGTGATTTGCTGCTCTCGAGCTAGGTACTGCTTTAAACAAGGTACAAATAAATAACATTTTAAAATGTATTGAGTGCTTACGCCTAAGCCGTGGACAAATAATTGAACTGTACATTAAAATGAACGTGATGGATAATGAATTAAAACAAAAAATTGAGACAGTGAAGAAAGGAGGACGGGTTTGAGCCTGATACAGAAAACAGGCAACAAAGAGGAAGACTTTGGCGCCAAGAGGCAAAAAGATCAAAATCGGCACAGGGAGGCTTTGGCATGGCTAAGAGAACGGGGGATTGAGAGTAGAAAGAGCAGGGAGGAGAGTAAAAAGATTTTCACGATGAGAGATGCCAGGATGGCACTTGAAAACGATGCAGAGGAAATTAAAGAAGGGATGACCTTCATATGAAAGCCAAGAGAGTGAGAAAAGAGCTGAGGAGATGGAAGGGTGAGAGGGGAGAAGATTGCGGTGGAGGGATTGTACATTGACTAGAGAGGAGAGAGCTAAGAGTAGAGAGGAGCTGTAGAAATGGCAAGAAAAAATGTATGCAGAAATTATGGTTTTAGCAGCAGAAAAGGACAGTATATGAGGAATCTTGTAGATAATGTATTAGTAAAACGTCAGTTATGGGCCATTAGCTTATTATGATGGGAAAAGAAAAAGATAGAATTTAAGAGTACACCTAGATTCCGTGCGGAATTAGAGAATGGTAGCAGAACAGACAGAATGAGAGAGTAGAAACAGGAAGGGAAAAGACTGAGGAGGAGAAAGGAAAGAAAAGGACTTCAGTCTTTGAAGGATTAAGATGAAGATATCAAGACTGCATCCAGTGTTGGATAGCAAGCATGAAGAGATGTGTGAAGTGTCGAGAATGTTGTCTGCATTGAATTGAAAAGAAAAAACAAATTTAGAGATGATCTCGGAGAGCGAGGAAGTGTAAAGACAGAAAAGGAGGGGTGCAAGGACAGAGCCTTGTGGGACACCGAATTGCAGTTTGAGGGAACCTGGAAGCGGACCATAAAAATGAGACGGTATGGTTCCAGAGGTAGGACGAAAACCAGACAAGGACAGTCAATGAAACCCAAGGAGGAAGGAGAGGGAAGAAGCGTGGCGTAATCAACTGTGTCAAAAGCTTGCAGGGTGGTTGAGTAGAATGTGTATTGAAGAGTGTTTGGTTTGTCTGGCATTGAGGAGAGAGTTGGTGACGTGAAGCAAAGCTGTCTCAGCCGAATGAAAGGATGTGAAGGAGCTTGATGGCATGCAACTTGTATTGACTGGAGGTTGAGGTTTTTGAAACTCCCCTACAAAGTCTGTCCCACAGTACTGGATCCATATCAACCACCATGTTTTGCTCCCACTTAGTTCTAAGTTTTTCCGTGGACTGCTTCCCTTGCTGAGATTAGTCTCTTCATTTCACTACCATAGTCTAAGATTTCTTCAACGGGGGTGAGGTCTCTCTGGATCGGTTCCCTCCATTGAGCTTCCGTTCAATTGAAGGTACGAGAAAACTGAGAGTTTACCAATGCCCAGGGCCTACTCCAGGTCGAGTATCTTGATGAAGCTACCCTCCCTCCATAGTTGGCCAATCTGCTCTAGTTCCGCCTCAAACCATTTCTAGAAGCGTTCGGAGTCCGGAATAGCCTCCCTAACTCCAGGCATCCAGAGATGACCTGGAGGGGAAGGGCCACGTTGTAACACCTCTCATGTCTACACCTTGTTGCCATATGACCCATATAGTACCCACAATGGGATGCTCCCAAATTCTGCGAAGAAGCTTACTTCTCGGTACCGACAGCCATTCCCCAACTGTGGCCGGGCGGAACTGAAAGTTATCCAACAAAACACATGGAAGATCCCTTTGGGCCCTAAAATGAGGTATAAGAACCCTAAGCTGGACATCTTTATAATAGAGTTTAATGTCAGTTAGGCCTACTGCCCCTTTTTCTTTGGGCAGGACCAGTACTTCCCTGGAAATCCTATGTCTCTTCCTCTGCCAGAGAAACCTAGATAGGGAGCCCTTTATTTCCTTGAAGAATGAGTCCGGGATCCGAATGGGGAGCATCTGGAACAAATAAACGATCCTGGGGAGAACAACCATTTAACAGCATTGAGGCGCCCCAACCATGATATTGTTAATTTGCTCAATTTTTCCAGATCAATTTTAATTTTGGCTATCAGAGGGGGGAGGTTTACCCTGAATAATTTCAATAAGTTCCTTGATACATTAATTCCCAGGTATTTCTTTTATTTATTTTATTTATTGCATTTGTTACATGCCCAAACCCAGGGGTTTCATGGCGTTGGTTACTTAGAAGCTTAGCTGGTTACAAATAATGTTTAATCAAACACAGGAGTTACCATAACATGTTACATACACAGTGTGGCAGCAAATCTCTCTGAAGCCATGGTAGGCACTAGCCTAGTTGAATTGATCAAATAGCCAGGTTTTGATCAGCTTCCTAAAGCGCTGATGCAAAGTTTTGTTTCTAATGTAGATTGACAGGGTGTTCCACAGGTGTGGTGCAGCTACTGGGAAGCTGGAACCCACAGCACTTGAGCTCTTGAACCTGGGTATGTATTTCATGATCAGGGTTTTAAATAGATTTCTAGCTTGGACAGGGGGCCAGTGTACATCTCTTCTGATGTAATAGATGTGTTTGTTCTTTTTTAGTTCAAAGGCTGCCCCTGTAGGGCGTGGTTCTGTAACAGTTGCATTTTAGCCAGGTTAGTTGTTGTGGTACCTAATAGGCGGACGTTGCAACAGTCACATTTTGATAGTATGAGGGCTCGCGCTAAGGTGAGGCAATTCTGTGGTGTAAGGAATTGGCTGCTGAGCAAGATGAGTTTGGATGTGTAGGCGGTTGATGAGGATAGGCCATGGATAGTGTTTAGTCATGGATAGGTGGGTATCTAAGTATACACCCAGTGTTTTTACCTGTTTGAGGACTGGGATAAAGGTCCCATCGATAGTGATGGCAGCGTAGTCTGCAGGTAGTGATTTTAAGCGGGTAGGTGAGCGTACAATGAGGGTCTCTGTTTTATTGTCATTAAGACAGAGGCTATTGGTGACCATCCAGTTTTGTATGATAGCATAGATCTTATGGATGGTAATGGTATCAAGTTTGTAATCTCCCGTGATGGGGATCTGGGTATCATCTGCAAAATGTGTATATATGACTCCCATGGCGTCAAGGGCTGCGAATAAAAGTTTAGTATAGGCGTTGTACAAAGTGGGAGATGGGCAGGAGCCTTGAGGAACACCTAAAGGTACGGGGATGGGGTCCGCGGCCTCATCACCAAGAAAGACTCGAGAGGTGCGTTCTGATAAGGACTTGACCCACAAGGTGGCATCTGGTGAGAAGTTGAAGTTTTCCGACAGAGCAAGGCACAATTTGTCAAGGTCTCACAAGTCGAATGCGGCGGACAGATCGAGGAGGAGGAGGAGGAGGATGATGCCCATGTTACTGGCGTCTCGAATACTATCCATCTGGATTTGTAAGTTTTGGAGAGCTGTTTCAGTGCTATGTTTAAGGCTGAATGCCTAATTGCCTGGCTTCTAGCAGGTGGTTGTTTTCCAAATAATCTTGAATTTGAATATAGGCTATTCTGTCCACTATTTTCAGTAAGAATGGAACAGTCCTAATGGGTCGGTAGTTAGTGGGAGTGGATGTGTCTAAGGAAGGTTTGTTAAGTAGTGAGGTTACCCAGGCCGCATTGATGCTAGCAGGGACAGAGTTGGTAATGAAGGAGACATTAATGAAGTCGGTGATAATAGGTACTAGTGCAGGAGCACAACGTTTAACCAGATGTGCAGGGAAGCTTTCACCTTTACAATTTGAGGGTTTCAAGGTAGAGATAGTTGCTAGAACCTGGTCCTGGGATACCATATTGAATTTGAATTGGGGGACAATAGTTGTGGCCGGGGTGTCATGCGCAATCGAGGTCCTACTCTTAACAGCTAGTAGCTTTTTATTCAGTATTTTCTCTTGAAGGGTCTAGATTTTAAATACTAAGGCAGTTTGGATAGTAGTGTACTATGCTTTACCTGTGTTTACAGGAGTGCTGGGGAATGAGAGTTTCTTTTTTTTTCTTTTTTCATCTCTTCAATGAAGAACGTCAACGCTATTGTTAATTTTCTGTCAGTTTAATCGAATAACAATTACCATCAGTCTTCCGCACTTAATGTAGGTGTCTCTAACATAAACCTTCCTAAGTGCTTTGTTCTCTCCTCACATAAGGCTTTGCAAAATAACGTAAGGTGTTTCAATGTTTCTTCATGGGAATTTCACAGCCTGCAGAGCTCTATGATTTTATTGTCCTTAGACCACAATCTTACTCTTTAGTCTTAAACAAGTTCATACGAAACTTCATATATATAGCGTTCTGCGATGTGGATCAGGAAATTTCTTCCAAAAGCTTTGTATTTCATTCACAGCTCTTTTTTCACTGGGGACATTTTTCATGATGTTATGATTCCGTCTTTATTCACAGGTTGCACTCCAGTCGCATCTCCATAGCATTTTCTTAGCATGGTCTGGATTAGATTGTAGAGTGTCAATACCAATATCAAGTTCATTTAGGGTCTCTTTACATCGATCTGCCCAAATGGAGAGTACAGAATGTTCCTCTCCTTTTCCAGGATTTTGCAAGATTTGAAACTGTGGAAGAATGTCTTTCCTAGTCATTTTCCCATAAAGATTGAGCATGTTCCTCCAGCATACTCTTGCATTTATTGAAGTTAGACTAAGCTTGTGACGAATACATGCTGTAGGAGTTCCTCTAGGAAGACATAGGACCCTAGACCAAAAAATGTTTTCCAGGGTACTCCATAATTCGTAAGAGCAACCCAATGCATATTCCGCTACGTGAATTAAGGCAGAAACTGCCTTTTGCTTAAAGAAGGCAAGAACTGGCAACAATGAAAATTTACCATACTTTTTGTTAAAGACGGCTGCTTAAATTGACAATTGATTACATTTTGTCTTGATACTTTCCACCCAGGCTGCGTCGTTTAAATTGGGATTGATCTGCATACCCAAGTACCGAGCGTGTGGTATACTTTTCAGAGACACTTTTCCTATTTGCCATTGAAGTTTTGTGTGACGCTGTGTATTTTTGTCCTTCAGATCTTTCAACACTGATATTTCCGACTTTGATGTGTTGATACAGAGCCCATTAGCAGTGACGTAGACTTCAAGTGCATTCAGTTTTCACTGGAGACCAATTGGTGTTGAAGCCAACAAAATTAAATCATCTGCATAAAGAAGTCTGGTTATATGAGATCCATTAATTTTAGGTGGAAAGGATGGAACACTGTCAATGCTTTGGCCCATGTCCGACTAAAACAAGTTGAAAATGATTGAAGCCAGTGGGCAACCCTGCTTTACTCCACAGTACGTTTGAATTGGTGATGAGTCTTCCTGATCGATCTAACCTAATTCTGATTTCGGTATTAGTGTGAAGCTCTTTGATGGCCATTAAAAGGCTTGAGGGACAGTTCCATTTGACCAGTTTAGGCCACAAAATCTCACGGTTTATGCTGTCAAATGCGTGCAACAGATTTATGAAGCAAGATAGATCTTACCACTTGTTCTTAAGGCTTCCATTACATGATGTTTACAATAAAGAGGTTCAAGCTGCACCCGACCCCCTTGACAAATCCGGTTTGTCGAAGATCAATGTGGTTGCTGGAAATAGACCATTCAAAAGCTGATGTTGAAGAAAGGTTGCATATATTTTTCCCAGCACATCCAGTAGTGCAATGGGGCAATAGTCCTTTGGCTTGGCTCTGTTACCCTTTTTAAACACAGGCACAATAATCACACTTTTCCATGATCCCGGGGTAGCACATTTGATGACGATCTTCGAGAATAAGGAGTGACAAAAGTCAGACCATTCCTCGGGATATCCTTTTAGGGTGAAGTTAGTCAGACCGTCGGGTCCCGGGGCACGTGACAAACTTATTTTTTTAATGATGTCCAAAATGTCACTTATCAAATTTCAGGTCCCACTGATCTATAGTGGGAAGCGTGGGCTCTTCTATGTTTCCTTTTTTTACTATAAAGGTAATTGTAATGTATCGTCCATTCTTTCTCAGTTACCATGTTGGATTGAAGGGAATTCTGGGCTCTTCTATGTTCATTGATAAGCCCCCAAATGCCTCGAGTGTTTTTATTTATCAATTTGGACATCATTGTCTCCGCGTCTCGCTGTATCATGATGTCCTTATGCGATTTCAACCAGTTTTTGTAGGATTGTTTTATACGTTTTTTTCCAACAATATATTTGGCGTTGTCTGTTTTCAAGCACAGTCTGATGTCCGCTCTCATTTTGCATTTGTTTCAACACTTCTAGATGAAATCTGTGCTTAGAAATAAACGCAGGATTTCTCAGTCCATGTTTTTCCCCGTAAATTGTGTGAGAAGAATTGATATTCAAATTGGTCGTATTCACTCTGATAAGCATGATTGATCATTTTCCCCTCTTGATCATCAAGCCTCAATCTAATCTGCTAGATTCAACAGCTATATCATGTTTCCAGCAACTAGTGGAATTTTTGGCCAATGCAGCAATGCGGAGCATCACCAAATTATGGTCGCTCTCAGGTTTTTGTACCACTTGAAGGGTTTCAACCATCACATTTAAACAGTCTGAGGCAAAGAAGTAATCCAGGGTTGACTCCTGCTGTAGCCTCTTCCATGTGGCTTTGGCTGGGATGTCACCTGTTGTGTTTCCGTTCAACATGTGCATGTTTCTAAGTTCCATTTCTGTACACCATTGCACTGCCACATTTTGGGTGTTCGAGGTTCTGTTCAGGTGATTTGTTTTTGCTATTGATGTTTAAGTCTCGACAAAGCAACATTTTTGGTAAGGTTTCCCTCTCATTGATTTCATCAATCAAAGATGTTACTTGGTCAATGAATGTCGAGGCTCCCGTCGCTTTGTGCTGCCAATGTACATTGATGATATGAAGGCGGTCATTTCCGGCTTTTGGAATACCTTCTGCCAACACAAGTGTTTTTTTAATATAGGATGAGGTTTTTATTGATTCAACAATTTTATATCCGGACATTTTTCTTACAACCATGGGTCTACCCAGTGCCTTTTTAATTGCAGGATTTAATTTCAAATTCATCAAGTATTGGACAATCCGGGAGCCAGGTTTCTTGTACAGAGGCTATATCGAGATCCTCCAGCCAGTTACATTGAAGCAAATGTGAAAATCCTCGGGTATTCCAACAGCCAAAGGTGTTGGAGATCTTTTTTCCTGATTTATGGCATTAACCGCGATCCAGCCTGACTAATGCTTTGGCAATCCAGTTCCAGTTGTTTACTTCCTCACGTGGCCTTTGTGTACCCTCAGCATCCAGATTTCCTCCATTTGTTGTAATGTCATGTTCAAAGGAGATTTTAATAAATTTGACAGGCTGAGTCAGCTTGGGACTTTCAGTTGGTTCCTTCCAGACAACTCCGGCTCCAAGTTGTTTTTATATTACGAGAGACCATTTGCACATCCGCGCCTACTCCAAACTTGTCATCACGTTCGTTAATGGCCAAGACCTTTTGTCCTGAGTCAAAAGTTTTCTTTGAGCTATTGCTGGTGTCTTGAATTTTGAATTCCAGATCCCTTTGGACTTCAAAGATATCAAATCCCATTGAGATTAACACTGGAGCCGCCTCTAATAGGATGTTACATATAATTCTTGAGTCAATGTGAAGTTTGAACTCCATCGATTTTCGGTTCTATAAAAAATTCCCCAATTTTTACGTCATTTGACTCGATTGTGCTGAGGTTTGGGACATAGTGCAGCAATCGTAAAATGTTGTTTTGATTCAACATAAGACCGTCCTTACTTGCTATAATATGCCCCAAGACGAGGCAGTATATTGAGTGTGCTTTTTTGATGATGTTTGGTTGTCATTTTTGGAATGATTGTTTGAGTCTTAGTTCCTGATCTTTGTCATGAGACTTAAATGAGTATGCAACCCCCTTGTCAATGTTCTGGGTCCTGAGAGTTGCGTCAGCGTTGCGAATGGGGCCTTGTTGTAATCATTGATTGTTGTACTGGCCATTTCAATTTTTCTCCTAATGTCACAAATAATGGGCTGCTAGGTTTTAAGTTATTTGGATGAATTGCAGTGGTAAGTAAGGATAAAGTGCACACTCTAGATGGTCTGTTGTCGGTACAAGACGGCAGGCTGGCTGGCGCATCATCCATGGCCATGGCAATGACAGACATGAATATTTTGCAACATATTTCGGGCAAGATCTCAACCCCTTTGTCATCTTCGTGTATCGACAAGTCTAACAGATTGATCGAAGTTTCATTGTTGGTAGGGGATCCGACTGCAGTCTCGCTTTTTAGTAGATGTTTTGTCCTGAACTTTGCTCTCTTCCAATATTTTTTCCGAGCCACTAGAAGAATCTGTGTTTATGGTCAAACTTAGTCTTGATGTTATGTAGAAACTTTCTCGATCTATTCATCAAACGTGATTTCTTTGTATTTAAGTTTTTTGATTTTTTTTTTTTGCTTGGACTGGTTTAGGAGCTGCCGACTTACTGGTTTAGGAGCTGCCGAATTTCCGGCTTGTTTGGTCCTGGCATTAAAGATTGAGAACATCCAATCAGTGGCACCAACAGGCCCCGACACAGTCGGAGCCATCACGGGCGAGATGTCACCAAGACCTTTAACATCTGTTGATGTAGATGGTATTTTCAAGTCTGTTTGCACTGTTACCGCTCTGTTTCGCGCTTTTGAGAGCAAAGGATGAAATTTCCTCCCCTAATTGCAACTCTGGGGCTCCATTAGAGTTGACTTCATTCTCCTCTGTCTCCGAGGACACTCGCTCGTCTCTAATGCTTTCCTGGCAGGCAACTTATGTGTTGATTTCTTTGTTGCACATGTTAACCCTGACTTTTCCTATGTCAGATTGAGGGGGTTTGATGAATTCCTTTCCTTTTTGACACCTTTCCTGCGATGAATTGTTCCTTTCATGTTTTAAAAGCCCAAGTGCTTCCTATGCGACCTCAGTGAGAAGTTTTTTATCCTCACTGTTAGTGGTTTTTTGATCAGCCAACGCGGACAGAGAGCAGTCAGTTTTGTTAATTACTTCATAAGACATTTGTTTAACTAGTGTGTTGTCACATTCTAGGTTTATCAATTTTTAATTAATTAAAGCAAACAACGTAGTTAAGTCTTTAACACTATCTTTCATTTGTTCATACATTTTTATAAAAGGGGCTGATAGTCATAGACATTGAGGACATCAAGATTGGTTTCAGCTCTTGTATAATTTTTTTGGTCATTTCATCCTGATTCCGATTATGGTAGTTTCGCCTCAGATTAGCGTTATGGTGAAGACGCTGTGTTTTGGGGTAATCTCGTTCAATGAGGGAGGACTCTGTAGAAGGGTCATCTGTCAAGAGCTCACTAGAACCATAATGAGCTCTTAATCAGCCTATGCTCACATCTTTCGCTGGTTTTTGTGCAGGAGGGTCCAAAGTTCAAACACTTGCATTATCCGACAACTCCTTGTGTTCTAAACTTTTGCTGATTTTTTGTTGAAAGCAGTGAATTCCGGGTGACCCACTATCCTCAATCCGTCTCCGTTTCAGGGCACCACTGTGCCACCTATTCTCAGTAGGGCAGGGCTCTTAGATTTTATGATTGATTCTTGGTCGATTTTGGACAGGTTTTTTGTTATTTCAACTGGCCCATAGTTTTTTTGCCCACTGCATGCTGTATTAATCTGCGTTAAATCATGAAGAAGCTTATTAACAACTTCAATCGAGTTTCTCCTCTCCAATCTTTGATCATATTCCGCGGAGGCACGCAGACCCTCCTGGGTAGGTGGCCGACGAGGGAGAGATTCTGGCAATAATGTTTGATTCGGGCCCGCCGGTCACATATCAGTTTCAAGTTCCACCAGCCTCTCGGAGAGATGTGCGCCAGACTTTCTTCATTCTTTTACAGGCAGTCCTTGAGAAGGCAGTTCCGGGGTAGGGGTTGACTCTACATGGGTAGATGTTATAACCCCCTTCAGTTCTATTTGAGTTACCCAAATAGAAAACACCTCATCATCCATCGAAGCCTTGGTTGTCAATAAAGCTTGAGAGTTTTCAAATACGAGTGCCGCCTCCGACAAGATTCCGGTTAAAGCTGGCAAGGCCATGGACTTTGCGTCGAATTCAGTAGGTTTGTTGACTGCTTTCAGTGTTTCCTCATTAGGTGCACAGTCCATCAAGGTGGGCTGTGTACTACTTCCTTGAGTACTGGTATTTGTGTTAAAAAAGGGATCAGCATTCAACGTACATTCAGGCAGCCAATCGCGTGGCCAGTCTCCATGCAAGCACCCGCAGTGGGGGAAAACAGATCGATCACCAGGCAGGTCCTCCCCTCCTGTCAAGCAGGGCAGCTGCACGCCCAAGGGGTGATTACCGCCATCTCCGCTACAGACACCAGGAAACTTATGTTGCTTTTGTATGTTAGAGTTGATTAAAGGGGCACACCGGCAGTGTGTCAAAGCGACCTGTAGCGACTGCCGGGTGCCCAGGTTTTCCATGTCCCCCCCAGCATGTCTTACATGAGCCGATTACAGTCACAGAGGCAAGTTGTGTTGTAGCGCTCGTCAGACTTACTTGTTGGGCGGTACAGGGCAGTTCAGCTCCAACGGTCCCTCGACGCAGCTTTGACCGTGTTAATGGTTGTTGTAGCGACCTTCCTCTGCTCCGCGTCGACAGTTGTGAGTTGCTGCACGGGTCAATGTTTCGGGAGCCGGTAGAGCCCCCACGCCTCCAAAGACTCCTAAGACTCAGCTGGACTCTGCATCTTTGATTTTGAATGTTCCAAGGTAGTGATAGCTCTGCCTCCAGGTAGTTGCAATGGAAAAAATCACTGCTCACAGCTCAGTCTGGTCTCCTAAGACTCAGCTGGACTCTGCGGCCGCTCTGCGGCGAGTCTTTGATTTTGAATGTTCCACAATAGTGATGGCTCTGCCTCCAGGTAGTTGCAATGGAAACAATTAATGCTCACAGATCAGTCCTGTCTCCTAAGACTCAGCTGGTCTCCGCTGGAGTTTCTAATTCTCTAAGAATAGAGAGTAGTAGTTTGGTGTTTGAATCAACGTTGTTGATGCAGGTATTGAAGGAGTTGGCTTTATGTGCTATCACGGCTGATTTGTAGGATGTGTTCGCTACTACAAACGCATTGGTTGTAGAGGGGGACAGGTTCTTTTGTGGAGGTGTTCCAGAGCTCTTTTATTACGGCGCAAAAGTACAAGCTCTTCATCAAACCAAGAATTAGCTCATTTTAGTTTACGGGGCATTTTGGAGGTGAGCGGGGCAAATTAATCAATGGTAGATTTGAGGCACTTGTGGTAGACAGTGGAGATGTTCTCAGGGTTAGTATCTGATGTTGGGCAAGTCTTGAGGGTATGTAAAAGAACCTTAACAAGGTTTTCCGCTTTGAGTTTCGGGTGTTTCTCACTGAGCTAGGGCACAAGCTGGTTTGTGCAAGAGCCTGGGTCCTCGTGGTCAGGATATCGAAGCCTATTAGATGGTGATCGGACCAGGTAACTTCTGAGGTGGATTCTAGTGTTTACGCTTACATTTAATGTCCGGATCCAGTTTAGGATCCTTCCTTTGGCATGGGTAGGAGAATTGAAGATTTGAGTAAATTGCATTTCATGGAGAGCCGTCGAGAAAGCAGTAGCTTGTGGTCCAATATATCCTTGTAGCCAAGGTTAATGTCTCCTAGGGTAATACATTTAGTATTAGGTTTAAGGAGGGGCATGATGAGTAATGGGATGTCGGATTCAGTGTGTTTTGAATGATTGGGTCGTCTATAGATGATGAGAAAGTTGATTGTAGTTTTAGGGTTGGTTGTAAGTTTTAATAGGAGTTCATAACCCAATACCGGGTCTAGGGAGCATGGTATGAACTGCAGAGTAGATTTAGCTATAAGCGCTACTCCACCTCCTATGGTTTCCTGGCG
Source organism: Ambystoma mexicanum (assembly GCF_040938575.1). NCBI lineage: Eukaryota > Metazoa > Chordata > Amphibia > Caudata > Ambystomatidae > Ambystoma > Ambystoma mexicanum. Next base: position 872,952,895 of record NC_090926.1, on the reverse strand, counting down.
ATCTGCCCTAAAGATAGTAAAATCTGGGGGCATGGTGAGGGTGAGTGAGGGTCCTGAAGCTGGGTGAGGCCAAGTTTCTGAGATAACTAGAAAGTCGAGGTGTTGGTCGAGGAGTAAGTCATGGATGTCGATAGCATGGGCTCCTAGAGACTGAGCATTTATGAGTGCACCTTTGAGGCTGGAGTTAGGAGCTATAGAATGAGAAGTGCAATCTGTAAGAGGTGACGGGGGCAGCAGATCTGTGCGCCTTGGGTGGTGTGGGCACGATATCGTGCTGAGGCATAGGCAAAATGGTGTGTGGTAGGGGGTTCAAACAAATGTGTGGAGTTAGTCTCAATTGTCTCAGGGTCTCTAGGATGGGAATAGTAGTGGGGTGAGAGTTTGCTGATCTTCTAGAGCTGTGCCACGTTTGCCTAGTCATGGATCAGTGGATCCTGGTAGGCCTAAGGTGCTGGGTGTTGTAATGGATTGCAGAAGTGTAGGGGGCTAGGGGCATGTCAGGAAGAGGTGCGGTGGCCAAGGTGTCCCAGAAGAGGCTGAAAGGGGTTGCTATGCCTTCTGGCTTCAGAGTTATTGTGATAGTACCAAAGGGCCCTGTTGAGGGTGGTGGGAAAGGGGCTGCTTTGGGTAGTAAGGGCGTAGGACACGGGTGGGGGTGGTAGCGTGGACAACGGAGTCACGCTAAATCATTGCCATACTGGGCAAAGGTGCCAGCCTTGCAGGGCAATAGGCTTGTCATGATCTGGTTGGATTCTGTCTGTGGTTAATCACCTGAGCAGTTAGTGAGCTGCAGAGAGTTTGGATCCTGGGGGTAGGCTTTTACACCTATTTGAACTGGAATACTGAGTGGGTCTAGGTAATGTGGTGGGTGTGGGCAAATTAGTGACCTAGGGGTATATCGGGGCCCAGTAGTGAGCAGGGGTGCCAATTCACATAGGCGTACAATTTAAAGTACCCTGGCGTAATTAAGGCTAGTGCATTTAAGCAGGTCAGCATTACCAGACAGTGCAGTGATATCAACTAGCATAGGTACACAATTGAACATACACTCTGGCATAATTAAAGTAATGGCATATAAACAGGTTAGCATTGCTAGATGCTCTATAATGTGCGTGATGTGAGAGAGAGAGGGGCATTCAGGTGTGCGGAGAGGAGTACTAAGGTTACAATTCACAATGCTGTTAAGCGTTCCCAGGTTGACCTGCAGACCCAGGGACGCGAGTTTCTCAGCTTCCCCATCCATCTTCCTATCTAAAGGAAAGAGGACTGATTTCGCTCTATTAATCTTAAATCCTGCCACGCAGCTGTATTTCTCAATCAATTGGATCGCTGCTAGTATGGATGTCAGGGGATTCCTTATGTGTAGGAGTATATCATCCGCATAAAGGGCGACTTTATAGATCTCATCTCCCACCGGGAATCCCTCTGCGCTGGGGTCCGCTCTAATCTTCTGGGCGAGAGGTTCAACCAAGAGGGCAAATAATGGCAGGGAGAGGGGGCAGCCCTGCCTGGTACCCCACCCCAAACCAAACCACCAGGAGTACCCCCCACGTGCCTTTGGGGAGGAGTACACTGCCATAACTCTGCTGAGAAACCTTTGCCAAATACTGCATTTGATGAGCACTTCTCTGAGGAAACCCCACTCCACCCTATCAAATGCCTTTTCAGTGTCTACCGAGAGGAGGGAAGGGTCCCCAAAGAGCCCCTGGGCTTCATGCATCAAGTGTAAAGTTTTCCTCATTGTCAGTCCCCTTGGTCTGGGTGAATCATTCTTGGCATATACCCCTCTAACCTGGCCGCTAGCACCCGGGTGTAAATTTTGGCATCTATGTTAAGAAGGGAGAGGGGGCGATACGAGCCACATGTCCGGGAGTCCCTCCCATCCTTGTGTATTACCGAGATAAGCGATAGACGAAGGACTCGGGAGCCTTACCAGTATTCAATATATCATTGAATAGTTCAGTCGTAAATGGGAGTAGTACAGAGAGGAACAATTTTGTAAAACCCTGCTGAGAAACCATCTTCTCCCAGGGACTTTCCCAGCTGTAACCTCCCCACAGCCGTCTTGATTTCTTCTTCTGTTACGGGGACCTCTAGGATACCGATTTTGACCTCAGACAGTTTAGGTAGATGGATGTCCGCTAGCTATGTGTCTGCGTCGCCCTCCCACGATTTGGACTCTGATTTGAACAGCTTCTCATTAAAGGGAGCAAGGACCTCCTGAATCCCTTCAGACGAGGATTCATGTACTTTATCCCTCCCTTCAATTTCAGTAACCCCTCATTGAGCCCGCTGCACTCTTAGTCTAGCTGCCAGGAGTGCATCCGCCTTGTCCCCTTTCTCATAACATTTCTGCTTCAGAAATTGTAGATTGCAATTTATTTTCCCTTTCTCTAGGAGCCTCAGTTCCTCCCTTTTCCCCGTTGCCTCCAAAATCTGGTCTTCCTGTCCCTCCAATGACTAATGTGCCCGCTTATCAAGTAGTGTCATCTCCTCACACAGCCTATTTTCAATTAGTGCCCCTTCCCTATTTTTCCTAGCCTCCTTCCTGATCAGAATCCCCATCTTAGTGGCCATCCCCGCGTCCCATACAATTCTTTTCTCCACCTCACCTGTGTGATTGGTGTTAAAATATTCCTCAATTTCTCCAGCATTGGATCTTTCATGGATTCACATGCTTAGAATATTCCCCGTCGTCAAACTGGGACCCTCGGTACACATATATAGCCTTTTCCTATAGGAAAAACTTCCGACACTTTTGTGTCCTATCTACGTCCTTTTAGGACCCGCCTACGCATGCTCCGTAGGCCGTCCCAGTATAAGAGGCCCGCCCCCGCGGCTCCCCTTCAGATTTCGGCCCCTCCAAAGTAGGAAGGGTTAAACTTATCAAGCAAATACATTGCATTCCGGGGAGGCTGGTGGGCGCATGTGAATCCATGAACATACCAATGCTGGAGAAATGGAGTTACAGGTAAGAAACTATTCCCTTCTCCAGCATTGGATCTTTCATGGATTCACATGCTTAGAATAGATTGAATAGCAGTAACACCTGAAAACGGCAGTGATAATGTAATGTAATATACCCTCACCATAATACACAACGCATATGTACAGCAGGAATAAGTTTACTCATATAACCTTACCCACATAAAGTATACTGTCATCAACAGGTAGAAAACAGACTCTCCACAGCGTGGAGCTTACCTTACTGAAACAGATGGCGCAGGACAGCTCTTCCCATCTGCACCTCGTCCGCATGCTGACTGGCAAGGCAGTAGTGGCAGGTAAACGTGTGGGGCACTGACCATGGCACAGCCTGGCATATGTCTGTTAGCGGAATTCCTGCCCATAATGCTGCTGAGGAGGACGTTGATCTTGTAGAATGGGCTCTAGGATGCCCTTGCAGCGGCCTTCCGGCCTTGGAGTGGCAAAGCGCAATCGTCGATGAGACCCATCGAGCCAATCCTTGTTTAGAGATTGCTTTTCCCCTCGTCGACGGACCATATGCGATGAACAGTTGTCGAGTAGACCTGAGTTCCTGTGTACGATGTAGGTAAAATTTCAGAGCCCTCTTAACGTCCAAGGTATGAAGAGCTGGAGAAATGGAGTTGCAGGTAAGAAACTATTCCCTTCCTTAGTCATCTCCAAAAGAAATACTGGATCCCTCATAGGGACTCATTACAACTCCACCTCAAGCTCTTGGGGCACATTCCCACCCAACCCAAATCGACTGTCACCATATAGTGGTCTGACCAGAAGATGGGGCGAATCTCTGAGGACTGTGCATCCTTCCACAGGTCCATTGAAATATACATTAATCACTCCTAGTAAAGGATCCATGAGGGGGTCGGTGGGTGAGTAGAAGGTCTATCCCCTTTCCTGCTGATGGAAATGCTGCCATATGTCCCGCCACCCATATACTTCCATTGTATCCTTGTTCTCCCCATATCCGGGCCTTGGCACTTCTTGTTCATTGGCAAGTGACACATGCCTATCTAAATTGACATCAGCTCAGATATTAAAGTCCCCTCCAAACAAAGCACATACTCTAGAGCCCCACTACTTCTACACCCCCAAAGCAATCTCTTGTAAAACATTAACTCCAAGTCCCCCGGGGCATCTGCCCCATCACACCCTCTTTCAGAACAAAAGGAGACAAAAGGGTATTCAGAAGACCCCATGTGTGAAACACAATTGGAGTGTTCACTGCTGATTCTACACTAGTGTCATTTCAGGTCTCTGCTGCGGGGAATGCATTTAACTTTCTAAACTTCCGGGATCCTGTCATTCTCCGTCTCCTTGGGCCCTTGACAGTCCATTGTCTGTCACCTGACCCCTTTTCTGACGGACCGCGGAGAGTTACGGCTTCTCCGGCTTCTCCCAGGAGCTCTCTTGTGACTCTATGAATGTGCTCCTTGGTAGACAGCTTGTGTTTGTATCCATCAACCTCCACCTGTACTGGTACACTGTCATGATCTCTGCTTCCAAAAGGTCAGGGTTTTCCCAACTCCCTTGGAAGCAGATCCATAACCCAGGTCCCGAGTGCCAACCAGTCCCAATTGGGACCTTTTGGACCCAGTCCTGGCGCCAGTGGCACCAGGCTCATAAATATGCCCAGTCCCAGCGCTGGCAGCGCCGGGCTCATAATGCTTGGGTGGACTTACCTGCAGCAGACCATGCTGCTTACTTGCCTGCCAGTTGAGCCTCTGATCCTCTTCTGTTTGGAACTACTTTTCCTGTTGGGTGGGGCAGGAGCCACTCCCTAGATTCAGAACACTGGAACTCTTCTGGAAAGCAGGAACTCTTTTCTTACCTAGGCGTGGCTGTGGAAGGAGACACCTAAGCACTACAGCAGGCTATTTAAACCACACCCGATGGATGAATCTTGCTTTGCGTTATTCTGCATCCTCTGCAGCAGAACGCTCATCGTGTCTTCTGCATCTGATCCTGGGCCTAAGGAAAAAGGCTTACCATCCTGAATCCAGTCTTCAGCAACACCTATAAAAACAAGAAAGAACAGGTTAGCATTACGGTCTTCACTGACAGCTCTTCACTTACCTGGTCCATCGGCTGTCACCAACGCCTCGCGCTGCATTCCGGCATCTGAAAGACAAAGGCTTACCTACTCTTCGTGCGCTCCAGAGGTCTTCACACTGCATTCCGGCATCTGAAAGACAAAAGCTTACCAACTCTTCGCACGCTCCGGAGGCCTTCGGCGCTGCATCCCGCATCTGAAAGACAAAACAAGGTGCGTTTAAAGACATTGGGGAACTTTAATACTCACGTGCCATTACTCCTTTCCACATCTAACCCAGTGGGTATTCCGGCACCCTGCAGCCGCTCCGAACTTGTACCTGCAAAATCAAAAGACAGTTAGAGCGCATCGTGAAGCAGGCAACAAGCGCTTACTTACGTGCTTCCAGGCGCTTCTATTCATCACACGGGCTCCATCTTCAACTCACTTCAGCCCGTCATCCGCCATCGCCGGAACCCTGCAAAACAAGAAACATCATTACTAAAGACTTTAAAGACATTAGAATTACTCGAAACTTACCGTTCGTGCAGTAAACGACGGACAGCAGTCCTCTGAAGTCAAGAGGCCTGCTCCCCTTATCCAGTGAAGAAACTGGTTACAGCACCCTGCCCCGAGGCAGATGGAGACCACGGCGTTCACTTACCTAAGGTGAGAGCGTTAACCCTTGGGGTTCTACAGGAGAAGAGAAAGGGAAGAAGAGAGAGACATTCAATAACCCAGTTCCTTAATCCCATATTTTCTATCTGCAGACATCTTACCCTTCAAGTCAGACATACAGTGCACAGAGGTCCAGCCCAAAGAGCCAGCCGTGTGTTACACATCACCTTTGAAGATACGGTATACGCCCAGTCAAGACCGGCGCCTCTACGGGAATCAGGTGAGCGTTACAGAACGCAAAGCCTACCACAAAACTCCCGTCCAGGCGCTATGGAAACCTCGGATACCGACCAGCTAGCCCAGTTACTTGGGGAACTAAGGGCAGAAGTGCATGCAGCCCGTCAGGAAACGAACGCTCTAAGAAGGGAACTGATTATTTCCAAGGAGCGAACAGATGATCTCGCTAGACAATTGCTACAGTCACAAGCCGGACAGACCCCGTTACCCGCATCTGGGGGAAATCTTCCTTCTACATCCTCTATGAATCCAGTGCAGATCAACCTACCTGGGAATGTACCTCTGGCTCCGCCCGAACAATTTTCTGGTGACCCAAAGAAGTTTGCAGTATTTATCAATCAGTGCCGGTTGCATTTCTTATGCCGGCCAGCAGCCTTTCCAACTGATCAAGCTAAAGTAGCTTTCGTGCTTTCGTGGCAATGCGGCAGACTGGTCGATCCCTCTAGTAAATCAAGATGATCCGGTCCTCCATGATTTTCAAGCTTTTCAGCTCAGTATGGAAAAATTGTTCGCAAGACATTCACAGGGGCAGGCCTTGGACAATGAGCTTCTTTCGTTGCGACAAGGTAATCAAGACCTTTTGGCTTATATTGCGTCTTTCAACAGACTGATAGTGGAAACTCAATGGCCTGAGGACAAAAGGATTACGCTGTTTTATAGAGGTCTACGTGGAGAGCTCAAAGATGTGTTAGCCCAAGTAGTGAATCCCCCACAAGATTGTTCGTACTATATAGACTTAGTCGTTCAAATAGATCACAGACTGCAGAACAGGAAGGCCGATCGTTCCAAGTTTGATGCTCGAGTATTTTCCAAACCGCCAACTCCTTCCAAAGGAGTAGACTCCGGGGAACCCATGCAAATAGGGGGTCTGAAAGGTCCTCTAACACAAAAGGAGCGGGAAAGGAGAAAACAGTTGCAATTATGCCTCTATTGCGGAAACTCAGGGCACTTTCTTCGAGACTGTCCGGTGAAACCTGCCAAGAAGGCAGTAGGAGCTGCAGTTACCAAAGTTACAAACTCTGAGCAGGGAAACGACGTCGCCCGACAAGAATAGAGGTCCTCTTGCCGAGCGTGAAAACCAGTTCCGTGACCTCGCATTTCGTGATACCTATGGTCCTCATTAGCCCTGATAATCCGGATCGATTACATGCAATTGAAGCTTACGTCGACAGCGGTGCCATCGGCAATTATGTGGATCATGAAATGGTTTTGAGGATGAATCTAACTCTTTGTCCCAAGGCTGTAAAGGACGTCATTACTACAGTGGATGGTACGGAGATAGCCTCCGGGCCAGTAACGCATACCACTCAAGAGGTGACGCTAGTAAGTCAAGATGGACACCATGAGAAGATCGTGTTCGATGTGATCAAGGCGCCTCAGTTTCAGATTATTCTAGGAATACCTTGGTTAGAGAAACACAATCCTCTGATCGATTGGCGAGCAAGGACGGTCCAGTTTCCAGAATGTGTCTCTACTTGTCACCCTCCACCTGGTGTTGCACTAGCAGCAATTTCTTCAGAGACTCCCCAGTTACCTCCCGAATACCTAGAATACCAAGATGTTTTCCGGAAGGATCAGGCTAACTCTCTACCTCCTCATAGGTCTTATGACTGCCAGATAGACCTGATACCTGGATCTACTCCTCCTTGTAGTAGAATTTATGCCCTCACCGAGCCTGAGAACCTTCACCTTCGACAATACCTGGATCAATACCTGGCAAATGGGTTTATTCGTCCTTCCAAGTCCCCTGCTTCTTCAGCTTTGTTCTTCGTTCCAAAAAAGGAAGGAGACCTTAGAACTTGTATAGATTATCGCTCCCTGAACCAGATCACGGTTAAGAATAGATATCCGTTACCTTTGATCCCTGAACTCCTGGACCAAGTCGGAAAAGCATGCATATATACAAAGCTGGATCTTAGAGGAGCTTACCACTTGGTACGAGTAAAAGAGGGCGATGAATGGAAGACGGCCTTCCGCACCAAGTATGGGCTATTTGAATATCAGGGCATGCCCCTTGGATTTCACAATGCCCCGGCCTTTTCAATATTTTATGAACGATGTCCTCAGAGAGCTCATAGATGTGTGTGTTGTTGTTTACATTGACGACATCCTCGTTTATTCTTCATCGGAATCTGAACATCGGAAACACGTGAAAATGGTCCTCGAAAGATTGCGTCAACACAAACTTTTCGCTAAGTTGGAAAAATGTGTTTTCAACGTGACTGAATTTGAATTCTTGGGATTCATATTATCACCTGACGGAGTGCGTATGGATTCAAAGAAGGTCGATGCAGTTCTCAAATGGCCATCACCATCCTCCGTAAAAGGTGTGCAAAGCATGTTAGGCTTCGCTAACTTTTACCGCAGGTTTATCCCCGAATTCTCTCGAATAGTCCAGCCCATCACTGCCTTGTTAAAGAAAAACAAACGTTTTGAATGGTCTACCGAGGCGGAACAAGCTTTCCAGGATTTGAAGACTAAATTTATCTCTGCACCAATCTTAAAACACCCTCTCCCCGAACTCCCCTACATCGTGGAAACTGATACTTCAAGCCTTGCCATGGGGGCAGTTCTATCACAAAAGGACCCGGTAACCAATCAGTTGCATCCCGTGGCATTTTGGTCCCGCAAATTCTCGCCTCCTGAAATCAATTACACGATTACTGACAAGGAACTTCTGGCTATCAAGTCTGCCTTTAAGGCTTGGCGGCATTATCTGCTGGGGGCCCGACACACCGTTACTGTGATTACGGATCACCGAAACCGGCAATATTTGAAAACCGCAAAAGCCCAATCCTCTAGACAACTCCGTTGGGCATTATTCTTTGCCGAGTTTGACTTCATAATTACCTATCGACCTGGTACAAAGAACGGTAAAGCTGATGCCCTTACTCTGATGGGAGTGGAAGAACACTTGATCAACCCTAAACCTGTACCAATCATTCCCGAACAAAGAATTCTGGGTGTAATCGCCACAGAATCCATAGAGGAAGTTAAGGATAAAGCCAGGCAACTTGTAACTCCAGCAGACATACAGAATTGGCATCTGCAGGGAAAGGACTTTGCAGTAAAGGACAACTTATTGTATTTCCAAGAACGATTATACCTACCCAGCACAGATTTACAGAAAAAAGTAATCTCTTGTTATCACGATTCTTTAATGGAAGGACATCCCGGTATGGCCAAGACCTCAGAAAAGATCAAGCGCTACTTCTGGTGGCCGTCTTGGAAAAAAGATATCAGAGACTTTATAATGTCCTGTGGAGTATGCGCCCAAAACAAGAGTCAAAAGGAAAGACCAGCCGGCCTCTTACGCCCTATTGACATCCCACCTCGCCCTTGGCATACGCTTTCTATGGACTTCATCACCGATCTACCTCCATGCTCCGGATACAATACGATTCTAGTAATCGTGGACTTATTCTCCAAGATGGCGCATTTCATTCCGCTCAAAGGCTTGCCAACAGCAGCAACTCTGGCCCGAGAATTTCTCGAAAACATCGTCCGACTGCACGGTTTTCCTTCGGTTCTAATTTCGGATCGAGGTAGTCAATTTATTTCTCATTTTTGGCGAAGTTGCTGTCGGTCGGCTCAAATTGATGTGAGACTATCGACCAGTCACCACCCTCAGACCGACGGACAAACCGAGAGGACCAATCAAACTCTGGAACAGTATTTACGCTGCATGCTGCAACAAACTGAAAAAACTTGGAAAGACATCCTTTGGATAGCCGAATATGCCTACAATAACTCTGTCCATTCGGGAACTGGGAAAACCCCGTTTTTTCTTTTGTACGGCAGTCACCCTCGAACCTCGGAGTTGGATCCCCTCCAAGATCTTGAAACACCAGCAGTAGACTACCTGCATTCTACAATCGCCCAAGCCTTTAAGGAAGCTGTTTCTCACCTTCAAAGGGCTAAAGAACAATACAAGAAAGGAGCAGATCAACATCGGAAGGAAGCCCCTCAATATCAAGTAGGGGATCAAGTCTGGTTATCCACCAAATATCTACCTCTAAAAGGGCCACGCACATTCAACCCAAGATACCTTGGTCCCTATTCCATCACTACCATAGTAAACCCAGTAGGGGTCAAGTTGGACTTGCCCTCGCACATGAAGATACATCCGGTCTTTCACGTCTCTCTATTAAAACCCGTGCAACCTCAAACCCGACTAACTAAATCTCCAAAACCTACCCTAGTTGATGGAGAACTCGAGTTTGAAGTCAAAAGCATTCTGGACTCCAAGATCTCCAAATCTAAACTATTTTACCTAATTGACTGGAAAGGCTACGGCCCCCAAGAGAGATCCTGGGAACCTGCTGAATATGGCCACGCTCCTCGCCTAATCAAAAGATTTCACCGAACATTTCCTGACAAGCCAAAACCCCCGGAGAAGCCCGGTTTGGGAGGGGCCTTGAGGGGGGGTACTGTCATGATTTCTGCTTCCAAAAGGTCAGGGTTTTCCCAACTCCCTTGGAAGCAGATCCATAACCCAGGTTCCGAGTGCCAACCAGTCCCAATTGGGACCTTTTGGACCCAGTCCTGGCGCCAGTGGCACCAGGCTCATTAATATGCCCAGTCCCAGCGCTGGAAGCGCCGGGCTCATAATGCTTGGGTGGACTTACCTGCAGCAGACCATGCCTCTTACTTGCCTGCCAGTTGAGCCTCTGATCCTCTTCTGTTTGGAACTACTTTTCCTGTTGGGTGGGGTAGGAGCCACTCCCTAGATTCAGAACACTGGAACTCTTCTGGAAAGCAGGAACTCTTTTCTTACCGAGGCGTGGCTGTGGAAGGAGACACCTAAGCACTACAGGAGGCTATTTAAACCACACCCGATGGATGAATCTTGCTTTGCGTTATTCTGCATCCTCTGCAGCAGAACGCTCATCGTGTCTTCTGCATCTGATCCTGGGCCTAAGGAAAAAGGCTTACCATCCTGAATCCAGTCTTCAGCAACACCTATAAAGACAAGAAAGAACAGGTTAGCATTACGGTCTTCAGTGACAGCTCTTCACTTACCTGGTCCATCGGCTGTCACCAACGCCTCGCGCTGCATTCCGGCATCTGAAAGACAAAGGCTTACCTACTCTTCGTGCGCTCCGGAGGTCTTCACACTGCATTCCGGCATCTGAAAGACAAAAGCTTACCAACTCTTCGCACGCTCCGGAGGCCTTCGGCGCTGCATCCCGCATCTGAAAGACAAAACAAGGTGCGTTTAAAGACATTGGGGAACTTTAATACTCACGTGCCATTACTCCTTTCCACATCTAACCCAGTGGGTATTCCGGCACCCTGCAGCCGCTCCGAACTTGTACCTGCAAAATAAAAAGACAGTTAGAGCGCATCGTGAAGCAGGCAACAAGCGCTTACTTACGTGCTTCCATGCGCTTCTATTCATCACACGGGCTCCATCTTCAACTCACTTCAGCCCGTCATCCGCCATCGCCGGAACCCTGCAAAACAAGAAACATCATTACTAAAGACTTTAAAGACATTAGAATTACTCGAAACTTACCGTTCGTGCAGTAAACGACGGACAGTAGTCCTCTGAAGTCAAGAGGCCTGCTCCCCTTATCCAGTGAAGAAACTGGTTACAGCACCCTGCCCCGAGGCAGATGGAGAGCACGGCGTTCACTTACCTAAGGTGAGAGCGTTAACCCTTGGGGTTCTACAGGAGAAGAGAAAGGGAAGAAGAGAGAGACATTCAATAACCCAGTTCCTTAATCCCATATTTTCTATCTGCAGACATCTTACCCTTCAAGTCAGACATACAGTGCACAGAGGTCCAGCCCAAAGAGCCAGCCGTGTGTTACACATCACCTTTGAAGATACGGTATACGCCCAGTCAAGACCGGCGCCTCTACGGGAATCGGGTGAGCGTTACATACCCCTTCTCATTCAACCACTTCGTGAGGGGTAAGCAGTATCTCCTTTTTGCCAGGGTCAAGGAACAGGTCTTGAAAGATCATTACTGTAGCCGTACCGTTCATTACTGGCCTTTCTTGGTTGCCTTCTCCAGAATCCTGAGCTTGTCCGTGTATTTGTGGAAGCACACTAGGACTGACTTTGGTCCTCTTGCCGAACCTCCAGCTCTATGGATCCTCTCAATTTTCGCTTTATCAATGGCGTTGTCCTCAAAGATAAGTTTTGTGATTTCATGTAAGGTCCTTCTCAAGTCCAACTCAGACTCCCCGTCTCCCTCTGGGATTCCAAAAAGTCTCAGATAATTACGTCTTTCACGGTTTCTGAGATCGTCCATTTTCAATATTACCTCGACCTCTATTCTCTCCATTTCTGACATTCACACATCTATTTGGGTCTCCAGGGTGTTCAAGGAGGATTGATTGTGCTCCAATCTCGCTTCCATTTTGTCGATTCTATCCCCTCCATGTGCCATCAGGAATCGCCATGCATGCCCATGTCTATGTGTGGTGGACCGACCCCAGACTTGCACGACTACCCCTTTGTGTTGGGGCAGCCTTTACATACCTTTCCCGTCTCCTGGGCAGATAGCTATTGCAAGTCTCTGAGTTATCTCGGTGATATGCTTTATCCTTTATGTCTTTTGAACTCCAGGAGAGAAGGCCTCTTATCCGGGAGGCCCACGTATAGCACAATATCGGCTCGTGGCTGCTGTTGAGCCACCCAGGCACCAATACTACGCCCACAGAGACCTGGCTAAATAATGCCGCAGGACCCTCACTTATGCTAGCCATCCCAGATGGCTACATGATTACCAGGCAAGACAGAGAGGGTGCAAGAGGCGGTGGTATCGCCATTATCTCCAAACTGAGCCTCTCTCTCAGACTAGCACACACTCAACCGTTCCAATCATGCGAAACCCCATCTGCCAAATTCCAGATAAATAATTCACAAACACTTACTATCCATCTTTTATACAGACCTCCGGGCCCTCTAGGTACCTTCGAGGAGGAACTCCATAATCTACTTACTTATAACCTCAAACCTTGTTCTCAATTACTCCTACTTGGGGACTTCAATATAGGTTTCCAAGATCCTATGGATAATAATGCCCCGGTGGTAGCTAATATGATTAACACGCTAGGCCTGACTCAAAAAGTCAACAATCCCACTCATTTGAAGGGGAGAACGCTAGACTGGATAGCAGACTACAGTTGCTTAGCCACCATCTCCTCCATAATGCCTTTACCCTGGACAGACCACTCACTGATGTCCTTTAATCTGGCCACCTCCAGACCTACACCTATGGTCCCTTTACCAGCGCCACCATGCTTAACCAGAAATAAAGAGTGTATTACTGCAGACAAAGTTATACCAGCTATCCTACCCACTCTCAACGCTTTATCAGAGAACTCAGATCCTAGTACCCTGGTGCATGAATTCAATAATATCATGCTCTCCACACTTGACAAATTGGCTCCTCTTAAACTTAGATCAAGTCAACCCAAAGCTCATCTAAATAAATGGTTTACACCACAGTTAAGAGACCTACGCATATTGAAAAGAAAAAGCAAAACCACTTGGAGGCTCAGCCCTTCAAATGACAACAACGCTAAATTAACCTCTCTCTCCTCGATATACAAAAGAGAAGTTTGCCAGGCGAAACGTAACTCGTATGACCATCGCATAGCTAAATCTAATTCCAGCATGAAAGAGCTCTTCTCTATACTAAAAGAACTTGAGTCGCCAATACCCATACAGGATAACTGCACTAAGGACAAGTCCTGGTGTTCAGACATCCAACATGACCTAGCAAACAAAATCAGCACACTCCAAAACAAAATTCAGTTAAAAAAAGAAACTCTGAAAATTCAGGACTCAATCGAAATTCTCCCAACCAACAATCCTCCCTTGGCACATAACAATACTGTTTACTTTACCAAATTGTCTACCTTGGAAGTAGAAAAAATTATCCTTTCGGTTAAACCCTCCAATTGTAAAGGTGACACTAATAAAGGATGCTGCCAGAGAACTATCTCCTTTTATTACTAAATTAACGCCTCCTTTGCCTCAGGTTCCATTCCTGCCAACCTTAAACAGTCATGGGTACTCCCTCTCCTCAAGAAACAGACCTTAGATCCCCTCATCCCTACCAATTACCGTCCCATTACGACGGTACCATTTCTACTGAAGATATTGGACAAAGCTGCGTACAATCAGATCCAAAAACACCTAGAACTACATAAACTCTTAGGTGAGAGACAATCCGGCTTCCGCCCTCTACATGGAACTTAAATTGCCTTAATTGATTTGAAAGCCCAAATTGACGATCTGAGAGATAAAGGGAGGACAGTACTCTTGCTACTTCTGGACCTCTCAGCGGCCTTTGACTTAGTGGATCACAGAGTCCTCTGTAAACATTTGGACTCTGCTGCCCACTTCTCTTCAGAAGCCATCAAGTGGATCGAGTCATTCCTCAGCGAAAGAACTATGAGAGTCTTCTCTCCATCAGCAGCCGCAGATCCTATGCCCATCTCGTCTGGTGTCCCCCAAGGCTCCTGTGTTTCCCCAACTCTTTATAACATCTACACCAATCCTCTATTCGATGATCTGGACCATCTAGGTATCACCTACACTAATTATGCAGATGATACACAGATCCTCCTCCCGCTTTCTGGGGACCATAGTAAGGACTTGGAATTGGTGAACAAGGTTTATCTTATCATCCAGGCATGGATGGCCACTCGCGGCCTCTGCAGAAAATGATGATAAGACCGAGTTGATAATTCTGGGCACCCACGCCAACATTAAAAAACTAGGCCAGGAATTCTCTTTTAATATCGATGGAAATATCATCCAAGTCTCCAAGGAAGTAAAAACCCTTGGTTTCTACCTTGATTCCACGTTATCATTTGATAAACAGGTAAAATGCTTGGCCTCCACCACGGCTTACACTTGTAAGTTGATAAGAGCCGGCAAGCCGTTCCTCTCCAATGACAGTTGTCTAATCCTGGCCAGAGCTTTAATACTCTCCAGAATTGACTACTGCAATGCGCCATATGCAGGAGCAAATAAACAATCATTCAAAGGCTACAGACACTACAAAATAACTCTTTAAGAGCAGCACTTGGTATAAATAAAAGAACCCACATCTCCTCCGTCAGGCGCCAACATAAATGGCTGTCTACTGATAATAAAATAATAAAATACAACTAAAAATGCTATCGCTGACCCATAAAGCTCTTAATAATTCTGCCCCCACATATCTGATAAACAAACTTCACAGGAGGATTTCCCTCAGACCGACCAGGGCTGCAAATTCGAACTGCTTGATAATACCTAGCTACAGACTCACCACAATCGGTGGAAATAGTTTCCCAGTTAAAGCGGCAAAAACTTGGAACTTACTGCCACAAGACTTGAGAGGAGATCAAACTTACCCACGCTTTAGAAAAAATGTAATTCAACACCTCATAACTACTGACCCTTAGTCGCCTTGACCTGCCCCACCTACCACTTGCTGTATAGCTGCTAATCCTTACTGTATATTGTACTTTGTAAACCTGCGTGTTGTAACTATTTAGTGTCGCATTCGGCAAACTAGACTTATGCTACACCTGCTAAACTTTACTGTGTATTTTGTATATTTTGTAATTATGTGTGATTTCAGATGTTTATTGTATATTGTATAGTACACATTACTCTAACTTGTAACCATGTAAGCCTTGTATCTTCTTATTGCTGCGCCCTGCTACCTATGGGTCTGATGTGCATAAAAAGTGAATAAACAAACAAACAAACAGAGGCGAACCGCCTCGCTCATACACTTTTTCCAACATTCAGGCAGCCTCTCAGCCCCGCCGATGGGGCTCCCCATGCCGCCAAGACAGCTCCAACCTGTTCCGAAAATGCCTCTGCCCCGGGATCCCCTGGGGTTTTAGCTTGCTCCTTTTCAAAGCAGCCAGGGAGGTGGACACGCCCCGGGGTAGGGGGCCCACACCTCCTTGCACCACTGGTGTCACCACTGTCCTTCCTCTCTCTCCGGCGATGAGGGGGGCCCAAAATGTGTGCTGCCTCCTGTGGGCCCTTCTGGCATGAAGGTGGGACTGCCCCGCCACCTCCGCGCTCGTGGATCTCCTTGATGGCGTTTGCCGCTATGGGCCGGGTGCCCTGCGTCTCTAGCCACAGCCCGGGGGACCGGATCAGGCACGCCACACACACCAGAATGCATGCAGAAGCGAGGCCAGCGGCTCTCCCTTGCCTTGCTCCCCTTCGCCCTCCTCCACTTCCCCTAGAAGACACAGGCCGATTCAGGGAAAGTCAATTGAGGCCGGGTGTCTGTCCGGCACCAAAGTAAATGTTAACTTTGCCACCTGCTCCAGTTGCTCCTATGGGGGGTCCTCAACCTACCCCTCCCCCAAGTGGAAGGGCCCAGGGGAGTGTCGGGGGGGGGGGGCACTCACCTCCGGACACCGAGGCCCAACCTTGCAGCAGGGTCCCTGGCCCAGCAGAAAGGCTGCCGACTGTTTCTCCCTTGCGTCCCTCAAGCGGGAAGAATCACGTTTGTTTTCTCCCTCCGACATCGCTGGGTCAAACTCCATCCTCCCTTGACCAATTTACACCGTTGTTGGACCGGGAGGTGCAGGCGGCCTTCACTGCTCATGTATCCCGGGGTCGGGCGAAAAGTGGCGGCTCTCACCACTTTTCAGGACCTTCACGCGAGAGCAGAGCACTCCGAGGACCTTCATTCGTACACCCTCTAGTGGCCGTCCTGCAAACCACTTTTAAAGTCCTGCTCTTTTTTTGTATTAAAAAGTTCTTTTGAAATGCCTTTTTTTTAGATCTGTTGATGCCAGAAAAACCTCATTAAGGATGCCCAAACCTTTCAAAATGTCTAAAAAGAAATATGTCCTCTTGAAATTGGAAATGGATCACATCTCATCCAACAAATTCCTGATTGCACTGAAAAAATTGTCTTTGTAATTTTACATCTCACAGTGTATTCCTACAAATGGTAAAATTGCACATTTGCATTTTGAAATGTAGCCATTATTTCATAGCTTTAGCATTTTACTATTGGCTCAGCACCGTTCCAGATTCGTTTTCTAAACACTTTCATACATCATTTTTAAAACCGCAATAACAAAAAATGATCTTTTTTTTACTTTGTATTGAAGATTTCAAGAACATCAAGCAAATCACATTTCATGTTTAATGCCCTACATATGCACTGTATGCTGGACATGCTAGGCGCACTGCTATTACTGATGACCCAAAACCTGTATTGATATTTGTATTGGCCGAATTTCATGTTTAATGCCCTACATATATTCACTGTATACTGCACATGCTAGGCCCACTGCTATTACTGAGGACCCAAAACACATATTGAGGTCTGTATTGCCTGCATCGCATACTAACCGTCCCCCACATGTGCTCTGAATACTGTGCATGCTTGGCTCAGTTACTACCAGGCAGATGCCTGCTAAAGACTAATCCTGCCCTTCACGCATATCCTCACGGCCGACACCTACCCGATACATTGTAGCCGTTACCAACATCCGATATCCACGACAGAACCTAGATCCAAGAAGCATGTTAGCCAGGATACCTAATATGTCTGCCTCCTTAGCCAAACACTACCTGCACATTTGCTCTACTACTACCAGACTTGGGGCAAATCCATTGTATCCCTCTCCACGCCACATCACATCCTCGACTCTAATGCCATCCCGCCGACTCTATTCCTCCCACCGGGCTATCACCTCAACCCACTGCATACTAGCAATAGCCTAACCACCCAACCAGACAAGAGGAGAACTGCCTTGCCTACAATCCAGAGTTACAGCCGCCCATGCAAACTAACCATCAGAAATCAGAGGCTCGCTACAAAAACTAGCCACAACAGAGACGTTATATCTACCACCACCCCTGCTCTATTGAGGAGGAACTCCCACCTCATTTACAGAACAGCCTACCCCTGCGCCACCACTACTTAATACCACCCTCCCTACACGAAGGATAAGCCCTACCTAACTACCAGCAACATGAGTGCTAACATCAAACCAAACACATCCTCCCAAACCCCCCAACCCCTAGTGGCACACAGTACCTCACCCACTGCCGCCACATACCAAAGTATGAGCAAAGCCAACCAAGTAATTCAGGGTGCCCCCATCAATGCCCGATCCCTTCCGGCTCACGCCCTTGATATCGCTGACATTATCCCCACACACATTCTCGACTTCATAGCGATTACAGAATTGTGGCTCCACGCAGCTGCTGGCCCTGCACTTGCCCTAGCCATCCCAGATAACTACACAATCTTCAGGATGGATAGACCCTCTGTCAAAGGTGGAGGAGAAGATATTGTAGCAAAAAACACCCTTAACATTAGAGTAATACCAAATACCTCCCTACTTTCTGGGGAATTACTCCCAGTGAAAATGATGCTCTTCCCCTATCGCCACCTTGAACATCCACCTGCTATACAGATCGCCGGGCCCTGTACTCTCCTTCGAGAACTATGTTGCCCAACTCCTCTCAACCAACACCAAACCCAGTTCCCAGACTATCATCCTAGGTGTCTTCAATCTAGGCTTAAATGACCCGCTAGACAAGAATGCACTTTCCCTAGCCAACACGATCTGAGCCATAGGCTTCTCTCACCGAATCCATAACCATACACACATCAAAGGCTGAATCCTCGATTGGCTAGCGGACCTCAACTGTAATACGGTCATTAACTCGAACATCCACTGCCCATGGTCTGACCACCACCTCATAACCTTCAATATCAACACAATGCTTGGCCCTACTAACCCCCCCACAGTTGGGCCCTGCCGCCCCATCCATAAACAAACGGAATGTTACGGTTAAGAATATCCTACCACTTTTACAACCTATCTTGGCACCCCTAAACTCGGGAACAAAAGACCCTCCTACTATGGTAAAATTGTATAATGAAACTGTACTTGCTGCTATTGACAAATTAGAACCCCTCTCCATGCGCAAAGCCAAAACCAGCAGCTCACCTTAATATATAGTTCACCCCTACCTTAAAAACCCTACGAAATGCCAAAAGACAAGCTGAGACTAACTGGAAAAAATTGCCAAGTGAACCAAACAAAGCTGAATTCACTACAGCCAATCCACCAGTCCAAAAGTACCAGGTAGAATGAAAGAATAACCAATGCCAACTCAAACACTAAGGAGCTCTTTGACATCCTCAGAGGTTTAGAGTCCCCTGTACCACCAGCGGACGTCTGCAACAAGGACACAAACTGGTGTTCTAACATCCAGAATGTGCTATCTGACAAAATAGCACTACTTCAATCTTTAATTGAATTTGAATCGAAAAATAACCACTATCCAACCCACCCAACCACACCTTATGCCCATCACTGTCCCAGGTACTTGAACAGTGCCCCAATTCAAATTTACAACTGTCACGAACGCAGAAGTCCTCAAACTTATCACCAGCCTTAATCCTTCAAGGTGCCAAGATGACCAATGCCCTGCCACGGTCATCAAGGACTGTGCCCCTGAACTCACCCGATTCATCACGAGTCTAATTAACGCCTCGTTTGCAAACAACATGGTCCCAATTGATCTAAAAAACACTTTGCTGCTCCCACTCTTAAAAACCCTTTTCTGAACCCTAATACACCAACAAACTACTGCACCATCACAACAATGCCATTCCTATTGAAAATACTAGACAGAGTAGTGTACCTACAATACAAAACTACCTGGAAGCTAATAACCTCCTTGGTATATGACTATCTAGTTTACGCCCAAGACATGGGACGGAAACTGCTCTCTTGGACTTAAAAATCCAAATGGATGAACAAAAAGACAAAGGTAAATTAGCCTTTGCTACTCCTACTTTACCTCTCCTCAGCATTTGATCTTGTTGACCAGAAACTCCCAGCTTCGGCGGCTCACTTCTCCCCTAAATGCCATTCAATGGATACAATCATTCCTGAAAGACAGAACAATGAGAGTCTTCTCCCCTACTGCGTAAGCACAACCACCCTCGGTCACCTGTGGAGTACCTCAAGGTTTCTGCGTCCCTCCAACACTAAATAACATTTTGACTAAACTTTTTTTTTACCAACTCAGTGACCTGGGCGTCACCTACACTAACTACGCAGATGGCACCCAAATCCTCATCCCCTTCACAGGCGACCATGTCACTGACTCTGCCACTCTCAATGCCATCTACCTAACTATACAAGCCTGAATGGCCTGTGGTCTGTGCTTGAATGACGAAAAGACAGAGCTGCTCCTCATATGATCACAATTCCGTCTTACTAAAGTAAATGACGCCTTTAAAACATTCAACATTGACGGTAACCTTATAAAAGTTGCCAAAGAAGTGAAAACCCTCGGATTCTACCTGGACTCATCATTCACTTTAGCTAAACAAGTCAATGCCACTGCGTCAGCAACAGCATACACCTGTAAGCTCATTAATGCCTGAAGACCCTTCTTGTCAACTGACAGCTGTATTACGCTGGCCAGAGCCCTCATCCTGACTAGACTGGACTATTGTAATGCCCTTTATGCTGGTACCAAGATCCAAAATATCAAATGTTAGGTACCACAAAATAATGCCCGCAGAGCGACACTCAACATTGCTAAAGCCACCCACATATCTACAATTAGACGGAATGCTCACTTCCTACCAGTTCAAGAATGTATCAAATTCAAAACTCTTATCCTGACACACAAATGCCTGCACAAAATGGCGCCCACATATATTGCAGACAAAGTGGCCAGATCTCAATCTAACAGGCCCACTCTTTCAGCTAACATGAATTTACTAGCCATCCCTAGATTCAAACTACAAAAAGCAGGAGGTAGTAGCTTCCCCACAATAGCCGCAAAACAATGGAATGCCCTACCATCCAAATTGAGATCAGAAATCTCTTTCTGGACCTTTCATAAACAATTGAAAACCCTACACAGAGAATATGTAACTCACTCACTATAACCAGCAAGTTAGCCCAGAACCAAAATTGCAGAACCATGTCACCAGGTAGCCTGACCTGTTAGTATCTGTATTGTCATTAGTCCCTCTGCCATGCTAATATGCAACTGTATAATTAACTGAATTAGCATGTCAATAACCTGTACTATGTATATATGTAACTAAGGAAGAAATGTACTTCAGACTCGTCTCATGTAAGATAAGCGCACAGATTCCCTCTGGTTAGGCGTGCTATACAAATGGCAAAAATAAATAAAATAAATAAATACATTGAATGTCCCCATATCCCCATTGGTGAATATCCAATTTGTAAAGAAATTGCACTGCATTGGGAATGTGATCATGAAGAATGAAGAAGCACTTGTCATAAACACCTGAAACAATCAACCCATGCCCCCTCAAAATTAAAGTATTTAGCAATAAATGCACATACCGGTCACAAAAGAAAATGTATATCTACCTTTAAAGCTTCTATCCCTCTGCCATCCACAGTGACCTGTTGCAGCACTGTCATTTTTTTTAGTAGTTCTGAGATTCTTTTAAGATTAACATTTTTGAAGGATTCTCACTCTTATCTTGTTATCTTAGTGATTGGTCTATTTTGTTGTGCAAACAGTTCCAGCTGGGATTTTTCATGTGCCTTTTTCCTTTCAACCTTAGAATGGCTCCTCTGTTTAGATGTGAAATAAAGCAGTTAGAGCAGCGGAGTCCTCTTTTTATAGGGGGCTGTGTGGCAAAGCACTAATATAAACCTATAAGGCAAAAAGAATACCACAAAAACAGCTACCCGCCTACACACGTGCCAGGTGTGCCTAGTTGCACAACGTGCTACCTTTCATGTCGGTCAATTATTTGCGACAGAAAACATAGAGAAATACATATTTTAATTCATGGATACAAAACACTTAGAGAAATTTATATTAAAAACAAGAGGGACAAAAATGCACATAACATTCCATAAAAGAACCTATACTGAAAAACAATTATCTTGACCAGTTGGTTTTAACTGAACACATTCGTCAGATACTGGTGATGTAGTGAGGTTAGAAAACAAATAAGGTGACATCCTATTATTAAATGAAACCTTGATACAATTCACTATCCTTGACTTTGTCAATTTTTCTGTCCTTGACTTTGTCGACACCAAAGAGTGTTTTTCTGGGTCCTGGCAAAAGGTGGTTAAACAGGCTCAGTAGCTAGTTATTTAATGCTATCAGGCATGCGTCGGACCCGTCTTCAGGACTTGATTTATATAGATCTCCCAATTTGGAATTTCAGAAATAGTTCATTGGTAAATTTCCTAAAAACCAAACGAAAAAACCGTGTTGGTAACAAGATAAAAACAAAGTGTAGTGTCTCTATGTGTGTGCACATGCAACTGATTCAACTAACCTTTTCGTAGTTTACTTGGCGTGTGTGGCCTTGATTTTAGAACAAATGCGGACAGGATTCACTGGTCCCAACTGTGATTTCTTTTCAAAGATTTGGAAACTGCAACAAACGAAGATGATTTTTATGAAAAGTTTGTTTTCTCTTTTGCGCTACATTCATTAGAAGGCAAAAGTTCAAAAATGACTGGCAACAGAGCCACCTAAATGAGCCAAATCGAGTTCATATTTAAAGCGGTGCAGACTGCCTTTGAGTGTTTGTCTTTTATATTACATTCGTTAGAAAGCGGGAGTTCAAAACGAAAATGGAAGTGAAATAGCAGCGAAGCCAACTAAATGAGCCAAGTCAAGTTCGTATCTAAAGTGATACAAACTGCCTTCAAATCAATTATGTTGCACTATTGTTTTGAGCATTTTTTAATAAAATACTACATGTTTTTTTGAAAAGGGAAGAACATACCTTTTGATCCAAGCGAAGATATTCTACGATATAGCCTCATTCGCGGACACACATGTCACGTATGTGGTGTTTTTCGTATTGTAAATTGAAGTTTACCTAGTTTGTTAAAGGAAATACGGAGATGTAACGATCCGTATGTAGCTAACAGAATAGTGCTGTTTGCATATCACAAAAGCGCGATATGAGTACTTACAATTGCTGTTTTTCAAGGAACTTGCTTGATCACAAGTGTTGTTGCTTCCACTCGAAACGAACGCGGGTAGTTACTGCCGGGTTCGCTTTCACTCACGTTAGAAAAAGGCTAGACTCACTGTATTTATAAATTCACCTAATCGCGACCGCCATCTTGGAAGGAACAATGGCGGACGCGGCCAGATTACTAAAGGGAAAGGGGCTGCAATGACTTAAAGGGCTGAGAAAAAGTATGCTGCACAAGAATGAGGCATCCTAATTGCAAACATTAAATAAAATTGCTTAATTGTACTTTGGTAATATTCTGTTTAGATGCCACACTCCTCTAAGAACTGCCACAAGAATCAATTTACAAGTTGCGGCCCTTTGTCCATTGTAATGCGATCTGGGTACACCTTTTTTATGTTTAAAACCTTCTTCAGGAAAGTGACTTTTGCTACATCTGTAGCTTTATGCACAACCTTTTATTCCACACATTTGAAAGGTGCATCCACCATGTGCACACTTTTTCTGCGATCTCATACGCACAACAGCCAAATCACGTCCACTGGCAATGTCCACGACACTGCCCTTGTCATGAGTGGTAGCGTGAGGGACACATAGAATGGAATAATGAACAGGTTAATTATCTTAGGGAACTGCATTATTTCTCATCTGCACAGACGCAGAGCAGGCTGCGGGGCTAGTGGCAGTATGGTGCATCAGCACAGTTTTGGGGTGATGGTATTGGTAAGCTAGTTCTTAGCCAAGCATGTCAGTCTGTCCCAGGAGACTGGTGATGGCAGGCATGGGTCATCTCCACTTCTGTAATGAATGATCACTCCCAGGCCGGATCCTTCAGCCATACTTCTTTTTTAAGCACTGTGACAAATCTGGCCAATTCGTCCCTTCTCCCCAGAGGGGAGCCACCCCCTGTGAGGCTTGGGAGGTGAGCCTGCTCTGCAAGATTCTCCCCAGGGCTCTGGGACAGTGGGACCTCACTGGGAGTGACTCCCCTCTCTGGGACATGGGCTCCCAGTCCGTTAAAACCCTCCCAGACCAAACTACATTGTTCGCCTACATGGGACTCGGAAGAACTGTTTTTACTTCTGTTTTGACTACAACTACCAGTAAGCCTCCTTCCACCCCCTTAGCGTCAGGTAATATTGGGTTTCATCGGAACACCACCGTCCAGGAAAAAGGACACACCGTTTTTGATTTTGATGACGTATATAATCACAGGGAGAACTGTGAATCAGGGGAAGCTCCTTCGCAAGGAGGACAATGAGTCCTACGCAGAGGTGAGTCTCTGTGGAGGAGACGTCTTAGAGGGGCGGAGCCACGCCAGACCACAGAGCCGGCAGTAGCGTGGAGAACTAGCCTGATGCTAGCCAAATGCTGGGAGGCTGGCGTCCCGTCTGCCTGGAAAGTCCAGGTTTGAGGAAGAGGCAGAGATAGGCAAGCACCGGTTTCCTCTGGTTGCGTTACCACAAGCAAGCCGTAGTGGGCCTGGAGCCTGGTAACCAATGCCGAGACCAGATCAACAGGGAGAGCCCCAATCCCCAAGCACAGCACCCAAACAATGTTGGCTGCCGAGAGAGGCAGCACATGGGAAACAAACGCTTCCACAGAGAGGCTACCGGTGAGAGGTACTCATACTTTGAGGTAAGGCTGGGAGAGCCTATGAGGTTCCATCAACCTGAGAAACCTGAGGACAAGCGCCCCTGTGCATCACAGCAAGAGATACAAACACTGTAAATCCAGGCTGGGAAAGCCAAAAACTTTACAGAGTGCTGAGAAACCAGAGTGGGCAAGTGCCCTATGTCAAATACATATATACTAAGGAAGAGCAAGTGTATCAGAAGGCTGTAGGACTTAAAGGAATGATTCAATCAGAAATATGAATTGCTAAAATGATTGGCAATAGTCTAAAATATAGTTTAGACATATTTTGAATGGAAGTTCCTATGTAAACACTTTGAGAAAACGAGGCTCAAAGTGTTTACATGGGAGCATCCATTTTGTGATTTCAGGCAGCCTCCTCAGCTCTGCCCTTGCAGCACTAAACAAGCAGCAAAAGCCCCCTACTGGGAGATTTTGCTTACTGCATCCTGAGCAGAGCTGAGGAGGCTCCCTTCACTTTCATTTTACGTTTTCTGTGCTCCCCAAGCCCAGGGAAGCACAGAAAATGTAAAATGAAGGCAAAAAGCCGAGGCGCGTCAATTAAAAATAGAACGTTGGTCTATTTGTGATTGCCGTGGTTGGAAAATCACGGCAATCACAAATACAACAACTTTGTTATTCTGACAGCGGCAGCTTTCGCGTGGAGTCTCCTGGGCTCCCCCAACCCTGAGAGAGTCCAGGAGACTCCCAGCGAAAGCTGCCGCATTCAGAATAACAACGTTTTTGGATTTGTAAATACTGCAGCATTTACAAATCCAAAAACGTTGAATTTTTCACTGCGCCAGCTTTCGCTTGGAGTCTCCTAGACTCCCTCAGGGTTGCGGGAGTCCAGGAGACTCCACGCGCAAGCTGCCGCAGTGAGAAGCACTGCAGCATTTCTAAACACCCGTGTTGTGTTTCTGCCTGCAGCAGATTTCACTTTGGGGCTCTCGGGCTCCCCACGGGGAGCCCGAGAGCCCCAAAGTGAAAGCTGCTATAGGCAGAAACACTGCGGCATGGAAACACAACTGCGTTGTGTTTCTGCCTGCCTTGGCTTTCACTTTGGGTCTTCGGTGCTCCCCCACCGGAGACCCAAAGTGAAAGTCAAGGCAGGCAGAAACACAACACAGTTGTTTTTCAAAAACGCTGCAGTTTTTCATTCCAAGTTTCTCTGCCTCCTCTGGCTCGGAGGAGCGCGAGAGACTTAGAAAGAAAAACCGCAGAGTTTTTAAACACAACAACGTTGTATTTATGTTTGCGGTAGCTTCACTAGGAGGCATCCATTTCACAAAATGGATGCCTCCTAGTGCTTCCCTTTTTAAAGTTTGAGCTTAATTTGCTCAGATCTTTACATAATGACTTTTGAAAAAAAATGATTTAGATATTTTTTTTATTATTTGCTATCTTTTTTGGCCAATAATATTTCTGAGCGAACCATTCCTTTAAGGGAGTCCAAGAGCACCGGACGTGTTATATAAAGACTTGTACAAAGACAAAACCACGACAAGACAGTTTCTTTTGTACAGTTTAGTCTGCTACGAAGACTTGAATGGTGGTACTGTATTCAAGACCTTTTGAACTAAAAACACAAATCTAGTGTTGGGCCAGGCAGAAATCCAGACAGAGACCGTGTGCTAGTCGCCTTCTTTTTGGGGTTTTCTTAAGTGGTAGGGTCAGTTAGTTGGTTAGGATTCGGACAGGGGACGTTTTACTTTGGACTTTGACATGCACCCTCAGTTTTAGTTTCTTTAATAAGGGAACTCTCCTCATAGAGCTCGGGCAAGATGCACGTTTTCTTTATATTGAATAAAAAACTTTGAACATGTCAACTCGTCTGACTCCTTCTTCTGGTCCGCCACAGCACACCTGAACCCATGCTGGAAATAAGCAACTGTCTCCGAATGGAATCCCCTCGAGTGAAAGTTCCAGACCCATCCCTCCAGAGGCTGGCATACCAAGATGAGCATAACCAATAGATCGATACCACATAGGTCATATCTGACTGTCACGTTAATCAATCTGTTGTGTTATGTTGTAATATTTAAAGTGCACATACAACTGAAGCGTCTTGAGCCATCGGGTGATCAGTGAGGAACCAAAGTTAGAAGGGTGTCGAATTTCATAGATGAAAGACCATAGCAAAGACGTCTTTACTGCCAAGTGTTTCCTTTTAGGTGCGCTTCACAGACTTTAAGTTGAGCAAATTAGATTGTAAGTATCTGGAAGAAGAGTGTCAGTGAAATGTATTCTACAAAAATTGATGGTCAAGATGATGAGAGGTCCAGTGTGCAATATGCTATGATTAAAACTGTATCTATTGAGTTAACAGGAGCATGTGAAGACCACACAGCTCAGGGTAGATCAGTTCAGTTTTGTTGTTGTCGCCTCAGAGGTCGAGCAGCTGCATTTTGGATCAGGTAGATCCAACAAAGTTGACAGGACAGACTGAGCTCCTTAGATAGAAATAATAAAATGATCATGTTTGAACAAAATGCTATGACTCCACTGCAGCTAAATGAGAAGGATGATGGAATGGGAGTTTTTTGTGCATGAAAGTAGCAGGTGCCTGCGCTGGATAGTTATAGGCACAAGCAGCTCATGCATCAATTACAAATAGACTGCGATTTTGGCTAGGGTACATATGCTATATGCAAAACAAAGGGGGTTCTGGGAGTCTCTCTACCAGCACAAACACAGCCCATTGACCTGTTCGTGGGTGGATGGCCCCTGGGAGAGTCTCAACCAAGTCTTTAGCTCACTGTCCCTTTCACAGAGAATAAATATCCCTGCATATCAGTCTTTGTCCTACCCAGGGGCAGTCCAGCGCCGAAATGCTAGGCAATTCTCCTCTGAACAAGAGTACCAACAGCAACCCCATACACGTGTTTCAACCTTATTGGGCATCATCAGTGAGGTGGAGCTGTGCCTCTCTGAGAACAGTGAGTAAGGGGTCCACGTCTGGATTCCCCTGGTAACTTAGGGTGAGACCCAAAGTTACTTAATATGCAAAACAAAGGGGGTTCTGGGAGTCTCTCTACCAGCACAAACACAGCCCATTCACCTGTTCCTGGGTGGATGGCCCCTGGGAGAGTCTCAACCAAGTCTTTAGCTCACTGTCCCTTTCACAGAGAAGGAATATCCTTGCATATCAGTCTTTGTTCTTCCCAGGGGCAGTGCAGCACCGAAATACTAGGCAATTCTCCTCTGAACAAGAGTACCAACATCAACCTCATACACGTGTTTCAGCCTTGTTGGGCATCATCAGTGAGGTGGAGCTGATGAGCTGAAGTATCTATATTCATTGACGACTTCTGTCGCCGAGTTTTCAAGCACCCATTTAACATCATTCTTTCCTATGCCAAACGCCACAATTTTGGTTTTTGCAATGTTCAGCTTCAGATGCATCTAAAAGTTGTTATTAGCATACTCCAGATTGCGCTGAAATCCTCTGACAGTCAGATCTATAAGGACGGTGTCATCAGCCTACATAAGCTAACTAAACTTTACACCGTGTAAAACAGGGGGCATCGATTCGCAAAGAAATAAAGTGAATAATAGGGGCGCCATAGTGCATTCTTGCTTGACACCCTTATTAGTACCAAAATCCCTTGGATACCCATAATGCCTATCTCACCAAACCTCCACGTAGGAATCTGTATAAAGTACCTTAATTGATTGGAGGAGCCTTCGGGGGACCCCGATTCGGTTTATCTTATCCCATAGTAGCGTTCGGCTGATGGTGACAAAAGCTTTGGAGAGATCCACAAATGCGGTAAACAGGCTGTTCTTCCTTCTTTTTGTGCACTTCTCCACTATCGCATTAGGAATAAAACACTGGTCGATAGTGGAGAACCCTTTGCGAAAACCAGCCTGTGTGTCTGGGAGGACAATCTATGTAGCCCATTCCTCCAGTCTCGCTAAACATCTCGCAAAAATCTTTTTAGAAACATCAATTAAGGCAACTGGCCGTTAACAATGGGTATCGGTCAGGTCTCCTTTTTTTAACAGTGGGACTACTAGGCTCTTTTTCCAAGAGGAAGGTAATACACTAGCAGAGACAATTGAGTTAAAAACCTAAGAAGAATCGGGGTCCACCAATCACTCATTTCACCATAGATTTCTGGCCCCAGTCCAACTGGGCCCGCTGCTTTTTATTATAGATTTTAATTGAGCTTTAATTTTAGCAAGCAAAAATAACAGCGCTTTTCCCATCTCGCTCGCACCTATAAGGCGTACGGGTGGGGGCAGCAGTTGCTCCTCTGCCTCTGGGTAAAAAAATACTACCTCAAAATGGGAGACCCAGCGTTCTGGGTTACTAGTCCCCACATCTCACTCCTTGACAGCCTCCCTCCCACATGCAACTAGCATCCAGAATTTATTCAGGTGGTTTTCCCTCACCGTCCTGTCAAGAAGGCCCCTGTGGGCCTCAATTGACACTTTCTATTAATTAGCAGGTTCTTAGAGGATTTTTTAATGCAGTGAAGATGGCCTTCTGATGTTACATACTCCTGTGAAGCTCGATGCAGTACCCATTTTGCCTATCTGCTTTGAACCACGGGGCGTCAATTCTTGAGGAACCTATGCTCCTTCCATCATCAAGCAGATCATAGGGGTCAATCTGATAGAATCTTGCCTGTAAGAGTTCTAAGTTATATCACCTCATAGTGGTGTTTGGCACCTAGAAGCTTATTGTGTAATGTGATGATAACCTTATCATGAAGCAAAGTTGTCATATCTGAGCTCTCAATCTTTCTCATTTGAAGAGACTGGTGCAGGTCAGGTATGGGGAAGGCCTTGTGTCCTGAGAATGCACCCATCTGCCACCGTACCGCCATTGAGTGATGATCGCTCTCTGGTCGATCATATATTTTGAAGCCTTTGACTTTATTAAAAGAGAAATAATCGACCAGGCAATTGCCTGTAATTGTTTTCCTTGGGCCTGCCTTATAGGTTGGATTTGGAGGCTCTTCCCCAAGAGATCTACCATTCAATTCCACAAACAGATATTTAGACATAAAGAGATTCATAAACCGGCCCATAGCTGAAAACGTAACGCTTATTGATCTCTTAGGGGTACCACACATTTCCTCCACCTTGAGCTTATCCTCAGTCGTTCCTCTGTTTTGCCCCAGCTTTGCATTCAAATCTTAAATCAGTAAAACATTTTCCACTTCAAATGAGACCTGATCTCAGAGAGCTGGCCAACTAATGATGAGTTACATGACTTCTTAACCATTGTCGCTAGAAGTGGAAGATGATTGAGGGAGGTTGAATACAGTTTGAGTCACAAAGTTGAGTACTTTGTATATTTGAGAAAATAAATAAGGAATAGTTGAGGAAGCCTAAAATACTGGCATTGTAGTCAAGTTTGGCAAGTAGTTGTGAGGAGATTTGGTATCGAGTAGTAGAGAAAGGGAGGAGGGAGGGAAGGATTGATTTTCCTGATGTTCAGAAGGTTAGGTCTCTCGGCAGAAGCAGTTTTGGAAATAAAGTAACAAATATTTTAAGATCAGACTCAAAAATTAATTCCAAGGCTTGTAGGCTGAGGAGGAGAAATGAAGGAGAATGGACGAAAAGAGATGGGGAAGGAGTAAGTGTGGTATTTGAAGCAGGAAAGTAGAAGGTCCCTGTTTTACCAAAGTTAAGCATAAGACAATCAAGAGCCATCCATTGCCAGATAGTCGTGGCAGTTGGTTAGTCAAGTGGTGAGTTAGTATCATGAGAACAAAGTTGATAAGGGCAGGCAAAAGTAAAATTGGCAGCCACCAAGTGAAGTTGTAGATGGGTAAGATGAGTGTACCTTTGGGGACACCAACAGGAAGACAGGGTCAAATGAAGGAGATTTTCAAGAGATGGTCAGCAAAATAGGAGGATGTTCATTTGAGAGTAGTGTTATTAAATTGTATCAAAAGCTTTGGGGGGCTCAAGGAGAATAAGAATAGAGGAGAGTTTAGATTGGTGGACAGAGGTTGTAAAGTTAAACAACAAATTGTTGCATACAGAAATGAAAGGCTGATTAATGGGGGTCAAGTAATATTGGTAGGACTTTGGAATAGTGGGGGAGGAGTGAGACCAGTTGATAGTAAGCAACATAGTTTAGATTTGCTTTTTTTTAAATGGGGAGTATTCCGGCTATTTTTAGTAGCTGTGAAAGGCACCATTAAAACCGCAGAGGTTGAACAGAGATGAAAGCTGCGAACAAACAATAGGGGCAGTATACTTGACTATCTAATGGGAGAAGGAGCTGTCAGGGGTACACGAGATTAGTAGCATGAAGGTGATTATGGCCTTGGAGAGGTTGGTAGGTGAAAGAGGTAAGGAAAGATTTAGAGGAAGGGGAAAAGGTAGGTGAGAAGGATTAGGAGGCAGGGCAGAGGGATGAAAGAGGATAGTATCCCAGATTTTTTAGATTTCAATGTAGGACAGTCAATCCAGTTCTTCTGTCCCTTTCACTCACTCTTTCAGGCATTGAGGAGTGTGTCTAAATACGGCTTGCCATTATTTGGTAGTGTACATGGCTTGCTTCCTCAGCATTGGTGATCTTGAAGTCTTCTTGGCCAAATTCAAATACTAGAGCCAATGGGAAGATCCATCTATATCTTATTCCATGCGAAGTTAGCCAGGTCATCAGCTGGTTGCACTATCTACTCTTTTTGACCGTTGATCTTGAACTTTCTGGATGATCCATATGTTGGACCCTCCATACTCCATCTGATCCTCTTCTTGCTCTTATCCGCACCTCTGCAGTTTGCTTATAGTTAAGGCACTTTACCACTACAGACCTTGAGTCCTTCCCAGAGGTTCCTTCCCTGTCTGTTCTTTCTATGCTTAATTCCTTTCCTCTCTTCTTTGAATAATTGTTTCCTTTCTATGTCCTCTAGGGAGCCCCTTCCACCTCTTTCAGTATTAGGATCCTTAAATTGTTCCTCCTTTCTCAATTGTCTAGGTCATCAATTTTCAATTCTAGTTCTGCCTCTCTTGTCTCCAAATCCATCTGAACATTGTCAGCAGACAACTGATTGTTCTCGATGCCCTCCAATCGCTCTTCAACCTTCTCCACTCTTCCCCGGAGTTCTAAGATTGTATGTCAGGGTGCTGTGCTTTGATTTCATGTACTGTGCTCCACATGTCTACTTTCGTCACCACTTCCGTCGTCCCGCCTTCCATCGTGCTCTTTAATTCCACTGGCCTTCGATATGTTTGCAGTGCCTGTATCCCGATGTAGCCTAATTTTTTATTTTATTGGTTTAAACAAAATGTCATACAGTTTATCAAAATCCATAAATTACTCCATACAATACAGATATTAATATCAAAACAAAACAAATAAAGGGAAAAAAAGATCATTGTAAATAAAATTCATCAATACATTTTAACACTCTTAAAAATGTTATCAGGGTAATTAAAAGAGCTATGCTTCTTCCACTAAAACCATTTCCAAAACCCATCCTTATTTAACCAATCAATTTCATGTACAAAATGTAAAAACATTTCCTGTCTCAGTGATTGGATGGCCAAAAGTTCTATCACAATGGGCCTCATTACACGGATGGCGGTAAGGATTTTCCGGTACCGGTAAAATACCGGTACCGGTAAATCCTTACCGCCTTACTACGAGGTCCCTTTGCGGGTTGGGGGATTTAACGCCTGCTTTTTGCAGGCGTTAAAATCCAACCCGCAAAGGGACTTCGGAGCTAATTACGGCACCGCAAAATTGCAGTGCCGTAATTAGCGCCTTCCCCATTCCCATAGAGCTCTATGGGCAGAAATGGGAATGGGGAAGGGCAATGGTGGAAGGGGGATTTACCGCCCCTCCAACCTTGGAATGGGGCAGTAAATCCCCTTTCCACCAAGGCGGTGCCGGTATTTTACCGGCATGAGCCATGGTGCTAATAGCGCCATGGCTCACCGCCTACCGTGTAATGAGGCCCAATATGTTTCAAGGTCTCAGTATGACTATTGCAAAATCTGCATTCACTATTGGCACGTAATTTCCTACTGTGTTCAATTTGTCCAGTCTATAACAAATTAAGCCTGAATCTTAAAAACATTTTTAAATAGCACCCATCCGGACACTTTTCTAAATAGGGCGAGACAATCCCATAGCACCTATTTTCACTAGCTAAATCTGTATACAGTTTGTAAATTCTTCTTTTATCACAGGTCACTATCCAATGCCATTCATTTAACTTCTTTTTAACCACGTCCAGATTACTCACTAAACTTTCACTAGTTAGGTTTAGGATACTAAAGTATTCTCAGATTTTGCTGTAAGGTGTTTCGGACAGCCTGGGTCTGGTTTCTCCAGCTGTTGCAACAAAACGTGACATAATGAATTTTCTGTTGCTATAATTATATTTCTATAGAGAGCAATAATCTTCCATTTATATATTACCTGCATCGAATGTAACCCCAGTTCATATTTTAATATCACAGTGGGGACACTGTTGGGAATGGAGAGGGCTTTATGCCAAATTGATGTGAGGTAAGAACACACCACTGGTAAGCTTCACAACTGGTTTATTGAAGCAAACGGGTTGCAATCCCCAGCGCAGCTTTCTCCCACCAGCTCTCTTTCTTCAACTGCTGTGCCTGGAACTATTTATTCATTGTTTGCTTGTTAGGCGCTTATACAGCAAGCAAAGGCTGTTTCAAAATGCCCACAGAGCGAGGGGAGGGAACAAGGGAGTGGACCACATTACAAATACAAGATTTAAAGCAGTTGAGGGAAAAAGAGAACAAACCTACTATGCCTTGTGAGTATTGAGAACATGCAAGTGCTGCAAGGAAGAGGGTAGAGGAGGTAACTGCCGGGGAGTCCGAGCTCATGAGTGACCCACAGATGAAGTGCTTGCAATGTTGAGTGCTATACGGCCTGGAGCCATGTTGGGTGTAAGTGTGAACGTCCAGGGCAGAGGGTGTGCCAAGGCAAGTGCTGAGGGTAGACTGTAGCTGGGCAATTGGGTGTGGGAGGACAGGGGCCCTGAGGATGCATAAGGTCCCCGGACACCAATCACAGCAACTGTGGGATCAGCAGAGGAGGGAAGAAGGGAAGGAGGAGGTAAAGGGGAAAGTCTTAAGGAGTTCCCAGAATTTAAGAAAGCCCTTCTCAAGGTGCAGAGGGAGGGGGATGCCGGGCCCTACCGGGTAAACCAAGACGAGAATTTTGAGATAGGAAATACCGGAGACAGAATCGAAAAAGCTTATCGGGAGATGAGGACAAAAAGTGAATTGAGGAACAGAGGGAAAGAAGACCGGTCTGAAATTGCCCAGTCACGAGGCAAGGAGAGAAGCCTGTTTAGTCTCGAGCATAGGACCTTCTCTTTGGACAGGCGGACTCTAAACCGAGATGAGAAAGATGATAGCCATACTAGTTGGGGACAAGATATGTCAGACGAAGACATGGAAACCTTGCGTGAGGAAGAGGGTGTTGGTGCATGCGGTTCTGATGGATGTTTCCAGACAGATAAGGAAGAAAGATGGTCAGATTTGGACCAACCTAAAGAAAGGTGTACCCAGAGTGACCTAAAAGGCTATCTCATAGTTAGAGGGGGAATCGCCACCATATGTGAACAGACTGAGGTCTTTACCAGGATGAAGGCGATTAGGAATCATTGTCCCTAATATGGATAGGCAGACAATGGGAGCCGAATGCGATTTTGGGATTCCCTTTATTAGAGAAAGGAGGGGTCAGACCACAGTCTATCCCCTGGCCCCAGATGGAGAAAGATAATTTAAGATGCAAATTGCCCAGTTTAACGGCGGGGTCGGGGAAATGGATTTATGGAAAAAATGACGGGAGGACATTCACTAGCCATAGGAGACATTAAGGGTCTACTAGCAGCTATCGTTTGGGAAAGGGCTGATGATATTTGGACGAGAGCAGGATGCTCAAGTGTCACTGCACAGAATACAGTGCATGATGATGCACCGTTTAATAATTGCAGAGCAGCAGTCTGGAAAGCGCTTGGAGTACAAAATCCTAATACGTCAGATATTTGTGCAAGAAGCTGGTAGGAATGGAAGCAAAGCCATGGGCAGAAATACAGTTGACCCTTTCGCACCATTGCCGATTATTGCAAGAGAAAAATCGGAAGATGGAAGATGCTAGAAAACTTTAGGAAGTCAAGTTAGTTCAGAAGAAATTGTTGAAGTACGCTATGGAAGGCGCAGTACTGACAAGCAGAGAGGGTTTGGGGACACAGCAAGCAGCGGGTATGTCACAGGCGAACAATCAACGTCAATCAGATCAAGGAGGGAACGGGTTCATGCCGAGAGCCACGGGAACAGGTTTCAGAGGAAGAGGAGGCTTTCAGAATAATCAAGGAAGCTTCCAGAGCAACCAAGGTCGTTTCCAGAATGTACAGAATGATAATCGAGGCATGCAGGGAGGGCAGATTAGAAGACTCCCTCCTGTTTGTTGGACATATGGAATGACGGGGCATATTGTGCGAATAAGTAGTGGCAAGGGTATGTGCAAAATGGGAAATTCTCAAGAGAGGGGACAGTTTATCCTCCAGCATATGGCCCAGAAAGTAGGGATGGGTTCGCCCAATATCAGACAGTGCATTAAGCACAAGTACCGTAAATACAACAGGCTTTACCAACACAGCAAGAACCATTGAATCCGCCGCTAGGGCATTCACAGCATGCACCCATGCAGATACAGCAGAGTGCAAACACAGGACAGTTATTGACTCCTAGAGTAGGGGTTGTCACAGTCACAGGAGGGAATCCTTTTACAGTTATGGGAATAAGTATGTACCCACAATAGGACAGCTCACAGGGTGACTTGATGTGTTCATTACTATCGGTGATGCCGAGTCCTCAAGAGGAACCAAGGCTTGAGGTTACCATAGGAGGCAAATCCTTTTCCTTTTTAGTAGAGACTAGGGCAACTCACTCATGTATACGAAAGGGAACATTTTCATTATCAGGAAATGCCATGAATGCTCAAGGGTTCTCTGGAGCTACAAGTAGAGTTCCTTTCACAGAAAAATTATTAGTCTCTATGGAGAGTATGATATGTCTGTCCCATTATTGTTTTCTATACAGACGCCAGTTAATATTTTGGGCCGAGATTTGATGACAAAGCTAAATATGACGATTTCCTTCACGGACAAAGGCATAGTGTGTTACACGCCAGGAATCAATGTTTTCAATGTGGGTGAATTTATCATGACATTTTCAGGACAAATCGCTCTGTGAGGAACACTGTTAGTGCCTGAGGTTTTTCACTACACGGTACGCATTTTGTTAACATGGCTTCCCGGTTTAGTGGGCAAGATCATGAGAGTATCTGACGAATTTCTGTTCAGGCCATAGATACCTATGGATGAAGAGGGGCGACAGGTTTTTCCCCTAGAATTGCAGGCAGCCGTAGTACGAGGGGAATTGGCCATGCTTGAAGGATTTGATGATGAGGGCAGGCCACGGAGAACAGTGATTGCTATTGGGGAAGGGTACAGATTGACTGACGCCAGTGACGAGGATATGTTTAAAGACGACCCGTCAGATGACTAAGTGGTGTTCGAAATGAGCATTACTTATTGGATCAGAATAGAAAGAAGAGAATTCCCACCGTGAATGGTGATAGTGTGGCAGCGTCCCGCATTTTTTGATGAAGACATGGAAAAGGTGCCAACCTCTTTATGGAATACGGGCCCCTATGATGTAGGCCTGTTGAAGGAGGTGGGAGAAGTTAAGATTAAGTTGAAACCGGGAGCAATTTTACCTCGAGCAAGGCAGTATCCTATGTCTCGAGAGGCAGATGAGGGCATTTTTAAGACTATCTCGGCTATGATGGAACAGGGCATATTGGTGATGTCAGAGTCACCATGTAATACCGCAGTGTATCCGGTTAAAAAATTGAAGGGGGGGGGTGTGGTGTTTAATTCAGGACATGAGGCCGATTAACCCGATTGTAGAGGCAGAGGTTCCTCTGGTTCCGAATCCTGCAACGATTTTATGCAGTGTTCCCCCAGAAGTGCGATATTTTACAGTGATTGACTTACAAAATGAGTTTTTCTCAATCCTGTTGCACAATGATTCCTAAGATCTCGCTTCATTTTCGTTCTGTCAGACTGAGCTGAAAAGCACACCTTTGCTCCAGGGATACTGTGAGTCGCCATCGATCCTGAATAGGATAGGGTCCTGCAGATGGACCTAAGCAATATTGATTTGCCAAGCATTGTGCTGCAGTAGGTAGATGATATTTTAGTTTGTAGCACAACAGAGGTAGAGTGCAGATGCAACTCGATTCAGCTGATGATTATTGTAGCAGACAAAAGGATACAAGGTGGACGAGGAGAAATTGCAATGATATTTCAGGAAGAGGTGTTATACATAGGTCAGTTAATTTCGAATGAAGGAGAGAAAGTTACACCTAAAAGAGCTGAGGCAATTATGAAAACGTCAAAACCGCACACAATAAAGCAAATGCAACCGTTTTTCGGACTATGTAATTAGGTCAGAGCATGGGTATTTGATTATAGTTCATACACGAGACCTGTTTTGCAGGCTCTGAAGAAAGAACAGGTGAATAAGGAAACAATTGAATGGACTAAGGAGATGAAGGAAGGGTTTTATGTATTGAAAAAGGCAATTTGCAGAGCTCCAGTTTTAGGGCATCCTAATTATTCAGAGGAATTTTACTTATTTTCTCATACGAATGGAACGGTTATGACAGCAGTCCTCACACAGAGAACCACATTTGGGTACAAACCCTTAGCATATTATAGTGGGATTTTAGACCCAGTTATGTAAGGTCACTTCATTTGCGAACAATCGCTGCCAGCAGCCGCGTTCGCTATTGAGAAGTCCGTAAACATAGTGAACGGGTGTTCCATTACTTTATTTGTTGAGCATGCTTTGTTTGCTGTTTTGGAGAAACCTAAGGGTACGCTGACATCTCAGAGAGCTTCTGCTTATGAGGTGGTCATATCGAATCCAGCGATCAAAATAGTCAGATGCAAAATAGTGAATCCTGCCACGTTTGTAGTAGAACCTTTGTCAGTTGGTGAACAAGTGCATGATTGCTCCAACTATGAGGAATATTATGAGATCCTAACAGTAAAAGAGAATGCTTTAGCAGCAGGGTAGATTCTCTTTATTGATGGGTCTTCGAAGATCGATCAAACTGATGGAGAAAGGCATTCAGGTTCAGCTGTGGTAAAACACAAAGCTAATGGGGAATTTGAAGTTGCAGCAAGTGCGAGACTCCCGTCTCATTTTTCAACACAGTCTTCAGAATTGGTGGTGCTTATTGTCACGCTTGAAAATCACGCAGGGCAGGAAGTAATGGTGTACAGTGACTCTGCTTACGTGACGCCAACTGTGCACACAGGGCTACCATGTTGGAAAAGGAGGTGCTACCTCCGAGTGGACGGCACTCCAGTGCAACACGCAGCATTATTGGACAGGCTCATTAAATCACTACAACTCCCAGTAGCCATTGTAATAGTTAGGTGCGCAGCACATATTAAGAGAACTGACTTTATCTCACGCAGAAACTAAGCCGCAGATGAAGAGGTCAAAAGGTTTGTATATTCATCTGATATTTTTAGTTTTGATACTCCTGATGTGAAATAAAGAATGGTTGTAATTATGGTTGTGAGCAAAGGGTTTAATCATTTGTCAAGAACGCAATTGATGGAAATTCAAGCTGGAGCTCCACAGGAAGAAACATAACTGTGAACACGGAGGGGGTGTTCTCTATCCACTTCCGAAGCATTGTGGCAAGACAGCACTGGTAAACCGGTGATGCCTGTAGCCTTATTAAGGGTGTCGTTAGAACAGCTACACTACCCTGTGCATGTAGCTAGGGAGAGCCTTGCAGCAACTTTTGCAGAGGACTGGTTCGTACTGAACCTGTTGGAACATGTTGCTTTTTATGTAGTAAATTGCATCTTATGTCAAAAGTTTACTAATGGCCACACGCTGCGAACAGTCAGAGGAGTAATTCCTCGACCAAATTATCCTTTTCAGCATTTACATATTGACTATATTGACATGCTGCAAGTATGTAATGATGCAGGCATATGATAGTGGTAGTGTGCCCCTTTTCAAGATGGATTGTAGCTGGTACATGCACATATCCTGATGCCACTTGCGCTGTGAAGTTTTTAGTTTGAGAACTATTTCCCAGATGGGGAGTATGAGAGGTGATGAGATAAGACAATGAAGCTAATTTTGTGAACAAGGTATTCAAACAGATTAGTCTATTGCTTAGTATTAAACACAAGTTTTGTTCTGCTTATCACCAGCAAGCGAACGGGATATGTGAGAGACTCAAAGGTCTTCTCAAGGAAAGGATAGCAAAGTTGAAATTGACACTGGAGAAGGGGTGGCATATTGCCTGTCCCTTACATTATATGCATTAAGAAATCATCCCGGTTCAGACCACCACCTCACACCCCATGAGCTAGTTGCTGGGAGGTGGATGAGAACGCCTCTGACTCCTGCATAGAGGACTAGGCCCAGACAACTGCAGAACTGTTATGAAATGAGCTACATGCGTACTTAACATGTATGACGGCTAGTATCTCTGCCATTTTAGATCAACTCAAGCGGAAGGGATGTCGGTCTCAGGACGCAGATGAAGACAATACAGCAACCAGACTTGAAAACTATGTGTTCCTAAACTTTTTGCCAGAGACACTGTTCTAATTAGGAACTTTACTAGAAAGTGGCATGAGCTCAGATTTATTGGCTCTTATATAGTGGGAGACATTACTCCCTCTGCAGTTAAAGTCCAAGGGAGGCAAGGTGGAATCACTTAGGAGATGTGAAAGTCTATGCTGGTGAGGCTGACATACCCCCACGCCATTCGGAAGCAAGTCAAGAAGAAGTTGTTCAGCATGTGCAGACTCGATCGATGACAAGGAAGAAGACCGCAAAAACTATCCATTAAATAGACGAAAGTGTACATTTGGACTGTGGCTCCCCTGAAACACTCCTGATAGATGTTATAGCAGGAAGTGAGAAAGTTACTGTTCTTGAGCCACAGGAGTTTGTTGACATTGGACCTTAGGAGTGCTGAAGCAGATGAAAGATGCCCGATTTGGACTTCCTTTTCAACGACTGGAAAAGGGAGCAGTTCCCCGACTCATTTCTCACTGAATTTCTCTTTGGACGCATAAATGGTTCTGTCAGATGTTGATGTGCACAGACTACTTCTGGCTGTCTTCGTTATTATACTTCGAGCTTACCCTGCTCTAGTTGGGCTCAGCACTGACGTGCATGCTTTTGTCCAAGAACCTAAAAAGGCCTGGCGATTATACGATTATTGGCAGCAACTCTAGAGCAAATCAGACAGCTACCTGAGCATTTAACGAGATTGCCAGATTAAAAATAGTTTTTCCTTCCTTAAAAGTAATTGCAGGCAAAATGTGGTCTATTGAACATATTGCAATTGCAGAGAGTGAGCAGAATCAACAACGTATGGAGAGACACTGATGGTGGGGCCTAATGTATTGGTGCATAATATATGCCTGTTCAGCATCTATTATCGTTTTTTTTTGTTTCTATTGATCCACACTGTTTACTTTGTTGGCCCCAAAAGGGAAGGAGTTCCGTTAATCCTTCCCACTCCAGTCACCTTTGCAGAACTAGACACTGTAAGAAGGCCAAGGCCATATGTGGCACTCCTACACCAGTAGCACATGTGAAGGCACCGATTTCTCTGACAAGTGGCCCTGTGATTATCCCAGTAGGAAGAATGTATACTGATGTATTTCATTAGTTGCTTGGGAGAAATGGAAGGATGATTACTAATTTAATGCCTATTTAGACAGTACAGAACATTTGGGGAACAACATGTGGTATCAGGACATAAAAGAAGTGGGTAAAAACTTCTAAGGAGAATTGATATTTATGTGCTCTACTGCCTTATGCTATGGGAAAGTCTAAGATATTCATAGCTATTGAGATAGATGTCCAAACAGCTCATTGCCTGACTCACCTTGCACTCTGTCACTGTCATACAAGAGGTCAATTCCAGGGTTGAACTGCATCCTTGGTATGGGTGACCTCATGGTCCGCTCCAGAAGAAGATTACTATGGCCAAGATTTGAAGACAAGAGAAAAAGCACACAACAGAGATCGTGTGATGAGATATGAACGGCCTGGCATGAAACGAGCTGGAATTGGGTAAGAGATAAACAGGAAACTCAACTGCCAAGGAAAGACTGATGAAGAAGTTTGAAGCTGCAAGGAAAGAGGCAAGATGAGACTTTGGGGAACAGTACTGTCTCCAGATGGCTGGGAAGAAGGCATAGTTGTATGCAGAGCTGTGGCAGTAACTGGTCATCACAAGCCAGTTATTGAACAAGTAGAAAAAGGATGCAAACCTCTCTGGCCGAGTCTTGAAAAACTTCTGACGTGGGTTGAAGACAACGGAGGCCCTTTGCAGATAGTGCCTTTGGCTAGTGCAGAGCTATGCTTCAGACACAATGGCAAGAGAAAAGTTGGAGAGGATCAGCAGTGTGGTCAAATCTTTGATGTGCCAGGAATGAAAGATGGGACAGTGGTGATAATGGTCCTGTGGATCTAAAGCTTATATGAAGCTGCCCAGAGATTGGGGAGGACTATGTTCTATAGTGATTGTTCATGTTCCAGCGTTGGGGATTCCAAAGAGTGACCTGAACATTATCGAGTTTCCAAAAGCAGATGCTCACCTAAGAAAGAAGAGATCTGCTGAACTCCTTAATCGAATGAAGAGAGAGAACTATTTCTCAGCCAAATCGATACAGGCTTTTGATGCTATTCTATATGAACACAGATTGTTCAGCAAGACTGCTTTGGTTTTCACTGTTATCTTTATGCCTGGGATCCAGACGATGGCAAATGCCAAGTGGTTGCAGATTACCAGATGGGAGCTTCTGCAGACGATTAACACCACCATAAAGGGATTCAATGCTATCAAGGAGGAGTTAAGAGCCAACGCCTGATGACTCTTCAGAACAGATATGTCTTGGATATGATTACAGCTATGGATGGAGGTGTCTGTGCCAAAATCGGAGAATCATGTTGCACATTCATACCTTCTCACAACGACGAGAATGGCACCTTCATAGAGGCCACAACAATGCTAACAAACTTGCACGTCAAGATCGAAGATGAAGTGGAGGACATTGCTAATGACTGCTGATTTGCGTCAACCTTTTCATGGATTCCACAATGGATGACGAACATTTTCAAGTTCCTTGGAGCTCTGTTGGTGATGATCATGTTCGGATTCTGTGTGATCAAGATAATAATCACACAATGTAGAAAGACTGCAAAGAAAGCAGTAGGAATGAATATCATGATTGATGTCGAATCAGGATTCTAAACTAAAGAGTTGACAGATGAAGGAATCAGAGACTACGTAAAGGCCATTATTCATGCACCTGAAGGAACAAAGTTCCTGTATCCAAATAAGTATGTGGGAAGATGTATCTACTGCACCCCGAAAGGACAATATAGTCTTATGACTTGGAGTGTTGATGAACAGGTGAAATCAGCAGGATGCCTGAAAGGAGTCATAATGATATAGACTCCAAAGAAGCACTTCTTCAGACGAGGATGTCTCGATGTAAAGATTGATAAGAGTGGTTGATGAATTGCCCAGAGCGTAGGGGAGGAGTCAATGCCCATATCAGAAGCTTCTCCCCCATGTTGCTTATATGTTGGGAACCGGAAATTGCAACATGCGCAGTACCAGTGAGAATGCCTATACTGCAAAGAATTCTTGAGATAAAGTATCCACTGAGAAAACCCCATATGCATTCACGAAGAAATAATGTTCTTATGGAAAGAGTTCTGGAAGAAGTATGAAAATGAATGAGAAAGGAGACTGGTGAGGTCATATGAAGCAGAATTGAAGCACCCAGAAGAGAGACAAATGAAGAAAGAATATAGACATTCTAGAAGATCTGAGGATGAAGCACTGAAGTAAAGCAACATTTTGGGATCGAAATGAAGATTCTCGTGCACAGAAACACCGAAGAAAATGCAAAGTCATTTTACAACTGTACAGATGCTGTAACGCAAGTAGCCGAAGTAATCCTGAGGCTGGCTTCGTAGTAAATAGATTGCGGCAGTGCGTCAATGTATACTCATAGGAATGTATAGAATCTGTATGTTCCACAGTGTACTCTTGCAAACTTCGAACCCCGTGAATGGAAAGGGCTTGAAGTGTGGCGCAGTTGAAAATAACTAATGGCGAAGGAGAATTCAAGAAAGGCTGGCTGGTCCAGCACCAAGAGTCGAGGCCACCGTGAGCCTGGTTTTCTGTCAAGAAGCTACATGAACGTGAGAAACAACCTTCTGTTTGAGGTGTAATGGAAAAACACTGATGGTGCCAAGAGTTCATCATTTAATAGTATTCTATGCAACAAAGAGCTTGAAAACATGGTCTCCAGTCACATGGTCGGATAGAAATAGACTGTGGCTTGAGCCCTCCGAAACCAGAAGATAAGACCATGCCATACTCCATTTTATTCTCAGGCACAATGAGCCTCTACAAGGCAGAGTTCAAAGCTTAATTGAATGACAGACCGCATGACCAGGCCAACCCTCCCAGCACCTGGGGTAACCAGCTTGCGTGCTGCTAGCAAGTGGAATATTCCAGAAGGGTTACAAGCGTACTAACCAATTATAGAGGGCCATGTACCAAAGAGCCCTGTAGCTTGTGTAACCTATAGGGTGTCCAGTGTCAATAAGACACGCAAGATGGCTTGCACTTGAGATGGGCTTAGTTGTCCACCTGATCATAGTGACCCAATCACAACCCTCGTCAGTATGGAACGTATACTTAGGTGTTCCCTTTAAACCTATCACATCCCCTAGTAAGTTTCCTTAATTTGCCACATAGGATGACGTCAGTAGTGACAAATTTTTAGTATAAGAATGTTGTTTTTTCATGTAATGCTTTGAGAGAAATCGAGCGAACGTCCGTTGATGTCCGTTGTAACTCCCAGTTTTAGATCATTGTTAATAAAACAGTACTGAGTTTCGCCAACTTCCTGAGTCATTTGATTATTGATGTACGAGCAAGTTCTGCTTCACCATCTATCGCTTTTGTAGTGCTAGCTCGTCTTAAAGGGCCCCAGGTCCTGGGGTTCAAGGCACCTCCAATTCATTCACGGCATCACCACCACCATCTCCAACCAACAGAGACATGGTATCAAACATGTGTTGCCCTTCATAACCCAAAAATGCATTAACTGGGAGACCTTCCTATCATTAGAAAATGAGTTCCCAGATGCTCCGTATATATAACGTAGAAAGCCTTTCTTCACTGATTCTACTTAATATTGACAGGTCCAAGATATGCCATAAAAATGGCCGGTTCAGGTAGCTCAGGCATACACATCAGGTCCCCTCTTCTGACTGATGCGACGCGTCATACTAGCAACTACCAATACAGACTAGGACGCACGCACAGCGCGCTGCAAAGCTGCTAATCGGATTCCTTTCCTTCACTGCGGATGCACTGCTCGTCCTGATCCTCCTGTGGGTAAAAAAAAAAATACAGCCCTCTCACTATTGTGCAGGTGTCACTGGCACTCCACCAGTGATGCTGGAGAGCTCAGAGCTGCGCAGCAGACTTACTATTAAAGCAGCCTTAGATGTTTCTCTTTTTTTCCACATGCTGGATGCTTCTCAGTATGTCCTCACTTTCGCCAGGCAGGGATCCACACGCCAAGGCTGGATTGGGGACGCCTTCCCACTAGAGCAGAGCCGGCACACTTCTCGTCACAATGTGGTCGTGCTACGGAACTGCACCGGAAGCACTCCAGATAGCGGACGCACTATCAGCTTCCGATACCTCAGACCCCACTTCTTGGTCACTCCAAACCCCTGTGGGTTCTTGATCCAAGGTCCCACCGAACCTCTTCTTCCAAAGCTCCTCCTTTTTTTTTGTAGGTAGGATCTGCCCCGAACGGAAGCCACCCTGACCCTTGGGTGAGTGGTTCGGGGGGCCCCTCCTCCGGTTCAGACCAATTAGGGGGAAAAGCCGCTAGGCATAAAAAAACCCTGTCTGGTGGTGTCTGTTGGT
The DNA here is from genome assembly GCF_040938575.1 of Ambystoma mexicanum. NCBI lineage: Eukaryota > Metazoa > Chordata > Amphibia > Caudata > Ambystomatidae > Ambystoma > Ambystoma mexicanum. Next base: position 872,908,321 of record NC_090926.1, on the reverse strand, counting down.
ATTCCCTTAGAGAGGTATTGTTAGGTAGAACAGGTAAGGATGAGAGGCAAGGTCTATTAAGATGACCAGCTGTCTTAAGTAACAGTTTGTATCAGATGACAAAAAACAGGTAAGTAAAGGCAAGCAGATGGGCAAACACGGAAACTGTCAGTAACAGGAGAAAAGACAGGAGTCGAGAGGCTTTGGAGGTAACCCTGGTAATGACACGATAACGCGCACCTATTAGGAACGAGGAAGAGGACAGAGTTCAGAGATTGCATGCGGCAAGGTGGAGAGGAACAGAAGGAAAAGATATGGCCAGCAGCGAGCCGAGAGGAAATCACAAGCGCTTCAACCCGAAAGCCTGATGCTAGTAGGTTACAACGCGCAGGCTTCCAGGTTGGAGCGACGGAAAAGGGCTTCCCCCGCGACCGCCCAGAAAGACTAGACCGCCGCGGAGGGTTGCGCTGAAACGCAGCGGGGAGGGCTAATGGCCGCTCCAATGACATCGAATCCACCCAACCCAACTGCGACGGCGTTTGACACGCACGCCAGGGGTTGCTTTCTTCTCACTTAACTTGTCCCAATTGATGTGTGGTAAGAACACACCACTAGTAAGCTTCACTTTTGGTTTATTGAGGTATACAGGTAGCAGCCCCCAACACAGCTTTCTCCCATCAGCTCTCTTTTTCCAAATGCTGTGCCTGGAATCTAGAGCTATATTCCTACAATCACATTCTCGAACAGTGTTTCGCGTTCTAGGACGCATCAGAACACAAATCTTGCCCTCTAATACATCTACATTGAACTTTTCAGTTGCAGGGCCAGTTTCAAGGCCATACATGAGTGCCAGGATAATCTTCAAAATATAAAACTAAATGAGAGGGACTGAGGTGAACCTGCAATATGTATGTGTGATGTGTTCCATTTGTGCACCAAATTGCTCCTCCTTCTTGTGAAGTCTGCTTTAAAGAGCATCACAATATGGTTCACTAGTTAAGTTCTTTAGATCCCGAGTAGCTCCTGCACCACCTCCAATTTCAATTCTCATAATTTCCAACAATAAGCTTCTTTTTTGTCTCGGTACACGTAAATCATATTATATTAGTTTGAGATGGATGGATTTTCAATTGATTGGCAATCGTGTAGGATTGGAAACCTTAATGTGAGAAGTTCTCCATGTCTGGGGCATACGTTTAGTTCTTAATGTGTTGTTAAAAAGAGTAAAAAGACAAGTTTCCCACATTTTCAAGGCTTCCTTGCAAGCCATCTGGTGCCTGTGAATTACATGTTTTTTAATAGATACCAATATTTCAAAGTATGACATTTTAATCTTTGACACACGTTCTACATGCTGCGAAGCTGTATTTCCATTAGAAAGATTGGATACTATGTCACCCAGGTGTCTTCTGTTATAGGATTAGTTTGGATGTCAACTTGATCATTACCCTTATTCTTTACATATGTCCAGATGTTCAAAGCATTGTTTTTATTTTTTTAAACGTGCAATTTTTATTGAAATTCCGATGAGCACAATACAAAAATAGCACTTAATGAATATCAAGTACCAAGAAAAAAACATGACATCGAAAAGAAGATAACGGGATGTAAAACATTGCGGTCGGGGGTTGGCCCTATCTTAATCTTCTTGAGCGGGGGGGTTCGGCTGGTGATTTCGGCCTTAATTTGGTCATGGCTTAATAAGATACTTCAAAAGTAAAGGCTGGAAAAACATCTGTTCTTTGTCTGCCACATGTTCCAGGAAAGGCCCCCATATACATGGGAATGTAGACCTTCGCCCCACCGCTAGGACTGAGAGTTACTCCATCCCCAGCAACTCTACCAAAACTTCACACACCAGTAAGGAATGTATGGTCCCTCTTCCAAAAGCGTGCTCGAGTGATTCGGGCTGCCATAAGCAGCTGGGTGCTCAGTTCGGCCCTGGCTCCCGACATGGGAAACAAGCCATCATCCAGGGGCGTTCCCCAATAGTAAGACAAGCGGATCCATGGGGAGCAGGATGCCCATAATCTTTGATTTTGGACTGAACCTCTGACAAGAAACTCTGAATTACGGGACAATGCCACCACGTGTGGGCTAGGTCACCCAGCTGCCCGCATCCATTGTTTTTTGATTGCTGGCAGCAGGGGGTCTCTCCCCGCATTACAAATCGAAAAAAGTGCAAAAATGTGATTAAAGCAGATTCATATGTAATCTATCCTGGAGTGCGAAGCTCCCCTTTACCAAGGTGGTCTGCTGGGAATATCTCCCTTTACATTACCATTTAGTTTATTTAATCCCCATTCCCTACAAGCCTCAGGCCAAAGCTTGCCTCAGGCCAAAGCTTGCCTCAGGCACTTTTTCAAATATTGTGACACCAATCCTCGTGAGTTGTATCACTGTTAAGAGTGGTATTGCAAGCCAAAGGTGCAGGCAACCAAGACCAATCCTCATCCAACTGCCCCTGTGGCAGGGCTTGTTCTTTAAGGCAAAACTTCCTATATGTATTATTAATGCTGCACGAAATGGTCAGACCAAAGCCAACTTTATCTAAACTATTATAATTTTTCCCATAAGAAATATGTCGGGTGCTCTGAGGAATGAAATTCAAAGAACTTGTTTGCAAATCGTAGCCCATTGTCCTTAGTGATTCTGCTTCTTTCATTAGCATTGTGTAAACTGCTTTTGAGGGAATCTTGATTGGAACAATATCGGTTCTTCTAGCGTAAAAAGAAAATCAACAGGCTCAATGTCCTTAGAAGATATTTGCTGCAAACGTGGAATTTTGCTAATTAAGGATAAAGTGTTTGAATGATTTAAAAAGTGACTGATTTCCAAAATGTAATAAAAACCTTTTGTATCCAGGATGCGAAAGGGTGGGGTAGGTGGAGGACCAGAGTTGTGTCCCTGATGTGTGGGCGTTCACACGATCCTTCAAGTATTTTCGGCAGGCATCGGACTGGCATTTGAAAGACAGTGTGAGGATCTTATGGGTGATCCTGTGTACCACTGGTAGCCAGTGTAATGTCCTCCTAGTATTAGATACATGGGCACTTTTGGACGTGCCTTAGATGGCCTGAATTGCGCCATTCTGTGCAACCCGTAGCGATTGCGTGTTTGAGAGTGCAGTTCCAGACAGCAGGCTGTTAAAATAGTCAAGTTTGGATTTTATTAATGTGGAAGCTAGTAGCACCCAGTTCTTGACTGAGAGAAATGGGCGGATGTAGTTTAGTAACTTGGAGATGAGGCCACAAGAGGATCGGATATAAGAGACGTGTGGTCTCATCGTCAGTTCAGAATCAAGAATGACCCCTAGTGTCTTGACTTTTTTGGACATGTTGATGATGTTCCCTGAAATACAAAAGTTGGCATAGGCCGGATCCATTTTATTAAGGCAGGATCTAGATGCTACGATCAGGGGCTCAGTTTTGTTGCAGTTCAGAACAAGTGAATTGCCTGCCATCCAAGCCTGGACTGCATCATAGATTTTGTTTATGGCAGCTAGATCTTATTCTTACTCCCTGCTCCGCTCAAGGACGACCTGGGTGCCGTCTGCATAATCTTTGTACTGCACACCCAGGGCGTCCAATAGGTCGAGCAGGGACCTGATGTAGACATTAAACCGGGTGGGTGATAGACATGAGCCCTGGGGGACGCTGCATGTTTGAAGAACAAGGGAGGAGCTTGCTTTGCAGACTGCTACCCGAGCAGTCTGAGGGCCAAGGAATGAGGAGAACCAATGAGATGCCTGATCGGAGCAGTGCGCTAGCTCCCAAAGCCTTGTCACCAGAAGAGAGTGGTCCACTAGGTCGAAGACCGCAGAGAGATCTAAGGGCGTCAGCAGAACGGGATGACCCCTGCCCGCTATGCCAGCCAAGGTGCATTTAAGATCAAGCATAGCGGTTTCCGTCCGGTACTGAGCTCTGAAGCCTGATTGACGTGACTCAAGATGTGGTGATCTTCAATGTGTTTCTGCAGCTGCAAATATGCCAATTTGTCCATGAGCTTAAGGATGAATGGCACATTTGTTATTGGTCGATCGTTACCAGTAAGACAAGGATCTGCATTGGTCATTTTGAGTAAAGGTGTAATCCATGTCTCCTTAAGGGAGGATGGGACTGAACCTTCGTCGAAGGAGAGATTGATATGTTTTGTCATCCAGGGAGCCAGCAGCTCAAGAGAGCCCTTAAAGACATCTGCCGGGCAGCAATTGCCGAGGCATGAGGTAGGTTTAGATCGTGAATGAATTTAGAAACGTGTTCCTCTGTACAATGGGAGAATTTAAAAATGGGGATGTTGTTAAGTAGGGGAGTGGAGTTCTGAACGACATTTGCATAGCTAAAACACCATTGCGATAATGTCTGTATATTGCTAATAGTCTGTTTATAAACTGCAATCTTAGCAATGAACCCATCATGGATTTCCTGGCAGCATGTGGAGTCCTTGGTCAGGTCATAGTTAGTGGAGGGGGTGACCTGAAAATCGGTCAAGATTTTAGAAAAAATCACTAGTACTGGATTGAGCATTGTTAATCCTATTGTTAAAATAGGTGGATTTGGACGTAATAATGCCAGTTTTAAATTCCTTCACTGCCTGGTTATATTGGGCTAGTGTGTGTGGGCTAGGGTTCCCCACTTCTCTGGGGGGCCTGTAAAGTGTCAAGATACTTAGGTAGAAGTTGGCCAAGGTCTTGATCTTGACCCCTACTGATTCAGTCATCTGGGCTAGTATGAGTAATGATATGGCAGTCGAGGCGATTTTTGCACATCAGAGCTAACCCACCCCCCCTTATTGAGTCGATCAGATCAAAAGATCACATAATTAGAGGGAATGGATAAGGTTGCATTACTGGGTATGGAGGGGTTAAGCCAGGTTTCAGCTAAGGCGAACAAGTCGGGGCCAAATTCTGAAAGGTAGTCTGGAACCTCTGCTCCATGCTTAATCAGTGATCTTGTGTTGAGAAGGGAGAGGGTGAGAGTGGAATTGGGTGCATCAGTGTTACTGGATAAGGTGCGCTGTAAAATAGCCCTGTTGTCTGCCTCAACTTCTGTTGTACAAATAAGTTCTTCAGTACGGCCGGCAGGGCCATGGGCCACATTCTTCCAACGATAGGAAGCAAGATAAGGCAACATACACAGTACCTGTGTTGTAGAGGCTGACCGTATCTCGCTGTGTGCAGTCCTTGCCCAAACCGGCGCTAACCGGCCTTGTGGAACGTGACGATGCTGACGCGCTGCGGCAGTGTTAAAAACCCTTGGGCTGCTGGGAACTGTAGTTCCCTGTGGCCGAGGGTGCAGGCTTGCAAAGAAAGGTAGGTCAAAGACGAGCATTAAATTCGTTTTTGGCCACGCTGGGTGTGCTACTAAATCGTGGAGTGCACTTGATTGAATTAGGAAAATGTCAATTTCTGTCACAAATGCACTAAGCCAAGTGGCTACCCCCAAGATATATCAACATGCAAAAGTATCCCTACAGTCAAGCATAAACACAACAGACACTCACTTGAGAGTCTAGAGTAGCAGTCTCCTTATATGCCGGCACAACCAGCCTTACGGAACACACTTGAGCTGAGGCGCAACCGAGACGCCACTGACGGGGTTAAAAACCCTTGGGCTGCTCGGAACTGTAGTCACAGGCCTATGTCCATAGACGCAAGAGCAATTAAACTGATCATTAGACTTTTATAATAATGAATTAGAATGTTTGTCAATAATACATTCATTATTGGAATTATCAGATGACAGAATTAATGTTTGTGTTGTTTGATCACAGCAAAGGATCCTGTTTTCCTTGTTTGTTTTCCCATTATTTCTACCTCTTTCTATTTTGTTAGTGTGTTGCTCATCTTGCGGGGAAGTTTGAATTTGTTTATTTTGTTAAGGTAATAAATGTGTATTGTCAGTATATCCTAATTCTTCATTAGCCGCCACTCAGTGAGATGTAAGGAACAAAGACATTTTTTGGATTTTCTTTAGTTACTGCCTTTTCTCTTTAGATTTTTAGTTTTCTTTGCATGTGCCCCCTGATCTTGCAGTATGCTCTGCTGCGCTTCACACTTTTTCTTTTTGGTGTTTGTTGCAGTACCCCGAGGTGGATGGGTTTATATTACCTAAGATCTTCATTGACTCATCTCTGCAAAGGCAGTCAAAGGGACCAACCTGAGCTCCAATTCCCGTTAGGGTCCGTATTACTAGACCATCTTTTTTTGGTTACATTGAACTATATTTGTGCCTTTGTGAGACAGTGCATATTTGGGGAGAGAATTTAAAGTTTCCAATATTAATTTGATCTCACTCAAAACTGTAGTATGCAATCTCACTTCATCCAGGATATTATAGAGGCTGACAAAAGCTCTCAAAACCCAGTTCAAAGCAGAAATCGTTGGTGCTGATAATTTAATCAGTTTGTCTGCATCTCTTAAGGTATGGTGTAATATAGGAGAATCGGGGTTAAGCGAAGAGGAAGAAGAGCTTGAACTACTAATAGAAAGAGGTACGATCAGCATTGAAAGGTTTACCGTAGCGGGATGCCTCCCGAATACTTATTTCTTTTTTAACCAAAGTCGTATTGATGCCCCTATTATCTGTTCCCAGGTGGTCTAAGTAAAATGTTTGACAACCCCCAGCTTCACCCATCTAATGCATACTTGAGTAATTTATACTGTTGTTTACTGAGGTTTAATGGGGTGCCTATTAAATACAGGTGTCATTTCAGTGGTAGACCCTGTTAGGGGGGAAATAATCTGTTATTTCCTGCCCTGCAATCGGTGTAATAGGATTCTCTTCCTTATTTTTAGTGTTCCCCTTAGCTTTCTTTTGCCCTTGGTTGGTCTTGGGGAGGGAGTGCCTGACTGTGGGCATACAATTACGGCAATTGTCACGTCTGCCTTGCTGCTTCGGTAATAAGCTGTAAGTCATTGGGCTCCGGCATACCTAAATTGGAGGTAAACTGCGTGCCAACCTCAGCACAAAGTGCAAGCTGAGTTACTTTGCAGGTTGTATGGGGCTTTACCTGCCATAAAACATCAGATGGCTTTCACGGCTGCCACAAGCTGTTGTCAACTGCAGACCTCTACAGCACTCTGCTGCGCTCTGCTGGCACAGGAGTTTTTAATCGCTCCGATGTTGGGTCCATCAACCGGCATAACGCTCAAAACAATCCTCCTGAAACACAGGTCAGAAACCGCAATTCCTGCTGTCAACTGCAGACCTCTACAGCACTCGGCTGCGCTCTGCTGGCACAGGAGTTTTTAATCGCTCCGATGTTGGGTCCATCAACCGGCATAACGCTCAAAACAATCCTCCTGAAACACAGGTCAGAAACCGCAATTCCTGCTGTCAACTGCAGACCTCTACAGATGTGGGCTCTTATGGTTTCCAGTTATTAGCTCTATGTTTGTGAGCTCACTGTCTCCAGTGTTTTTTAAGCATCACTGTTATACTTATTTATACTTATACTTATTTCAGGGGATTCTTGCTCTGCATGGATGGTATCGGAACCACCGCGTGGTTTTGTTTCTGTGTATACACATGGCCCATCTCTCCCTGCCGGCAACGGATCTATCCTTGCCCGGTGCACCGGACTTCTTTTACCTGTCTTTTTAGCCGCACGTTCTCCTTGCACGTGTGTCGTCTCCGATGTTCCCCAACCCCACACCTTATGTGTCCTTTAGGGGGTTTCTGTGAATTTTTGTGATGGTGCCCCACCCTTATCGATTTCCCAAGGTACCAGGGTAAGACCCCTCAAGACATCTATGGGGCGCTGCAATTCTCATGTTCGGGTAGTTTTGTCACAATGTTTTTGGGAGGGGGGGATCTGTGCCCCTCCACTGGTCTCTCTAGTGCACCCACAGCAGAGGACTTCTTTTTAGAGTATCCTGGACCAAGTGGAGAGGCTTGCCCTCGGTATTCTCATGATTCTTCTCACTGTCGGTACTCTCCAGAGTCCTGCAAACTCTAATAAATCTTCCAGAGATCACTGTGTTGTGAATCCTTCCCAGTCTGGTACATGTATATGGGATGGGCCTTGTCTGCATCTCCCCCCTGTACTGCGTACTTCGCTCAGTGGTTTTTGAATCTTTGGGGGTGTGCTTGCTATGAGGCCTCTTCTTACCCCTGCGCTCCCTTCCCTGCGATGCTTCCTTTTCAATGCTCCACCTCTGCGTCTTCTCTCCTGAGCGCTGTGCCTGCTGGGGTCTCTGTAACCCCTGTGCTCTGTACTCTCGCCTGCCACCACTCCTAGGCCTCTCTGCTCCACTTCTTCATCTCCCCTTCTGAACGCTTCGAGACTGCGGGTGTACTTCTTCCTTGCCTGGTCCCAACTCGCTGGGTTCTTGCTCAGCTTACGCTGGGCCCTCTGCGCCAAGGTCCTGTCATAGAGGCCTTGATGCACTTAAGGCTTCTATTGTATCGAGAGGTGCAGCCTTCATTTTTTAGCCTTTCCTGTGTGAACCATTTGGGGGGAACTTTCCGTCACGACTTTAGTCTTCTTTGTGGAAAAAAACCTTTAATAATTCGGTTGTGGATGGTGGGTGGCAGAGGTGTACCTAATTTGCTGCCATCTTGGTCCGCACCGGCTGGCAGTCTCCCATGTGAAGTCATTTGAACTATTTTAGTAATATGTGTTATGCAAATATGTCTGATATTCATATGCTGTATGAATCTTGTGGGTACTAACCTCATCATCTCAAATGCAAATGTGTTCAGTACATTTATATGCTATAGTATGTTTTGAAGATAATCGCCTTGCAGGAGGATTTTCTGTCTTCAGTATTCACCATATTCTGAACATATATTATTGTCATGGCAAAGCGCCAAAAACAAATTATAATTCATTTTGCATGGTCTTCTATTATTCATGAAATTAATATATGTATTTTAAAGGAACTAGAAACAATCATTGTCTTGGTTAGGCCATTCCTTGTGATCATAAGTAACAACATCCATAGGCTTTCTTGCCCTCTTAGAAAGACTGGAGTGGTGTTCACAATGTTCAATGCCTATATATTCTAGGTTCCCCAAAGGAGAATTGTTATGTATAATGTCCCATTTGCATGCCAGTGGCTATATAGAATTTTTATTTGTAATCACCCTTATATGTTCGAACAGCTGGTACTTTTTTCTGCATTACTCCTACAAATGTTGACACAGATTGTTGTATAGCAGTTAATACATCTTGACATTATGTGTTTACAACTGGTATTCATTTGGAATTATTTAGTCTTGCCCATGTCATTTTGCAGGTGCCACATAGGGAAAAGGTCTATGGTAGGGCCGGGAGCCATGTAGGGTTTACGGTAGGGATTGGTTTTAGGGTTGGATAGTAGGCCATTCCCGGATGAGATGTAACAGTTTCCTAAATCTGGATACAATTGTAGAAAGTGCCACTTTTCATAGGAATCTTGTAGAAGGTGTGGCTGTGTATATTGTAGGGTGTGATACACTGTCTATACTTCATTCACTTTCTTTAATGTTGATCCCACAGAAAGATGCTTTTTTGCACGGCTGACACTCGGTCCCCATGGCTGACACTCGGTCCCCATGGCTGACACTTGGTCCCCATGGCTGGCACTCGGTCCCCATGGCTGACAGCTGACCTCTTTGACCTCTGTGCTTCATTCTGACTCCTATTTTTGCTGATTCCTCTTGGGAAATAATATCACTATGTCATCACTATAGTTTTGCTTGTGTCGCATGTACTCCTCCCACGGAGTGCTTTCTTTCGTTTTTCTTGGATGTGTACTCTAGGCAAACAGATATACTGAATTTACTGCTGCAGGCTTTCTGAACAATTTCGTTTATTTGTCATTTGTCAAAACCTATACCGATTGCAAAATCCCAAAAATGATATTAAATAGACAGTGTGTATTCAAAGGTTTGTGGTTGAACCATGTTACAAAATCCAATAATAATGATTTATTCTGATCACAATTTTCAATGATATCATCATCAATGTAATGATCTGAAAGTTGAACAGGTTTCAGAAATGGGTTATCAGATTTGATTGCATTTTGTGCAGTTTCAAATGCTGCTTAGCCATTAGCTCATGCTGGAACGTAACTATTGCCCTGGGGAGTCCCCATAACATTCTAATACAGTTGAGTATTGAAAATAGATACATATTTGTTAAGGTGAAATGCAGGATTACTATTATCATGTTCTTTGAAACGTAATCGGCTGATCTTTGGACCTAGCATGCTGCCCTTTTTGCCTATTTGCGTTGACAGTCGCATTGAATGAACCTCCTGCAGAGGTTATGGGGGCTCTAGGGCTAATGATGCCCACATGCTTTGTGATGGGCTACCTAGAGAGAGTTCCCCACCCTTCCATGCCTCTTGAACATCCGGGCATGGATTGCACCATTTGTAACACATACCCAGGAAGGTAAGGGAAAGGCAAGAGATTAGTTTCCATAACTTTGCAGCCTGCCCCATCAGAGACAGGCCCGTACTGCGACCCATTCATTTTCCCTGAATTCAAGCCAGACTCCTCACTCTCTTTTAACTGGCAGGAGTAGAGAATAGTAAATCAAGGGTAGTTTTAGGATGCAGAGGATCACTGGTTTTTTTCATCAATTGACGTTCTCCCAGGTCCTGCTGACATCACTCTCCCACCTATAGAACCAAATTAAACTCACAACTCCATGGGGAATGCATCGAACAGAAACTTCGTTGCTTCATGGAGCAATGCAATGTCACTCATGCCTGACTTCAAAACGGTGGATCTCGTCTTTAAACCCTTGGTCAGTGCAACAAGGGGAATTCAGGTAACCAAGAGGAACGAACTGGAGGATGAGAGATGGCACATGGGTCCCTTGATGGGAGAAAAGGCAGCACCTGAAGTATGAGGTTACAATAGCACATTTTGACAATGACACTGGCGATGGGAAAGAAATACTTGCTTGGTACATTCTAGGTAAGGCTTGGAGAAATAAAGTGTTTCTGTTAACAGAGCGTCTAACATCAAGACCAGATGCCAGGGGGGTGTGAATATATGTTACAAGAAAACCAAACCTCTGAGAAGTCGTCGCTAGGAACAAGTGAAGAAGGGAGCTGGGTAGTATAGCTCCCTGGTAGCCAAGTAGCAAGCTGGTCCTTGCACCCGTTTAGTTATCCACCCTGACGGTTTTAAAACAGTTGCCCCTCTTGAGTCCTAGTTGAATCCCTAGTCCTTATAGGCATTACTCCACCGCTGCACTTGTTGTATTTGAACATAAGGTGTTGAATTAAAATGCTGCCCCCCGCTGCTTACCAAGTGAATTATGTTCTTTGTTATTATTTCACTTAAATGACATGTTATGTTTCAACGAGCTTTATTGCTATTTTTCCACATAAGACCACATACACATTCTTTATGGCCGAAATGTGGTTGAAAAGACTGGAGTTGCTTGTGTTTCCGTGGAGAGGGGACCTGACCTAGCAGTTTCGGGCTGGGCGGCTACGATTGGTGGCAATACCTGACTGATTTGCATATGGATGGACCCCTTTACCAATGGTGCAGACGGGCTAAAAACGGTTGTGTGGAATGTTGCCCAGAGCCGTGCCATTGGTTCAGATTCATTCAAAACCTTCCACCCATCACTTTTTTGGTTAAAGACTGTTGTTAAAACCTGTGACAGATGGAGTAAATGTATTTTGACTGCTAAAAGAATTTTAACCTTCACCATAATAATTAGTTTTTATCTGTATATTTTGCACCTCCTTGCACTTTTTTCAAGAGATTATTCAATTGATTAGGACTGCAACACTGCTGTATAATTCTTTAATCTTTGACCCTTAGGCCATTCAAGACATGAACAACCTGAAGCGGTTCATTCGTCAGGCGGAAACAAGCCATTATTCGCTCTTCAAGTGTTACATGTTTCTGAAGAACTGTGGCAACGGTGATGTACTCTTGAAGATCGTAAAAGTTGAGCATGAGGGCATGCCAGAGGCTAACAACGTAGTGGAAGTTCTCGAGGAGTTCATGTATGAAGTAGCAGCTTTGCCTCTGGTTTCCTAGCCATTGATTCTAGGACAACTTATTTGAGGATATTTTTTCCTTTTGGAATTCACTACTGTAAAGAAGTAAGCCGTAAATGAAGGTAGTAGGCGTTACAATGTGATTGCACAAATAATCTATAATTGTTCCTGGAGGATATTTACCTTTGTTCTCAATTGAAGTGACTTTGAAAAGATACAAATGCTGCACAAGTTTATTGAAAAGAAATGGCTCCATTAATAGTCATCTATACATTCGGACTTCACCAGATGCATCCAGACAAGCCGAACATGTGATTGCTGTGGTTTGTGTTGATAAACCCTTTTTAAGGTGAAGGGATATAGCCCTGACTCGACATACTGAGAGACACTTAGTTGGGTGCATGACCTTGAACACATGTTTGGAATTGGTTTTATACATTCTTCTGAGTGAAATCATTAGGAAATAATCTTCCGTGTGATTTTCAAAGAAGCCTATTGAAGTAGAATAGCATATGCTTCTTTTGTTTTTCCCCATTATCTTACAGCGTACTGGTTCAACCGGCCCAAAGTGGGGCCTGAAATGTGGAGGCTTCCTATAAGACCTCCTCAATTTGCGCATGGAAGCCTGGCAGTTTGCAAAGAAAACCAAGATTTCAACTTTAGAGTTGGGTGTGCAATAACTCTTGCTCGTTAACTTGACTGATGATGTACAAGGTTTTCAAATGGTCATTCTTAATGGGCTTAATTTGCAATTCAATTAATTGCCCGATGTATTAATGTATTTGGCAATCCCCAAGCTGGAGCTGTGGAGGGGTTAAATCCTGTACATTTTAGCTTTTGTAGCTCTTGGCCCTTAACATTTCTTGCAGAAAATTATGAAGTGAAAAAGAAGACATGGAATTTACCCCCATGGCTTTGGTGTCCCTACTACTAGCTAGGCAGAATCATAACACATATAGCAACACCTCATGTAAGATGCTTTCCTGGTTGTCGTGTGTGGCACCGTCTTCATACACAACTAGATTTAGGTTTAATACATGATATAACTTCAATAGGGTTGAGCTTGAAGATGCAGAGCCTAATAGCCTCCCTTGGAAACCGAGCTTGATGTACAGTGATCTAACCAATTTGTTCCCTGTCTGTGGATCAGCAGTAGTGCATGAGGGAAAACGATTGACTAGGATTTGAGTTACATCTGTACATTTACTGTTTCCCTCTTCACAAACAAATCACAGACCTTTGATACTATAACTAGTGTGATATTCATGTTTTCAGCCTAACAAATGAAGCAACGCAGCAGTTGACTGATGCTGGGAGACCCTGTTTAAAGGCCATTGTAAGAGTTGAAGCAGGACTGGCATACATACTAATTAAATTCATTGTTGACACTGGAGGCTTGGCAACACCTGTAATTGGAGCACCAGCAGTAATGCTACTTACGGCCAGCAGTAATCCTACTTACGTTGTGTTTCATAAGGGGTTTCACACTCTGTACAATGATACCCAATAGATATGGGCCTTTCCTATTTTCTCTCACAAGCATGAAAGATTTAGCTACCTGTAGAGAATTCGAACCTCTCTATTGAGTAACACCGACTATTGAGTAACACCGAAATGTACTATCTTAATGAGTTTCCCTTTCAGCCGCCTGAGATTTCAAGGCCTGAATTGCTTGGGGCTGCACCTTTTACTCCAGGCTATGGGACCACATCAACGGGATGGCCAGCATCATCATGCCCTTTATGTCAATTACATTGTTCGCAACATTGAACTTTGTCATCAGGAACTCATTTAAAAAGCACACAAGAGGTTGGTTGGTGCCTCTTGTTCTCAAATAGAAATTTTAAACAAGGGAAAGTACCCATTGAAATAGTATATCAAAGACTTGGTTATGCCTTCTCCAGAAAGAAAACTCTCATGTTTGCATGCTATTAAACTGACTTTTTTCATTTATTCATGACTATTTAATAAGCTGCTTTACATTGGCGACTGTCATATTCTATTAAATGCTGACTCTCCTGAACTTCACTTGTTTTTGGGTTTGTGAATTTTTTTATCTTTAGAATCTGAGAGCACTGTGTAGGTTTCACCATTTGCTAGAGTTCTAAGGAAACGGTTCAAACTAATTGATTTCTCATGCAGCAGTTTCCTTTCTCTTGAAATTAAGTCTTTATGACCCGATTGCCTTCCTTTACAGATGTATAAACATATTTATTCAATTCAATTTAATTTATAGCCCAGAAGCCATGATTTCAACAACTTGCCACCTTCTTTTCTTTGGTCAAAGATGTCAAGTTAGCTGTGATACCTGGACCATTTAGTGGTACAAATTAGACAGTGTAGGTTATACATCTTTAAAAAAAAGATTATTTTCAAATTCTGATTTTCTCGAATACGTTTTTTTACTGCTGGATATGGGATTTCTATGTGAATTCTAAATTGCAGAAAGGCGTGCTTGAAAAAGTATGATTCACCCTTTTACTTATACCCTTGGAAGTGATAATGCTCAAGGGCGTGAATACAGAGTAGACAAGTGTCAGTAATCAATTCACTGAAAATACTGATCCCTCTCCATGGTGTGTTAACTTCTCTGTAACCACTTATGTTTTGCCTGCGAGCATTGTGGCTATAACGCCTATCTTAAACAAGCTTTCCTTTGACCTTTCTTCTCTTGCTATGTTTTCGTCACATGAAGCCTTCCTTTCCCGACCAATGGCATTGAAATTTAGGTAATTTCATAGCGCCATACACATTTAGAAAGCTTGTTCTCCAGACCGTTTTCAATACGGAGCCATTCTCATTAGGGGAACTGGTCCGGCTACATTATGGTCTCCAGTGGGCTGTACATTATGGAGACTATTTGATGTGGGCATCATCTTTGATGCTCATTTAATTCCATCTCTCTGAAGTTATTATGCTTCAAGGAGGAGTTAAATCGTCCGTCTTGTATGATCAGCTTGTTACATTAGGCAGCTTTTGTTCATCCTAACCCTCCCTTTTTTCAAAATCTATATTTAAGCAGTAAACCTTGACGTAGAGGGGGCATTAGCGATCAGGTAATGGCCGGGTGTCTGCGTTTCAGGCCAGAGCGAAACGAGACACTATTAGCATCCTGGCATGCTTTCCAGGTGCTAATGTTACATAAAATCAAAGTGATTCAGAGATTTCCAAACAACACTCCTCACCAAGAATATTCTTCAAACATCTTGGAATACTAGGCCATCCAACTCGAAAGACACCCCTCCAAAAGTTGCTTTTTTCCACAACTCAGAAAAACAGCGCATTCGCCAATAAATTCAGTAGCAGCTTGCCTCCCACATTCTTGTGCCACAAAAGCAAGAGAATGGCGTTGTGGGGTAAAGCAATTTGGGTGAATGGACATCTCATGAAAAGAACAGTACAATGTATACTACAGAAAAGGATATGCATCCTGCCAAGAACACCCCACATGCTAATCTAGTAGAATATCACAGCATATAAAAATGGTGCAGGCTAGTCTAGCAATTGCCAAATCAAGCATTCTGAGCCCTCACCTAGCCCTCTACCCACAAATCTTTATAAGAAAATCTTTGGCTGCCTTTTTCTGCCAAAACGTGTATTTTCCCCCATACGAAAATCTCAGGACTGGTTGGATAGAGCAATGTCACATCGTCTTGACTGTGTGATACTCATTCCTAACATCCAAAAGCTACCTATTAACTGAGACTCCCAGGAAAGATTAGGGAACACCAGAACTCGAGCCCCCTGGAAGGTCGCATCTTTTCCACCACTGAAAGAACCACGCCCGTCTCCCTGGTGTGTCTCACATTTGCCAAGACTGTGTCTCTCCCTTTGACCCCATCAGGGCCGCTAGTGCAAAGACCCATTGCCTAAAGGACCTACTCAGATCCAGCAGCATGAGCGGGTAGGACAGCCATCATCAGGAAAGATTTTCATTCTGACTCAGAGGCAAACCCAGAACCCCACTGCTACTTCACTAAAGTGATTTTCCCGAATGCTGAATAGCTGATTCCAGCTGCACAATTGAAAAGAAGGCCCAGCTCTGGAATTCCATCTCGTGCTCCAAGTTCTCTCCATGAGATTTAAGAGTGCTCTCCAACTTTTAGACATCTCATTTTAGCATAGCAATCCCCTTCTCATTACTTTACAGTCCTGCCTCCATTTCCTCAGACCCACGGAATGCGCCCATGTAAGGCCTCAGCTAGTCTTTGCTTTTCTTGCACCCCGCTCCACTCTTGCAGCTAAAATATTCCAGTGCGTCTCACACAGCCTTAAGGGTAGAACTGGCACCGGAGTTCACAGAGGGCACAGCCATCATGGTGCGTGGCTGGCTCCACCCTCAACCCTTCCTTTTAGCATCTACTCTCACCCAGTTTATTATTCCCTCAATGCCTACTGAGACATGTGTTTCTGCTGCCCATTTCAAGTCAGTTGTTGCATGAGTGAGAAATTAGTAAAGCTTAATGGCTCCCAAAATATGACCTTTCCCTATGCTACTGCTGGTCCTACTAAATTGATGGCTCTCTTTTAAACCCAGGATCGCAGCATTGGTTCTACTGTTCTTTTAGATTGTAACTTGAGTTACTTTTCCAGATTTTACTACCACGAATGATTTTACTAGAAACTTCAAATCGGCAAGATTGCCAGACACTGCAACCCTTTTGTTATCCCGTAGTTCCTATATCTCTGCCTCTAATAGGTTTTTGCTTTGAAGGTTGCATGCGCTTCTTTCTCCATTTTACCTGTTGTGCCCCAGTCTCTGGTTACTTTTGCTTCAGGGTTTACCTTTGTATTTCGTTTAGAAATCTGCCCGGCACGCCACTTGAGAACCCTCCTTTCAGTAGTGTTAGGAAAGGTGGTAGAGCACTTTGTGACCAAAGTCAGTATTCTTGAAACGCTCTTCTTCTAGACCGTGGCTATGTTTAATTACATATTAATTTCAGGATTTACCAGAAAGACTTCTTTATTATTGCAGCGTGCGATCAGTACCATTTGGTGTTTCTATGAACAGTCTATACAAAGAGTACTCTCGCCCTTTCAAGCTCCCTTTTGTGGCAGCCTTTTGCATCATATCCGGCTTTTTACAGTCCTTTCCTGGCTGTGTGGCGCTCTGTAAATGTGGCATTCAGTCTCGTCACTCCGGGAAAGCGGGTAGAAATATTTGAGCCCATTCTTATTTTAAGCCTCTTCATTTTGTTATTCCTACCTGACATAAAAGAAATATTTGCTGTTTTTATTTCAATTGATAGGCTTGAATTTATATATTTTTATTTTTTCCAACTGTCACCTTTTGCGGCCAACGTGAATCCTCAAGGCAGCATACGCCTGATAAGGTCTTAAGGCTAATAGTTTTGTATGTGCTTTTTAGTATGCATTTTAATCAGGATTCCTTGTGAACATTATCTTGTTGTTCGGGCTTTAGACACGCCTCTTCTTGTTTATTAATGAATGTTTGTACACCCCTGTCGGGTTTGCTACATTTGAAAGACTACGCGCCAGTTTTACCCCGGAGAAGGTTAGCACACATGTGTGTTCTCTGGTGTCATCTAATCTCCCCCACTCAACAAAAGCTTTCCTCACATTAAGGGCAGTGTATGCAGGACTCCAGATAAGAATTTCAGGTAAGAGTACTTTATTCCCTATGTTGGGATGTTGAGAGGGAAAGGATTATTTTGTGAGCATACTCGCAGTGCCCATTTGTGACTGCCATATTTTAATCATGTAAACATATATTTTATATTTGGGAAACAAGAACAATGCCCGTTTTTGAAAAATGCTTTGTAGAACATGGTTCCCATAAATAAAAAATGAACATTTTTATTTTGTAGGCCGTCTTGACATCTGTCAGACCTATAGCAGATGTCCTCATTTTGGAAGGGACGGATTATGCCATTGGTCAGAACTCTTCAACTGGGCAGTGTAGGTGTCATAACAGGTCTGAAATATGCACACCTGTTACTTATTTTCCTATGCTGGCAGTATCGGGCCAATTTTAGGTGTCAAAATAGGTAGCAATGCTCCTTATATGATGGAACCCTGCATATGCGTTCTCCTGTGGTAGCAAAGGATTCCCTGGTGACTGCAGTATGTCTTACTTGCAATACATAATCTGGTGAGGTTTTCTGTTTTATTGTGTTCTCTCATGTATAAAAAGATATTCTTTCAGATTAAAGTATTTTCCATTTTTGTTGCACATGTGCAGTATTTAACTCTTGTGTTATCTGTTGTTCAGTGCAAATTCCAATCTAAAGTAGGCTTTTCCCAGTCATTGCGTTGATATGATATCCCACCCCCATCTGTTCCGTGGTGGTACCTAGTTTACTCTATGAATAAAGGTGTTCTATCATTTAGTTCATTGACATTTCTTGCCTGTATGTGTATTCTGAAGCTAAGACTTCCTTATTGGCCGAGACCTTTCCCACATTCACTGCACTAATCAAGCTTCTCATCTCTTCTTTATGTGTTCTCTCACAGACAGAAGGTTGTTCTTTCAGAAGGAATCAGTACAAATATTCTGGGGAAAAAAAACCAAATGCGAGCGAAAATCGGCTGTACGGAAAATGCGTACAGACAAACATTTCTAAAGAAATCTCCCATTCGGTGGCATTATAGTGAAAAGGGGAGCAGGGGTTCCAGGGGTTTCCCCTGCACCCTTGTTCACTATTATGCCATTAGGGGGTTGCAGGGGTGTCCCCCGCTCCCAATTAAACAAAGAAAGAAAGAGGACCCTGCGGTGCCGGTTCCCATCCATGTAAGTGGAGGGAACTGGCATCGCAGAGAGCTGCAGGAGACAGCGGCATACAAGAAGGTGTGCCGCCAACATGTAAATAAGGACATAGGGGGGCGGTGTGTGTTATCAGAAATGTTTGTGCAATGAAAACCGAAATGATATATTCATGAACAACCCTTTCAGAATACAGGTTGTTTAAGATTTTGTGAATGTTTACATTTTCTCACCAGCATTTGCTTTTGGCTCCTTCATGCATATAGCTTCGCCTTTTAGATAGTGCATTGTTTCTCGCCTGTATTCTCTAATGAATGTTAAGAATAGACGTCCCAATGAAGGTTTTTTTTTTACATAGAACCCTTTTAACTACTGCAGGCGTATCTGGTAATGTTCCCTGGAGGTCCCATCAACTGTGTTGGACATGAACATCCACGTTAGTGACACCATTTGTAATTGTTGCAATGCTGTGGTTTTTGTTACAGTTCCTGGGCTGTATATTTTTTGTTGGATATAATGGGTTCTCTTTAAATAATGAATTTCCCATCTGTGTGTGTTGTCTGGTGCTATCTGCAATGCATCTTCCAGCCAAAGCTTTTGTCATGTTTAGTGCATTAATTACTTATCTTGTCCATAGGTTTTCTCTTATGGTATGTATGATGCCCTTCATGCTGAAGCTTCTCTGATTTGTAGTACCTGATGTTTTCCACATTCCGAGGACTTGCCCACCTCTAGTTCTCCATTACCTCATGTTGATGCCTGTCTTTCAGAAATGTTTCCTTCTAAAATAAACTGAAAAATGACTTTTCAATTGGCTAAACTTTACATTGTATTAGTCTTTCAGGTGAATTGACAACTCTTTTGTTGGAATGTTTATCTTGATACATACTGTTTTTTGTATTTCAGCAGTAGGCATCAAGCATTTCTTTCTTTTTTCATGTAACTAGGTCGAACTTTTTGTGGCCATTCTATAAATCTGCACCTCCAGACAGTTTACAGTTGGCAATCTGCCATAGATGGTATTTAGCTGTGCACATTTTAGTATCAATATACATCTTGGGCCGTATTCCCTGCTAATTTTCTCTCATTGTTCAGGCTTTGCATATGCCTTGTTGTAATTTTAAAGGTCTGTGTAGGCTACTGTCTGGTTTTTCACTTTTGTTAAGAGTGAACTCAATCTTGTTGACCTGTCAGACGGATATGTTGGTTCTTGGGTGGCATCAAGATTCCCTTCCGAATAAAAGCTTTCTTAACTTTAAATGCATTTATACATCTTTTTTCTCTTTGTGCAAAGGGCTCCAGATCAGCATCTTGAGGTAAGAGCAGTGCTCCAGATAAGGTTTTGAAGTGCGAGTATTTCTCTATCCATTTTTGAAAGTTGTAAGCAAAATGATATTTTAGGGAGAAAAAACATGAGTCCCGTTCCCAATGGGAGTATTTTATAAAAGAGTTCAACTGCAAAAATATGTTCAACTGTAAAACAGAAATATGTTTGTGAGAAATACTTCTTTGCACCAAGTTATTCATGCACGTTAAACGATAAATTTGACCTCTTCCATAATTCTAGTGGTTTCTTTCCACTACTGGTCCAAACACATCCATGGCCTGTCTGGGTGAAAGCAGGGGCACAAGCTACGATGTGTCCATTTCCCAGAGAGTGGTCGGTACACCTCTTATCAGTAGGGATGGGTAAGAGTGTTTTACTCACTATTTTGTAAAGTTGGATGTGTACATTATGTTTTAGGGAGTAACAACATAGTTCACGTTCTCAACTTGATTATTTTTTGGCAATTAAAAATGTATTTTAATTTAAGAGATAGTGATTTTTTCTTTAATCCAAAGCTTTTTTGTAGCTAGCAGTTTCCTAAGTAAAAAAAAAACATTTAATCATATAGTCTGTCTTTTGATATCCTCTTTGTGGAAGATGCTGCTTATGCCACTGGTCTGAATACATCACCTGAGTAGTGCAGAAGTCATAGAGAGTACGGGTTACACCCTATTTTTCTTTGTTGCCAATATTGCCTGAATTCAGGTGGTAAAATAGACATGTTCTCTATCTGGAGCACTGCTTGTATGTTCTCTGTTGGCACATGAGATATCCACTGTAACTGCAGAGTTTCTTAATTTCAATCTACAGGCTATGTTTCTTATCTGTGTGTTCTTTCATGGATAAAAAGATATTAATTAAGCGTTCTCCATTGTTGTTGCGCATGCACCATTTCTCACCCGTATCTGTTTTCTGTTGTTCACTGTGTCTTCTTATGTGAATTAAGCCCTTCCCAGAGTTAGTGCACTGATAACGTTTCTCATCAATATCTGTTCCCTGGGGTAAGTAGGCTTACTTTACAATGAAGCTTTTCCGTCATGTACTGCACCGATAGCCAATCTCTGTGCTCTATGTACACTGGCGGTCACATTTCTCTATTGATCAAACATCAATCACTGCACTGATCAGGTTTCTCACTGTATGTGCACTCTCATGGATAGTAGACTGTTCTTTCAGAATTAAGGGTTTTCACATTCAATTTTTCACCGACATGTGTACTTTAGTGGAGAGTATGGTCTTCTTCCTGAATGAAGCTTTTTCCATATTTAGCGGATTAAAGTTTCTTGCCTATACCTGTACTCTCATGAATGGTAAACGTGGACTTCGCAATGAAGCTTATTCCACATTAACCTTTTAATTGCCCAGGGGATGGCTCCAAGTCCTCTGCAAGCCAAATCAATTGCAGAGGATGTGGGATGGCCGCAACCTAGCAGCATGTGATTTAATTGCAGGCGCCTCAATGCTGTGTTTTTTTGTCACTGCAGCTCAGATGTTAATTACAAAGTTTCTCACCTGTACGTTCTTTGTTGGTTAGAATGTGGTCCTTTTCGAATGAGGCATTTTTCTCATGTTGTGCATTGAGGAGGTTACCTCCTCTGTGCGTCCTCTGGTGCCATCTGCAATGCATCTTCCAGTCATATTTAGTGCACTGGTTAGTTTTCTCATCCGTGGGTCTGCTCCTATTGCCAGTGCACTGGTTCGTTTTCTTATCCATGTGTGTGCTATTAGTATATGTTATATTGCACTCCTCACTGATGCTTATTCTATATGCAATCCATTGTGCAGTTTCCCATCAATATGTGTTCTCCTATAGGTTGTAAGTTTGTTTCACATTCCGAAGGTTTCTCTACTCCTAGTTTCCTACTACATTATGTAGATGCCTGGATTTTAGAACCTTTTCACTCTAAGTGACCTGGAAACGTAGCTTTTCAATACCCCAATGCTACATGTGTTAATCTTTCAGGTAAAATGTTTATATTTCTGCTCAGGAAGCAGCCACCTTCCCCAGGGTGTATTGCTAGATTTTAGAGATTTTGCTCCCTGGTGCTCATAGTCTTTTGCTGCAGGTGGTCTCTTAGGCCTTATGCTGTGTTTGCCTCCAGCTTCAGATGTACACATTTGGGGGGCACATTGGCAGAAGTGGGGCATGCAGATACTATAGCTCAGGGACAATTGGTAGATGACCATTGGAAATCTCTTTTCTTGTACAGCTGCTTTTTACATCATTGACCGCCCAGCTCTGAGAAACCGATATCACCATTGAAACCTTTCCAGAGCTGTTCGTTTACAGCCTGAATCTCTGCTCCAGTCCAGAAACTGCTTCATACCATTAAACGCGATGAACTCAGATCCTCTATATTACCTGGAAGTGACTATGTGGCTGGACTCTAAACGTTTCATTTAATTTCCTGCCTAACATTATGGGTTCATGCACACACATGCCATTTTGTGGCATGACTGCAACCTTACAGGCTTTACATTCACGTAGCAATGTTGTTTCACTGATTGTCTTTTAATGAAGAGACCTTTTTAAATGTTCATTGCATCATTTATTCACTCATGTTTGTTTTCATCAAAATTTAATAAAAATGTATTTGCTATTACATCACCGTTTTAAAAATGAAATGTTTGGCATGACGTTTTCATGAAATGTAAAAGTACCATACAATTGCATACAGAATATAAATAACTACATGACCTGATGTTTTAAAGCTAGTTACTGAATGTGATTGTATATGCTGAATTGTCAGAATTAGAATTTCATTTAGGAATGAACGTAACATTGACATGTTTTGAGACCATTCAATATTAACAGTAGTACTTGTGAGAGTTATGACTATTGTGGGGGATTAAGATCTTTGCTGTGAACACATGTGATTTGAAGTGCGCTCATTAACCGTTTGTATAGCTGCTTAGTACATTGAAGTATTTGAGCATTGCAGTGTTGCCATGCTCTGGGTTCCAATGCACCATAGACCGCATTTGCATAATTGATTGCATTGCGGACGTATATGGCAGATTGATGTACTTTTCAGTGATAGTAAACTGTGACATTAACCCAACATTGCTGGTAGAGTTAGTATCACATAAAACACAGCAATCTATCCCCTACTGCATCCTGGCAGCATAGTCATGCTGCAGGTTGCCATGAGGTGGGTGGCTGTGCAAGTAGAAAGTGGCGACTGTCTGTCCAGCCAAATCGGATAGTCACGCCCGTGGGTAGTGTAGACAGTGTGAGGTTGGGTGGCTCAGTGCATTCGGGAGGCCACGTCCAATTCCCTAGAGTGGCAAGCCCTGCATTCATCAGGCGAAATACCCAACGTGTCTAGCAAAACTGGGTGTAGCCTGGCATATACTGGCGTAGCATAACATAGTGCTGCCTACCCCAGCAAGAGGTAGACTGCCCCTAGGGCACAATTATTTCAATGCATTTTACTGTTCAGTCTGTGTTTTAAAGTATACAGTTGATTAGAACCACCTTCTTGCGTATTGTAAACGTATGATGTTTGAGTTTGTTTTACTGTATGTACAATATCAAGGTACACTGTATTTAAAATTTCTATATTTTCAAATGTTCTTTTAAATGAAGGTCTAACTTATGGATGGCGTCCCGTTTTTCCTCTACTGTGTAATTGTTGTGTTAATCTTCTGGAGAGTGTAATATGTCATGATCATGCAAAATAAAGACTACGATGTACGCAGACTGGTGCCTGATTTTTACTTGCCTGTTGTGAAATCTTCATAGGTTTGCAAACAATTCTGCAGCCTCTATGTGACCAGTCCTTGTTGTTTTCATTCGTGTGGCATCAAACTTTTACATTCATAATCCTCTAAACGATAGCTGAGATATTGATCTCATGCATTGCATGTCCAAAGGTGTAGGTCACATAGGCATCCAGTAACGTAAATGTTCTTGATTAGGCGTACACATTTGAGGGACATTAAGTATTTCCTTTACTTACACCAATTATAGAGAATTTTTCTACAGTCTATTCACGTAAAACTATTCCCTAGCTTAGTATAATTATTGTGGCCGAAGGTCAATATCCTGTATATACCTCTTCTGTAGCAAATGTTATCAGGATGATCCTGCAGCATTGGTGCTTGTACTGAGATTCTTGAAAATTCTATTTCATGTTTCTTGAACTTGTTCAGTGATCTACAACTGGCTTGACAAAATGTGCTACACAATCCTGTCTCCTGAGACATCTTAAAAATCTTCCATTGGTGCCTTGAGCATTTTATTTCATAGTTTTGAGAGCGGTACCTAGAGTGCGTGTATGTTTGTGCCTGACCCTCTACTGGCTAACCATAACTCCACACTTTTTCTTCTCGTACGGTTTCTCTTTGTACATTCATAAATGTGTGCTGTCACAGATTGTTTAATTTTTGCAGAAACACCCAAGTGGACTTTTGTGACAAGGTCAGGTGCAGGAGGCTAGTGGTTTTAGGTTGGTGACTCAGCGGACTGCCACTCACTCTGTGATGCTGGCTTCATAGTCAGTATAGGAGGGACCTTCAAGGGCCCCAATCACATCTGTAATTGTGGCCTGTGTCTATGTAGGTCCCGTTCACCATCTTGGAATCTCACAGTGACCTTGTTGCAGGGGGTCTATCCTGACTTAATATATCCCTACGTTATGGTTTCTTGACTCCCTAGGCTGACCGTGGCTGGCTAAGCCTGCAGTATTTTGCTGCAACTGAAGATTAAAAACTTCGAATGCATTGTGTCCTCCCACCTATTCCGTATCTTAGATATATAATTTTTTCTCTTGTCCAGCAGAGGGCGCTCCACTCGAGGCCGCGGCCTCGATGTCCCTCAGCGGGATCCGTCGAGTATCAACGCCATCCCTCGTATAAAAGCCTCAAGCGCGCCCGTTGGCCTCAGTTCCGTTTTTCCGTTAGCTTTGCTTCGGATCGAGTAAAACGGCGCTTCAGTCTTTCGTGACAAAAAGCGTTGTCGTCTTCGAAACCTTCCACGCCGAAGACAGGCTTTAAAAAATGGCTAAGATGTGGAAAGAAAATGTCTTTGACGGATCCACATAAGAACTGTCTATGGTGCCTCGGCCCGACCACCGAACGGAAGACTGTGGTTCGTGCCAGTCGATGACCCACAAAGCCCTAGAAGAGCATAGAGGTAAACTGGCGATGGGGGAGGGTGTTTAGAAGCCTACTTTAAAAAAGAAAGACTCGGATGAGTCTTCAAAATCTCATCATAAAAGACATTCGAGAAGTAGATCGAGGAAATCTTCTTCGTCTTCGAAGAAGGCAAAGAAAAGACGGCATCAATCTCCCTCATCCTCTTCGACATCTTCGGAAGAGGTTATAACATGCCCATCCAAACATGACTCTCCTAAGAAATGGGAAGCCTTTCGAGTATCCATGTTAAAAAATTTTAAGAACGCGGCCCAGACCCCCTCAAAAATAGCTAAGGAAGACCATGCTCCTGCTCACGAAAAAGGTGACGGAGGAAGGTCCAAAACAAGAAAGGCTCATAAAAAGACGTTGAACGTCATCGAGGGATTCTTCTCGATCACCTCGTAAGACACATCCTTCGGTACATAAATCGAAGGCAGAGGGAAACAAAATGGCGTCGAAAGATCATACGCCATCGAAGTCGATATCGACGCCGCTGAAGACTTCGAAGCTCCTCGAGTCGACCACTCACTCGAAGGAAGCTACATCGAGCTTGCGCTCGAAGACCGTGAAGGTTCCTTCGACGTTTTCCACGGCTTCCTCGATGATTACATCGAGATCGTCAAAAGTTCCTTTGACGATATCGAAGGAAGTGGTTAAGACTACGGTGCCATCGACGCTTTCATCGACGCCCAAGCCTCTATTGAAGGAATGACCTGTAATGCCTGAAAAGGTTTTTGAACCTGAGAGTCGACATGAGTTTTTCAAGACCATGTCATCCATATATGAGGGAGACTCATCAGAACAAGAGGAAGTGTCCTCTGCTGGTGTTAGATATGGTACAAGACCTGTCCCAGAGGAATTAATTGATCCTCAATCAAGAATTAAAGACTTGCAAGAATGTTTGCAAACAGCAAGTGGCCTGGATACTTCTCCAGAGTATTAATTTGACAAACCAGACCCATTAGAACAAGTGGATACGAGTTATAGAAGACTCATGGGCAGAGTTACAGAATTTATGGGGTGGGGTAGGAGTTCACCAGTCAGTCATGATGATGACATGACAGTTATATTATCTGGAACAACAAGACCCCGTTTTACCCTTTCACATTGCATTACAAAGAAGGGTTAATTCTGCATGGGAAGATCCTGAAGCCATAGGGGCTGTGAATAGAAAGTTTGTGGCAAAGTATAGACCTTGTACATCTGATCCGGAATACCTCAGTAAACATCCATCTCCGGAAAGCTTAGTAGTACAGGCAGCCACTTGCACAAACAATGCTGCATACCCTACAATCCCTCCAGATAGGGACGGTAAAAAAGTGGATGCATGGTCCAGGAAAATCTTTACATCGGGCAGTATGGCTTTGAAGTCTACCAATGTAACCTGTACTTTAGCAAGGTTCTCTTATACCCTCTGGGGCTGTATGTCGATGGCAGCTGAACACATCCCAGAAGGCGAAGAGCGTGATGGCTTTCTAGCTATTATGAGGGATGGAAAGGAGGCTTCGGGAAAATGCTTTCAATCAGGACTGGACACAGCTGACAGCATCAGCAGGTCTATGGCGACTAGCACAGTGCTACGCAGATTTGCGTGGCTAAGAAAATCTGGGTTTGCTCCTGATGTGCAATCCAGACTTCTTAATATGCCCTTTGATGGCTCGAGGTTGTTCGGTAGCAAGGCAGATGAAAGTTTGGAGAAGCTACAGACCTCCAAAGCGGCAGCAAAATCTCTAAGTGCCGCTATAAAACAACCTCAGCAAAGCCTTACACAGGCTCATCTTCCTGTAGGGGTTGTCCTTTTTGTCATTATTCCTCAATTGGGAGAGGAGGAGGGCAGGCCAATCAAAGAGGTCAAAGAAAATTTCCTCGGGGAAGAGGAAAAGGTGCTAGATCAGCCCCAGCTGCAGCTGCCACAAAACCACTCTGAGGTTTTGACCCACAAGACCCCGGTGGGAGGCAGGATCTCACAGCATCTGAAAGAATGGCAGGGCATTACTTCAGATGCTTGGGCACTGGAAACAGTATCCCAAGGTTACTGCCTTCCTTTTCTAAAGAAACCTCAGAACCATCCTCCGGAATACAACTCTGCCAAGCATCCGGATCCGCTCCTGTTGCAGGAAGTTTTAACCCTACTACAGAAAGGTGCAATAGAACATGTACCTGTAGCAGAGAGGAACAGGGGTTGGTATTCACCATACTTCCTTATTCCAAAGAAAGACGGAGGACTGAGACCCATCTTGGACTTGAGAAACTTGAACAAGTTCCTAAGGAAGGACAAATTCAAGATGGTCACACTTTCTCAGATCTTGGACCTTCAGGATGCTTACTTTCATGTGCCAATACATCTCAAGCACAGAAAGTACCTGAGGTTGGCGGTTGACGGTTCTCACTATCAGTTTCGAGTTCTGCCATTCGGGTTGACCTCCGCCCCAAGAGTTTTCACCAAGTTGATGGCGGTGGTGACAGCGAGTCTCAGAAGAGGGGGGAGTCATGTCTACCCCTATATGGACGATTGGATGATCAGAGCACATTCTCCAGAACAAGCCCTGGATCACCTGTCCAAGACTTGTGACTTCCTTCACAAACTAGGTTTTTCTCTGAATGTAAAAAAGTCAAGCATGATACCATCACAAAAGCTCCCAATTTATAGGAGCAGTCCTGGATACATGTTCGGGCAAAGCCTCGCCTCCCGAAGAGAGAGCTCACCACATTCTGCAGATGGTGACAAAGTTTCAAAATGCCCAGCATCTTCCGGCCTTCAATTTTCTCAGGTTGCTCGGTCTGATGGCATCCTGCATTTTCCTGGTGCCAGAAGCCAGATTGAGAATGAGATCTCTTCAATGGGCTCTCAGAACTCATTGGTCCCAGTTCTCAGGGGAAATGTCAGATCTACTGCAAGTCCCAGCCCAAGTAGCACAGGATCTTCAATGGTGGGCTTGCAGACATCATATCCTCAGAGGAGAATCTTTTTGGCAACCATGGCCGGAGATAACCGTAGTGACAGACGCCTCACTCACGGGGTTGGGAGCCCACATCAACGATCTGACAATCAGCAGACGTTGGTCTCCATGGGAGTCCAAACTACATCTCAATCTTCTGGAGTTGAGGGCAATCAGACTAGCGCTGAAGGCCTTTCTGCACTCTGTACGGGGAAAGAATGTTCTGATAATGACGGACAACACAGTGGCCATGTACTACCTCAACAAGAGAGGAGGAGTAGGATCACTACCATTGTGCAGAGAGGCGATGCAACTCTGGTTCTGGGCAATACGAGAAGGGATCTCTCTATCGGCAATTCTTCTAGCCGGAGAGCGAAACGCAACAGCGGATGCTCTGAGCAGGCAGAGCACAGTCTCTCACGAGTGGGAGATAGCTCAGGAAGTCATTCAAGAGATCTTCGCCCTTTGGGGAACCCCTCAAGTGGATCTGTTCGCGACCGGGGTCAACCGGAAGTGCGAACTGTACTGCTCAAGGGAATTTCCCCCGAGAGGAGCTCTGGGGGACGCGTTCGTGGTGGAATGGGAGTTCCCTCTACTGTATGCGTTTCCTCCAATCCCTGTGATCCCTCAAGTAATCAGGAGGTTGAGAAAGTTCAGGAAGACCATGATCCTAATTGCTCCGGATTGGGCCAGGTGAACGTGGTACCCGGACCTTCTCGACATATCCATCTGCCCTCCAATACGTCTTCCACGAAGAGAGGATCTTCTGTCGCGACAGGAAGGTCATGTTCTCCATCCGGAGGTCAACACACTCAACCTTCACGCATGGCTTCTGAAAGGTTGAGATACAAGGATTGGGACCTTCCGGATTGCGTGATGGAGATTTTGCTTTCGGCCAGAAAGCCAGCAACTTAGTCTCTGTATCGGTGTCGTTGGAACAAGTTCAGTAGCTGGTGCAGAGAAAAGAATGTGGACCCTTTTCAGTGTAATATCCCCACAATTTTATCTTTTCTGTTACATTTGGCCAATCTGGGGCTTCAGGTTGGGACAATAAAGGGATATTTAGCAGCGCTATCCATCTTTAAGCGCTCTTCTGAAGAAGAACCTTACTTTAAAATACCTTTGATAATTCAATTCCTAAAAGGTTTAAATAATGTTTTTCCCCAGATACCTTTCCAGGTTCCAGTGTGGGATCTAAATCTAGTTTTAAAATTTCTCACATGTATTCCATTTGAGCCCTTACATTCTTGCCCCTTAAGGCTCCTTACGTTAAAAAGAATTCTTCTTGTAGCATTGACATCAACCCGCAGGGTAAGTGAGTTGCAGGCGCTTTCGAGCGGACCTCCTCACACCATCTTTTAGAAGGACAAAGTAGTTCTTAGGGTTAAATGTTCTTTTCTGCCAAAAATTGTTTCGGATTTTCATCTGTCACAAAAGATAACTTTGCCTACATTTACCCTCCTCCTCATGCAAGCAAGGAAGAGTAAAGACTTCAAAGACTAGATCCCAGGAGAGCTCTTAGTTTTTACATCTCAAGATTTGTAAGATTTGCCAGTGTGATCAACTTTTCGTGGGATACACTGGACGTAAACTGGGCTTTCCGGTAACAAAACAAACTTTATCCAGATGGATAATTTTAGCCATAACAGAATGTTATAGATTGGCAGGAAAAGAACCGCCTGATGGACTAAAAGCTCATTCGACCAGGGGCATGGCAACTTCTACAGCATTAAAAAGGGGTGTCCTTTGTGCAGCAGCCACTTGGTCATCTATGCACACCTTTATAAAACATTATGCATTGGACTCGACTTCTTCTCAAGGGGGTCTGTTTGCAAAATCTGTACTACATTCTGTACATGATTAGAAAAGGATACTGTACTCCCATCTCCGAGACGAAACTGCTTTGGGAATCTATCTGATGAGGAATACGTGGGAGCACACAATCCATTCGAAGAACACATTACTTACCAACTGTAACGTTCTTTCGATTGGATGTTCCTCCCACGTATTCCTCATCGACCCTCCCATCCTAACCCCACAGTACAGTTTAAGTGTATTACTCTTTTAGGGCTTGGGTCAAAAGAGGCATACCTAAAACGAAGTAAGATCCATGGACTATATTATACGAAAAAACAGAACTGAGGCCAACGGACGCGCTCAAGGCTTTTTTATACGAGGGATGACATCGATACTCGATGGATGCTGCCGAGGGACATCGACGCCGCGGCCTCGAGTGGAGCGCCCTCTGCTGGACAAGAGAAAATAATTTCCGAGGCGAATCCTAAAGGTAAGGATATATCTAAGATGAGGAATACGTGGGAGGAACAGCCAATCGAAAGAATGTTACAGTTGGTAAGTAACTTGTTCTTCTTACTTACCGACGCTTCGGTATGCGGGTCCCAACGCTGGAAAGTGTTAGATTTTGGATTTCTCCAGTTCTGTGAAGATAAAGCATATGTCTGGTTTAATTGGGGTGTTTGGGGCGGTGAGAGATATCCAGCACACAAGGCTAGGAATGGATAAGGGGCCTAGCATCTTTACCTATATGCTGCCTGTAAGGCCATAATCACAGAGCAGGTGCACAATCTTGATTCGTTAACCACTCTCATGCGACCTCATGACAAACCTTCCCCTGTTCTTTAAACCTCCTCCTTAAACCTGATTTTCTAGGGAAGAGCCGTGGGTTGCCCTTCTCATAATTGGTTCTTCCACATAACATGGAATGTAGCTGAGTTTCACAGATGAAGTCTCATTGCGGACCACAGGTATCTTTCTCATTGTGTACTGCCCTCGGAGGAGTGGTCTATGGTTTTCTTTATGGAACTCTGCTGAGTCTTGTCTCTTCTCCAGACTGCTATCAATCCATTGGGGAAAGGAGGGAAGGGTGAGTGCCTACAATATTTTGTTCTGCCATCCAAGGCCTCACAGCTGCCTTCACCAGTAGCACCTCACCATAAATGCTTTGATAGCTCTATCCTCATGGATGCAAGCAATGAGACGGAGGTATGGGCTATGAGCTATTGTGGGAGGATGGGGGTTTTTCAACTTCTAGAATCCCATTAGGCTGTTATGACTTGGCCATCTAAATCCAATGGGACTGTGATGAATCCTGAGGTGTTGTCACTGCTTTAGATTGGGAAACCCCTTTCCATGAGGCCAGGGAGGTGAGGCTGCTACCCAACAGTCCCCTTATGGGTGGTTCTCAGTGGGAGGATCTCATGGGGAGGGAGGAACCCAATAAGAGTAGTGACCATTTCGGGAGAATGCAGTATCCCTTTGACCGTCCCACCTTCCCCCAAAAACCCTCCAATTCTGCATTTCCTAATGTCCTTATTTACAGATGTAACACATCACAAGTAAGAACTACTGGACCGAGGAAGAGGCCACAATTAATGATGATCACTGACAAGAATGGATGCACACCCTCTATCCTTTCCAGTGATTTCATTGCTCTGCTGTCATTCAAAGGCAGAGAAGGAAGAGAAAGATGGCGTCTTCGTTTTTTTCCACAGCATGGGCTGCGAGAGTGGCCAGGTACGTGTAGGCCAGGATTGCAGAGAAGCAGATGGTGTCTGAGAAAGAGGCTCACTCGCAGAATGCCCAGAAAGCAGAAGCCAGACTGTAGAAGAGGGAAGCTTTCTACAGGTGACCGAGGCTACTGGAGGGCAAAGAAACCACAGCCGAACTGCAGAGGAGAAGCGCAGAAGACAGGGGAAGGCTCCGGCAAACCTGTCGAGCGGGAAATCATATTTTGCCTCCTATACTATATGACTATATGTATATTGGCCTACGCCAAGCTGCTTACAAGCCATTTACGAAGAAATCTGCGTTGCAATGTCTTGACCTTAGATCTGAGTAAGCCGCCATTTTAGGTCTATCCACCATTTTAGATTCTCTAAAGTCACCCTGTGTTCTAAGATGGTGGACAGTGTCATTCAGAATGTAACATGGCCGTCTTGACCTCTGTGTACAAACTAATATGTAACTTGCCTGCAGGCCACATGTTGGGTCATTAACTGAGATCTTGTCCTTCGTTGACCTGTGTGTAGAGGATTACCTGCGCCAACGAAGCCAATCCATGAGCTTATGTTAAACACAATGTATTCAAATACTGAAATGTGAACACTTGTTTGACTGCATTGTATAAAACTGTTTGAGAAGGCTCTACGAGAAATCCTAAGACATACTGTTGCCATTGTGACTTGTTAGTGAATGTATTAATGGTAAGCCCTAAATGCATAGATGTATGAACTCGGCATAAACCCTAGATCTGTGTTGTATTAACTTGTATTAACTTGTAGGTGGGCTGAATATCATGTTTCTGATAGTATAAAAGGTGCAACTACTCTAATGTACAGCCCCACTCACTGAGCACACCAAACAGCGCTGGAATTCGTTGTGTTGTACTGAGGGCCGATAGCTATCTGTTGGTTTGTCCTTTGAAACTGTTCAGTATAGAATAAAGATCTTTGTATCTTTCTTTGTAACCCGCGTTTGGTGTATTTCCTTTTGGGGTAGTCATCCTCGATATCTTCTTTTTGTTTTCACAGATGGCGTCCGAATAGGGACTGTCAAGATTGATGCCAGCTCGTTGAAGGTTGACGCAAGCTATCGGACCGGGATCAGACGGTGTAACAAAAAAAAGGGGGCCCCTTTCTGAAAGAGACGCGACACCTCAACAGCGCTGCACGGCCCGATCCCTGGATGATGAGCTTGCGGTCCGAGTCGGCATCTTGACAAGGGTCCACTTATCGAGGCGGGCAGATTTGCCAAAATCACCAAACACAAGGTAAAACCCGTTAGAGAAGAATTTTGAAATCTGATCGGACCTCCTTAGGATTGATCAGGTGAGTCGTGACCCGATTCTTAAGTATCCTGATAATTTGTTTTGGCGCATTGTATCTGCAAATACAATTATTGACCAGGTAACACCAGTGTTCTGATATGCCTGGGGAAATTGTCTGCCTGCTTCAGGGCATTATTCCGCGGTGACAGACAATCTTTGGAATTTAGCCATCCGGCACCACAGGAGGGGTCGTCAGCATGTACTATGTACTGTAAACATGGCAATGGTAGTATAGTGTTTAATGATATTTGGCACAGAAAAACTAGACATGCTTCCGAACTTCAATGGCCAATCAATGGTAGTTTTGAAATCCCTCGTATTGAGTACTTAGAATCCATTTTATTAAATAAAAAGGCTAGACTTGCAGCATTCGATGTTTTACAGAATTGCAAGAAAGAAGCTTTGTCACAGCTTAAGAGTAGATAAAAACATGCGTGCCGTCATAAGACGAACGCCGAAAAAGCGTTGCTATATGACCAGGATAAACAGTCTGAGTCGGCTAGGAATATGGATAGGGCTTTCTCACTTGGCATTCAGAAAATCTATCCTTCTAAAGACTTTCATGTTTCCGACGAATGTATTGATAAATTGCTAAATGAACGAAGGCCTGGTGCCACTGCGCCACCTCCGTATGTTCCTCTTCCTATTGCTCTTCCTGCTGTTCCTGCTCCTCCGACTGTTCCTCTTCCTCCACCTCTTCCTATTGTACCAGCGATAGTACCTCCGTTGAACTTGCCTGTTCTCCCTCTTCCAAGTGGTCCTGCACCGCTTGAAGTTGATCAGGGAGCGGGATCGAGGGTCGTCACTCGCAATACTGTACCTCCAGAGAAGAAACGTGACTTGGTTGCGTGGGCTAAGCATTGTATAGAGCTAATGTTTTTGCTACACTTTCTAATATGGATAATTTTCCTGAGAAAAATGTTTTTATTGAGGGATTAGGGATTCACTTATGCGTAATGCGGGGCAGATTAAACAATACAGATCTCCCACAAGGGTTGAGGGATCTGAACACCTTAGCACTTTCTAGAGACACTGTGGAGAAAGTACAAGAGCATGTTGAGAGGATATTTGAGTACAGAAAGGAGTCGGAAAGGTTACAGAATGAGGATGAAGATGAGGATAGTATGTATGTACAGAAGCGGTTCCTCCCTTGTCGTAAATCGATATCCGAGGAAACACGAATTTGCACGAAAGACGCGATTAGATGGATCTCACACGTCGATAACTCCAGTTGAAGTATATGATGCGTATAGTCAGTATACACCAGAAATGCAGAGGAAAGTGATACAGGTAATGGTAGAGTACCTACAGGATGAGTGTGTAAAGAGAAAGATTTGTTGTCCCACAGAGTTATTGAGTATAAGAGAGCTTTTTCACTTGACACTCCTTCGACTGCTTTAGCGCTCGATTTGGCTCTGTTGCTTAGTAAGCGTTTGGAGTTGCCTACTTCTCAGTTGCCTATGAGAGAGGTCCCAAAGGTTGAGATTGCGGCTAATCTTGCAACGGGTGCCGCTGCTGTGGATATTCCTGCACATTATGTGTCGCAGTTTGTTCACGTCCCGTTCTCAAGACAGGAAGTGAACACTATTTGAGAATCTATTCCCGACATTAGGAAAAATCCGACAGGGTTCTATAAAGAAATGGAGTCTGTCTTGCAATCCTCAGTATTCACCTTAAGTGACATTGACTTATTTCCTGTACTCCTGCCCGTAGATTTGTGGAAACAGGTTAGGACTATAGACGACGTACCGGGGTTAGGAGATACATGGGCTAACATAATCAGACTCGATGGAGAAAGGCCAGCAGGCGAGAGACCGCCTCAGGTGAGACTAACTTTACCTGACAGAATCATTGCGAAATTGAAAACCATAATTCCCGAAAAGACAATTATTTGGGACAAGCTTACGGCCTGTGTCCAAGGGAAGTCTGAGGGTGCTACCAAGTTCTTCAATCGGTTCGAACAGGTATTCTCGGATTTCAGTGGACAAGACTTAGGCACGGAGTCTGGGAAAAGATTATTTGTGGACAAATTTGTGCGTGGATTGTTGCCTGACATCCAGTCGCAAATGATGTCTTCTGAGAGCGCTTGGCAAGCAAAGTCTCAATCAGAAGTACTGCACATGGCTCAGTACTATGAGAATCGTGTCAATAATGAAAAGGAAAGAGTTGAGAAGAGAAAAGGTGATTTAACGACAAATGTATTATTGCAGCAAATTGTTAGAGGCCCTAGAGGGGGTAATTTGCAGTTTAGAGGTCAGTATGTTCCACAAGGAAATGTGCCCTTGGGTCCTGTAAACATTAACCAGTGTGCCTATTGTCGACAAGAGGGTCATTGGCGTGCACAATGCCTGATCCTTCGACAAAGGTCAAATAACACATTTGGAAATATGGGTAGACGATCCAGAGGTCGCCCGGTTGTAGGGGGCTCTGGTAGGGGTCCGTTTGCACAGGATCAACAGCAACCTTTTTCACAGGATAATCAGGTACCAAGTATGGATACGAGAAACATTTTTGATCATCCATCTGCTGCTTACCTCTCTGAAGAACTCCCTTTTGATGACATTTTGTTTCGTTAGGATTGCCCAAAGCAGGGTTTGGAACCGACACCTATTCCCGTTAATCAGAAAGGTCCCTACGTTGAAATGATAGTGGGAAATAGGAAACATCTATTCTTAATAGATACAGGGGCACAAAAGTGTTCCATTGATCATTCTCGGGTTCCAAACATTCCACTGTCAGGGCAAACCAATGTTTCTGTAGGGTTTTCTGGCACACCAGTTCAGTTGTCTGTCCGGTTTCTTCGCCGGTACCTATTTCTTTGGGTCCTTTATGGACCACTGTCCATTTCTTTTGACTTCGAATTGTGGAGAGAATTTGCTGGGGTTGAATCTGTTGAAGGAATTAAATGCAGTAATTCATTGTTCTTCTGATGGAGTGCGTTTGATGATTTCACCACAGCAAATTTCCGTTTCCCAATTCTTGGCTAGACCTTTGCTGCCAGAATTCAGTGGTGTACCAGAGTGTTTATGGGCAATTGGCGACAATGATGTCAATGTTTTACAGATTGAGCCTGTTAAAATAGTTTTGAAACATTGAGTAAAGCTTCCCCGTATTCCACAATATAAAATTTCAGTCGTGGGTGAGCAAGCTTTGAAATGCACCGTCTCCGATTTTGTGGATCGAGGGGTGATTGAGGAAATCGCAGGTAGTTTGTGCAATAGTCCAATTTTGCCCGTGTACAAAAAAGACGATAATGCAATTCCATTTCGTTTCATAATTGATCTACGTGCCATCAATAAGGTCGTTGTTCCACAATTTCCAATTGTGCCTGATGTGACAACGATATTAACTATGATTCCGGCTTCAGCTACTTACTTTATTGATGTGCATCTGAAGAATGCTTTAGTTAGTATTCCTATACACAAGGACAGTAGATATTTGTTCGTGTTCACCTTAGGGGGACGCTCGTTCACCTTTACCCGTGCAACGCAAGGTTACACGGAAAGTCCTAGTATCTATAGTAGGGCTTTGAAAGAACAGTTTGATACTCTTGAATTGCCCTCTACTTGTACACTGCTTCAATATGTTGATGACTTGCTTTTAGCTGCCGACTCAGAGAGCGCTTGTAAGGAGGGCACTGTGTTATTACTTATACACTTGGCTAAACATGGACACAAAGCTTTGCTTACAACATTTCAATACTGTTGTCAGGAGGTCGCCTATTTAGGCTATCTCCTGTCAAAGGAGGGAAGAGGGAAGAAGATTGACGCCTGAACGGATAAAACTGATTTCTAGCATGTCTGTCCGAAATACACAGGGGGAAGTCAGAGCCTTGATAGGTATGGCTTCTTACTGTAGGCAGTGGATCCCCAGTTTTTCACTAGTGATTAAGCCGATGTTGGCTTTGACGAAAAAGGGCATTTCTTCGCCATTGCTGTGGAACATGGAGCACCAGCGTGCATTTGATCTGCTCAAGACTGCATTGTGCTCGGCACCGGTTTTGGGCACACCAAACTATGAAAAGGCCTTTGTGTTGTTTGTGCATGAATGTGATGGTTGTGCTTTGGCTGTATTAACGCAGGAACATGGAGGGAAGAATAGGCCATGCGGTTACTTTTCTTCTGCCATTGATCCTGTAGCATGCGCTTTGCCAAGATGTTGCTGCTGCTGTGACTGTAAAACAGAGTGAGGGAATGGTCCTAGGCCATCCTCTAACCCTGATGGTGCCTCACTCTGTAGATGTTCTATTGAACAGAACTAAAACGCAACACCTCACTTCCGCACGGTTGACGAGATATGAATTGATCTTGTTTGCTCCTTACATACAAATTAAGAGGTGTTGTGTTCTTAATCCAGCTGAACTCTTACCTTTCCCGCAAGGTACTGCTTGCAGTGACAAAGAGTCACGTGACTGTCTGTACACTACTGAACAAGAGACAATGGGTAGAATTGACCTAAAACACACTCCTTTGAACAATCCACAAGGGGAACTGTTTTGCGTTGGCTCCTGCTTCAAACTTCCGGATGGTACATCCACAGCTGCTTATGCAATCACCACATTAAGCACGGTCTTGGAAACCAAGAGCATCACGCACAACTCCGGGCAGGCCACAGAGATTATAGCATTGACCCGAGCTTGTGAACTTTCCGAAGGGCTTACAGTAAACATATATACTGACAATCAGTATGCCTTAGGGGTGGTTCACAACTTTGGTAGACTTTGGTCAGAAAGAGGGTTCTTAACTTCACACGGTACAAAGATCCAGCATGGCTCTCTAATAGTACAACTGCTCTCAGCGCTTGCACTTCCCACTCAGTTAGCTGTCGTAAAATGTGCAGCACATCAAAACATTGTAGATGATATAGGAAAAGGGAACCCTTTCGCTGATCAGATAGCTAAACAGACTGCCACCGACTTCTCTGCAGATGTATACATTTCAAGAGGGACTGTAAATCCCTGTGCAGTGGATGAGGGTGTTGAGTCTGTAAGGGACATCCAAGCCGATGCCACATTAGAAGAGTCCAAAAAATGGGCTGAAGGCTTGGGGAAACTTGATGATAATGGGTGTTCGGTGGATTTAGTCGAAGGGAAATGGCTACTCCCTGACGCAATAGTCAAAAGAAAATGGACCAGTGGAATGGGAAGACGCAACAGATTATTAACTTTCATACAGATTGTTTATTATTTCATTAATATAAATTTTTCACTTCATTAATGTATGTATAATATAAAATCATAAGACCACCAAATGCATATTATAAATTCAACATTCGTAACTCACACATTCATTCATTACCCCATACTTTCAACGGTAAAACCTATTGGCATATCACGGCAATATAAACTATACTTATTGCTCTTGTTTTCCTGTATTTATGACCCAGCCTATAATTTCAGGTGTCAAAAAGGAAAAAACTCTAGTGTTCCAATTATTCCAGAGGTACACTGTAGGTCGTCGACACGTGTTTCGGTCACAAAGACCTTCTTCAGGACGTAGGGCTCCCGATAGTAATTCAGCCCTTCTTGGAACCATAAAAGCCAATGTTCATTCCCCAATGATCTATTCACAGTAGGGCAAGTTAGCCAATGGAATAAATCCACAACAGAACTCTATCACAATAGAGATATCAGTCACTGTCGACAATTCCAGTGAAGTCCCACACCTCCAATGGAGTCCTCAATGTTAATGCCATCAGCATCCCAGATGCAGTCCACTATGTTGTTGCTCACAGACCCAAATGGCGATTCGCTTACAAACGCGTCTCTCATTCAATTGCCAATGAGAGACGCGTTTGTAAGCGAATCGCCGGTGGAGGCTTTGTCCCAATTACGCTGGGGTATAGACTACATTTGGGTCTGTGAGCAACAACATAGTGGACTGCATCTGGGATGCTGATGGCATTAACATTGAGGACTCCATTGGAGGTGTGCGACTTCACTGGAATTGTCGACAGTGACTGATATCTCTATTGTGATAGAGTTCTGTTGTGGATTTATTCCATTGGCTAACTTGCCCTACTGTGAATAGATCATTGGGGAATGAACATTGGCTTTTATGGTTCCAAGAAGGGCTGAATTACTATCGGGAGCCCTACGTCCTGAAGAAGGTCTTTGTGACCGAAACACGTGTCGACGACCTACAGTGTACCTCTGGAATAATTGGAACACTAGAGTTTTTTCCTTTTTGACACCTGAAATTATAGGCTGGGTCATAAATACAGGAAAACAAGAGCAATAAGTATAGTTTATATTGCCGTGATATGCCAATAGGTTTTACCGTTGAAAGTATGGGGTAATGAATGAATGTGTGAGTTACGAATGTTGAATTTATAATATGCATTTGGTGGTCTTATGATTTTATATTATACATACATTAATGAAGTGAAAAATTTATATTAATGAAATAATAAACAATCTGTATGAAAGTTAATAATCTGTTGCGTCTTCCCATTCCACTGGTCCATTTTCTTTTGACTATTATGTATTTCACCTGAAGGACCAGGGATCATAATCGCAGGTGTACCCCTTTCATTATTTCTACTCCCTGACGCATACATAATGATGATGGTCATCATGGCTCATGGCCCTACACATATATGTATCCGGAAACTTACAAAAATGTTGGAGAAAGTTTGGGCGAATGACAAAATCTCTAAAATAGCTGAAT
The DNA here is from genome assembly GCF_040938575.1 of Ambystoma mexicanum. Lineage (NCBI taxonomy): Eukaryota > Metazoa > Chordata > Amphibia > Caudata > Ambystomatidae > Ambystoma > Ambystoma mexicanum. The sequence goes on along the minus strand of NC_090926.1, from coordinate 872,868,740 downwards.
GATATCTTCAGAACTGCATGATCTGTTTACAGCACAATGTGGGAAAGGGTACATCAACTCCTAGGTGAAGTTTTGGTCCACCTTCTGTCCCCTTTGAGGTCAAACACTTTGATTTTATCGAAATGAAACGGTGCAATAATTTGAAATGTGTTAGTTGTCATTTGTGCGTTCAGCAAATGGGTTGAGGGTTTTCCTGATAAAGACGCTACAGCCATGACTACTGCAAAAACTATGTTAAAGGAGTACTTTCCTAGGTTCGGACTACCAAGAGTCATTTGGTCGGACAATGGTCCACACTTTGTCGCTGCTGTAATTCTGCAGATATGTGCGGCACTACAGATCGACAAACGGTTCCATTCGGCCAGACATGCCCAGAGTGCCGGACTAGTAGAAAGACACAACGGCATCAAGAACAAGCTCGCTAAGACGTGTGCCGGCACCAAACTAAAATGGCCGGATGCCTTACCGATCGTGTTACTAACCATGCGTACAACCCCTCAAACTAAGACTGGGCTCTCTCCATTTGAGGTGGTAATGGGGAGACCTGCGAATATCTGGAACCTTCCAAAATGTCGTTCTTTGAAAAATGTTGAAAATGTACTTCTTTTAGATTACTGTAGCCAGTTGACTAAAAACCTGTATTTGATTTATCACCAGGTGCGAGAGGCTTTACCTGTACGATACGAGGGCCCAGGTATTCTGCCCGGTGACTGGATGTTGACGAAGGCATTTGAGCGATCCTCTTGCCTTGCACCTCGGTGGTGGGGCCCATTCCAGGTCCTGCTGGTCACACAGACGGCAGTGCGGGTCACAGACAGAAAAAACTGGATCCACGCGACCCACGTTAAGAGGATTCCACGCCCGGTGCCATACGATACAGAAGAAACAGAACCCCTCCCCAGTACTGCAACCAAAGATCCCGAAGCAGTAAACAGCATTGAGAGTGCATCAGAGATTCTCTCTGAGCCCATGAGGCCTGGTGAAACAGCCATCTTGTCTCCACCCAGTTTTGCTTCCGGAAACTGTTGTTCCGGATCTTGCATCTTCACTTGCTCTTGATACGTCGCTTCCAACGGGAAGTGACCACACGTTGTTCTTGGATCAATCAGTACCAGGGACAACAAGGTACAATTTGCGTCCAAGGAAATAGACTTACGGCACGGTTTAGCTGTGCATTCGAAGGAGGAAAATTCATTAAGGGCTAGCTTTTTGCCTAAGTAATTGTTTGAAAACGGGGATTCTGTAGGCTAGGGTTGTGGAAGGACTAAGAAGTCGCTCGGCCGGGAGGTCGTCAGCCAAAAACACTGGGGTTTTTCGTTTGAAGACTGCAATGCCTGCAACCGCTACCGCTCGTACAGGACTGATAAATGATCGTGTGACCATAATGTCAATTGGCTTTATAATAGTAATTTTTTTAGGCTTTTGGTACCTGGAAGAAGTGCATCCATTTGAAACCTTGTTACCTACTGAAAATGTACCCAATGTCTCTACTCCTTTCGTGCATCTGCACACTTTATCTCCTAGAGACTCTCAGCATAGACAGAGATTCTACAATAATACATTATTACTCATCATGAATGCTACACATGCCATTTTTAATAAGTCCAACTGTTGGATCTGTTCACATTTACCGCAACACGGGGATAAGGGGCTGGGTTGGTATATTCATCCTTTACCTTTGACAACTGCTTGCTATGCTTCTCTTAGAGCACTGTTCTTTGGCCGAAGGAACGATAGCATCTCAGGGAACTTTGACGGTACTAATTTGAATAGTTTTGAGAAACGTGTTCTTACGCCCCACGGATGCTCGCTTTTCGCGAATAGGAGCAAGCTCAACGTTGCTACTATTAGGCCTTCTGATAGATTGCCTCGTCCTTTCCAATCTTTTATTTCCTTTAAAATGGCTCCTATAGGCAATAAGGATGCCATGCCTCCTTCTTACACTGTTAGCCATGGCCCTGATTCAGTTTCTTTCTGCATACAGAGGAATGTTACTCATTCAATGGGAAATTTTAGAGTTTGCGCCAACGTTGTAAATTTGACTGGGGAAGACAGACCTTTGTATGTAGGCGAACCTGTCTACTTTGTTTGCGGTAATGTAGTATTTCCATGGCTACCCAGGGATTGGCAGAGAACTTGTTATTTAGGGATCCTGTTACCCGGGGTATTCATAGCCAGTACTGTAGAGGTTTCAAAGGCTCGTCCACGGCCGGACGAGAATGGTGACACTCCAGCACAGGTTCTGGGAGACGTAGCGAAATCCTTTGTAGCATTCTGGGGACAAATAGCGAACTCTGAAGACATCAGGAGACTAGCGAGAGTACTGGAGAGAACCATCAACCGGACCACAGACATACTCTATAATATGACTTTAGAACAGAAAGCAATAAGGTTAGTAGCACTTCAGAACCGGATGGCATTGGATGTCATTCTGGCTGAACGTGGTGGAGTGTGTAAATTAGTGGGGTCCGCTTGCTGTGTTTTCGTGCCAGATTCCTCCCCAACTATCTTTAAGGCAATACAAAATCTGCATGTCCTTAGTTCAGAAGTGCATGTTCCTGAAGGAAACTGGGATCTAAGTGCTTGGTCCATGGACTTCTTGCAATCTTGGGGTTGGAAGGTGCTTTCGGTCTTACTGATCATTTTGGGAATTCTGTTGTTCCTTGGTTGCTGTATACATTTTCTACCTAGTATATGTTCGATGCTAGGGGATGTTGCGCACAGGCGATAGGTACATTAGGACACAAGGTATACTCCCCAGATAAGAACTTCAAAGAGTATGTGTTGAAAGAGATTCTGATAACCGATCTAGTGGCAATAGATATTTCTGACAGTGATTCAGGGTGTATGGATGTTCAGACATGGAGTTGTTCGTAAAGTGACCAGAAATAGTTTTAGTGCTTGGCATAGGCAAAAGGAGGGTTTGTCGAACGGGAAATCATATTGTGCCTCCTATACTATATGAATATATGTATATTGGCCTACGCCAAGCTGCTTACAAGCCACTTACGAAGAAATCTGCGTTGCAAGGTCTTGACCTTAGATCTGAGTAAGCCGCCATTTTAGGACTATCCGCCATTTTAGATTCTCTCTCTAAAGTCACCCTGTTTTCTAAGATGGTGGACAGTGTCATTCCGAATGTAACATGGCTGTCTTGACCTCTGTGTACAAACTAATATGTAACTTGCCTGCAGGCCACATGTTAGGGTCATGAACTGAGACCTTGTCCTTCGTTGACCTGTGTGTAGAGGATTGTCATGATCTCTGCTTCCAAAAGATCAGGACTTGCCCGACTCCCTTGGAAGCAGACCCATAACCCCGGTTCCGAGTGCCAGCCAGTCCCAATTGGGACTTTTTGGACCCTGTCCTGGCGCCAGTGGCACCAGGCTCATAAAGATGCCCAGTCCCAGCGCTGGAAGCGCCGGGCTCATAATGCTTGGGTGGACTTACCTGCAGCAGACCATGCTGCTTACTTACCTGCCAGTTGAACCCCTGATCCTCTTCTGTCTGGGACTACTTTTCCTGTTGGCTGGGGCAGGAGCCACTCCCTAGGTTCAGAACACTGGAACTCTTCTGGAAAGCAGGAACTCTTTTCTTACCTAGGCGTGGCTGTGGAAGGAGACACCTAAGCACTACAGGAGGCTATTTAAACCACACCCGATGGATGAAGCTTGCTTTGCGTTATTCTGCATTCTCTGCAGCAGAACGCTCATCGTGTCTTCTGCTTCTGATCCTGGGCCTAAGGGAACAAAGGCTTACCATCCTGGAAGCCAGTCTTCAGCAGCACCTATAAAGACAAAGAAAGAACAGGTTAGCACTACGGTCTTCAGTGGCAGCGCATCTCTTACCTGGTCCATCGGCTGTCACCAACGCCTCGCGCTGCATTCCGGCATCTGAAAGACAAAGGCTTACCTACTCTTCGCATGCTCCGGAGGTCTTCGCACTGCATTCCGGCATCTGAAAGACAAAAGCTTACCAGCTCTTCGCACGCTCCGGAGGCCTTCGGCGCTGCATCCCGCATCTGAAAGACAAAAGAAGGTGCGTTTAAAGACATTGGGCAACTTTATTACTCACGTGCCATTACTCCTTCCCACGCCGAATCCAGTGGGTATTCCAGCACCCTTCAGCTTCTCTTAAGCTCCGAACTTGTACCTGCAAGATAAAAGGGACAGTTAGTGCGCATCGTGAAGCAGGCTACAAGCGCTTACTTACGTGCTTCCAGGCGCTTCTATTCCTCACGTGGGTTCGATCCTCAACTCTCATCAGCCCGCCATCCGCCATCGCCGGAACCCTGCAAAACAAGAGATATCATTACAAAAGACTTTTAAGACATTTGAAGTGCCCAGAACTTACCGTTCGTGCAGTTAACGACGGACAGCAGTCCTCTGAGGTCAAGAGGCCTGCACCCTTATCCAGTGAAGAAACTGGTTACGGCACCCTGCCCCGAGGCAGATGGAGAGCTCGGCGTTCACTTACCTAAGACATATTACTCTTCGAGTCAGACATACAGTGCACAGAGGTCCAGCCCAAAGAGCCAATCGTGTGTTACACATCACCTTTGAAGATACAGCATTCACCCAGTCAAGACCGGCGCCTCTGCGGGAATCAGGTGAGCGTTACAAGGATTACCTGCGCCAACGAAGCTAATCCGCAAGCATATGTTAAACACAATGTATTCAAATACCGAAATGTGAACACTTGTTTGACTGCATTGTATAAAACTGTTTGAGAAGGCTCTACGAGAAATCCTAAGACATGCTGATGCCATTGTGACTTGTTAATGAATATATTAATGGTAAACCCTAAATCCATAGATGTATGAACTCGGCATGAACCCTAGATCTGTGATGTATTAACTTGTATTAACTTGTAGGTGAGCTGAACATTATGTTTCTGATAGTATAACAGGTGCGCCCTATTCTAATGTACAGCCCCACTCACTGAGCACACCGAACAGCGCTGGAGTTCGTTGTGTTGTACTGAGGGCCGATAGCTATCTGTTGCTTTGTCCTTTGAAACTGTTCAGTATAGAATAAAGATCTTTGTATCTTTCTTTGTAACCCGCATTTGGTGTATTTCCTTTTGGGGTACTCAGCCTCGATATCATCTTTTTGTTTTCACAAACCAGAGAAGCCACTAAAGCTCCTGGGAGACCCACGAAAACCGGAGGATGACAGCCAAGATCCTGCAGGTACTAGGGTGGCTAATCCCAGGGTTGGGGAGACCCAGAAGGGCATTAGACCCAAAGCGAAGCCAAACCACGGCTGTGGGTGGAAGTGAAGTTGGCGAGAGAAGATGGTGAGAATGAGCTTGTACAGTACCCTACTTGGCAGGATAGTGGACCAATGAGGGGGTACTGAGACAGTGTCAGAGACCCTCAGCACAGCTTGGGAGAGAGAACCAGGCTATTTTTCTTGGGCGCAGTACCTGGAACCCGAGTCTGCTCACAAAGGGTCTGTAACCCACAAGACTGCTTGGAAAAGGTGTCCAGGACATCCTTCCTTATTGCAGGGCCTGGGAGCCAGGTCTACCAAGTGAAGATAAAGATCTATCCATTTTGGATTAAGTTGGAAAGACTCTGGGGAAAGGGAGTCAACCCCTTGAGTCTTGGTTAACTTTTGTTTGCTTTTCTACACCTTTTGGAACTTTTGGTTTTGAATTAGAAAGCTTGTCTGCAGGCGAACTACCAAGAGACATGTCCCTTTTCACCTTATATTAATTTAGCTTGTGAGGGTTAGGTTGGGATTTGGACACAGGACGGCAAACTTTACTTTGGACAATCTGACACCGACCGTTTCATTAGCTAGTTTTGTTGAGGCAGGGAAGCCCCTCTTGTAGGTAGCATTAATTAGGATTTCCTCCAACCCCTCCAATTTCTGTTATTAATAAAAGTCTTTGCCAATCAATATGCCACCCCTGTGTCTGACTCTTACTCCTACACCCTCACATATGGTGTTAGCGGTGGGATTGGATCTGATTGACCCAAATCAGGAAGCGCTACAATTTACCACCTCTCAGTTAACGCCTCCACCCCAACTGTGGCTACCCGAGAGTCTATTGGCTTTGACCTTTTTAGTAGCCAAGAGTTAACCCTATAGCTAGGTGAAAGGCAGATAATTCCAACTGACATAATCCTAACTCCACCACAGTGCACATACATCCGGCTAACATCTAAATCCGGGTTAGCTTGGAGGTATAGATTGGATGTGTTAGCAGGAATAGTAAACCCTGATTATAGGGAAGATGTAAACATTTTAATGCAGAATAACAGGAAGCTCTCTTACCGAATTAAGGTAGGGGATAAGGTGGCCGAAGGTATCTTGGAAAGAGCAGTTTTCCCCAACATAGAGGAACTTCGTGACTAAGATCAAACGGACAGAGGGACAAAAGGTTTTGTAGAGGCAGATCTACTACTATCCACCAGTACCAAGGTACCCGAACCCCAAGTTGACCAAGAGGAGACGGAAATCATGGCAGATTGTGCTTTTGCGCAAAAGAACGACCCAATCTCATCTGAGGCCTTCCTCCGGTAATACAAGGAGGGGCTGTTTTATTTTTTGTAAAGCATGTATTGCTGTATAGGAGGAATTTTAGTAGTGAGTGGGTGTCCCAGTCCCAAATAGTCCCCAAAAGCCATCAGAGGGCGGTTCTTGAGATCGCCCATGCCCATCTCACCGCTTGATATCTCAGAACATGTAAGCACCAAAGTCAAGTGGTTGACTGGTTCGATTAGCCGGGTATCTTTGCCGACATCAAAACTATATCGAGGCATGTCCTGTGTGACATAAGCTGATCCCCCAAACGCCTTTCCCAGTTCCCTTACAACCCTTAACCATTATAGAGGTACCATTTTCGAGAATAGGGATGGATATAGTAGTTCCCTTAGAACCTTCCAATTTGGGAAATCGGTATATATTGGTCATCTTGGATTATGCCACCCGCTATCCTGAGGCTTTCCCTATGCGAAGCAATACTACCCAACAAATATTGAAACATCTAATCCCTTTCTTGTCATGAGTTGGCTTTCCCAAAGTAATCCTTACCAACCAAGGCACGACATTCATGATTAAAGTTATGGCTGAGGTGAATGAAGTCCTTCAAATTAAAACCCTCAGAACGTCTATCTATCACCCACAGGCTGACGGCCTGGTGGAACGATTAAACCAAACTCTAAAAAGGATTCTAAAGAAACTGGTTGAGGCAGATAACAAGAATTAGAACATGATGGTATCCTGGGCCATGTTTGCTATAAATAAAGCCCCCCAAAGTTGTCTGTGATTTTCACCCTTTGAACTTTGAAATGGGAGCAATCCCAGAGTTGTACTATACATGGTTAGAGAAACGTGGGAAGAGAGGGAGGATGCTATTTTATCATTGTCTCAAACTGTGCAACGAATTCAAAAGCACACGGCGCTGGTAAGGGATATAGTCAACTCCACTCTCGCCAACGCCCAGGAAAAACAGAATGGATATTATGAGAAAAAGACAGCTCCTTGGTCTTTCCCAGTTGGACAAAAAGTCCTTGTTCTCCTTCCCACATCCGAAAACAAAATGTTGTCCCGCTGGTAAAGTCCCTATTTGATCCTAGAGCAGTGCAGACTAGACCACCAGGTCTCCCTATCATACCGACGATTAAAAATTCAAGTGTACCACATCAACCTCCTTAAGGTGTGGAAACAAGATCCAATGGAGTCAACACCTGTGGTAATGGCTAGTTTGCTGACCGAAGAAGATGATGATTTAAATCCAATCCCTTAGGACCTTCCTAGCCAACAGGATATTCAGGATCTCCTGATCCAATTTCCTGATGTGTTTCATCACGAGCCAAGGAGGGTAAGAGGTGTGTATTATCCTATTCGCACCCCCTAACAAAAGTCATAAATCTGAGACCCTACTGGATCCCGGAAGCTCAAAGGGAAATAATTGTTTAGGAGGTTGAGAAGTTGCTGGCTGAGGATATTATAGAACCATCTCAGAGTCCATGGTCCTCTCCAATAGTCCTTGTAGCAAAACCACATCAGTCGTGGTGGTTTTGCACCGACTTTCGCAAATTAAATGCGGTGTCCCAGTTCGATAATTATCCAATTCCTACAATTGACGGCCTCATCAATTGACTAGGTACCATCAAGTATGTCTCCACGATTGATCTAAGTGCTATGAACCCTGATGATAAGGATCAATAGCCTTCTCCGCCCCTAGCGGACTATTTCACTTTAAGGTACTTCCCTTAATGTTTCACGGAGCACCAGCAACCTTCCAAAGGTTGATGGACCAAATGTTGCAACCTAACTCGAATTCATGTAGGGCCTATTTAGACGACATTGGCTTACACACACCAAGTCGTGGAATGAACATATGTTGCATCTATATCAGATAGTTATACCCCAACGTAATGCCAGACTAACCGGTAACCCAAAGAAATGCCATCTTGCCCGTTCGGCAGTCAGGGAGACTTCTACACCTAAAAGCAAGAGAGAACTAAACTTTTTTGATGTCTTGTAGGGAATTATTGGAGGTTCATACCCAATATCTCCTCTGACTTCTTGCTTAACTGACAAGATGAGAAATGCAGAGCCACAAAAGATCCAATGGTGGAAAGATCAGGCTTCTTTGACTCTATGAAAACAATCCTCTGTAGTGAGCCCGTACTTAAGGTGGCTAATTTTAATAAAGAGTTCATCCTAAAAAGAGACGCCTTCAAGACGCCTTCAAGGTGGGTCTTGGAGTAGTGTTGTCCCAGGTCTATAATGGGATAGAACATACAGTGCTGTATATCGGCAGAATACTGCTTCAGAGAGACAGAAATGATGTTACCATAGAGCTGGAGGCCTTGGCGATAAAATGGGCATAGACATCGCTGATACTACCTCACAGGGAGAAAATGTACATAAGTCACTGATGATTCCCCATTAGTATGGCCCAGCCTTAGAAAAGATACCAATCCCGAATTATGGGATAGTTCCTTGACTTGCAGCCACATTGTTTTAGCGTGGAACGTTGCAAGGGCAAAGGAACAGGGGATCGTAGACTTCCTCTCCATTTCCTTTTAGGAGAGGAAGTAACTGAAAACCATAATGGAAAGGGTATCTGATAAATCCGGAGGTGTAATCAGTGCTTTAGATGGGGAAGCACCTTTCCATGGGGCCAGGGAGGTGAGGCAGCTAGGGGTGGTGCTCAGCTGAAGGATCTCATAGTGGCTATTTCGGGAGAACACAGTATCCCTTTGACCCTCACATCTTCCCTCAAAAACCCTCCAATTCTGCATTTCCTAATGTCCCTATGTGCTGTTGTAACACCTCACAAGTAAGAACTACTGGTATGAGGAAGAGGCCACGAGTAATGAAGATCACTGACAAGAATGAACTAACATACTCCAGCCTTTCGAGTGAGCTCACTGTCAGCTCTCATTCAACGGCACAGAGGGAAGAGAACGATGGCTTCTTAGTTTTCGGCATGGCGTGGGCCTAGAGTGTGGCCGGGTATTCATAAGCCAGGAGATCAAAGAAGTAGACTGAGTCCGAGAAAGAGACGCAAATGCCGAAATCCCATAACTAACCAGGCAGACCGCAGGAGAGCATGTTCCCGCCGGTGGCAGAGGCTGCTGGAGTGCAATGAAACCACTGATGAACTGCAGAAGAGACATGCGGAAGGCCGGGGAAGGCTCTGGTAAACCAGAGAAGTAGCTGTAGGTCATGGGAGACCCGTGAACAACAGGGGGGTGGCAGCCAAGACCCTGCAGGTACTAGGATGGCTAATCTCAGGATTCGGGAAACCCAAAATGGGCATGAGACCCGAAGCGAAACACATGAGGAATCTTCACCGGACAAAGTAACCAAGTGAAAGGGGTCTGGGACCCATATTGGGGCGGTACATCCCAAGCAGTAATAAGAAGATATACAAAACTTACGTGCACACGTGACACTCTGAGATCTTGGCAGGAGAGTAAACCAAGACTGTGGGTGGAAGTGAAGTCAGAGAGAGAGAACAGTGAGAACGAGATTGTTCAGTACCCCACTTGGCAGGAGAGTGGACATGGGAGGGGATACTGAGAAATGGTCTGGGACCCTCAGCACAGCTTGGGAGAGAACAAGGCATTCTTTTTCATTGCAGTAACTGGAAGCTTGGCCTCCTCATAAAGAGTCTGGGGCCCACAAGACGGCTTGAAAAAGGTGTCCAGGCCATCCTTCCTTATCGCAGGGCCTGGGAGCCAGGTCAACCAAGCGAAGATAAGGATTTATCCATTTTGGATAAAGTTGTAAAGATTCTGTGGAAAGGGAGGCAACCCCTTGAGTCTTGTGGAACTTTTGTTTGATTTTCTACAACTTTTTGGAAATTTTGGTTTTAAAATACAAAGCTGATCTACAGGCGGACAGCCAAGAGACATTTCTCTTGTCACCTTATGGTAAGTTTAGCTTGTGAGGGATAGGTTTGGATTTGGACACCGGACGGCAAAACTTACTTTGGACATTCTGACACAAACAGTTTCATTATCTAGTTTTGTTGAGGCAGGGACACCCCTCTTAGAGGTAGGGTTAGTTGGGATTTCCTCCAACCCCCACTCCTATTTTTGTTATTCATAAACGTCTTTGTCAATCAACATGCCATCCTTGTGTCTGACCCTTAAACCCTCACAGGGACATAATCCCTCTTCCACCAGTGCCTTGGGTTAGCATATCCAGATGGTCTACTGGGACTTCTTCAGTTCCCTATATGCAGTAGGTGGGAACTACCGTATTTTAGAAAACAAATTACTTTACTACTATCAATTCAAAGGAGCTACTCGGCATAAGAAAATCCTATGGCGCAAGGATCAAGATATGCAAACAAAAAGACTGGGCGTTTACACTCAGTGGGCCTAGTGCTCAGAATAAGCTCTTATACAAAAAAATGCAATTTTTGAAGTACTTTACTTCATAATTAAGAAGTCATTATAATGTGCAAAAATTAATACATTGAATCTTTAGAAAAAGTGCCCAAATTCTTGTTTAATTTTCTATAGCAGTATTGACAGTGTTGGCTCATAAACCACTGCATTTCGGAATACTATTCCATCTTCAGGGCTGAGCACTGTTAGAATCACAGTGTATAGTATCAAAAGAAAAGTGGAATTCGGAAAATGTACATCATAACGTATAGTATTGATGGGAAAGTGAACTTCAAAAGATGTACATACACAGACATCCGACATTATGAAGTGCATTAAGGATAAAAGAAAAGGATATGTTTGGAGGATTGTAATCATCACGTTAGTAATATTGTGCAGTGCTTTCACGCACATGTAAGTCAATCAAATATAAAAAAATGTACCTGCAGTAATTATGCCTGTGTATCAATTCCCTTCAGCAATAACTAGTGTCCATGGGCTATTCCGTGGCTTTCTTAGGTCAGGTCTGCTATCACATTTTCTGCAGGCAAACCCATCAGGGGTTGGTCATCAGCTTTGTTTATTTGTGTTCCCTCCAGGTGAAGGGTAATGTTCGTGGCTGCTGTCTATTCAACACCTGCTCCCTGCTACACAACAAGAGGCTGATGGTTTATATGTAGGCTGTCCACCCTTTTTTGAGGTCCCAGACTTTTTCCACCTTTTCACTGCAGCTTTGGGTTGAGACCGGCGTGGTGGGTGCCTATTCCGGAGTAGGCTGAAGTAACTGACATATGGCTTTCTGGGAGTACAGTGTTGTGAGTTGCAGTTATTCTAGCGCCACAGTTTCAGCTTCCCAAGTTCACCCCCTTCAACCTATTTGTTAAGCAGGCTTTGTATTTCATAAGCAAGTTGTTCATGTGTTTCCAAAGGATCATGGCCAAGCCCCTCAAGAAACTCATGCTTTGGGGGTTCATAACCAATATCACAATCGGGATTCAGGATGATCAGGGGGTCAAACATAGTATCCTAGGGTGCAACTGCTAATTCCTGATGCCTGTACCCCATCAAACAGCCTAAGGGTGCTTATTGGGGTTCCCTGCAGCTTAGTCCAGGATGACCAATGCAAAATCTGGGAAACCACTGCAGCGACCAAGAATGGCAGAGTCCACAAATGGTGAGAATGGAGAGAAATCCCCACTTCAAGAGAAGCTGCACTGCACAATCTGTGTCAGCATTGCCTGCGGCTGAGCTCCCTCTACCGATTGCTCGTTTCACGACTTTCTTTCAGTTCATTCCTTTGTCAACACTCAGCCATATAGGTCTTCATGAGTTTATTGCACAGAAGCGCATGCAAAATCAGTGAACTATACCTTGCCATCTGCACCCTTTGCACTTGTTTATCTCCTTTACTGCTTCTACTGCTTACAGTCCTTATTTGTTTCATCAAAATCACTGCAGCTTGCTCAGTTTGTCGTGGAGGTACAACTAGAGCCTGTTTTCAGCACACCAATGTGGTGCGAGTCAGATGTGCGGATGGATTTTGTTCTAGATCCTTCTTGATTTCCTATTTGTTGAAGCTTCTGGTCCTGCATTGTTCTTATTTCAGTTCAGTTCATTTAGCCTTTATTTGTTATAGATCTTTAGGCACAAAAAATACGAAACAACTCAATTATACTTTATCGATTATAAAATGGAATAAAATATAATAAAACCATAGCACGCCTGTAAAATATGTTCAGTACAATAATACATGTTGTTAAAATTAGTAACCTATACATCTCTTAACAATTCCTTAAAACAACTAATTTATCAGAAATATGCAAATGTACTATAGAATGCCTGCCAGAACTTAGGTAAAATCCCCATTGTTAGCAATAAACTTTTTCCACCATGTCCGATGGATATATTTAACCACCCAATATGCCACTTCTAAGAATTGGTAGTTGATTTCCAAAATGTCATGGCGGCCAAGATGGTACAAATATTCCAGTGGATGAGGATGGGTCTTAAATTAATTCTTCTGAAGACTCTCAATTCTTCAAATAGCAATAGAAAATGTGTGTCAGATTCCTTACATTTTCCACAGAGTGGGCATATACCTGTGTTAGCCTCATCCCAACACTTCACAAAGGAGGCAACCTTTGGATGCCCAGTCTGAACTCCAGATATAAGTTTTTGCGAATACAGGCAATACTACATCTAAGTATTGTTCATACCCAAAGTCTGGTTTATTCTCTAAATAGCCTGTTCCTAGGCGTAACCGTGAGCATGAACCCACCAACTTCCTCCTGGACACCAGCAATCCCGACCATTTTATTGGTGCTGCGGTGGCTGTGCCAATAGTACATGATTTCTCCCACAAACTGGTCACGTTAAGATCTTCTAGCTGCTCTTCATATGGGCCACCCACAAAAGACTTTTACCACCTTCAAATGATAAGAAATGCTGTAAAGCCTCTCTGTATTTTCTGAGATGGTGTTCCCCACAGCCTCACCCAGTAGAGGACAGGTCTTAACTTGACCTCGTCCCCCATTTGGCTAAGATCAACCTGCACGTGAAGCAGGACATTGGGAGACCCCATGGACAGCGACAATAGATTTTTCAAGAACTTAGTTCCTGCAGTTTGAAGAGCCTTGGGATTGATATATCCCCAGATATTTGCCCTGAAAAGGGCCAAGGCCTTTGCCTTGTAAAGTTGCAGTGCTGGGGTGAGATTGCACCCTTCCCATTCTTTACAAAACATTTCCTGATGCCGCCACTGTGTATCTATATATGACGATAGGCCAGTATCAGAAAACCCAATACCCAAGTAATGAAAGACCTCCACTTGTTCCACTTCAACAGCATTAGCCAAAATGCGCACACACACATGGTTTCTTGTGGTTCCTGGGGCAGAAGCAGAGAGTCTTAGCACAAGGCCCAGCATTCTGCATTTGGCCAAGAAACACTCTAGGGTTTTCTTTAGTCCTGTTGGGTTGTAGAGAGAAGAACTACCTCACCCGCATAAAATAAAGCTGGAATGCCCTCAATACCCAATTTATGAGGGTCTTGGCAATGTTCTTAATTGATGATTAACTTCCGTTCCAGGTAGTGTGGTGCTTTGGTTGTTCTTTCCATCTACAGAAACAGCAGGTCTTGGAAATGACAGTGGCCAAATACGGGCAGCAGTATAGGTAACATTTCTTTGGTCAGACGAGCAGCCCAGAGTATTACCATCTTCTTGAGGCCAGATTGTTTTTTTTTTTAGCACGTAAGGCACTACTGGCATCGAGATGAGAGAAGATCATAGCCTGGACTGCGTTCTTTAGTCAGTTTAATGTTGACAAACTGGAAGGCCTGGTACAAAGGCGTTTGGGTTTTCTTGGCAAAGAGATCACTGTTGATAATGAACCTGAAAATTGGGTTGTAAACCGCACTCGTATCATCTATAAGAGCCAGCCTTGGATCTGGCCCTTTCTTTCTCAATTCTCCCCATCAATTGCCCCTCATTACTTACAGCAGGAAGATAGCTCAGTGGGTTGAACCCTCGCTGTAGAATTCTGTGTGTTACCTGTAGGTCGCAAGTTTGAATCACGACGAGGCCAACTTAGTCTTTCATCCTTCTGAGGTTGTTAAATGAGTACCAAGGTGGGTAATAATGCACTAAACTAACAATTGATGGCCAATGCTCTCACACCGGAAATCAGTGGTGATAGACGGGCTCGAGGGCTGAGATACAAAAAATCAGTGGACAGGCCCCACTACTGACATGTGACAACCATTTGCTGTCTAATTTCTGAATGCCAAATAGCAAAATATTCATCAAAAAAAGCATCTACGTGCAGTTACCTTATTTGTAAGGGTGTCAACAAAACATCGTAATTGATCAGAGAAAGACCGACATTAAATAGACATAATTCTAAAAAGATCTCAATGCAATACACAATTCTCAAAGTGCATAGTACATTAGTAAAGTGCAGAACCAGAGCACATACAAAAGTGCTTATATAGTACATTCAAAATGAAACCGTTTTTATAAAACTGTACAGGAGGAAAAAAGATGTTAGTGTGCAACCAACACGTTAATTCTTCCCATTGTCGAGGTCAAACATGATAACCTACTTTGCACAGCATATGCAATGTGCATGATCTTTATAACGTGTTCCAATGCAAGCATGTTATTATAACAAACAGTCTAGGAAATGTTTTATATGTGGCGCCTAATTCTGCACCTATGTTTCGGCTAAAGTGCCAATCATTTAAGGCTATGCCTTAATCAGGACGCAAAAGTAGTGTTCGTGGGCTCTTGGACTAAAAAAAAATGCTCCAAACTGTGCTCCACTTTGCACTGTTCGTGTGCACGATTATACGTGTGCCTTCTTCATTGAGGGACCCTTGGTTTCACATGACATGCTGCAATATACAGCCACGCAACACCTATGTCCTTATGTATGGAGAGTGGCAAGCGTGTCCGCTCTCTACGTTTCTCGGGTCGCTGTGCATACACATGTTCTATCTACAGCACTGGTGAAAATATATTAATAACAAATTATCTCATCCCCACCTCCGACCTTTAATATCATAGTGATCAGCCATGCTCCCTCTTCTTCTCACTTTCTAAATATTACTGTTTCCCCTCTATCTTTTGAACTTTCTAATTTGTATACATACGGTGATGACACCAAGACCCCCCCTGAAATCTTCAGTAACCGCTTGCTACGCAGCTGGATGGCTATTAAGCACTTAAAACAGAAGTCAATGAATGTGGGACCCACTGGCACACTTTGATCCAGTCCTATCCTATGGCTTTCCTCTTCAGAGCCCTTCCGGTCACAACACATTCTATACTGCTCATTATATTTTAACCCACAAATTACTAAAGTTGGTTTCAGTTGAGGATTATGAGCTGCTTGACAAACTTCAGTGAGTCACAGACACCCATGTGCTGGTTATCTCACTGGACTCCCGTGAGCCCAACTTCCAGCAGTCAAGATTCTGCTTAACCTACCATGCTTTACCCTCACCCCAGGTGTTTTGCACAAACTCCACTGACAAAAGGATCATATGTGTGGTTCAGCAATCAGTGTTGCACCTGCTGCTTCTTTTACTGCAGATAGATGTGTGCTATTCGCCCACTAGCGCTCTCCTGAATCTACCAACTAGTCATCCCACGATGTAGACTTTACTGTATTAAAGGCTGCCACTTCTGCTTTAAAAATAAACGGAATGCTCTGTTGAATTTGTCTTAACGCAGATGATGTTTCAGAAAAAGGTCTCACTCAATTTAATCACAGGCATGTGTGGTTGGTTGTACTTGGTGCCAATATGCCTGTATTAGATGACTGCCTATGTTGAGACATAACATCTGAAGTAGTTCTCCTTCCTCTTGGGAAGACACCAGGCCGTACATATGAACACGTTGCATTCTAACCAACTCCCAGTCTCCTGGTGAGACTCCCAATGCTCCATCGTCTCACTGATCCTCTTTAAACTTTTCATGGAAATCCTCCCCAAACATCCCAATTTAGCCAATACATGCATGATACTCGGCCATTATCAGTCCTGGAAGTTGATTGCTTCACATATCTGGTGCCACAGGCTCCTCGCACAGCAAATCGACCAACCAGCTTGAATCACAACTGGTCAGCAAAGAGGACCAACAAACAATCCTTCTCTTATCACGCACCCACCCTCTGGAACTCAATCCTTGTATTGGTCTGGAAACACCCCACAATTCTCCAATTCTGCAAAGCTGTCAAAATGTGGCTTTTTCAACAATATCAATACAAGGACTAATCCTGATGGGTATACAGACTGAAGCACAACCCACAATTTACAGTGCTACTGTTAAACAACACAAGCCCAAATACTGGCCACCCACACCCTGTACAGATCTCTGCTACTCTTGAGCTAAGTCCACGCTTTAAATAATACTATAAAATATATGTGAAATAAATAGTTGTTAAGGAGGATAGATTCAGACTTTGCCGAGTTGATCTTTAGATGATCATGTAATACCCATGCTTGTTTGATGGCAATGCATATTTTGCAGTGGGTGTCTTTAGCTTTAAAGAATTTGAGATATACCTGTGAATCAACAGCACACTAGTGAATGTTGGTTCCGTGGGGGTACTGAGGGTTTTGAGGATATTGGTGAGGACTGTGTTGGAGAGCTTCTTGAAGGTGGTCTTTTTGGGGGTGTGCCATGGGTGGGCACTATCAGTCAGTGCTGTTGATGTACTGTCAGATATGGCTATGTGAAGTATTGGTTGATGGTGTTGCTTTTTCCATTAAGTAAGGAATGTATAGATCTAGGACTTGGTTGATGCATTTCTTTATTGCTTCTGTTGATACATACTGCCAATACAATGTAGGTCATGTATGCATATGTCTGTGTGTGTGTGTGTGTTGGGTGCCCTCTGTGCATTAAAATCAAGAATTGTCATAATTCCTCTGACCTTCTAGTGCACGCTTTCCATGTTGCGTTGTGGATTCTTGTGTCTGTTGGTTGTTATAAACTTGATTTAGTTTGTCCCTTCGAAATTACTTTCACAGGTGTTCCATGTGGGGTGATCTGTTTGTACGTGTGGCTGTATTGGGGGG
Source organism: Ambystoma mexicanum (assembly GCF_040938575.1). Classification (NCBI taxonomy): domain Eukaryota; kingdom Metazoa; phylum Chordata; class Amphibia; order Caudata; family Ambystomatidae; genus Ambystoma; species Ambystoma mexicanum. The sequence goes on along the minus strand of NC_090926.1, from coordinate 872,851,294 downwards.
TGTAAACATTTCATTAGGCCCTCTGTGCCAAAATAGCATGTCTGGAAATATAAATATACCTCAATTTTGCCTGATTTGGTTTTGGACGTTTGTACAATATACACTACTTCAGCATAAGAAAGTGGATATGCAGGTAGAAAGTTGTCCGATATTGTGTTCTAAAGAGTGGAAAGCCCCATGCTTGTTAGTGAGTGGTCAGAGTCCTTAGGTGTATCTTCTTAACTTGGGCACTGCTAAGTATTCCCGCAAGTGCACCAGGCTCTTCAAGTTGTAGTTCTGACAACGCTGCCCAGCCCTAACTCTCGGGAGCAAATGGTGTGGTCATCGGGCATGTTCCACACTTTTTATATATAGTCAATGGGTGAATGTTCAGACACTATATTTTTATTAGAATGTCATTATTTAAGAAAAGGCAAAGAGAAAATGCACTACTGTGATGAACCCGATGGTGTCATCACTCCTTTCTCGGTGATGACCTCTCCCCATGTTGCCAGGGGGCAGCAGCCGCTACCTGATCCTGACCCTGGAGGTAGCTATATGAGGGAGAATCACATGGGGGGAGGCGTCCCTCACGTAGTTGGGGGGTGTTATGACATTGGAGAAGACATTGTATCCCCCTTTTTTGTTTGATGATACCCCTTCCGTTCCCCATGCCCTAATGGCATATTGTCATCCCTCCCCTCACCTACCTAAGAAGGGTATTGAAGACCTCTTCCCAGATTCTGCACACAAGACGTGAGAACTGACTTGCCCTTCAAGATTTCTAGGGACACTGTACGAAACTTTGCACAAAGGTTATCAGAAATAGACTTTTATTTCCATGGATGTGAACATGCTGCGATGAAGATAATCAATGGAGATCAAGAAGCTGGGAAATGTACACCTGCACAACAGCTGACGGAGAGACGCTGGCTGGAGAACCCCACTTCTGTGGGTCTGTAGTGGTGTTCGTGGAGTGAACTGTTTTTTCCAACAAGTGAAAGGAAAGCAAATGCAGGCGAACATGTGCACAAGGACGCCAGAAGCAGACAGAGAGTTCCTGGGTGTTCGCTGGTACTGCAAGGCAGTCTCCACTGCACCGAAGCCCGGAGAGACGTGGAACAGAAAAGCAGGAGCTGCGAGAGGCAGTGAAGCTGGGAAGCAGAGGAGGCGAGAGAAAGCAGAATGGTGAAAGGCCCCCACCTGGCTTGCAGAGGAAGAACCGACATATGCCAGCCAAAGCCAGTGAGCCCATCCAAGGTAAGCGGTGTGATGAATCCTATGGAGTCATCACTGATCCCCAGCCCAAAGTCTCCTCTCCTGTGGCCAGGAAAAGGCAGGCGCTATCTGCCCCAGACTCTGGGTGGGGTATTCTGGGGGTGGATCACATGGGCGGAGATGGCTGGCGTGCGGATGTGGTGACTCCAACAGGAGGGACACAGTATTCTTCTCTATCGTATGAAGAAGACCCTTTAATTCCAGAATCCCTGATTCGCATGTTGTCATTATTCAAAACCCTTCAGTGGTAAAACACCCTGAAACATCTTTCTTTCAACATTCCAGACAAAATATTATTCGCTCTTCATGTGTACATAACACCCTTAAAATACCTTTAACATCTACTGTTTATGATGGTTGTTATTTAAACAAATATATCAACCAATCCAACTTAAAACGGTCTAAAATTCCTTTGGGACTGCAAGTCCCAGAAAGCCTTAAGTACTGAGATGAAGAAGAGGGGTAAGGAGTCAATGTGGCGTGAAAGTAACATCAAGTTCAACTTGGGGTCTAGTTATCAAGTTCACAATCGGCTGCGCAGGACATTTAAACCTGGAGATCAACTGCAATGAAAGGAAGGAGAGGAGAGCTTCAGAGAAAGCAGAGCAGGAAACTGACCCAAAGGAGGAGGCAGGCACACACGAGACGAGCCATGTCAGAAGAGCAGAACGCTTACAGGCAACCGCCTCGAGGCGGCCCTTACCGGCAGAATGGCAGTCTGGTAAACTGACAGCAAGTGTTCCGTAGGGACCGCTGGGAGAAAGACAGCCGTGCAAGACCGAAGAAGATGCAGTAATGTGGAGTTGCCTTGGTTCCATCAGCGAGCAGGTAGAAAGCCGATGCTGGAACCAAACAAGAGTCTGCCTGACAGGGGAAGTCTGCCCAACAGTAAACCTTTGCCGCAGCTGCACGTTTCACCAGTGAGTCAACCCAGAGAGGTTGGGGGCCCCAGGACTTGCCAACAGACTTGTGAACGCTTAGGTGATTATTCTGAATACCTACCAAGTAGAATTGAAGGGCAAAAGTGGTTCAGATCTCGATGTATAGGGATCCTTAGATCACGCATTGCCATAAGCCAAGAGACACTAACAAAGAAGTTGAAAGGCTAAAGCTGTACAAATCCCCATATACGATATGTCAACAAGGTACAAGCTGTGAGGAAGTGCACATCAGGCAGTGAGCCCTTTTGGGAAAGAGATACCTGGCTTGAGAGTACACCATGGAATCTCCATGAACCAGAAAGGGGGTAAGAGGGGTTCCAGGGATGGGAGTACACAAGGTAAAGGAAAGGAAAAGATACATTGAAAAATAACTGGCAGGAGAGTACACCAGGATATCTGAAGTTTCAGTTGAGAAGTTCCTTGCAGGAGTGAACAATTGTGTGAAAGAGACACTTTGTCATTTGAAGCAGTTGTTGAAGTTAAACATTTCGCCATCCTTTAAAGTAGAAAAGACTTCCTTTTGCTATACTTTTGTTGTACCATCCTGAGAAAAGTGTTCCATGGAAAAGATATTTGCTTTGCCAACCTGAAGAAAGTATTTTGTGAAAGAGACATTTTCATTGACTTTAACAAAACATTGTTGGAACAGAAAATTTTCAACAGTTTTCCTGAAGTAGTTCAGGGGAAGGGAATCAACCCCTGGACACAAGGATTGCTTTGTTGCAATTAAACATTTGGATTTGGGCATATTTTTGTTGAGTTGGAAACAGAGGCATTTACCTTGCACCTTTTAGTTTCATAGGCAGGGACACTTTAATTAGGATAGGGACAGATCAGCCATTATTCAAATCCCTTTTCGTTTTAATAGAAATGACTAATGTTGAAAACATTACACCTTTTGTCCACCTCTCCTTTCGGAGCCTTCGTAGTGGGGACACGTGGCCTATCAACAAGCCTTCCAAAACCAAATAAATGTAAATAAAGCAGATAAGAAAGAAAAAACAAGTGAAGTTCTCTTTGAGGCATAACGGAATAAGCATAAAATACACGTTTGTGTGTATGCAGTACACCTAGAGTAGAAACCCTGGCAGGATAGTATACCAGGGGGATTTAAGACAGGACAGAACAGATATACAAGACTATCAAGTCTGCAAGTGTGCACAGTGCTCACATGAGGAAAAGCCCTGGCAGGAGCGCATACCAGGCAAGATAAAGGTGCAACAATATGCACATGTGAGAAAGCCCTGGCAGGAGAGTATACCAAGTAGATTCAAATCACAAGAATATATACAAATCAGAAACGCCATGGCAGGAGAGTATACCAGGCAGATATAGTTGCAAGTATCTTTATGTGAAAAGCCCTGGCAGGAAAAGCAAACCAGGCATGGTCAAGTTGAACAGTATGTACTAATCCGTACCAGAGGAAGTCCTTATCAGCATATCTCAGCACTAGCAAAAAGTCTGGGAAAACATGTCAAGGAGAAGTGGAAACCTGCAGGAGAGTACACCATGTATCCTAGTAAGATACAGACTAACAGCCAAGTTATTTTGTGTTTTGATCAGAAGAAACATGAGAAAATGACATTCTTGAAAATATGCAAGAGAGTGAAGAGAAATCCGGGGGAAGAAAACCACCCTCTGGAACAAGGAACTCTGTCCTTATTGACCTTTTTGTGTAAAAGTTACACATTTCCTTTTCGAAAAAATGTTTGCACTTCTAAAGGCCAAAGACATTTTCCCTTTTCACCTTGGAATTGTTTTTCCTAGATGTGAGGGCCAGAATAGTACTTTGGACACAGGACGGTTTGCTTTGGACATTTTGACATGGGACAGACCCTTAGTTTTGGTTTTAGGTAGGAAAACACCTCTTAGAGCAGGGACAAAGGCATTTCCCAACACTCTTTTACTTTAATAAAAGTCATTGACCAAACCCATGAATCCCTTGAGTCTGCATCTCATTCCTGGCTCCTCACACTACACTCGCTGGCAAGTACACTTTGCAAAAAAAAGATGCCACTATGTATCAGGCAAGTAAACCAGTTTCAAGAATAATTTCTACGTTCAATAGTCCTTCCTAGAAGAGAAAATGCAGCGGCAGGTAAGCAGCACACTTTGCTATCTAAGCCAGAAAGCTACGAGTGATCAAGGGAGAACATTTGTGTAGATTTTGCTAAGTGTTTTGTGGGAAAGAGCTACCTTCTGAGAAAGTGTCCCAATGAGCTGTTTCTGCAGTTCCAGTGAAGTGAGGCGCACAGAAGGCCCTTTGTGTAGAAGAGGGGCCCTAAAACAAAGAAATAAACATAGAAAAGTCTCACTAACAATGAGGAAGAATTAGGAGAGCACTTTACGGAAACAGTTTGGTGGTTTTCAGAGGCAGTCACTGTACACGTTGTTTGGTGACCATCTTAGATTCCAGTGATGTTGTACTGGTGCACTAATGACCCCAAGACCCTTGGCAAGGATGAATATTTGCAATTTGGTTATTCACAGGTCAAAGTTGTGAGGCAGAAATGCTGTGGTCCGCAGTAGTCGCCAATGCAGGGTTCCCACGTTGTCCTATATCACAGGATTCAGCTTCTGAGGGAAGTTTTGCCTTGGGAAGACTTCATGGAAGAGTGAATATGGAAAAGCTTACAAAGTCAGACTGGAGAGGAGCCAGCCATGGAAGGAGGAAAGGGAAGCGAGTTTGGTAGTGGTGCAGAATCAGGCACAGCACAGGCCCATGAAGCTTCCCAGTAGGGGAAGGTAGAACCAGTGCTCTTGCCTCATCTCATGCAATGAAGATTCTCCTATCAGTTTGGCACAGAGTGTTTTCGGGTCCTGGCAGCAAAGGACTCCTGGCAGCCAAGCGTTACTCGCTTCTGGATCTGCCAATGCAGGCACAGTCAGGAGCTTCATGGAGAAAAGCCATTTGAGAATGTGCTGGGATTCAGTTGTTCCTACTAGTTCAGAGGAAAAGAACGCTGAAGTTGGTTTCTCCAGATCTTCTGGAGAGGCAGAGCTTTGAAGTCGGTTTTGGTGGAGCGTCAACGGATGCTGATGCAGAGCTTTGGTTTTGGTCCTCCCTCAAGCAGCAGGCTTCCCGGTATGCAGGTACATAGTTTCAGTAGTAGACAAGCAGAGCAGGTAAGGAGGTAGGGGTCTATTTATATACCCCTCAGATGCAGCGAGTGAACACAACACCCAATTGTTCATACAGAATGGTGGTCAGCCACTGGCAGACCATCCCTCCAAACACACCCATTGATTCAAGAAGTGTCTCTTGCACAAAGGAATCTCTCTCTCTATCTCGCGCTCTCTCGCTCCATTTCTTTTAACTGTTGATGGATTGCCAGCAGGCAGGCCCCCAGATATAGTTACTCTGGTCTACTTTTTCACAACAAAACAAGAGATCCTAACAGCCAACCTGCCGCAGGGAGACCTAACAGCTGCGCTATCACTCCCTCTTCCCCGCCATTCTACAGTTTGTCCTTGGTGACACAACCCGCACTATCGGCTCACTAGACGAAGCGGAAGATATCCTAAACATGCCATCCCCGGAAGCATTGAGAAAAGAGTTCTCCAGACCAAAGCGAAACACCTGGCGAAGGTAGCCAAGGGGTGTAAGCCAGGTACCCACCCACAACAAACCTGAAGGCCTCCTCGCACATACTCTGGGCACTTCTGATTGAGCGAACAGCCGGTGTGAGGAGCGTCTGGCACCGGGTGTGTCGTTTGAGAAGGTGCCCGGAGGAGCTCCAGCCCCGTATCCCACGCACACGGAAGCAGCCGAGCGCGGAGTGATCCACCAATGCTCTCCAGCCTCTCCCCAACTAACCAGCACTGAAGTTCTGAGGAGGTTGAGCAGCAGAAAAGATCAAAGCAACAAACAGGCCTACCGAAATGGGAAAATCTGATAAATCGCAGAGGAAACTAACATTCGAATTAGGAACAGTGGTCAGAACCCCCAAATCAAATGACCAACCAGCCGATCCCGGGGAGACAATGTCCAACTACGGTGACACCAACCAACCCATAGACATCATAGGGATCCTCCTCAAGCTTAAAACCGGTATTGGCAACATCGACCGCAAGCTCGACTCTGTCTACCAAAGTCGACCAGATCCAACACCGATTAGACAAACATGGCGACAGACTGGACACAGCCGAGCAGTGGACCTCTGACCTGGACGTCAAGGATGTCAACACTAAAAACTCAAATGAAGGCCGTCTTGGCAAAAAATGAGGATCTCGAAGGGCGCTCGTGCCGAAACATCAGGATTTTAGGGGTAAGAGAACATCAAATCGCAATGAAAATGGAGGACTGCGTAGAATCTGTCTGCAAAACACTGTTCGGAAGCCCAGCGCTTTCTAGTCTGTTCGTGGTGGAACGTGCCTACAGAGTCCTGGCAAATCGCCCCATCCTGGGGGCACCTCCACGCCTGATCATAGCTAAACTCCTCAATTTCAAAGATCGTGACACGATCCTACGCCTGGCTAGGGAGAAAGGAGGCCTGAACTATGAAGGTGACAACTTACAATTCTTCCCAGACTTCTCCCCATGAGTCCAGGCACAACGCAGAACATTTACTGGAGTGAAACGGCATTTACAAGATAACCAAATGCTCTACTCGATGTTATATCCAGCTAAACTGCGTATCCAACATGGCGGAAAGTCCCAATTCTTCAGCAACCCTGAGGAAGCAAACTCCTTTCTAAACAAACTTGGCTGCAGGCCATGTGTGAATAACCTGAGACCCCCAAGGACAGACCGACCTGGAAGAGTCCCACCATGACGCCTTCCCCCGCTCAAAGGCGACCAACACTATACTACACGACCGATAACCTGGAACCTACAACAGCGATAAGAAATAGGGTGCGCAGGCCCTTGGGAGGTCACAAGCGCCCCAAGCGCAGCAGTGTTATGTTATGGGATTTAGAACTGGGAAATTCGACGTGGAAGTTGGAGGTTGCCTGCTTTGGGGTGGGACGTTGGTTATTGTTTGAGAAACGCGCCTACCAGGGGCCCGCGCCCCACCGCCTGCCTTCACGAACTTCCGTCAGATGCACCGGAAAGGCTCTTTGCCAAATAACATATGTACCTACACACCAACCTACTAATTAGTGGTCTACTACAATAAACAGCAACACAGACCCAAAACAAGTTAAACAAGTTACCACTCCACTACATTCAAGCTAGCCACTTGGAACATTAGAGGGGCAACAACCCGACCAAAAGGAGGAAAGTAATCCAATATCTCCGGAGACACAAGGTGGACATTGCACTGATCCAGGAAACCCACCTCCTTCCAGGTAAGGAGAACCGCTGGGCCCGAGAATGGGACTGCCACAGATACTTCTCCTCGTATTCATCATACTCCAGAGGGGTGGCTATCTTGATTAACAAAAGCCTAAAAATCAAAGCTGATACCGTCCAGCAAGGACACAATAGATGGAGCACTCCTGGTACATGGGATCGTGGAAGGGACAGAACTCATAATTGTGAACTCCTACGGCCCCAATGTTGATGGAGCAAATAACTATGATTGGGTTATGACACACCTGGAGGGGGCTGGGTCAGCTACAATCATTTGGGGCGGCGATATGAATACCATACTCGATCCCAGGAAGGATAAATCACATACAACATCTACTCCGACTCCCAAGGCAGGACTTCAAATTCTCGAGATTTGCAAAGCATACGACCTGGAGGACGTCTGGAGACGCCAACACAGGTCCACCCAAGACTACACATTTCATTCCTGGGTCCATAAAACAAGTTCAAGCCTAGACTACTTCCTGGTGTCCGCGCACAGTGATCTACAATGCAGTCCATGTCATATCCTCCCAAGGACAATATCCAACCACTTGGCAGTTACACTTGAATGCACCCCCCCTGACCCGTCGGAGGGGCACCGACACTGGAGATTCAAACCTGGTGCATTACAAGACAAAGTGTTTGCAGAAGAACTTCGTACAGAGATTTTCTCCTTCCTAGAAATAAACCAGGGGTCGGTGCCTTTGGCCAGAACGTTATGGGAATCCCTAAAATGCTACATAAGAGGGGTATATCTAAGGAACACAGTATACTGAAACTCATAAGACAAGAATTTACCTCTAGTGAAGCCCGATTGAAAGCTCTTGAACGTCAAAACCCTGCACCTACCGACCCACACATAATTGCAATATTGAAAAAAGAATTGGACAAATACAAAGATACAGCCAACTGCGAAATAAAATCTCTCACTCAAGACCACTGCATTCGCCAATACGGCGAGGGACAAAAACCAGGGGCCCTTCTTGCAAGGCTGATAGCAGCAGACAGAAAACCCTCACAGATACGGGGCCATAATGGCTCCCTTGTCCACACTGACAAAGAAATTGCGGAATCCTTCCGCACCTTTTATCAAAATCTTTACAAATCCAACTACGGCGCAAGCCAGGATGAGCTCCTGTGATAACTAAATGGAATCGAACTCTACTGGGTGAGCACCACATTAAGAGAGCCACTAAATCAACCCATCACATCAGAGGAAATCCTTCTAGCAATAAAAGATCTCCCGAGCACCAAAGCTCCTGGCCCGAACGGACTGATCAGGGAATTCTATAAAGCATTCGCTTCCCTCCTTGCCCCATTGCTGCTGCAGGTCTTTGAGGAAGCGCTCGAAATAGGAGCCCTCCCACCAACCTTCCCGGAAGCAAATGTAATCCTACTACATAAAGCAGGGCAACCTTCAGAAGAATGCAGCTCCTTTAGACCAATCTCACTGATTAATCTCGACAACAAGATTCTAGCCAAGATCCTTGCCACTAGACTGCTCCCCCTGATGCCAGCTCTGGTGCTCGCAGACCAGGCACGCTTCATCCCCAGCCACAACATGACGTTTGGCATAATGCAAATGTTCGGAGTCATGGAGGTGTTGAGCCCATCACACCAAGTGGTGGCAACCCTACTTGACACCGAAAGACGTTCGATTTTATTGAATGGCCCTTCCTATTTGAGGTCCTAAAAAGAATGGGCCTTGGCAACTACTACATCAAGCTCATCGCACTTCTGTACAATCAACCCCGTTCACACATAATTCTGGGAAGAACCCGTTCGTCACCCATAGATCTACAGAGGGGAACCAAGCAGGGTTGCCCCCTGTCTTCAATTCTATTTGAGTTAGTAATGGAACCCCTCGCCTCAGACCTCCGTGCCTGTCATATACATAGAGGCCTATCTTTCGGCCCACATAAATTAATTATATCCCTTTATGCAGACGACATTGCACTCTACATTCATGACCCTATCGAGAACCTAAACACAATCATGCGGGACATCATTAAATTCAGCACTTTCTCTGGCCTGAGAATAAATCAAAGTAAGTCAATAATATTCCCTCTGACTCCAGAGACCCGGGAGTTCCCTAACGATTATGGATTTAAATGGGAACATACCAAGGTTAGATACTTAGGCATACGTCTGGCCAGATCCCTCCAAAAACTCTTTGAAGACAACTATGGCAAAGCATTGGAAAATCTCAGAGAGAAAATCAATAGATGGAAAGCATTGCCACTCATGCTCTGGGGTCGGGTATCGTTGGTCAAAATGGTGATTCCTCCCAAATTACTATACCTCTTTGCGAATCTCCCTTTATTGGTACCCCAAAAGTATCTCCAATATTTGCGTAGCCTGCTTCTGGAACTGCTGTGAGTGGGCAAACTAGCCAGAATAGCATACAAAGCACTGATTCAGCCAGTGTCAAAAGGAGGCATGGTGCTCCCAGACCTAGAACAATATTATTGGGCAGCACAAGCCCAATTTCCAGGCCACTGGTACGCTATTCACTTTATCCGACCCCACGTCCAGCTCGAACGAGCCCTTGCATCACCTAACCTGCTAAGAGCTGTCATTTTAGGGCAAACACACATACCACACGCAACACTAAACTCGGTACTCTCCACCATTGAAATCTGGAAAACAGTAGGGCAGAAATGCGGTATACAGGCAAGGTTCTCCCCCCTCCTGCCGACAAGATTCATCCCTGGAATCCCCCTAACCTCAGAAAAAGTCTATTTGAACTGGACAGGCAAACTCCAACTACACACCATGGGGGACCTTTTTATTGACAGGAAATTCCTTACACCTGAACAAGCCAGAGCCTGTGGAGCTACCACCGCCCTGGACACATTTATCTATTTTTGCCTCAGGGTTACACTCCAGGCCATCTTTCCATTGTTTCCACAACAACCGCCAACATGGAAACTACTGCACGGGGTGATCCAGTCTCAAGGGGGGGGGGGTAGGCTAGTGTTGCTAATCTACAAAACCATACTATCCGACACGGCCCCACCGCTTACAGCACCGAAAGTTAGATGGGAGAAATCCTTCCGTACGACAATTCCAGATGAGGAATGGGACTATATCTTTGCCCAAACCCAAAAAGTATCATTAAACACACAATATAAACTAATACACCTTAAATACGTGCACCAGGCATACCACACCCCTGCCAGACAACACTCCCATCACCCCACCACATCACCGTCGTGCAACCATTGCAACGCCCCATTAGCAGATTTACTCCACCTCGCATGGTCATGCCCGGCCATACACCAATTCTGGAAGACAGTGCTGGAGAAAACAGCAGCAATCATTGATACCCCACTTGAGCCGAACCCCAAGATTACACTTCTTGGACTAACCAAGTATCTATCTCCCTCAGTGCATAAACTATCTGGGCTGCTGCTGTTACCGGCCCAAAGAAGGATTGCAATGTCCTGGGGGAGAGGACCGATTCCGACAATACAACAATGACTGATGGACATAACATACTGCCAAGACACAGAAGCGAATTTCATCAGACTCCTACCTCTGCATGCACGCCCCCCCCCCCCCGATATCTGGGGCCCCTTATATTACCTACCTAATGTCCATCCCGAACCATGATTCCTCACAAGACTCTTCCCCAGGTCCCAACTCTGATGAATCAGCCAACACTTCAATAGGGGACTGCGACAGGTACAACCAACAATCCTAAAATGCGGCAGATCCGGTCCGTTACCAGGGGGAGAGGGGTGGCGGAGGGAAGGCGGACACTGAGGCGGATGTTATGACCTTGTTTCTCTTTTTGTTTGTTACTGTATGTGCAGTTGAAAATACCAAAAATAAAGTTTACAACAAAAAAAAATGGTTACTGGCAGTAGGCTGGATGTCAACTGCCACTGTTTTTTAAAGCTTCATAGTTGGAAGCAAATGTTAAAAACCTGGTTGCCCAGTGAGATCACATCTGCAATAGACCTGGATGGCGGTTAGAAATGACCAGGTGCCCCCCCACCCCCAACACATTGAAACAGGAATCTCCCATGGATCCACTGCCCCATCAGAAACTGATCTTTATCTCGCTCAATGTGAAGAGCCTAAACGCACCTACAAAGCACAAATCCACGCTTCAGTGCCTTCAAGATTTGAATGGCTCTGTGGTCTTCTTACAGGAGACCCACCTGCTTCCACTGGACTTTCCCCGGCTCTGAAACAGAAACTTTCCACTCCAATACTTGGCTATCAGTGGCTCAAAGAGAGGCGGCACGCGGCAATCCTCTTGGCGAAAGGAATCCTGTTCAAAGCACTGGGGACATACTGTCTAGAAAGACGCTGCGCAGGAATCAAGATCTTTGGACAACTGTATGGCTTGATTTAAGTCTATGCACCCAATGAAGGACAAGAGTCTTTCTATACAGAGCTGGAGACCAAACTGCTCCCCTTCATCGAGGCCCAAGTGATCGTTAGGGGAGACTAAAATGGGGTACCCGACCCCCTGATGGACAAATCTCACCCATCGGCCCTGAGAGACTTCATGTCAGCCACGGGGCTCCTTCATCTGTTTAGGTCGCAAGGGGTGGTGGACACCTGGAGTGTACTACACCAAGGTGAAAAGGATGTCTTTCTTCTCGCATGTACATCGGACTTTCTCGTGGATAGACCTACTCTTGACATCTCACCAACTACTGTCATCCGTCAACGAGGTGTGCATAAAGCCGAGAATCTTGTCAGACCACGCCCCAGTCACGCTGACTTCCCAGGTCTATAACCCAGACCCCCCCTCGCATACCTCGCTGGAACCTCTATGATCCGATCCTAAATGACATGGCACTGAGAAGCGCCATCACCAAAGCTTTCCAATCTCACTTTCAGGAGAATCCCACAGAGCACCAGCAAACACCTGGGATGCCATGAAGGCAGTGATCAGTGGAGAACTTATAGCCCACACGGCAGCTTACCGGAAGCGTAGACTGGAGACACACACAAAACTAGAAAAAGACATAATAGCCAAAGGGAAACACAAGTGTAAGTCTAGAAATGACCCTTAGCAAGTATAGAAGGTATATTATGTTGGCAGAAAACCAATCGCATCGTATGCCCTACATCGCCAACATAGAATCGTCAGTATAACCATAGGGCGTCCATTTTGTGTAACATCTGCCATTTGCTTTCTCTTCCTTTCTGTCAAACGCTTTGCAAAATGTATTTTATTCTGAAAGCTCATACACGGTGGGAGGCCACAGTCTACATGTTGAAAGATCGGCCCAGACAGAACTTGCCAAATAGTACAGAAATACATTGTTTTCCTTCCTCACAAGTCCTTGAAGGCGACTAGAGAAGGCATTTAATCAGCAGCCCAGGAGCCGGCTTGTCTCGCTAGAACTGTAGAAACAGACAGTTAAACATGAATTATACTTTTCTAGCGGCCCCCCTTCGGGACTCTTCCTTAGATCAGACTGACCCCTAGTTCACAAATAGAAACCAGTAGATAACACGCTTTGGAATGTGTCTCTCCCGCAAACACAGTATCCTTTCCGAACAAGTGCCTTATGTTCTTCATAACAAAGAACTATGTCTGCAAACTGCAACTGTTGCTAAAATGAGTATAACAGATTAATTAAGAAGCTTGTCATAATGTGTCATATTTGTCATAATTGTCAATTACCGAACCCTAGCTCGAGAAGATACATTATGGGCGGTTTTGATGAGTCACAAAAAGATTGTATGATTGCATGTTTATATATATGATACTGATGTATATTGTTCGCTCTCTTGCGTCACACGAGGGCTGGGTGACACACGTTGCGAGATGTTAGACCCCAGTCGGCCGACTGAGAATATATTTTCTTTGCAATAAACCCTAGTACTTGGAAATCGAACCTTGTGTCTGTCGTATCACTAGTATATGGTGATTATGCCTTGTCTCCATATGCGGAGGGTCTTCAGGGCCTAGCACAAGAAGGGATATCTCTGAGGGCCCACCGATCCCTACAGACTCGAAGACCATTACGCAGAGGAAACAGCTCACGCTCTATCTAGAACTAAGAAGGGCTATTACACCTAAAGCAAATATGTTCTTGGTTGAGAAATTAGCCAAGATAAAATGACGGAATACAATAACAGGCTTGCAGGACCTACAGGGAAGGGTCCAATATACAGAAGCCAAATTACAATTGGTAGCGGCCCATCTCACCGACACCATGACGGCGGCTGCCCGCAATGGAACAGAACAAGAACAATATATCGAAGGGGCCACTCTCCCGCACCTCAGTAAGACAGACACAGAAGCCCTGGATGCCCTGATCACAAGCGAAGAAGTAGACTTGGTCATCAAAGCTCTTAAAACAAAGGCCCCGGGACCTGATGGGTTCACAACTAGATTTTACAAGCTCTTTCACCCCCAACCTTTGCCCCCCTCACGGCACTCTTTAACTCTTTCGGCACGTCTGGCTCTGTCACTCCAACAATGCAAGAGTCTGTGACTATCCTCTTACTAAAGCCAGGAAAAGATCCCAGAGATTGCACCTCATATAGACCAAACTCCTTACTATATATAGTGACTAACATATACTCCAAGGTCCTAGCAAATCGCCTGGCAGCAGTTCTCCCCAAAATAATCAACCCAGACCAAACAGGCTTCATTCTGGGTAGATCAACAGGATACTATCTGGCGAGCACTGAATCTGGTGGAAATAGCAATCCCAGAGCACCATAAAATAGCACTATTATCCCTTTATGCATTCAAGGATTTTAACAAAGTGGACTGGTCCTTCATGGAACTTATCCTTCAGGCTTTCCTATTTGGCCCACTCTTCTGCAAAATGGTCCTGGCCAACTACTGCTCGCTGAAAACCTCCCTGCTGGTTTACCAGAGACTAACAGCACCCATCTCACAGAACTGCAGGACAAAGAAGGGTGTTCTCTTTCCCCCCTGTACGCCCAAATAATGGAACCTCTGGCCCAACAGATACAGAGGGACCCCAATATTAAGGGATTGCAAACATGCACCTCACAACACAAGATCTCCCTTTATGCAGACAATGTCTTGCTGACCATAACAAACATCCAGCCCTCATTGAAACACTCCCTCCGAGAACTACATAGATTTGGAATGGTAGCTGAATTCACAATCAACTATGTGAAGTCCACAACCTTGGGGGTGGGATTGACTGCAGAGGAGATGGAAGTCCTTAAACCACTGTGTCCCGTTCAATGGAACGGGAAATCCTTTAATTATTTAGGAGTAAAGGTCCCAGCCGACCAGGAGAAGTATATGCAGCAAACCTTCCCCCCCTTTTTAAAGAACTAGAAAGAGATCTCGAACAATGAGCCTCCCAAGAAATATTGCTACTGGGGCGAATTACAGCCTGCAAAATGAACCTGCTTGCGCAATGTCTTTACTTTTGCTCCTCCTTACCCATCTCAATCCGTTACCCTCCATTCTCCACCTACAGCAAAAAATGCTTTGATTTATATGGAGGGGGAAAAGAGCCAGGATCCATAAAAATGTGATGATGGGCAGTGCTCGACTGGGTGGTCTAGGGGTCCTGAACCTACGCAAATATTATGTGGCCTCACAAATGGCACGCTTCCGAGCTTGGCACTCCTCAACAGAGCCCCTGAGGTGGGTGGAGATTGAACAATCACGATTGCCATTACCCCTCGATTCTCTTCCTTATATCTCTTCCCCCGATATGGAACTCCTGGTCAGGAATACTTTCATTAACGAAATACACACTGCAAACATGGAACTGGGCAATGAAATTCAAAGTCATCCCGTGTGGCTTGGGCCCAAATACCCCAATCTTTCATAACCTGTCCTTCACGCTGGGAACCCAATGCACAAACCTGAGGAACTGTCTGAGAGGGGGCCTGAAAAAACCTATCACAACTATTTAAAAATGGCCAACCACTGACGTTTGAAAGCCGTAAAACTGCCTTTCAGCTGGTCGAAAACGACAGATTCTCCTACGCCCAGCTCTGCCACTGGTACACTCACCCACTGGTCCGACTCGGGTCACACGTGACCTCATCCCCACCCTGCAAGGGGAACCAACTGGAGGAAAGCTATCCAATCTATATAAACTGCTACAAGAGGACATGCTAAGCCTCACGCCCACATACATGACACAATGGCAAACAGATTTGGGACACCTGATCGTGGATTACACCTGGGTCGACATTTGGACGAGAAGTTACTCCTCCTCGATATGCGTCACAAACAGAGAATGTGCCCTTAAGCTGCTCCTCCGCTGGTACTACCCCCCAGTGCGGCTCCACCACATCCAACATTCACTAGATCCACAATGCTGGCGCAAATGTGGGCTGCGGGGCACCTACCTACACACATTGTCCAATCCTCCTGAGACCAAAGTCTCTCTACAATTGAGGCCATTACCCGGATCAAGATTCCCAAAACTCTTGAGGTGGTCCTCCTCGGCTCCCCAGTCCAGGGGGGTTACCCAAGAAAGGGGGCGTCAGCCAAACTCTGCACTCAGCTGTTCCTCGCACGAAGAATTACGATCATCCGCACCTGGAAGACCCCAGAGGGCCCGTCGCTGTCCCTTTGGTGGATCAAAATATGGGACATCCTGGTGGCGGAAAAGGTTACTGCTGCCAGGGAAGGCCTCCTACATAGATTCATGGACATTTGGGCCCCAATTCTACACTATGACCGGGACTTCCCAGCACAATCAAACAAACCCCACCTAACATGGCTAGTCCTACAAGACCATTTCCAATAATGGACTCTGCATTGCCGAACGGTACTATGGGGGAGAGAAACGGGGACAGAGGGACGACTAGCGTCCAAAGAAGGGAGAAAAGAGGTCGTTTTTCATCTGCCGCTCCATCCGATCGCTAAATAACTCTGTATTTATGATGCTGTTTTGTTTTCCCATGTATGCAACCAAACCTAAATAAAGTTTTAAAAAAATAATAATAAAGTTAAGTAGTAATTGTTGAATATTACATTGGAACAAATTCTATTGGGTTACAGTTGGCTAAGCAAAGGAGCAATGTGGTTTTTTGTCATTTTATTTATTTCATTATGCACTAATGGCTCGAAAGGAATCTAAGTGCATGGGAGCAGAAATGGCAGAATTGACTTAGACCTTGTCACTCTAGATATAGTGGAGATGTTCGCTCCACATAGCCTTTTGACTGCCAAATAAACCCTATTCTTAATGTGGATATTCTGTGCTTCCATATATGTGTATGGACTGAACAATAAAATGTATACTTGAAGGCTTCTAGAGAGAAGAAATCTGTAAACCGTTTCATTCACCACTCTTTTTCTCAAGTCATTTCGTCGCTCTTTTTTTAATCCAAGCTGATTGTACATGCAGTAACTACATAAAATCAGTGAAGAATTAGTATCCATTAACCCGGATATTGGTCAGGTTGGATCAGATGAATCAACACTAAAAACTCAAATGAAGGCCGTCTTGGCAAAAAATGAGGATCTCGAAGGGCGCTCGTGCCGAAACATCAGGATTTTAGGGGTAAGAGAACATCAAATCGCAATGAAAATGGAGGACTGCGTAGAATCTGTCTGCAAAACACTGTTCGGAAGCCCAGCGCTTTCTAGTCTGTTCGTGGTGGAACGTGCCTACAGAGTCCTGGCAAATCGCCCCATCCTGGGGGCACCTCCACGCCTGATCATAGCTAAACTCCTCAATTTCAAAGATCGTGACACGATCCTACGCCTGGCTAGGGAGAAAGGAGGCCTGAACTATGAAGGTGACAACTTACAATTCTTCCCAGACTTCTCCCCATGAGTCCAGGCACAACGCAGAACATTTACTGGAGTGAAACGGCATTTACAAGATAACCAAATGCTCTACTCGATGTTATATCCAGCTAAACTGCGTATCCAACATGGCGGAAAGTCCCAATTCTTCAGCAACCCTGAGGAAGCAAACTCCTTTCTAAACAAACTTGGCTGCAGGCCATGTGTGAATAACCTGAGACCCCCAAGGACAGACCGACCTGGAAGAGTCCCACCATGACGCCTTCCCCCGCTCAAAGGCGACCAACACTATACTACACGACCGATAACCTGGAACCTACAACAGCGATAATAAATAGGGTGCGCAGGCCCTTGGGAGGTCACAAGCGCCCCAAGCGCAGCAGTGTTATGTTATGGGATTTAGAACTGGGAAATTCGACGTGGAAGTTGGAGGTTGCCTGCTTTGGGGTGGGACGTTGGTTATTGTTTGAGAAACGCGCCTACCAGGGGCCCGCGCCCCACCGCCTGCCTTCACGAACTTCCGTCAGATGCACCGGAAAGGCTCTTTGCCAAATAACATATGTACCTACACACCAACCTACTAATTAGTGGTCTACTACAATAAACAGCAACACAGACCCAAAACAAGTTAAACAAGTTACCACTCCACTACATTCAAGCTAGCCACTTGGAACATTAGAGGGGCAACAACCCGACCAAAAGGAGGAAAGTAATCCAATATCTCCGGAGACACAAGGTGGACATTGCACTGATCCAGGAAACCCACCTCCTTCCAGGTAAGGAGAACCGCTGGGCCCGAGAATGGGACTGCCACAGATACTTCTCCTCGTATTCATCATACTCCAGAGGGGTGGCTATCTTGATTAACAAAAGCCTAAAAATCAAAGCTGATACCGTCCAGCAAGGACACAATAGATGGAGCACTCCTGGTACATGGGATCGTGGAAGGGACAGAACTCATAATTGTGAACTCCTACGGCCCCAATGTTGATGGAGCAAATAACTATGATTGGGTTATGACACACCTGGAGGGGGCTGGGTCAGCTACAATCATTTGGGGCGGCGATATGAATACCATACTCGATCCCAGGAAGGATAAATCACATACAACATCTACTCCGACTCCCAAGGCAGGACTTCAAATTCTCGAGATTTGCAAAGCATACGACCTGGAGGACGTCTGGAGACGCCAACACAGGTCCACCCAAGACTACACATTTCATTCCTGGGTCCATAAAACAAGTTCAAGCCTAGACTACTTCCTGGTGTCCGCGCACAGTGATCTACAATGCAGTCCATGTCATATCCTCCCAAGGACAATATCCAACCACTTGGCAGTTACACTTGAATGCACCCCCCCTGACCCGTCGGAGGGGAACCGACACTGGAGATTCAAACCTGGTGCATTACAAGACAAAGTGTTTGCAGAAGAACTTCGTACAGAGATTTTCTCCTTCCTAGAAATAAACCAGGGGTCGGTGCCTTTGGCCAGAACGTTATGGGAATCCCTAAAATGCTACATAAGAGGGGTATATCTAAGGAACACAGTATACTGAAACTCATAAGACAAGAATTTACCTCTAGTGAAGCCCGATTGAAAGCTCTTGAACGTCAAAACCCTGCACCTACCGACCCACACATAATTGCAATATTGAAAAAAGAATTGGACAAATACAAAGATACAGCCAACTGCGAAATAAAATCTCTCACTCAAGACCACTGCATTCGCCAATACGGCGAGGGACAAAAACCAGGGGCCCTTCTTGCAAGGCTGATAGCAGCAGACAGAAAACCCTCACAGATACGGGGCCATAATGGCTCCCTTGTCCACACTGACAAAGAAATTGCGGAATCCTTCCGCACCTTTTATCAAAATCTTTACAAATCCAACTACGGCGCAAGCCAGGATGAGCTCCTGTGATAACTAAATGGAATCGAACTCTACTGGGTGAGCACCACATTAAGAGAGCCACTAAATCAACCCATCACATCAGAGGAAATCCTTCTAGCAATAAAAGATCTCCCGAGCACCAAAGCTCCTGGCCCGAACGGACTGATCAGGGAATTCTATAAAGCATTCGCTTCCCTCCTTGCCCCATTGCTGCTGCAGGTCTTTGAGGAAGCGCTCGAAATAGGAGCCCTCCCACCAACCTTCCCGGAAGCAAATGTAATCCTACTACATAAAGCAGGGCAACCTTCAGAAGAATGCAGCTCCTTTAGACCAATCTCACTGATTAATCTCGACAACAAGATTCTAGCCAAGATCCTTGCCACTAGACTGCTCCCCCTGATGCCAGCTCTGGTGCTCGCAGACCAGGCACGCTTCATCCCCAGCCACAACATGACGTTTGGCATAATGCAAATGTTCGGAGTCATGGAGGTGTTGAGCCCATCACACCAAGTGGTGGCAACCCTACTTGACACCGAAAGACGTTCGATTTTATTGAATGGCCCTTCCTATTTGAGGTCCTAAAAAGAATGGGCCTTGGCAACTACTACATCAAGCTCATCGCACTTCTGTACAATCAACCCCGTTCACACATAATTCTGGGAAGAACCCGTTCGTCACCCATAGATCTACAGAGGGGAACCAAGCAGGGTTGCCCCCTGTCTTCAATTCTATTTGAGTTAGTAATGGAACCCCTCGCCTCAGACCTCCGTGCCTGTCATATACATAGAGGCCTATCTTTCGGCCCACATAAATTAATTATATCCCTTTATGCAGACGACATTGCACTCTACATTCATGACCCTATCGAGAACCTAAACACAATCATGCGGGAGATCATTAAATTCAGCACTTTCTCCGGCCTGAGAATAAATCAAAGTAAGTCAATAATATTCCCTCTGACTCCAGAGACCCGGGAGTTCCCTAACGATTATGGATTTAAATGGGAACATACCAAGGTTAGATACTTAGGCATACGTCTGGCCAGATCCCTCCAAAAACTCTTTGAAGACAACTATGGCAAAGCATTGGAAAATCTCAGAGAGAAAATCAATAGATGGAAAGCATTGCCACTCATGCTCTGGGGTCGGGTATCGTTGGTCAAAATGGTGATTCCTCCCAAATTACTATACCTCTTTGCGAATCTCCCTTTATTGGTACCCCAAAAGTATCTCCAATATTTGCGTAGCCTGCTTCTGGAACTGCTGTGAGTGGGCAAACTAGCCAGAATAGCATACAAAGCACTGATTCAGCCAGTGTCAAAAGGAGGCATGGTGCTCCCAGACCTAGAACAATATTATTGGGCAGCACAAGCCCAATTTCCAGGCCACTGGTACGCTATTCACTTTATCCGACCCCACGTCCAGCTCGAACGAGCCCTTGCATCACCTAACCTGCTAAGAGCTGTCATTTTAGGGCAAACACACATACCACACGCAACACTAAACTCGGTACTCTCCACCATTGAAATCTGGAAAACAGTAGGGCAGAAATGCGGTATACAGGCAAGGTTCTCCCCCCTCCTGCCGACAAGATTCATCCCTGGAATCCCCCTAACCTCAGAAAAAGTCTATTTGAACTGGACAGGCAAACTCCAACTACACACCATGGGGGACCTTTTTATTGACAGGAAATTCCTTACACCTGAACAAGCCAGAGCCTGTGGAGCTACCACCGCCCTGGACACATTTATCTATTTTTGCCTCAGGGTTACACTCCAGGCCATCTTTCCATTGTTTCCACAACAACCGCCAACATGGAAACTACTGCACGGGGTGATCCAGTCTCAAGGGGGGGGGGTAGGCTAGTGTTGCTAATCTACAAAACCATACTATCCGACACGGCCCCACCGCTTACAGCACCGAAAGTTAGATGGGAGAAATCCTTCCGTACGACAATTCCAGATGAGGAATGGGACTATATCTTTGCCCAAACCCAAAAAGTATCATTAAACACACAATATAAACTAATACACCTTAAATACGTGCACCAGGCATACCACACCCCTGCCAGACAACACTCCCATCACCCCACCACATCACCGTCGTGCAACCATTGCAACGCCCCATTAGCAGATTTACTCCACCTCGCATGGTCATGCCCGGCCATACACCAATTCTGGAAGACAGTGCTGGAGAAAACAGCAGCAATCATTGATACCCCACTTGAGCCGAACCCCAAGATTACACTTCTTGGACTAACCAAGTATCTATCTCCCTCAGTGCATAAACTATCTGGGCTGCTGCTGTTACCGGCCCAAAGAAGGATTGCAATGTCCTGGGGGAGAGGACCGATTCCGACAATACAACAATGACTGATGGACATAACATACTGCCAAGACACAGAAGCGAATTTCATCAGACTCCTACCTCTGCATGCACGCCCCCCCCCCGATATCTGGGGCCCCTTATATTACCTACCTAATGTCCATCCCGAACCATGATTCCTCACAAGACTCTTCCCCAGGTCCCAACTCTGATGAATCAGCCAACACTTCAATAGGGGACTGCGACAGGTACAACCAACAATCCTAAAATGCGGCAGATCCGGTCCGTTACCAGGGGGAGAGGGGTGGCGGAGGGAAGGCGGACACTGAGGCGGATGTTATGACCTTGTTTCTCTTTTTGTTTGTTACTGTATGTGCAGTTGAAAATACCAAAAATAAAGTTTACAACAAAAAAAAATGGTTACTGGCAGTAGGCTGGATGTCAACTGCCACTGTTTTTTAAAGCTTCATAGTTGGAAGCAAATGTTAAAAACCTGGTTGCCCAGTGAGATCACATCTGCAATAGACCTGGATGGCGGTTAGAAATGACCAGGTGCCCCCCCACCCCCAACACATTGAAACAGGAATCTCCCATGGATCCACTGCCCCATCAGAAACTGATCTTTATCTCGCTCAATGTGAAGAGCCTAAACGCACCTACAAAGCACAAATCCACGCTTCAGTGCCTTCAAGATTTGAATGGCTCTGTGGTCTTCTTACAGGAGACCCACCTGCTTCCACTGGACTTTCCACGGCTCTGAAACAGAAACTTTCCACTCCAATACTTGGCTATCAGTGGCTCAAAGAGAGGCGGCACGCGGCAATCCTCTTGGCGAAAGGAATCCTGTTCAAAGCACTGGGGACATACTGTCTAGAAAGACGCTGCGCAGGAATCAAGATCTTTGGACAACTGTATGGCTTGATTTAAGTCTATGCACCCAATGAAGGACAAGAGTCTTTCTATACAGAGCTGGAGACCAAACTGCTCCCCTTCATCGAGGCCCAAGTGATCGTTAGGGGAGACTAAAATGGGGTACCCGACCCCCTGATGGACAAATCTCACCCATCGGCCCTGAGAGACTTCATGTCAGCCACGGGGCTCCTTCATCTGTTTAGGTCGCAAGGGGTGGTGGACACCTGGAGTGTACTACACCAAGGTGAAAAGGATGTCTTTCTTCTCGCATGTACATCGGACTTTCTCGTGGATAGACCTACTCTTGACATCTCACCAACTACTGTCATCCGTCAACGAGGTGTGCATAAAGCCGAGAATCTTGTCAGACCACGCCCCAGTCACGCTGACTTCCCAGGTCTATAACCCAGACCCCCCCTCGCATACCTCGCTGGAACCTCTATGATCCGATCCTAAATGACATGGCACTGAGAAGCGCCATCACCAAAGCTTTCCAATCTCACTTTCAGGAGAATCCCACAGAGCACCAGCAAACACCTGGGATGCCATGAAGGCAGTGATCAGTGGAGAACTTATAGCCCACACGGCAGCTTACCGGAAGCGTAGACTGGAGACACACACAAAACTAGAAAAAGACATAATAGCCAAAGGGAAACACAAGTGTAAGTCTAGAAATGACCCTTAGCAAGTATAGAAGGTATATTATGTTGGCAGAAAACCAATCGCATCGTATGCCCTACATCGCCAACATAGAATCGTCAGTATAACCATAGGGCGTCCATTTTGTGTAACATCTGCCATTTGCTTTCTCTTCCTTTCTGTCAAACGCTTTGCAAAATGTATTTTATTCTGAAAGCTCATACACGGTGGGAGGCCACAGTCTACATGTTGAAAGATCGGCCCAGACAGAACTTGCCAAATAGTACAGAAATACATTGTTTTCCTTCCTCACAAGTCCTTGAAGGCGACTAGAGAAGGCATTTAATCAGCAGCCCAGGAGCCGGCTTGTCTCGCTAGAACTGTAGAAACAGACAGTTAAACATGAATTATACTTTTCTAGCGGCCCCCCTTCGGGACTCTTCCTTAGATCAGACTGACCCCTAGTTCACAAATAGAAACCAGTAGATAACACGCTTTGGAATGTGTCTCTCCCGCAAACACAGTATCCTTTCCGAACAAGTGCCTTATGTTCTTCATAACAAAGAACTATGTCTGCAAACTGCAACTGTTGCTAAAATGAGTATAACAGATTAATTAAGAAGCTTGTCATAATGTGTCATATTTGTCATAATTGTCAATTACCGAACCCTAGCTCGAGAAGATACATTATGGGCGGTTTTGATGAGTCACAAAAAGATTGTATGATTGCATGTTTATATATATGATACTGATGTATATTGTTCGCTCTCTTGCGTCACACGAGGGCTGGGTGACACACGTTGCGAGATGTTAGACCCCAGTCGGCCGACTGAGAATATATTTTCTTTGCAATAAACCCTAGTACTTGGAAATCGAACCTTGTGTCTGTCGTATCACTAGTATATGGTGATTATGCCTTGTCTCCATATGCGGAGGGTCTTCAGGGCCTAGCACAAGAAGGGATATCTCTGAGGGCCCACCGATCCCTACAGACTCGAAGACCATTACGCAGAGGAAACAGCTCACGCTCTATCTAGAACTAAGAAGGGCTATTACACCTAAAGCAAATATGTTCTTGGTTGAGAAATTAGCCAAGATAAAATGACGGAATACAATAACAGGCTTGCAGGACCTACAGGGAAGGGTCCAATATACAGAAGCCAAATTACAATTGGTAGCGGCCCATCTCACCGACACCATGACGGCGGCTGCCCGCAATGGAACAGAACAAGAACAATATATCGAAGGGGCCACTCTCCCGCACCTCAGTAAGACAGACACAGAAGCCCTGGATGCCCTGATCACAAGCGAAGAAGTAGACTTGGTCATCAAAGCTCTTAAAACGAAGGCCCCGGGACCTGATGGGTTCACAACTAGATTTTACAAGCTCTTTCACCCCCAACCTTTGCCCCCCTCACGGCACTCTTTAACTCTTTCGGCACGTCTGGCTCTGTCACTCCAACAATGCAGGAGTCTGTGATTATCCTCTTACTAAAGCCAGGAAAAGATCCCAGAGATTGCACCTCATATAGACCAAACTCCTTACTATATATAGTGACTAACATATACTCCAAGGTCCTAGCAAATCGCCTGGCAGCAGTTCTCCCCAAAATAATCAACCCAGACCAAACAGGCTTCATTCTGGGTAGATCAACAGGATACTATCTGGCGAGCACTGAATCTGGTGGAAATAGCAATCCCAGAGCACCATAAAATAGCACTATTATCCCTTTATGCATTCAAGGATTTTAACAAAGTGGACTGGTCCTTCATGGAACTTATCCTTCAGGCTTTCCTATTTGGCCCACTCTTCTGCAAAATGGTCCTGGCCAACTACTGCTCGCTGAAAACCTCCCTGCTGGTTTACCAGAGACTAACAGCACCCATCTCACAGAACTGCAGGACAAAGAAGGGTGTTCTCTTTCCCCCCTGTACGCCCAAATAATGGAACCTCTGGCCCAACAGATACAGAGGGACCCCAATATTAAGGGATTGCAAACATGCACCTCACAACACAAGATCTCCCTTTATGCAGACAATGTCTTGCTGACCATAACAAACATCCAGCCCTCATTGAAACACTCCCTCCGAGAACTACATAGATTTGGAATGGTAGCTGAATTCACAATCAACTATGTGAAGTCCACAACCTTGGGGGTGGGATTGACTGCAGAGGAGATGGAAGTCCTTAAACCACTGTGTCCCGTTCAATGGAACGGGAAATCCTTTAATTATTTAGGAGTAAAGGTCCCAGCCGACCAGGAGAAGTATATGCAGCAAACCTTCCCCCCCTTTTTAAAGAACTAGAAAGAGATCTCGAACAATGAGCCTCCCAAGAAATATTGCTACTGGGGCGAATTACAGCCTGCAAAATGAACCTGCTTGCGCAATGTCTTTACTTTTGCTCCTCCTTACCCATCTCAATCCGTTACCCTCCATTCTCCACCTACAGCAAAAAATGCTTTGATTTATATGGAGGGGGAAAAGAGCCAGGATCCATAAAAATGTGATGATGGGCAGTGCTCGACTGGGTGGTCTAGGGGTCCTGAACCTACGCAAATATTATGTGGCCTCACAAATGGCACGCTTCCGAGCTTGGCACTCCTCAACAGAGCCCCTGAGGTGGGTGGAGATTGAACAATCACGATTGCCATTACCCCTCGATTCTCTTCCTTATATCTCTTCCCCCGATATGGAACCCCTGGTCAGGAATACTTTCATTAACGAAATACACACTGCAAACATGGAACTGGGCAATGAAATTCAAAGTCATCCCGTGTGGCTTGGGCCCAAATACCCCAATCTTTCATAACCTGTCCTTCACGCTGGGAACCCAATGCACAAACCTGAGGAACTGTCTGAGAGGGGGCCTGAAAAAACCTATCACAACTATTTAAAAATGGCCAACCACTGACGTTTGAAAGCCGTAAAACTGCCTTTCAGCTGGTCGAAAACGACAGATTCTCCTACGCCCAGCTCTGCCACTGGTACACTCACCCACTGGTCCGACTCGGGTCACACGTGACCTCATCCCCACCCTGCAAGGGGAACCAACTGGAGGAAAGCTATCCAATCTATATAAACTGCTACAAGAGGACATGCTAAGCCTCACGCCCACATACATGACACAATGGCAAACAGATTTGGGACACCTGATCGTGGATTACACCTGGGTCGACATTTGGACGAGAAGTTACTCCTCCTCGATATGCGTCACAAACAGAGAATGTGCCCTTAAGCTGCTCCTCCGCTGGTACTACCCCCCAGTGCGGCTCCACCACATCCAACATTCACTAGATCCACAATGCTGGCGCAAATGTGGGCTGCGGGGCACCTACCTACACACATTGTCCAATCCTCCTGAGACCAAAGTCTCTCTACAATTGAGGCCATTACCCGGATCAAGATTCCCAAAACTCTTGAGGTGGTCCTCCTCGGCTCCCCAGTCCAGGGGGGTTACCCAAGAAAGGGGGCGTCAGCCAAACTCTGCACTCAGCTGTTCCTCGCACGAAGAATTACGATCATCCGCACCTGGAAGACCCCAGAGGGCCCGTCGCTGTCCCTTTGGTGGATCAAAATATGGGACATCCTGGTGGCGGAAAAGGTTACTGCTGCCAGGGAAGGCCTCCTACATAGATTCATGGACATTTGGGCCCCAATTCTACACTATGACCGGGACTTCCCAGCACAATCAAACAAACCCCACCTAACATGGCTAGTCCTACAAGACCATTTCCAATAATGGACTCTGCATTGCCGAACGGTACTATGGGGGAGAGAAACGGGGACAGAGGGACGACTAGCGTCCAAAGAAGGGAGAAAAGAGGTCGTTTTTCATCTGCCGCTCCATCCGATCGCTAAATAACTCTGTATTTATGATGCTGTTTTGTTTTCCCATGTATGCAACCAAACCTAAATAAAGTTTTAAAAAAATAATAATAAAGTTAAGTAGTAATTGTTGAATATTACATTGGAACAAATTCTATTGGGTTACAGTTGGCTAAGCAAAGGAGCAATGTGGTTTTTTGTCATTTTATTTATTTCATTATGCACTAATGGCTCGAAAGGAATCTAAGTGCATGGGAGCAGAAATGGCAGAATTGACTTAGACCTTGTCACTCTAGATATAGTGGAGATGTTCGCTCCACATAGCCTTTTGACTGCCAAATAAACCCTATTCTTAATGTGGATATTCTGTGCTTCCATATATGTGTATGGACTGAACAATAAAATGTATACTTGAAGGCTTCTAGAGAGAAGAAATCTGTAAACCGTTTCATTCACCACTCTTTTTCTCAAGTCATTTCGTCGCTCTTTTTTTAATCCAAGCTGATTGTACATGCAGTAACTACATAAAATCAGTGAAGAATTAGTATCCATTAACCCGGATATTGGTCAGGTTGGATCAGATGAATCAATCAAATGAGGTTTCTTTCACCTTTGCAGTCCTCTTGCGCAATTCATTATTTAATCAGTTAAGTGTTTTATGACTATTCAGATAAGTTTGAGATCATCTGCATCAATGTTGTCGTGGCCTTTAGTGAAAGTGAGGCAGCCATATTTTGCTACATCTCTTGTAAAAACTTTACCCACATAATTACTTAGGTCTACAAATATCAATTTTATGCTTGTGAAAAGTAGAATATGTCTGATGTATAATATCGCCAATTCAAGTTCAGGTGCACACCAACAACATTCAGGCAATTTTCGACTGTTCAATTTCCAAATGTGCATGATGTTTTATTGGTTAAAACTATAACCTTTAACAAAAAAACACAGAAAATGAATAATTTCATACCAACAGAAGCAGGAATAAATAAAAATGTACAACAATTTAAAACAGCACAAAGTATAAAAAATTCCACATCTGTTAATACATTTATTTCCCTTGGGCATAACCATTCTCATAGGTTCAAGAAGTTTACAAAATGTACCACTGCTATCACAATAGAAGTGGTGCAGCCAGCCAAACAAAGTTCCCACAAGTGCGCAATACAGAGTGATTCCTAAAGGCCTTGACCCATTTTTCGGACAGTGCAACACATTCTGTCAACAAATGTTTTAATGTTTCTCTCTCTGGCCTTGTTTGACAAAATCTACAATAAAGGTGCTCCGTATTCTCGAGGCCATACCGTAGCAAGATTTCTTTGGTGTGCAGAATGTTTCAGCGAAACCTTAAAAACCTTCAAAACTGATTCTGCGCTCCCCTGTCAGGATAGATCCCCAGAAACAGGGCCAAAATGCCCCTTTTCTTGTGTTCGTCATGGGGATGCATCATGGAAGGATACCCATGGAAGGCCTTGATTGTTTGGATCCAATCCCAATCAATCAAGGATTTCTTGACTGCCAGGATTTCCCGCCAGCTCTTGAAGAGAGCTTCCCATGTCTAGGAGAAGCTGGTAACAGTAGTCTTCCTATTCAGACAGAATCTTTGACCCCCTACCCTGAATTACCAGTTTAAGGACGTCATAACGTGAGGCACCTTTCACAACCAAAATCGTCCGATATAATGTCAAGTGCTTCCTCTGGGCTCTGGCCAACAGGGAAGTCAAACCCAAATCATATCGGACCACAGCCAGGAGAAAAGAGGGTGGCATTTGGAAAACACCCCTCCACATCTGTCCCTTCAAGGCAAGCAAATAGCCCAGAGTTGATAAATCCCATACAGACTTCAATCCCATACAGTATTTTCGGGACAACATTTAAATTGTAAAAGCAAATACAAGCTGTAGCAGAAAATGTCCCAAATTTTGAGTCTATATTCTGTAATTGATTGGCCAGCCCTGCGGCTTTAGATTGGAACCAATTCTTGATGGTTATGCTCGATTTCTTTGAATTTATCAAGAAGCCCAGATAAAGAAGGGCATCCAGGCTCTGCATCCTTTGCCCTCGAACATGCAAAAATAAGGAAGATCTTTTCCTAGTGTTGGAGAATTGGATCACTTTGGTCTTGGAAGGATTAATGGTTAGCGCGTGTGCCTCCACAAAATCAAGAAAACCCTCCATGAGGTGTTACAGACCTAAAGGTGTTCTGTCAAATATTAAAACATCATCCGCCTAAGAGGGACGAAGGTGATGCAATTTCGGAGTTACCCAGGTCCTAGGTTGCAGATATCTATTAATGTCTGCCATGTATCGATGGTAGAGTCAAGGAGCCAATATGCAACCTTACCGAACACCCCTGGAGGTTTTAATGGGCCTGGACAGTTTGCCTTGCCGATCTAAGCACACCTGAATTGTTTAGTTTTCATGTATGCCTGCCAGCAGTCTCAGCAGACCCTCTGGAATGCCCCATGACTGCAATTTTTGCCAAAGCAATGGGCGGTCAACTGCATCGAAGGCAGACGTCAGGTCAACCGAGGCTACCTAAAGCAGGTTTCCATCTTTGGCCCATGCTGAACGTTGAATGCATTTTAGAATTGTACCATTGAGGGAAGTTCCCATCTTGCAACGGAATCCTGTTTGCCACTTGCTAAGGATCACTGTAGATGTAGCCCACTGTTCCAAGTGCCCTAACAGTACGGAAGCAAATACTTTGGAATCTGCATCCTTCAGCAAAATTGAGCGATAATTACTGGGAGACGGACTAGCGCCCTTTTTGTGTATGGGGATTACATGGGCCTGACTCCAAGTCACTGGAAATCTTTCTGTCGTAATTATGTCCAGAAACCGGGATGTGAGTACCTCAGACCACAGCTTTGGATTGGATCTAAAAAGATAATTCGACATTTTATTGGGCACAGGAGCCTGGGATGCACTCAAGCCCAAAATAACCTTCTCGACAACTTCACAACTAAATTCTATTTCCCCCTCCTCCTTTGAGGGACTTTTACGAGGACTAGGACCTGACAAAGTGGAAGGAGCTCGGGCATACAATATTTATTTCAAAGTGGGATACCCACTCTGCTTCTTCCACTGCATGAACCATTCTCCCTGATTGAGAACCCATCTGCCCATTGATTAAAGCCCAGAATGCTCCAGAATTTTTAGTACTAAGTACTTTCAGCATTAACTCTGCATCTAGGTGTAAGGTGAGTGCTTTAAATGCTTGCTGCAAGTTTGTATATGACTGGCAAGCTTTTCTTCCCCCTGATAATCTTCTCGGACAGCAAGGTATTGAAATCACCCTTTATTCTACAAATTAAGGTTCTTAGGCTTTTTCTCTGGCCAACAAGCTGGAGGGTGTACGTATGTCTATGAATCTTCTGCATTAAATTCGAGTTCCCTACATTAGCAAAAGCAACCAAAATAGCATCTTTTGCAAAACAGTCAAAGTTGTCAGAGGTTAATAGGTTTGATCTATGAACCAGTGGATTATCCACCAAGAGATCTACAAAGAAATTGTTCACCAGCCTTGCATGATTGGTGTCGACGCTATGCAATTGCCCTGAGTGTTCAGAACTAGGGACTCTCTTGCCGTTCTACTTACTGCTGGCACAGTGAACCAACTCTCTGTGTCAGTGTGCTGATGTTAGCGCATGATCACTCAGGGTCGTTAGTTTCACTGTGAATTTACTGCAGAGATCATGCAGTCCCTTATTTACGTAGAAATAGTCTGAGATTGAACTAGTGACTCCATTTGTCCAGGTGGCACGTGGGGGGATATCCCCCCTGATTGTGCCATTCACAACCGTCAATCCTAGGCTGGAGAGCGCATTATCCCACATTTGGCCATGCTTTAGTTTAGACTCTGACGTGGTCGCTGTGGCCCCCAG
Source organism: Ambystoma mexicanum (assembly GCF_040938575.1). Taxonomy (NCBI): domain Eukaryota; kingdom Metazoa; phylum Chordata; class Amphibia; order Caudata; family Ambystomatidae; genus Ambystoma; species Ambystoma mexicanum. The sequence continues at coordinate 872,820,580 of NC_090926.1, read as the reverse complement.
ATTGATACAGCCCTGACCATTCAAGCAATCCGAGTTTAAGCCCCCCAGCCCACAAAATCATGGCCCTTGGCTCTCGAACATACCAATCTAGAACAAAGAGTGTAACAAGATCCAGAGCCTCAGTGAGTGGGCACATTCTCTGGTGCCAATAAATGTTCAAGATGAGGATGTTAAATCAGGTCTGCCGACCAATTCTGATGTGAGTCACCATTATTCCAAGAGTTATGGTCGAATTGCACACCACCCACAGATTCAGATCTGATTTAATTACTGTTTATTTATTTTAAAATGTGTTTATTGGCATTTATCTTATTACATTTGCATGACACACTTCATGCCCGTGGTTAAAGGATAATGAGCATTTCATAATAAAAACCTTAACATTTTAAACAAAACAACTTTAATTGACTCCTTGTTTCGTCCCAACAGGGTGGGTCCATGTCTTTTAGCATAAGGGGGGTGGCTGGGCGGGGGGGAGGGTAGGGAGGGCCTCGAGCCAGTAAGGTCCCATTAGGGCTGTATCTAGTCGCCCCTGAGGCACCGTAACTTTGGTCACAAATCTGAGTTCTGTAGACTATTTGTGTTCATGGGGGCTTGTCATCTGAGTGGTGAAATAAAGATCCTGTGATTTCTTTCCATGCTTCTAATGTCATGCTGGAAGCATCTGTGGATCTGGTGACACTATCTTCCCATGCCTTTGTTTCAGCGTTCACCCACCGCTCTAGTTCCTTGTACCACAATTTATGTTGCGGTCCTGCGGGCTTCTTCCAGGACATTGCAATAGACCTTTTCGCCAGTATACATATTATATCCATTAATTTTGCCAGGTGCTTAAGTTTAGCCGGCCTGGGGTATGTTCCCAGAAGGCATTCATCCGGAGTCCACTTGTACCCAGTCAATCCTGCCTTTTCACTTGTCTGCTTTATGTTGTCCCAAAGGGACTGCGTTTTGGCGCATGACCAGAATATGTGGAGAAGATCCGCTCTATCTGCCCCGTACCAGGCACAGTTAGATTGCGTTTGTTTATTGAATTTCGCCATCCTGGATGGGGTTAGGTATGTTCGGTGCAGCAGGTTTAGTTGTATCAGCCTAAATCTGTGGTTTCTGGACACTGCTTTAGGAAACGCTAGAGCTCTCTCCCATTCCCCATCAGTTATCGCTCGACCCACATCAGCCTCCCATTTACTTTTCAGTTCTGCGCTTCGTAGGTTAGTAGTGTCACTCAAGTGGCAGTAGATTTGGGACACTGGTTTCCATCCCTCGCCTAGGTTATACAACAATGTAATCAGGGGGTCTGATTCTGGTTCCTCTGGCCATGTTGCCCACTTGTTTCGCGCTGTAGTGCGTAGCTTTTGGAACCATAGGAATTGACCTGTGTGAATGCCATCTTCCTCTTGTAGTATCGGAAATTCCTTAAAGGTGCCATCCGCGTACAAGTCTCCCCATGTGTATACCCCTTTCTTTTCCCAGTGTCTAATGTGTTGTAGATCAGCATCTGTTTTGCACAGGTCTGAGATCATTGGTATGTCTGGGGGGTATGGGTGCTTTAGGTGGGCGAGTGCCTTCGCTCTATGCCATATTTTCCTACCCAGGGTAGCTAAGAAGGGGGCATTTCAGAGCAGTTGGTGGGGGGCCCAAATAAGTTCCCTTAAATGCATCGGGGAGATCATGGATTGTTATAGAGGTGTCTCAGATGTGTTGTCATCTGCTAACCACTTGATCACAAAGCTGAGCTTTGCTGCCAGGTAATATTTTTCTAAGTTTGGGAATTGGATTCCCCCCTGCCTGTATGGTAGGACTAATGTGGAAAGCGCTTTCTTGTGCCTGCCCTTCCCCCACAGGAATTTGCGAATTATCGCCACCAGCAGGCGAAAGAAAGGAGCACTGATGTAATAGTGCACGTTCTGGAACCCGTATAGGAATCTGGGGAGGACAATCATTTTAATTATTGAGGCTCTGCCCATCATTGACAGGGAGAGTTTTGCCCAGAAGCTCATAGATTTATGTAAAGTGGGGATTGCCGCCTTCGTGTTGTGCTCATGCATTAGTTCAGGGGTGTGCATTATTTGTATACCAAGGTATCTAAATGAGGTGGCCGCCCACTGTATCCCCACTGAAGGAAGTTCTTCTATACTCTTGCCCTTTAGGCCCGTCAGTGTAAAGAGACAGGATTTTACCTTGCTGAATTGTATGCCTGAGACCCTAGAGTAGTTATCTAAGATGTCTAGCATTGTGGGCACGTTGTTATGTGGATCCTTAACATATAGTAGTACATTGTCCGCATAAAGTGAGATGATGTGGTCCACTCCTCCCAGGCGTATCCCTGCATCGAAAAATTGCTTCCAAAAATAGATGGCGATGAGCTCGTCCCAGAATGTAAAGCATGGGGGATAGCGGGCATCCCTGCCTGGTGCCCCTGCATATGTCCCAAGCCTCGGATACATATTTCACGGTCTTTACCCATGCTCTGGTTTTAGTGTAGAGTATTTTGATCCATCTAATGAACCCAGGGCCGAAGCCGAAACCCTCAAGGACAGCCAGCAGCCATTCCCAATATATGGAATCAAACGCCTTAACGGCATTAAGGGATAGCAGCGCGTATGGGTCTGTGCTTGATTCAGTTTGTTTTATGACATGTTGTAGTCTGCGTAAATTCATAGCAGTGTTTCGGCTCGGTACGAAGCCACACTGGTCCATGTGTACAATTTCACCTATTAATTTAGCCAGCCTCTTAGCTAGAATTGTGGTCAATATTTTCACATCATAATTGAGCATGGCTATTGGTCGGTAAGAATCACATTTGTCAGTGGGTTTGTTGGGCTTGATAATCGGAATAAGAAGGGTCACTCATGCTTTCAGGTAGTATCCCTCTCTCGTGTGCCTCTTGAAAGACCTCATGTAATAGGGGTGTTAGGGAAGTCGCGTATGCTTTATAAAACTCGGTGGGTAGCCCGTTGCTCCCAGGAGCCTTGCAGGTGGCCAGAGATTTGATTGCTTCAGTTATATCTTCAGCTGTGATGTCTGCATCTAGGGCCTCGGCCTGTGCAGGGATAGCCTGGGCAGTCCTATCTCCTCTAGTCTATCTGTTATTTGTTCTCGGGGGTCCTGGTCTTTGTGGGAGTATAGGTGCTCGTAAAAATGCTTGAAGGTGTCATTTAAACTCTGTTGCGTTTGTTGCATATTGCCTTCTGTGTCCTGTAGTGTGGTGATTGTGTGTATTGGGTGTTCCTTTTTGCATAACCAGGCCAGCAGTCTGCTTGGACTATCTGCTTCTGAGTGTGCTCTGTTCGTTCTAGTGGTGTGATCAAATTTTGCTAGTTTATCCCATGCTGTCGTGCATTCAACTCTGAGTGTTTTAAGGTTGACTTCCCTCTGGTGGGTGTTTATGGGGGTGGCTTCCAATCGTTCGACCTCTCGTTCCCACTGGTCTAGTTCAACCCGCAGCTGTTTTCTAATGCCTCCTTCTTTTGTTATAATTTCTCCCCTTATTACTACTTTTAGGGCATCCCACATCGTGCTGATGCGGTCGACACTACCCGTGTTTACCTCGATAAAGTTATCTATGAAGTCGTGCAAATCTTCTTTGAACGCTAAGTCGCTCAGGGCTTCCACCGGCATTCTCCACATGTGAATAGGGGGTCTAGGGCCAGTGTGGTTCCATTCTACCAGGAGTGGTGAATGATCTGAGATGGTTCCCCCCAGATACTGTGCTCCATCTATTTGTGACAGGTGCTGTTTGCTTATAAAGACATAATCTAATCTCGTATGAAGGTCATGTGGGGATGAGAAGTATGAGTAGCCTTGTGTGTCTGAGTGCAGCTCCCTCCATGCATCTGCAAGGTCTAGCCTGTTCGTCATTAGGGTTAGGGCTGTTGTAGCCACAGATGGGCCTTTCGGGTGGGGCTGGGACCTGTCAAGTTCAGGGTTATGCACACAGTTAAAGTCTCCACCCCAGAAAAAGAGGCCATGTCTGTATGGCGTGATTTTGGCGTACATTGTGTTCAGGTGCGCCAGAATATTGTTGTTGGGGAGAAGAGAGTTCACTATACATACCTCTGTTTGCTCTACTCGGCCCCATATTATCACGAACCTGCCCTCCGAGTCTTTTTCCGACTTAATTAAGTGTAATGGGAGTTGGGGATGAATCCAGGTATATACACCTCTAGCGTATTTGGAGTAGGTGGTTCCAACTCCCTGTCCTCCCCAATGTTCACATAATTTAGCCATAGATTCCGCCGTGCAATGTGTTTCCTGTAGTAATGCTATTTGCACACCCTTTCTGTTCAGGTATGACTTGATTCTGTTCCGTCGTAGATAAGTTCCCAAGCCTCTCACATTCCAAGTCATTATTTTTATTCTAGTTGCCATAGTGGTTTAGGGTTTTTTTTTTTTCCTGGTATCCTGGTCCGTCGGTGGGGTTGTTTGCAGCTTCAGTCCAGCAACTATCAAAATCTTCCGCTTGCTCGCCCAGTTTCAGCCAGTTCTCCCTCTGCTCCGCTCTCTCTGCCCCTGCTGTGGTACCATTTGGAGACTTTTTAACTCGTACAACTCTCATTTTGGTGAATGAGGAAACAAACAAAACAACTTTGAACTGCCCCTAGCAGTTGCTTCCAACTTGCAGCGCTCAGGGAGTCCCAAGCCTTCTGGGCCACTCCTTGCCTTTCGGAATGGGTGGTGTGTAGGCGGGCTGTCTGCACAGTTTCTGGTGGTGTGGGTCATTTTTCGTTTTCACGCGTCGTCCTTTGAGCTCCTGTCTGATTTTGCTACCTTCATGGTAAGTTTCAAATGTGGTATAGTTGTCTGTTCCATGCATTATTGTGGGAAAGTCCAGTTTTGCTTTTTGCAGTGGCAGGTGCTTAATTATCTCATGTCTGACTTTATTGGTTCTTCTCCGTCATCCGCAAGATTATTATGTTCAAGCCACATATTTGCTGCAGCTGGGGTCTCCAGAAATATCACTTTTCCCTTATAAAGTACCTTGAGGCGTGACGGGTAGAGCAGCATATACTTCAAATTAAGTTTCTGTAATCTTGCTTTTATTGGGATGAAAGAGTTCCTTGCTCGTTGCACTGTAGGGGTATAGTCAGGATACATGACTATTGTAGAGTCCTTTCTCCTGATCTCTCCGCCTTCCCTCAAGTACCACAGAATTGTTTCTCGGTCGCGGAAGTTTAGAATTTTGGCTATGATTGGGCGTGGGTGCGACCCCGGTGGGAGACACTTCTGTAACGATCTGTGGGCTCGCTCTACAGAGAACCCTTGGGAGAGTTTCCCTGGCCCTATTTCTTGTTGCAGCATCGTTTCAATGAATTCCATCGGGTCTGGGCCCTCCATGTCCTCCGGGACCCCCAGGATGCGGATGTTATTCCGACGGGCACGTCCCTCAGCATCTTCAGAGCGCGCCTCCAGTCTCGCCACTTTTTGTTCCAGATCTTGGACTCTTATCTTTAGGTCTTAGGTACTCTCAACGTTGTCCTGTAGGGTGGTTTCAGTTACCGTCACCCTTTCTGTCAAGTTACGGGCGTCCTGGCGTATGAGCTGCATGTCCGATTTTACCTCCTCTATCTTATTGTCAATAAATGTGCGGAGTGCTGCTATTGCTTGTAGGACTTGCATGTTCTTGGGGCCCTCTTCTTGTGGGGGCGGCTCCTCCGTGGTTGCAGTATCTTATTGTGGTTGTTGTTTGGGCCTAACTTTCGTGAAAGCATCCATCGTAACCGATTTCGATTTGCTTTTAGGGGGAGACATCACCTTCCTCAGGGCCCTCAGTCCACTGTGGCGGGTTGGGTCTAGCTATTCTGCTGTCCAATTTGGTGGCCCCTTACCGTATTGCAATCGTTCTATCCCCAAGAGTGCAGCGCTGGCTGGATCCCTTCGACGGGCGGCTGCCTGGCAGTTCAGATTGGGGTAGCACTTCTCAATGCTACTCGCTCTTGTTCCCTGTTCAGTTGGCCGGGGTGCAACCCAGGTGGCTGCCTTTATCACTAATGGCCAGTCCCTGCCCCCGTTGTGTCATCTGACTTGTGGTTCTTGCTTTGCTGTTGGTTTACAACTGGGGGCGAGTGTTCATGAGGCTGATTACTAGTTGACTTGTTGCCGCTCTTTTTGCCTGCAAATCATTGCTTTTGCTGCTAGCTGTTGGTATTTAGAGATTCTGTTCCTGTTCTTGTGGGTTCTGGTCCTTTGTCAAGGGTGGGGCTCTTGTACAGAATTTTGCAGTTGTGCCGAGGCTGGCACCAGTTTACCTTGTGTGTCCATGCGGGGGCGCCGGAATGTGTGGTTGCGCCCAGCGGCCTCTGATTCAGGCAGGCGACAGCTCTCTGCCCACGTTGAAACACTTCTGTTGACTCAGTTGGTGCCGCTATGGCGGTGGCGGCCAGTTCTCGCCTGCCGTTCGTGTCAGAAGTCCGCCCTTCTCCCCACGAGCCCAGTATCTGTTCCGGGCCTGCTTAGAGCCCGTATTGCTATGCTCAGGCTGTTCCTCTGGCACCACTACCCGGTTCTGGGCCGGCAGGTCCAGTTGTCCTCTCCCCTGGCTGGGTGGCCATGTGGGGTAGTGCCTGCCACACACTTGTGCCCTTATTATGGGTGATGTGGGGCGGGGGGTCCGACACGCTCTTCACCCTACTCACTATGCTCCCCGGGTGCTGGATCTTTGTTTTCCCCACTCAGCCGGGGTCTCTGTTGGCTCATGCGGTCCAGACGGCCGTCGCTGGCGCCGCCTCCATGCGCTTCTCACCGGTACGCTGAGCCGATCCCCGCACTTCCAGTCTCATGCGTGGTGTCGGCTTTCACCAACCCAATCGTCGCTCTGATGTCCGGCTACTTCGTCTTTCCTCCGCCTCGGGGTGCCTCCTGGTGTTGGCGCCTCTGGCTCCGGCTTGTTGGATGCTGTTTCGTGCAGCTGCTTAATGCACTGATGCTGGCTGAGGTATGACCGGAGGGTAGGCGTTTCACCCTGTCAAAATAGGAGAAGGAAAGTGTTCTTTGTTGCAACACCCATCCCCTGTTGGACAAGCTTGTTCCTGTTTATTGCAGCATTTTCATTCTATGGTGGGCGCCGCCATCTTGGGAGTCGCAGGGGCTCCACTTTCAACTTCCCGTTTTCGGACTTTGCGGCTCCAATTCTCTCCAGGAGCAGAGTCGAGTGTTGGAAATAGGTTACCCCACACTTATGTGTGTTTTTTTTCCATTGACAGATAAATTAAAGCGATATTATCCTTCTTAAGGATCACGGACCGGAGTTCCTTTGATGCCTGTCCTCACTGCCTGCGTGCTGGCCACGCCCCCTGATTTAATTACTGTTAATAAGCCCCCATAAGGACGTCCACTCACACTTTGGCATGCCTCTTAAAATAAGGACGGGTATCCGTCGAAGGAAGGTGCTGTTATTAGCCATGTTTCCTGTAAAATGATGAATGTGTGTTGCCTAAGAATTCGGGAGAGATCATTATTGTTAAAGAGATGAACATTGCCCCTTGAATTAAAGAGCATGAACTTTAAACAGGTAGCCCGGGCTCGCTCCGACAATCTAGCTTTGGGCAAACCCCTGAAGCCATGACTAGTCACTATTCTCTTCAGAGGCACGGATCCTCCTTTTTAACTTCAACACCTGTTCCTCCATGGAGAATTCCGTACCCTGACTAAGGCCCTGGACTCCTTGCGAGGTCGATCTCGTACTGAGGGTGTGTGTTCCCCCTCCAGCAACCTGCTCAGCGCAGGGGGATAAATCAAAGCCCATACGACGCAGTGATTCTTTTTCCTTTAACAGGTTGTCCCACACTTTCTTGGGGTTTAGGGAAATCACTGCTCTATCGTAGCGCTGACGATCAAACAAGAACACCCTTGCTAGGTTGCCGGACTCTCCCGAAGGAGATGCAGGATGTGCGGCCTGTTCATGGTTATCTGGTGTCTTTCAGGCAGCACACTTTCAATGAATATGTTATAGTGGTGCGCGTTCGCCTCTTGCTGAGGCTGCTGATTAGAAAAGTTGGAATTAGCTAATAAAGCTGGTGCCACTGGATATCGTTCTTGAGCTCGCCCGTTTTCTTTAATGTTGTATAAAGAGCTCTGTGAGCTGGCCAATTATGATGGTACGGCTCTCCAAGGTGGCACAGTTGGCGTAAGTTGCCCGAAAGGTTGTTTAGAATTGACAGGCATTAGCAGCTGCCAGGCAGCAATATCAATGTTATTCGGGCCATGAGTAGTGGTTGCCACTGGGACCAACACATTGTCCGCAGCACAAGGGTGTGGGATAAGTGCCTGCAAGATTGTCTGCGGGGCCCCTCCCGCACTGCTCTGAGGCAGACTCTGCAGTGATACCAGTATTTGCAGTGTTTAAGTAAGCGTCAGGGAGTTTGAGCCCTCCAAGTTCAAAGTAGATTTTCTTGCAGTGCCTGTGTCACCGAGAGCAGTGGTATCCTTGGGGCGTACTGGCACATCTCTGGATTGTGACAGTGCTGTCTTCACTGCAGATTGAGAAACTAATGCATGTATACATTGTTGCACTGTTTTGCTTTTTGATGGGCTTCTGTATTCGGGGGCCTGATTTTTTTACACGGCTATCAAGGTAAAATGGATTCTTCCCCCCCCCTCCCCCCGTCCCGCGCCCCCCACGAACAATGGGCTGGGAGGGTTCTGCTGTTTCTCGTTGTGCATTAGTTTGGATCTGGGGTGCTTGGGAATGAGGCTGGTTTTCAGCAAAAGTCACATGTCTCTCCATAAAACAGGTGTCCATCGGCGAAACTCGAGTTTCCAAGTTCGCCTTTGAGTTGATGGAGCAGGAGTGTTTACTTTGCAACTTTGCTCTTGGCTCCTAAGTGCACAAGCTGCCGTGGAGGAGTTCAGATGTGTAGTGTTTGGTACAGGGGGTCTCAGAGACCCATACGCCCCCCCCCCCTCTCTGGATTCAGCCTTTTCCGTATGTACCCGGGTATGTCCAAACGGGAATTCTTTGCCAACTAGATGTATTTTTACTCTAAAAGTGTCTTTTTTACTTGGTTTTTCGCGGGAGGCCCTCTTACATAGAAACCAAGAGGCAGAGTGCTTGGTTTATTTCAGTCAAACAGCCCTCTCCATCGTATTTCGTGGCACCATAGATCTTGGGCATTACTGCAGAGAAGCGTCTTGGTGGGAGAGGGGTGGGCGAGGGGTCCGGAGATGAGGCACATAAGTCGGTTCCAGACAAGTAGTGATCGCTATGTGTTGGCATTTTTGGTGAAAGACTGAAGTCAGGAGGTGTATCAACCATTTGCATATCTTTAGAGCCATTATCTGAAAGCTTGTGGGGTGACATGCTGGACTGATCCGTTGGAATGCTACTTGAGTCTTTTGTCGCACCCCTGCCAGAGATTCAATGATTACCCCAGAATAAGACTCAGTGTCCCTTACTGGAGAAGAAAAGAGGTAATCAAACTGGATTTTGACTTTAGGACCACCCGTTTTAGATCTGGGTTGGGAGAGTGGGCATATATGGTATAGGAAGATTTTACCAAAAAAAATGGTCGCAATGACCAAAAGTTCTAAAAATGCTACCACCAAAGGTTCGAACACAAAAAGTTCGAACATTTGGTGGTAGCATTGTAAAAAAAGAAATGGGGGCTGCGGGGTGATCCCCGCATCGCCCCGCTCACTATACTGTATGGTATAGTGAGCAGGGGCTGCGGGCGACAACCCCACAACCTTCCGTTAAAAAAAAAAAAAGGAAAAGAAAAGGACCCTGTGGCACCGGTTCCCCATCACGGAAGTGAAAGGGAACTGGCGCTGCAGGAACCCAGCGTGAAGATTAAGATAAGTGGGGTTTGTGTATGTTGGAGGTGTGGGTGGGGGGGGTGTTATGGGTGTGTGTTATGGGTGTGTTGTGTGTGTGGCTGTGAGTATGTATGTGTGTTCGCATGAGAAAGGTGCAAACTTTTGGTAGTTTGCACTTTTCTCATGCAAACGTTTCGCCCGCAGGCAAATAACTTAGATTCGGCATATATTGCAGACTGCTCGGGCCAAGTAGGGGAAGCGGTAAACTAGCCGCTGCCAGTAGTTCCTCATCAGATAGGGGGCCTGAGGATACGGCAGAGGTGGAGTCCCCACTGCGAAGATCATACATGGTATACTGCATGGGTGGAGGCAACTGACGTGCACAGTAACGTCTGGAGTCAACACCAAGTACTGAAGTCCTGCTGGAGTGATGCGTGTTAGAAGGTAGGAAGTTGCAAGGTTTTTGGCCGCTCTCCCTACACTCCAAACACGCTGAACACCCTGCGAACACTGTGCGTGCTACACGCTGGGAAGGCATTTTTTGCAGCAAGGCTCCTCCTTCACTCCTCCTTCACGTAGCAAACGTCGAAAGCAGACTCGGCCAGCAAACGTGTGCTGCCAATTCCACCTCTCCCAAAACACTGCGCTGGGAAGGTGTTTTTAGCAGCAAAGCTCCTCCTTCACGTAGCAAACAGCAAAAGCAGACTCTGCTAGCAAAAGTTTCCTGCCAATTCTGCCTCTCCAAACACACTGCGCACACCGCCTGTCATATTTAATGCATTCCGAGGTTGCCAATTTTTATCAGTTTTCTCAATAAGTATTCTAAGGTGATCGCTTTTATTACTAAAGTGTTACAAAAGAAGTTGAGTTTGAATTTTCACAAAAAGCATAAATGGTATATTTTTACTGCTTAGAGATGTCCGGATGTTGTAGTCCTTCTGCCTCAGACTCCCACTTCATCTTGTACTATTTTGGCCCTAAAGTAGCCCGGATGCATGACTGATACAGCTCGGCAAGACTTGCTCTATCGTTTTTATAGTAGGTGTCTCCTTGTTGTACAATGGGGGCCCAAATGTTTGCACAAACGCGCCCATTCCTTTCCATAATGCACACCATTCCCCCAAAGGCATACAGACCTTCTGATTAGCACCATAGGCTGGACGTTGGTTGATTAAAGGTTACAACACTCTCCTGAGCAACCAGGAGTACTGACTTACAACCGCGTCACAAACGCTTTATTTTATATTTTGTATTTCAGCCATTAACCCATGCATGGCACAATTTCATTGATGGTGATATAACTTTAGGCAGGCTGAACCAGATAATTGACCAGACAAACAAATAATTAAAGGTTCACAATGGTGATGTAGAGTTTTATCCTTGGAAAAATGATTTCTAATATACCCATATTTTGATTTTGTATTAATAACATGCTGATTATTTTTGATTTGGTAGTGTTAAATCTTTATATGTGGTATTCATAATATGGGGTATTCAAAGCTGATGGTTTCGTTTAACTTTTCGTCTTGTTCAGGCTGCATACATTTTTTCATGAAAAATAAACATGTATTAGGCAGTAGGTACTAAAAACCTGGTGCGCATATTCATGGAGGGCACAATTACCATAGGGAACTAGTTGAGTCCTCAAAATGTCAGTCCAAAGTAAAATATTTTAAACATATCCCCAGTTCCATCCCTTCTATATGGTCAGTGCTGTTATAGGACTACAGAACTACAGCATGATTAGCAGAAATCCATAGATATTTCCTCAGTTAAGCCCCCTTTGTTCAATCATTTTCATTTTACCTGATGTTTATATGGAGAAGTGATCAGCCAAAAACATGATTTCATAGTTCAGGCGAATTCATACAAAACCTGTTCGACCTAACAGAAAAGACTGCCCCAGTATGTCTGTAAAAGGGCGCATGTCACCATAAACACAGTTATTTGGTGCAATGCTGCCACCCAAAGACCAACTATGCACAGTAAAACATGTATTTGCCATTTACGGGATCCTCCCCCCAAACCAGTTCAAGTGACTGTCTCCAGGAAAAGGGGAACCCGCACAGAATCTGGAGAAAAAGGAGATTCCCAAATCACTCAAATCACAGGGTGTCAAATTTTCTTTACAGATTCCCGGACTCCGACACGGAAAACTGCCCAAGTGCGAGAGTTCAAAATAAAGAAATTAACTGCCCAGCTGGCCCAAAATGCACATTTCCTTTGCCCCCTTGAGGAGAGGGAAGGCAGGTCTTATACCTCCGTCAAGGTACAAGGCCAGTGTGCATTTTCAGCGCTGGTGGATACAGGATCCCAAACCACCCTTCTAACCAAAAAGGCATTTCATCAAATCAATTCAGGAAGGGGGGGGGGGGAGAGAGTCACCAAATTTCCTTCACACCACTTCCTGGACAATTCCAAAACGTCAACGGAAATGACATTCCCGTCGAGGGGACTGCGGATCTGGAGATCAAAATTTGGCCACATAGGGTGAAACACCCAGTCATAGTAGTCACTCCAGAGGGCACACCTAGTCTCCTAGAGAATGACCTCCTTCGGAGGTAGTCACTGTCAATAGACTGTGTGAATAAGGTCCTCTGGACCCAGACTAACCGGCCAATAAAACTAAAATAGAGCGCAAACTATGTGAGTCTAAATGGCACATGACATATGGTTGAGCAGCGGTCTGACCAAATCAAGGTCCACTTTTGGAACAATCAGGTCCCCAACATCACTGTAATTTCTGTAGGATAACAAACTGGTAATGGGAACCCTTCTCCATTTTTTAAAATCAACCTTCCTCCCAGTTTCAAGTGGCATTCCACACTTGAAGGAAATACCCTGAAATGTTATACTGATCCACAATTTGAAGAAAACCCAAATCCCATGATAAAAGGTGATGAAAAACCAGCTTAAGGTTTTGCTGATATTCAGAAAAAGAGTCAACAGCGGTTCCTCCCCATTGAGGTAAATAAGGGGGGAGCTGTTCTCACCCGAGTATGCCTGAATAATGGAAAAAGCTTCATCAGCAAAGCGTTATTCAGGAAAATCCCAAAAGACCAGACCATTCCCACATTTAAGTTGACTGATAAGTGGGAAATGGGACTGGAAACTCCCAATTCCAAACATCTCCTGCCTAGCAGGTGTATGCTAAAAATGTCCATTGGTGATAAAAGCAAAGATCATAATTGTTGGGTTGTGAGAGAGGTACCCTCTGCCTTCTACTTGGCAGTGATGTTCTCAATCGATTCTCAATTAATTTGGACCTGATTAATTACAAAGTCTGTTCCCGACTGGGGGGGGGTAACCCCATGGGCTTTGACAATCCTGAAAAGGCATTTCGGTCAACTCAATTGCTGCTGTATGCAGTCAAAATTCAAACTGGATAAGAGGTCACCAAACCAGGACTGGTCCGACAATTCACCATTCCCCTAAAAATTAAGCAAGGACACAACCTCCAGAACCCGGACGCTTATGTAAATTTAAATTATCACCTCCAACAGCAGGGGTTGTATTTGAACCCGACACCACTAGTTGACCTAGGACATGACCCCATTCGAATATTGGTGGATAACAGAGACCCTAGGAGTATCACTCTGGGCGCAGACACCTTCATTGGAATGCCGGTTGATGCCCAACATTTCTCCATTGACTTGGAATGAGATCATGGGACAGATTCCCAATGGCTGCTACGATTGTGACGATGACTTAGCTCCAGAAAAGATTTTCACCCGGTAAGGGGGTAATTTCTTGGTGTACTCTTCCTGCCCTTATGGGGGGGAAGAGGTGACCTGCGACATCAGGAAGGATGAGGTAGTATTTCAGGTCAACAGTGACTGCCTCTCCTACTTGAAACCTCCTGTCCAGGTCAACACCATAACAAGAGATCTCTCCACGCAACCGGAGGATACCGCGTAAATTGCAAAACCCAAGGTATTTCCAGTCTTCAGGCAGATGGTTGAGGAATGAATCAACCTTGCTGATGCCTGTAACAGCGAGGAGCAAAAGCAGAAGCTGAAACTGGTGTTTCTGGATTTTCAAGAAATCTTTGCCGTGGACTCGTACGACTGTGGTCGCACCGAGATACATTCTACATCCATACCCATGCACCCTGAGATGGCTCCCGTATTCGTCGACAATTTACCATTCCCCTAAAAATTAAGCAAGGACAGAACCTCCAGAACCCGGACGCTTATGTAAATTTAAATTATCACCTCCAACAGCAGAGGTTGTATTTGAACCCGACACCACTAGTTGACCTAGGACATGACCCCATTCGAATATTGGTGGATAACAGCGACCCTAGGAGTATCACTCTGGGCGCAGACACCTTCCTTGGAATGCTGGTTGATGGCCAACATTTCTCCATTGCGAGGAACAAAAGCAGAAGCTGAAACTGGTGTTTCTGGATTTTCAAGAAATCTTTGCTGTGGACTCGTACGACTGTGGTCGCACCGAGATACATTCGACATCCATTCCTAATGCACCCTGAGATGGCTCCCGTATTGGTGAAGCAATATTGGTTGCCTCTCGCGTCTATGGAGTCACTCATATAGATCATAAAGAACTTAGAATCCTGTGGGATAATTCATCCAGTCCACAGTACCTTTAATAACCCGGAACTGGGGATACAAAAACCCAATGGCCAATGGAGACTTTGCGCAGACCATAGGGAGTTAAGGAAATGGGTTCACATGTCCAGATGGCCTCTTCACTGCATTGACCAGGGACTGGCCCAGATCCAAGTATCAAAGGTGTATACCACCATTGACCTGACCAATGGTTACTGCACAGTACCCGTGAGTAGGGAAGACCAGTACAAGCTGGCCTTTACCTTCGGGGGCAGCAGTACATGTGGACCAGAACCCCCTTCGGATACATAAACTCTGGCAACAAATATTAAAAAATTCTGCACAAAGCCATGCCCGACTTGGGTGAAAGGGGATACCTGGCCTATGTAGATGATGTTCTAATCAAAAGCTCAACCATGGAGGAACATATAGCGGAAATCTGTTATGTTCTGACCCAGTTAAAAGAAGCTGGAGCAAAACTGTCTTTCCAGAAGGCGCAGTGGTGTAAGACCCGTGTAAACTTACTAGGGCATGAGATCACCCCCGAGGGTCTGAGTGCCCAGGCGAAAAAAAGGTGGAAGCCGTATTAAATTTGAAGGACCCTATGACTCTGCGTGAACCAAGAAGCCTTCTTCGACTGACTAATTATACTAGAAAGTTCATAGAAGACTACACAGAGGTCACAAGACCCTTGGTCCATTTACTAAAGGCCGTGGTCAAGAGGGAGTGGGGACCAGAGCAAGCCGAGGCAGTGAAACAACTGATGTGAAGCCTTTCACAAGTTCTTTGCTTAGCTTACCCCATCAAAAACACAGAGTTCTTCTTGGAGACAGGGTTCTCAAATACTTGCTTAACAGAAGTATTATACCAGAAGCACGACAAGGTCAACAAAGTCATCTGCTATGCGAGTAAGACATTGTCCTCTGTGGAGGAAAAAGTTCAACAATTGTGAGAAGGCACTCCTGGCAACAGTGTGGGCATTGGAAAATGACCACCCGTTCATCTAGGGGAGCACATCATTGTCGAGACTCCTCACCAGCCTTTGCAATCCCTCCAAAGTAACAAAATCTGTGATGGGAACATGTGTAATTCCAGAATTACTTCCTGGATTCTGTCCATGCAAAGCTTTCCTGTGGAGGTCAGATATGGCCAAAACAAGAAGCGTCCCCTCGTGCAAGGTTTGGCTGACTTGCATGATTGTGCTCAAGAAAACTGTCTCGAGGACTAAAATCTAAAAACCCAAGACTACATGGAGGCGTACCTGACTTCCCCGCAAAAAGTCTATGAGGAAGGCACGTGCCAGGGAATGCCCACAGTTTATGTGGACGAGTGCTCCTACCATGTTGATAACGACGGGAAAAAGGAACTGGTGGCTGCATTGGAAATGCCTGGGTGAATGATGCCCCGTAGCCCTCTGCTGGGTACAAGATCGGTCCCCGAAGTAGTCCGGTGGCAGAGTTGATGGCGGTTCATCAGGTCATCCTCACTGCTGTGCAACACCAACTTCACGAACTAGTCATAATCACTGATTAAGATTATGTCAGGAATGGGTTCGTGGAGCACCTGATGAATTGGAAAACCCGAGGCATGCTGTGTGCAAGCCACAAACCACTCAAGCATGGGAAACAAATACAATCCATTGATGATATGGTCACCTGTAATGAGATGACCATCTCCTGGAAGAAGATCAAGGGTCATTCAAGAATAGAGGGACCAGACAAAACTGGAAATGACCTGGCTGACCAGTTGGCCAAAACCTGAGCCATCCATGGGGATCTCATAGAAATCGAGTTCCTGTTGGGGGAAATCCATGTCACTGCTGTCACCACATCCCAAACACTTGCCCAAAATGAACTCTCAACTGCCCATTGGAGTAAGGAAACCCCAGATGCTGATTTGATTACGGCACAAAAAGGGGATCCGATTATTGGGAAATGTTATCAACACATTGAAGACCCCGTGAATTTTCCTCTGACTGAAACCGATTACATCAGGAAAGAGGATCTACGGGTGTTGATGAAGTTTCCCAACATTTTCTGAATTCAAGACGGTTTGTTGGTATGGAGATCCATCTCTGGATGTGACCAGTGGGTGGTACATACCTCATTCTGGAGCCTAATGTTAAGTCACGCCCATGACACGGCCAAAGCCGGTCATCAGGAGTTTCATACCACTTTGGAAATCTTGCTAGAGGCCGCATGCTGGCCACACATGGGTCAGGATCTCAACCAATAGTTGAAGGGGTGTCTTGTGTGTGCGCAATTTCAGCCAAGTTCCCTCACACACCGAGCTCCCCCACAGAAAAGGGGAATGACAGTTCCTTGGTCAGATTTGCAAATAGATTCCATCGAGCCCATGATTCGCTCCTCTAGAGGAAACAAGAACATGTTAACTGTAACATGCTTCTTTACCAAGTTGGTGGAATATCTCCCTGCCCCAAATTGCAAGGCAGAAACAGCAGCTGCCCTGATGCTCAAACACATCTTGTGTTTCGGCTTTCGCCAAAGGATTGTGTCAGACCAAGGAAGTCATTTTACCACCGAGGTGATGACAAAGATGTGGGAGATACTTGGGGTAAAGAGAAAACTCCACATTGTTTATAACAAGCCTCTAGTGGGGGAGTTGAGAGGTACACTAAAACAATTGTGGGCATCCTAAAGAAGTTTGTGGCAGACTCTGGTCCTAGTTAGGACATCCGATTACCGCTTGTCTTGATGGCCATCAGGTCTACACCATCTTCTGTGACAAGAATGTCTCCATTTGAGCTAATGACTGGGTGAAAAATGGTGCTACCTCAGCATCTGCTCTACAGAACACAAAGGCAGACCCTGATCAACATGTCCACGACACATGAATATATTGAGAATTTGAGAAAACACCTTCAGCATGCTTTTGTGTACGCTCAACTAAATCTGGAAAAGTCGGCAGAGGGGATGAAAACCTACTATGATTTAAAGACCACTAAGAAAGAATATCAAGTAGGAGACAGGGTCTACTTGTACAATTTTCAAAGGAACCAGACCAAGGAGCGGAAGTTCCTTCCCTCCTCCATGCCGCCTTTGAAATTGTAGATAAAATCTCACCTGTCGCCTATAAGATCTGCATCGTTAAAGGAGGAGAAATGGGTGCACGTCAATCAGTTGAAGAGCTGTCATCCCCAGCAGAACTTCCGACTTAGTGATGGTAGAGACCAAGAATCCTCCAAAGAGTAAAGGTAAGAATTAGAACCTGGAAAAAGAAAATCATACATTTACAGGGAGTAGAACAATTATTCTTATTTTGAGAAGAGGATGAAGGAGTTAAATGTAAGACAACAATGTGTGTTTGCAATATATATATGTAAGAAAAAATGTGTGTTTGCATTTTATATGTAAGAAAAAATGTGTGTTTGCAATGTATATCTTGTATGTGCCTCCCCTGCTTTCTGTAGTCAATTTTCATGTCCCTACCTGGGAAAATGGTATTGTATGAAATACTTAATCCCTCTGTTCTCTTGGCAGATAAATTAACTCCTTGCCTCTAAAGGCTGGTGGGGAGCTGCCAGAAGGGGAGAGGCCCAGGACCCACAACCTACCGGAAAAATAAAAAATCGGAAGAGAGTGGGGGCTGACCAGTGCACCACTCCATCAGGACCAGGAGTAGAGCAGACACGCTCTGAAGGAGAATCCTGGAATGAACCCAGGGGCATGCGCGCTCTAAAGGTAGTCCCTGGGGCGAACCCAGGCCATTGTGAAATGAACACCCCACTCCCTCCTAGCTCTTCCCTCTGAATAACGCTACCAAAGAGCTAGAAGGGGGATTTGTGGGGAGAAATAGCCCTGAATGCCACAGTTAAAGGCCAGGGTCAGTATGGGGGCTCCCCCAAATGAAAGGCCTGCTTTGAATTAACATGGAAATAAGGCCCTGCAATTTCAAAGCGAAAAGATGCAACATTAAGCATCAAAGCATGGAGATGCCTAAAAATGTTAATTGCCTTACTTAAGGTGAAAGACATGAGACAATGGCCCCATTTATTAATCAGGGATTTGCAGGCAGAATGGCACACAAATCCTGTTTTATTCGGCACAAATAATCCATGAATCAGGGCCAACATTTGCAAAAACTCTGGGAGAGCAGAAGTCATATTGTCAGAAAATGCAGTATCCAGAATGTTAAATGAAAATGCCAAGTTTGTGTGCAAGCCTGCAAAAACGAGTTCTGTCCATCTGGAGCCCATCACAGAGGAAACCATAATTCACAGAATCTACAAGGAGATGTGAATTGCAGCAGAATGAAGGTTTCACGGCTGAAACTTCACCCAGTGACATTGCAATTGTGCCTTTTAAAATGAACACTTTAAGCATTCAGATGTACAGCTAAAGTCTCTAAATATATAATTACAGTACCCTTATGTAACCAGTGTTTGCAGGAAACTACATTTGCAAGGGTTTACATGTTCAGATTGTGTGCATTTGCTGGGGTAAGTTAAAAGTAAAATGCTTTCAGCAGAGGCAGGCCCCAAATCTTGGTTTCTGGTTTTGTTTCCCTGCTGTAGGTCCTCAAATGTGAAACTAGATTTCAAAGCCTGTTGTCATAGGAATGGAAGTCTGGTTACCCCTTCAAACATGAGGCCATTCTGTTAAAAATCCAAACTAAAGGCTGGTAGAGATAATTTTTGTGCAGGGGACGAGATAATGAATTGCCCTGCTCCCCAGCTTTTATGACTCAAATCACTTAGGTCGTAATAAAGCTGGCCATAAACCCTTGAAACCTTGGGCTAATCTTGACGTCACAGCCAGTAACAGATCCATTCCAGGGGTGGGGGCAAGAGCTAAGGAGTAGTTTCACTATCATTGTACAAAAAGGGAGATATGCTGTATAGGGGATAACTTTGGCAATATTGATTGCACACTATTCATGTTCAGATTTCTGAAAAGCTGTCAGCGAGCCGCTTCATGTGAGCCATAAATGGTTTGGTGACACCAACATACCAAAAGTTATGAAGGAAAACTTGATGTGGCTCTCTGTATAACTGTGAGAATCATAATAATTTGAGAAAATATGATCCATATTCCACCCACCGAGCGCCATATTTTTCATTAATATAGTTCAGGAGTAAATTGGAAAATACTTAGTTTTGCACCAGTAGGTCGCACAGACACCTGAAAAGTTTATGCGATTCACCGAAAAAAATGTATTCTTAGAAAATGCTGTCATATGTGTCCAAATATGATGAGAAAGGGCATTTGTCATACAGTGGGATTTCCATGTGAAAAAACCAGCCCAGCCCCCTGTCCGATTTGATGATGGATTGGGTCTCCTCCTCTGGATTCCCAAAACACTCGCTCATTCTCTGGACCTCTCAGCCTACAGATGGGAGGGAAACCTTGAACACTGCCCAATCCATTCTGCAAGATCTATGACACATCAGTGATTTCACTTGCCTTATGAATAAGTCACTCCGCCTCAAATCAGGGCTCTCCCTACTAAATCTTAAGGTGTGCAGTGGACAAAATCTGGAACCATACTTGCAAAGTGAGGCCTAAATCTTGGAGTGGAGCCAGGAGCTGTAGTAGCTGGATTGGGACCCTTTTGGAGGACAGAGAGAATCCTGACCGACCCCTTGATTTTCCCAGAAGTGCTGCTCTGATGCCCGCCTGATGTCCATCAAGCCTTCTCCTGTAGATATAGACATCCCCGGCTATAGATTAAATAAGCCCTTTTCTCTTCAGCATTGCCATAGAGATTCCTCCATGGAAAATCCCCTATCTTATTTGTTTGTGCAATTATTTTCCTATTGAAAAATCCTTTGTTTGCCTGTGCATTTCAGTCATTTCCCATTGAAGAATCTCCAGTTGTTTGTGTAGATCCTTGATATATTTTTCTCAGTAATTTAATTAATTTCCAAATTTATTTCACAGGATTGGGATAGTTGGAATTTGAAACCCACTATCTCTTCCCAGTGCGTTGGAAGTTATTATAGTTATAAAGTGTTACCCAAATAAATCATTTCATTGTGAGCTAAAAAACAAATCTGGCTGTCTAAATTGTGTCCTACCAAATGAATTTCTATTTGCATCTGCATTTTCCTAACCTAAAAACTGACGTTCCTATTGTGAGCCTACCTGTTCTTTGCCGCTGTCATTTTGACTAAAAACCGATTTTCCTATTGTGAGTTCCCCATTCCCTAGAGCTTACCTGTCATGTGCAGCCTTAGTCAAAACAAATTTCATTTGCATTTTCTTTTCCATTGAAATTGAGCTTAATCTTTTAAAAATCGTACTTTCTAGTCTGTTCCTCTTCCCCTACTGTTTTGTGAGAACAAATTTCCAATTGCATTTCCTTTCCATTTGCCCATGTGTTGCATAGTCTAAAATCGTTGTTCCTCTTGTGTGCTGTCTAGTATGTTCTGAAGCCCTATTTGTCTTCTAAGTGTAAGCAGCACAACGTACCTTCTGTGCTGTCCAATCACAGTTGCCCTAACTAGTTAAAAACCCATTTTCCCTGGTGCAGAAAAACGAATTGTCCCATTCCTTGCTGGCTCCCCATATTGTTTCTGAAAGCCCCACTGAAAAAATCCGATTTTAAGCTGTGTTCCCATTCCTCGCAATGACCTTCCATTCAAAGCTGACAAGCCTAGTGGAGGTCTAAGGGGGGTGACGGTTGCTGGGACTCAAGAATCCTTTCTATCTGCATGCACTTTCCTGTGGGTTGCATTCATTTTCATGGTGTTGTGAACTGTTTTGATGGTATTGGTGAGAGAAGTAAAAAGTTCATCCTTGTGCTATACGTGTTTGAGTTGTCTGTGTGCCGCTTGACTAAAAAGGACTCTGAAATGTGTGTTGCCACACCTTGGTGGCCATTGTAATTGTTTATTCTATTTTCCCGTTAAATCATAAATTAATAAAATATTAATTGATAACACACCGGCCTGGTTCCTAGTCTACTGTGACATGGGGTGCTTATGGAGGTTGGGTGCGAGACAGGTTGGAGGCCTCCTTAAACAACGAATCTAGATTGTAAAAATAAAAAGCTGTTTTATTGTGCGCCACATTCGTTGTAGGGGAATGAGATCCTTGACTTGCTTGTGCTGTATAATATATCGTGACATCATTTTGGGTTCAATCGATTTCTTTATTTCCTCTCTAAAAAAGATTTTTCTTTTTTTTTTAGTACATTCTTTAAAAGAAAGGTAGGCAGCAGATGTGGAGTAAGAAATGCTGGAATGGTTTTTAGTTAGAAGTTATGTGTAGGGACTAATTGAAACTAATTGCAAGACTTTGAGAAAGATACCGTAATGGTCCTTGGAAATCTCAACCTAGGTGAGGTATAAGAGAAATAGTGTATAGTATTTAAAGATAGCCTTCCTTATCGGGGTCAGCTATATGTGTACCTGCAAATGAACTGCTACAACAGTTCTTAAGGTGATGTCAAGGCACGACATTGGCCGAATACCACGGGATAACACAACTACATCCATTTTTAAGAGGCCTGTTTGATGCCCCTCAATTCAAATGTATGGTATAGGAATATATGTTTACATCTCGGGAGGATAGCTCAGGGGCAACGCTTGCCCTGGAAGCAAGACGACACGGGGCAACACAGGTCCGATCCCCGGGTCCGGCTAGGAAACCTCTGGGTATTAAGCGCATTATAAATAAACAATTGTGATTTGTAATTACATGTGAACGCTTTTCTCTGCCAAAAGGCTAATTGGGCAGCTCCTGCAGGGCTTTTAAGTCTGTTCACCATGTATTTATGCCTTTAGAAACCATCACCATGGACTACCTTCTACATGCATCTTTGGAGAATGGGTTTAACATTGTTTGGATGGTGTGTGGATGATTGCCCAAAATGTTCAATTTTACACTAGTACAAAGAACTCCATCCGTGACTTGCTATGCGTAATTGCTCCTACAAACGTGCCTGGTGAAAGGGCTGCCTTTGATCATAGTGCCTGAGCAAGATTCATAGTTCACCTAACAGTATTGAAAAACCGATTGTACAAGATTACAGCAAAAACACAACTACTTCCCAGTTACCAGACCCAAACCGATGGTCAAACTGAACACGCTGTGAACCTAACACTTGATCCCTTTTTACATTTCTTTTGAAGTGATGATTTGATTGGCATGGGCTACCTTTAATATTGCAGAGCGCAGTTCTCTTCATAATGCGTCATTCTTCAGTTTTTACTGAATACATGTCAGATTGATACCCACTAAATTGCCCATTATTGGCAATCTTCTGGTTGCATAATCATTGTTAACATTTGCAAACTTACACCATTTAAGTTAGAAAACTGATTCATAAAGTGTCAATTAGGTGGAAGATTCCATTGTTCTTGAAAATCATCTTTGTTTAATGTATGTTGCTTTAAACAAGCTCTGCTAAGTTCTCGTGCAAGAAAGACCAGACAATTCTTGACACCCGATCAAAATGTTTACTCTCTGTTTCTGAGACTACACTTTCATGCATAAATCCTATGAAAGTCCTTGGGGAAGTGGCAGTCATCAGGAGGGTAATAGTAGCAAGTCTAACAAGCTCACATCAATAATCTCCAAGAAACAAGTAGGCCTCAGGACAGCATGATGTCGCCTCAGGACAGCATGATCTCGGTAAGACATTGCTGCTACATTCAATTGGCACAGTTAGAAAGTTGTGAGATCCAGCAGGAATATTGTTTACATTTCTGGACAGTGACTTTGGAGTTCCTGCTGGGTGTGCTAGACATTGACACTCTTAGTACTTGCATTAAGAAGTGCTAAGATAGTGCGGCGGGGACTGTTTGCCGAAATTTACCGCGCCCACGCCCTACATTCATCAGGTGGTGCAGAGTGAAAAAGGGGAGAGGTACTCTCCCATTCTTCCCAGAAGGTTTGTCGAAGTGTTTGGCATACATCGGGGACGGACATTTATAGTTTTCACTGCCTTTGCTGCGGCCTCCTTTGCTGCGCCTGTACCCATATGCTGTAATTCTTAAGGGGGCCTCTGTTAACAACTAATAGCCACTATTAACCACGACCTTGGTAGCTAGTTGGTGTGATAGTTGAGTGGCTGTTCTTGGGGACTTTGGGGGATCGCCGTGTGGCTGGCCGCTTTGACCCAGGAACTGACCTATTAACACTGTTGTGTTTATTTTGAACTTTCCTTTAGAAAGTGGCTTCAGGTCCAGTAATTGTGAGCTGGAACCCGACCAAGTACCTAATCTGGGGCTATGCCAGTCTCCAATGATGAACTAACACGGAGCCCTCCACTTAGGCACATATCTGCGGCTAGTAACAGTTTATTCTGCACTGATGCTGCAATAAAGGGGACAGATGGAGAGTTCCTAATTCTAACAACTGCCTTCATTAATCCAATGCCGTCTGATCTGGCCTTAGGTGTCCTTCCCATGAACCTTTTATCTTCACATAGAAGGGTTATGGATACTCTGGCAGGTGCACCATCGGGCGAAGGATTGCTGGAATTAACTGACGCAGAATGTCTTCAGGAAGCTGAAGTGCTGGCAGTTCCTCCGCCTATGAGAAAAATAGTTAGGATTCATGCCTCCACTCCACAGCCTACCGTGAACCTCAGAAAATTGGGTGAATCAGGTGGCTTTTCAAGCTGCAAAAATGGGGTGCTTCTAAAGTGACCTCTAATTCAAATATCTCTAATG
Source organism: Ambystoma mexicanum (assembly GCF_040938575.1). Taxonomy (NCBI): domain Eukaryota; kingdom Metazoa; phylum Chordata; class Amphibia; order Caudata; family Ambystomatidae; genus Ambystoma; species Ambystoma mexicanum. The sequence goes on along the minus strand of NC_090926.1, from coordinate 872,796,619 downwards.
TCTTTATTTTTGGAAAATGTAACGAAGGAGGGTCATCTAGCAATGACTATCACCGCCTGCCGGAAAACTATGGTGGTCATTTGATTCAACAAGGTCCTCTACAAGGGAGCAACTCTACTGGTACTGTTGAGACTGGTCATCAAGATCGAATTCCGGAGAGCTTTTTGGATGATTCATTCCAAAGGGTGGCTAATGGCACCAGGGATTTGCTAAGGGACACTATTGATCTGGACATAGCCCCTGCTTTGGTAGTCTCTAATCATGGGAATGGTCTGCCTATAATGTCCACAACAATTAATTCTCCTATTGCTCCCAGTATCTTAAAACCGGGGGTGGGCACTGAATCTCAGCCGTGCTTGGGTAATCCTAAGGCACGTCTGAGATGGGGATCTGTGAACTAATTTGTCCTCTTTTGCCCAATCTGCACATTAGTTTAAATTTGGCGCTAAAGGCCTTATGCGATACACAGGAAAATCTGGGGGGGGGTTTGGCTGGACAGCAGAGGGCTTTTAATGATATCATTGTATGTATGTCTGGTTTTGAGAATTTGCTTAGTAATGTGAAACTTGCAAGCAGACCTGTATCTATGGGAAACTGCACCCAAGATGACTACAACTGTAGACTGACAATACTGGATGAAAAAGTGTCTGCTATATTGGAGGCTCTGTCAGCTAGACCCCAGGCGGACCTGGCAGAATGTGGGTCCCACTGTAGGGTCCTCGGTCACTCCAAGAGGATTGCTCGGGACACGTCAATGATAAATCAGGTTGAAAATGGCCTGGACAGTCCCCCGGCACTGATAGACGCTATGGGTCTTTTGCATGACAGAGCTGTGGAACAGGAGGTAACTGTGGTGGCTGACTTAAATCCCTCTGCTATTGAAAATGAATTTGATGTACAGTCAGCGACGACCAATCTTACAAGGGGAAAAAGTGTAGGAAGAAGGCTGAACACACTAATAAAACAAAACATTAGGGGGAGAAATTCTAATCTTAAAGCCCTAGGCAACCTACATCAGCATGATATGCGTAGGAACAACAAAGGTGGTTGTGTTGAGCCGGTTAATGGGGATTTAGAGGAAGTATCTATGACTCCTCGTCCCGGCCTGGTCAGAGGTACTGGTACATGTGATGAGTTTGTCCCAGAGAGTCCTGGTATCTCAATGGGAACGAATAGGGGGGTGAGGTTGAGAGTCTGCTGGAGCGTCCTCAAACAAAGCAGACAAAAATGACTGCCTTTGGCAAAGTTATTAGCACAATGCATGCTCGTACCTCCTCTGGTCCATTGCAGCTTAGTGCTGCTATTAATGTTCTGGTTGTTAGTTTTCCTGTGGAGACTAGTTTATCTGTGGTGATTCCGGATAATAGACCGGAGGAGCTATCGAGAAGATGTTTGTCTGCTCCCAGTGCAGTTGTTGGGCAAAGTAGCTCTCTGATAGTTGGTGCCAGTGGGTCTGCTTTGGTGCAACAGGTAGGCACTAGGGGTCCCTGTCAAGTTCTGAAAGGGGCTATACCCCTGAGTTCTGGGCCCAGTCTAGGTCAACAGACATTCATGGGGGTAAACGTGCCGGTGGTAGGAGAAACCGCACCTTCCAGCAGTAAAATCATAGGCTGGGTACCTAACGAGAAGTGTATTAAAGGGACTAAATTCAATAGGACAGGGTTATTGGCTATCTTTAAGTCGATTCTGTTTCTTAGAACGATAACCACTGATGATATAGATGCCATTTCTCTTCCCAGAATTGATAATGGTAGAATGGTCAGTAATTTCCACTCGGTCATGGCTGCAACCATGGTTTGGGACCAACAGCTTATACTCCAATCCATGGGATTCGATCTTGTGGAACTACAAAATTCTGCTGAAGCTTTCATTTAAGGAACGTGTTCCATTCACCTCAGAAACAGTGTTAAGGTCTCCTCTTGTACCGCAATGTGACTCTGGAACTGTGATGTCTCTTATTTATAACCTCCTGGGCAATGGTCAGGACAGGTCTTGGATTCAACCTGCTCTTAAGTCTTTACAGAGCTTGAAGCAAGGTCTGGGACATGCATGACAGAACTGTTATTGAAGTTATATGTTGGAATAACTGCTGTAGTTCTAATTTGTATACATTCTTACTTCGCATGTATCAGTATTCCAAGAATCTATCTTTATTCTATCTGAATATCCCTCGTAAGTTGGTTCAGTTGATTGCTCTACTGCACTCTAACACTTCTATCTGTGTTCGCTTGTCTGAGGATGGTGTTCTCTCCTCAGAGATACTCATCTTTACAGGTGTGAAACAGGGGTGTACCCTTGCACCTACGCTCTTCAACCTTTACACGCGCGATGTTGATGGACTGTGGCAGGGTCCCTCCATCGCACCGGCAAGGTTGGGGAGTGTTAGGCTGGAGTGGATGGCCTACGCAGACGATTTCATACTGTTCGACAGAACGCCGCGAGATCTCACAGCTAAGATGCAGCTTTTTTTTAAATATGCCCAGGTAAAATAATCTATTGCCCAATGCATCCAAGTCTAAGGTCTTGGTTCTTTCTCTTAGACCAAGGACATGCAATATGCTTGGACCATGGGATCTGATAGTGTGGAGCAGGTCATGACATTAATCTATTTGGGATATCATCTCGCTAACAGGTTCAGTATTGAATACTGGAAAACCACCCTGAATGACAAAGCAAAGAAACGTACTGCTCATATGAAGTTTCTAAAGCAGAAAGTGTGTACATTTTCTATGCTGCCCTTGAGGCGCCATTATCCAGCCAAATTTGAAGCTTTTATTCTTTATGGTCTTGGCCTATGCTCCCACAACATGGGTGACATTCTGAATATTATTCAGGGAAGAATCTGGAAGGACGTTCTTGGACTTTCTATGGCTATTCCGAATGCGATTATCAGACACGAGTTGTGTCTTGTGTCGCTTAAGGCGAGGTACGTCTGGAGACAGCTTTCTTTCTTTAGAAGATTGATTGCTCCACCTAAGAATTCCCTTTATGAGAATCTAAAGGCTTCTATGCTTGCCAGCTCTGTTCTGACCCTGAGAGAGTTCAATGATCGGATGTGTTCTATGCTGGTGTGCATTCGAGCCTCTGAAGACGATCTGGTTCTTAGACCAGGGCACATTAAAAAGATCCTGTTTAGGTTAGACCGGGCTGAGACAGTGGACTGTATCTACTCCTATGGCAGCTTTGAGGAATACTCACAGTTTGTACATGCAAGGGAATGTCTACCACTTTACCTTCAGAAATTCCCCTGCCCTGTAATACGTATCAACTATATGCGTTTCAGGCTCAATCAACTGCCTACTTATGAGATAATTAGGCATTGGAGCAGCCCGAATACCTTGGCTGATTCGCTTGCACCTGAGAGGGAATGTAGGTTCTGTGGTGTAAGCAATTCTAGTGAAGCCTTGACACACTTGGTTATTGTGTGTAAGTTTTTTGATAAGGAACGAGCCAAGCTATTCAAGGATAAGATCATTGGTAGCTCAGAGGTGTCCAGGAATCTGTTTTGGTGTCGTTGTATGTGGGGTACTGCTATTTCTTTGAACTTAGCTCTGAATCTCTTTCTTACACTCCTCAGCTCTGAATTGAAAAATCTAGAATTGAAAATTTTAAATTGATTCTATTTTACCAACAAATGTATTGAATGGTCTGTATTTTAATGATTTTTAATATGAGATGTGATTTTTGTAATTTATAATTTAATTTCTCTTTTTTTTCTTTTAAGGAACTTATGTTGTGTAAGGTTTTTTGTAAACTGTAAATGCAACAATAAAAAAATAAATTAAGAAGTGTTTAAGGAGAATCAAGCTATCCTCTTGATTGGCTTGAACATCCATTGTGACTTTATTTCTCGGTGGTCTCTCACCCATGAGTGGGGCCTGCACTGTTTTCTTTTTTTTAAAGTATATTCTGCAGAACCACTGCATGCCATCAAAGGGGTCCTATTGTACAATATTGTGATTGCTACACACAATACTTTTTTTAGGTTTCTTGTAAGGAATATCCTGTATTCTCTCAAGATGTTTGTCCATTAGTTCCAAACAGTGCCTGAGATTACCATGAACGTCTCTACTAGATCTGCTTATGGTACTTTTTCTTTCAACGTTGGATGCAATTCTCCATGGCGAAGAGCGGAGATAGTTTGAGAAGGTGAAAGGATTACTGAGCTCAATTGCTGATGTAACCATTCCCTCATGCCTCCTAGCGACCTTTTGGTCAAACCTGATAACTGACCTACTGCCCCAGGCCGCCTTGCATTTCAGGGGCACCAGCCTGTTTGGATGTCTCCCTGCTATCTGTGAGCTGGCATGTATTCTGATTGTATTCACAGGTTGTGAAATGTACATCGCTTTGAGGTTTTGATTCCAGGCATATGTGTGATAATGAAAAAACATGTAACAAATAACATGTGAAATAGTTCTCTTTTTCAGGCACTCTGTTTATTTAAAATACATACATTCTTTTAGTTTACATTGTGTATATATTACAAAATTATTCCATTAGTTTTACAAAACATGTTAATGACATTCATGTTCAGATAATGATAATATATGTTACAACAAAAAATATACAAAATACACAGAGGTACAAAAATAGTTGAGACCAAACATGAGATGTTATGAATTTCAATGAAGATTTAGCTGTGTTAGCCCTTTTTGAAGGGAACTTGCAGAATCAGTAATTCTGCTTTGATTTTTGGATATCACAGACCAATGGGGTTTTGAGTCTAGGTATCAAAAGGGACTCCATTGCTGAGTTTGTAAGAAATATTATGAAGTTGTGGATACAATCCATAGCTGTGAGGACACCGTTGGTAGTAGAAAACATATTTTAGCAGCTCTTTACAATGATTTTGTTTTGAATTCCCAGGTAATCACGCTTCTCAAACTTCAGTCTAGCGTTCAATTCAAGAGTCGTACGATTGAGGAACATTTAATCACATCACTTTAATTATTTTAACTCTGACAATAGGGACCATTAAACATGCATTTAGCATTATTTCATGGAACTCATGCTTGAATCAGGAAAATAATATAGGGACACAGCCACTATATTCTGTTGTGCAATACCCCACAAAATTGGATGGGAGCATTCAAGAGCCTGAAACAGTATCCTCATAGAAGATGCTACAGTTGATGATGCATGGGGGTGGGGTTTGGACAGGGAATTTGACGGAAGTTGTTGAGCAATAGAGCAAGTCATCGCGACTGTATCTCACAGTTTGGTTTTGTAGCACATTTCTATCGAGCCCCTTCCACCTGCCTAGGCAAACCCGACTAGTGTTCCACAGCAGAATCTTTTTCTGTCATGAGGTTGCAAGCTGTGCATGCTTGTGAGAGCGTTTATCTCATGCGCCTTTGCGTCCAATGAGTATTTCTTAGAGTCCTCTCTCTAATTACGGACATTTGTGTGGAGCACGCAAATGTCCAGTGAACCAACTCTAAGCAACCTCAGGAGTGGGGTACACCTAGGACATTCGGGTAAGGGATTTTCTCTGGAATGGAGGTGGGGCCCTGGACAGCCGGGAGTGTGCCTGAAATTAATAAGGGTGTGCGTATAAAGCTCTCTCATTAAATGAGTGAAATTGTTTAAAAGAGGCAGTATTGTGGGGGTTTTAAAGGTGCAGGTTTGCTGTTGTGTCTTGTGTTAGCTGAACATGCATGGACCTGGTGGTGGGTCCTTCTAAATCAGGATAGGTCAACGTAGGGCCTTATTTTTGATTACGTGGCTGTTCTTGTTTAGGGCAGATGCCACACGGAACACGGTGACCCATGCCACCACCCACAAGGCGATCCATTGATGTGCCGTGATTCACAAAAACAGCCCTTTGCACCATACACATATCCCAAACCAGTTTCTGCTTGACCAAATGAACCACACCTCTAAGATGCAGGCAAGGTACCGACTTATCTGCATCCAGCAGGCTTTCCCTCAGACATTGAGCTATTTAAATCGTACCACAAAAAACCCCTCTGCTCTTCCCCGTGTTTTCTGGAGAGAAAATCAACCAAATCAAACATCAAACCAGGTTTGCCCCTCAAAGTGCTTCTTGGTTATAATTTCCTTTGCATTTTTCTATGGATATATCACAAAGCCGTCAAAGCTCCATGAAACCAGCTTTGCATTCAAACATTGGTGGAGAAGTCCTACCTTTATTCAAAACATTTGCCAATCTCTGTTTTGATCTTCTTTCCTTGTATGTATACCCCATATTGTGACTCACACTGAGGTAAGAACTATCTTTTTGACCTATGAAGATTATCATAAACCACTGTTGCTTAAGGAATATAAGAATTATATATGGGTAGCTATCAAGTACAGGTATATAGTCATGTATAATCAAAAGGTTTTGCGTGACTTCTGTAGACAAGGAGAGTGAAGCTCGAGTTGTTCATGATGTCACACAGAACCCTGAGATGGAACACACCCAATAGTTGAAATCTATCCAGGTTTCATTTTAGGTTGTTTTTCCCCAGCCCCCATTGTTCCTTTTCCTCCTCCTGCTCTAGGCCAACATTGGAGAGGGTGTAGATTAGTGGCTGGGAAGGGGGCGGCTATGCAGAGAATGAATAATTACCAGGGTCTTTCTGCCCTCACCAACTCATAACAGGAAATATAAATCTGGCTGAGAATATGCTCTATTCTACTGCTATGATGTCGTAGCAGTGGATTATATAATACCCTGCCATTATGCCACAGTATGAGGATAACACATTCAGAAAGGGTACTAGTTATTAATGGCTTCCTATGGAAACTATACACTGCAACTGGGGAAGGAATCACTATTTTGTGCAATTTCCACTACACTCCTTCTGTGTGTCCATGTAAATAGTATTCTGTGTGTTGGGGGTGTAACAAAGTCCCCCACTTAGTTCTGGGAATTACCAGGTCAGTGACCCCGGGAAGATGAATGTCACCCCGAGCCAGTGAATGTCGTACCCTAGGCAGGTGTGGGGAGGGTTGCTTCAGCACAGGCCAGCCTTATGGTCTAGTCCCTCTAGACCACTCCACTGTCTTGACTGGGCAGGCAAGCCAACCTTGGTCCCTGTCCGAAACCACAGTAATACCGACATAATGGGAGTGCCCCAAATCCCCGCTTGAGAGATCCTAGAGCTCACCTCAGCCCGGGCCAAATCTCCTCTACTAAAAATAAAACATTTGCCTTTAAATAAATCAATTTCTGTGCAATTGACAAAGGTAGCATGCACAGAGCTACTGATGCCAGTTCACTGGCATTCAAAGGAGTTCTGGTTGGAGGGCCACGGAATACACATTCAACACTGCAGTTCCACTGATTAGTGTTTCCATCCCACGACTTCCCGAGCCTGAATAAACTGACATGGGAAGCCATTTTACAGCATCCATGTTGCTCGGCAATTAAATTGTACGCTGGGGAACCAAAGTATTGTGATCCCAGCTCGCACAATGCCACCGATGAACATGAAAATATGTAAAGCTTACCCAGTGCATTTTCACTCTAAGGTTTATGCTGCAAATACCACCACCATTCGCTCAGTGCAGACAGCCTCAGGGAGGCTTGGAGGAAGAAACTGCAACATGGCTGACAAGCCAGACAATGGGCCTCATTACGAGTTTGGAGGCAGCCATGCCCTTAAGAAGGGCAGGGCTGCCTCCAAACTTGGGTCGGGGTCCATGGTCCCTGAATAGGGAAATACCGGGCCATTTCGACTTTGGAGGGCCCGGTATTAACCCATTCAGGGAACCCAGACCCGTACCATCCCCATTTGAGACCCCATAGGGCTCAATGGGAATAGGGAGCATGCTAACAACGGGCCCGTTAATGACGATCCCGGTGTTAGCATGCTGGTCCCCTCGCGGGACCCGCAAAGGACGTCTGGTCTGACCAGACGTCCAGAATGGGTCCCGCAAGGGGACCTCGTAATAGGGGGGTACGGGTTTAACGGCTGTGGCACCTTTACTGGCGCCGTTAACCCCTTACCACCCTCCTCGTAATGAGGCCCAATATCTTGGTTCAGCACCCTGAGCAGACAGAGCAGCTAACCAACCCATACCCTCGCTGAGTCAACACTCACTGATGCAGGACCTCAGAGCAAGCCCCACCAGGAGGAGGAGTTAATACAGTATGAATGCAAAAAGCTCCACTTATTCAGTGTTGTTTACCATAGGAGTGGGTTCAGGTTTTGAGAAGGCTGGAGAGTAGAAAGCAGAGGAAGAAGTAGATACTGTCGTGGCGGAAGAGGCTGAAGAGGTGGTGGCAGTGCAGAAGAGTAGCTTATGGGTCAGGAGGGACCTAGACGGCGGTGTTCCTATCAGGGTGGAGAATGAGCAGAAGGAGAGGGTGGTAGCAAGAGAGGCCTAGGAGGAGGTGGTAACATCAGTGGTAGAGAGTGAGCCGTAGCAGGAGAAACCAAGGAAGCGGTGGAACATCTGGGGTGTGAGTGAGTAGAAGGAAGTGGTGGTAGCAGGAGAGGCGGCAACATCAGGGTTGAGAGTGAGCAGAAGGAGGGGGCGGTAGCAGGAAAGATCAAGGAGGAAGTGGAAACCTGAGGGGTGGAGAGTGAGTAGGAGAAGAGATCAAAGAGGAAGAAGTGACATTTAGATAGGAGAGAAAATAAAAGGAGGTTGTGGTAACAGGAGCAGAAAAGGGACAGAAGTAGTTGATGTCAGTAAAAAAGTGAAGGTAGAAGTTGTAACATCAAGAGGCGAGAGTGAGGTGGTGGTAGTAAATGACAGCGAGGCAGAGGTTATATCCTCTGAAGGTGGGAGGTGGCAGAAGGGAACGCATCTATGATAACAATAAAGGAGATGACCAAAGCGAATGTGGAGAGATCAGGAACTGGAGAGGCACAGGAGGAAGATGAGAAGACGATATCAGGATCCAGGCGTACAGAGGAGCTGGTGGAAGACGAAGTCAAAGAGGATCAGGTGGAACCCGAGCTAGGAGAGGGTGTGGAGATCAGGGCCCAGCATTAACAGAGAACTAGTGACCTCACACAAGGATGATATGGAGGAGGAAGGAGGGACGTCGAGGAGATTAAAGAGCAAAGGAGAGGGTAAGTAAGGCCTGGCTATTGATAGTGAGAACAGGACGGTTCAAGCGGCCCATGTCTTGCCTAGGCAGGCCCAGACGTGGGAGGAGGGATGAGACAGGGCTGAGGGAGGTTACGATCAGCTCATTGAGGCAAACGTGAAGAAGTATAGGGTAGGTTCAGCATGGCCCAGAGAACTCTCTCTAGAACTACCTGCCGACCATGGACAGGGAATTCTAGAGAGAGTCGCGAGACTTTGTGAGAGGGATCCTTGAAAGTCACCAAGTAGCTAGACAAAAGAGGTGGGTTTGGGCTACCAAGCCGATAACACCAGAGGCGGGGAGCGGAAGCATCCACCACTTCCTGCAGGAACTGCAGAGTCTCTGACATTAGTCCAGGGGCCTGAAGGGCTAAGCACACAGGCAGCAGGTGAGACATGGCTTTGGGAGGAGATAATGCTGGCAACTGTTAGTTCTGATGGCGAGATCCTGCTTTTGTATTTCAGGAGACCTTTCTTGTAGATAGTGCCCAAAGAAAGAAACTAAACTGTCTGCACATGGTTGTTGCGTCCTTCAAGATCACACATGACAATGGTCATGAAGTTATGTTACACGCCGCTGATTCTCACCTATCTGAGGCTGCACAGGATTTCTGGAAGAGCTCGCTCCCCAAAAACAATATGCCTTCACAGCAACTAGATGTATTCACTCAAAGAGCTGTGCTTTATCACCCTTGCTTATGGAGAGCACTTTTCAAAATATATCTACCAATTGTCCAAAGGAATCCAAGATTGCGGTTGGTGTGTGTTAAGTGTCCCCACAAATGTGCACAGCAGAATGGCCCTTTGAAACGGCATGTCCCCGTGTGTGCTGCCGCAGGTGTCACACAGGAATGAAACAGCGATGTAGGGGGTTGGCGTTGTCTTTCACTACACTTGGCAACACCTGCGCAGTGTTGAAGAGTAGAAATGAGAGTGTGCTATTAACGGGATATAAGTGTTCTGTGTCCACTCTTGCCAGGTCCTCGTTGAGCGCTCAGTCCAGGGCTGTACGCGGTGCTATCAGAGAGCTCAGATAGGCCTGGCCGGGATACTCAGCTTTGTAAGGATGTTTTCCGTACCTTCCCCACTTCACTCTAAACTCGGAATGAGCGCTTTAGGCCCAGTGCCTGCAAGTCACGTGAATGAGCGCGGTGCTCCTGTGGAGTGGTGGCTGCACTGAGCACCGATTCCACTGGAATGGGGACTAAAACCTGCTGTTGCAATAGTTGAGTAAAGTCTCACTGTCCATTGAAGCGCGCAAGGACTGTCGGTAAGTAGATCAGGCGGGCAGGTCTTTTAGAATTAATTCTCTTGTTCGATTTTATATTTTGGGCTGATGTTTAAGTCTTTAAAATATATTAGGGAACTTTTTTATGGAAAATATTGTTTATGCTGCTTTCGCAATGCCTAGTAAGGCACAGGTACCATTGCACTTTCACATGTGCCAAGTATATTCTCCAATGCCCAAAAGGTGCCACTATGTGGCCCAACAATGTCAATGAAAACAGAGCCGATGGATCCATTGTTACTTCGTGGCACATGAGCACCAGATACGGGGGCGGTCCATCAAATGCAAGTCAACGTCAGCATTGTGAGCCATACATCGGCCACGCTGCGCCGTGACCCACCCGCAGGGCAGATTTCAGGTAGGTTTCACAGGGGAACATTAACAATGGAGTGGGGCTGCATTGGCCAACAGGCGGACCTTCACTAGTGCAGGTCTGCAGGGGAAGCTGGTCATATCCCACTAAAGGACCCGTTTCCCCCAGGTGGTTCCTGCTCTGTGGTCTTCATGGGCATGCGGATGCATGATCTTAGGTACCTCTGATGGCGCATTGGGTCGTTAGTATTCTGGGGTGTTTTTGTACCCGGGTGCACCTTTCATGGTGCGTTGACCTATATCGGTATAAACGGGTTTCACACCTGGATGCGCCTAACAAGAGGCCTTTCCTTATTGCATTTTGCATGCCATTTCACACCTGGCTACATACAGGATCCCTGTATTTTCCCTGAAATGTGCACTATTGTGTTTGCAGGAAGGGATTGCAGCAAAGGCTGGTCACACTGTCAGTACTGTGCCCTGCTCTGTCTCACAACTAGGTATCCCAACAAACCCACAAACAAGCTCCTACTCACCCGCCCTCACTCACCACATGCTGGACAACCATCCCAACATAGATGGCTAGACAAAAAACATTCTTCCTAAAAACTCGCAAAACAGACATCTCTCTACTCATCGTGCAAACTTCATCAATCCACTCAAACACCCTGACAAGCCAAATATTGGACGTATCCCACCTGGAAGCAATACACCTCCGGTATACACATCTAAACCGACCCAGACAGCACATCCGCACAGCCGCCAGTGACTTCTGGTTCTCCACACACCGTATCCCACCTGGAAGCAATACACCTCCGGTATACACATCTAAACCGACCCAGACAGCACATCCGCACAGCCGCCAGTGACTTCTGGTTCTCCACACACCGTATCCCACCTGGAAATAATACACCTCCGGTATACACATCTAAACCGACCCAGAAAGCACATGCTCACAGCCGCCAGTGAGTCCTGGTTCTCCACACACCGTATCCCACCTGGAAACAATACACCTCCGGTATACACATCTAAACCGACCCAGGCGGCACAGCCACCAGTTACTCCTGCTTCTCCACACACCGTATCCCACCTGGAAACAATACACCTGCGGTATACACATCTAAACTGACCAAGACAGCACAGCCGCCAGTTACTCCTGGTTCTCCACACACCAATAGCGAAGCACAACTCCTTGTCTTTTGCCTTTTCTCCCCTAATCAACCCACTCCCACTTTCAGATGCACAAGACTGGAGACCATGATCCAAATGACAGTGGTGCGCAATATAGACCAACATAATATAACATCAAATGGGAGAAGCTCAAGTGCATCCACGCTGGTTGTCCGGTCGGGCTGGCTTTTTACACAAAGCATCTGTTTAAGAGGCACCTGCCTCCTTGATGTTCCCTACCTCGGTGTAAACCCTCCTTCATCAATTCTTCATCTCCGCACCACTTGTCTGGAATGTGAAGCCCCTGTGCAGACAGCGACGTCTCAGCACTTCCTCCCAGGAATTGTAAAGGAGAAACGCTCTCAGTGAGTCCCTGGCGCCAAACATTGACTGCAGCCTTTCAATGGCCTGAATGAACGCGCCCGCCATGTTTGTCACTGAAATGCTATGAGCTGGCTGAGTGCGACGCACACGCTGTGGCATAAAACGCTTCATTTGTCCCAGGCCCCGGGCCGCATGAAATGCGGGCCGATGGAGGGCCTGGGAGTTTAGGCGCGGGATGGGGGGAAATGGCGCAAAAGCAGTAGGGAGGGGCGTCCGAATGGCGCCATATGAAACAAAAGGCCAGGAAAGGGCAGGAAACAGCACCTGGGGAAGGTGCGAAATATAACAGCAAGGGGTCGGGGGGAAACACGGCCCCCAAGAAGGAACAAAAGGTCTGGGGGGTATAAGTAAGCCAGGAAAGGAGAGGCGGTACAAACCAGGTAAAGAGCTCACCTCTCTCGGGTAAGCTCTTAGTGCCTGGACAAGGGGAAGGAAAAACGTTTGCCACCCAACCCACCCTACAAGGATAACGGAAGAAGAAGGAAGCAGGCAGGAGCCGGAACGCCGAGTACTCTCTTCGGTACACGCTCCAAAGTAAGTCGTAGGCGGCATGTGCCCAGGAATGAAGGCCCAGGGGTAACAAGGACTCGGGAGGAGCCTTGGGCAACTTCGAAACTGGACACAAGGTGCCCAAAAGCATATGGCAGTGTATTGATTTTTGTTGTTATGTATTTTCTGTAAGAAAATAAAATGCCTATGGCCTACAATTTTTCCATAAACATAATTGGTCTGTGATTTATTATTTAGGTAGGGATCTGGTAATAAGAGCAAAGCGAGCCCACACTACTAAGCCTATGTGGCACTTGAGAGAAGCCTCTTCTTCTAAGAAGTAGCTGTGGGGTCACTGCCCTGGCATTGGAAATTGAAAAAGGCTGATAAAGTGCTTTCCTGAAAATTGGAGCCACTTCCGTTTATAATCCCATTTTTGCTAATGTCATACAAAATCGCTATTCATCGTCTTCCTTATGCTGAGAGTTCAGTGCTGTACTTCAGTAGCCTACATCCGGGACCTTTCCCGAGGGATCGCTGTAGCTGCATGTGAGATGCTTGCACGTGAGTACACTCCATCGACTGAGCTCCAGAGAGCAGGAGAGGGAAACGGTGTAAACACTGACTTCCCCCTCGAATGTCATTGCAGAGCTTCCCATCATAACTAAAGGGAGGGTCGGTGGGGGGTGGCTGGATTCAGGATGCAAACAGCAAAAGCCAATGGGTTGTAATTACAGGGCTTGGGGTTCTTCTGCACAGGAATGCTAAGAAGAAGACACTCTGCAAAGTGAAGGGGATGGGGGATTTGGCTACTGTGAAGATGTGGCGCGAGTCATGTGCAGTTAAACACATTGGCCCTCATTACAACCCCGGCGCTAAACCATAGCGCTATTAGCACCATGGTTGGTGCCGGTGTTGTAACGAGTCCGCCATGGTGAAATGGGGAAATACCTCCCCATTCCAAGGTTGGCGGGCGGTATTTCCCCATTTCACCATGGCCCTTCCCCATTCCCATTTTTGCCCCATAGGGCTCAATGGGAATGGGGAAGGCGGCAATTGCGGTACCGCAAATTGCAGTACCGTAATTGCCTGCGAGGTCCCTTTGCGGGTCCCTACTTTAACGGCTGGTCCAGACCAGCCGTTCAGGTCGGGTCCCGGAAAGGGACCTCGTAGTAAGGCGCTAAGTGGTTAACGGCGCTGCAGCCTTTAACGGCGCCGTTAACCACTTAGCGCCTGGGTCGTAATGAGGCCCATTGACTGCAAAGTCTTTTTCCAAGTATAACAAACAGTTTGATAAAACGTGATGCAATCATAATTATTCTTCCCCAAGGAATATGTCACATCTTATTTCGAGATCAAACAGAATTGGTGGGGACTTGACTGAATATGGGAAACCCTTTGATGGCCTGGGTTAGCGGATGGCACAGCCCGAACCATGTCTGCATCACAGATAGAAGACCCACACGACAAGGCCACCAAGAGCTCATAAGCAGCACTGCAAGTCCCTATGGGAATGTTTACATGGAAGGGCTCAGAGACCGCGTTGCCATAGGTTACTCTTGATCAATGGCATTTCAGTGAAGTGAAGGAGCCTGGAGAGGTAGTAGAACTGTTTTCAAAAATGGAAAGCGATGGCGACCCTTGACATCCTGGGTGGAGAGCCTGACAGGGCAATCAGGGCATGGTAGGCTGGCAGGGCCGGGTCAGAGTCAGCAGCACCACTGCCTTGGCTCCAGTGGTGCTGGCCGGCTAGAGGCATCTGGATTTTGATGAACCTTCTGCCTCAAGCTATGGGCCTGTGAGCATCTTGACATCACCAGCTAAGCTTTACTCGTAAGACCTTGTGCAAAAAGCATACTTTTATTCAAATACAGTGTCTGTAAATGTAAACAATGGTTATAAAGAAAGAAGATGTGGTTATAGTCTGTGGGATCGGGCCCAGTCATCAGCTTTAGTTGTGCAAAACCTCATGGTTTTTCGGGGCCCGTGGGACCTGGTTAGGAAAAAAAAGAGTACCTTCTAATTCTTCTGATCAAACTTCCAAGGACTTCTAAAACAAAGGTATCCTAAGTGGTAGTGGCTTGCAGAAAGGTGTGGTCAGTGACACTAGGATATGAACCCTCATTCTAATTGGCAAATAGTAGTCCCTGAGTGGGCGAGTACCCAGCTCTAGTGGTACCGTGGAGGAGAATGAGGGTTCATTTAAACATAGCCGTCCCCACACCAGGACCTACCTTCTAGCTGTCCTGCACATATCAGGTGTTATTGACATGTCTTGCTTTATAACTTGACAGTGACTCATAAGGCACTCCATAGCATGCCCACAATCCTTAGCAGTGGACCCAGTTGGGTCAGCGCTGATGCACAGAGGCTGTTAAAATCAATAAAATGAGGTTTAGACCAATAGTAAAATCACCCCTGGGATTTTGTACAGTGGCATGACCAGCTTTGCTTTGGGCACTCGCCCAGTCCATATAGGAAGTACAGGCCTGATCCATCATCAATTATTGCTTAAAAAGTAGTATGTGCTCCAATTCACAGCTGATGGTAATACACATCCAGTACATATCCCATCCAGATGACAGTCTGACTTGCCACAGTATATTGCTCCAACTTTTAATTAGTAGGACATTTTAAGGGTTTCTGAATAATTTACCATATATTTTAGGATTAAAAATAAGTAACATTTTTGAACCATGTCATGCAGAGAAGGGCTCTTGCTCCATCACTTTCAAGCTGGCGATGCAAAGTGTCCTCTTGTCGGGATCTGTAGTACTAGACGCTGGGGGATCCGTAGTGTTAGATGCTGGGGGATCCATAGTGTTAGACACTGGGGCATCAGCTGTTAGATGCTGGGAGATATGTTTTGTTAGATGCTGGGGGATCCATTGTGTTAGATGCTGGGAGATATGTCTTGTTAGACGCTGGGGGATCCATTGTGTTAGACTCTGGGGATTCATACTGTAAGATGCTGGGAGATCCATAGTGATAGACGCTGTGGGATCCATTGTGTTAGACTCTGGGGATTCATACTGTTAGGTGCTGGGAGATCCATAGTGATAGACGCTGTGGGATCCATTGTGTTAGACTCTGGGGGATTCATACTGTTAGATGCCGGGAGATCCATAGTGATAGACGCTGTGGGATCCATTGTGTTAGACTCTGGGGGATTCATACTGTTAGATGCTGGGAGATCCATAGTGATAGACGCTGTGGGATCCATTGTGTTAGACTCTGGGGGATTCATACTGTTAGATGCTGGGAGATCCATAGTGATAGACGCTGTGGGATCCATTGTGTTAGACTCTGGGGATTCATACTGTTAGATGCTGGGAGATCCATAGTGATAGACGCTGTGGGATCCATTGTGTTAGACTCTGGGGATTCATACTGTTAGATGCTGGGAGATCCATAGTGATAGACGCTGTGGGATCCATTGTGTCAGACTCTGGGGGATTCATACTGTTAGATGCTGAGAGATCCATAGTGATAGACGCTGTGGGATCCATTGTGTTAGACTCTGGGGAATCATACTGTTAGATGCTGGGGTATCCATTGTGTTAGATGCTGGGAGATATGTCTTGCTAGACGCTGGGGGTTGCATTGTGGTAGATGCTGGGAGATATGTCTTGTTAGACGCTGTGGGTTTCATTGTGTTAGACTCTGGGGATTCATACTGTTAGATGCTGGGAGATGCATAGTGATAGACGCTGTGGGATCCATTGTGTTAGACTCTGGGGATTCATACTGTTAGATGCTGGGAGATCCATAGTGATAGACGCTGTGGGATCCATTGTGTCAGACTCTGGGGGATTCATACTGTTAGATGCTGAGAGATCCATAGTGATAGACGCTGTGGGATCCATTGTGTTAGACTCTGGGGAATCATACTGTTAGATGCTGGGGTATCCATTGTGTTAGATGCTGGGAGATATGTCTTGCTAGACGCTGGGGGTTGCATTGTGGTAGATGCTGGGAGATATGTCTTGTTAGACGCTGTGGGTTTCATTGTGTTAGACTCTGGGGATTCATACTGTTAGATGCTGGGAGATGCATAGTGTTAGACTCTGGAGCATCAGCTGTGTTAGACACTGGGGGATAGTGCTGCACTAGGGTAGAATGGGAGCACAGTAGCTTGTGCTCCCAGTGCTGGAATCAGTTTGACACCCCCCTTCTCGCCCCCCAGAAGATCGCTGGGTCATCTAAAATGGTCTCATCCTTTCATCCTCCTGAGGTAGATAAAGTGATGCTTGAGTCTAAATAGGTCCATACAGTATTCTGTGGATGTTTATTTAAAGCACCTCTGGGCTCCCTAGTAGGGACAATAGGCTCAGGTGGAGATGTTGGGTAACTAGGCTGCCAGTATCCGGGGCGACCACGCTGCACCTTGATATGATTTGGGGACACAGCATGTATCGGGGCGAGAAACCAAGCACAGAAAGAGCAGAGAGGAGGTCGCATGTCTCTGAGCTCTTCAGCAGGAGTGCCGGGCCTCTGCCCCCACCTCTATTTACAGCAGTGCCCAGGGGGAGCGATTCCTTGTGGCTCGAGCATGGCACAGTGCAATCTTTCTTCTGTTGTGACCCCTTGCTTACACTCAATCCCCTTAATGTAAGGTCATGCGCCTAGAGCCTCATGTTTTCTGCCTGTTAGCCGTGTGCAATGTAGGTCTGTTTTGGCTTTTTTATTATATGGTGCCGGGGACAGACAGGCCTACAGGGAAGTTGTTACACTTCCTGAATGGCATTCACCCTCGTGGGCAAGACGGCCAGCTGACACGTGCCCGAGCCCTGCGCCTTTTCAGAGGCATGCAAATTTCCTAACTTACCTATCCCCAGTCTGCCCATTTTGCATTGTACAATATAGTGTGGTAACTAAGTAGGATCACCAGTGTGAAAGTGCATGTTCAGGTTGGCCCCTGGCTGCAGCCGCAGGACAGGATTGGATGCAACCTGCGTCTGCACACAATAGTGCGGCGGACAGAATGTTCTGAGAGGGGATTCTGTCAGTGGTTAATGCATGTTGGTCCACTGGACAGACTCCTGAGAGGGGACTGGTGAAAAGGAATGCCACATTTATAAACAGCTTGAGGGATTGGGTTGTTACACTTCCTGAATGGCATTCACCCTCGTGGGCAAGACGGCCAGCTGACACGTGCCCGAGCCCTGCGCCTTTTCAGAGGCATGCAAATTTCCTAACTTACCTATCCCCAGTCTGCCCCTTTTGCATTGTACAATATAGTGTGGTAACTAAGTAGGATCACCAGTGTGAAAGTGCATGTTCAGGTTGGCCCCTGGCTGCAGCCGCAGGACAGGATTGGATGCAACCTGCGTCTGCACACAATAGTGCGGCGGACAGAATGTTCTGAGAGGGGATTCTGTCAGTGGTTAATGCATGTTGGTCCACTGGACAGACTCCTAAGAGGGGACTGGTGAAAAGGAATGCCACATTTATAAACAGCTTGAGGGATAGGGTCTTACCATCCACTGTCCCGGAACGTCTCGGGGTGGTGTCACCGAGGGGTGTTGCTAGGACTGGAAAAGATCTGGGGCTACGCTAATGTCAGGACTGGTGGGACTCGGGGCTAGCTAGCCTTTTGGTTGTAGCACCTGAGCTTCTATCCGGGCTACAACCAGAAGACCCAGGGCTATAGCCCCCCGAAGCACCCCCAACTAGCAACGCCTCTGGCGTCACCTGGTCTTGTCTTGATCTTCCGAGAACCCACCATTGGCTATGGAAACCTTGGTGAAGAATGATCAGTGCTTTGGGTATTGGGGAAATATTGGGTTGGAAAGTATTGTTTTTAGTTTTATGGATCAAGACTTTTATGATACGAATTTAGAACAAATTTAGATCCCGGGGAAGAGATGCATCGACTGAAATAAATATTTGGTCAAACACTAACATTGTAACATCATGAAGTTGGCACGGCTCAAAAGTCAAAATGATGCGCCTTAAGTCTGAAGACTTGTTGTTTGGTGGATAAAGGTTTTTCTGTACTGTGTGCTGTGTATTGTAGACGATGGCACTCGCTTTTTCAGCGTTAAGGCCCAAAAGTCAACAATCCGATACACAACGTCATGGGCAGGTGATATTTCTCTGGTTTGTGAGCAAAATATCTCTCGGCTGGGGGCTTGAGTCAGGCGGGGGCTTCGACACCACCCTCGGCATAGTTTAAGACACAAATTGTGCGTTCCTTCGTAACTTGTGCATAATTTGTAAATTGATCCATGGAACATTTCTTAGAAAAATAACAGCTTATTTGATAGTTTGTGGTGTGCTGCTCGAGGAGAGACCAGATATTCAGACCCCTTGCTTCTGGGGTCCCTAAGGCGGCAGAGGTAGCTTCAGGTCCAACAGCCCGTAGGCAAACACATTCCAGAAAATGGCAAACAGGATGAAGCACATGTAGCTCGTGCTTAAGATCCACCAGAGCGACTGGTCCTGCAGGCGTTGCTCGTAGTTCCTCAGGATGACCACGCCTAACGTGATCCCCACCAGCACACCTCCCAGGTGGGCCACAAAGCTGGGGTATGGGCAGGGCGGGTACACGGATGGGTGGAACCGCAGCCACACAGCTCTTCCAAACTCGAAACTCACTGCAAGGAGAGCAGAAGAAGGTCAGTCTGCGATCCACACAAGAAAACACATTCCACCGCTAGTCTGGGACATGTTTCTAAAGCGTGGTCCAGCCAGGCAAAGGTAACTGAGCACTGTGCAGTGAAATGAAGGACAGTTCAAAATAAATTATAAAACATTCACAGCAAACAAGCAGACAAGCAATTATCTTGACAGTGAGTAACATATACAGCAACACAAAACGACGAAGGTCATGGATTTCCTCAAAAGGTGACTAAAATAAACACCAGCATTGCCAGAAATGTCACTTCATGCAAGTTACCTCCAAAGTATATTTGTTTCTTGCACTAATAATCCACCATGCTCTCTATAATATCAAGGTGTTGGTCAATAACCTTTTGATTATACCAGGTTGACTTGGATGGTATTTCACTGATCCAAAAACTGTAATACTGCGTTTGGAATGGTAACAAGCTGTCAATGTTGGGTTCAGCATGGCCAGTACTTCACTAATCCGATGTTTAAAGATGTTGCCTGACTACAGGCAAGTGATCAAGCAAAATAGGGTGCTGTTAGTGTGACTGATGCGCCCTGCTGCGGGATCCATCTAAAACTGGGACTTATCCAGAGTTCCGCTACGATATTTGCATATATTATGCTGTTCCCCTATTATGAGCATTTTGTTTTCTTGTGTAATGGGTGCTCAGCTCCTACCTGGATCATCTATACTCCACTGCTGAGCTCTAATGAGAGAGAAACCTTGTCAGGAGTTGTTTTTGCTTATAACATGTTGGCTTGGATGGCAATTTACCAATACAAAGGATGTAGGACACTGCCTGGAATGGCACACATGGCTGTCATTTTCCAGCTTGGCATGAACAGCACTAAACTAATCCAATCTTTAAAGATACAGCATGCGACTGACGCCACACATTTGTGATGTGCTCCAACTACAATGGAACTTACCCAGAGTTTCCTTTTTGTTTTTGCATATATATGTTTATGCACTACTCAGTGGTTCTGAAATGGAGGCGAACATTGATGACCGTTGGGTGGTGCTGTGCCATGTGTGGCATAGCTAAATGGCTTATTCTACTCTTACATTTCAGATGGAAGGTTTTTGTTTGTGCTTTTATAAACCCAACAAAGAATTGATGGCGTTTGCTAAACATACCCCAACGCTCCAACCACCAGGATGTCAGGATACACCACAGATTATCTCCGCTGAGAGTACAATGCCTACGTGTCTGCCTCCTTGAGAGCTCTCTCTCTTAGGTTGATACATCTATGTAAAATAGCACTGCCCTAGAACATAAGGCATGCCTTTGAGCTTATTTGCATACCCACAGTGCATTGCTTAGTAGCTCTGAACTGGAGGTGAACTTCCAGGGAGGGCTATTTGGTGTCTGTGACTTAGTTGAAATGACTTATTCTACTCTTGCATTTCAGGTAGACTATGTTCATGGTAGAATATGTTCATGTATTTTTAAAACCAAACATAACATTAATGGTGTTTGCTAAACATAGCCTAATGCTCCAACCGCAATCGCACTGAAGTGAACTGATGATTCCTAGTGAGGGTAAGATGTGTATGTGGTTGTCTGTATCTTTGAGAGCGATCTGTGTTGGTTTGAAAAAGCTTTGTATAAAATAATGCTGCCATATAAGATAAAGTACATTATCTGTAGAAAAACACATGCTTTTGAGATAATTTGCATACCAACCCATGCACTGCTCAGGGGCTCTGAAATAGAGGAGAATGTCCAAGGATGGCGACTGGGTGGAGCTGTAGAATGTGTGGCTTATCTTAAATGGCCTAATATATTAGAAATAACAAGTTACTCACCGTAGTGACTAATGGACTCCTAGCCTTGTTTCCCTTTCCTCCATACTGCATGGGGCGTGCCTCGCTAAGGACGGGAACAAAATCTTTTTTCTACTTAAAAAAAAGCATTTCCCGTTTAAATTTAAAGGCGTGCCTACTGGAGCGTGTCCTCTGCTGATTCTGCCCCCTCCCCAGCGCCGCACCGCAGTCCCCTTTTGCGCATCGGCCAGATTAAGACTACTGACTAACTATATAATTTAGGGGGACGGATGGAGGGTCATGTGGAGGAAAGGGGACTAGGACTAGAGTGCTTTATTCACTACAGTGAATAACTTGTAACTACTCCTACATCCCGAACCCTTTCCTCCATACTGCATGAGTGATTACAACTGAAGATTTGCCCTCTGGGAGGAGAGGTGACCTATAGCCTTACGCAAAGAGATTCCTCAGCACTGCTTGGACAAAAGCTGCATCTGACCTTGCACTGCTGTCCAGACAATCATGCTTGCAAAAAGCTGATGGAGAAGCCCATATCGCCGACCTGCTGATGACCTGCCAAAGCACATGGCTTTGGAACGCCACTGGCGTAGCCTTTGCCCTGACTAAATGGGCGTGTAGATTTGATGGACAATCCTTGTTCTGCCCCTCGTATGCTTCCTCGATAGCTGCCAGCATCCATCTTGCTATGGAAGCTTTAGAAGCTAGAGATATTGATATTGTATTAGTATTGCGCTCGTACACAAGTGTTTCAGAGCGCGACAAGGCAAGGGAGGGGAACATGAGAGAACAAAAACAACGATTATACTAGGCCCAGTGACATTGAGAACGCGCAAGTGCATGGGAGAGGGAAAGTGCATGGAGGGGGGAGAAGTGGGAAGTGCGGAGCAAGGAAAAAAGAACAGATAAATAATGAATAAATAATACAGGCAACAAACAGTGGTAGTGCAGTCTTCAAGTTATAAGTGCTGGGTTTAGGGCAGCAGACAAGGTACGTCTGGTTAGTGCAGGAAGAGAAAAGTGGGGGCGGGTGGGACTGTATGTGTACAGATCACAGACTCCAGTGCAAAGGGTGGCCCGGAGGCAGTGCAGGGAGGAGGCAGGGTGAGCAGGTGCCTGGGCCTGAGGGACAGAGGGTGGCTAGGTGCACAGTGCCGAGGGAGAACAGATCAGCAGGGGAGAGGGAGGGCGAAGGCAGAAGCAAAGAGGAAGGTCTTGAGGTCCTTCTGGAACCGCAGATGATTCTCCTCAAGTTTCAAATGGGCAGGGAGGCGCCAGCCGAAGACAGAGATCTACTCCCACGGCTTGAGAGCCCGATTTGATCCTCCAAAGGTTACATATAAAGCATTGGACGTATGGAGCTCCTTTGTCCTTTCCAGGCAGAACTTTAGAGTTCTCCTAACACTGAGACAGTGCAGGACTCTTTCAGCGTCTCACTGCGGATTGGGGAAAAATGTTGGAAGCACAATCACCTCGTTCAAATAGAATGATGAAACCAGTTTAGGTAGGAATTTTGGATGAGCGTGAAGCACAACTAAACCCTATCCTTGTAGGAGGTAGTGTATGGCTCAAACGCAACCAGCGCTTGTATTTCACTAACTCTGCGTGCGGATGTGAGACCACCAGGCAGCACTGTTTTGATGGTGACAGGTCTAATATCTGTCATCGCCATAGGCTCGGAAGGCGTATGTGCAAGAGCATTGAGCACCACATTTAGATCCCAGACCAGTGGATACAGCCTTGTCAGTCCTGTAGGATGTTTCTTCACCACTGGATTTGAATTGGAGTAGGATGTGGAGTCTGGGTTTTTGTACGCCCCTATAGCTGCCAGATAGGTGCGACAGGTACCCATCTGCACTCCCAACTTGGCGAGGTGCGCTGAGAACGACAGTTAGCTCGTGCCCAGAAACAGAACCTTGTCCACTTGCTTTTATACTGGTTCCGCGTGGAGTCCTTTCTCGGCTTTATGGTGATTAACAGATTGTTCTCTGATAATTGTAAGTGTTGGAGAGTCACGTGTTCAGGAACCACGCCACTAGGGCAAGCCTCTCTGGAGCTGTGTGTACCACAACCCCTTCCCCTTTGATGTGAGAGTAGGACAGCTCTCGTAAATGGAAGTGCAAAAAGAGTGTGCCGCAAGATTTGTGGAGCTTAGCCGCTAGGTACTCTGGTGTGCTCCTCGTGATGGCCTTGGATGTGATACATGCTGTCTTGAACAGTACCCGGGCCTGGAGAGGAAACCAATCTAGTTTGCGTAGCACAGCAGTGATTCGGTCAAATTTCCATGCATCCGTAATAGGACGTGCTGGCGCATGGCGGTCTGCTTTTAGGGGAGCCAGGTGCGCAGCTGGCAGCCCCGTCAACAGGGCATTCCCCCCTCCCACATCGATGTGCGCTACGGTCTGGAAGTCCTGCGGTGGGATTGAAGGTTTGATTTTGCAAAGGTTGGACATTTGGAGCCTGTTCGCTAAATTGTATTAAATTACGTTAAATCAACGACCTGTGTCGTGTCAGTGTCAAATGGGCCTTCTGTGTTCAACACGCAAGTCTGCCTCGGATATACCGCGACTGCTGGCCACAGTTTCTGAAAGCGCTGCACGTGAGAACAACGTTATCAGTGACTTTGCACTTACTTCATAAATAATGTCGAGACTCATTTGTCGATAAACAAATGCGGCCTGTGTCGACATTATTTTGTTCCATGGCAATATCAAGCAGAACAGTACAGTGAATATTAACGCGGAAGGCACAGCTTCATTTTGTTTCGTGGGTGCTCCCAATAGCAGCTACCATGCAGTGCTGTCAAACTTTAAACATAAGTACACGCTTCTGTTCGTTACGTCTTCTTTTTTGTAGGCCCTTCCCTGCAGTTGCAGTCATACACACTAGATGGCAGACATGGACTACACTGAAATAAACTGTGACCAGACAATCGAGCTATATCGCCCTCGATAATCCCGCGCCTCAAACGAACCATGTGAAGGACGTTTAACCCAATTTTTGGGTCAAATATCAGTTTTAATCGTAACCATAATTACATATGTGTACTGTCAAAGTGATAGGACCAGAGCCAATGGGAGAAAGGGGATAAAATGGGGATGAAGGAGAGATGTTTATCTCAAACCAGTAATATATTTAAGGCACAATACTGCATTCATAGGGCCATTACCAGCTGGCAACAGCTCTCATCCCAAGTGACCCTAAAACATGGTAATAGCGCGCTTTGGGTTGGGCATTACTTTTAATTAGCACGCGGGCAGTGGAGCCAACCAATAAGGTTGCTCGGATTGCGGGCTGAAACACACAATCCAGGCCTGCGGTTCAAGCAACCTGATACCACACCATCATCTTTCCCCCATCGTCCCCTCACGTCCCCTCGAGTTTCTCATCCCTTCCCACCCCCTGACCGCACTTACCTGATTCCCTCAGCGCTGCTGCCGCTCTGAGTCCCCGCCGGCCACCATGGAAATAGAAAATGGGCTCTGTGTGAAGCCCCTCCTTCCAGCTACATGGCGGCCATCTTAAGTAAGTATTTTATTTGAGTGAACGGGATGCTGCGAAGTGTCCCATTCGTTCAAACAAAATACATTGCTGTTAGCACCCTAGATTTCCAGATTGAAAACCTGGGGTGCTAATAGCAATAACAACCGATCCAGTCCGGCGGTAACGGTGGTAACGGTGATGGGGCCTATCGTCAAGTTAACTTGGGCCCTTGGCCGTTACCAACTGATCCGACCCGCCAGATTGGGTGTTTTTGCTATATTACAACATCAAACCTTATTAGGGTAGAATATTTTGTTTAAAACAAGGACAGACAAAGGGGAAAAGATTGGAATGTTGGGACAGAAGACTTGTACCAGCCATTATTGGCCTCTGCCAGTGCATTGTCTGAAACAGAACGGCCAACGGTCCAATGTTCTAAGTGTGTGGACGATATGGAGAACCTCCACACACATTTCTTGACCCTCGGGAAGCATCTCACATGCATATCGAGGATCCCAAATTCAGAGGTAGAGAGAATTCCCGGGACATAGCCCAAAAGCTAGGAGTCAGGCTGATGTCCGGTCTTTCTCCCGATCCAGGAGCAATGGCTAATATTCCCAGTTGAAAGAATTGCAGGGGAAAAAGACGTAGGTGGGTACTACATTAAATATTAGGAGACAGTCATCGTTTCTATTCTTTTTATGGGGAACGGGACAGACGCCTTTGTCAATTGTGTTTACCACCGTCCTGTGCGTCACTGGAAATTAAGAATCTAGTTTCTGCAGCAATCGGAAAGTTGAAATGGCACCCGACTGTCAGGCCACCTCTTTGGGGGTCATTGGGACTAGGCAGGGACTACCAACATCGATTCGTTTTACTATCCTAATTCTCTTTCATGCAGGTGGCAATCTCGGGGGTGGACTATCAGCCTCAATCTTTGATAAGCCAGAGGCGATGGGGTTCTCAGTGGTCTTCAACAAGGGGGTCTGTTGGGGGCGTGAGGCTCTTTCAAATGGGGAGCTTAATAGAAAATACAGGCAGTTCTGGCATTTGGGAGGTGGGCAGCAACAGCATTTGTGCTCACGGGTGGGGGTCCAGCATAAAGGGTTTGCCAAGCACTGGAAGCAGCAGTAGGATGTAAGGACGGAGCATCCCATCTCCCCCCCGCCCCCCTTGCTGCATACGTCTGCAGTGCTCCCAGAAGCAGGATAGGGTGGCGCGTCCATACTCACTGCAAATCAAGGCGATGGCCATGCGCAGCAGCTTGAATTGGCACTTCATCCCGGACCAGTTCTGTGCACAGAAGGAGACACGAGGAACAGTTTGCAACAATGTTACTCTCCAGTTAACAATGGCGCGAGATTTAGACAGAGTGCTCTGTGCATTTAAATTAGACTGCATGCAAAACACAACGAGAACAGTCAGTCTGCAATTTGTATTTAAATTAGGTTTAACTTAGTTTTCGAACACACTGAAAAACGATACAAGCCATTTACCACAATTACATAGAACCCCGCATTGGCGTTATTAAGAAATCAGATGCATTACTATAATCAAAAGGTATTGTACATATAAGGTGCTTGATAATACACAACTCACGCTGCTCTAAATCCAAGTGTCAAGGTGGAAAATAGAAACACTCATGAAATTCAGTCTGCATAAGGACCATGGTCCCAATAGCATTCTGCAACCTCACAATTATACGCAACACCACATGGATTGAGAGTAAGGCCCATTACTGCCCTAGTGCAGAGGGCGATGGGCATGCATGACACTCACAATCTTCAAAGAAGTCCCAAAACAAACCACCATCATTACAATTTGTGAACCTCTGGTGGTACATGTGTTTATTGTGATTACACTAATGTGTATTGTCTGGATGCATAGCTCTGGTGATTGGGTTAGTTTAAAACCAATCAGTTATTAAGGAATCCTCACCCAAACTATTATTATTATTATTATTATTTGTTATGCACAACCAAAATGGCCCAGAGGCATAGGGGCACAGGTCCAGAAAGGAACAAGTTACTTACCTGTAACTGTTGTTCTCCAGCATGGGTCTGGCATGGATTCACATGCTCATGAATATTCCCCGTCGTCAGGCTGGGAATCCTCGGTAAAGAAAAAAACCAGTATCAGTTTCGTTTCTGATCTGACTTTCGTAGTAATAACCAATCACTGGTCTCTGCGTCATACTGACCACAGCCAATGACTGCCCTCTACCTAAGCCCCACCTCTGGCAGCCATCTTCAGATTTGGAAGCACTTGAAGTGGCAGTATGACCAAGTGAAGAGCCGCAGAGGGGTAGGCGGGAGGGTTCGCATGTGAATCCATGCCAGACCCATGCTGGAGAACAACAGTTACAGGTAAGTAACTTGTTCCTTCTCCAGCATGGGGTCTGGCATGGATTCACATGCTCATGAATAAAGAATACATAGCAGTACACACATGCACAACCACGGGAGGTGGCAAAGGCTCAATATTAAGCATCACATCAAACTCAACATTAAGCATCTTACCTCCTCACCAGGCTCACCTCAGGCGAACAGGTTGCGCAGCACTGCTTGGCCGGCCCTGGACTCCTCCCTGGAATCCCGGTCGACGCAGTAGAATTTCGTGAAGGTGTGCGTCGACCTCCACGTAGCAGCCCTGCATATGTCCAGCAGGGGCACACCAGATAGGAACGCCGTGGTAGCTGCGATCGCTCTGGTGGAATGGGCTCTCGGACGGCCAGGCAGCGGTCGGTTTGCCAACCGATGACAGTACATGATACAGCCGGAGAGCCATCTGGAAATGGAAGCCTTCGAGAGAGCCTTCCCCTGATTGACAGGTCCAAAGTTCACAAAGAGTTGTGACGTCTTCCGAAAACACTTCGTGCGGTCCACGTAGAACTTCAGCGCTCTAGCCACATCCAGCGAGTGCAAAGTCCTCTCAGCCGGCGACGAAGGCGACGGGAAGAACACAGGCAACACCAAGGGTTCGTTAAGATGGAAGTCCGACGGTACCTTGGGCATGAAGGAGGGGTGCGTCCTGAGCACTACCCTCGTGTCGTGAAAAGTCAAGTACGGGGCCTTGCAGGAAAGGGCCTGGATCTCTCCCACTCGTCGTGCGGAGGTGATGGCCACAAGAAACGCTGTTTTCCACGACAGAAATTTCAACGGAGCTGAGTGCAGAGGCTCGAACGGAGGTCCCATGAGCTTGGTCAGCACCACGTTGAGCTCCCACGCCGGGGCCGGAGCCTTCACCGGCGGGAACGATCTGAACAGTCCCTTCATGAACTCTTTCACCAGACGATGAGACCACAAGGACGTCCGCCCCGTGGTTCTGGTGTATCGGGAGATCGCAGCAAGATGAATCTTGATGGACGCGTGTGCCAGTCCAGCTTTGGCCAGCGTCAGCAGGTACGGCAGTACTTGGGGGGCCATAATCCGTAGAGGGTTAATCTTCTGTGCGTGGCACCAGACAGAGAACCTCTTCCATTTGTGTCCGTAGCATTTAAGAGTCGAGGACGCCCTGGCCTTTGCAAGAACCTCTCTGCAGTCGGCCGGTATGTCGTATCCTCCAAACTCTAGCGCTGCAGGAGCCAGGCCTGCAGGTTCAGCGATTTCGGGTCGTGGTGGAGGATGGCGCCTCCTTCTCTGGAGAGTAGATCCGCGTCCACCGGCAGCTTGATTGGCGCGGACGCCGACAAGTCCAGAAGGTCCGGGAACCATATCTGCCTCGGCCACGCAGGTGCGACGAGGATCATCCTGCACCGTGACCTCTTGAGCTGGTTGACGAGCCGGATTAGCAGTGGCAAAGGAGGGAACGCGTAGAGGAACAGGCCCTCCCAGGGGAACGAGAAAGCATCGCCCACGCTCCTCGCCTGGGGAAACCTGCTGGCGAACCTCCGGCACTTGGAGTTCGTCGCCGTCGCGAACAGGTCGATCTGGGGTGTGCCCCACCGTCGGAAGAGGCGATCCACTAGATCCTGCCGTAGCTCCCACTCGTGGCACGAGCGCAGCTCCCTGCTGAGTGAGTCGGCGATGGTGTTTTTTATCCCTGCCAGATGAAACGGCACCAGAAATATCCTTTGGGCGATGGCCCAATGTTACAGGTCCTGCGCCTCCTTGGACAGTGCTGGGGACCTGGTTCCGCCCTGTTTCCTGATGTAAAACATGGTGGTGGTGTTGTCGGTGAAGATCCTCACCACCTTGCC
The DNA here is from genome assembly GCF_040938575.1 of Ambystoma mexicanum. Classification (NCBI taxonomy): domain Eukaryota; kingdom Metazoa; phylum Chordata; class Amphibia; order Caudata; family Ambystomatidae; genus Ambystoma; species Ambystoma mexicanum. Next base: position 872,767,843 of record NC_090926.1, on the reverse strand, counting down.
CTTGAGGGACGGAAGGAAGGACCTGAGGGCCCAAAACACTGCACGGAGCTCCAGGACGTTGATATGTAGGGATTTCTCCGTCGGGAGCCAAAGGCCTCTTGCGTGCAGATTTTCGGTGTGCGCTCCCCACCCTTCCAGGGAGGCATCCGTGGTCACTGTCTCCTGGTGGGCTGGGGTCTGGAAGTCCAAGCCCGCTGTCAGATGCGCGCGGGTGCCCCACCACCGGATCGCTCGTCGGAAACTCTCGTCGAGTGTGATCCTTTCCTCGAAGCTGCCCGTCGTTTGGATCCAGCGCGCGTCCAGGAACTCCTGCAACGGGCGCATCCGGAGCCTGCACATGGGAATGAGGTAGATGCAGGAAGACATCATTCCGAGGAGGGACTTGATGGACCTCACCTTGGCCGCGTCGGCCACCAACATCCGCTGCACCTTGCCCAGGATGGTCCTGGTCCTCTCCTTCGACGGGGAGGCCAGAAGGGACACTGTGTTGAGCCTCGCTCCCAGAAACAGAGCGTCTTGCGCGGGTACCAGGTGGGATTTGGCGTAGTTCACGGAGAATCCCAGGTCCGTGAGAAGTTGGACCGTCCTTGCCGTGTGAACCACGGCGAGCTCCCTCGTCTTGGCTCGGATGAGCCAGTCGTCCAGGTAGGGGTAGACGTGGACCCCCTCGCGGCGCAGCTGCGCCGCCACCGGTGCGAGGCACTTGGTGAATACCCTGGGTGCCGACCGTAGTCCGAAGGGGAGGGCTTTGAACTGGTAATGACGCCCTTGGACCACAAACCTGAGGAATTTTCGGTGCCCCTTTAGGATGGGAATATGGAAGTAGGCATCCTCCAAATCCAACGACGACAGGAAGTCTCCTTCCTCCAGCTGACCCAGGACGTGCTGGAGGGTGACCATCCGGAACTTCTGCGCCTTGATGAACTTGTTCAGACGTCGCAGGTCCAGGATGGGGCGCCATCCCCCCGTCTTCTTCTTCACGAGGAAGTATCTCGAGTAGACTCCGGAGCCCCGAAGCCTCTTTGGGACGAGTTCGATGGCGCCCTTCCTGAGCATCGCTTTTACCTCCAGGAGAAGTTGAGGGACGTGAAGTTCTTTCCTGGCCACGGGGGGGACGCGCGGGCACCTTCTCTGGAACTCGAGCGCGTGGCCCCGGGCCAAGGCGTCCAGCACCCAACGGTCGGTGGAGATGGACTCCCACACGCTGACGAAGCTCGCCAGCCGGCCTCCCACCGGGGTGCTTCGGTGGGGGCCCGACCCCACGGCCGGTTCAATCCTGCTTCGACGAGGCTTTGCCGCCTTGACCTCCTTGGCGACGACGGCGGGGTCCGCCAGACTTGCCTCGTCCTCTGTAGGCCTCCTGAGACGACGAGCAGGCCGCTTGACGGTAGGTGGAGAAACCGCCGCCGGAACCTTTGGAGGCGCCCTTGCCTCCGCTGCTCCGAAAGGGCGTCCGTCGTTGTTGCAGAACTCCCAGGGCCCGGGCCGTCTCAGTGTCCGCTTTAATGGCCTGAAGGGAATCGTCCACTGTTTTGCCAAACAGGTTGTTCCCATCGAAGGGCATGTCCAGGACTCTGGTCTGAACGTCTTGACGGAAGTCCGTAGCCTTGAGCCATCCACGCCGCCTAAGGCAAACGCCGTTGCCCAACTGGCGGAACCCAGTGTCGGCGATGTCCGTCGCAACGGTAATGGCGTGGTCCGAAGCCACCTCACCTTCCTGCAGGATCTCCAGGGCCTCTGTCCTCTTGTCGTCTGGCAGGAAGTCCAGCAGGGGAGCCAGTTTGTACCAGAGCTCCCTGTCGTAGCGGGCCACGATAGCCAAGGCGTTGGCCGCTTTAATCGTCGTCGCTGCCGACGAGATGACTCTGCGTCCCATAGCGTCCAATTTCTTTCCCTCACCGTCCGGTGGGGAAGTCGATGTGGAGGCCGCACCCCCCCCGCTTTCTTCCTGGCTGCAGCGGAGACGACAGAGTCCGGGGTAGGCTGCGCCCGGAGGCACAGGGGGGCCGTGTCCGGGACCCGGTACTTCTTCTCGTACCGGTCTCTTCTAGCTGGCGTCGTGGAAGGGTTCTTGAGGAGGGTGAGGCCCTCATCCCAAATGTCGTCCAATAGAGGCACTGAGAGGACCGTCTTCCTCTTGGCCTCGCGCCGCTGATAAAGGAAACCTTCCTTCTTCTTCTCCTCAGGGCAGAGTTGAAAAAGCTTGGATGCCCTGGTGATCATGGGGTGGAACGATCCAATCTCGTCGGGCGGAGAAGCCCTGGTGGGAGGCGACGACGGTACATCCTCGTCGTATACCTCGTCGTCCGTACCCGTCGCTGCCGTGTCAGTCCCCGTATCATCCCCTCGGGTGGACGGGGAGGAGGGCTGGACGGGGCGCGACGGCTGAAAAGGAGGTGGAGGGTGGATCCTTCTTTTCTTAGTAGGGGGAACACCAGAAGGTCCCGGTTCTGGGTCCCCCGACGGGAGAGGTTCCTCCGTCGGCAACGGTAGTCTCGTCCTTATCTCTGAGCATAAGGACTGTATAGCCAACAAAATGGCCGCCGAGTTGTCTTGCGGTGCTGGCAGAGGGGAATCCGACGGGCGATCAGGGGCCCCGTCGGTACCCTCGTCGTCACCTGCGTCGGGATCCATCCCGACGGGCCGGTCTTCTTCCATGCCGAGGCCGTGGCTTAAGACCTCGACCAGCTCCTCCTCCGAGGTTGAAGCCGAATCTACGACAACGCCCTGCCCCCCCTTTCTCTTCCCCTCGGGGGATTTCACGGGGGTCCTATCGATGGGCACAAAAGAGGACTCCCTCCGAGGTGGCAGGGAGACTCTGAGCCCCGAGGTCGCGACCACTGGTGTAGCCTGCACAGGCTGAGCCAGGGCCGCCGCGACAGTTTCGATAGAGGGCTTGGCCGGATGGATTAAGGCCTTCACCACCTTAGGTGCGCTCACCGCCTTATCCTTGAGGGGGGGGGACACCGCCTCGCTCCCCCTCCGATGGGGCCTTCGAGCTCGACCGGGGCCTCTCCAGGAGCTTCGCCGGGTGCTCGGCCTTCCTCTTACCCGACCCAGAGCGTTGGCTCGTGGTTGATGGTGCCGGGGAGGATGCGCCCTGCCTGGCGCCCGTAGAGCCCGACCGTTCGGCGCTCCCGGTGCCAGCGGACTCGCGGTGCTTGGCCTTATGTTGGACCCCCGTCGCCGGGGCGTCCTCAAAGGTCTTAGAAGACCGCTCAGATTTTTTCTTCTTCTTCTCGCCGGACGGGCTCTTCCCTTCTAGCCAGTTGGCGAGACGTTGATGGCGGTCCTTCATGGTCCGCTCCGACATGTTGCCGCAAAACGCACAGTCCTTCTCCACGTGCGTCTTGTCCTCATGTAGGCAGTAGAGACAAAAAGAGTGTTCGTCCTCATTGAAGACGTTCTGCAGCTGGCATCCAGGGCAGACCCTGAACAGCTTTCCGGGCGTCGAGCTTCCCTTCTCCTGGGCCATGACCGGGCCTGAGAAACTTCTGGAGTCCTCCAAAAGCGTAGCTCGACGAAATCTTCACCCTTGAGGGGCGCAGACGAATCCGACACGGGTCCCCGTTGATCGGATAGAGAGTCGGTGGAGCTTGAGGCTCTTTTGACCGAAAAAACGAAGTTTTTGAGAAAAAACGTGAAAAAAATAGCACAAACGTTCGAGAGCAATAGCACGAGGATCCCAACACATGAACGTGCGGTAAAAATCTGAAGATGGCTGCCAGAGGTGGGGCTTAGGTAGAGGGCAGTCATTGGCTGTGGTCAGTATGACGCAGAGACCAGTGATTGGTTATTACTACGAAAGTCAGATCAGAAACGAAACTGATACTGGTTTTTTTCTTTACCGAGGATTCCCAGCCTGACGACGGGGAATATTCATGAGCATGTGAATCCATGCCAGACCCCATGCTGGAGAACTAACATTACTCTAAAGACAAACAATGGCCCTCAACCTCATATAAAGAGGTGGGTTTTGAGTTTATTCTTAAAATCCTTGATCGTCCTACAGTTTTTAACATCAGAAGGTAAGGTGTTCCATTTCATAGGGAGGATAGCTCAGCGGCAACATGCTCGCCTTGGAAGCAAGACGACATGGAGCAACACGGGTTCGATCCCGGGTCCGCGCTTAGAGCGATGTAAATAACCACTGATATCATATGAATAGGGGCACTTGACCAGAATGCACCCCTTCTCACTAATTCCAAGGTGGTTTGGGGAATTTGTAAGTTCCTATCTCCATTAGAAGGAAGTGTGTGTGCTGCCTGTTTAGTTTTTAATCTATTAATGATATAAGGGGGAGCATCTCCTGCAAGTGCTTCGAATGTGATAGTTAGCAGCCTAAACTCCACTCTTTCCTCAGTTGCTAGTCAATGTGGCTTCGGTTTTACCTCAGACACGTGTGCAGATTTGCCTCGGCCCATGATAGATCTTATGGCGCTATTCTGCACCACTTGCAGTTTTTTTATTTCGGCCTTATTCACTCCAATCAGGAGTGATCCGCAGTAATCCATTAACCCATTTTAGCGGATATACTGGCTCTAGCAATGGTTTCAAAGCCATTTTGGGTCGTATATGTGCAAGAAGTCTGATATAGTATGCTGATGCCGACACCAGATTATTAACATGAGCGGCCATAGTCAGGGATTGGTCAAACGTTATTCCTAGAATTTTTACTTTTTCTTTGACCAGACTAACCAAGTCCCCTGCCATATCCATGGAGACCAACAGTGGGCTGCTGAAATGGGCTGGGGGCGGTCCACGGGGGGACCTCAGAGCATTTCAACTGGGTTACCGCACTAAGACAGGGGACATTCACAGCAGCACCAATACCCCCACCAACAGACCCCCATGACTCCCACTGAAGCATTCTCATGCCCACTGCTATACGGACACCCATGACCAGCAAGGGGGAAGTCATGGGGATCCCAGGTGCACCTTCTATTGGTCCAGCATCCACTAGCTGGCCAGCACATGACCAGCAAGGGGGAAGTCATGGGGATCCCAGGTGCACCTTCTATTGGTCCAGCATCCACTAGCTGCCCAGCCCATGACCAGCAAGGGGGTAGTTCTGGGGATCCCCTGTGCACCTTCTATTGGTGCAGCATCCACTAGCTGACCAGCCCATGACCAGCAAGGGGGAAGTCCTGGAGAGCCCAGGTGCACCTTCTATTGGTGCAGCATCCACTAGCTGACCAGCCCATGACCAGCAAGGGGGAAGTCCTGGGTATCCCCTGTGAACCTTCTATTGGTGCAGCATCCACTAGCTGACCAGCCCGTGACCAGCAAGGGGGTAGTTCTGGGGATCCCCTGTGCACCTTCTATTGGTCCAGCATCCACTAGCTGACCAGCCCGTGACCAGCAAGGGGGTAGTTCTGGGGATCCCCTGTGCACCTTCTATTGATGCAGCATCCACTAGCTGACCAGCCCGTGACCAGCAAGGGGGTAGTTCTGGGGATCCCCTGTGCACCTTCTATTGGTGCAGCCTCCACTAGCTGACCAGCCCGTGACCAGCAAGGGGGTAGTTCTGGGGATCCCCTGTGCACCTTCTATTGGTGCAGCATCCACTAGCTGACCAGCCCGTGACCAGCAAGGGGGAAGTCCTGGGGATCCCCTGTGCACCTTCTATTGGTGCAGCATCCACTAGCTGACCAGCCCATGACCAGCAAGGGGATAGTTCTGGGGATCCCCTGTGCACCTTCTATTGGTGCAGCATCCACTAGCTGACCAGCCCATGACCAGCAAGGGGGAAGTCCTGGGGAGCCCAGGTGCACCTTCTATTGGTGCAGCATCCACTAGCTGACTAGCCCATGACCAGCAAGGGGGTAGTTCTGGGTATCCCCTGTGCACCTTCTATTGGTGCAGCATCCATTAGCTGACCAGCCCATGACCAGCAAGGGGGTAGTTCTGGGTATCCCGTGTGCACCTTCTATTGGTGCAGCATCCACTAGCTGACCAGCAAGGGGGTAGTTCTGGGTATCCCCTGTGCACCTTCTATTGGTGCAGCATCCATTAGCTGACCAGCCCATGACCAGCAAGGGGGTAGTTCTGGGTATCCCCTGTGCACCTTCTATTGGTGCAGCATCCACTAGCTGACCAGCCCATGACCAGCAAGAGGGTAGTTCTGGGGATCCCCTGTGCACCTGCTATTGGTGCAGCATCCACTACCTGACCAGCCCATGACCAGCAAGGGGGTAGTTCTGGGTATCCCCTGTGCACCTTCTATTGGTGCAGCATCCACTAGCTGACCAGCAAGGGGGAAGTCCTGGGGATCCCTGTGCACCTTCTATTGGTGCAGCATCCACTAGCTGACCAGCCCATGACCAGCAAGGGGGAAGTCATGGGGAGCCCAGGTGCTCCTTCTATTGGTCCAGCCTCCACTAGCTGACCAGCCCATGACCAGCAAGGGGGTAGATCTGGGTATCCCCTGTGCACCTTCTATTGGTGCAGCATCCACTAGCTGGGGGTGGCCCAGGCTCCATTGTTGGTCCACAATGTTAGACAGGGGGCCTCATCACTTATCTCCCCTTATCCCTGTAACCGCACCCCCACTTCGGCCTGGGGTAGCCAGGTGTTGGCTCCATCTAGGTTCTATTCTCTAGGGAAGGAGGGAGATGTCCCCCTCTTTTTGCAAAGTCTTGGGGACACTCCAGGTCCTGGGGTGAGTCTCCTTCCTGACCAGGAAGAACAGCATCCGTCTTCTGGGACTACTGAAGCTGAGGCTTATGGACCCATTGCTCGCAGTCTGGAAGGTCAGTCGCTAGAATGACGTCTTGCCGTAGGCTGTTTAACTCTGCCAGCTGGGTTGCATGGTCCCCAACCGGAGTGCGGAAGTGAATCCAAGCTTTTGGATAGATATGCCAGTTGGCATGGGTGCATAGGGTGGGCATGACTTTCCTAGTATTCATTCGTTCGGGATATACCAGGTCCACCCTTATTGCTGAACGCCTGCTACATTAGTCAAGGAGTGCTAACACTTCTTCACCCCTGATATTAATGTGCATGTAGTAGGCATGGTTAGGGGTCCATTGGGCCTGATATTCCAGCTCTAACCACCATGCGGGCTCCTCTTCCTCAGCTTCCATTTCTGTATATTAAATGGTGCCTCTGATTATGGAGGTGGAAGAGTCTGACAGATACGGGCGAAGAGTCCCAGCATTGGGCAAGAATGGAATCGTATCATTGGTCGCTCCAGAGGGCTGGGCCCCATTTTCTTTGTCTCCATCTGGGTGACTGAGGTCAGCGCAGTGGGTGTCAGGTGGGATGGGATGCTTCTTCTGAGTTCCTGCGGTTTCTCAGGTTTTGTCCGGTCTCCCATCCATGGTGTGGGACCCCCTGGGAGTTACTGGTGCTGGGGTCCAATGGAGGGCTGCTCCATCGGCTGTGATCTTCCATTGCTGATCTCTGTGCCGCCTTGAGCCTGTTTGAAAGGCAGTCTCCAGATTAGGCTGATGGAGTCGCGGGGCTGTCTGCTGCAAAGAAAGTCCCAAGTGGCTCCCAAACTGATCCAGGATGAGTTCTTCTGTGCATTCCAGGATAGTCTTCTTCCCTAGCCACTGATGGATTGGAAAACAGATCAGACAGCTCGGTTACGCCAGGTCTGTCAAGGATGCCTAGACGCATGTCATTGTATGTGGTCTGATCGTCAGCATTCAAAACCTGGTAGGCCATTGGGAGCTCTCTGTTTAACAATTGGGCGAACAGGTGTGGCCAATCAGTCTTGTCCCAGTGGGCAGCAGCAGGGAGGCGTTTGAATTGCACAGGAATGCCTTGGTATCCTGCTTCAGTGTGCTGCTTACGTAGGGGCATGGCTGGTGCTGGGATTTGCCGTCTGGTCACCCTAGTGAGGTGGAACTCTAGATTTCGACATTCTTTCATTTTCCTTGTGCTCTTTGGGGAAAGGCAACCCATGCGAGGAAGAGTAGAGGAAGGGGAGGAGCCAGGGAAAGCACGCATGGCGCTCCTCTTTTGGAGGGTTAGGTTGTAGAAGTAAGATAAACATCCCTCTAGCTTTTTCAGTGCGAGCTAGTGCTTCTTTGGCTTCATTCCGCACTGTGGATATCTGAGGTGGTCCTAGTTCTAAATGGAGTTTTCAGACAAAACGTGGACGCGGCCTGATTTTGCTTACTGCATCCTAACGTGTGTTTCTTATTTTATTTCCCTTTTAAATATCGCTGTCTATATACACATGAACGCATTTGGGATGAGGAGTATGCAGAGACCAAGCTTCCCCTGGACCCTGAGTAGTATGCATGGAATGTTGGCGTGAGTGACAGAGAATGCAGCCTGAGAGAATGTTAATGTACGAGTGGTGTTCTGTGACAGTCAGTTGGAGATGTAGACCCCTGAGAGAGAGGATGCCGGTGCTCGTTATTGTACCTATGAAGTTCCTATTTGAGGAACTTGACATAAGAACTGGATGTAATGTACAAGGAACATATTAAAGAAGTCACTGGTACATCCCAAGATGTCAGAGTCATCTTTGGTAGAACCTATTCAGATGCCTCATTTCTCTTACTGCATCCTAACGCGTGTTTCTTATTTTATTTCCCTTTTAAATATCGCTGTTTATATATACATGGATGCATTTCAGATGAGGAGTACCTTCCACAGAGGGGGCGGGATCTCAACGAGTACCGCTTATCATGTCTCCACGTTCCGCTCAGTGGAGTTTTGATAGTTTCCTGGTGGTGGCGAAGAGAAGCCACTGGAGTATGTCCTGTGACTTTCCACACCGCTTTCTGGAAACAGTGAGTAATGCTGGCGCTTTGCCACCCTGGCGGGCTGTGAGGGCATTGCATTGGTGCTGGCGAAGACACTGGCGTATTTCCAGGGGGGAGTGGTCTTTATGCTCCGCCCCCAGCCCCATGCAGGAAATAGGATTGTATTGGGCCAGAATGTACTTAGCAGATGGAGCGTTATTTTCCTTCCAGCCCGTTGAACAGCAGCTCAGGTATGAGGCTGGTAGTGTTGTCACTGTGCCTGGTATTATTGGGGTCTTGGCCAGGAGGCCTACTGGCCAAGTACCCTAAGTGTCCAGCCACAGCCCCCTGGCCAGCATGTCATTACATTGGCCTTGGTGCAAATGCAGGTGGAATTGCCTGCACACCTTCTTGCACTTCTCAGAGTAGACCAGAGGTCTTCAAACTGTGGCGCGCACGCCCCCAGGGGGGCGCAGCCGCATCCCAGGTGGGGCGCCAGAGCGCAGCATGAAATGTAAAAAAAAAAAAAGTTTTTAAAAAGAAATTTTTTTTAGATTGGAGGAAATAGGAAGGGGCAGCTCACATGGTCAGACTGGACCATAAAACGGTCTTAACGGTTTTAGGCACCAATGAAAAAGTGGCCAGCAGTTGGAAATGGATATTCAGTCCTTTAGTCATAGACTGTTTGAATAGTACCCAAGGGGTTGTTTTTTGTTCAAATGTAAACAAATTGTGATATTTAAAGAATATTTATTCAACAACAATGGTCAAAACTACTAGCTGCATAGTGAAGTAACTCCTCAAACTGGCCCACACTGGCCAAAAAGTGGCCCATTTTGACTGGCCTACACTAGCATTTTGCATTTTTGGTACGGTCATCGCCCTATTGCCTTATAGGCCAGTCCAAGCCTGCCGGCTCATTCATAATGGGTGCGGGGACATCCACCCACTGGCCACCTCACCCATTATGGAGGAGCCGAGGAGCCAGCCCAGTGAAACACTGAGCACTCCCTCAGCTGCTTTTTCCAGCTGAGGGAGTGCACCTGGGCTGGCTGAACTGTCAAAGGGAAACACTGTTTGCCTTTGATAGTTCATTTCCACAGCCGCACATGCTCACTGAGCCATGCAACGCTGGGGGCGTTTTGCTTTGCCAGCCTTGCATAGCTCATTGGAAATGCTGACTGGGGCACTGCATGTATGTATGTGCGAGGGGGTGCTCCTCCGCCTCCTCGCACATACGGGCAGGGTAACCTGGAGCGAGGCATTCTAGCAACCAAGCGCAAGCCCCTGCAGAAGGTACGTTTATGGTGATTTATTTTTTATTTAAATGTGTATGGATGTGTGTATGCTTGTGTTATGGGACTGTGGTGGGAGCAGGATGGGCAGGAGCACTGGGATAGTGGTGGGAGTAGGGTGGGGAGAGCCCAGTGTCTGTACTGGCAGTAGGGTGCAGTGCCGGCACACAAAAGTTCATAGCGATTTCTACATACTGTCCATCCGGCACTTTTGGGGAGGCCCGGCCTGCCCAAACTTTGCTCAGGAGGGGCCCAGGCCAAAAAAGTTTGAAGACCACTGGTGTAGACTGAGTAAACATTGCGTGCCATTTACGCATGGCATGCAGTGCTTACAATGCATTCCTATGGGAAAAGTCGCGCTGGCGTGAAACCACAGAGTGTTTGGAAGCAGATGGGAAAAGGGAGATGGAAAACGAACTCCCATAAAAATACCCCAAAGTGCGGCTAAAGGTCTTAAGACAGGTGTGACATCTTTACGCCTGTCTTCAGCACCGTTATCTTTACTCTGGAGACTTGGAAAGGGAGCCCTGTACTGCCTCTAGGGGCGGGGTGAGTGTGGCGCGTGGGAATATGCGTGAAATATGATTAATGTATCCTATGGCCTAAACATACACTCAATTCACTCAGACATTCACTCGGCTGAGCGCCCTGAGGCCTTTGGGTGTGTGCGCTATATACATTTTATTTCGTTATTTAGATTCCCAGCTGTGACGCTGGGATTTACTCATAGGCCCTGCCAAGCAATGTGCAGGGACACTTCATAGCTGCGGCATGAAGGCGCTTTGCTCTTGTTTTGGTTTCAGATTACAAAGGTAATACATATATTACAAATACAACTACCATCCCTGTGTTTGCGGCCCAACTCGGTTTGGTCGAACCCAAGCTTCTGTGTTACAGTGTGGGGCTGGCCCAGGTCGCCTGTGGACAGTGTGGAGGGGGGGGGTAGCAACAATGGACTAGGGGTTGCTTTCCTTTGCCCCTCCTCACCCCCCATACTATGGTCCTAGTTGGAGCCCTAGGCGATGTCGGCAGCTGGCCAGAGGCGTTGCTACTTATTGAAAAGTACCGGCAGATATGTTTGTTTTGGCAAAATACAGTGAAAAGTGCTGGTAGCAATGAGTACTACATGCTGTGGGCCTGGCGACAGGTGTAAGAGGAACGACGATGGACTGAGTTCTTCAGGAAACCTCTAGGGGGCAGCAAAGGCATGCTGGCTGTCTAATAGAGTCAATAATATTTACAAATCATAGACTAGTCAGGGCTGAAATAAATCCTAAAACCTTCTGCGCAGACAAGGACGCGCCATTTCCCAATTCACGTGTGACTAATAACTGGAAAGAAGGCCGCGAGGCCGCTTCAGCTGAAATATATATACATTATGAAGTCTCCGAACTACAAAAAAAAACAGGAACATGACCTCTTCCATACAAGATATTTAGTTTCATTGGCTTTTACCGAAAGATGTATCACTAATGCAACATGTGCCCAACTTTGCATCTTGTGTACAGCGCCTGCCCGTGTATAAGGACAGCTCGTCAGGTTACGGCAGGTTAGCAATGCTGATAGGTCCGCGAGGAGCCAATCAGGAGCAGAATGCGGGCTGTGACGGGAGGCACTGGGAAGTAAAGAGATATAGCCTGAGGGGGCCAAATGATTCCATGTGTGTTGAGTGAAGGTGGTCAAAATGTACGTCTCTTGAATTGCAAGGTGGCGATTGATTAATTCTAAACCATTCTATTGGCTTTGCTTACATTATCTGTAGAGTGCAGTTGGACGAGACCAATACATTTATGGTGGGTTTAAAAAGGCTTGGAAAAAACCCTTTCACCTGAAATATGAAAGTAGGATAATCCATTTGGCCGAGTCACACATTCCACAACGCCACCTAGTAGCCATCGCTGGAAGTTCACCTGCAGTTCAGAGACACGTCAGCAAGGAGTTGTGGGTATGCCAATTATCTCAAACACAAGCCTTTTGCTCCAGGACATTGGGTCTCATTATAAGCGTTGCGGTAAGGCAACACCGGCGCCCGTAGTGCTAACGGTGACGTTGTTACCTCGCCGCAACATAACGAGTTCTGCTCACGGGGCCGCTCTTCACGCCTGGCCAGAACAGACTTGCAGAGCGGCACCCGCTAGCGGAACAGGATGGTAGCAACGGGCCCGTTACAAATGGGTCCGTTGTTACCATCCTCCCCATTCCCATTGAGCCCTATAGGGACGGACATTTTGCAAGACTACATAGCTGGTTTCATCCTTATTAGGAAGCATCTGGCAGCCTTGAGGTTGCAGGTGCTTTGTAAACATACCCCAATGCTGCATTTGTAAGAGACGCACTGATGCAGTGTTGCTTTCTGTATTTCTACATGAAGAGTGCACGATAAAAGTAAAAATCGCCACATACTTGGAGTGAGTAGGTGTTGCTTATTAACTGTCCTTAGGAGCCCTTTAATGTACTTCTCATTTACTTTTACTGTCATAGGGTCTCATCACAAGTTGGGCATAATCCCGACGGTAATTGCGCTGGGATACAGCCCAACACTATTAGCGTTACCACTTCTCGGTCCAGCGCAATTTGCATCGGATCCCGAGTTGCCGTGAGGAGGTAAATCCCCATTCCCATTGGGTGCATTGGACCCAATCGGGTTTTGTCACGATATTAGCGCCGGCGCAATTAGCGATTCCCTCTCTAGAGCACTGCCTTCCATCAGGGTGTGCCTTTTCTTATAGTGCTCATCCACAGAGTACAGTCGGAGTGCGTGATGACCATATCTGTTATTCAAGGGCCAAGAGACGGGTGGCATCGTGGTGTGTACTACATACGTGGTTTATATTCATATTGTTGCACCCCCACATTATGAAACTTCCTGCCCCCGACTGTCCATCAATATTATATCGTCATAAAGCGCTGCATACCCACGCGCGCCATCCTGCCATGCTAACAACTGACTGCATTGCTTTGGGGGTGCTTTCTTGGCACTCCTGCTACGTTAGTGGCAATGAGCTCTTGGATCCCTTCCAGCAACATCGCTTTGCTGCAACCTGGGCCACTTGGCAGCACTGCATTCACTTGAATGTGCTGGTGCTGGACCTCCAGTTGCGCTGCAAAATGTAGCTCGCAGGTGACGTTGTCATGCCCACACATTCACAATGTGCACATAGGCTGCGCTGGGGCGTGCTGGAAGGCTGGGATCTCTGCTGCATCATGGAGAGTTGCCACTGAGGAGCTCTGGAGGTGGTTGACTGGAGGAACGGAGTGGAATTGGCAGCCTCTATGGGCCTTCGTTTCTGAATTTGTAGCTGGCATTCACCCAAGATCTAGCTATATTAGTTTGTGTGGGGGACACGTTCACTCATATAGAGCTGGCCGGGGGGAGAGGGGACTCCTGGGGTTATTGGGGCACCTGGTGCTTTCTATGGATGGACCGATGAGCACTTTTTCTATTATCGCTCATTGTGTATTGCTCCTATGGAGGTTCATCTCTGCTGTAGAACGAATGGCCCATAAACCCTTTCTAGTATTTCTGTTTAGGATGCATTGTCCTTATTTTTTGATGTGCTTTTCTGTTAGCTTCCATTCTTTTGTGACAATTGTTGCGTCATTTAATGCTTTGATGGTTATTTCTCAATGAAAAGTTTCACCAGTTTTGGAGACCCAACCCTTACGGGACAGCAATGGGAAGGCATATTTGCATTTCAATGTAAAATCTGCAGAGAGGGGTACATTTCTCAGAGAATGATTTTGCTCTGAACATTTCACTGCAATTATATGCGGTGAGAGACCCGCACAGCGCCCCTCCCCATACTCCCTGGGGTATCTGGGCGCGTCACCAGTTATTTGTAGATTACCGGTTGCATATAATACATAGTAGAATAAGTACAGTACATTCTTTACATTATTTCTACAGTGAAGATAACACTATAAATACATCAGAAATGATTGCAGTCTTGCAGTGTAGTCTTACAAAGGTCTTTGAGCCTGGATAAATCTGCACTCCGGCCAGGGCATCACCGTACTCTCTCGCAGCGTAAACCCTGGTCTGCAAGCACACGCGGGCAGCCGAATCCATACAACCTATCTTAAAAACGGCTTCCAAAGCCTACAATATTTAATACATATTCAAACTGATGTCTTTTTTTGGGGGGAGTTTGGTCGGTTTGTCGACACTTGTCCTGCTCCACTTATAGTCGATGTGTTAGTACAGTATTTAATACACAGCTCACACGCACATATTTTTTATGACCCTAAACCTCCCACGTATATCATTTTGAGGAAATGTGCCCCTTGCGATTCGGCATTTTCGTGTTCAGCAGTGATGACATGACAGGGTAATTACGGGTCGGGTTTTTTTCTTTCTCATTTTTGTTCAGTTTGTTTAAAATAGGCACGGATGGAATGTGGTTATGTGAAAGGGTTTAATATGAAGCCATACCACAATAAACATTTTTTTTTTTTTTTTTTACAAAATTGCGGGTTTTTACCTTCTATCCTCCAGATCCTGAAGACGCAGGTGCAGAGGGAGTGGGAGCTAAGTCTTTTGAGAAGGCAATTAAAATAATGAGGAGGATTTTGCAGGAACGATTCATCGCTGTGCTGGAAATAAACGGGATGTTCTCTAGAAGCAAACAGTGTTTCAATTGACGGATGTTTGTTATGTGGCACTAAGAACACTATTTTCCCAAAATAAATGTTCTATGGGTGGAGCAGGCATAGGGAAGAGATCGGTCAACTATGCACACGTTTTTGGGGGGATGGGCAATGGCCTCCAGGGATCTTTGGTATATTGTAGATATGGGCGTCCTGGCCATTGAAGGAAGGGCTAGCCCCCCTCTTATTTCTGCTAACGGGTGAGAGAAGGTTAGGATGCGGTGCAAACAGCTAAATATACACACATGCGCAGATCACTGGTTATTTATATTGTATTGTATTGTACTGAAACTTAATAAAGCGCCAACAAGACCAATGAAGGCATCTAGGCACTGGGCATATTGGTACATGTGATTGTGCCTTGAACGCCCGTCCATCAGCGGGGTCCCAAAAGTAGAAACAAGGTATGAGCTATGGTCTATTTCCAAGGTGAAAGGTTGCTTGCACACCAGAATGGCAGCCGTGCTTTCTGAACTAGACACTGCCGATGCAGCGTCACAGTCTTACAGGAGCTGTGCAGGGGGTGCCGCTATGCATGTAGGTTGTGCGAGCAGCAGCAATGCCTGAAGGCCCTGCAGTAGCAGGATGGCTAGATGCCTGGAGCAGACGCGGCCGCCTTTCCATGACACGTGCTTCGGATGCAGCTCCTATAGTGGTATGCTGGTTGAAAGCAAGCTTGCAAAATCTGCAGTCCTTCAGGGAGAAGGGGTTTCCGTGCCGTTCTCGTGTGAACGTTTGCTGTGCGCTGTGCGCAGTGCAATCCCCAGTCTCGCAGCAGCATTTGGGGGAGATCTGTGCGAGTTCATGTGCGTGATAAGAACACCTTTCTGAGACACGAGTTTGTGATGCATGAGTTTACTGGATTAAACACCCAACTCTTGCTGGGGGATTTGGAGTAGTTTGGGGTGTGAAGGCGACAACCTCGTCGGGCGATGGGGGCTCTGCAGCTTGCATTACAGCAGCACTAGAGCTAGTTTAGGGGTGGAATGTGCAGTCTTGCAGAGATATGGGGGTTCTGAAGCTTGCATTACAGCAGCACTAGTTAGTCTAGGGGTGAAATGTGCAGTCTTGCAGAGGTATGAGGGTTCTGAAGCTTGCATTACAGCAGGACTAGAGTTAGGTTAGGGGTGGAATGTGCAGTCTTGCAGAGATATGGGGGTTCTGAAGCTTGCATTGCAGCAGCACTAGAGTTAGTTTAGGGGTGGAATGTGCAGTCTTGCAGAGATATGGGGGTTCTGAAGCTTGCATTACACAGCACTGCACTATAGTTAGTTTAGGGGTGGAATGTGCAGTCTTGCAGAGATATGAGGGTTCTCAAGCTTGCATTACAGCAGCACTAGAGTTAGTTTAGGGGTGAAATTTGCAGTGTTTCAGAGATATGGGGTTCTGCAGCTTGCATTACAGCAGCACTAGAGTTAGTTTAGGGGTGGAATGTGCAGTCTTGCAGAGATATGGGGGTTCTGAAGCTTGCATTGCAGCAGCACTAGAGTTAGTTTAGGGGTGGAATGTGCAGTCTTGCAGGGATATGGGGGTTCTGAAGCTTGCATTACAGCAGCACTATAGTTAGTTTAGGGGTGACATTTGCAGTGTTGCAGAGATATGGGGGTTCTGACGCTTGCATTACAGCAGCACTAGAGTTAGTTTAGGGGTGAAATGTGCAGTTTTGCAGAGATATGGGGGTTCTGAAGCTTGCATTACAGCAGCACTAGAGTTAGTTTAGGGGTGAAATGTGCAGTCTTGCAGAGATATGGGGGTCCTGAAGATTGGATTACAGCAGCACTAGAGTTAATTTATGGGTGAAATGTGCAGTCTTGCAGAGATTTGGGGTTCTGAAGCTTGCATTACAGCAGCACTAGAGTTCGTTTAGGGGTGACATGTGCAGTCTTGCAGAGATATGGGGGTTCTGAAGCTTGCATTACAGCAGCACTAGAGTTAGTTTAGGGGTGAAATGTGCAGTCTTGCAGAAATATGGGGGTTCTGAAGCTTGCATTACAGCAGCACTAGAGTTAGTTTAGGGGTGAAATGTACAGTCTTTCAGAGAGGTGGGGATTCTGAAGCTTGCATTACAGCAGCACTAGAGTTAGTTTAGGGGTGAAATGTGCAGTCGGGCAGAGATATGGGCGTTCTGAAGCTACTAGGAGATGCCCCAAAACTTGGTACACAGCAAATTGTATGGTTGCTATATGCGGACGATCTTGTCCTCCTGTTTCAAACACCGAAAGGATTACAAAATCTGCTGGACAAACTAGATGCCTATGCGCAGGCAAACAATTTGCTGATAAACAGGGAAAAAACCTGAGTTGTGGTTTGCGATAAAAATGACAGTCGCAGAACATCTAAGTACAAGTGAACTTTACAGAATACTGAATTATTGACTGTAGCACAATACAAATATCTGGGTGTGTTAGTTAACAACTCTCTGTCTGATGAGACAGTTTAGACCTGAAATTACTAAGCCTGATTTCGCAAGCAAAAATTCTTGTACACAAATATGGTAAATTCTCTGGTACCCACGTCATGATGTTTTACCAGCAGAACGTGGTTCCAATTCTGCTGTATGGCTTAGATACAAAGCATCATAGGGGCCAAAAATGCTGGGATTTACCCGAGGCCCGTTTCTGGAAACGAGTCTTAAAACTACTGAAATGTACCCCATTACCAATCATACGTTTTGGATTGGGTTCACTGTCTCTGTTTGTCCAGGTTCTTTGGAAAATGTGTAGTCTATTAAGGAAATGTTTGCTGGGTCTTAACACCAATAACATTCTGAGTGTGGTAGCCCACTATTTATTAACTTCTGGTCATTCACTTCCTCAAAATTGGTGCAATTTTATTACAGATGCATTATCAGATGGCACCGCCCTGTAGGCGAACAGAAGGCATGGCAGGAGAATATCCCATTTTCTCCTCAGGTGCTCCTCCAAGCCATGTATCATGCCTTTCAGGGTCTTGTTGAACTGCTCAACAAGACTGTTTGTTTGTGGATGAAAGGATATAGAGAACCGGTAGATGACTCCACACTCTTCCCACATAGCCTTCATATACGCTGATATGAAGTTTGATCCCCTTTCAGAAACGACTTCCTTGGGGAATCCAACATGGCAGAATATCCCAATCAGAGCCTTCGCAACCACAGGAGCTTTGATGCTCCTCAGAGGGACAGCCTTGGGGTACCTTGTGGCGTGGTGTGCCACCACCAAGATTTATCTATTCCTTAAGCAGGTTTGCGGATCTAAAGGAGCCACAATATCCATGCCTATTCTCTCAAAAGGCCGCCCAACAACGTGTAGTGGAAGTAAGGGGGCCTTTGTGGCATCACCTGACTTGCCAGAAGCTTGACAAGGCTGGCAGGACCGTACACATTCCTTATTCTTTTCGTGGAACTGCAGCCAGTAAAAGTGCGCAGAGAACCAGTCCGATGTCTTAGTCACTCCCAAGTGACCCACTAAAGGAATTCGGTGAGCCAAGTCCAAAAGGAACTTTCTGTGGTACTGGGGAATCACCAACCTTCTGGTGCCCTCGACCTCAGAGTCTTTTGGCTCAGTGTACAGTAGTCCATCCTCCCAGTACACTTTGAACATTCCAGGGGCCTCGCCCTTAGTCTGCTCATCCGCCTGCTTCCGCAGACCGATCAGAGTGGGACACTCTTTCTGTGCTGTGAAGAAGTCAGTCTGATCTGGGACCCCATCTCATGCAAACTTATCGTGTGTGGGTAGGCCCTTTAGATCTGCGCCCAACTGGTCCTCCACCTCAGGTTCCTTCACTGTGCCAGGCAACTCTGAAGTCACTGAATCGCCTGCTACCAAAGTATGGTTCTCATGGCTACTGGCCCCTCTCCCGCTGGAGTAGGCATCAAAGCTGTCTGTGGAACTGGATTAGGGGCTACCGGCCATGCCGGTTCTTAGAACAAGCCCTCTGGAAGCACTCGAGGCCCTAAGTCTCTGCATCGAAGTGCATCGACAAGTATCAACCAGCTGCCTGATATCCGCAGCTGTCTCCCGTCTTAAACTCTGTCCCAGAAGCTGCAAAGCACCCTGAAACGCTACACTGTTGAGCACCAAAAGAGCCTCTACGAGCAGAAGGTACATTGTGGTTCTGTCACCCTGGTACTTCTCCGAAAGCCACTGGTGACATTTTACAACCTATTGCTCCTTTTGTGTTGAAACCAACTATCCTTGAACTATTGTGATTAATTGTGTTTTAGCTGTGTTGCAACTAACCAACGATCCACGGCCTTGCGGAGATAAGCCTGCCGTTCCATCCACGTTACCAAAATTCGACAAAGAGGTTTATAATTTGCTTGTGTTTCCAATCTGTTTGGATCCCTTCTGGTGTACTAGAGGTGTGGGGCTGATTGAAGATTTAGAAACCGATATTCATCCCTGGCCCACTGGTGGCCCGGAAGTTGATTTGTCACAGTTGTCCTCACTCTTAACGAATATTATATGCCAGCTTATGTTATGTTTATCTGTTTTTTTAACCCTATTTTTCCAAATGTTGAACCTCCAAGCCCTAGTTACATTGTTTGGGTTGTTCACGTGATGTGATATGGGCTATATTTCCAGGGCCACTTTTGGTTCCCAGTCCACCTCTGGACCCGATCATGTGTTGGGTGTATCAAAAGACATAGTAGAAAACCCTGGAAACACCAAAACACAAGCAAAACAAACCAACCTCAAAAAGAAAAACCAGAAAAGAAACATAGGCCGTTAAGCCACTCTAGGAGAAAACTCCTACATTTGCGGGTATTGGCCGGGACTTGAACTCAGGAAAATAGTCTTTTTTTGCTGACAGCGGGATAACGAACATCTATTGCTCGTGGCTGTAGCTTTAAAAGAGCTAATTGTATTAGCTACAAATTCTGTCAAAATTGCACTGTGATAAAAGAAATCGCATTAACCCATCGCCCAAATGAAGAATAACTCACTCGGGGCGCTGAATTCACCTCACGGTGAAAGAATTATATGAGCAAAAAGGAACGGTATTACAAAAAAAAAACTCTACTGCAATGTACAATGTATGGAAGAAAATCATTTTAACTCGGGGCCGGCGGCTTTTCTCGGTGACTTGCAGAGGCATATTTTAGGGCCAGTAAAGATATTACCCGGTAATATCAGAGGCTGGTTACATTGAATCTGCTGGCATTGTGCCCCATCCCAGCACAGAAGGCACTTTCCCAAAATAAACAGCACGATTGTTCTCCGTTTGCATCACTGATGGAAACGCCTCGGGCAGCGCTTATGACTCAGGCTCAGAGCAGTAGCTTCCGCGCCTATGACTGCGTGCTGTCCAGGCCTCCAGGCGCACCTGTCTGAAGTGCCAGGATCTAACCACATTTTAAACATGCCGTAGAGATGTGCACTGGTGAGTTCATCATAAATTGAGAAGCTAAAGCATTGCTTGACATTACGGCTCACAATTGCGGTTCACCCTCTTTCATCACGCCAAGTCTACCATCTACGAGGTCCCACAAACAGGGCTTTAAGTGCGGCGAAGCTAGCAGGGGCAGGGTGCCGGCAGTCTCCAAATACCGTCTTTGACCCGGGGCCCTGCCCGGGCTCTTCTTCTTCAGTCCTCCACTGGGAGCACCGCACAGAACTTTAGCCCCGGCCGCAGAAAGACATGTGTGCTGGAAAGCGATCGTCTGTGCGTTTGTGTGTACTTTGGGGGAGTGGGGAATGATTGAAAACGCTCAATCTACCACCCCCAGAGCCATGCCATGGATTGGGGAGTGCTAAGGTGTGCTGTGAAAGGGCTGCAACGTGTATTGTTTCCTCGCTGTCTGTGTTTAAAATCCTGCAAAAAGGGTCGCAAGGAGGGGGTCGTTTTAATAACAAAACTACAAAAGGGGGCTTAAGCAGTGCTATCAGGTAGCATTGATTGCTGTGCTGGCCAGCCCCTTGAGTGCAGGCGGAGTGCATGCCCAGTAGACAGCAGGGGTCTAAGTAGGAGGGGGAAACGAGTAACTGGTTCATTTAAGCCCATATCACCATCGATGATATGGAATCAGAATCCAGCTACAAAGCAACTTAGAAACCGTGATATTTAGTGTGTGTGTTATTAAATACGGTTCTGTGCGCTTGTCTATGTGTGCAGGTCTATATTTTCTTATGCTTGTGAACCCATGCGTTTATGCATTGCTAATTTAGGTAATGCAACTATGTATCATGTTCAGCACCCGCTATGCCAAATCACACTGTAGCAAACACCTGTGTGTTTACACACATTAGAAGGCAATATGTGCAGGGTTTTAAGTGGGACGGGGCTAGCCAGGCCAGAGACCCGGCAGTCTAAAAACAAGGCCATTGAGCCGGGCCGTGCTGGTACTCATAAACATCCCTGCTAGCCCCAGCCAGCATTCAAGTGCAGGTGTGATTCTTATCTGCTTGGTGGGGATGGGCTGAACGAGAGAGATGTGTCATCAAACTAAACTACAAAAGGGGCCTTAAGCAGTGCTATCAGGGGCCGTTGATTCCCATGCTGGCCCTTGTATGGCCTGCCCCTTGAGTGCAGCTGGAGTGCATGCACACAATAGTGCCTGGTTTGAAGCAGCGAGGCGCTGGGTTTTTCAGTTTTATGTTCCTTGTTTGGTTGAAACTAAATGTGAAATAAGTGAGCATTTTACAAGTGCAGTATTTATTTGGATGTGAGACATTAGAAATGGCTCAATGCGGAGTCAGTGGGAGTCAGTCTGAGACATTACAACACATTGGCATGTTATGTATTTATTTGTTTGCGCCCCTGCCACTTTAAGCCATGCCCACTACTTAAGCCACGCCATTTGTTAGAGCCCCCCTCGATTCTTCACTCCATTTAAAGCACTGAGTATGTGTACATTATGCATGCTAGTGTGTACAGACCTGCCACACATACCACATGTGTCACATATACACAAGTCTCCTGCCCCCCCTTTAGGTCACACCCAGTACAATGTGGCCATGCCGCCACTCCAGAGCCCGCTCTCGATTTGTTATGCCCACACATTAAGGAGATACAACGTTTCCTTCTCTTCCTGATCTACCTAAATTCCTTCCTTCTAGTCCCTCCCTTCGCCCGCATTACAATTTTCCTTTTCACTTCCACCAATCCAGGAAGGTGTACTCCAGGCGGGGGCACAGTATGCAGTCCAGACAGGCCTCAGCACTGGGAGACCATTACAGTGGCATGTGTCACTGTGTAAATGACCATTACATTACATGACAAAGGCTGTGTTTGAGCCATCTCTGCACCCGTGCCTCGTTGCACCGCTTACTGTCACGAGAAGACACTCAAGTTCAGGTAGCTTACCTTTGCAGTGCATGTTGGCATGCCGAAACATGCAGACCAATACAACGGCATCCGGCTCCTCTAACTCCACATGGAGGAGGAGCCTCCTAAGCAGCAATGTGGCCCGAAGGAACCAGCCAGAGAATCTGTGGACGCCCCGCTTTCTGTGCTGGGGCTTCCATCAAGGAAATGACTTTGGCTAGAAGGGCAAGGTGAGGAGCACGGAACCTCTTGTGAGCCCCTTAAGAGGTGGCAGGGCTATAGGCTGGGAAAACCATATGCAGTGCTTTAAGTGGGCCGCGGGCCAGCAGGGGAGGGCCCTGGCAGTCTTCAAAGAGTAGGGTTGAGCCGTGATCCCTCCCCCATCCCATCCCACCACAACATTGGGAGGACACATGATCATGCTGCGGCTGCAATGGGATATGCGCACCCCATTTTCTGGTCAGGCATTTTCGAGTCGCACGAGGGGTCACAAGAGGAGGTTACTATCCTTTTGGTTTCCAAGCCCCTTCCCCAGGTCACTGCGGCATCTTTGACCCTCGGTGAACCTGGAGAATCTGTACTAATTTATATGTTTATAAACGATGGCTTGAAAAGTACACAATTCAAGTCATGTTTTATAAAGCTGTGTCGATGGTCAAAGACGCCTCAGACTTTGTCGTCGTCAGAGCTTTATAAAAGATGGATTGAATTGTGTACTTTTCAAGCCATCTTTTATAAACATAGAACATTTCTATGTGTAAAAAAGATGGCTTGAAAAGTACGCAAACCATAATGTAGGCACAGAAATATATAAATGTTATATATTTGTGTGCGTACCTTCCTATGGTTTGTGTACTTTTCAAGCCATCTTTTATAAACATAGAAATAAGTGACATATTTGTATGTTTATAAAAGATGGCTTGCATAGTACACAAACCATAGGAAGGTACGCATACAAATATATAAAGGCTTGCATGCATTTATATATTTGTTTGTGTACCTTACTATGGTTTGTGTACTTGTTAAGTCCACGCCCATCCCGCAAGCCACGCCCCCATATATCGATTTCTTACTCCACTTAAAGCCCTGACCATATTGGTGCACAAATAACAGCCTCTGCGTGTGGACTTCATATGTCAATATCAATTTAGATGACGCTTAAACACATCAGATGAAATGAATATATTGTACGCTGTATTGATAATTAAAATGGACTGCTACACTTGTATCTTCTAATTCACACTCTTATTCACCAGGCATGCCCTTAAAGCCTGTGAGATGTATTGTCATCACCGTCATTTGTCAGATTGTACTATTTTGTTTAAACATGGTGGCACTATTTCCTGTGTTATTTATTGACTGTGCACAAACAGGTTCTTTAAAAACAAGATGGCGGCCAGACTGGAAGTGGTTTGTACCCGCACTATCCACGTGCAGCGGCCCAGGTAGTTTCTTACCATGACTATGTTGGCGAGATGAGCAGAAACGAGAGCGTAGACCCCTCCCGAGGACCCGACCACGGGAGCCGTCATGTCAGCAACAGACACGGCCAAGGAACCTAGGGAAAGAAAAGAGTCGAGTGACGACGATAGAACAACAACATCCAATACACATTTTGTCAGGCACTATTGAAAAATAACACAAATGCCTGTGAGTGAAAAAGCAAAGCTACATCCAATTGTTATATTACAACTGTTCTGACCAAGTATTCAGTTCTTCATGGGTGTACAGCAAAGCATACAGGCTTTCATGTTTTAAAAAAAAGTGTATTTTCAAGTTTGGGACATGATTTATTAAATAAAACAACAATTTGGCTTACTATTCGGGCGGATACTTGACAAACTATTCCGCTATTTTGTACAGACTGGAAGGGGGCCAGTGACGTGGGTAGGGCGGATGTGATTGCATTTGTGCTGATTACCAGTTGGGTGGACGTGTGCCGTAGAGCTTGCATGGGTTTTGTTGGCATGAAAGGTGTGGCAAAGGACTCTGATAGCAATTCAGGATAAATAGTGTTTGGCTATGGTAGTGAATACCATTAATTTGGTGCTTTTGTGCTACAATAACATGCACCATATGCAATGCAAACATTTTAAAGTTAAAAAAGCAGCGTTTTGTCCAAAGAACAGCACTTGTTTTAATGCAAACTCAAAATAAGGAACACAGCCAGGTTGCGGAATATTTAACCCTGCAGAGGTGTGATGAAAGCTCTGTGTAACTGAAACAAATTATTCTACGCAGAAAAAATTAATCCTTCAAAAACAGGGACTGCAAAGGTTGAAAACAAAGTGGAGGGATTCAGAAACAACATTTAAGAACAATGACGGGATGGTCTCCATTGTGTACAGAGGCCATTGTACAGTGTGTTCCTCTTGTGACTTGGCACCTGAAAATAATTCCTTCTCAGGGTGAGGAGGAAACGTCTCAGATTACACACATTCATCCAGTATAACGCCACCAATAATGACGCCACTTGGAGCACTCCCCGTGCCCCGCCTTCACCGCGTCGGCATCCGCGGTGTTTACTGTGCGCGCAAAGAAAGGCATGTTTTGGCTGGAAAATTCCCAACGGCGTCTCTAGTGTCTGTCTGGCCCCAGAAGGTCCCAAGGCGGGGGTTACCGGGATTATAACATGACCATGGCAAAAGAGACGGCTGTATGCCCCCACCTGAACAATCCAGCAAAACACCACACACACAGGCAAAGGAGGCCAACGCGGCCTGGCATCCAGCTTAAGGGTCGCGATGGATTTCACGTGACATGAAGTCGGTCCTTCTTCCGGAAGGGGTTGTCAAGGAAACATCCAGTGCTCTGAAGGGCAGGGGTGGGACTGCAACAGCATACTTGGTTGAGCTTTCATGCTCTTGCAGCAGACAGACTGGGCTTCCCTCATGGGGAACTCATACTGCCACTAACAGTGGGGCCATTTCAACCAACTCCAAGGGTTTCAGAAGTAGCGCCACCTAGTTCCATGACATGTCAGGAAGTGACATCACACAGTTGGTGACTCTGATAAGAAGTGATTGATAACCGATTCCAAAAGCCGTCAATGAGGACAAGAAAGAGCCAAAAGCGCACTTACCTTTAATAGATCAGTAATCAAATTGGTTATACCAGAGAGAGATTCTATAAATCCCATTTCACCCTTATTGGTGTTTTTTTGTAATGCAAAGGGGCTGCACAACAACGCACAGGTGTTGCAAACAGCAACAAAGTGGTTGCCACTGCCACTCCTAGCCCCTGCCCGAAAAAAATACAGCCCCCCTAGAGGCTGCATTAACGATCTCCACGATGAGGTCAAACGTACAAGACAAGATTAGCACACAGCTTTTACAACAGTCTCAGGAGGATAGCTCAGGGGCAACACGCTCGCCTTGGATGCAAAACGACACAGATTCTATCTCCGGGTCCGTGCTTAGAAACCCCTGGGTATTAAGTGCGTTATAAATTACCCATTACAAGGAAATCAGCGTGTTTCACTTCTAAGGAAGCATTTTTTATAAACTATTGGATTTTAACATTTGAATTGGTTCAACTGCAAGAAACCAAAACTACAGTTCCCAGAATACATTTAATACAAGGATTGGATGTTTTGTATCATGGTGGCATGGCATCATACTGTATAACCAATTTCAAATTAGACCATTAAGCACAACAAAAACACCAACAAGGAAGCGCTATCATGACTATTTCTTCTTTTAAAACACAAAACAAAAGAAATGATGGTTGGAAGGCTTAGAATAAATCTTAACCTCTGGCATTGCTCTGGCCAACCCTCCAGACCATTGTTCTCCGCCTGCCAAGCCATTACAAAAGGGGAAAGACCATATGCAAATTAGGCTTGGTCCCACCACCAAAGGGGTAGTCCAGCCCGAACTGCTAGGTCACATCTCTTCTGTACGAGACCACAAGCATCGCCAGACATGTTTCAGCCTTTGTGGGTGTCATCAGTGAGGAGTAGCTTGGGTCTCTAGGCCCAGCAGGCACAGGACCCACGTCTGGGCATACCCATCCCACTTGGGGTGACAAAAGAAAAACAAAAGAGGTGATGGTTCGAAGGTTTAGAATAAATCTTAACCTCTGGCATTGTTCTGGGCAACCTTCCAGACCATCGTTCTTCGCCTGTTTTGGGATGCTCGTGGTCTCGTGCAGAAGGGATGTGACCTAACAGTTCTGGCTGGACTGCCCCTTTTGTGGTGGGACCAGATCTGATTTGCATATGGTCTTTCCCCTTCTGTAATGGCTTGGCAGGCAAAGAACATGTTGCTTTTGTTCTTCTTGTGGGGGCGGAATGGCTTCACCTGTTGTGGCCTTTCTTTTTCTATGTGCCTCGTGGCATTTCAAACACAGCCACTGTTTTCTGAGTCACCGAGGTGGAGTCTTGTTTCCCCCTCCCCTCCTACACACTGCAATCAGATTGGCCGTGGGCTTCACTTATTGGCCTATCGGAGACCGGCAGGCTTTAGCTGGCCTCCTCACCAAAGGCCCACTTTTAAGGCCCCTGTCTGCTCCCTGTCCGCTTCAGGTACGGTTCTCACCGCCCGGTCGCCCGTAATGCTGTGTGTGCCCCCACACCCCCTGGTCGCCCATGTTGCTATGTGTGCCCCGACCCCCCGGTCGCCCATGATGCTGTGTGTGCCCCCCCGGTTGCCCGTGTTGCTGTATGTGCCCCAGTCCCCCCAGGTCACGCGTGATGCTGTGTGTGCCCCCACCCACCACCCCTGGTCGTCCGTGAGGCTGTGTTTCCCCCACCCTCTTTCTTTCCCCCTCCCCTCTTGCCACTCTTCCAAACCTGACAGTGCCCCTAATTAATGTTTGCATTTACACGCTACCGCCCTGTAACATGGGGTAGGCACCATGTATCTTCCCACTGATTTGAGTTTCGCATCTGTGTGCTGCGGCCGCCTTGCAACATGGGGTAGGCACCATGTATTTGTCCACTGATTTGACTTTTGCATCTGTTGCTGCAGCCGCCCTGTAACATGGGGTAGGCACCATGTATTTGCCCACCTATTTGACTTTCGCATCTGTGAGCTGATGCCGCCCTGCAACATGGGGTAGGCAACATGTATTTGCCCACTGATTTGACTTTCGCATCTGTGAGGTGCTGCTGATCTGCAACATGGGGTAGGCACCATGTATTTGCCCATTATTTGACTTTCGCATCTGTGAGCAGCTGCCACCCTGCAACATGGGTTAGGCAACATGTATTTGCCCATTATTTGACTTTTGCACCAGAGTGCTGCTGCCGCCCTGCAACATGGGGGTAGGCCCCATGTATTTGCTCACTGATTTGACTTTCGCATCTGTGTGCTGCTGCCGCCCTGTAACATGGGGTAGGCACCATGTATTTGGCCATTATTTGACTTTCGCATCTGTGTGCTGCTGCCGCCCTGCAACATGGGATAGGCACCATGTATTTGCCCATTATTTGACTTTTTGCATTTGTGTGCTGCTGCCGCCCTGCAACATGGGGTAGGCACCATGTATTTGCCCACTGATTTGACTTTCTTATCTGTGTGCTGCTGCCGCCGTGCAACATGGGGTAGGCACCACGTATTTGCTGATTGCCGGACTTTCGCATCTGTGTGCTGCTGCCGCCCTGCAACATGGGGTAAGCACCATTTATTTGCCCATTGCTGGAATTTCACATCTGTGTGCTGCTGCCGCCTTGCAACATGGGGTAGGCACCATGTTTTTGCCCATTGCTGGACTTTTGCATCTACGTGTTGCTGCCGCCCTGCAACATGGGGTAGGCACCACGTATTTGCCGATTGACGGACTTTCGCATCTGTGTGTTGCTGCCGCCCTGCAACATGGGGTAAGCACCATTTACTTGCCCATTGCTGGAATTTCACATCTGTGTGCTGCTGCCGCCCTGTAAAATGGGGTAGGCACCATGTATTTGCCCACTGATTTGACTCTTCATCTGTGTGCTGCTACTGCCCTGCAACATAGGGTAGGCACCATGTATTTGCCAATTGCTGGACTTTCGCATCTGTGTGCTGCTGCCGCCCTGCAACATGGGGTAGGCACCATGTATTTGCCAATTTCTGGACTTTACCATCTGTGTGATGCTGCCGCCTTGCAACATGGGGTAGTCACCATGTATGTGCCTACTGATTTGACTTTTGCATCTGTGTGCTGCTGCGGCCCTGCAACATGGGGTAGGCAACATGTATTTGCCAATTGCTGGACTTTCGCATCTGTGTGCTGCTGCCGCCCTGCACCACGGGGTAGGCACCATGTATTTGCTTACTGATTTGACTTTTGCATCTGTGTGCTGCTGCGGCCCTCCCACATGGGGTAGGCACCATGTATTTGCCCATTTCTGGACTTTCGCATCTGTGTGCTGCTGCCGCCCTGCAATAGGCACCATTTATTTGCCCATTGCTAGACTTTCACATCTGTGTGCTGCTGCCGCCTTGCAACATGGGGTAGGCACCATGTATTTGCCCACTGATTTGACTCTTCATCTTTGTGCTGCTGCCACGCTGCAACATGGGGCCAGGCTCAATGGATGTGATCACCATGTACTTCTCTTTTGCACTTTGCGTATGATGTATTACCATTGCACGTTCCACGATATAATTCACCTCTTATGCTTCCTTTTCTGTAACCCGAAGCACTGAAACTAATCTCTTAAGTTTAAGCGCCTAGATACCAAACAAACATTCTCCACCTCCCTACAGCCTGATTATTTGGATACAAGCTCTGTATGTCTTTTAGTAGATCACACAGGATTTTGTGGTCCTCGGGACAGTGTCGAAGGTGGTTTCAAAATCAATGGAGATGGCATAAATGCTATTCTGCCTTAGCCTGACATATTTATCACAAATCAGGGCTAATTGCAGGCTTTGATCGATTTTCGGAATCGAAAGCTACCCCCTCCACACGGTTGATCATTTAGTCTCTGATATGATACAAAAGGTAAAAGTGTTTGAGGATAAGATTGAAGAGAGCGAGGGTTGCTCCTGTATAAGTGACATCCGAATACAGGACTCCCTGAAAAATAAGAGGGGCCCAGTGTCGCACTATTCCTGGAAAAATGTCTAGCTGACTCAATGAAACTTAGAGGGCTCTCAAATTTCTTCTCCATTGAGAGGGTTCACCGGACGCCCACCGGCACACCCACACCAGAGGCCTCACCTCAAACTATTATGGCCAAACTGTTGAATCACCGGGACTGCAAGGCACTTTTACACATGGCATGCAACAAAGGCCTAATAACATATTACGGAGTGAGGACCGCCTTCTTCCCGGATTGCATTAGAGCAGTCCAGAAAGCACACCAATCGTCTGATTCAGTTAAACGAAAGCTGCAATCCTTGCGAATAAATTAAGCCCTCTTTTTTCCTGCACAAGTAAAGGTATACCTAAATGGGAAACTCACCTTTTTTTTTCCAGTCCTTCAAGACGCATGGACATGGCTGGACATACATGCCGAGAATGGGGAAGGGTGCCACCCCTGACCGCCGAAGACTCCTCTCAACCAGGACCCTAAACCTCCTGCCCAGCTGGCCCACCCACAGGAGGGAGAATCAGGACAACGAGAAGGGGAGGCACACGTGTCTGGCAGAGTGGGATGAAAAATCGTGCTATCGATATGTCCCAAGACCTTGAGCGATAAGACAGTAAACACATCCTTCAACAGAAATAGGGACCTATTTGAGGCCATTTGGTCTCAGCGACTGCAACGCCCCCTGCCACAGTTTAAAAGTAATTGTTGTTGATTGAGCCAATCCAGTTGGCGGGTTATATGTTTGGGGCGAAGGGTACTTTGTGTTGGGTTGAAGTATGGGGTGGGGGAACAATGGGTTTTATGTTGGTTAGGGGTTTAGGACAGAATACTAAGGTTACTCCTGTCGTCTTGCCATCCCTCGATCTGTCTCATCTTGATCATTCACATGCAGACCCATTCCTCACATTGGCCCTATGACACCATAGATGGCGGAAAGAAACGGTCACTCCTCATATGGAATGCAAACGGTTTATGTGATCAAATTAAAAGAGGAGTTGTCTTGCAATACAATAAAAGACAGACACCAGACATAGTTTTCCTTCATGAGAATCACCTAGCAGGAGCGGAAAGTAGATTCTTTAGAAGAACCAATTACAGGACCTCCAAACATGCCGGTTTCTCGAAGGGTTTCAGGGGAGTGCTGATTATGGTACGCAAGCACCTACCGCTCACACTCTTCTCGGTTAAACAAGATTCCTGAGGCAGATATGCCTTGATAAAAGAAGCAGCATGGAGTAAAACCCCAGGCCTTCTGAACGTACATGATCCACCACTGCTTTCTGTGGAACCCTTTGGAGAAGTCCACTTCTTGATACTTCAGTACCCGACTGACTTATGGATCCTGGGGGGAGACTTTAATGACGTTGAAGATCCTGTTAGGAACCGCACTCACTTGCAGGTTAGAAACCCAGCCACGCACACTAAACTGTATACCTTTGTCTCTGCAATGAGTATGTCAGATGTCTGGAGGTAACTCCACGCCCAAGTACGGGGGTTCTCCTTTCACTCGGGAATGCACACCTCCATGTCAATGTTGAACTACTTCTTCATTCTACAACGGGAAGCTCACAGGCTAACATCGGCTAGATTCCTACCAAGGGGAATATCGGATCACTCACCTCGGCGAATAGACCAAGAGCAAAGATGCATTGTCACCTAAAAAACTACTATTTGGACTTCCCTCACATACTTGAAGGCTTAACGGACAAAACGGAAGAACACTCACAATTAATACACCATTGGTTCAAAATCCAGTGACACTGTGGGAGGGTTGTAAAACAGTGGTGCAGGGGGAGTCTATATCCTTAATCCCAGCACAAGACAAGACCCAGATAAGATTTACTGAGGAAGTAGAAATGGAATTGGGAAGGCTCGAGGAGGAATTCCTTGGCACAGGATCTACTGACACACATAGACTCCAGTTTACGGTTAGAGAAAGATTCTGTAACCTTTCCCTCGACAATGCACGCCAAGCTCACTGGGAAAAATGAAGCAGAATCTACGACGCAGGGGCTAAAGCATGGAAGTTGCTGGCGTGGCCTGAGAGATGAGATGCAGAATCTCCATAGGTTAGGGAATTGAGAGACGAGATTGGGGAATAGTCTCTGAGGACAGGGAAATTGTGGAGGTATTTGTGGATTATTCCGAAATGCTCTATTTGGCTCCCTGGGACCTTGGTCCCCCCCAGAGATCCAGTTATGCTACACAGTATTGCGCTGCTAAAACTCTCTGAACAACAGAAGCTTGATGTGGACTTAGATATGAAGGAGGAGGAGATAGCGGAAGTAATATCAACCTTTCACTCCAGGAAAACACCTGGTCTGAATGGACATCCGGTGGGACAATGGAAGAAGTTGGGCAACAAGATCACAAAACCCATGCTCAATGCTTTCCATAGGAGTAAGCACACTGGTGTGCTACTCCCAGATTTAGTTTTGCCACAATAGTATTCATCCCATAGAAATACAAACCCTCAGCAGAATGCTCCTCCTACAGACCCATCTCACTCATTGGCAGGGAAAACAAGATTCTGGCCAAGGTACTGGCCAAACATTTACTAAAAGTCATCCCGTCAGTGATTCATCGCGGCCAATGTGGGCTTTTACCAGACAGATCCACCCTGATGAATATTAGGCGATTGCATGTAGCAATTGACCGAGCTGCAAGAATCCGCGATCCACTATCAATCCTTTCCATTGACTTTGAGAAAGTTTTTGACTCAGTCTTGTGGGGATTCCTCTGGAATGTGATGATGCAAATGGGTTTTGGTGATAACTTCCTGCAATGCATGAAGTTGATCTATGAGGCACCGGTTTTGGAAGTCAGGGTAAATGGGACGGCCTCTGGAACATTAACTCTGGAGTGAGGGACCAGACAAGGCTGCACCCTTTCTCCCCTCCTGTTCACTTTTACCATTGAACCTTTGGAGATCCAGTTGAGAACTGACTCGTCATGGTATGACTTTCTGTGGCCAACAGGGCACAAGGATAAATTGGCACTCTAAGCGGATGACCTATTGATATTCCTGGGAGACCCTACCACTCCTGTCTAAAAGTGACAAAAATACTCCAAGATTACGGGGCACTAAGTGGACTTAAGGTGAACAGGCCTAAATCAACGCTGCTTTCCATACAAGGCGATGATTTAGTGATTCCTCCCAACTGAGCCTATCAGATAGCATGAGAGAGGTTCAAATATCTGGGCATACAGGTATGCAAGGACTGGACACAATTCATTAAACAAAACAACCGATTATGGATCGATTCACCCAAGACGTTAAAAATTGGACATCTCTTCCGATTACACTATTAGGGAGAGCTCCACTATTCAAGATGTGGATGTTGCTTAGATACAGGTACATCCTTCAGAGCACCCCTTGCGTGGTGCCCAACATAGAATTTGATAAAGTGGATACAGTGCTTAGGGATCTCCTCTGGGGGGTCCCAACCTTGTATTGCTCTAGTGACATTGCAACAATCTGCAAGGGAGGGGCGTATCGGATTATCAAACATTAGGAAAATACTACTGGGCGAGAACCATGGTAATGGCCAACAATGGATGAAAGGGGTCACATCACTTCAAGTCCTATACGGTGGCAAAGGGGAATATACTTTACCTAATATGTTGCTAACGGTGCCGATGCTTCCGTGACAACCATGCCGTTAGGGGCCTGAACTGCCAGCAGGTCACGCCTGCCGGGGGAACCGTGGCTCCTATCAGCATTGTTGTAGTACCGGCACCCTAGTTTCCAGACCGCCATACTTGTAATGAGGCCCATTAATGTCTGTGTTCTGGGATCTCTCAGCATGGAATCTGAACAGCAGCTGTAGTTTGGCTAAATATTCAAGTGGCTTAACGTTTCAGAGACACTTTGGCTCCCATGGTACATAATACGGTTGGCAATGTATTTCATAAGTAAGGGGGGTTCTGGGAGTTTTTCTCTCCCGGGTTTGAGTCTCAACCAGAGTCTTTAGTTCACCATACTTTCACAGAAGAGAAATGTCCACTACATATCAGTCCAGCACCAAAATGCCTGGCGATTCTCTTCTGAACAAGAGTACCAACAGCAACTCCAGACGTATTTAACTAGGACATGTTGGGCAGCACCCATGCCTCTCTTTTAGTAAGCACGATAGAGATTGCAGGAATGCCCTTGCCCTGTTCCTCGGGTAATGCCCTAAATGTAGCATAAATATAGCCAGAGATATTGAAACCGATCAGAAGATTGATTGCCTGATCCATAGGGACTCATGAAGAAATATTTCAACAAGTTATTTGTGGCGCAAATCACAGGTGTTCCATTGTAGTGAGCTACAACGGCGGGTCCCAGTCCATTGCCATTTCGGCCCCCTCCGTGCAGAGATGCAGTGAAACCTTAATTTCACAGAGCGCTTACTTATACTGAAGACAGTAAACGAGAATCCATAAACTGGCGGAAGACACAGGAGTGTTATGAGGCTCAGAGATTGGGAACCCGCAATAACAGTGGTTATTTATGAGGAGCGTAAAGTATCAGACACCAAGACAAAGAGGGCCTCAGAATTTAGAAAACAGCTTTTATGGCTCAGGTTAAGGCTGCGGGACTAAGAGCTATATATTTAAGTGCCCATTTCTCTGAAACGCTGCTCTATGCAGTACACCACGCTAGTCGCGTCAACATTATGCAACGGATATGTTCAGGCAGCACTCACTGACAGACGGATGCCGCAAGGGTGCATGGCACGGTTCGTATTATGTGCCAGCTATTAGTACTTGGAAAATACAACAAGTAGAATGTCATGTGAGGCACACGTGTGCACTGTGCGTAACCGGATATGTATAGGGAATGGCTTTAGGGCCAGAAAATGGCACTGTGTGTCCCGAGTAGACACGGGGCCTGCACGCGCTTTGGGTTCTCGTTTAGGCTCCAACTTGCTATATCTACAGCATCTCCTTCTGATTTGATGCATCTACACGTATCGACTTATCTGTAACTATGCTCTGCCCCCCACACCCCCCGCTCATATATATTTATATTTTTTTATTATTATTTATTTGTTTATGGCTTTCCGAAGAGAACCTTTACAAAATCGAATTCTAAAAAGAAAGAGGAGCATTAAAAGCTTAAATGCGTCACTGTCAGCCACGCTATTTTTACAGATTTGAAAATCAGCCACTACATACAAGTCTGGCTACTCTTTTACCTTGCGTGACAGAGTCAGGGGCTTGATGATGTCAGGGTGGGGACAGAACCCTCACAACCTTGGGTAGGGCGTATGGCAGATCCAATCCTACCCCAGAGGCGGGGCAGGGAGTTGGGGGGACTTGTATGATTCAAATGTTGGTACCACTGTCTATCCCATTATACCTTCTAGTCTCCTTTCTGGTCAGAGTTCTTTCTGGTTACTTACAGGACAACAGTTCCCAGAATCCAACATGTAAGCATCAGAGCGCACCGCGAAGAGAAGCAGAAAGGGGCGACCATGAGTCTAGCTCCTCCGACACCATCCAGACTACCGGCAGGAACGACAACTTCCCAGAGATGAAGGAAAGAGACATGCGCAACAAACCCCAACCAGACTGGGCCACATAAGCCCCACAAATGCCTGCGACTGAAAAGGGCGGAGTGTCAAGTGGGGTTTTTAACGGCGTGTGTCATTCTAACCCAGCCAAAGGGAAAAGCATAGGGTTAGTTTGGCCAGAGTGATCAGGTGTTTTAAGCCCCAATGGGAAAAGGAAGGAGGTAGAAAGCAAGGAAAGTGACAAGTGTGGCACAAGAGTGGATGAAGGGTGTTCGAGTGAGGCAAGAAGGAGGGTTGGTGGATGGAGGGACCAGGCAGAGGGTGGAAGTTGGAGCAGAGTGCTGAAGAGTTTCTGGAAGTGGTGGATACGAGTTCAGGTAAGGTATTACGTGTGTGAGAGAGTGGTATCAAGCATCAGATACGTTTTTGTGAGAGTTTATGTTATAGTGAATGGTAGTAAAGAGCGGATCCGGAGATAGGACGATAGTGGGTGAACATAGATAGTGGAAGGCGAGATTGGTACAGGAAGAGAGGGGTGGTGAAAGAGAGAGGAGGGTGGTAGGAGAGAGGAAATAAGTGTAGCTGGGGAGGTTGGAGAAAAGAAGGAAGCAGCAAAAGTGAAAGGGATTACACAAATTGACCTTTTACAATTTACCTTTTGCACAATTGACCTAATTATAGTGGTCCTAATTGACCTTCTGCACAATTGACCTTTATATTATTTTAGTTATTTTATATATGTATTGTGTTGGTTTTGGATTATAAATAATATAAGGGGATTGGGTGAGGGGTTGCAGGGGCTTTGGATTGGGTGGGGGGATTGCAGGGGTTCCCCCCCCCGCATATATGTCCTAATTGATCTTCTAAAGTAGGTCAATTCTCCCGAGGTCAATTGTGAAAAGGTCAATTAGTATACAACCGAGTGAAAGACAGAAGGGAAGTGTGGGAGAAGATCAGAGGGGCAGAGAGGTAGAAAGAGAGAAAGACAGTGTTAGCAGTAGGCGGGCAATAGAAAGCGAGAGAGGGAAGTGGGAGAAGAGGTCATTTAGGAAGAGAGGAGAGATAGAAGGGGGGAGAGAGGGGACCCAGAAAGAACATGGGGGGAGAGGAGAGGGAGAGAGAGAGAGACATGAAGAGAAAGAGTTGGAGGAGAACAAGTGAAAGAGAGGAGATGTGGCAAGATCAGGGAGAGGAGAGAGAGGAAGAATGGGAGGGAGAAGGGCAGGACATCATCAGAGTAAGGATTCCTTAGAAGACCCAGAGGGTGTAAGGTAGATAAGGCTACAGCATTTAGACCTTCATTGACAGAACAGGTCTGAATCAGTGGGGGTTTCCCTATCACTAGTCTTCTGCTGCAACCTGTTGGGGAATAGGGAAGCCTGGCTAGGGTGGAGGGACCCCCTGGAGGTTAAGGGCTAGACAAGTGAAGTCCCTTAATCTGTCATTTAATGCAGACAATAATCAGCCACATTGAGATCTCCTAATATAACGCCCAAACTGCATGGCCACATATTTTAATTATTGAAGCCACCTGTGACACTTGACTATCATCACCTTCCCCTTGTCCTCTTTCCAGCAAAAGCGAGGGTATCATCTACCTACAGATATCTAGATTTTTTAATACTCACAATCTACTCACTCCGCTTCATGTGCTTTCGTAATATCCCCAATTCACTCACTCAGCTTCAGTCTGGATTTTGGGCTTTCATAATACCCCCAATTTACTCACTCAGCTTCAGTCTGGATTTTGGGCTTTCGTAATATCCCCAATTTACTCACTCAGCTTCAGTCTGGATTTTGGGCTTTCATAATACCCCCAATTTACTCACTCAGGTTCAGTCTGGATTTTTGGGCTTCCTTAATACCCCCAATCTACTCACTCAGCTTCAGTCTGGATTTTGGGCTTTCATAATACCCCCAATTTACTCACTCAACTTCAGTCTGGATTTTTGGGCTTCCTTAACACCCCTAATCTACTCACTCAGCTTCAGTCTGGATTTTTGGGCTTTCATAATACCCCCAATCTACTCACTCAGCTTCAGTCTGGATTTTGGGCTTTCATAATACCCCGAATCTACTCACTCAGCTTCAGTCTGGATTTTGGGCTTTCATAATACCCCCAATCTACTCACTCAGCTTCAGTCTGGATTTTGGGCTTTCATAATACCCACAATCTACTCACTCAGCTTCAGTCTGGATTTTGGGCTTTCATAATACCCCCAATCTACTCACTCAGCTTCAGTCTGGATTTTGGGCTTTCATAATACCCCCAATCTACTCACTCAGCTTCAGTCTGGATTTTGGGCTTTCATAATACCCCCAATCTACTCACTCAGCTTCAGTCTGGATTTTGGGCTTTCATAATACCCCCAATCTACTCACTCAGCTTCAGTCTGGATTTTGGGCTTTCATGCCCCGGGAGGATAGCTCAGCTGCAAAGTCGTTCGCCTTGGAAGCAAGACGACACGAAGCAACACAGGTTCGATCCTCGGGTCCGCGCTTAGACGCCTCTGGTTGTTGAAGTGCGTTATAAATACGCAACTAAGACAAAAAACAATTACGCAACTAACATACAATTCCTGTAAAAGGCCTCGTTTCCCGCGGGCTGTGTGAGCGCTTTAAAAAAACAATATATATATATATATATATATATATATATATATATATATAAATAATACCCCCAATCTACTCACTCAGCTTCAGTCTGGATTTTGGGCTTTCATAATACCCCCAATCTACTCACTCAGCTTCATGAGGTTTGTCAAGGTTTTGGTCCAGGTTAGTCTGAGGAAACTGATATTCTTTCAGTGTCTGACTTCTCCCATCAAGCACTGCGCTAGTGTGTCTCCTGCCCCTTGCTCAAGTTCTCTTAGATATTTCTACAGCACTTCACAGAATTTGTCATCCCTCACCTCGGTTAACTCTCCACTCCTGGGATTTCTGCTCCTCTTTCTATCCATCACTTCGCTCCTTCTCTCTGAAGTCATTCTTTATCTGCCCCCATGTCAACTGCGTCTCGGTTGCCTCTGTATTTTGTTCCTGCTTGGATGTCCTTCCTCTTGATTTTAACATTATCACACTCATGGTGCACTTGCACCTATCCACAGAGGATGCCTAGACTTTCTTTCCTTTGCCTCCTCTAATACAGCAGCCTTAAACCTTATTAGATTCAAACAATTTTCCTTCCAGCCAGGAGGCTATCTATTATCTCCTCTGTTCTCATATTTCTTCTGGCTCAACATCTTGATTTCCAATTTAATCTAACGCTTACTTTTCTTGGACACATTAATGTTGGTGCTTCACCATGTGGCAGCAGCTATTTTATGAACATTGCCCACTAGTCAACGGTAACCTCTCCTTCAAGGCTCACATCTACAAGAGCACTGGAAGTGCCTGCTACCTGCTCACTCTCCTATGAAAGATTCAGCAATTCCTCCTGTCTCATACTTCAAAGGTGTTGTCTAGGCTCTCATCCGCACCCACTCGCATGGCAGTGTCCCAGCTGCCTCGGCTAACTGGATGGCCTTCAACGTGAGTGTGAGTTAAAGGCCATATAGCAGGGCACAGCCACTCCCATCAAAGACAACGTCCTACTCAACGCCACCATGCCTAGCCTCAAGTAGCCCCACTGGCTGCCCCTGCAAGCCATCAGCCCCTTAGACTTGCATCACTTACAAGGCTGTGGCAAGCAATGCATCCTCCCACCTGGCCGAACAACTCACAATCTCGAGACCTCAATGCACACAAGAATCTCCCTCATCACTTGGCTAAAAAAATAAGATAAGCAAGAAGAAGAAAACAGAAAAAGCATCCTTCTGATGGTCTGCACAGAAGGCTTTGGCAGCTGCTGAAGACAGTGCCCCTGTTCCAATTGCATACCCTTCTCCTATGTACAGTGCTTTGCCACTTCCTAGCTAGAGCCCTGGCCATGCGCTCAACCTGCCCCTGATCCAATTGCATACCCCTCTTCTGTGTACAGTGCTTTGCCACTTCCTAGCTAGAGCCCTGGCCACGCGCTCAACCTGCCCCTGATCCAATTGCATACCCCTCTTCTGTGTACAGTGCTTTGCCACTTCCTAGCTAGAGCCCTGGCCACGCGCTCGACCTGCCCCTGATCCAATTGCATACCCCTCTTCTATGTACAGTGCTTTGCCACTTCCTAGCTAGGGCCCTGGCCATGTGCTCGACCTGCCCCTGATCCAATTGCATACCCCTCTTCTATGTACAGTGCTTTGCCACTTCTTAGCTAGGGCACTGGCCACGTGCTCGACCTGCCCCTGCTCCAATTGTATACCCTTCTTCTGTGTACAGCGCTTTGCCACTTCCTAGCTAGGTTTTTGCTATGGAAATCACGCACGCATAGATAGCAGATGGGGGGCGGGGTGCCCCATGTGCCATTAACAGGCATGGCACATGCCCACTTAGTTAATAAGGATTGGCCTGTGTGCAAGAGGTAAACATTTGTACAGCAAGGTAGGCACGATGCATAGCCGTGTAACAGACAGCGAGTGTCTTATGTGCCCGTGGTTAGTTCTGTGTATGATCCAGTACCAGATACACCTTGTTCTATGTTATGATATGGGCCAGTCCCCACTGCAGTGGTCTAACATCAGTGTGCGCTTTTCATGGGTAAGCACAGGTGTACATCCATCTTGTTGCCACCAAGTGCAAAGCATAACCTTTTGGGTTGGGGAAGGTCATTTTTCACAGCTGCCCAGTAGCTGGGGTTGACCCACAGTTCTTAACGGTGGGCAAATATTTTTGATGAACAAAGTCCAACCAAAGAAGACTTCCCTGGCCCCATTGTCAAAGATGGAAGATAGCGATAAAGGAGGATAACAAATTGCACAACCACATGGACATATGTACCCTCTATAACTATTTAGAATGCATAACATTTAAAACCATTGTAAGTCAAGATTGACCTTTGAATAGCCTGGCACTCTCTTATGCCTTATTTCGGAGGTCAGAGAGTCCGCAATCATGTGGAGCATATAGGCAGGCGCAAGCCTTACCAGAGCACAACATGGTGCAACAAAGACCGATCCGCAACCCAACTTCCCTCACAGCCGTGCAGCTCCCGCAGCCTCAGTGGATGTGGTAGATTAGCCAGTGGACAAAGGTGGCGCCATAGTAATACAAGACAATGAATGCTTAAGACAATTGGCCGACACAGAGAAGTATATTTTATTAACACACAATCCCACCATGGAGATAAAGAATGAGCTAGAAGCACTTTTGGATGACGCATTGGAAAACCATTGGATTACCGAAAAAGCCAGATCATACTTATTCACATCACACCACAAAATGGCATACTTATATATTGTTCCCAAAATGCACAAAAGAATGGATAAACCCCCAGGAAGACCGATAGTGGCTGCAACAGAAAGTATTCTACAAACCCTTGGTAAATACATCGATTATCTTCTACAACCCATCGTTCAAGCAACCCCCACATTTGTTAAGGACACTACTCATTTCTTACAAATATTAAACCAAATCGAAGTAGAAGATCAGGACATTCTGTTTACCATAGATGTCATAAGCTTATATAAGAGCATTCCTCACGATCAAGGTCAAGAGGCAGTCCAGACCCTCTTGCTTCAAAGTGGGCAGATTGGAGCAAATAAAGAGTTCCTGATGATTCTGTTAAAATGTATATCTATGCACTCCTGCTTTGAGTATGATCAAAAGTATTACAGACAAATATCCGGGACAGCCATGGGGGCAATCATGTCACCATCTTATGCAAACTGTTTTATGTACCAATTCGAAAGCAAAAATATCCTTGGAAACACAAGATAGAAACCATATTTGAAAACTTGGGTTCGTTATATTGACGACATTTTCGGAATATGGTCAGGAGATAAGAAAGATTTGGAAACCTTTCTAGTATACTTGAATGGCATAGGAACACGATTACAATTCACCCTAGAAATTAGGAATCCCAGTATAGACTATTTGGATGCACAAACAGTGATAAACAGAAACAGAATAAACACAACACTCTACACAAAGCAAACGGATCGGAACAATCTCTTACATCGCATGAGCTTTCACCCACTAAACATTCTGCGCAGCCTACCATTTGGACAAATGTTAAGGATCAAACGAATTGTCAGTGACCCAGAGGACTGTGAGAGACAATTAGAACTGCTCCAAGAGCGACTGAAAGAGAGAGGCTACCCACAAACAGATCGGCAAGCAGCACGTGAGAAAACAGAAACACGCGATCAACTTCTCACCAAAAGAACAGATCGACAGAACCCAGAATTGGTATTCATCACAACATATGCCATACAAAGCAAGAAAATCAAAGAAATTATTCGAGATAGATGGAGTATACTGACAAGTGATATACAGATTAAAGATCTATTTCCACAACCGCCAGTTTTTGCCTATAAAAGAAGCAACAACTTACGTAATATGCTAGTCAACACAATAGGCAAAAATACTATCAGGAAACCCGATAAACACTCAGGCACTTACCCCTGCATGATGAAGGGTAATACTATAACGCACCCTAAAACAGGAGCTAAAATCAAACTCATGTACCATGCCACCTGCATGTCTGAAAACGTAATTTATGCCATTATGTGCCCCTGTGGTATCTATTACGTAGGAGAAACAGCACGCAAAATGCGAGTGAGGATCAATGAACATAAATCATGCATTCACAATAGCAATCTGACTTCAGCAGTAGCAAGACATTTTAAGGTGAATGGACATTCCATAACTCAACTGAGGTTTGCAGTACTTGAGGTGCAATCGACCAAAGGATCCAACAAAGACATGATAAAATGGAGGGCTCAGCAAGAAGCTTTCTGGATCGACAAATTAGACTCACTATCCCCTGATGGAATCAATGAGGAGTTTGATTTAAGTTGTTTTTTGTGATTTTACATGGTATCAGCAGCGTAGCTACTATTGAATTATGTGAATGATGCTCAACCATATTATCTTCCATGTGGTCCTTCACATAACCAACCAAGCAATCACCAATTTGGGTGACATGGATGTGCTTTAAATATTCTATCCCATTTATATATTGTCTTGATAGAAACAAGTTATGAATAGCTAATCGTTTAGATACAATTGTAAATGTATATGAGATCAGTATAATAGGTATACATATTAGTTATTCTGTTGTGAATTTATCAATTGATTCGATTAATCAACGTTCCCTCAACACAGACTTGCAGTGTTGAGATTCACCAATCTAACATACTGATCAGAGACTTTTTGAACAAAATTTTATTTGCAGTGGTATTATACATTTTTCTTTAAATCAGTACCCCATGCCGCATGGTATTTCCACTAACATTTGACATTAGAGTATATCTTTTTAGGTATAATCCTATTATTACTAGTGACTACAGACTTCAGGAATTACATATATCACAATTATTGTCATTGAACATTTTACGTGTTTTACGTTTCTCAACATTCTAACGTTGCCTAATTTTAGTTTAGATATATACTTACCTAATGTGAAATCGAAGCAATATCTTCACACACAACTATGCACCCAATATATATAGCACGGCTACTCCAATGGACCTAGTTCACATTATATCATTGCTGCCACTTTTTACCTATTGCTAACACGACTTCTAGGCGTTCCCATAGCAACCCTATAACAACATTGCCACTCGCAGTGAAACGCGTGTCCCTGCGGCTTCACGGCGTTTCACTGCGAGTCACAGCGAGACACTAGATAAGTTCAGGATTATTTTAGAATTCTGCAATCTGTTCATCTTGATCACAGAGAGTGACTTCTTTTCTGCAATTATAATATTTTCAGATCTTCTTCGAGAGATCTTGCTAAATGCCTACTGATGCATTAAGCAGCACCCGGAGAATACTTATACACACGTTACACGTACAGAAGCCACGCAACTAACAATAGAGGTCAGTTCATACTGCACTGAATTTTTTTCTCACTTGATTCGTGACGGATCAAAGAGCCAATTGTAATATTTTATCCTTTTCCTTTATGTTTTTCGCTAACTCCGCAATCACATCACTTCAATTAATCCTCCTGACCCGTATGTATATTTAACATTTTCCTTTACTAATTACTGTGATGCATTCCGTTGATATTATTTTTGGTGTTACATCTGACAATATGGATTGACGCATTTTACTTATGGGGATAAATTCACTCTTGTAATGTCAATTAATGGGATGTGACCACAATGGTTACCATAAATGTAAATTTTTGGAATGGAATATTTACGTGAAACAAACATGGTTATTATTGTACTTGTGTAACATTAATTCATGGACTGTGGCCAAATATGGTCATTTGAATATTGTTTTACTTTGGTGATTATTAATGTGTGTTATGATTATTGAAACCAGATAAATAAGGCACTGATGAAGGAAGTTAATTCCGAAATGAATTGGCCTTCCTTATGGCACCTGCATGAATAGAGATTTTACAATCTCAGAATACATATGAATAAAAATACAGAAAAATCAGATGAAACGGACTGAATATACGATTCTTTTTACTTTGATATATTTTTACTATAAACCAAGAGAAACCAGTGGTCAAGGGAGTGCAGCCCGCACCGCTGGCTTCACAGCCAAGGTCTTGGCACGATAGTAGATTAGCCAACTGCCTCTTTTGGTTTATTTAAAACTTTTTTTCCAATTGCATTTTATTAATTTTGACAAAATCAAAACAAAACACAACAGCAACAAACCTTACAAGAAGCAACTGGCACCAGACCAGTGAGTACAATAAGAAATCACAAAGAATGCAACTGGGGTTTCAGGTGCAGAGACTGCACCAATCAAGACAAAGCTCTTGCATGCAGAGAATACAAGAAAATAAAAACACAACCATGGGGAATGGACTCATATGCTGTGGGGATCAACACCATTAGGGTACATGGGTATCAATTGCCTACAGCTGGGGACATGGCACAGAGGTCCAAAGCAAGTGAGTTAAAATGAATAGTACACCAACAGGAACATCCCCGCTGGCCCAAAATGCCTACACCATCGTGAAGGCAGCCGAGCTCTGGGGTTTATGATGGATCAGCCGAAAAGCATTACTTTCCACAAATTCGATAAATGGACGCCAGGTTATAAG
This sequence comes from Ambystoma mexicanum, assembly GCF_040938575.1. Taxonomy (NCBI): domain Eukaryota; kingdom Metazoa; phylum Chordata; class Amphibia; order Caudata; family Ambystomatidae; genus Ambystoma; species Ambystoma mexicanum. Next base: position 872,724,323 of record NC_090926.1, on the reverse strand, counting down.
ATAGGAAGTTAATGGGCCAAAATGTCGCCCTCACAATTGCGACGGCCGAAATGCCCGACTTTCTATTTTTAAACACCCCCTTTACACCACATACATATGTGGGGGGAGGTATGGGATATTATAGTAATATGGAAGGGGTTGCGGGGGGTCCCCCCTGCATATCTATGTGGTGTAAAGGGGGTTTAATTTAAAAAACAAAAAAGTCGGCATTTTCGGCCGTCGCAATTATGTGTGGTCGCAGTGATCACATAGATCTGATAGGAAGACAAATCCCCTTTGTTAATAGCATCAGTTGTATCCATAGCCAAAGAGAACCAAACCCTAGCCCACCACTCACGAATATCGCAGGATGCGTTTCCCTTGTAGTCATGCGCCAGGGTAATCCGAACTGCCACCAAAAGGTGTGAAACCAGCTCGGCTCCTTTACTAGAAGCTTATAACTGTTTTCTTTCAACTGAACGCAATGGGAGGACCTAGGAGCTCTAGACCAAATATTAAACCGCCCACCGGTCCATATAAGTATGAGGGGGGCTAAAGAGTTTATTAATAAGAATCCTTTACAGAGTGGATATTTTCCAGGCGGGGGGGTCTCCCACAAAAAGACTCTCAAACTTAGTGGTGTCACTACTCCCCACCGATTGTCATTTTAGGCAGAGGCGTTGCTGTGGGTGGGCTAAGGGGGCTATAGCCTCTGGTCTTTTGGTTATAGCCCCGGAGAGAAGCTCAGGGCCTACATCCAAAAGGCTAGCTGTCCCCGGGTCCCGGCAACCCCGACATTAGCAAAGCCCAGATCTCTTCCAGATCTAGCAACACCCCTGATTTTAGGGGACCCAAGCCAATGTCGCAACTGCAAATAAGTATATTTAGCCACCCCTGGAAGAAGAAAGGACAGTTGGCATTCTTGGAATGACAGTGCCCAACCAACAGTAAATAATTGGCCAACACTCCACAGACCACCCATCGCCCAGTGCGAAAAGGGCCTGAGTGCAAGACCCGGTTGAAAGGCCGGCTTCCGTACTACCAGGGTAAGCAGAGAAGGTGTCGTAAAGACATTATACCATCTATTAGCCCTATCCCAAACCACCCCAAACCATCATTGAGTCCTTAGTGGCTGCTAATGTGGAGATGGGGTAACATCTGTTTGCATGGGCAATCCAACACCACTCATTTAATGGTGCGCCCAATCCCTCCTCTCAATCTCTTCCCAATGCTTCTGAATGCAAAAGTCCCACAAGTCCAGAAAAGGGGAAAGCTTGGTGGCGTAATAGTAACTTTCGAGGTCAGGAACCCCCAACCCACCGTTGATTTAGCAGCCAACATCGTCCGGCGAGAGACCCGGGGAATCTTCCCGGCAAAAATAAACTGCAGAACTTGAGCCTGTAAATCTCGCAGGGTATTCATTGGAAAGATAAGAGGTAGGGCCTACATCACGTAGAGCAGCTTAAGTAAAAGGGATATCTTAACAGCCGTGATCTTACCCAGTCATGAAATCTCTTGGTGGGCCCATCGCACCAGATGATCCTTGAGATGTCTGCAAAGGGTAGGGATATTACTAGAAAACAAAAGTGATGGGATCTAGCAAGAGGGATCCCCAAGTAACTCAACGAGTGCTGGCTCCATTGAAAGTGAAATTGAGACTTAAGAGCCACAACCAATCTCTCCGACCCTGTTATATTCAAAATATATGATTTGGAGAAGTTTATTTTAAACCCAAAGACCCGACGATACAATTCCAGGGCAGAAACTATATGTGGTAGTGACGTAGCAGGGATGCGCATAAAAAACAGCAGGTCATCTGCATAGAGGGCTAACTTATTTTGTGTCGGGCCTATCCAAAACCCCTTTATAAGAGCATTGAACCTAATCCGCAGAGCCAAAGGTTCCATAATTAGAGCAAAAACAAGAGGCAGCAAGGGGCAACCTTGACGGGTGCCTCTGGACCCATTCAATTTGATCTGAGTTGTAGGGCATACATAATTTGCAAAAACCCATTTCACAAAATGTGGTCCAATCCCAAAGCTGTGTAACACCTCCCTGGTGTATGACCAGTCAACTCTGTCAAAGGCCTTCTCAGCGCTGACCAACAACACCGCCAGAGAGGTGTTGCGGTTATGTGCCCAATCAATAATCTCCACTGCTCTATGGATATTATCATGGGTCCGTCGACCTGGAATAAAGCCGGTTTGATCAGTGTGGATCAAGGACGGTAGGACAGAGATCAGCCTGTCTGCCAGCACCTTAGACTAGATCCTGGCATCATTGAGCACTACTATGGGTCTGTAAGAGGTTCACTAAAATGTGTCCTTCCCCGATTTTCAGTATTAGCAATAATTTGGATTCACCCATGGAGGGCGTAACCGCGCCCCTTTCCAGAAAACCATAGAATAGAGTGGCTAGATGTGGAATTAATAAGGCGCAAAGTGCTTATAGAAGGCTGCCGAAAACCCATCCGGGCATGATGCTTTATTCATTGGCAGACTTTTAACAACCTGTAAGACTTCCTCTGGGGATATTGGGGCTTCAAGTCTCTCACGGTTCAATCAAATAATGGTGTCTAGTCTGGAGCAACTGACAAGAAATCTTAGAAGTCCAAAGCACCTTCAGCTCGGCCCTAGCTGCCTGAAGCTGTCCATACACTGCTCTGCAAGTCTATATTGAGCCTACAGAACCTGAATCCTCCCTTTCGATATCAACCTGGTGGGCTACCAAAGATCTCTTCCTCTGTGAGTCCTAGGAAATGAGATAACCTCTGATAGTAGGTTTGAAGGCCTCTCATATCGTTTCAAAAACCATCCCAGGTGTACAATTCTCCTTGTAAAATTGGGAGATCCGGGACAAAATAGCTGCATGGAAAACCGGGTCTCGAAAAAGGGAATCATTTGTCCGCCACTGATATGGCCTGTGAAGTTGATGGGGGTCCCACGAACGTCGGAATCAAACTGGGGAATGTTTAGAGACTGAATCCACTTGGATCGTGGACTCCAAAATTTGACTGGGCAGGATGTGCGAAATGAAAAAATAATCCAATTTAGAGTTCGAGTGATATACATGCGATAAAAAGGAATAATCTCTTTCTGTAGGCTGTTGCCAAGCATCTACTAAATGTAAATCTGTCATAGCTTGGACTAAATATGGGGAGTGGCTCAATCCCACCGATGAGCAGCCCCGGAATCTATCGAGATCCTCGTCTAGGGTGACATTCCAGTCCCAGGCCAAAGCTAAATTCCCTCTCTGAAAATGAACCACCTTAGGGAGCAGATCAGCATAAAACTGGTCCTGATACTGATTCAGGCTAAATTCTGAAAAGAGAGTCAGTGTCCTCCCAGCTACCTCCTTGATAAGACCCATATAACACCATGCAGGGTCTCGGAGTATCCCCAGTTTAGAAAAGGAAAATGACCTTGCCACCAGAATTGCAACCCCTGCTTTCTTGTCAGGCAATCAGGTGAAAAATTGGTGAGAGGTACCAAACTGACCTTAATTTCGGCCAGCTGCGTCTAAGAAGGTGCTACTCTTGCAACAACGTAATATCTGAGCCTAGTTGAGCCAGTCTGGTCAATATACTATGCCTTTTCATTGGGGAATTGAGACCCTGGACGTTCAGAGCGAGGAATTTAAGGGCCATTCAAATGAAGCCCTATATACTCGTGAAACAAGAGCGAGATCGGAAACCCAGCTGTGGCTCCTGTAGGGTGAACCAAAACGGGCTGGAAGAGGAACACCCCGCTGAAACCCACGTAGGGACCCATGGATCCCCGTCCATGCCCCACAAGCCTCCACCACCCGATCCAGCGAGAAGAGAATAGCATGCATGATTGTCCCTGTGATTGCCAAAACAAATAAGACCCCATAAATAAACAAAGAACAACCAACAAAAAAAGGAAAACAAGCTATCAAAGTCAGTCCCTAAAAGAGGAACCATCAGGTGCAACACCTGTAAAGGGAAGCGAGCGCCTAGTGTAACTGAGGCAAACATGGCCTACGTTGAACTATAAACTTGCCAAACTATATGAACTAGACCCAGCAGAACTAGACTATACTCCCAACTGCAAGACCTAGGCCACAAGAGAACCTACATGCTGCCAATAAACAAAAGCATAGTGTCTCAGGTGGGTTCCGCAGAGTCAAAGCTCCTTTCGCGGTGGTCCTGCCACGGGCCCCATAGCTGCCTTCATCTGCATCGTCTGGATTGTACTGGAGACCAGTACTGGAGCTGGTCCAGATCCTCTGACATCTTTGGGATTTGAATCTCTGAAGTGGGGATTTTCAAAGTGACCACTGCTGCCCGTAATGTGGAGAAGCGATGCCCATGCCATTGATGGAGAAGACGATTTTAAATGAGAACCCCCACCTGTAGGGAATCTCTTTTGTTTGCAGCCAACTCGTCAGGGGCCTCAGTTGTCAACGCTTGGAAATGGTTGATGGGGCCAGGTCTTGAAACCCCTCCCTCCTCTCGGTGGACAGTGAAAAGGCATTTGATAGGGTGGAATGGAGGTTTCTCAAGGCAGTGCTCACAAAGTGTGGTATAGGAGAGAGGTTTCTCAAGGGAATAATGCCAGTGCGTGCATTCATCCTCCAAGGCGTGTGTGGCTGTAAATGGTGGGTATTCCCGGTGGTTTGGGTTAGGCAGGGGAACAAGGCAGGGCTGTCCCTTTTCACCGGGGTTATTTGCTCTCTCAGTAAAGCCGCTTGCCCAGAAGATTAGAGACAACCCCCTGGTTGAGGGAACCTGATAGAAGGAGTGCAGTACAAGATCGCACTTTATGCAGACTACATGCTTTTACACATAAGTTACCCCTGACCTCCATACCAGTGGCGGTACAATTCATTGAACAATATGGCTCCATGGCGTGATTCAAGATTTATACATCTAAAGCAGCCCTCTTTCCCTTGGATATGAGTAGAAACGGGGAGATAGAGCTTCACACCCCTGGGTGTGCAGGTCAATTTGGGACCTTAAGATACTTGGGAATCAATGTCATGAGAGCCATAGCAGACCTATACAAGGCTAACTTTACCCCCCTGATGAACAGAATTAGGGCTGACTTTGAGAAGTGGAGCCAACTAACAATATCTTGGTTAGGCCGCCTCAATGCTCTTAAAATGGTATTTCTCTCCAGGATCCTTTATATGTTCCAGATGGACCCCATCTGGTTCCCAGACTAATTGTTTAGGGAGATCAATGGTTCACTTTTAAGACTTCTTTGGCAGGGAAAAAAGGCCAGGATATCGATTGATGTGTTGATCCTGCCTAAGGATAAAGGAGGAGTAGGCCTGCCGGACATTAAGTTGTACTATAAAGCTGCTCAGTTTAGGGCCCTTATACCCCATTTTAGGGTTCACAGAGATCTCCAATGGGTCGCTCTAGATAACCTACAGTTACACCCTACCACAGCTGAGCAATGGCTGTGGGTACCGAGAAATAAGCTCCACCACACAATTCGGGACCACCCTATAGTGGGGCCCATATGGGATATCTGAAGACAAGGTGTAGAAATGAAAGGAGTAACGACGCGAACCTCACCCCTTGGCCACCTCTGGGTGCCAGGAGTAATGGATGCGATCCCGAACCCCGAACGATTTCAGAAGTGGTTTGAGGCAGGATTGAAATGATCGGCCAACTCTGGAGGGAGGGTAGCTTCATCAATATAATAGACCTGGAGGAGGCGCTTGGCATAGCGAAACTCTCAGTCTTCTTTACCTCCAATTGAAGGAGATACTGGAGGGGATTGCAGGGAACAGATTCAGAAAGACTTTACCCCCTTTGAAAAACTCCTAGATAAAGGAACAGGTATGAAGGGACTGATCTCGGCAATGGATGGGGCTCTTGTGTAAACCAGGTCTCAGTCCACCGAGAAAGTTATGAGGAGGTTGGAGCGAGACATGGGGTGGATATGGATCCTGTTCTCTGGGGTAGACTATGCAGGGGAGTCTCACAGACATCGATCTCCACTCAATACAAGCTGCATGCCATCCAGCTCCTCCATAGGTGGCAATATGATCCGGTCATACGCTCCAAAATGTTTCAGAATGCTGACCCTTTGTGTTGGCATGAGTGTGGAGCATGGGCCGATTACTGGCATATGTGGTGGGGATGCCCAAGTGTGCAAGTATTTTGGAATGAAGTCCTGGGGTGAATCAAGGAGTTGGATGGGGTCACCAGTATTACATTGCCCATGCTGGCCTTGTTTGGTCTGGAGGGGGAGGGTGGCAAATACGACAGATTGCCGAAAATGGCTGCGTCATTGCTTTTGGTTGCAAGAGCTTGTCTAACCATGAAAGAGAAGAGTGCAGCTTCCGTGGAAGTGGAGTGGGGAGAATTTATAGACAAATATTTGAACTCTGATGCAAACCTGTCATTGGATAATACACATGAAAAAGATATGAGGAGTTGAGAGTGCCTGGTGTAAATGAACATGGGCAGTGCCTAGTAAGTCATCTCAATCACACTGGGTTAATGCATACAGAGTATTAATCTGAAGAGATAACGAGGTGGTTTAAGAAGGGAGACATTAGTACCAAAGGGGGGCGGGTAGAGAGGGGGTGGAGGGTTGGAGACAGTCGAGAGAAGTTATTGTTGGGGTTGGGGGTTTAGGGGAAAGGTGATTTAGATCTGATGACAAATCTGCCGATAAAGTTGATTCTTGTACTGTATCAAAACCTAGAATAGAGGAAATAAAAAATTAAATAAAAGAAATACAGGAGCGATGCACCATGAATCATTGCCCACGGTCAAAATGCCCTATGCTACACTGGAAGCAAATGGGGACTACCTCTCTGCATCCTGCTCTGCTTGGGTATGATTTTGGGGCTTAATTCCAGGTGTAAGTAGCTACATTTGGTCCAACCCGGCAGTGCCTCTCTGCCTGACCAGGCCATGTACTCCACCAAGCCACTATGGAACCATCAGGTAAACGCCCGCCTCAGCTCCCCACACCTACCTCCGGCACCATACACGTTACCCGCAGCAGCTGACCACTGCGGCAACGCAGAGTGCACAAGCAGGCCCACGAGGTGGAGGAGGGGGTCAAACGGATCCAGCTTAATTCACGCCCTTGCCTCAGGGTGAATTCATTTAACTTTCATCGGTCTGTGGTGCTGAGGTTGAATTCTTCATGGTCAGCAATGCTATGTGCTTGGCTAACATGCACACACACACACCTACACGCACACACACTCGTTCAATGGGAGAGTGGAATAGACCGTGGTTCCTTCCGTGGACGCTGCTCCTGGACCTGAACATGGGGCGGCAGACATGTCTGCTCCTGATAGAATGAGTAGCGTTAAATAAACAACCATTAATCTTGGCCACGACCTTTCAATCTCAATCCCAATTGGAGAGTGAATCTTTCAACTATTCTTCTCCTGCTTTAATTGGATATTGATCTATTTGTCATCCATGTTCCATCACCTCTAAAATGCTGGCAGTGGGCGATATAGATCAGACCCCTAGAACAGCCGCCCAGCTCTGCACGGGTGCACAGCGCAGCATTTTCTGATCCCACAGGGCGTGCTGCCTGCACCTTACCCCTCAATTGATTAGCCCCACTTTAGCTTTCTGCTAATATTATGTCTATCAGAAAACAGACCTTCACCTGTCGGTTAATTACCGTTTTTCCAGGCTTGGAGAAGAGACCAGTGAAAATGCATTTACCAATCTGTTTCATTTCAGAGTCCTATGGATGCTCAAGCCTTGTCACTGAGAATCCTACTTCAGTCTGACTGCTAACAAAAAACACGTGTTTTTACATTAAAACACAAGAAGAGGTTCTCTTGGTTTTTTAAATCAAACTTAAACTCTGCTTTTTATTGAACATTATCTCTTGAAGTCCTGATGGCTGATTGAGTTTGAACTTCACTGAGGTTTCTTTATATCAGATCCAGGTTCAGAAGAAGTAAGACAATCCTGCACCCCACAACTCTGATCCTCCTCTTCAGAGGAGAAGGAGAAACAGACCTGTGCATTATTGGTATCAAACTCTACTCTCAGGAGCGAGCAGAACTGAAATCGGAAAATGAGTTTACTACACCTCTTGCTACAACAATGAATGGGTAGGTTCTTGCAAATGGGTTATTCAAAACGTATGAGCTGAGAAACAAATGATGAGCTGCTAAGAGCCGGACCATGCATACAGGGTGATAATGAGAAGGTAAAGAACAAAATCCCGAAGTGCTCTGGGGATGGGACAATGTGAAAAAAGGATATTTCTGATGGGACAAAGAAGAGTGTATGCAATGCCCCAATGGAGAGATAACTTGTTGACAAAGAAAAGGAACATTTCCCTGGCATCCTGAGATGGCAAGATACTCAGGAATGAGTCGTGCCCCGGTGGTTTGTCCATTTAGCTATTGCCTTTTTAGTGTGAACATTTAGTTTGGTGTAATCTAGAGTGCAGATGTCACAATCCAAACATTGCATATCTTTTATGCGGGTTTCTGCTCCTCCTTTCCGAGCTGCCGTGGTTAGATATGATATGATATGGCATTTATAATGCGCCTGTACACAAGTGTTTCTATGTGCGACAAGACAAGGAAGGGGAAATAAAGGGAGGACAAAACAACGATCTTACTACGCCTTGTGTCATTCAGATAGCGCAAGTGCAGGGAAGAGGCAAGGGGAGAAGTGCTGGGGGGAGGGGAAGGGAGAAGTGCAGGTAACTCAATAAGTGCAGACAGCAGGTGGCTCATAAGTGCAGAGAGAAGGGACTGCAGGGCTGTGGGTAAAGACCCTTAAGTGCTGGGGAAGCCCGGAGCAGTGTGAGGGCAACTGGACATGCAGGAGCCTGCACCCGAGTTCAGAGGGTATTCAGGTGACCAGTGCACAGAGCAGTAGGGTGCATCAGCAGGGGGGAGGAAGAGAGAAAGCAGAAGCGAAAGGGAAGGTCTTGAGTTGCTTCTGGAACCGGAGGTGGTTCTGTTCAAGTTTGAGAGAGGCAGGGAGGCTGTTCCAGAGGGAGGCCGCAGTCGAGGAGAGAGATCTGCCCCCAACTCTCTGCTTGGAGAAGCGTCTGTCCCTCAGAGAGTTGGCGGTGGATGAGTGGAGAGATCGATAAGGAAGATGTTTTGGAAGAGAAAGTTGAAGGTATAGCAGTCCCAGGCCCTAAGCCCCAGAAAGCCTTGTGGACAATGCAGAGGGTCTTGAACCTGATCCTTTCAGCCACTGGGAGCCTGTGAAGAGATTTCCGAGCTGGAGAGATACGATCCCTGGGCTTGAGGCCAAGGACAAGTCTTGCAGTCATGTTCTGGATGAGTTGTAAAGGTCGAAGAGTAGAGGCAGGCAGATTTAGAAAGAGGCTGTTGCAGAAGCCCAGCCTAGAGAGGACCAGAGCTCTGGAGACAGTGAGCTTCTGAGGGAAACTGAGAAAAGGAAGAATACCTCTGAGGATGTGCAGCTGATAGTTTGACTTCTTAGAGACGTCCGAGATGTGAGAAGGAAAGGAGAGGGTGTAGTATAAGGTTCTTAGCCTCTCAGGTTGGAGGAGGAAGAGGACCCAGAGTGGGCGGCCAAAGAGAGAGAGTAAAGGAGGGAGCAGGTGTCCCGATGAGGAGGATCTCAGTCTTGCTGGCATTAAGGCAGAGATCATTGCTGGCACACCATTCCTGAATTGCAGCCAGACAGTCTGGTATGAGAGAAGGAGAAGAGGTGGCTGAGGGGAGTCTGAAATAGTGATGGGCGTCATACATATTACACAGAAAATTGGAGCAGAAAGTAGCGATGCAGTGGGCAAGAGGTGCCAGGTATTGGTTGAAAGGCCGGGGAGAGATGTTAGACCCCTGGGGAACACCACAAGTAGAGAGAGAAATAGAAGAGAGGAAACACCCCAGTTGGACCTGAGAGGGTCAGTCAGTGAGAAAGGAGGTCAACCAGGCCAGGGCCTGATCAGTGATATCCAGGTTGACAAAGAGGCGATTGAGCCGGATGGCATGGTTGACTGTGTCAAAAGCAGAGGATAGGTCGAGGAGAATGAGGACAGAAGGGAGATTAGAGTCAAGATTGGGGAGCAGGTCTTCACATGTGTTCAGGAGAGCAGTTTCCGTGTTTTTGGCAGCTCTGAAGCCAGACTGGTGGTCGTGGAGACAACCAACAGATTCAGTATGCAGATTAAGCTAAGAGATGGCCAGCCTTTCCAGGAGTTTGCCCAGGAAAGGAGTAATGGCGATCGGCCGATAGTTAGCCAGAGAGGAGGGATCGGCTGAGGGCTTCTTTAGAAGGGAGTGCACAAGGGAGTGCTTAAGGCGGAGGGGAAAGTTCCAGTGGCAAACGAGTGATTGCAGAAATCGGCTAAGGCTGGAGCAAGGTAATCGATGTGGTCCTTGATGGTTCTGGATGAGCACGGGAGAACCTGCTTTTATGAGACTTTCATAGATCAGACTTGTCTAGAAACATTGTCAGGGGTGAACAGGGGAAAGGAGGAGGAGTGCCGGCCTCAGACGGGCCATGAGTGGTAGAGGAGAAATAGGAAGTAGAGGAAGAGAAGGTGGACAGGATGTCCTGAGGTTTAGTGGTGAAATGAGAAGTCAAGGCCGTGATGAGGGCCTGGGAGGGAACAGGAGAGGTAGAAACTGCAGAAGGATTGGCCAGCTCCTTGCAGATTTTGAAAAGTTTTGTCGAGTTGATTGATGCAGCAGAGACACAGGCCTGGGTGTAGGCTCTCTTCTTGGAGAGGACAGAGAGTCTGTACTGCCTTTGGAGTGGGTGGCAGGCTAGGGTGTCAGCCGGTGTGCCTAATGCCCTCCACTGCCTCTCTACCACCCTACACTTGCATTTAAGGGTGGCGAGGTCGGAATCGTACCAAGAGTTGCACTTGGAATTGGTCTTCAAGCAGATTCTCATGACAGGGGCAAAGACATCCAGGGTGTTAGAGATAGAGAGATGAAGGTTAGAGAGGGCTCTGTCGGGGTGTAGGTCAGCCAAAGGTGCAGGAGGAGGAGAGAAAGTAGTGGCGAAAGCCTCAACTGACACATGCTTCATGGGGCAGATGACACAGAAAATAGGTGGCAGTGCTGGAGTCAGCTTGACCTGAGGGGTAGAGAAAGAGAGGTGGGAGGAAAGGAGAACGTGATCACTCCAAGAGAGAAGAGTGGTGAGAGCGTTAGAGAAGAGGAGGTCTGAGGGGTTCAGAACATCCAGGGTGTGCCCTGCAGAGTGAGTCAGGCTGGAGGGAAGAATAGAGAGAGAGAGCGAGTTGCAGAAGTTGTGGAAGAGTCCCCAAGAAGAGCCGGTAGCATCCAGGTGGATGTTCAGGTCTCAGAGGAGGAGAAGTTGAGAGGAAGTGGCAAGAAGGGAGGAGGAGAGGTCAGCCCACTCAGAGAGGACTTGGCCAGGCAGCGTGTAGATAGTGGCCACAGTGAGAGAGAGGACAGGGGAGATAGAGAGCCTTCAGACCAGGCATTCAAAGGAGAAGTAGTCCTGCATTGGTATGAAAGAAACAGGGATCCACTCTGGGAAAATCAAGGCTACACCCCCAACAGGACGGTTTGGTTCTGGGTTCAGAGAGGATCTTGTAGCCATCGGGAAGGAGAGTGTCAAAACTCGTGACAGAGCTGGCAGTGAACCAAGTCTTGGTGAAACTGAGTACATCCAAATGAAGCTCTTCCAGGAGATGGCAGATGTCAGAGGAATGTTTGACATCTGAACGAGAGTTGAGAGTAGCAATGTTGGAGAAGGTCCCACATTGGAAGGACTTACGGGGAGGGGTACAGGCCAGAGGTATGCCCTGCAGAGTGTCAGAGATGTCCGAGCATAAGTAGAGCAGGAAGGAAGAGAAGGCAGGGTAGTCAGAGAGGAAGAAGAATGTGCCAGAGGGGTGCGGAGGAGGGACGCAATATGGTGGCCAGAGAAGCAGCAGGAGGTGCCGGAGAGGTGGCTGAGGAAGGAGGCAGCAGAGGAGCATGAGAGGGGTAAGCAGGGATAGCAGGAGAGGAAAGGAAGTTGATAAGGTGCGGGAAGCGTCTATCAAAAACAAGGAGATTGGCATGAACGCCCTGCACCAAGACAGTACCATTTAAGTAGACATGATGGTCTTCAAGGAGTGGAAGGGTGCCAGGAGAGCCTCCCACCCGGTGCCACCAACAATGGGAGAAGAGGCAAAAGGAGAGAGAACAGAGACCATATGGGGGTCCATAGGCCCAGAGAGGAAACGACAAAGAGTATGTTGGTAAGGGTCTGTATGGAGGAAGCACTGGTGTAGGTATCAGCGATAGGAAGGACTGGGCTAGAGATCATTATGTCCATTTTGTGCTTCTTCTTGCCAGACTTAGTGAGTTGGATAGGATAGTCGATAGAAAAGCAGTTAGAGAAGATAGGTGAGACAAAGAACACCATGGGGGGTGCAGGGAGGAAAGACAGGGGAGAGGGAGAGAGGAGCCCAAGCAGGGGAAGGCCGGATCATGTAGGGGGGGTAGACAGGAGGTAGGCACAAGGGGGAGACATGAGAGGGAGGGGAGCACAACAAAGAACAAGAACAACAGACCTAAAAATCAGATGCGATACAGAATCAACAGCAAAGCACAGAGCGCAGCATGGACCTAGAAGTAAAGAATGCAGATGCAATACAGAACCAACAGTAAAACACAGAGGTCAACAGTAACCTGGAAGTGAAGAATGCAGACAATGCAATGCATTGCCACAGACCGTGGAGACCAACACAATATCAAAAGTCAATATCATCAACAAGGTACAGAACACAACAGGAGCCTAGAAGAAAGAATGCAGTGGAGCACAACACAATGTCGAAAACAGTACACAATAGATCAAAAAAGGGAAGGGCTAAGATGCGAGCGGAAGGAAGGGAAGGGAACAGGATGCGGGGACCTACGATGTGAGGGAGTACACGCGGCCAGAAGAGCAAGGGAGCGCACGTGGCAAGTTGCGAGGGAGTGCACACACGCAATCAGGGTGCAGGTACCAATGATGAGAGGAAGCCAACGCGGTTAGAGAAACAAGGGAGCGAACGTGGTCAAGATGCGAGGGAGCGCACACACGTGAGCAGGATGCAGGGACCTACGGTGCAAGGGAGCGCATGCAGCTGGAGAAGCAATGCCAGGGAAAGCACATAGCCTGAAGTTGCGGGGGAGCACACGCAGCCTACGCTGCGAGGGAGCAAATGTAAGAGGGGGAGACCCGAATACGTGGGGGCAAGGGGTGCATGGATCGGTTGCGGGGAGAGCAACTCGAGTACAAGAGTGCAAAGGGGCACAAGGTCAGGAGGGTTGCATGGAGTGTAGTGAAGCTAACTCTCCCCGCAATGTCTTAAAATGTGGCTGCAGACAGGAGGGTGAGGTTATCCGCACTCACAATCTGTGCCGCTACCCCATCGCTGCCAAACACCTGCATCGCTCTGTAGCAGAAGGTCCGAACCTCGGTTCTTATAGACACGAACGCATGGACATAGCAAAGCGTGCTATGTATAATCGGGCAGCATCTCCTGCGCACCTGTGTCGCTCAACACCGCGGCATTGTCCTCAGAGGGCTTTAGTAATTCCCCTTTCACATCTTCTATGGATGTGAATGTTCTTTTGCTGAATTATTATCACGCTGTGTGCTCAATTGCTTTCTTCTGCACTTGATGCCAAGCATTGGCAATGTGAACAGTTTGGGCTTTTGTGTAGGGATGGCAAAGGCACTTGTCAAGCACAGCCATAGTAGCATTAACTGCCCATTAATGGTAGCAGGTGCCAAATGGTGTGAGTACCTGGGCATCTAATAGACGTGCCTGGCAAATGTGTAGTATTTGTACACAAGCCAAAACTGTTGGCTTTGCCAATGCTTGTTTTTAACAGGCCTTCAGTGAAGGACATGCAGAGTGGTTATAAATGGCTGGCAGAAGGTAGACATTTTTATAACACCAGTAGCGGGTTTACAACTCCAATTAAGTCAGTAACTCTCAGAAGGCAGCCTTGAAAAAACACTAACAGGAACTTCCATTGGATGGTGAGACTTGATTAAAGCAAGCTCAAAAAGTTCCCATGAGGAGGTGTTTTGGGTAGGTAGGGGCAGGAATTGGGTGGGAATGGCCATAGGGATTAGCATGGCCATCGGCAGTCAATGGGTGGGCAAATAACCAAGCAACAGCTACACACTGTGTGTCCCTCCTCGTATGCCATTTCTCCCTAGCTGTACTCGATTGCAATAGTTTCTGCTTATAGGTGTCGCAAGGGACACCCAATAGCGAAAACTAAAAACAAAGGGCCATCGTTCTGCCGTTGGGATCCCTTGGAATTACAAGGAGAAAAAAAACATATTTGCAACACTTTGGTGTTAATTTCACACTGATTCACTTCCTGCATAATGCATTTCTGCATTACAGCATCTTATACAGTCCGAGTCAACTTTCCTGCAAAACCAAATTGCAAATTCTGCTATCAGCCTGAAGTAACCTTTCAGTATTAGGAATCGCAATGGTAGTCCATTACGTGCAAAGCTTCCATTAACCAACTCCGCACATTCAATTAATGCTTTGTTACAATAATTGAAACTATCAAATATACTCTTGCTCCCAAAGTTCACAATTGTACAGCTCCTATAACTGCCATTTGACTCTTGTGGCACGGTCATGGGCCTGACCCCGTCAAGGTGGGACCAAGGCCCCCAGAGAGGGAATAGGAAAGTTGAGGTGGACCTACCACCCAGGCTCCCTGTTACGAACAGAGCCATGTATCAGCCTCTGTCCTTGCCAGGCCCCCTTTTCTGATCTTTCAGGTCATTTCTCAAAGCCATGGAGTTCAGAGAGGCCTGATTAACTAACACAAACTACAGCTACAAGCATACACCAGGCTCCTCAGAAACCTGGGATGGCTTGTAGATCCCAGCAAGAACTGAAATTACAAGTACCACGCTGGCTGGGAGCTATTAAGCTCCTGCTTGTAGCCTTAAAGAGCTTGGTTAGATTGACACCAACAGCTACCAAGAGCTACTTTAAGCTCCCCAGGACAAATAATGCCGAACAAACACACCTATGTGAATTTAACTCTGTGCATTTGAGACCATCTATAAATAAACATTAGGATCTATATGGTATTTAAAGCATAAGGTGTCATAAATAATGGACACCATTATGTTCGCTTCGTATGTGGAAATTAGATTTTCTATGTACTTGCTCTTCATTTCCCAAGTGGTAGCTCTTGCTCACTGGTTAATGCTGGATACCCAGGAGCTGTTTTTAGCTCCTGCTTATCCATTCTTAATTTCAAGCCCTGCTACAGGGGAACAGTGGCGCACTGGCTGCAGAAACTGAGTCAATGGGGAAATGTATAGTAGTAGGGGAGGCCAGGAGGCACTCTCAAAAACCAATTTAGAGAGTGACTTACTTAATCGAGGAATTGGGGGACGGGCATAGAACAAACGATACAGGAAATAGCATGGCAGGCTGGATAAAGATGGAGACTGGAAAGGGGTGGGAGTAAGCACCCTTAAGAGTACTGCCTGTGAAATCTGAGCCCACAAAGGGAGGAGATGGGAGGAGTTGGAAGTAGCTTAGACAGAGATTGGTCCAGGGAAGCAAGGGGCCTTCAAGGCAGGAATGGGAGGGCTATGCCCAGCCAGTAGAGGTAGCCTGCAATGAGACATGTTTGGGTGAGGTTGAAAGGAGGACCAAGAGACGAGGGAGGAGTGTGCAGCCAGTGGCGGAGGACTTGGAGGACACTTTTGCTGTGTTTAGAGAGAGTGATGGTAAGGTGTTGGGACTGACAGAGTGATGCATATTTTGGCTGTTTCTATGTGGGTGAGTGTGCGAGAGAGAGAAAGAAGACTTTCTTGCGATGGGGGAGTAGATGTGGTAAGGAGTAATAGGAAAAGGGTTTTGTGAGCAGGACACCATTTATTTGGGTGTAGTTTACTGATCAAGGAGCTATATCCCTGGGGCCAGTTCATTGAGCAGGGCACTTTAACCCTGAAAGGTGAGCAGGGTACCATAGCCCTAGAGGTGGTTGGGGGGGAATAGAGACAGGAGTAGTGATGGGACAACAGGATGAGGAGGAAGGCGGAGAGTAGAGACAGGTTAAGGGAATGAAGTGATAGGGTCTGGAGTAGGAGTGTAAAAAGGCAGGACGAAGGAGAGGGGGAGAGGGGGATAGGATAAGGAGAGGTATAGAATAGTGGAGAGAGGCGTAGTGAGAGATGAGTGATATTAAAGGTTACAAGAAAGTCATACAGACCCAAGGCAAGCCAGAGCGATCCACCTTCTCCATTGAGGTCAGCTAGGGAGTCCCTGAATTAGTCAGATAGATAGGGCAATAGTCTACTGGAACTCCCACAATCAGGGGCGGATTAGACAGTAGCGGTTCCCTGGCTATAGTAAACCATTCTTGGAGCAAGCCATTTTTGAATAGGGAAGTGGGATCTGTCTTCAAGGTTGGGGGAAAGGTTACAAGTACCACCCCTACACTGGGACCTCAATTGTCTATTTCTGTGCATATTTTGAGAATAAAAGATGAAAACATATCTACGTTGTCACTTGGTTTATTGAAACCCTGGTCACACCATGGGCTATCAAGGGTTGGGACTCTTTATTTTTTGTGCATTTCTTTTCTCCATTTTCTGTGCTTGGAAGGATTTCTCCTGCTCCCAGTCCCCTCCCACCCCACCTCACCCCCTACCCACTCAGCTGAACCAGACTGGTCCAAGAGCCATCCCATGTGACCGGAAAGGTCCAATTTCAGAGGTCTCCCAGGGCAGCCTTGCCACGGAAGCCGGCAAAGAGCCAGAGGCAAAGAGCATCTCCCCTCTGGGCAGCTTCCATTCCCTGTTTGCCCCTGGACACTTGACAGGACACCCTACAGCAACAACCAGGTAAGGTAGTATGGGAGGGGGGCACAGCCATTACTCCAGTAAAACCCTGCCACTCGCTCATGTCTACCACTCGCTCTCATATTGTGTTGCTCTGCATTGTTCCCTGTAGTCTGCCATTTTATTATATTGCCAATATGCAGCAGCTAGAATAATTGTTTAAGTTGTCCTCCAGGCACCACATATACTTTGCAACCACGTGCACTGTAGGTACCCTTTTCTATTTCTGCAAATTGTTCTGCATTTAGCTGTGACTGTGGGCCTCATCAGGGGTTGAGTGGAGCGGTAGAACTACGGCAGTAACGCCATTAATGCTGCATTACTGTTCTGTCCAATCCTGAGATTGGGCAGAAAGTGGGAGGGTTACCTCCAGGTTTTCTGCCCATTTTCACTGCAATTACTGTCACTCCTATTACCGCCGGCGGTAATACTGCCGAAAAGCCCCATGGATTCCTATGGACTCTGAATAAATGGGGACTAACAGCGCCACCGTAACTCCGGATCCGGTGCAAATTGCACTTTCCCGAGTTGCAGTATCGCTAATAGCGTTGGGCGGTATCCCGGCGCATTTACCGCTGAGATACCACCCAACTTGTGATGAGGCCCTGTAACTTTAGTCTTACCTGCATCTAGCTGTGTTCATGATTTTAGCCTTATCCTTCATCTAGATTTGAATTTGATGTTAGCCTTATCTTGCATCTAGGTGTGATCTTCATTTTAGACTTATCTTGCATCTAGATGTGATCTTGATTTGAGCCTTATCTTGCATCTAGCGGTGAATTTGATATGAGTGATTTTGACTTTAGCTTTATCTGGCATCTAGCTGTGATTTTGATTTTAGCCCTGTCTTGCACCTACCTGTGAACTTGACTTAGCATTGTCTTGCATCTGGCTGATATTTCCAATTCCAGCGTGCACTACCTTGTATTTCTGTTTTAGTCTGTAGGGCACCTACATTCTAACCCAAACGTGCCCTTACCCTTCTACTGCATATAGCTAGGAGTACACCTGCAGGCACCATGGCAACCAACGCACAGTTCAGAGGGGCACTCTGGAGAACCAGAGGCCCACTTACCCCCTGACCCCCATGTCCTAACCCACCCTCTAGACAGACACCTCCTCACAGGGAAACACACATCTCCACTCCACCCTTGCCCTCTTGCCCACCCACCCACTCCATGCTATCTAACTCTCAGTCCAGAGGAGCCCCCTTGCACACAAAAGGACTGGCTAACCATCCCCCACAAACCCCCCATTCACTCACCTCACCCTCCCTGCCCGCCAGAGTAATACATCACTCGCTCCCAACCACAACCACCCCTCCAACATCCCCACACTAGGTTTGAGAGACTCAATGTGCACCACACCTGCCTTTCCTGTCCAACCCACCTCTCTTTTACCCTGCCCCACATCAATCCAGTCTCCTCCAGACCACCCTGTACCTCAGCCTTTCTGTCCCTAAGCGTGTCCCTTTTAGCCCTCACCAAAACCCATGCCAGTCCCACCCCAGCTGACCCACCAACCCTCTAGCAGACACCCCAAGCAGCCAAGCACACTGACAAATATAGAACCCGCAACTCCCACACCACCACATCTCTGCACGCCTCCCCCATCTTGCACCAGTCATGCGCACACACACTCATGATACCGATGCTTCGCCACCCAAACCCAGTAATGTCCCTACTTGGCAGATGTTCAAACACCGACCCCCGCAAATCCACCCCTCCCAGACAGTAGAGCACTGCATCATGCCTCAACTATACCTCATAATGTACTCTTCCGACGCCTCCCCTCAACACACTGCACATTCCCCAAGAAACCCATAGACCTCTGGAACTGCAACTGAAACCCTCTCAGACACTCCTCCTCTTCACCCCCCAACACTTCTGACTCTCGCCCAAAACCCAGCACCTCACAAACACTCTTTTCAAAAACTCCCGTCCCATCTACACACCCCAGTCACCCCCACAAAGCCTCCACAGTGGACTTCCCCTAACACTGTATCAATCCAACGTACCTAACCCACCCACCCCAATTTCCCAGAGAAGTACCCACCCTTTCCCATCCTTACAATTCACCTGCATTCTCATCAATGCCTGATCGGTCGCCAAAAACAGACATAGTATTTTTTACTTCATTACCTCAGAAAACCCAGACCTCATGTTCATCACAGAAACCTGGTTCTCAGATGACTTCTAACCCATCGCAACCCCATGAGTACACACTCATTACGCACAACAGGGCCAAGAGAGAAGGCGGAATCACCATCCTACACAAACCCCACATAACTATTTCACACTCCTAATCAAACAATTCTTCCACCGCTCATGCACCCACAGCTTACTACTCATTTACAGGCCTCCCAGTTATGACATAGACTTCACCAATGACCTCTGCTACTCCTAGCAGCTATGCTGGTCACCCACCCCTACTGGGAGATTTCAAAATTTCGTTTGATGCTCCCGACAACCCCATGAAACGACCACTCCTAGATAACGTTGAAGCCCTCAACCTGACCCAGCAGGTAACAGGTCCCACCCACACAGCTGGACACACCCTCTATGCCATCTGTAGCTCTACCAACCTCATCTCCATCCTTCCTCCATGACCACTCATTTGGACAGACCACTCAGCCATTCTCTTCTCCCTCCTGTCACCCCCGACCTCCTCCACAAAGGACTATCACAGACTGACCATCCAACATCTGTCACACTTAGATGGTTTCTGAGGGTGGGCAATGTGGCACTCTTGGGTGGATTTCAGGGTGGGCAATGTGTCACACTTAGTTGGATTTTAGGGTGGGCAATGTGTTGCACTTGGATGGATTTTGAGGTTGGGCATTGTTTTGCACTTAGATGGATTTGAGAGTGGGCCGTGTGTTGCACTTAGATGGATTTGAGGGTGGGCAATGTGTCACACTTAGATGGGCTTTTGAGGGTGGGCAATGTGTCGCATTTGGAAGAATTGGGGGCTGGCAGTGGGCCGCATTTAGAATCATTTGGGGGCTGGCAATGTTTTGCAATGAGATGAAATTTAAAGTTAGCCTACCCGAGACCTCCTCTCTGCACCCTTCCACTACATGCCCTACTCAATTACACTTCGCACAACACCTCATCCATTAGAATGCAGCTATCCCCATGATACAAATGTGGTCTAGCTGCACACATCATATCTCTTGCGCATACTCTCTATAATACCTCTCTGCACCCACCCACATGCCTGCACAACATGGGTGACTAGCAGGGACCTGCCGACTCCTACCTACCAGCGTATTGGCTAAAATGCACACACACATTCTATGACCCACTGATGATTTTTCTATACTTGGACTTCTGTCCCCAAGGGCGTTCAACCAACAGCACGTTGAGACCATACCAGAAAGGCGCTATACAAAGGCCCATTACATTACATTACCTTATTGATGAAAATGTCATTCAACTTCTGGCTTCAATGAAAGCAACTTTCTCCAAGGACAGTCCCCATCAGTTTTAATAAACAGACACATCCATGTCCTTATTTTGGCTGCCTAGAGCCAGTCCATCAGTTGCTCAGGTCACTTTATAGAAGGAGGGTCAAGAATTGTTTCTTCTGAACAACATCTTGATTTCAATAATGTTAACTCTATTACACCCTTGCCTTTTTTAGGCTTCCTTGAAATATGTGCAGCAAATCGACTTTCAGTTCACTTGTCCAATCCCAATCTTCTCAGGGGTAACCAATCTGGTTTCCATCCCTGGTGCAGCACCGAGGCAGCTACCCCACAGGTGGAGGATGATGCTATGCTCACTCTGGATGAAGGAGGGAACGGTTTACTTATGCTTCTCAATCTCTCAGCAATATTTGACATGGGGAACATCTTATCCGCTTGCATCAGAATTGTCTTGTCAATCCTGAATTGGATATACAGACAGGGCATCATTTGTGCAGGGAGGATCCGCCACGGTATGCCTCTTCCCACAGGATAGGAGCTCCACGGTGCTTAGTCCTGTCTCTGTGGTGGCCTGCTCTGCTCTCTTGGTTCATCATTGTTCTGACAACATACAACTGCCACAGTGGCTATGGGGACTTTGATTTAATCCTTCAAAGACTGAATTCCTATTTGTTGCTACAGCTTCTGGCTGCTTTTATCCTATGCACTATTGCCTTTCTTCACTTTCTATCTTTCATATCTGACCTATCCTGTTGTCCTTTGCATAAACCTCGGGCTGGCTTCACTTTAGGTACAAACCTACATTTGAAACCCATATGTCTCATCTTTATAAATTGTTTTTCTAGTTCTCGTCACACAGTGATAAAACATTGTATGTTTCCCTGAGATTTCCTTATGCCTGGTGTTATCGGCGAGTGATGGTGGCAATGCTATTGTTATGGGTCACCCATCCTGCTCTCTAGCACTTTTAAAGTTTGTCCTCGATTCTTCCACCCAGCTGATTTCGGGTGCATGGTTACGTGAACACATTCACTCGTTAAGTGCTGAGGGTGTCTACCTTCATCTTGAAGTCCCATAAAAAAATCATTGTAGGCTCCACCCACTCTCGCAGTTAAGTGTTGCAGTACACTACCTTCTGTCGCAGATGGCCTCTAGAGCACAACAAAAGAGTTGATGGCTGGAAGGTTTAGAATAAATCTTGACCTCTGACATTGCTCTGGGCAACCCTCCAGACCATTGTTCTTCGCCTGCCAAGCCATTACAAAAGGGGAAAAACCATATGCAAATCAGGCTTGGTCCCATCCCCAAAGGGGTAGTCCAGCCCGAACTGCTAGGTCACATCCCTTTTGCACGAGACCACAAGCATCCCCAGACATGTTTCAGCCTTGTTGGGCGTCATCAGTGAGGAGTAGCTTGGGTCTCTAGGCCCAGCAGGCAAAGGACCCACGTCTGGGCATACCCTTCCCATTCGGGGTGACAATAGCAAAACAAAAGAGTTGATGGCTGGAAGGTTTAGAATAAATCTTGACCTCTGGCATTGCTCTGGGCAACCCTCCAGACCATCGTTCTTTGCCTGCCAAGCCATTACAAAAGGGGAAAAACCATATACAAATCAGGCTTGGTCCCACCCCCTAAGGGGTAGTCCAGCCCGAACTGCTAGCTCACATCCCTTTTGCACGAGACCACAAGCATCCCCAGACATGTTTCAGCCTTGTTGGGCATCATCAGTGAGGAGTAGCTTGGGTCTCTAGGCCCAGCAGGCAAGGGACCCACGTCTGGGCATACCCTTCCCACTCGGGGTGACAATAGCAAAACAAAAGAGTTGATGGCTGGAAGGTTTAGAATAAATCTTGACCTCTGGCATTGCTCTGGGCAACCCTCCAGACCATCGTTCTTCGCCTGCCAAGCCATTACAAAAGGGGAAAAACCATATGCAAATCAGGCTTGGTCCCACCCCCAAAGGGGTAGTCCAGCACGAACTGCTAGGTCACATCCCTTTTGCACGAGACCACAAGCATCCCCAGACATGTTTCAGCCTTGTTGGGCGTCATCAGTGAGGAGTAGCTTGGGTCTCTAGGCCCAGCAGGCAAGGGACCGACGTCTGGGCGACAATTGCAAAACAAAAGAGTTGATGGCTGGAAGGTTTAGAATAAATCTTGACCTCTGGCATTGCGGTTTCTACCTCTCCTGTTCCCTCAACAGGCCCTCTGTATGGCTTTGGCCTCTCGCTTCTCCTCTAAAACTCAGGACATCCTGTCCACCATCTCATCTTCCTCTGCCTCTTCCACTCTCGGCCCCCTTTGGCCATCTCTCCTTCTCCTCCTCCTTTTTCCTCTTTCTCTCTAACACCTGACAAAGTCCCATCTATGGAAGTGTCATCGAAACAGGTGCTCGCCTGCTCCTCCAGAACCATCGAGGACCACATTGACACGTTCCAGCCTTGGCTGATTTTTGTAATCATTCTTTTGCCACTGGAACTTTCCCCTCTCCCAAATTCTTGGAAAAGCTGGCCAACTGCCAGTTTACACTCCACACTGAATCTGTTGGTTGTCTCCATAACCATCAGTCTGGTTTAAGAGCTGCCAGAGGCACGGAAGTTGCTCTCCTGAACACCTGCGAAGATCTGATCTTTAACCTTGATTCCAGCATTCCTTCTGTCCTCATCATCCTGGAACTTTCCTCTGCTTTCTACACGATCAACCACGCCATCCTGATAAATTGACTCTGTGAGAACCTGGGCATCATGGATCAGGCCCTGGAGTGCCTGACCTCCTTCTTCTTGGACCGCCCCTCCCAGGTCCAACTTTGTCCCTTTCACTCCGCTACCTCTCTCTACGTGTGGCGTTCTCCAGGGCTCTATCCTCTCACCCTGGTTTTTCAACCTCTACTTGGCCCCTTCGACCCACCTGATCTCTACCTTCTCCTCTAACTTACAGTGTTATGTGGATGACACTCAGCTTTCCTTCAGGCTCCCCTCAACCTACTCTCCTCTCTCGCTCATTCCTGGTGTGGTCTTCAACTCCACTCTCTCTTTCTCTCCTCACATCTTGGACATCGCCAAGAAATCCCACTACCAACTGCACTGCCTCAAAGGGACTTTCCCCCAGAAGCTCACTGTCTCCAGAGCTCTGGTTCTCTCTAGGCTGGACAACTGCAACATCCTCTTTCTCAATCTGCCTTCCTCTACTCTCCACCCTCAGCAACTAATCCAGAACAGGACTGCGAGAATTATCCTTGGCCTCAAGCCCAGGGACTGTATCTCTCCAGCCATGAAATCTCTCCACTAGCTCTTGGTGGCTGCAAGGATCAAGTTCAAGACCCTTTTCATTGTCCACAAGGCTTTCTGGGGATGGTATCTGCACTACATCCAACGCTATCGTTGAGGCCTGTCTGTAATAGGCAATAATGGGATTGAACGAGAACTTGCCATATTTTCTGTGAAGTATACAACCTTGTCTTGATAGGGTTTGGGCTGTTTGGTCAATTTTGTCTATCCATTGCTCTTCTGATTTCGATTGATTTATTGGAATACCAAGGTATTTGAAGGATGTCACATTTTCAATTTTGTAGTCGCTGATGGTAAAGATCGGTTGGTATGGTTTTTTTGTGGGTGGTATGGTGAGAGTCATTGTCTTAGTTTTTTCAGTATTGATCGTTAGTTCGTTTTTCCCATGTATTGACTTAGAGCTGTCAGAGAGGCTTGTAGTCCAGTTGGTGTTTTATCTAGTAGGACGATATCGTCTGCATATGCCATAGCCGGAACTGGAATCAAATTGATTTTTGGAGGGTTGGTTTTGTTGGATGTTAGATGCTCTTCGATGTCAGCAGTGTACAGGTTGTAAAGTGTTGCTGCCAGAGGGCATCCTTGTTTTAGTCCATTTGCTGTTGGTATGGCGGATGTTGTGGCTCCTTGTTTCGATAGTCTTACTTTTATGGTAGTTTTTGAGTAAAGTAGGATAATCGGTTCAAGGATATTCGAAGGACAGTTCCATGCTCTAAGTTTCGACCATAGTTTTTCGCGTGAAATTGCATCGAAGGCCATCTTTAGGTCAATGAATGCTGCGTATATTTTAGTGTTGGAATTGATGGCTTCATGTTTGATTAGTTGTAGTAATATCAGATTGAGATTTTTTCCAACGTTAGCCGTGAAGCCTGTTTGCCTGGTCGAAAATGTGTTGTTTTTTATGGCCCACGTGGTTAGTTGTTTTAGGAGTACTGCTGCAAATAGTTTTCCTAACGGATCGAGGAGGGCAATCGGGCGGAAATTTTGGGGATCTTCCCTTGATCCTTGCTTGTGAATTGGTACAATTATTGCCGACCTCCAGGAGTTTGGTATTCGGTGGAGTGTGTTGATCAAGGTTGTGATGTGGCACAAGAAGTTCGCCCAGGCAATTGGGTCTTGTTTAATGACAACATTGGATAGACCGTCAGGGCCTGGTGCTCTGGAGGTGTTAAGATTTTTGATCAGCTGGATTAAATCTTCGAATTCCGCATGTACTTTCCATGTTGGTTCTATTGCAGACAGTGTGTTTTGAGGGTCTGTTCTCCGTGATGCATAGATAGTGGCAAAGTGGGTTACCCAAGTTTCTTGTGGTACATTGGCTGTAAGTTTATGTTGTTTTTGATGGTTTTCGTTGAGCAAGTTCCAGAGCTCTCTGGTATTGTGAGTCTTGTGGAGTTTCAGTATGTTTTCTGCGTCTGCTTGTTGAATGACGCTTTTTTGAGATTTGATCCAATTGGAATGCTTCTGTTTCAGAGATTTGATCTGGTTAATGCTCTTTGCAGGTGAGGTTTTCTTTAGATGTCGTATTGTTCGGTTTAGGCATTTTTTCCTTTCAGCAATTTCTTGGTTGTATGTATGACGGTGGTCTTTGTGAAGACGGTTTTTGATGGTTTGTCGGAAAGGAACTGAAATCCATTCATAGTTAAGTTTTACAGAGTCTGTCAAGTTGGCATCTTGACATTTTTTCGGTAGAGTGGCTAGGATTGGTTGTGGAATCCTTAGTCTTGATGTTGTACCATTTAGTTCTAGCAGAGTTAATATTGCTGGTTCGCTTAGTTGGGGCGAAGATTGAGAATGAACAGTGAGTTGGTTATGATCGCTCCTATCGGTAGATACCGTTTGTACTTTTGTGACTGATTGATGTAGGCTGTCAGATAGAAATATATAGTCGATAATTGCGTGGGATGAACCCCTAATCCATATTGGGGTGTAGGGTGCAGAGGCGTTTGCATGGTTCAAGAGAATCAGTTTTCGTGTCGTGATTTCTTTTATCCATCTCCTTGCCTGTTCTGAAGTTCTGAAAGGGTTTGAAGGCAACCATTCTTGTTGTACAACTTAATGTTCAAGTCGCCACAGATTATTATTTCCAATAGCTGATGTTTTGTTGTAGCTTTGTCAATTGAGAGGAACACTCCATCTAGGAAAGCATCCTTTGTTATTGCTGCTGGGTTCCAATAGAGGTTTAGGATTAAGAGTATTGAGTTATTTTTACTTTCTCCGTTTTGGTCAATCTTTGTGCAGGTTAGTATAGTAAATTGGGTCCATGGGTTTATGTTCTCAGAGGTCATTACTGTACTGTAGGGGTTTATCTTGATTAGGGTGAGTAGCCCAGATGCGGGTCTTCCTTGTTTTTGCACAATGTCCGGGTTGAGAAAGGTGATAAAACCGTCACATGCTGGTGGGTCACTGAGCCAGGCTTCTTGGAGGCATATGATTTGGTATTGATCTAATTCAGTAGATGGGTTTGTAAACAGGTGTAAATTCCCTCTAGTGTTCCACGAGCAGAGTGACCACGTGAACCCGAGATTAATTGATTGTTATGAATTGGTCATCATTGAATCTTCTGTAGATGCGATTTCTGAGAAAGAGGTTTCGGAGTCATAAATTCTTCTGATAGTTTGTGCATCTCTGTGAAGTTGACCTGTTCGTGTTGAGTCTTCTATAGGTACGGTGTCTGTGGAAGAAGTGTCAAAGTCGTAACTTCTTCTACTCGGTTGATCATTTCTGCGTGGCTGACGTGTTTGTGGCGGGTGACTTAGACATCTGTCATCACTGGTGTATTCGGGTATCTGATTTTTCTTGTGTGATTTTATTTGATCGTGGTTCTTTCTCTCACTCCTTGTGATTTCTTTATACTTCGGTCTGTTGGGTAATCTTGTGTATGTTGAGACCCAGCATGTGAAGCCAAGTTTATGTAGTTGGGCTTGCGTTGATCGAATGAGTTCTTGATTGTTAGGATCGGGTATCTCTATGACAATCTTGTCTAAGTTTAGGTCATCTTTGAAAGTTATGAGATTGATGTCTTTTGTTGTTAGTTTATTCAGGTGAGGTATTGCACCAAAGAGACGTAGTAAGTTCGTTCTGTTTCGGATTATGGGTTCCAGTCTTTTGATTTCATTTTCAATGTGGATTTCACATATTTCATTCTGTCGTAATGGGTTGACAAATATTCGAAGGATCTGACTATGTTCAGTAGAATCTTGTAGTGTTCTTATTAGCGAGACCGATGAGATTAGATCATAGGATTCGTCTCTTGTTTCATCTGTTGTCTCGTTTTCCATCAATATAACTGAGATTTCTTTTAGAGAGAGTTCTGTAGTTTTATCTTGATTTTTATTTGGCTGTTGTTCGTAAACTGAGGAATATTCATCAATTATTATGAAGCCCGCCTGGTTTGTTGGTTGAAAGGAATGTCGGATGTTTTCTGATGCTTGTTCTTCGTGAATGGTTAGGTTAAGCAATTCCTCGTCAATAGGTGATTGCGGTGGAATCAGTTGCGGTACTTGAGAATGTGTCTGAATTAAGGGCTCTTGATCACTCTGTGTACTGGTGGATGGTAATATTGTACGAGTTGTGATTTTGGGCTTTGGTGGTTGAGGAGGTTGAATGTTCTGATTTACAGTCCTTAGAAATGCTCGCGAACCCATTTGTCGTTTTTTGATATTTTTCTGTTGTGTGGGTTTTGTATCATTTGTTGTTTTTTCCTTTGTGAAGATCTGGTAGGCTTCGGTTGGTTTCTTAGTTGTTTTATTTAAGTTGATTGTCTCTGGCTTTTGGGTGATAGTGATTTGATCCGGTTCTTTTGGTATCTGTTGTGTGCCACTCGAGCTTGTCTCCATTGGATGTTGTGGTAGATTTGGAAGAGGAGGGCTCGAAGTTCCTCGGTCATTTGGTATGTTCAATTGTTGCTGGTGATGTGTTTTAAGCATCTGTAGTAATTCTGCTGTGAGTTTTGTTTTCTCTTGACGGTCGCCTCTCGCTATTTCAGCTAGTCTTTGTTGCCATCGATGTGTTTCCTCTGATTCGACTGTCAGACGGGATTCAACTGTCGAGACAAAATGTTCCATATGAATCTGTTTCGAGTGAATTAGCGCTAGAAGAGTTGCTTGATCCTTCATGGTGTCTTTCATAGCTTCATATAATTTCAAAAAAGGAATCATCGCTTGGGAGAGTGTTGTGATGAGCATGTTTTGTAAATCTAACATTGTTGTAGGAATCCTCAGGTTTATGTTTTCTTCAGAGTGATCATGATTGTGCGTGGCGTTGGCATTTTTTTGTTGGAGATTGCTCGGTTTTGGGTTCTTAGTTGTGGGATCTGGAGTGTAATAGGAGTCATCTGAGTCGTAATTGAAGCGTGTTGAAGCCGTTTTTCCCTCAGCAAGATCAGATTGCTGTTCTCTTTTCACCAGTTTGTTTGGAGTGCTGTGCAGGATGCACGGTGTCGAGGTTAGTTGAATTTGGTTTGCTTCTGTTATGTTTCCAAATATTTCTTTTCTTTTTTCTATGGTTGTCATTATTGACTCAATTTCGGTAATGTCCAATGATAGTCTTGCCACTTTGGTTCTTGGTTTGGAGGTTGTAGGGTCCGCTGAAAGTGTGGGTTTGATGGAGTTGTGGGTATGAAGCCACGCAAGTCGTGCAAGTCTTGATTTTTCTTTTTTCGTCTGTTGAGATGTTGTCGATACTGATGATTGGATATTTATGTCTTCTCTCAGTTCAGTTGGTTGGTGATGTGGGGTGTCTTTACCACCGGTGTGGTTGAGTATATCTTTTGTTTTTTGTTTGCTGATAATTACATGTGATATGACACTGGTTTCAGGAGTTTGTTCATTTTTTGCACTTGCTTGAATTTGTTCAGTTGTCGATTTTGTAGGCTCCTTATTATTGATTATAGAGTTTGACGGATCCTCATGTGTCATGTTATTAGGGAAATTGTGGTTTGTAGGTCGCTCTTTTCTGTTAGGGCTGGCAAAAGGATTGTTTTCTTGACTTTCAAGTCGGGGTCGCGGATTGCACAGGGGTGCGGCGGGTAGAGTATCTTGTTGGGTTTCAGAACACGGATTGTGAACTTGTGCTTTGGTTTCCAGAGGTAGCAGCTCGGTTGAGTTGAGTTGGTGGTTGTCTACTGTAATTTGTGTCCCAAGTGCTAGTTGGGGAGTTTCCTGGGTGAGGTTGTCGTTTTCTGACTTGTCTTCTATGATAGACTGAGATTCTTGTTTGGATTGAGGGTTCGATAACAGGGCTTTTAGGTTTCCTTTGTGGATTGATGCTTTCTTAAAGGATTGTTCCATTGTTAACTGTGATAAATCTTGATCCGTGGTACTAGCAGTCGCTAGTTTAGTTGTTTGTCTTGTTTTTGGACGTTGAATGGGCTGTTGTTTAATGGTTCGAATTGTCATCATCGTTGTTGGATCACTGTGTGCTCAGCTGGGATCCAAGGAGCTTGTCCTTTCGGGCTCCCAAAGATTTTTGCAGGTAGGGTTTTATTGATGTAGAGTTCAGGTTCCACTCCTCTTATCAATGGTAGGGTCAGAGTGTGTTGGGATCCAAGGATGTGCTCCTTTCGGTCTCCCAGCAGTAGTTAAGAGTGGAATTTAAATGATGTTGCATTCAGGATCCAAGGGACAAACCCTTTCGGTCTCCTGGTCAGCGACAGGAGCCAAGGATGTGTTCCTTTCGGTCTCCTGCAGTAGTTGAAGGTACGATTTAGATGTTGTGGTATTCAGGATCCAAGGGACGAGCCCTTTCCGTCTCCTGATCAGCGATAGTATCAAGTTATTGAGCTCTAGCACAGTGTCCCTTTCAGTCTGTCATCAGGACTCGATAGTCACAGTTTTTTACAAGGGTTAGGATTAGGATGACTTTCGGTATCCAAGTGACAAGGTCTTTTGCTCTCTTTAGTGGTGAGGAAAATTAAGGTCTTTTTGTAATGGCGTGCAGATATCAATTTTCTTTGTTTCGGCTCGAAAGGATGAAGCCTTTCGATCTTCTGCTGATTTCGATTTTATGTTAAAAGTGGTCAATGGTGCAAGATCCAAGGGGAGAGACCCTTTCGGTGTCCTGTTTCTATTTCGCACAGAGCGCGACTTTCTTCTATTTGAAGGTATAATGTTAGAGATAGCTTTTTGTTTCGGTTAGATATCAGCAGGGAGGCGGTGGTTGGAAGTTTGGTGTTTTTGGGTTGGGACTGTTATGTCCTTGGTGGGGGGCTTTTTTTAGGCTTGTGGGCACGATAGGAGGCTGGTCCAGTGAGTTCCTTAGAGTAGGGGGTCTTTTGTTATTTCTTTCCTTCTATTCCTTTTTTTTTTTTGGTTTAATTAAAACGTTTTTGGATAGGTGTTGGCTGCAGATGTAGGTGGAGAAGCGACTTCTGGTCCGTAGCAGTGAGGCGGCAGCGTGGGCTCACTGTCTGCTAGGGGCAGGCGCGTGGAAACAGCGAGGCTGTGGGCGTCGAGGACCGACAGGCGGAAGTGCTGAGTCGGAGGAGTGCAGGCGCGGGCTCACTGTCCGCTTTGGCACCCGACCAGCAGGCAGGCAGACGCGGAAAAAACAGCAAGGCTGCGGGTGCCAAGAATCAACAGGCTGGAACGCTGAGCCGGAGCAGCGCGGACAGAGGGAGAATGGAATCAAGATCAGCAGGCAGGCAGACGCGGAGAAACAGCGAGGCTGCGGGTGTCAAAGACCAACAGGCTGGAACACTGAGTCGGAGCAGTGCGGACAGAGGGAGCATGGAATCCAGAGAGCCCGCAGCAGTGCAGAGAGCCCGCAGGGACCACAAGCAGTGAAATGGGTGAGTGTGGCGGTCCGTGCCGGTATTGGAGCCGGTATTGGAGCGGAAAGTAAATGATGAAGGGGTGAAAGGCCAGGAAGCAGGGCAGAGAGAGGGGGGCTTTGTGGGCTACCGTAGAGTCCAGGTGGAAAGGGGGTGAAGGGGGAGGGAAAGTTGGGCAAGGCACTGGAACGGGTGGGTCAGCGCGGTTCCGAGAGAGGAGAGAAGGAAATGATAAGAGTAAGGGGTCTCACCCCCGAGGGGGGGGGAGTGTGTCTCACCAAGAGAGCTGCCGAGGAGTTGCAGCCAGTAGTAAAAGGCAGTAAATCTGCGTGGGTTTCCAACGAGCCGGGAGGCAGGGTTTGGCGGGCGCCGCAGAGCCTGCAGAGCCTAAAGACCGAAAGACTCTGCAGCAGACTCCGCGGCCGCTCCGTGGCTTTCTGGGTGTTTTAAAGGAGGCACCAGTTGAAACAAAAAGAGGACAGGAAGTAGGTCACAGTTCCTCACAGGTACAGGAGCAAACGCTGTAGAGTCTTCGCACAACCGCAACCAAAAGACTCTGCAGCAGAGTCCGCCACTGTTTTACCTGCATTCAAATGCCACATTTTTTAAGCTATTGAAATTGTGATGTGGGTTTAGTACTTGCACGCCAGGGGAGTGATTGGAAGGGTAGAGCGGAAACAGGAGACCAGTCATTCTCACAGCAGCCCATACGTGGGTGCTTTCAGACCTAATGGAGAGAGTTAACTGCTTGTAACATTGAGGCTGCACTAGAATAGTCTCATTAAAATGCATAAAGAAGTTAGATGCCCCAAACAAATAAGTTTGCACCTCCCCACCACACATGAAGTTAGCATTCTCCCAACATTTGAAAAGTTAGCCTCCCCTGAAATGTAGGTTTTGTTGCGCTCCTGAACACAAGCACACACACCATTAACCATATATACACACGCACATCCAGCCATCCATATATTTAAGTGTGCACCCTTTCACCATACAGGCACACCCAGGCAGCCACCTGTACATTTAAGTGTGCAACCTTTCACCACACAGGCACACACACCCAGGCACCTATCCATACATTTAAGTGTGCACCCTTTCACCATACAGGCACAGCCAGGCAGCCACCCACACAGTGTGCATCCTTTCACCGTACATGCACACCCAGCCACCCATACATTTGTGTGCACCCTTTCACCATACTCTCACACATAAAGTCACCTATACATTTAAGTGTGTACACTTTCACCATACAGGCACACCCAGGCAGCCACCCATACATTTCAGTGTGCATCCTTTCACCGTACACGCACACACGCATACCCAGCCACCCATACATTTGTGTGCACTCTTTCACCATACACACGCACACGTCATGGGTTGAGGGGAGCCATAATACTTCATAAATACATTGGGCCCCATTAGGACCCTGGCGGTGACGGTATGACCGGTGCCGGTAAGGCACCGGCACCGTTCATACCGTCCCGCCGCATTACGAGTTCTGCTCGCGGGTTCCTGACAGCCCGCCAGGTCTTACCTGGCGAGTTGTGCGGCACCCGCGAGTATAACTTGTAATTGCGCCGACACCGTTATCAACGGTGCCAGCGCCACCATGCTCCCCACCCCCATTCTGCCCTATTGGGCAGAATGGGGATCAGGAGCCCGGCAATACCGCCACCCGCGAATGGGCAATTACTGGCCCATTCATCTTGTAATGGGCCAGTTATTGCCCAATCGCGGGAGGCGGTGCCGGTAGGGAGCATGGCAGTAGCCGTGCCTTCCATACAGGCACGGCTACCGCCATGCTCGTAATGAGGCCCATTGTTTCTTTTTGAAATCACTCTGACTTCATAAAGAAATTATTTCCGTTAAGGACTGAACCATAATGGAAATCATTTCTTTATGAAGGCAGAGTGACTTCAAAAATAAACTATTTATTTTTGAAGTCATAGGGCTTACCCCACCCCATGACATTTTTTACTCCGTGGGGCACCTTCCAGAACATGTGGTTCCGGGGCCCCCCACACCGCAGGGGGTGTGGGGGCCCCTGTTACGCCAATGACCTTGCCCTTCCTGGCCGGTCGGCATGTTGGATGCAGTAGCCTAGGAGACGAGGACATAGAATACACGGGGAGAGGATGTAGTAGCCATGTTCTGGTGGTTAAGAGGGTAGATGAGGTTGCGATCCCATTCGAAGCCTAGTGAGGGTAGGGTTAGGCTGTGGAGGGAGGAGACACATGGTGATGGCTGTTGGTGAGTAGTAGCAGTAGCAAATACTTCATAGGTAGAATGCAGGATAGCATGTCTGGCCCTATCAGGCCCGAACAGGCACAAACAGGTGAGGTCCTTGTCTTCGTCCATCCTTTGCTGAGAATACCAGCAATGAGGATGCCTAAGGAGGACTGATTAAATAGGTCGTGGGTGAAGCAACTGAATGGCAGGCCTGGTCATGTGACCAGCAGCCTCCTCAATGCAGTCTTCCTGGAGTCCATAAGAAGCTACCTGGAAGGCGTGAACACGGGTGGCCGGTGGAATAACTCCATCTGCTCAATGCAGTTTGCATGGAGCAGGCTTGGAGTCCTTAAGAAGCTACTTGGAAGGTGCGATAATTGGTGGTGGGTGGAGCAACTGAATGGCAGGGCCTGGTCTTGTGATCAGCAACCGCCTCAATGAAGTCTGCCAGGAATTCTTAAGAAGCTACCTGGAAGTAGCTGCTGGCTGGCTACTCTTGAGGGTCGAAAGGCAAACGCCATATCTATCTGACTTCCTCATCTTCAAATCTCTGAAGTGCGACGGTAAGCGTGACTAATTCTGCAGCTTGTGCTGAGTAATGCAAAGACAATCTCACGCTTGTCACTACCTCAAATTCACCCTCAGTTCAGCTTCACTACCGCTGATCCAGTAGGCCTTTCACCAGTTGTTTGGTCAATTCCCCCCCCCAAATATTTTTATTGCCATTTATTAAACATTTGAAAACCCCCCCCTCCTCCTTACCCCCTCTCTTCCTTGAGGATACCCTTCTCAACTTCCGCTTCACTCGCACACATCATCATTTCTTCATTGCTCTTCACCATGCACCAGGAGGTCAGGTCAAATGTTTTGGGGGCAACACTGCTGCACAAAGTCGCTTTTTAAAAACCGTAGCATTTCTCCCCAGTCTTTCCGAAACTTGTCTGCATCCCCTTGAACCCTGTAAGTGATCCACTCCAATGCTACTATGTCCCAGAGTTTGCAGCACCAACTGATCACTGATTGGGGCGCTCACTGTTTCCAATCTTTAGCAATTATCATCCATGCGGCTATTAATGCCGCTGTCAAGGCTCTTTTCTGGGATTTCGAGATTATATACAGCGCCGGTCTCAACAACCCACCCATGATCTCAGCTAGCGTAAGAGGTAATACTTCTGAGACTATTTCCTGTAACATCCCCATAATCTCCTCCCAAAAACCTTTTATCTTAGGACAGTCCCACCACACCTGTCGAATTGTAAGGACCTGGCTAGTTTTGGTATGTTCTTCCACAATTCTTCCCAATGTGTATGTTCTTCCACAATTCTTCCCAATGTTTCAGGGTTATTTCTCTGCTCAGTAAATCCTCCCATGCCACTTGGTACGGCCATCGCGGTGGGGATGGGCATGCTTGTAATAATCTATATATATCCGCCACTAGGTGTTTGCCCCCAGAGTGAGAAGTGATGTATATCTCAAATTTTGTCAGTGGCCTGATTGCGGCTTGGTATGTCTCCTTCTGTCTCAGCCAGTGCCTCAGTTGCGTGTACTCAAACTATCCCCCTCCCCCACCCCCACCTGTCTTTTGCACTCTACGAATGACATTACCTCCTCAGACAGAGGCCTCTCGTTCCCTCGCAAACAGAGCAAGCCTGTCAGGGGTCTCCTGGCCACAGCTCTGTTCATCCGGCCCCTATTTTGTCTGTGCTTCCCGAGAACCACTCCCTGACCACTCTGAGATGGGCTGCTTCATAGTATAGGTATATATTGGGGAGTCCTATTCCACTGCTGTGATTAGGGGAACTCATTAAGTCCATTGCTACTCTCTGATGCTTATTGTGCCATATGAATCTCGAGAGTAGTGAGTTCAGTGATGTATAAAACGCCTTCAGAATCGCTATTGGGAGAGTGTGAAACCTATAGAGAACCCTCGTGAGGGTCACCATTTTCACCAGGTTTATCCAACCCAGCCAGGAGATGGGCAACGGGGACCACTTTGCAAAGTCGACCTGCGTTTGCTTAATTAGGTCTGGGAAATGTGCTTTATATAGCACAGCCACTGTACTTGTTAATGTTATACCCAAGTATGCTAAGCAACCCTTGGCTGATCGAAATGGGGAGATGTTCTGTATTCGACCGGCGGCCTCCTTTGAGAGTCCCGCCTCTAACATCTTGGATTTCCCCATGTTTATTTTCAGACCGGACAACCCCTCCTGTTCTTTGAGGGTGACGACCAGCGCAGGGATAGACCTCTCTGGAACTACTAGTGTAATTAGCATGTCGCCTGCATAAGCAGCCATTTTGTGTATTTCCCCCCCAAATAAACTGGTTTTGTCTAATTGCTTCTTGCAGGGGTTCTAAGTAAGTAGCGTACAGAAGTGGCGATAAGGGGCATCCCTGTCTCGTTCCCTGTTCTACCCGTATTGCTTCAGAGATTTGATTGTTCCCTACCAGGTGGATCAAAGGATTACTATAACTAGCCCTAACCATTTGCATATATTTGGACCCAAAGCCCATTTGGTGAACCGTCGGTTCACCGCCACTGCACCCTATCAAAAGCTTTCTCAGCGTCCAAGGAGACTAGAGGGGCCAATATGTTCGGTCCATTTTTGAAAAACCATCAATAAAGAGAACTTCACCTCTCCCAAGAGCATTTTCTCTAGCTTGGGGAATATCATCATGGTATTCAGTATACGTTGTGCAATCAGGTACATAATCATCCTTCCCTACTGGTTCTGCTATGAACATTGCTGGGTTGACTGTCTTGCATCTAATAATTTTGACCGTAGGATTAGAAATAATGACCTTGTATCCTGATGCTCTTTGTTTAGTTAATGTACTTCTGGGTTGCTCTAAAATAGCAAATAATGCATTCTCTATAAATAGTGTTACTGATAACCCCATTGTTACACTAGAAGCTTTTTCAATCGCGAATGCAGCAGCAGCTAAAGCTTGCTCACAGGGATAATGCCCATTCATAACTGGATCTAAAATCTCACAATAGTAAGCCAATGGTTTATGTCCATGTCCTAATGTCATTTTCTATGTGAGAACTGCTGTCATAACTTATTCATTTGAATGAGAAAATAAATAATGTTCATGATAATCTGGAATTCCTAACACAGGGGCTGTACTGATTGCCTTTTTTGATTCTTGAAATCCTTCAGTCATCTCACCTGTCTATGTTATTTTACTCTTACTCACTTGTCCCTCTTTAAATCCTTTTAAAAGTGGTTGAATATATATATATACTGTAATCGAAAACCCAGGCCCTACAATAATTACATAGGCCTAAAAATTGTTGCATTTCCTTCGTTGTTTTAGGTTCTGAAGTCTTCATAATTGCTTCTGCTCTCTTAGGTGTAACTTTCCCCTCTTTGGCAGAAATCAATGTCCTATATAGAGGACTTCTTCCTGACAATATTGTAACTTTTCTTTGTCCACCTTATACCCTTTCTCTGAGAGTATGGCCATGAGCTTAACTGAATCTTCTCTGCATCTTTCTTCTGTCTCACTACACACCAAAATGCCATCCACTTATTGAATTATTGCACTTTCGAGGTGAACATTACCTAGGTCCATCTGAAGCACTCTATTAAAGATTGAAGGGGACTCACAGTACCCCTGGGGCAAACGAGTATGTTTCAGGCAAATATTTCTATACGAAAAGGAAGTCAAATCTTGTGTGTCTTCATGGAGGGGAATTGAAAAGAATGCATTCTTTAAATCTATAACTGTGAAGTATCTGGCCTTAGATGGGATGTTGCACAATATTGTTAAGGATTTGGAAAAAAAGGAAACTCAGCTACGACTATATTGTTTAAGGGGCGAAGGTCCGGTATGAATCTCCATGATCCCCAACCCCCTTCATTTTTCGCTAGGTACACAGCCTTGCTACATAGAGAATCTGATGGCACCAACATTCCTTGCTTCTTAAAGCAGAAATTGTCTCAAACATAACTTTATCCGCTTTTCTAGACATCAGCTATTGCTTTGCTCGTGGCAAAAGTGCTCTGGTTTTTAAGTTTGATTTCAACTGCTCCTACTCCTTTTAATAGACCCACATCATATGTACTTGTGGTCCATAAATTATTTGGCACTATTCTCTAAATATTCCTGGAAAATGATGGTTTCTTGTTTACCAGCACTATTCTCTGTGGTATTTCTCTATTCTCTACTTTAATCCACTAAGTAAGACTTATGAAAAATACTAATTCATCATCTGAGTACTCATCCCTAAACAGCGCCTCGTCTGTCAAATCTGTCAACCTGCATCCTTCATGGAGGGCTATCATTGTCCTCCATCCTCTGTCCCATGAATAACTACCCTTTCCTCTCTAACCACTGCAGCGTCTAACTCTAAGGGGATAATCTGCCTTTCTTCATCGCCCATCTGGATTTCTGGTCTAAACAAAAATTAATCAGGTATTCTCAATAGTTTACCTATCAACCTGGGTAAACATGATAATAAAACAGTCACTCCATATAAAAATACTTCTGGTTCTAAGGGAACTCCCCGTAATGCCTTCTGGCCTATGAAGGCTAATATAAGCTCTCTCATATTCATATAATGTATCCCTAGAGTAGAACACACTATTTCTTCATCATTAAAAGATATCTCTCTTCCTCCAGTTGTTCCTGTGCTTCAATCAGCACTATGTTTCTCTGACATAGATAATCTATCTCAACATCTTTTAATCCCCTACTTCTGTTCATTTCTTCTTTCCTTCTCCTCATCTCCCTCAATTCATCTTTATCTTCCTCTTGCCTTCCTTGCAACCTATGTACTTTCATTCCTTGTGCTTCTACCTCCTCTTCTTTCTTCTCTTCTAGTCTCTCCTTTTCTTTCCTTGTATCTGTTGCGTTATTCCCTTTGTTTGCGTTCTCTTTCCTTCTCTTTTTTGTATGCTCTCTCTTCTTCCTTTTCTTTCTTTTCCCGCTCTTTTCATTCTTCTCTTTCTCGAACCCCATCAATCCCCTTATCGTCCAGCTTAAGTAATATTTGTCCTACCATGCATTAATTCTGTACTAGTGTTGCCCCCTTAGCTTTGTCCTTTATTTATTTCTGTTTCCTTGCATCTTCCTCTATCTCCATCTATCTTGCCTGTGCTTTCTCTCATCACACTGTTTACTTTCATTGCTTGCTAATGTATATTTGTGTACTCTGCTTTTGCTCTCTTCGGCATTGTCCCCAATGTTATAAGCAGGGGGCTCATATGTCAGATTAACATACCCTGTTGCTGCTTTCAATTCTTTTAAGGGATAAAATCCCTTATGTTTTGCATCTACGCTCTTATTTTCAGGAGGGGATGGGGAGCTGAAGGCGTTACATCCTCCCCTCCATGCTGATTAAGCATCCACTGCTTTCTCACTCAGATCCATCTTCCATAACTCTAAAATAGTCAACTGTTTCTGTAACTTCTTTCCTTTATATGCAGTGTGCAAATATGTTGTCAAATGTTGCAATACTGTTTTTGACAACAAACCCTCCTGGGCCACGGCATGAGTGTCTTTTTGGTCGTGCCTCAAACCTACTCCAAATGATACTTCCTTATTTAGGCTGTGTATTTTGGCAATGTTCTACATAAGTGTAGAAGAGGAGTGTCCCCCATGATGCTGAGTTGATCTCGACTGTCTATACTTACCCAACCTTTTATTTTTGTCTTTATTTGATCAAATATACCACACTGATCAATTTGATCAGGCACCATCAATCATCGCTTATTATCCAAAAATCTAAATATTTTAACCACTTTTAAAATCTATGCAACAATGTTATTTTTGTTCCTTCATTTATGCGTTCTATCAATGTTTAGTATTTTGTTGTTTTATCATTGATATTTTAAGAATCTCTTATTAATTTATTTATCAGCTTCTTTTGATTTGTATCCTCCTAACAGACGTCAGTCTTTTGGTTAAAAGAAATCTAATGATCCCTTAAATCTTTTACTATCACTTTATATCTATTAATCTAAACACAACACACACATTATACTGACATATTATAACCCCATTCACATGTGCA
Organism: Ambystoma mexicanum; assembly: GCF_040938575.1. Taxonomy (NCBI): domain Eukaryota; kingdom Metazoa; phylum Chordata; class Amphibia; order Caudata; family Ambystomatidae; genus Ambystoma; species Ambystoma mexicanum. The sequence continues at coordinate 872,685,801 of NC_090926.1, read as the reverse complement.
CTTTAATTACTTTCCCTGCGTATGCCTTCCTTTACTACCTTTAGTAAATGTATCTAATCTCATTGGTTACTCCATCTTGAAGTTGGCCTTGCCTCAGGAATCCTTAATACCCCTATTTGGAGTCTTTTATGTGCGTAACCTTCTGTCCCCTCGGAACAAGGAATCAAGGTATCTATTTCTCTTCTTTATAATCTCAAAAAATCCCATTACTTTTAAACCTTATATTCACAATACAATACCTCCCCTATTTTTGCCACGTTTAATGTTCTACTTACATCCGTGGCTCAGCTCGAGTCCCTCGGCATTGATTCTTCCTCAACCGACCAGTTTGCCTTCAGCCCGCGACACACCTGCGGGGACTGGACAGGAATTTCGTCAGAGTGACCTTAACTCTATCTTTTTACACGTGTTTTGTTACGCACTGTTCTCCACAGGAAGCTCTGCGGTCTTCTGGCTAATGGCAGAAGCAGCCCAAAGTCAGAAGATCTGGGCCTAGGTCAATTACACCTGAACCATCCACACCACTACCAAAATATGCTTTAGTACCTTGCAGTGTCTCACTTGCTAGATGGAATTACCAATAAAGATCTCAAACCAAATAAGCTGACAGATTCTGAAAATATGACAAATACTACTTTATTCTCAGTTTAATAAAGCAGGGCAAACTGGCAGACATCGAACTGATGCTTGCAAACTTACACACAAACTTGATTATACAGAGTTTATATACCCCAATATGCGTCATCTATGACGTCATTCTACGTGGCTAACTGCAAAACCTATTGACGGGAAGGATTGGTTAAGGGAACCTATGTACCTATGGTATTCATATGGGTTAATATTTCATTGGCTGACCCTTATTTGTAAGGCACGCCTCGAACTACCTCTAAATACGTATAATGCTGTTTATAGCAAAGAAAATGCCCCTTTTCCAGGGGTTTATAAAGGGCAGGGAAGGTTCGGGAGCAAGCAATGGTTGGTGGCGATTTACATGTTCTATCACTGCTCCTGATCCTTCCCTGCAGTGTCAGGCCTGGTGGTGGGGGCGGAACAGTCTGTTGTGGGCAGGTGTGTCGGGGCTTTGGAAAAGGGGGCTTTTTTAATTTAAAACAGTAGAAGGGGTTGTACGCCCCAAGTATCTTGTGCAGCAGGGAGATTGGGGGAACAGGGGGCTTCAAGTGGAGCTCCTTCGGTTGTTGGGGCAGTGTCAGGTGTGGCTTAGGTGGGGGTGCCTGTGAGTTCAGCGAGCTCCCTCTTCTCGTCTTTGGGGAATCTTCGGTTGCAGGGAGTCATGTCGGACCTGGGGGAAGGCTGCAAAAAAAAAGAATACAAAAGGGAAAGTAGGTGAAGGGGAACAAGCTTTTATCTTCCTGGGCCCGGCCCCGGAAGTTCAGGTGCTGCAAGGGGTGCGGTGGCCCTGGCCCGGGTTGCAAGCCCCAAGTTTGGCCCCTCCAGGTAGGATGCCAGGTTCGGTTTTTGAGACGGGGGTTAGCATGGTGGTGGCATCTGGTGGAAGTTTGGGAGGGCATGAGATGGGATATATAAAAGGAAAAGTAAATAAGTAATAAAATGAAGAGGGAGCAGATAGATACAGGTGGGATGGGTTGCAATATCGGTGGTGTGTTTTGCGGTAGTAGTGTAGGACAAGATGGAGGGGTGCGTACTGGCAGTTTGGGAGAGGGTGCAGGGGAAGACCATGTCAGGTGTGTTTGTGGATGGTCAGGCATTGTGGGAGGAGCTGAGCATTATCAGCAGGGTATCTGAAGCCCAGCTAGAAGGGGCGGTGCAGGAAGTCACAGGGGAGAAGGGGCCCAACGAGGGAAGGGTACGATGGAACGCAGAGCAGAGGAGTGAACGCCTCGCCTGAGAAGAGGAGCAGGAAGGGGTTGGTGGGGCCCCGCCGAAAAGACAACACAGGAGCATCAGGGTGGATGCCCCGTGCTGGCTCGAGGAGGAACTCCCAGGCCTGAGTGGGATCACACAACATGATTGGTAAATTGCTGGGGATGATGAAGGGAATGAGGAAGGTGTGTGAGGAGATGCGTCAAAGGGAGTGGTTTGGAGGAGAAAGAAGACGTTGTGGGGGGAGTTTTGGGGTGGAGGGGGAGCAGGTGATAGGGTGAGAATGCGGAGAAGAGGGACAGTTGACACTGATAATGCTTTTTATCCATGCTGAGGAAAGAAATGAGGAGTATCGGTGTGGAGGCCAGGATGACGCGGCTGGGCAGACAGGGCGGCAAGAGGTGAGCAATGCTCGGAATGGTCCTCGGCTTGGGTTTGGTTGGGAGCTAAGTGGGGGCACAAAAAGGGGAGCATCAGGCACCTGGGGAGGGTGTGAATGACATGGGGGTGCAAGCAGGGGCCTTGGTGCGGGCAGAAGCGAGAAGTGTAGCCTCGGTGGAGGTGCAGACGGATAAGGTCTCAGTTTCTCTGGTGCAAGTGGTGGTGGAGTTGCCTACTGCAGGTATGTGAGAGTGCGCAGAGAAGGCTAAGAAGCTAGCCTTTATGGGTGTTAAAAAGCCGTTGGGCACGTATTTGATGTTGGCTGCAAAAGAGAAAATTTGGGCCGGAGAGTTTGTAGATGTGTTCAAGCTTTTACGTAGGAAAGTGAGCGCTAAAGAGAGGTGGAAGAAAGAGGAGCAAAAGCTGGCGGCAATGCTGCGGGTACCCGTTATGATAAAAAATTGGACATCTGCATTTATAATAAGCGATAGCGTTTATTGTGAGAAGTACCCTGAGAGGTGTGTAGCTTTGTTTAAATCTATGGATGTGATTAGGAAAGCGTTTACAAGTTTCTGAGGTTTTGCTTGGGTGAGATATAACGAGGAGTTCAGGGCAAGGTTGGGTGAGGACAAGCACACTGTCTGGGTTTGCCTGTGGCTTACCAGACATTCCCAATTCGCCCAGCCCTCGATGGGGCGGGGTGAGGAGGCAGGGGACAACCGTCAGTGGCATGCTGGGCCTTTAATAAAGAGGGTTGCTCTATGCCGGTTTGCAAATTTATACAGGTGTGCAGCAGATGTGCAGGACGGCATCCCGTTATGCAATGTTTTTCAATAGGAGAAGTAGGGAGGGGATGGGGCGGGGCGAGTGGTTGTGGGTAAAGTACTATAGTCCAGTTAGGGAGGAGGTGCTGTGAGGAATGGCTCGGTTTCGCAGTGTTATGCGCATTGTTTGCGTATTTTAGCTCTTTCGGCATTGGGTTTTAACGTACATTTATGGTTGTTGGAAGCGTTGCACTATTTAGTTGATTTCCTGTTTGTCAGTGGGGGAGGGGTAGGGGAAGAGTGCCAGCAGATGCAGGAGGTTTTTTCAGTTGCTGATGCTTGAGTTGGGAATGCCACAGGCAGAAGAGAGGACAGAGGGCCTGGCGGTGGTTCTGATTTTTGAGGCATTGAGCTGGTTTGGTTTCTGTGGCTATGACATCACACCTGCTGGACAACAAGGTGAGAAATCTGTTACATTCGCAAGGGGTCCCAGTGCCTTGGGAGGTGCACGTTCTCTTCAAAGTGGCGGGTGCTGGAGGATTTGGCATGATCTGGAGGGGTAGATAGTGCGTGGAGAGGTGGCCTGAACAGTGGACCAGAGGTTGATAGGGACCAGATGGTATTAAATAGCAAAAATGAGCAAGGTCATGGGATACCTGGCTGATGAACGAAGGGTGAACACACTCCTATGGGAGTTACACCTTGGCAAGTGTGTAAACGTTACTGTAAATGAATCCTGACAAAAATGTATCAGGACAATTCTGAGTACTGCAGTGAGATTTTTAATAAAACTGCAGTTTACGTGTTTGTAGATACACTTAACTAGGAGTTACACAAGATACAACAGTATTTACACATTTTTCAGGAATAGTGACCAATCTGTAAGTGACAAATGTCAAATATTTGTAGCGTCTTTCCAATGCTTACACATAGACTGAGGGTTCCTTGGGAAGGAGACCAGTGGATTTAGTGAGGTGATAGCATGTAATAATCAGCACATATGCATCAAAACAATGCAGGGTTGAACAAGGACAATGCAGACAATATAACAGTCAACACAACAGTGTTTCGGCCAGAAGGTGAGCTAGGATGAGCTCTGATGGTGTGGCTTTCATCAGGACGAGATATTCCAAAGCAGGAAGTATCTTGTGAGGTCGGAACTTGGGAGTGCAGTGGCTCAGGGAGTAGCAATGTCAGGAGTACACTGGAGGATTTTCGAGGTCCTAGAAGTGGCCGTTCCTTAAGGAGGCCTGTTACCGCGCAAATTTGGGTGGAACAGGCTGGCGTGATAAATACGCAAAGTCAACCGCAAGCGCGAGGGGCTAGGGTAAAAGGAAGGATAAGCGCTGCAGAGCAAGCGGTCGCGGTCCCTGGCTGCCAAACCTGCGCGGTAACAGGCATGTTATGTAGTGACCTCATATTTATTCTCTATTTGGATAGAGCAAGGAACATACTGCACTGTATCCTAGCACTTGTGTGGATTTCAAATTTATTGATTGCAATAAAAAAATATGTAAAAGTAAATGTAAAAAATTAAAGCACATATGACAGAAATAAGTCGAAAGTACAAAATTGAAAGAGAAGATGCCTGTTGTATGTGAATTCTAAACAACATGTACTGGCATTCAGAAAGAATATTAGAACAATAGTGCATTTAAAACATTTCTTCACTTCTTATGAGCTGGACATTTTTTACCATAACCTTGTCTCAAAAACAACGTAAAACACATGTTTGAATCAATGTAGCTTAAGTCAACACACAGTAGCCTATCCTGTTAGGTAACATTAGAACAATGCAAGGCTGTTAAATAGTACAAGATAATTGTGTGTGTGTACAGTTTCAGCTTGGTTAGGTCGATTAGGTGTTTGGTTTTCAGCATGAGGACGGGGAGGGGGTGACGGCTGCACAGGTTTTAGGGGTATTGAGGAGGACTCTGTGGGTGGTCAGTGAGTGGGTGGCAAACTTCGGGACTCATTTGTTCAAGATGGGGGCGGCATTCGAAGGGAGCAGGGTGGGATTGTCTGAAGAGAAGGTGAAGTGCCTGGGGCGCTGTAGATCGCCAAAGTATAAAGGGTACATCAGAGATCTGGGAAAAGGGGGCTATTAGGAAACAAAGGGCAGGGGTGGGAGATCATCAGAAGGGAGGAGGCTCATTGTCTTTTTCTTTTTCAGATTGCGATTGGAAGAGCTGTGAATTGCCTCAGATATGGATATGCAGACACTCCATAGTGAAATGGGCACGGTACCCAGTTAGGGTGCAATTGATTTAACTTTGTTGAGATGGTTTGAGGTGGTGGGACCAACTGTTGTCTACACTGGGGGGTATGAGAAAGCTTCATGTGGTTCTGGCGGCTCTGCTTTTACATGCGGGGGAGAACGATCTGGTTAGGGAGACAGGTGCGGCGTCTTTAAAAGAGATGAAGAGGGACCTTAGTTGGTTGAAGGAGATTTGGACTGGGGTGGCGTTGGTTTGGACCCTGTTGTTGCCAATTAGGGAATGGAGGGGAGCTGTGAAGGAGGGGCAGTGGAACGGACGAAGAAGAAGATTAACAGGGAGATGTTGAAATTGGGCTGCAGACCCTTGTGCACCTGGAAAAGGCATATGAGGCTTTTCAGTTGTTTCGGGAGGATGGAGTTCATTTGTCACGTATGCACTATTTGACGGGTGTTATGGTGGCGGTGGACGATATGATAAAGGGTTGGAGGTATAAGGGATTTGCGTGTGTAGCAGAAAGAACACCTCAGGGAAGGGTTTTTCTGGTGCTGGGGACGCGGCCCTTTGGAGGATGGTTGGGGGAAGAAAAAAGGGGTAGTAGCACCGTAAAGGAGGGGGGTAGTGTTGTTTGCACAAACAGACTACCCCGGGGGGCACAAAGAAGGGGAAGAGGTATTGAAGAAGAAGGGCCTTGGCCTTGGGCAGAAGATGGCGGGAGAAACCGAGAAGTAAGGTTGAGAGGAATTGAAGGGGAGGGAGCAAGGAGCAGGAAGTGATGAAATGCTGAATTGCTTAATTGTTTTGGTGATTGTTATTTCATCGGTAGTATGTGAATTTTTGTGCAGTGAGCCCAAAGAGGGGTCCTGGATGGTACGCCTAAGAGTTTACCCCTGGGGTGGTTTTGGGCGCTGCACAGGCCAGCGAGCTGGCCTGGAAAGAGTGCCCCTTTACACATTAAGGGAACCTTTTCCACCTCAAGCGAGTCTGGGAATAGTTATGCAGTGAGCCCAAATGTCCACAGTGCTCTGCTTGATGTTTGTTTGTTTGTTTATTTATTTATTCAGCGCGTCAGACCCTTGGGTAACTGGGCACCACAACATACAAGGTTACTTAAACTTTGTTACAAAGTGAGGATAGATACAATTATAGAGAAGATGCATAGTTGGCGAGTCTAGGAAGTGGATATACAAAAAGAGTACGTAAGTATACCTGATTAGCAAGTCTAGGTAATGGAAATAAAAAAGTACATAGGTATACATGGGTTCAGGAGGGAGCAGTAGTCAGAAGGTCCATGCATATGTTTTGTCAAGTTGGGCGATCGTTAGAGCGTAACCAAATAAGGATGTTGCGTCTAAAGTTGTAGTAAGATTGATCTTTCCTAAGGTCAAGTGGGAGTGTGTTCCAGTACTGGGCAGCCTTAACTGGGAAGCTTCTACCACCTGATTTTTGTAGTCTTAATCTAGGTATTAGAAGACAGTGAGAGTTGGTGGAGCGAGTTGATGTTCTTCTGACTATTCTTTCCATCAGGTAAGGTGGGGCTGTGTTGTTGAGACACTTGAAGGTAAGTGAGCCTGTTTTGAGTGCAATTCTATCGCTGATTTTGAGCCAGTGATATTCTTTCCTAGTATCAGATATATGTTTGCTATTGTGCATGTGCTCGGACATTCTAAGGGCGTTAGTCTGTAGTATCTGAATTTTGTCTGTGATATATTTATTAGCTCCTAAGTAAAGGGCGTTACAGTAATTAAGGCATGAGAGTATGAGGCCATTAGCGAGGATGATGCAACTGGCTTGGGTTAGGAAGGCTCTGCATGCGCTAATAAGTTTGCATGTGTAAGCAGTAGATGATGCTAGGGAGTTTACCTGTTTCTTCAAAGTTAAATTGGAATCAAGGTAAAAGCCTAGATGCCTTTAATTCTTTGGCTTCTGTGATAGTATTGCTGTCAATGTTGAAGACAGAGTATGCTGGGTTGAGTTTTTTTAGGTTAGCGGCATATCCGAGGAGCAGGATCTCTGTTTTCTCATCATTCAGGCATAGGCCATTAGTTGCCATCTAGGCCTGAATGATGAGGTATATTTTGTTTACCAAGGCCGTATCCGAATTTCTCGAAAGAGGAATGAGGATCTGAGTGTCATCAGCATAGTTAGTGTAGGTGACACCCAGTCTGTCTAATTTGTCAAATAGGGGCTTGGTAAAGATATTATACATAGTTGGCAAGACGCAGGAGCACTGGGGCACACTGCAGGCTATTTTAATAGGATCTGCGGCTGCTGAGGTGGAGAAAACTCTCATTGTTCTGTTGTTTAGAAATGACTGGACTCAGGCTGTAGCCTCTTTTGAAAAGTTGGCTGCCAATGCCAGGTGTTCGCACAGGACTGCATGGTCCACCAGGTCGAAGGCCACCAATAAATCAAGGAGGAGCAGCATTGCAGTATTTCCCTTATCGTTAAGCTCATCAATTTGTGTTTTGAGATCAATTAAGGCTGTCTCTGTACCATGTTGTGGTCTAAAACCAGATTGTCGGGAGCCTAGGAGATGATTAGTTTCGAGGTAGTGCTGGATTTGTGAGTAAACCACTTTATCTATTATTTTGAGGAGGAAGGGTACTGTGGTGATGGGTCTGTAGTTGGTGGGGATAGAGGGGTCAAGGGTTTGTTTCTTAAGCAGTGGTAAGACCCATGACTCTTTTAGCATACTTGGTATAGTGTTAGTGGAGAAGGCTGTGTTAATTAGTTTAGAGATGAAGGGAGCTAGGTCCCTTGCAGCGTCTTTAATAAGTTGGGCAGGGCAACTGTCTCCCTTGCAGTTAGAAGGTTTTAGGGATGCAATCATTTTTTCCGTTTCCTGGACGGATACTTTGGTAAATTTGAAAGGAGCAGGGCAAGGCTTATTTTCAGTTGGGCTAGTAAGTATAGTTTCACTAAGGGGTAAGGTGGCTTTTTTCTTTGCTATTTTAAGTTGGAGAATTGTTATTTTATTAGCTAAGGCATTCTGAATGCTGGTACACCATTGTTTGTCTTTGGGAATGTTGTCTGGGGGAGGTATCGGGGATTCCAATTCCCTAAGGATAGTAAACAGTTCCTTAGTATTAGAGCTGGCATTAGATATTCTTTCATTATATAGATGTTCTTTAGTGCGTAGGAGTTCTTTTTTGTAGTCATTGGCAAATTGTTTAAGTAGTTTTTTATTTTTGTCGGATGGGAAGTGTTGCTAGAGGGATTCCAGTTTCCTTTTTTGTAATCTAAGTTCTTTAATATGAGGGGTGAACCAGGAATTGAGGTGTGGCTGTTGTTTGCTCTTGCGTAGTTTTAGAGGGGCGATGGAGTCCAGGGCCTTGGTCATCGTTTTATTGTAGATTTCCACCAGGAAATCTGGGTTGGTATCATTAGGGAGAGCATTGATGGTAGGTAGGAGGAGGGGTAAGAGATTGTCAGGTGTGATGTTGTTTTTGGCTCTGTTGGGGAGAGGGGGTGCCATAACTTTGTCTTTGGGTACTTGTTTGTCTAAGGTTAAAGAAAAGTTGATTAAATGGTGATCCGTCCATAGTTGGGTGGTATTTCTAGTGATATTAATGGGGCAGTTCAAACTGGCAACCCAGTCTAAGGTCCGTCCTTTGTTGTGGGTTGGGGTGAGGACTTTTTGGGTTAGGCTGTGTTTTTCAAGCATGACTTGGGCTTGTTTGTCCTCTGGGTCATGAAGACCTAGGTTGGAATAGCCTAAAATAAGTAGTTGGGATGAGTCTTTTATGTTATTGGCTAACAGACTGGATAGGTCCTCCTCAAAGGTACCGATGGGGCCTGGTGGTCTGTGTATTAGGTATATGGAAAGGGTCCGACTATTAGAAACAGGCATTTTGGCAGTGAGTTTCTCGCAGGATTTTAGAGGGGATACAGTTCTGAGTATTAGAGGAGGGTTGGCTTTGGCTATAATGTCTAGACCGCCTCCTCTGCCGCTAGGTCTGTTCACTCTGATTAGTTGGTAATTATCAGGTATGGCAAGTGAAAGCGCAGGGCCTGCTGCTTCGTGCAGCCAGGACTCTGTGACAGCTAGGAAGTCAAGGTCATTAGTCAGTAGGATGTTGGCTATCTCAGTGGAGTGGGACACTATAGATCTGGTATTAATCTGGGCTCCAGATGGAATAGCGCAGGTAGGTTTTTTTTGGAGTTGGGTAGTTGGCCTAGGAGTTATCTCTGGGAGTAGAGGTGGCTGTTATGATTTGCGCCTTGGTTATCTTGTAGCTCGGAGCTTTAGGTTCGTAGAGACGTGGTAGTCTAGCACGGAGTCTGGAGTTTCTGTCCGTAGTAGGGCAAGGTATATAATTGGACAGGGACATGGTCAGGTACATAAGTGGTAATGTGAGGCACAGCAGGGCAGTTACTAGTAAGTTTCTAGTGCACATGATGGTGGTGTGTTAGTTAGGCAGAGGTGAGCATGGCAGGAGTATGGTAAACAGCCACAGGTAGGCAAGTCTGACATGTAACAGTAGGGTGAGCTAGTTAAGTATATGCATATGAGGCAGATAAGGCTAAGCCATAGTTAATATACTTACTAGGAATGCATACAAATACAGTTTTAACAGGTAAGTATCACTGGTGACTGTTAATGTGTAGACTAAGAATGCAGGAACAGATTTAACGGTTAGCAAAGCAGGTGCGTTGCAATGGGGTCAATCACTATGAGGTCAAAAGGGTTCAGGCATAGAATTTCAGATAATAGACTGAGTTATGACATGTTACTTAAACAAGCACTAAATTAGAATTGGCGGTACATGAGGGAACCAACTCGGGATGGTAGGCAGCTCTAGGCGGGTCTATCAGGTGCAGTAGCGTTAGGCTAAACAGGTGAATGAAAGAGTGATAGATCTGGTAGTGCTCGTGCATATATACGATGTGCATACACTACGGTCGCTACGGGTGCAGAGAAAGTTCAGGGAGCAGTTGTGCAATAGCAAATTCAAATGCAGGCAGTTAGCTTATCTGGAGACATGCATTGGCATAAAAAAATGGCAACAGAATCATAGGGTAAATACTATCTGGCTTAAAGACATTCGCGAAGGGGTACGACTTACGTGCTCCTCACGCACTAGTCGGGTCCATGGTGACCTGCAATGTTATTGTTCATAGAGGCCGTCTCTTTCTGGATGGATGGTAGTCCAATAATGGTGGGCGGTGGGGGCGCTAGGTGGAAGAATGGTAGGTGCGTCCGTTGAGAGGGCAAACGGGCAGCATAACAGGCCGACGGCCGCTCACGGCCAAGACAGGCACAGACCTTAGCTAGCTAGGCCCTTGGGCTAGTCCTTCGGCGTTGGGCTTCCGGGGCGGCGGCTTCCGCCTGGCGGTGATGCTGGGGGCTGGATAAGGAGGCAGATGGCCAATCATGTCTCAGGACAGGCATGGGCCAGTGCATCCATTCATGTGCATACTGCCATCGAAATACATGGCGGCCATTACCGCATTGCCAGTAATGGTGATCCTGTGGGAGCCCTGAATCAGGAGCGGTCGGTGCAGGGCAGGTCACGCAGATTGTGCAGTGACAGAGATCCACATGCACGCTCCAGGCCAAAAACAATATTAGGCCTCTGATGCTAGTGGATAAGGTTGAATTCTTTCCTTACCCCAGATGCAGGAATAATTCCGGCATGATGCGCCGAGATGAAGGAAGGGGGAGAGGGGAATCCTGCCTGCTCCGCTCACACGCCATCGCAGCTGAATATTGAATAGGGCCCAGGCAGGCCCCTAGGCTAGCCTTTCGGCATGTGCACTGTACACGCACTGTAGTATGGGCACAAGAGCCCAAATGGGCACGTTTCCTGGCTGAGCCTGCCACAGGAACTTGAGGTGTCCCTCTCTGGGTCACTTCCTGTGCCTTTCATCGCGAGCCTCAGCCCGCCCGCGATACACTGGGTGCCTCTGGCACCATCTATTCAGTTGCTTTCTGATAATGGAGACATTCTCTTATTTTGGCAATGCCGCTGTTTTGAAAAGTCTCGGGGAGCACCGTGTGGATGCCTGAAATAAAAGTGCGCTGTTGTCACAGAGCCATATGCCCTTAATGGGACCGCATAGTGTTTTACTGACGAGCTCTGCGCTTGATGAGCCCTCAGTTGCAATGTGCGGCTCATTGTCTCGCCATGGGAAAGATGAACAGATCGGCAGCCCGGCTGGGATCTGAACTTTTGAACCTCGGGTTACAGAAAGTTCCTCAGAGACTTCCAAGGGCGCGATTCATGGAATTTTTTGCACGGTTCAAAGTGACTTTGCACTGCTGAAAAGTGACTTTGCACTGCCGACACAAACCCTGATTCATGGAACTATGCAAAGTGTATTTGTGTAGTGCATGACCTTGCACTGACTTTGCACTGCAGAGATACACCACAGAAAACAGAGTTTTTAGCTACACCTGGTACAAGTGCAAAGTGAGGAAGTTTTGACCAAACACGATTAAAACACTCATGAGTCGTGTGCCTTGCCAACAGCAGTAAAGGGGGTAAGGCTGGGACTCTAGCACCTGTGCAAACACTTGTAGACTGGTGCTAATTGGGTGGGGGGCAGCAATGCTAGCACAAGTGCTACACAGCCGTGCATGATAAGCAATAAGCATGTCAGCAATAATGTCAGCGAGAGTGTCAGGGTGAGTGGGTTGCGCCTGCACCAATGTCGCCCAACGTGTGTGCCTAACACACTGCGGAGCATCTCCTGAACAGCAGGGATCAGGCCCAGTGACTCACACGCATCAGCACGTTGCAGGGTGATGGCGCGGGCGCGGGAGGGAAACCACAGTGGCGAGGGGCGCTTTAATGAGCACTGCAGACACGCTACCTTCAGCAGGTGCCATGATTTGCTGGGAAGTGACTCTCCATGGCGGGAATCTATAATTGGCTCCAGGGGTGGACTGGGAACTAAAAGAGGCCCTGGAAATAATGTTCAAAGTCGCTGCATATGACGCATTTTCAGCAAGCCCAATGCTTTTCCTATGTTGTGAAAATGTGGAAATATCACACAAAAGAGGCCCAGGGTGCAGAGGCCCACCGGGAAATCTCCAGAGTTCCCTATAGGCCGGTCTGGCCCCTGATTGGCTCCATGAACATACAATGCACGGAGAGTTTGGCCCACTTCACCTGCAAGTGATATCCACATTTACAAGGGTACTGATAAGTATGGCATAAAGTACTACCCCAACATTCGGTATAACAATGTTGCAAATCACGGAGGCCTTCCATGGTCACATAGAGAAACAAGGCCAAAGGCAAACTCCCTCATAAGGTCACGGAGCTCCGAGGTAGCTTGTACAATTCTCTTTTCTTGGAAAGTAGGGGATATTGTGTTCATTCTAATACAAGGTCACACCATCATCCCCTTTAATAGATCATGAATATTATTATCATTGTTTATGGTTTTTGGTTTGTATTAAACCTTTACAAAAGTACATAGATAATTTCATATTAGTGTAGTATAAAAACAAACATACTTTTCATAGAATCATTAGCAATCATCTTACACATCAATCTGCATAAAAAAATGTATCTAAAACATATCGTTTCTTTATCGTAACTTCGCAGTTTAGGAAGCAGCAAGTCGTTTCTTAGTTTCAGAGCATCAGATCGAATCATGGCTTTTCTTATTTCATATTTAAACAATCTCCTCGTAAAAGGCATCATTACTCGATTCTCAGTGTAAGGATATGCTGCTATCATGATAAGTTACAAAGGTTTTTCAGGAAGGTTATTACTCTTATTTTTAAAACATTAGAGTTGCCATGCCGTATCTGATACCACAACAGTTCTCTGTTGACACAGTGTAGTTGATTCACAAATTGTTTAAAATATAAAATACGTTGTTGTAGCAGGGCTGGACAAACTAAAAGCAAATGCTGCAATGTCTCTTCAATTCCTTCCTCTCTACAAAACCGACACCACCCCCATTCCTTATCAGCAATCAGCCATCTCTTCAATATGTAGTTAGTTCTTAGGACATCGAATCTGAATCTCATGAACACATTGCGTAATTCACGCACAGGATATGACTCGAGATATGTTTCAAGTGTAGGATAGAATTTCCAGAATGAGTATATGTGATACATAGACTTTGATAACATCACATACAGCATTGTTTGCTGCCAGTCATGCCCTTTAATAGTCTTCTTCACCTTTAGCTGGTTTAATATTAGGGTGTCTACGGATAGGCCTAAGTCCTGGAGGTACGTTTTCATTAATTTGCTTTGGTGGATATAGTATGTGTTTCTATTGTCGTTTCCAACAATCGAGTATAACGTATCTGCAGGATTAGTTAAACATTTCCTCCATAAACATAACTTCTTCCATACGTGTTGAAAAACATTTTAGACTCAGGGTCTGTAATAGCAATCGGTCTGTAGCTGTCAGGTGCTAATCTGGAGCCTTAATTTAATGAACATCAACATGTCTAGCGTTGTTACATGAATAAATTCCGAGAAAATGTTCGCACCACCTTCTCTCAATTATTTGGGTAAATTGCATGTCTTTTTGTGTGCGGTCAACATCATTAACAATTTGCCAAAGATTCACGATATCTTTGCCTTTAATAGCATGGAGCATTTTTTCCCCGTCTTTTTGAGCTCTTAGGGACCTGGCTAATCGCCCAGTTCTTTTACTGTTGCTTGACATTTTTAATCAAACCAGTTGTATCAGTACACACAGCATTTTCTTTCAGAATAGCACGAATATCTCTCCTCATTACAGATTTACGATCGTGGACCTCGGCATCAAAAGAATGTTTGTGTTGTGGTCTATTGGTCCTTAGCCTATAATCATTTTTTACGGTGTATTCACAAATATCATTCACATGATCAGTAAAGATCCCAGTACCAAACAACCACGCACGATCATTCATAGTCATTTCACAGAAGTCTTGCACTAACACAGAAGTAAATCTCTTCATTTTGGAGTAAGTCCATCGTATTCTGTTGCCTTTGGAATTTGCAATCAGGCCTTCAGAGTACCGTGAGGTTTGTTCCGACAGGGTTGCGAACCCCAGGTCAACATGCAGTAGCTTATGGTCACTGGTAGACAAGTCAGTGACAGCTAAATCGGGCATATATTTCTCCAGACCACGAGTCACAAACATATAATATAGCATAGAGGTACAACCTCTGGCTGCCCATGTGTCACATTCTTTAGTTATTTTAGTCATTCCCATGATTTCAATAAAGTTACACCATAAAGCTCCTCTAATTTTGAGGTTCCCAGCAGCAGTTTCGGATTTACTAATTCCAAGGGTAGTAGACAGTATCATCTCATCCAACTCTTTGTCACTAATGTTACAGGCAGCATTCAAATCGCCAGCTATAATCACCAAACCATTTGTGTGCACATACGCCATTCATCAATTTTAAGACTCAGATTGGTTAATTCCTTTTTAAGCTGTAGTATCGAATATTTCAAAGGATTCTAATATACATTTATAATAAGTAAATGCGTTTTGGTACCATTCCTAACAATTACATAGGTCGCGGTCAAAAAAGAATTGAGGCTCGACCATTCGTTAGATACCAAGGCTTGTAAGGATTGTTTGCATGCGATAATCAGCCCACCCATTGGTCTACCTCTGGGCCCTTTGATGGCTGGTAGTTGAATCATATGAAAACCTTCCCAAAGCAACATTTCAGTGGCCCAGGTCTCTTGCAATAGGAGCAGGTCATATTTCTGTAAAACATCAGTAACCTTATTATTATGAGTTAGGTGAAAATTTCCTCTGGAGTTCCATGAGGCAAAGGTGATGTTGTTCTCATAGCTAGAGTGGCTTTCTCATATCATTTAGGGTATTGATTGATTCTCTAAGAGACAGCTCCAGCCATCTCCATTCCTGTTTATCATTCATATTGGAGGTTGCAATCTCGGAGTTATTATAGGCAGTAGCTGATTTAATAGGCTCTGGTACATCAATCATAGCATGTCTGGGGGTGTCCAGCCAGCTGCTTTCATACTGAAAGATGTCAAAACCCCTGCGTTGCAGAGATTCAGCCTCTTTCAGCAGAATACCCCTTACCAAAGGAGATGTAACAACCAGTCGTACATAGTCAACTCTCTGTGTGTGTATAAAATCCACCAAGGCTATATCTGTGGTGGTAATCAGTTTCAGTTCAGGGATAGCAGCAAATAAAGATAGTATATAGGGACGATTTAATACTATTTGGTTTCTTTACCCGAACAATGCCATTAGGATCAGGCTGGGTAAATGGGGCAAAGCAGGTTTCTTTAGGTAGCCTGATTCATTAGCACCTAAATTGTCATTTGTCGACTTTCTGGATCCTCCAGGCTCCATAGCTTCTTGAAGCATGTCGGGCTCATTAGGCATCTTATAATTCGCAGATGAATAATCATCTTGTAAGATCCTCCTGATAATACAAGCGATTTCATATTTTTTGGTGGCCATTGGCACTGTTTTGTCATTGTTATGGGTCTCAGTTGTCTTCGAGTCCATAGTATCAACAGCCTTAAGACTCGTGTCAGTTCCCGCTTGAATAGCGGGCCCGTTGGTAATTGCACGGTTTTCGTAAGTACTAAGTTGGTTGTTGGATGTAGGTTGGAGGGTAGTCTCAAGAGGAGTAACCGCCAGACAACCAGCATCAACACCAAAACATGTCGCCTTGTCATCCTTACTCTGTGTATAATTAGAGCGAGTGACAGTATCTGCATCTGCAGTTCGAGAGCTTTCTTTTGCGCAGGCGGTAACAGCATTTGGTGGGATGGTAACAGTGATTTTTGCGTTTTTCTCATCCAGTATCTGGTTGGTTGGAATAGTCGAATTGATTGCTAGGGTGGGAGGACGGTTGATATCAGCGGCTATTTTCATTGTTGATATCGAATTGGCTTTAAAAATTTCAAAGATGTCAACTAGCCCAGATTTCAGTGAAGATAATTGTGTAGCTATATCATCCGTTTCATTTTTTTTATTTTTCAACACGTCTGCAATCCGGGTGTCTGCTTCGCTATAGCTCTCTTGTGCACATTGAGTCATCTCGTGCTGTCCTCTAACAGGATTATTTGAGGTTTGCACCGATATAATTTGTACAATTTATGAAAACACTTGCGATCTACTAGATCATGAATATAACAGCAGTGGTCGAAGTGAGCGGGAACGGTCGGGACCAGTGTTCCACTGCTTTTATTTCTTACTGTTAACAGCTCCACTACTTTTTGCAACCATTTTCACCAGTCCAGAACTGTTCTTTATGAAGTTAAAGCACACTTCTCCACTTTACCGCTACACAGCTCTTACAGCCAAACTGACATCTATTTAAACTCAACTGGCTGTCAACCAGCATGACTGCAACCCTTGAAAAATGTGTTGCACATTGCACCTTTCCTTCCTACTCTGTCCCCTGCCGGAGTCACAGTTCCACTATTTCTTTGGTGCATCTCTGTCACTGATCAACAGTAAAACATGTGGTATTATAAATACCTCCCATTTCTAAAATACACTTACGTTTGAGTTGGGATTTATGCGTTTGAGTTGGGATGTATGCGGTTGAGTTGGGATGTATGCATTTCAGTTGGGATGTATGCGTTTGAGTTGGGATGTATGGCTTCCATACAAAGTACTGCATAGGGAAACATAACTGTAGAAGCTGCATGGAAGAAAAAGAACACCAACTTTTTTGCAGACCCCCTCCCACCATGGCAGTGAGGAGGTCCAGCATGTATCTATTCTGGAGCGTCATCAGCCTTATTGCACACATTTCCATCTTGATCGCATTGAGGCCTTGCTCTGTGTCATTGGCCAGCTAGATCACTCCCCACTGCACGATCTGGAGCCACTTGGCATTCACAGCGATCTGCACCCCCGGCAGCAACGCGATGCAATTTTATTTTCTTCTTTACTGTATAGTCGGTATCGATCAGGCATTTCCTTTAGTAATTGTGAGGAATCTTGCGATAGATAATTCTATCTTCTCCTCTGCAATTTTTCTCTTTTCTCCTTTTCTGGCAGGGTGTGAAAGATATGCTTCTGTGGTGGCACTGTGGTGGGGATGCCGGACCTTGGTGTAGTTGTTGGAACCGACAAACCCCCTGGTCCCACTATGAAATGTTCTTCAGAGACCACCAGGAGCGATGGGTGCAATGAGGCCAGCGAGCAGTTGCCCCTCCATGATGGCGAGAGGTGAAAAAACACCTGCTGGCTACACACCCAGTAGTTATCCATGACGCTGTCCCTTTTTTGAGACCTGGTATGTACAATGTTTTATTGCACCTACTATTGTCCCTTTTTTGAGACCTGGTATGTACAATGTTTTATCGCACCTACTATTGACCCACACGAGGATGCTCCCTTTGTTGTAAAAGTACAGTTCGTATTCTTCCTGCTTTTGCACTTTGACTGGTTTTTCCATTGCCTTGATTAACGTGAGTTTTACTACTTGTTCATTCCAGTATCTGCTGCACACGCTGTTCACTTTATCTATCACCTCCTCTCCAATGCCATGCAGCTCATTGTAGTTTCTTATCATTTGTTTGCCACGAACTTGACACCTTCAGTTTTTGATACAGTCTTTGCAAGTACTTCACACTCTTGGGGTTTTGGGCACATTGCAGTTGATCAGGGTCTGCTACCTTTAGTCGTATGCTTCATGCCTGGAAAGTGCTTCACAGCCTGCACAATGTCAAATGCAATAAACATTGAGCCTCCACAATTTGAATTTCCTGTGGCATTAACACTTTGGGGGCTCCCGACACGCGTGGAATCAAGGAGCACACGAAACAGCTTCCATTAACTTCATGTCTACGTACCAACTATTACTTAACTCTGGATGGTGCACATCCTTAATCATGTCTAACCCAAGTCCTTGGTAGTGATCATATTTAACCCTTCTAATTTTTCTTTTAAAACGTTTTGATCCACCAAAATGTGAAAAGGAAGTGTAATTTACAATTATGTTACAGAACACATTAAGAAATAGTGATAACATGATCAGATTTGCAACACCCCCCATACGTTGCTGGGTGACAAGAGTACAATTTAGAAATATATGAAACTGTTTATCATGGACTACGGCTGCAGTATTATTTGTGTCAGTTGTATTTGCAATTGCATTTGCGTCTTTGTCATGTTCTAAAGATCCCACAGAGCCATTAGTAAACGATCCGTTAACATTAGTTGCATTTCCAACCCCCCCTTTTATATCATTACTCCATATAAAATTACAACCTTCATATATTCCTAATTCAAACATAGAAAAAGCAAATATATTAGCTACCAATGCATTACACATATGCACGTTGGGGAAAACAGAGTTACAAGAGGATCTTGATGAAAACGAAAACATTGCTTTTTTATGAATGGAGTTGTTGGACCCATGTACATCAATTGCAAGGTAAACAAATGGAAGAGAGGCAATAGAGAGGGAAACAATAGAGAGAGGAAGAGAGAGAGAAAAAGAGAGCTCTTAGTGCAAATAATGCGTTACAGCATTTCTATCTATCACAGAGGTATGCTTGATGTAGAACCCCACCTTTTTTCTTCTTCTTTTTTTATTTTATTTAATAAGGTCAAAAACACTTCAGGGGACACCAGAAGTTAATCTGCAGCTGACCGTTGTTTTATAGAATTTTTACCTAGATGATAGGTATTACTCGGCAGACACTTAATACGCACCGTTTAGTACTTTTATTGGGTTTGGGTGGGGGGTGCGGCCTGGGGTCCTTTGCGAACATCAGATAAATGCACCAAGTACCATAATTCACGAACCTTTACTGCCAGAGGGGTAGCAAAAACCACCTCAAAGGGGCTGTTATATCCACCGGCGGCAAAGTTTTTAATAAAGACGTGGTCGCCAGGGGAAAAGCTGAAGAGGAGGTGAGGTTGGTGGCGTATTAGATGCAGTGCTGGCTGTTTCTTCGGTCCTTGGCAGTGCGATATGTTGAGATACATTTTCTGGCTTTGGTTAGGGCACACAAGTACCTACAAAATTCATCCCCTAGAATGGACGCAGCCCTTTGAGCATCAGATGCTCTCCTGATTGGAGACAGAGGCATGTGTGCAAGCAGTGCCCTGTTACCCCCTTGTGGGGTGATAACTGATGATCCTTACTGGGTTGCATGTGCATGCTGAACAAAGTAAGAGGCAAGCAGTGCACCCAATTCTGTTTTAGTGTGGTGCAAAGCTTGGAAGGTTTACTCTTGAGAAGACCATTGATCCTCTCCACAATCCTGTTGGCCTGGTGTGTTAATTTTATACACATTCGATGCTTGATGCCCAATAATGCAGTAACTTCCTTAAAAAGCTCATTGAAGAAGTGTGTGACGTTATCAGACCATAAAACCTCACACACACCCGATCGAGGAAAGACCTCTCTTACAAAAAATGTGGCATTATTAAAAATCTCCTTAATAATAATGATAAAAAATACAAAAAATCCCACATTGCCATTCCTTGGCAATTATGTGAAGAAAAAACAATACTGGCTCTATCTCTAACCTGTTGTGCACCTGGTTCTGCAGACATGGACTAAGAGGATGCCTCGAGGCCATCGCTTCTAACAAACTAAAACTCCATTCCAGACACGTTGGCGCCCAATAAGAGCTCCCCGCCATCATTTTAGCTATGTTGTTTTATCCTTCCCGGCACCTTGCAGCACAAATCACGCGACCTATGGTGAAGGCTACTGATCCCTGTTTTCAGATCTTTTCTGATAGATTGGGGGTTTAACAGTTTAATGGTTGGCGGTTTGGGACTGACTGGTATCTTGGAATGCTGGGGGTCTTGGGGCTGGGGCTTTCGGGTGCTATTTCTTAAGGTTTACTCTTGAGAAGACCATTGATCCTCTCCACAACCCTGTTGGCCTGGTGTGTTAATTTTGTACACTTCCGATGCTTGATGCCCAATAATGCAGTAACTTCCTTAAAAAGCTCATTGAAGAAGTGCGTGCCGTTATCAGACCATAAAACCTCACACACACCCGATTGAGGAAAGACATATCTTACAAAAAATGTGGCATTATTAAAAATCTCCTTAATAATAATGATAAAAAATACAAAAAATCCCACATTGCTTTTCCACACTCTACCGTCACCAACACACACACTTCACTTCCCCACTCACTCTTAGCCTTTTTGTTGTTGCTCGCAAGAGTTGTACTTACATTTGCGTGTTTACCCAAGCTTCTCCATCACGGGGTCCCAACAACAGCCTGCACTCAACTAGGAGCCATGCCCTGCGTCAAAGAGCAGACAGGAATTCTGTAAAAACAGCTCCTATAAACCACTGAGGGTTGCATACTTGCGAGTGGTCATTGTAGGTGGGTGCGGCCCCTCCAGAGATGTGGCCTGGAAGCCTCTGTCTTCGCGGGTGTCGCTGGGATCACGTCGGGGTCACCAAAAATGTAGAGAAGCCCCTCAATGTTCACACCAGAACAAATACAACCCACTTGGGAAAAAAGCCCAGTACACCTGTTGCAAGAAAAACAACGTTTTATTTCCACAAAAATAGAAATGCGCCAGCAAAGGACTCTGCTGTCACAGAACGTTCTGCTAAAATCAGTACGAACAACACTTTATGAAAACACACAGTGTCATCCGTGACTAAGTTACATAATGTACAAATCCAAATGACTGGTTGGTCGAGACCCTATATATAGGCTACCTGCTCCATAAGGGATGCCTTGCCATTGGTCCCAGCCCCGTCTGTGCATCATCTTCCATGTGGGCTCCTGATGGCGCATCATCGAGCATAGGGTTGTAACTAATTGCCAATTATGTGAAGAAAAAACAATACTGGCTCTATCTCTAACCTGTTGTGTACCTGGTTCTGCAGACATGGACTAAGAGGATGCTTCGAGGCCATCCCTACTAACAAACTAAAGCTCCATTCCAGACACGCTGGTTCCCAATCAGAGCTCCCCACCATCATTTTAGCTATGTTGTTTTATCCTTCCCGGCACCTTGCAGCACAAATCACGCGACCTATGGTGAAGGCTACTGATCCCTGTTTTCAGATCTTTTCTGATAGATTGGGGGTTTAACAGTTTAATGGTTGGCGGTTTGGGACTGACTGGTATCTTGGAATGCTGGGGTCTTGGGGCTGGGGCTTTCGGGTGCTATTTCTTAAGGTTTACTCTTGAGAAGACCATTGATCCTCTCCACAATCCCGTTGGCCTGGTGTGTTAATTTTGTACACATCCGATGCTTGATGCCCAATAATGCAGTAACTTCCTTAAAAAGCTCATTGAAGAAGTGCGTGCCATTATCAGACCATAAAACCTCACACACACCCGATTGAGGAAAGACCTCTCTTACAAAAAATGTGGCATTATTAAAAATCTCCTTAATAAATATGATAAAAAATACAAAAAATTCCACATTGCCTTTCCACACTCTACCGTCACCAACACACACACTTCACTTCCCCACTCACTCTTAGCCTTTTTGTTGTTGCTCTCAAGAGTTGTACTTACATTTGCGTGTTTACCCAAGCTTCTCCATCACGGGGTCCCAACAACAGCCTGCACTCTCCTAGGAGCCATGCCCTGCGTCAAAGAGCAGACAGGAATTCTGTAAAAACAGCTCCTATAAACCACTGAGGGTTGCATACTTGCGAGTGGTCATTGTAGGTGGGTGCGGCCCCTCCAAAGATGTGGCCTGGAAGCCTCTGTCTTCGCGGGTGTCGCTGGGATCACGTCAGGGTCACCAAAAATGTAGAGAAGCCCCTCAATGTTCACACCAGAACAAATACAACCCACTTGGGAAAAAAGCCAGGTACACCTCTTGCAAGAAAAACAACGTTTTATTTCCACAAAAATAGAAATGCGCCAGCAAAGGACTCTGCTGTCACAGAACGTTCTGCTAAAATCAGTACGAACAACACTTTATGAAAGCACACAGTGTCATCCGTGACTATGTTAAATAATGTACAAACCCAAATGACTGGTTGGTCGAGACCCTATATATAGGCTACCTGCTCCATAAGGGATGCCTTGCCATTGGTCCCAGCCCCGTCTGTGCATCATCTTCCATGTGGGCTCCTAATGGCGCATCATCGAGCATAGGGCTGTAACTAATTGCCAATTATGTGAAGAAAAAACAATACTGGCTCTATCTCTAACCTGTTGTGTACCTGGTTCTGCAGACATGGACTAAGAGGATGCTTCGAGGCCATCGCTTCTAACAAACTAAAGCTCCATTCCAGACACGTTGGCGCCCAATCAGTGCTCCCCACCATCATTTTAGCTATGTTGTTTTATCCTTCCCGGCACCTTGCAGCACAAATCACGCAACCTATGGTGAAGGCTACTGATCCCTGTTTTCAGATCTTTTCTGATAGATTGGGGGTTTAACAGTTTAATGGTTGGTGGTTTGGGACTGACTGGTATCTTGGAATGCTGGGGGTCTTGGGGCTGGGGCTTTCGGGTGCTATTTCTTAAAGGTGGGACAGGAAGAGTCCAAGGCTTGGCCTCTCCTTCTCCTGTGATCACTTTTCACAGTGAGCTCTCAACCCCTTTGTGACCTTGCAGGGTGCATTCCTTCTAGGATAAGAGATGTAGGCAACATGAGATAATGAAGGGTCTATGAATCTCTGCAGCTCTGGCCTTTCTCACTGGTGCCTGAGCTGCAATCTAGACCCGCCTGCATACACTTGATTTCTATGTGTGTGGTTAGGGCTTGGGGCCCTTGTTTCAACGCAAAACTATGCCTCAATTCCAATATGGCTGCTACTATCTAAGAAGGTGTTTGATTCCCCTTGCATACTTGGGCAAAAACATACCACACCCTCCCTGCACTATGGCCTCTAGCGACACCTCCCTTCATCCTGTAACCTCCCGTAGCCCCTACTGCACATTCCTAGGGCTCTGTTTCATCTGAAAGTGCCGAAGGGCCTGGGACGATTGTCCCTCCTTCCCAACACAAGCCAAAGTTCATTCACTGTGTAACGCTCTTACATATTTTTTAAATGTGAACGTATTTATTTGTTGACACTCAAGTTCTGCAATCACTGTTTACTTCCCCAGTTCACACAATTACTCTGTAACTCACAAATTCACCAACGTATTTTCTCTTGCCTGAGTTGGTGTACCCTGATGACGTTCTGGTGGCAGATCAGAAAATTATGGGAAGCAGTGCCAGGTCACACCAAATACTCATGCAGGGCTGGTGGGGATTGTCATTATAGCACTGCAAGCGAGGCTGCATAAGTGCCTGAGCCTGCACTGGGTACCTCTGAGTGTGCCCTGAGCACAGCACAGGAAGGATCACGGGTTCGACCAGAGAATGTACCTGCCAAGACGCCGGCCATGTAGATGATGCCGGTCCTCAGAGCACCATGCACCATTTCCAGAGGAACGCCAACCAGGAGCTGCAGGGCGATGTTCAATCCAAGGTGCTCAATCCTGGGGAGTAAAAAAGAAACACAACTCTTCAGTTTATCTTCGAAAAATGGGGGCATACTTTAAAGATCTCAGGCAGAGGAATGGAAAAGCGGGGGATGGGGAGGGAAATTCTATTTCTGGACTAAAAGCAAAAGCAAAACAAAAATGATCACATTACTGCGCACTGGTACCGGTGGTGGCAGACAGTGCTTCAGTGTGGATTACTCATTATGACTTTGCTGGTCTGGAAAAAATGATGGTAATTTCTGGCACCAGCAATTTTTCCTGATCGGCAAAACACAAGCTTGCCGGTGGGGACCACGGATCTCCCGGCAGGGCTGACCTGCCGGTAGTTCAGGCCCCAACTGGCAAAGAAATGCCCGCATCACCAATCCCATCCCATGGAGTCATGGGACTCCATAGAATGGGAACTTACCGTCGTCTCCGCCGCCAGTTTGCTGCTACCCCGCCTTAATTACCGGCGGAGTACTGGCATACTCATAATGTAAATGTTACAAACATGCTATGCTCAGTTCAGGAAAATGTTCAAGAATTTCAAACACGCTTGCATTGTACATCATTTAATGTTACTGGTTGAGACCTACTTAACTAGTAACCACGGAAAACTGCAACTAAACACTTAACCGGCCCACATACTAAAAAGCACCGGGATGTCAATTCCCCAAAATGCCCAGGCTAGCGGAGTGACATGACATGCCGGAAAACAACGCCGGAAGTGACATCATAAGTAGCAGCATCCCATGACCTTTGGTACTGATGATATTGCAGCGATATCACAGATGTAAAAAACAAGCTTAAATGTGTTTAAGAAAGCAAACAAGCGACTATTTTAGTTGGCGACAAAGTTTTAACACGGGTGCTTCCTTCATATGCTACCAGTGGGGCAATGGCATGGCAGACATGCACCCATCAGAGCCAACATTGGCCAGGAGCCCTGACTTTCTTAACCTGTTCAGCCACCTAAGGCAGTTACTGCCATCTTAGAAAAGTTTTAGCACACGTCAGGTGATGATTAGGGTGCAGTCTGATATAGCCAAGTGCTGCCATCACATTCAAAGTGCAGCCTCAAATGCCCCAATACCACCATATTATGCCAGAACATGCTCATCTGCCTGCTATGGGTGCCCTATGCAAAGTGACGCTTCACATTTGCAGGTTTGGCCATAATATGCCAAGTGCACCCTGAAGTGCCTAAGCAATGCCATCGAAAGCTAGTAAAGGCCTCGTCCACTGGTAAAGTCATATGTAAGATTAAAGCTCACATTTCGGGGCACTGCATCCATATACAAAAGGAGGCTTCAAATGTCCCAGTAATGTCACTAAACATGCGCCCTGGTGTAGCCCGATTCATGAAATGGGGACCCTCTTGGAGTGAAGAGGTTTTTAACATCATCTTTCCTGCACAATAAGCAATCTGCCATACTGTTTAGATTGATCACTAGCAGCAGTGGTCCTGCTCCGCGGCGAGATTCTGGCATCGGGGTTGAAATCCTGTGATCCAAATGTTCGAGGGAGAAAAGACTGAATATTATTTTCCTGAAATAATCTTCCGTCTTTTCTCCCCTGAACATTGACAACTTGGCCCCCGCCCCCACCCACACCCCACCACAACAAAGTAGATTTGCACTGCAGAAAAGTGACTTTGCACTGCCGACACAAACCCTGATTAATGGAACCGTGCAAAGTGCATTTTTGCAGTGCAAAATCCAGGCAAATTCAGCGCATAGTCATTTTTGCAGTACAAAATGACTTTGCCCGGACTTTGCACGCCAAAAATACACTTTGCACACTTCCATGAATCAGGGTTTGTGTCAGCTGTGCAAAGTCACTTTTCAGCAGTGCAAATGCATTTTGAACCGGGCAAATTTTCTGTATGCTTTGCCCCAGTTCCATGCTTTGCCCCAGTGTAATTTTGTCTGTGACTATGTGCACAAGTGTAACATGGGCCATGTGTGCACAGTGGACCCGGGGGCAATCATGCAGGTCATGATGGGTGCCAGGGCTATATAGAGGTGTGCATTGGTGAAGATGAGGGCCAGGGCTATAGTAAGGGTTGCATATGTGATGGCCAATCCATCACTGTATACTTTGTGTGTCAAAATCACTCAAATATGTATAATCTGTATAATCTATTCTTAGTGTGTCATTACCTAAAATGAAGGGAAAGGACAGGCATGCACAACACAGCTCGTAAGTTTTTATCAGTTACATGTGGGACTCTGGGCCAGTCCTGGTCTTTTTTTAGACTGTATGCTGATCCTAGCAGGCCCCTCCTTACAATAGGAAAAATGAAACTACAAGGTTCAGCATGCAATTGGAAAACAAGGACTGGATCGAGGTGTCACGCATGGAACTGAGAAACTTGGCAGGTAGGACAGCATCTATCAGCCACTGGTATGGCAAAGAAAGCACTCCCCAATAAGTACTCAGCTATTTCTTCCAGGCCTCTTTTGGTGGTGGTGCATTAGGAGGCAGGACAAGACAGTTTAAAGCCCCAAATCATAGCCGTGATTATGGTTCTTGTAATAATGTGTTATGCTAGGGAGCTTTATAAAGCGCGGGTGTCACCGGGTAGTCATCATGACGCTACATAACGTGAAGGTGAGCTCCACATTGCGGATGTGGCTGCACTCCATTCTTTATTAGTTGTCCTGAAAAAGCCATGTTTTCAATCTTTTCTGTAAACATAGAATCAGGGACGTCATTTCACCAAAATGTCAGGGGTAGCAGAAGCGACACAACACGACCCTTGACCTCTGATTACATCACAGGAAGTGATATCATTTGACCCCACCCCGATGGGATATCACGGGAAGCGATGGAACACGACCTTTCACCCCTTGACAAAACAGGAAGTGACATCACATAGCATTGTTGCTAAGCACACTACGAAAAATATGGTTACAATATTACTATAATGTGATATACATTTCATACAAGAATGGATTGCCATATGTATCGTTAAGATCAGTGTGTTATAGGCCCATATTGCCAAATTACTGTGAATGCAAGCAGACATCCATGGCCAAATGATAATGATGTGTTATTATATAGCATTTACACTTAAGCGATTTATATAGAACAAATATACATAAAATATCACCCAACCCCGTCATGGTACTCATTTATTGACCTCAGAAGGATCAAAGGCTGAGTTGAGGTGTTTAAGAACAGACTAAATCAGTGACTCACCCCCTGAAGTGTGCCTGAAATAAAACTTTAATGACTCTAGCAATTCTAGAAAGACAAATTATCTGGTATTCCCATTCCTTCTTATTTAGGGTCACTGCTGAAAGTGTTACACTTGTGGAACCCCTGTTCTTTTTTTAATTTATTTTTTTAAGAGGCCTGAACAAGCAATCCAGCCACTCCAGAAGCAAAGAGCCACATGGCACCAGACCAGGACCTTGCATTTTTTCGGGGTAGCAAGGGAGACCACAGGAGCAGCAAGGGAGACCTCAGGGGTCGCAGTTGCGACCCCTAAAAGACGTCCCTGTGAATAATGCCTGTGTCTCGATTGCCCAGTGGTTCTTTCCTCCACTCTGTTGCACTCGTGGGCGGCAGCGGCCATTGTCTGCGAGGGGCTTCCCTTCCCAAGCCCATTCACTGGCATCGCATGCCCACTGCTGCTGGCATGTGAGGGCTAGCAGGATTCAGGTGTCTTCCTGCTGGGGCTGCCAGAACTGTGTACAGCTTTCCATGGAAAATGCTGTATGGGGAAGTGCGATTGGATATCATGGAATTTTAGAAACAGGACTCTTTCTCTTTGAAGTGATGGGAAATGTGGAGGCAGAGCAAAGCACATTATTCATGTATTTTGAATATACATGTTTGCTTGCCGATGAAAGCCATTTTGAATGATTTTGATCGTGTGATTGTTTATTGGGTTCACTGCTCATCCTGTTCTGGTCCCTCTGGGGGATGGGATAGTGTAGTTATAGAACACTTTTATGCCTTTGATTTATTTCAGATTCTAAGTCTGCCAGTAGCATTGCATAGCACTGTATGATGCCCCCTAAGAAATAGCGACTTATTTTGACTCAGCTCTCAGAAGGCCTGGGCAGCAGTAATCAACGCTGGCAGCCTTTTCAAGCCAGTTAGATTGCTGTTAGCAATTCCTGCCTCCTGCCCCGAGGCTGACGCAGAGCAAGAGCAGGTCCCCCCACCAGTTAGCCAACAGAAAATGAATCAATACATACAGAGAATTGGAGGTACCATAAAGGAATGGCTTCCTGCCCTTGATATGATATTATATGATAGGTTATTTATAGGTATTATCCAAATTGTTTGAACACAATTGTTCGAATTACCTAATTGACCGAAAGTCAAGGGTCCGAATTGATCTTTGCACAATTGACCATATATATATATATATATATATATATATATATATATATATATTCACTACAAAAAAAACTATGTTGAGGGGACGTTATGGTTAAGTTGCCCTACGAAAAACCTGTGTACTTCACAAAAGAAAATGTTCGCCCTCCCCATTATGGTACAAATTAAAAACTGAAAAACCCCTGAAATTCGCCAGTTATGGCAGACTGAACCCCCATACTTGCGCCATCACCACTGTGGACTGCTAACACTAATACCCAGAACATGAAAGATGTCATCACAAATGTCACTGATGACATCACTGACGACATCACATGTTCAGCACCTTTGTTTTCGTTCCCTGCCCTATATATATATATATATATATATATATATATATATATATATATATATGTACATTCAGTAAAAAAAACTTTGTTAAAGGGATGTTATACTTGACAGTGAAACCAAAAAACACTGCACGTTCCCCCATTATGGTAAGCTCAGCAACCATAACTCGCAGCATCTACGTGCATTGCTAAAACTAACACCCACAACATCAAAGATGACATCACAAATATCATTGATGACATCACTGATGACATCACATGTGAAAATAATGTTGCCGAAAAGTCCCTACCTACAAGGGGTTCTTTCTGCTATGTTGGTAGCAAGATGTCGGGGGTGATCGTATAATGTTAAACATGTAATAACTAGCTAACAATTCAAGACTTAATACACACTTGTGCTAGTACAAACAATACATATGAAGACCCAATGCATATAAATCAGAGGCACATACAGGGAAACTCAAGTAAAGAAGAAAGAAACAGCATCATCAGAAAGTGTATCTTCCTGTATACAAATTAATTGTGTGTTTTAGGCCTGCTATTGCCCCATGCATGTGCATCATGAGCTCAGACCAGACCCTAAGGAAAGTACTTTAAGAACACACGACAAGGTTACTGTTGATATACAGCACCTTTTCAATTTTTATATTGTGTTTGTCAGTGAATAAAACCACCTGGCCTAGATTTTTCAATGCACCAAAATAAGTGAGGCAGACATGTGATATCATCAGTGATGTCATCAATGATATTTGTGATGTCATCTTTGATGTCGTGGGTGTTAGTTTTAGCAATGCAGGTAGATGCTGCGAGTTATGGTTGCTGAGCTTACCATAATGGGGGAACGTGCAGTGTTTTTTGGTTTCACTGCGAAGTATAACATCCCTTTAACAAAGTTTTTTTACTGAATGTACATATATATATATATATATATATATATATATATATATATGTATATATATACATATATATATACATATATATATATTTATATATATATATAGGACAGGGAACAAAAACAAAGGGGCTGAACATGTGATGTCGTCAGTGATGTCATCAGATGGCATTTGAGATGACATCTTTCATGTTTTGGGTGTTAGTGTTAGCAGTGCACAGTGGTGATGTCAAGTATGGGGGCTCAGTCTGCCATAACTGGTGATTTTCAGGGGTTTTTCGGTTTTAATTTGAACCATAATGGGGAGGGCGCACATTTTTTTTAGTGAAGTACACAGATTTTTCATAGGGCAACTTCACCATAACGTCCCCTCACAAAGTTTTTTTTGTAGTGAATTTTACAGGTTTTTGGGAGGGCAACGTAACCATAAAATCCCTTTAACAAAGTTGTTTTAACTGAATGCCATAGGTTTTTAGTAGTATAAATGCATCATAACAGTACTTTAACAAAAATGTTGTACTACATTTATCAGGATTCTAATAGTAACACATAAGCATACTACTGTAAAGGAACATTTGAAGTAACTGCCCGCCTTCAGAAGAATTCCACATTATTATATGCTGGCGCACGGCATGGGGGCGTGTTCGAAAAGTCATACCCACTTTACAGTGAGAGGTGTAACTCGGTGAAAGTGCGGAAGTACTTTGTATATTCTTGTAGGAACTTGTAACTGGAAAATTTCCGGCGCAGAACTCCACAAGGCAAGTGTGCAACACAATATAAGCAAGAGTGCATACCAACATATCTGGATCATTAACCCCCATTCCCCCCCAAAGAGTGAGGGATGAATACCATTAGCATTCCAGATTATACAGCAGTAACCCGTGGTACCAAGAAAGAGAATTTTTATTTTCTTCAACCGGAACGCCTCTGGCATTCCTGGCTGAAGAAAACAAATCCTTTTTCAAGATGGCCACCATAGAAAGGGAAGACGGGTGTTGGATAGAAAGCCTTCTTCACTTTCCATTGCAGGCTGCATAAAGCAGAAATGAAACTGTGTGACCGTAAAGGCAGCACCACATTTGTGTTCCTTGAGAAATGTATGGTTATGAGCAAGACCTTTACCAGAAAGGAAGTCCCTGGTGGACATGACTACCTCAATGCAATGTTTTGTCCCTTCCAGTAATGGCCAGTAGTCACATCCCCGACATTGTGGCCACTAACCATACATAGAGGCTACCCTTCAGAGACGGAAGCTGTACCGTTGATTTGTTATGTACATGACAACACTTGTAAATATGAAAACACTATCACATGCACAACATGAAGCTTTTCGGGTGTTGTCAATGACTTTTTATATACATGTGTTGTACATGTAGTAATTTTTTTCTGTAAAAATGTGCTTAAAAAACGCAAAGGATTAGTCTACTTACATTTACATATAATCTCAAACAAACTCTGTGATGGGAAGCGCAATGACGTTAGAAATACTAGACGCAACACAATTACCACTCACCTTTCGACATATAATTTCGTAAGTGGCACAGGTCGAAAGGTGTGAAGATATGTGTATTGGGAGGGTGTAACCATGTATTATTTTACAAACATTTCTATGCGGCAAACACTTGCAGTGCACCTTACCTCATTTTTCCACTTTTAAGAAGATACTAATCATTCTAAAGTAATCTTGGTTGATAGGGCATCTGGGTGACAGAAATTGGTCTGAGGTGACAAGAAATTAGCCTGACGGCACTAAAGCATATGAGATGGACCTGACCCTCCCGTAGCCAAAGCAAGTGGTATGCAGTACCTTTCTCCATAACGTTCCTTGGCAGCTTAAACAAATGCTTCCATATTGACGTAAGTGCCGTGATGTAGCACCTACAAAAGAACACATTACGACCTGCAACGTAACATGCCACATTGTGAAAACAGAGAGTACATTTGTAAAAAAAAAACACTAACATTTAACAATTAGTACAGTAGTTTTATTTCACAATAAACTGAGCTAAATCATCGCCCTATGCAATTAGTAAAGTAGTTGTGTTTCACAATGAACTGCGCGAAATGATTGCTCTGTTCACATTTCCATAGAATTAGTAAGTTTGTCTCTTTGGTCGACAATGAAAATGGTAATGGCCACATTGTTTTCTTTCACACACAGAAAGTAAGCATTGCCACCACAGAAGTCATTTTCCTCCCACATTCATGTGCAAGACGACGTCAACTGCTGTGATCTACACCACCAGAAAGGATGGAATGTTACTCCTTATAGCGACAGCAGCGTAAGGACACACAGGTCCTACACGGTCATCCCAGTGAATTATAACGCACACACAACCGGTAATGAACAGTTGCATTTGACGGTTAAAAAAGCCATCACTCGGCAGCTGTAATCCGTGACAATCACAATAGGGGAGCAAGTATCTGAGGGGCAAAAGGTAAAAAAAATGTATATCAATGCGCAATCTCTTCACAAATCGAAGTTGTAACACATACTTTTATTATTAAATATTAATTTAATTTGGGGAAATGTAATAGTACCCTACAAACGGCGACAATGTGCAATGTCCATAATGCGGAAAAAAATTCAACGGCATATAAACCTTGTAATTCATTAGGAAAACAATTGTTTTTTCCCCAAAGTAAAAATGTAATGGCAAATCGTTATATAGGCAGGGAAAAATACACTTACATGATATGGACCGGCTCCATTGCGTTGGCTGCAGTCAGATAGTAGTGTATGCACAATAGGGCCTCTTCGGGAACTAATATTTCATGGTTGGTGCAAATGTTTTTGAAGCATAACCTTATCAAACAATATGTTTTTCTAATTGTTACTCCCTGCATTCTTTCTGCTCTTTCCCTGTACCTCAAGGTTAATAAACAACTGACCCTTATAGCAGTTGACAAATATGCAGCCGTACTGAGCTCGTATTGAAAACAGAAAATGAAGTGGCCTTCACTTCGAATGCAAATACATTCTCATTTTGCAACAACATATCAGCGGCTATTCATGAGAAGCGCTACCCCCGTACATGTGCGTAAGTGGTGTGTGTACGAAATAGTGCAGGAGGCTAGCTTAGATTTCAAACAATAGAACGCCAGCCTGACCACAGTAATGTTGTTTATGTATTGTAAAATGGACGCAGTAAGTTCATTTCGTACATTGATTAGCAAGCTTCACTGTACCGTATGACAGTGCTAACAAGAATACTTCAATGTTTGATTTTCTACTACCATGTCTCATTAATGCTCACCTTTCTAAACACTGTTCCATAAGTGTAACAAGTGCATTGGTGTCTTCTTCGTTTAGGTATGTAAGCGGCGATGTCCGCGTTCAACAGAAAACAAAGTAAACATGGCGGACTTATCTAAAGATTAAGACGCACTTCACGCTGTGCCACAACCAATCGGTGAAAGCGCAACATGGTCGCGTGCAGCACGCTATGCAATAGCCAATTGCAATCTTCTCCACGGAGCGAACAGGGAAGTGTGACCGCGGACCGGACATAGATATCACTAATTTTTAGAGACATACTTTTTGATCGTTTTTAAGGGAACTACTGGATGGATTGTCACAAAATTTACAAAAGCACGCTTTCGTGACCAAGCTTCTGCCACTGCCGCAAATTTGATGCAAATCCGTCCAGTGGTTTGGCCTGTAGCCGTGCGCAAAGTTTTCCCCCATTCAGTCTATGGGAAAAAAATATGTTTTGGGAGCCCCCTATAACTCCCCCCCCCCTGCACCAAACATCAAAAAACTTTGCACAACAATACAGAGTGGCCCATATACTTTCTTTGCAAAGCTTGGTGAGAATTCGTCCAGGGGGAGCGGAGTTATAGGCCGCCCAAAAAGTGCTCTTTCTATGGAAACAGCAACTTAATCATAACTACGCGGCCACTACCGTGGCTGTGTAATAATGTGGGGTTGCAGGGGGTTTCCCCCCGCATATATTTAACAATTGACCTTCACAATTCGGTCAATTGTGCAAAGGTCAATTGCAGTTCGAACAATTTGTATACAATCTATTTATAACGTGCCTAATACCCAGAGGTTTCAAAGCGCAGACCCGGGGGTTGAACCGGTATTGCTCTGTGTCATTTTGTTTCCAAGGCGAGCACGTTGCCCCTGAGCTAGCCTTCCGAGCGCAAGACCAGCAAAGGAGAAACACGGCACCCGTCATTGCCAGTTCCTTTGTTCCCCCCAGGCACTTGTTGCCCCACTCCCTTTTCCAGCCCCCCAATAAGGGGGCGTGTACCCCCAATTCCACTCCTGGCACACAGGCTACTGCATGTGGGCCCTCCTTGATCCCCGTTGCCTCTCACAATCCTAGCACTCCATCTGCTCATGGCCAACCACGCACAGCCATTGGGGGTTGAAGTCTGTAAGTGGTCACCTGTAACGTGTAAGCTTCCACGGTAGTGGTCTCCTGGGGCCACAGCTTGTCTGGGCCAGCCCTCTTGGTACACCTCACGTAAGGCACTGGTAATCAGCACACCAAACCTGCAGTTCTCGTCAAGTTTGTACTACGGAACATCATCCCATACCGCTCTGAAACTGCCAACACTACAGCAAAGCCCCTCGCACTAACAAACCCACACCTCCTCTTATTTTCCACAGCTTTTGTGATGATTCCCCTGCCTGATTCTGGGGACCACTGGGGTGGTGACTCGGGGGGATGGGTGCCCCCTTCAGCCAGTGGGTGATGGATCCATGTTGGCATGGAGAGGATTCTCAACTCACCCACCCTTTGTCCCACCATTTGACAGGTGACAGATGTTCTGCAGCTGCCAGCTGCCTCCCAGGTATTGTGGCCTCAGACCTCCGGTTTCTCTGACCCAGGACCTGAAGAGAAGTCCAATATGGTCCGAATCCTAAAGGAGTGGGTTCGCGGATCTTGCATTGTGCAGCGGATCTGTAGATCCATCTCACATAAAATCCTCAAACAGGTCTATTCAGCGAGTCCGCAGATCCACTTACTCACATGGTGTCTGCGGATCCCACGCGCAAGTTCTGCATGAGGTATGCACTTTTAATCACACAACAGGAGTGCACCTGCAGGCTCGCCCTCACCCAGCACTTAGAAGTGATCTACAGCAGGATAGGAAACCCCTAATACTGATAGACGTTGATATAGGGTTGGCTCTGACCCAGCTCTGTGACCTAGAGCCGCAGGTGCAGACTCTTACCAAATGCCAGCGCAGTGGTATACACTTTCAGTCAAGACTCCACTCTCTGCCAAGGTCACTTCGTGGGACAGGAGTATAGCGGCTGAAGTCGGTGGGAGGGAGGAGCAATTTAGAGACAGCCGGAGCTGGGGAGACGCAGGAGGTCGGACAGACATAGGAGTAGAGAGGGAGAATAGTCTGGTGAGAGGGAAGAAGGAGGAGACTGTTCCTTCATCAGGAGGAAGTGGTCCTAGCATTCAGGAGGGGGCGGGTAAATCAGGAGGATGTCCAGTCAGTGAGTAGGAGGAGGTGGTGGTTACACCAGGAGATGGTCATGTCAGTAAAAGGGAGGTAGCGCTTACATCATGAGGTGGTCAAGAAAGTAAGCAGGGGCTGGTGGGTACATGAAGAGGGATGACAGTGAAAAGAAAGAGGCGGACACCTCAAGAGCTGGTGACAGAGAGGCGAGGTGCTGGTTACATAAGAAGGTGGTAGCGATAGTGAGGAGGAACTGGTTTCCCCACAAGGATTGCACCATCTAGAGAATGGGATACATACCTCGCCAGTGAACCTCACAAGAGACCAGGTGGAGTGTTGCACGGAAGTCTGGGAGGTGAGACTCAAGCAGGTTGGGGAAAGAGGAGCTCAGAAAACCTCAGCAAGGAGGAATGGGGCAGGAGGCTGAGGTAAGGGGGAGGAATGGGGCAGGAGGCTGAGCTAAGGGGGAGGAATGGGGCAGGAGGCTGAGCTAAGGGGGAGGAATGGAGCAGGAGGCTGAGCTAAGGGGGCAGAATGGGGTAGGAGGCTGAGGTAAGGTGGAGGAAGGGCTCTACCAAGAAGTGGTCAGAGGACAAGAGAGGGGGAGAAGGAAAGAGAGAAATTGAAAAAAGGAAATGCTGAGTTCATTCAGGCATTGTTGAGAGAAGGGCATGGACTTCCCTCCGTCCCTTCCTATGCCCCTCCAGGGAGATTGTCCCCGCAGGCATAACTGCCAGCTGGACTCAGGCCCGAGGGATTGGGAACTCTTCAAAGCCTCCAGTTAGACTGGACCAGAAAGGATTTGAGATGCTCTTGGACCCGCAACACAGAGGACTAAAAGGGACCGGACAAGGCATAGTTGGCAAAGTGCATGAGAAGACTGAGCAAGACATCTCCACAGCTCGGAGAGCCCCCTGTTCCTCCCAAGAGAAGACAGCCATCCTGGCACAATTTCTGTTGAGCTTTCCTATTTTTCTATTTGCTTTGGCCCACTCCTATGAAAATATTCCCAATAAACCCTTTTGTTGTTCTCTATATGTGGTTTTGGGTACTTCCCAAGTAACACATTGTTGTACTTCGGAAGTAACACATGGGTGGCGGGTGCAGGTCACCTATTTAGAGCCGTGTCGGGTTTGATTTATGCCAACACAGTCCAGCAATGATTACCCAGCTAAAAGAACACTGGCACCTACAGGAAGGCACATGGCACTCCTGTCGGCCCCTCCAGCCTGTGAATATTTGACAATCCATAACTGTTTTTGTCACGGACAAAACGTAATCCCCCAAAACACTCTTCAGGAGTCGTATCACGAGTCATGTATATGCTAAACTATGGTGAGGGTGGGGTACTTGGGGGGGCTGCACCGTACTGTGGCACATTGGAAACCCGTATTACACAAGGGCCTGCTTGC
Organism: Ambystoma mexicanum; assembly: GCF_040938575.1. Taxonomy (NCBI): domain Eukaryota; kingdom Metazoa; phylum Chordata; class Amphibia; order Caudata; family Ambystomatidae; genus Ambystoma; species Ambystoma mexicanum. Next base: position 872,649,836 of record NC_090926.1, on the reverse strand, counting down.
ACGCGGGCAACCTGCTGAAAAGGTATTCATTGAAAGGCTATGCTCACTTACCGAGCCAGCTTCCGTGCACTGCAATGTCCCCCCTGGAGAGCAAGGAATGTGTGAGTAACAAGCCTCACTTTGTTAGCAGGTGAGTGTTCACCTGCATTTCAACTTTAATATGACCTAACAGCGTTCCTGGGCGCAGGTGCATTATTGATTCCAATCTGACTCCGCAGGCTTTTCCAGTTAGTTGGGAATGTCCCTTCACTTTCGCAACAGGCGCTGGGTGCTCCAAAGGCTTTATTTATTTACACCACTCTCCCTAGCCCGCACCAACCCGGTTGTTGCCTCTGACTCTCATCAGGAGTATGGTATAGAGAGCAAGTATTTCACATGCTGACTCTCATCAGGAGTATGGCATAGAGAGCAAGTTTTTAATCAGGAGTATGGTATAGAGAGCAAGCATTTCACATGCTGACTCTCATCTGGCGTATGGTATAGAGAGCAAGCATTTCACATGCTGACTCTCATCGGGAGTATGGTATATAGAGCAAGCATTTCACATGCTGACTCTCATCAAGAGTATGGTATAGAGAGCAAGCATTTCACATGCAGACTCTCATCGGGAGTATGGTATAGAGAGCAAGCATTCGTTATAGAGAGCAAGCATTTCACATGCTGACTCTCATCAGGAGTATGATATAGAGAGCAAGCATTTCACATGCCGACTCTCATCAGGGGTATGGTATAGAGAGCAAGCATTTCACATGTTGACTCATCAGGAGTATGGTATGGAGAGCAAGCAATTCACATGAAGACTCTCATCAGGAGTATGGAATAGAGAGCAAGCATTTAAAATGAAGACTCTCATCAGGGGTAAGGTATAGAGAGCAAGCATTTCACATGCTGGCTCTCATCAGGAGTATGGTATAGAGAGCATTTCAAATGCTGACTCTCATCAGGAGTATAGTATAGAGAGCAAGCATTTCACATGCTGACTCTCTTCGGGAGTATGGTATAGAGAGCAAGCATTTCATCGGGAGTATGGTATAGAGAGCAAGCATTCGTTATAGAGAGCAAGCATTTCACATGCTGACTCTCATCAGGGGTAAGGTATAGAGAGCAAGCATTTCACATGCTGACTCTCAACTGGAGAATGGTACAGAGAGCAAGCATTGCACATGCTGGCTCTCATCAGGGGTATGTTATAGAGAGCAAGCATTTCACATGCTGGCTCTCATCAGGAGTATGGGATAGAGAGCATTTCAAATGCTGACTCTCGTCAGGAGTATGGTATGGAGAGCAAGCATTTCACATGCAGACTCTCGTCGAGAGTATAGTATAGAGAGCAAGTATTTCACATGCTGGCTCTCATCAGGAGTATGGTATAGAGAGCATTTCAAATGCGGACTCTCATCGGGAGTATGGTATAGAGAGCAAGCATTTCACATGCTGACTCTCTTCCGGAGTATGGTATAGAGAGCAAGCATTTCATCAGGAGTATGGTATAGAGAGCAAGCATTTCACATGCTGACTCTCATCAGGGGTATGGAATAGAGAGCAAGCATTTCACATGCTGACTCTCGTCAGGAGTATGGTATAGAGAGCAAGCATTTCACATGCTGACTCTCATCGGGAGTACGGTATAGAGAGCAAGCATTTCACATGAAGGCTCTCATCAGGAGTATGGTATAGAGAGGAAGCATTTCACATGAACACTCATCAGGAATATGGTAGAGAGAGCAAGCACTTCATTAGGAGTATGGTATAGAGAGCAAGAATTTCACATGCTGACTCTTATCGGGAGTATGGTATAGAGAGCAAGCATTTCACACGCGGACTCTCATTGGGAGTATGGTATAGAGAGCAAGCATTTCACAGGAAGGCTCTCATCCGGAGTATGTTATAGAGAGCAAGCATTTCATCAGGAGTATGGTAGAGAGAGCAAGCATTTCACATGCAGACTCTCATCAGGATTATGGTATAGAGAGCAAGCATTCGTTATAGAGAGCAAGCTTTTCACATGCTGACTCTCATCAGGAATATGGTATAGAGATCAAGCATTCCACATGGTGACTCTCATCAGGAGTATGGTATAGAGAGCAAGCATTTCACATGAAGACTCTCATCAGGCGTATGGTATAGAGAGCAAGCATTTCACATGAAGACTCATCAGCAGTATGGTATGGAGAGCAAGCATTTCATCAGGAGTAAGGTATAGAGAGCAAGCATTTCACATGCTGACTCTCATCGGGAGTATGGTATAGAGAGCAAGCATTTCACATGCTGGCTCTAATCAGGAGTATGGTATAGAGAGCAAGCGTTTCACATGCTGGCTCTCATCAGGAGTATGGTATAGAGAGCATTTCAAATGCTGACTCTCATCAGGAGTATGGTATAGAGAGCAAGCATTTCACATGCTGACTCTCTTTGGGAGAATGGTATAGAGAGCAAGCATTTCATCAGGAGTATGGTATAGAGAGCAAGCATTTCACATGAAGACTCTCATCAGGAGTATGGTACAGAGAGCAAGCATTTCACATGCAGACTCTCATCAGGAGTATGGTATAGAGAGCAAGCATTTCAAATGCTGACTCTCATCGGGAGTATGGTATAGAGAGCAAGCATTCGTTATAGAGAGCAAGCATTTCACATGCTGACTCTCATCAGGAGTATGATATAGAGAGCAAGCATTTCACATGCCGACTCTCATCAGGGGTATGGTATAGAGAGCAAGCATTTCACATGTTGACTCTCATCAGGAGTATGGTATGGAGAGCAAGCAATTCACATGAAGACTCTCATCAGGAGTATGGAATAGAGAGCAAGCATTTAAAATGAAGACTCTCATCAGGGGTAAGGTATAGAGAGCAAGCATTTCACATGCTGGCTCTCATCAGGAGTATGGTATAGAGAGCATTTCAAATGCTGACTCTCATCAGGAGTATAGTATAGAGAGCAAGCATTTCACATGCTGACTCTCTTCGGGAGTATGGTATAGAGAGCAAGCATTTCATCGGGAGTATGGTATAGAGAGCAAGCATTCGTTATAGAGAGCAAGCATTTCACATGCTGACTCTCATCAGGGGTAAGGTATAGAGAGCAAGCATTTCACATGCTGACTCTCAACTGGAGAATGGTACAGAGAGCAAGCATTGCACATGCTGGCTCTCATCAGGAGTATGTTATAGAGAGCAAGCATTTCACATGCTGGCTCTCATCAGGAGTATGGGATAGAGAGCATTTCAAATGTTGACTCTCGTCAGGAGTATGGTATGGAGAGCAAGCATTTCACATGCAGACTCTCGTCGAGAGTATAGTATAGAGAGCAAGTATTTCACATGCTGGCTCTCATCAGGAGTATGGTATAGAGAGCATTTCAAATGCGGACTCTCATCGGGAGTATGGTATAGAGAGCAAGCATTTCACATGCTGACTCTCTTCCGGAGTATGGTATAGAGAGCAAGCATTTCATCAGGAGTATGGTATAGAGAGCAAGCATTTCACATGCTGACTCTCATCAGGGGTATGGAATAGAGAGCAAGCATTTCACATGCTGACTCTCGTCAGGAGTATGGTATAGAGAGCAAGCATTTCACATGCTGACTCTCATCGGGAGTACGGTATAGAGAGCAAGCATTTCACATGAAGGCTCTCATCAGGAGTATGGTATAGAGAGGAAGCATTTCACATGAACACTCATCAGGAATATGGTAGAGAGAGCAAGCATTTCATTAGGAGTATGGTATAGAGAGCAAGAATTTCACATGCTGACTCTTATCGGGAGTATGGTATAGAGAGCAAGCATTTCACACGCGGACTCTCATTGGGAGTATGGTATAGAGAGCAAGCATTTCACAGGAAGGCTCTCATCCGGAGTATGTTATAGAGAGCAAGCATTTCATCAGGAGTATGGTAGAGAGAGCAAGCATTTCACATGCAGACTCTCATCGGGATTATGGTATAGAGAGCAAGCATTCGTTATAGAGAGCAAGCTTTTCACATGCTGACTCTCATCAGGAATATGGTATAGAGATCAAGCTTTCCACATGGTGACTCTCATCAGGAGTATGGTATAGAGAGCAAGCATTTCACATGAAGACTCTCATCAGGCGTATGGTATAGAGAGCAAGCATTTCACATGAAGACTCATCAGCAGTATGGTATGGAGAGCAAGCATTTCATCAGGAGTAAGGTATAGAGAGCAAGCATTTCACATGCTGACTCTCATCGGGAGTATGGTATAGAGAGCAAGCATTTCACATGCTGGCTCTAATCAGGAGTATGGTATAGAGAGCAAGCGTTTCACATGCTGGCTCTCATCAGGAGTATGGTATAGAGAGCATTTCAAATGCTGACTCTCATCAGGAGTATGGTATAGAGAGCAAGCATTTCACATGCTGACTCTCTTTGGGAGAATGGTATAGAGAGCAAGCATTTCATCAGGAGTATGGTATAGAGAGCAAGCATTTCACATGAAGACTCTCATCAGGAGTATGGTACAGAGAGCAAGCATTTCACATGCAGACTCTCATCAGGAGTATGGTATAGAGAGCAAGCATTTCAAATGCCAACTCTCGTCAGGAGTATGGTATAGAGAGCAAGCATTTGACATGCTGACTCTCATCGGGAGTATGGTATAGAACAAGCATTTCACATGAAGGCTCTCATCAGGAGTATGGTATAGAGAGCAAGCATTTGACATGCTGACTCTCATCGGGAGTATGGTATAGAACAAGCATTTCACTTGAAGGCTCTCATCATGAGTATGGTCTAGAGAGCAAGCATTTCACATGAAGGCTCTCATCCGGAGTATGGTATAGAGAGCAAGCATTTGACATGCTGACTCTCATCGGGGGTATGGTATAGAACAAGCATTTCACTTGAAGGCTCTGATCAGGAGTATGGTATAGAGAGCAAGCATTTGAAATGCTGACTCTCATCGGGAGTATGGTATAGAACAAGCATTTCACTTGAAGGCTCTCATCATGAGTATGGTCTAGAGAGCAAGCATTTCACATGAAGGCTCTCATCCGGAGTATGGTATAGAGAGCAAGCATTTGACATGCTGACTCTCATCGGGAGTATGGTATAGAACAAGCATTTCACTTGAAGGCTCTCATCATGAGTATGGTCTAGAGAGCAAGCATTTCACATGAAGGCTCTCATCCGGAGTATGGTATAGAGAGCAAGCATTTCACATGCAGGCTCTCATCGGGAGTATGGTATAGAGAGCAAGCATTCGTTATAGAGAGCAAGCATTTCCCATGCTGACTCTCATCGGGAGTATGGTATAGAGAGCAAACATTTCAAATGCCGACTCTCATCAGGGGTATGATATAGAGAGCAAGCATTTCACATGTTGACTCTCATCAGGAGTATGGTATAGAGAACAAGCATTTCACATGCTGACTCTCATCAGGAGTATGGTACAGAGAGAAAGCATTTCACATGCTGAATCTCATCAGGGGTAAGGTATAGAGAGCAAGCATTTCACATGCTGACTCTCATCGGGAGTATGGTATAGGAGCAAGCATTTCATTTGGAGTATGGTATAGAGAGCAAGCATTTCACATGCAGACTCTCATCGGGCATATGGTATAGAGAGCAAGCATTCGAATAGAGAGCAAGTATTTCACATGCTAACTCTCATCGGGAGTATGGTATAGAGAGCAAGGATTTCACATGCTGACTCTCATCAGGGGTATGGTATAGAGAGCAAGCATTTCACATGCTGACTCTCATCGGGAGTATGGTATAGAGAGAAAGCATTTCACATGCTGACGCTCATCAGGGGTAAGGTATAGAGAGCAAGCATTTCACATGCTGACTCTCATCGGGAGTATGGTATAGAGAGCAAGCATTTCATCTGGAGTATGGTATAGAGAGCAAGCATTTCACATGCAGACTCTCATTGGGAGTATGGTATAGAGAGCAAGCATTCGGAATAGAGAGCAAGTATTTCGCATGCTAACTCTCATCGGGAGTATGGTATAGTGAGCAAGCATTTCACATGTTGACTCTCATCAGGAGTATGGTATAGAGAGCAAGCATTTCACATGCTGACTCTCATCGGGAGTATGGTATAGAGAGCAAGCATTTAATCTGGAGTATGGTATAGAGAGCAAGCATTTCACATGCAGACTCTCATCGGGAGTATGGTATAGAGAGCAAACATTTCACATGCCGACTCTCATCAGGGGTATGATATAGAAAGCAAGCATTTCACATGTTGACTCTCATCAGGAGTATGGTATAGAGAGCAAGCATTTCACATGCTGACTCTCATCAGGAGTATGGTATAGAGAGCACGCATTTCACATGCTGACTCTCATCGGGAGTATGGTATAGAGATAAAGCATTTCACATGCTGACTCTCATCAGGGGTAAGGTATAGAGAGCAAGCATTTCAAATGCTGACTCTCATCGGGAGTATGATATAGAGAGCAAGCATTTCACATGTTGACTCTCATCAGGAGTATGGTATAGAGAGCAAGCATTTCACATGCTGACTCTCATCAGGAGTATGGTATAGAGAGCACGCATTTCACATGCTGACTCTCATCAGGAGTATGGTATAGAGATAAAGCATTTCACATACTGACTCTCATCAGGGGTAAGGTATAGAGAGCAAGCATTTCAAATGCTGACTCTCATCGGGAGTAGGGTATAGAGAGCAAGCATTTCATCTGGAGTATGGTATAGAGAGCAAGCATTTCACATGCAGACTCTCATCGGGAGTATGGTATAGACAGCAAGCATTCGGAATAGAGAGCAAGTATTTCACATGATAACTCTCATCGGGAGTATGGTATAGAGAGCAAGCATTTCACATGCTGACTCTCATCAGGGATATGGTACAGAGAGCAAGCATTTCACATGCTGACTCTCATCAGGAGTATGGTATAGAGAACACGCATTTCACATGCTGACTCTCATCCGGAGTATGGTATAGAGAGCAAGCATTTCATCAGGAGTATGGTAGAGAGAGCAAGCATTTCACATGCAGACTCTCATCGGGAGTATGGTATAGAGAGCAAGCATTCGTTATAGAGAGCAAGCATTTCACATGCTGACTCTCATCAGGAGTATGGTATAGAGAGCAAGCATTTCACATGCCGACTCTCATCAGGGGTATGGTATAGAGAGCAAGCATTTCACATGGTGACTCTCATCAGGAGTATGGTATAGAGAGCAAGCATTTCACATGAAAACTCTCATCAGGTGTATGGTATAGAGAGCAAACATTTCACATGAAGACTCATCAGCAGTATGGTATGGAGAGCAAGCATTTCATCAGGAGTAAGGTATAGAGAGCAAGCATTTCACATGCTGACTCTCATCGGGAGTATGGTATAGAGAGCAAGCATTTCACATGCTGGCTCTCATCAGGAGTATGGTATAGAGAGCATTTCAAATGCTGACTCTCATCAGGAGTATGGTATAGAGAGCAAGCATTTCACATGCTGACTCTCTTCGGGAGTATGGTATAGAGAGCAAGCATTTCATCAGGAGTATGGTATAGAGAGCAAGCATTTCACATGAAGACTCTCATCAGGAGTATGGTACAGAGAGCAAGCATTTCACATGCAGACTCTCGTCAGGAGTATGGTATAGAGAGCAAGCATTTCAAATGCTGACTCTCGTCGGGAGTATGGTATAGAGAGCAAGCATTTGACATGCTGACTCTCATTGGGAGTATGGTATAGAACAAGCATTTCACATGAAGGCTTTCATCAGGAGTATGGTATAGAGAGCAAGCATTTGACATGCTGACTCTCATCGGGAGTATGGTATAGAACAAGCATTTCACTTGAAGGCTCTCATTCATGAGTATGGTCTAGAGAGCAAGCATTTCACATGAAGGCTCTCATCCAGAGTATGCTATAGAGAGCAAGCATTTGACATGATGACTCTCATCTGGAGTATGGTATAGAGAGCAAGCATTCGTTATAGAGAGCAAGCATTTCCCATGCTGACTCTCATCGGGAGTATGGTATAGAGAGCAAACATTTCACATGCTGACTCTCATCAGGGGTATGATATAGAGAGCAAGCATTTCACATGTTGACTCTCATCAGGAGTATGGTATAGAGAGCAAGCATTTCACATGCTGACTCTCATCGGGAGTATGGTATAGAGAGAAAGCATTTCACATGCTGAATCTCATCAGGGGTAAGGTATAGAGAGCAAGCATTTCACATGCTGACTCTCATCGGGAGTATGGTATAGAGAGCAAGCATTTCATCTGGAGTATGGTATAGAGAGCAAGCATTTCACATGCAGACTCTCATCGGGAGTATGGTAATAAGAGCAAGCATTCGGAATAGAGAGCAAGTATTTCACATGCTAACTCTCATCGGGAGTATGGTATAGAGAGCAAGCATTTCACATGCTGACTCTCATCAGGGGTATGGTATAGAGAGCAAGCATTTCACATGCTGACTCTCATCGGGAGTATGGTATAGAGAGAAAGCATTTCACATGCTGACTCTCATCAGGGGTAAGGTATAGAGAGCAAGCATTTCACATGCTGACTCTCATCGGGAGTATGGTATAGAGAGCAAGCATTTCACATGCTGACTCTCATCAGGGCTATGGTATAGAGAGCAAGCATTTCACATGTTGACTCTCATCAGGAGTATGGTATAGAGATCAAGCATTTCACATGGTGACTCTCATCGGGAGTATGGTATAGAGAGCAAGCATTTCACATGAAGACTCTCATCAGGTGTATGGTATAGAGAGCAAGCATTTCACATGAAGACTCATCAGCAGTATGGTTTGGAGAGCAAGCATTTCATCAGGAGTAAGGTATAGAGAGCAAGCATTTCACATGCTGACTCTCATCGGGAGTATGGTATAGAGAGCAAGCATTTCACATGCTGGCTGTCATCAGGAGTATGGTATAGAGAGCAAGCATTTCACATGCTGGCTCTCATCAGGAGTATGGTATAGAGAGCATTTCAAATGCTGACTCTCATCAGGAGTATGGTATAGAGAGCAAGCATTTCACATGCTGACTCTCTTCGGGAGTATGGTATAGAGAGCAAGCATTTCATCAGGAGTATGGTATAGAGAGCAAGTATTTCACATGAAGACTCTCATCAGGAGTATGGTACAGAGAGCAAGCATTTCACATGCAGACTCTCGTCAGGAGTATGGTATAGAGAGCAAGCATTTCAAATGCTGACTCTCGTCGGGAGTATGGTATAGAGAGCAAGCATTTGACATGCTGACTCTCATCGGGAGTATGGTATAGAACAAGCATTTCACATGAAGGCTCTCATCAGGAGTATGGTATAGAGAGCAAGCATTTGACATGCTGACTCTCATCGGGAGTATGGTATAGAACAAGCATTTCACTTGAAGGCTCTCATTCATGAGTATGGTCTAGAGAGCAAGCATTTCACATGAAGGCTCTCATCCAGAGTATGGTATAGAGAGCAAGCATTTCACATGCAGACTCTCGTCAGGAGTATGGTATAGAGAGCAAGCATTTCAAATGCTGACTCTCGTCGGGAGTATGGTATAGAGAGCAAGCATTTGACATGCTGACTCTCATCGGGAGTAAGGTATAGAACAAGCATTTCACATGAAGGCTCTCATCGGGAGTATGGTATAGAGAGCAAGCATTTGACAGGCTGACTCTCATCGGGAGTATGGTATAGAACAAGCATTTCACTTGAAGGCTCTCATTCATGAGTATGGTCTAGAGAGCAAGCATTTGACATGATGACTCTCATCGGGAGTATGGTATAGAGAGCAAGCATTCGTTATAGAGAGCAAGCATTTCCCATGCTGACTCTCATCGGGAGTATGGTATAGAGAGCAAACATTTCACACGCTGACTCTCATCAGGGGTATGATATAGAGAGCAAGCATTTCACATGTTGACTCTCATCAGGAGTATGGTATAGAGAGCAAGCATTTCACATGCTGACTCTCATCGGGAGTATGGTATAGAGAGAAAGCATTTCACATGCTGAATCTCATCAGGGGTAAGGTATAGAGAGCAAGCATTTCACATGCTGACTCTCATCCGGAGTATGGTATAGAGAGCAAGCATTTCATCTGGAGTATGGTATAGAGAGCAAGCATTTCACATGCAGACTCTCATCGGGAGTATGGTATAGAGAGCAAGCATTCGGAATAGAGAGCAAGTATTTCACATGCTAACTCTCATCGGGAGTATGGTATAGAGAGCAAGCATTTCACATGCTGACTCTCATCAGGGGTATGGTATAGAGAGCAAGCATTTCACATGCTGACTCTCATCGGGAGTATGGTATAGAGAGAAAGCATTTCACATGCTGACTCTCATCAGGGGTAAGGTATAGAGAGCAAGCATTTCACATGCTGACTCTCATCGGGAGTATGGTATAGAGAGCAAGCATTTCACATGCTGACTCTCATCAGGGGTATGGTATAGAGAGCAAGCATTTCACATGTTGACTCTCATCAGGAGTATGGTATAGAGATCAAGCATTTCACATGGTGACTCTCATCGGGAGTATGGTATAGAACAAGCATTTCACATGAAGGCTCTCATCAGGAGTATGGTATAGAGAGCAAGCATTTGACATGCTGACTCTCATCGGGAGTATGGTATAGAACAAGCATTTCACTTGAAGGCTCTCATTCATGAGTATGGTCTAGAGAGCAAGCATTTCACATGAAGGCTCTCATCCAGAGTATGGTATAGAGAGCAAGCATTTGACATGATGACTCTCATTGGGAGTATGGTATAGAGAGCAAGCATTCGTTATAGAGAGCAAGCATTTCCCATGCTGACTCTCATCGGGAGTATGGTATAGAGAGCAAACATTTCACATGCTGACTCTCATCAGAGAGCAATATAGAGAGCAAGCATTTCACATGTTGACTCTCATCAGGAGTATGGTATAGAGAGCAAGCATTTCACATGCTGACTCTCATCGGAGTATGGTATAGAGAGAAAGCATTTCACATGCTGAATCTCATCAGGGGTAAGGTATAGAGAGCAAGCATTTCACATGCTGACTCTCATCGGGAGTATGGTATAGAGAGCAAGCATTTCATCTGGAGTATGGTATAGAGAGCAAGCATTTCACATGCAGACTCTCATCGGGAGTATGGTATAGAGAGCAAGCATTCGGAATAGAGAGCAAGTATTTCACATGCTAACTCTCATCGGGAGTATGGTATAGAGAGCAAGCATTTCACATGCTGACTCTCATCAGGGGTATGGTATAGAGAGCAAGCATTTCACATGCTGACTCTCATCGGGAGTATGGTATAGAGAGAAAGCATTTCACATGCTGACTCTCATCAGGGGTAAGGTATAGAGAGCAAGCATTTCACATGCTGACTCTCATCGGGAGTATGGTATAGAGAGCAAGCATTTCATCTGGAGTATGGTATAGAGAGCAAGTATTTCACATGCAGACTCTCATCGGGAGTATGGTATAGAGAGCAAGAATTTGGAATAGAGAGCAAGTATTTCACATGCTAACTCTCATCGGGAGTATGGTATAGAGAGCAAGCATTTCACATGTTGACTCTCATCAGGAGTATGGTATAGAGAGCAAGCATTTCACATGCTGACTCTCATCGGGAGTATGGTATAGAGAGAAAGCATTTCACATGCTGACTCTCATCAGGGGTAAGGTATAGAGAGCAAGCATTTCACATGCTGACTCTCATCGGGAGTATGGTATAGAGAGCAAGCATTTAATCTGGAGTATGGTATAGAGAGCAAGCATTTCACATGCAGACTCTCATCGGGAGTATGGTATAGAGAGCAAGCATTCGTTATAGAGAGCAAGCATTTCACATTCTGACTCTCATCGGGAGTATGGTATAGAGAGCAAACATTTCACATGCCGACTCTCATCAGGGGTATGGTATAGAGAGCAAGCATTTCACATGCTGACTCTCATCGGGAGTATGGTATAGAGAGCAAGCATTTCATCTGGAGTATGGTATAGAGAGCAAGCATTTCACATGCAGACTCTCATCGGGAGTATGGTATAGAGAGCAAGCATTCGGAATAGAGAAGTATTTCACATGCTAACTCTGATCGGGAGTATGGTATAGAGAGCAAGCATTTCACATGCTGACTCTCATCAGGGGTATGGTATAGAGAGCAAGCATTTCACATGCTGACTCTCATCAGGAGTATGGTATAGAGAGCACGCATTTCACATGCTGACTCTCATCCGGAATATGGTATAGAGAGCAAGCATTTCATCAGGAGTATGGTAGAGAGAGCAAGCATTTCACATGCAGACTCTCATCGGGAGTATGGTATAGAGAGCAAGCATTTGTTATAGAGAGCCAGCATTTCACATGCTGACTCTCATCAGGAGTATGGTATAGAGAGCAAGCATTTCACATGCCGACTCTCATCAGGGGTATGGTATAGAGAGCAAGCCTTTCACATGTTGACTCTCATCAGGAGTATGGTATAGAGATCAAGCATTTCACATGGTGACTCTCATCGGGAGTATGGTATAGAGAGCAAGCATTTCACATGAAGACTCTCATCAGGTGTATGGTATAGAGAGCAAGCATTTCACATGAAGACTCATCAGCAGTATGGTATGGAGAGCAAGCATTTCATCAGGAGTAAGGTATAGAGAGCAAGCATTTCACATGCTGACTCTCATCGGGAGTATGGTATAGAGAGCAAGCATTTCACATGCTGGCTGTCATCAGGAGTATGGTATAGAGAGCAAGCATTTCACATGCTGGCTCTCATCAGGAGTATGGTATAGAGAGCATTTCAAATGCTGACTCTCATCAGGAGTATGGTATAGAGAGCAAGCATTTCACATGCTGACTCTCTTCGGGAGTATGGTATAGAGAGCAAGCATTTCATCAGGAGTATGGTATAGAGAGCAAGCATTTCACATGAAGACTCTCATCAGGAGTATGGTACAGAGAGCAAGCATTTCACATGCAGACTCTCGTCAGGAGTATGGTATAGAGAGCAAGCATTTCAAATGCTGACTCTCGTCGGGAGTATGGTATAGAGAGCAAGCATTTGACATGCTGACTCTCATCGGGAGTATGGTATAGAACAAGCATTTCACATGAAGGCTCTCATCAGGAGTATGGTATAGAGAGCAAGCATTTGACATGCTGACTCTCATCGGGAGTATGGTATAGAACAAGCATTTCACTTGAAGGCTCTCATGAGTATAGTCTAGAGAGCAAGCATTTCACATGAAGGCTCTCATCTGGAGTATGGTATAGAGAGCAAGCATTTCACATGCAGACCCTCATCGGGAGTATGGTATAGAGAGCAAGCATTCGTTATAGAGAGCAAGCATTTCACATGCTGACTCTCATCGGGAGTATGGTATAGAGAGCAAACATTTCACATGCCGACTCTCATCAGGGGTATGATATAGAGAGCAAGCATTTCACATGTTGACTCTCATCAGGAGTATGGTATAGAGAGCAAGCATTTCACATGCTGACTCTGATCGGGAGTATGGTATAGAGAGAAAGCATTTCACATGCTGACTCTCATCAGGGGTAAGGTACAGAGAGCAAGCATTTCACATGCTGACTCTCATCGGGAGTATGGTATAGAGAGCAAGCATTTCATCTGGAGTATGGTATAGAGAGCAAGCATTTCACATGCAGACTCTCATCGGGAGTATGGTATAGAGAGCAAGCATTCAGAATAGAGAGCAAGTATTTCACATGCTAACTCTCATCGGCAGTATGGTATAGAGAGCAAGCATTTCACATGCTGACTCTCATCAGGGGTATGGTATAGAGAGCAAGCATTTCACATGCTGACTCTCATCAGGAGTATGGTATAGAGAGCACGCATTTCACATGCTAACTCTCATCAGGAGTACAGTATAGAGAGCAAGCATTTCACTTGAAGACTCATCAGGAGTATGGTATAGAGAGCAAGCATTTCACATGAAGACTCATCAGGAGTATGGTATAGAGTGCAAACATTTCATCAGGAGTATGGTATAGAGAGCAAGCATTTCACATGCTGACTCTTATCGGGAGTATGGTATAGAGCGCAAGCATTTCGCATGCTCGCTCTCATCAGGAGTATGGTATAGAGAGCATTTCAAATGCTGACTCTCATCAGGAGTATGGTATAGAGAGCAAGCATTTCACATGCTGACTCTCATCAGGAGTATGGTATAGAGAGCAATCATTTCATAAGGAGTATGGTATAGAGAGCAAGCATTTCACATGCTGACTCTCATAGGCGTATGGTATAGAGAGCAAGTATTTCACATGCTGACTCTCATCGGGAGTATGGTATATAGAGCAAGCATTTCACATGCTGACTCTCATCAGGAGTATGGTATAGAGAGCAAGCATTTCACATGCAGACTCTCATCGGGAGTATGGTATAGAGAGCAAGCATTCGTTATAGAGAGCAAGCATTTCACATGCTGACTCTCATCAGGAGTATGATATAGAGAGCAAGCATTTCACATGCCGACTCTCATCAGGGGTATGGTATAGAGAGCAAGCATTTCACATGTTGACTCTCATCAGGAGTATGGTATAGAGAGCATTTCAAATGCTGACTCTCATCAGGAGTATGGTATAGAGAGCAAGCATTTCACATGCTGACTCTCTTCGGGAGTATGGTATAGAGAGCAAGCATTTCATCAGGAGTATGGTATAGAGAGCAAGCATTTCACATGAAGACTCTCATAAGGAGTAAGGTATAGAGAGCAAACATTTCACATGCTGACTCTCATCAGGGGTAAGGTATAGAGAGCAAGCATTTCACATGCTGACTCTCAACTGGAGAATGGTACAGAGAGCAAGCATTGCACATGCTGGCTCTCATCAGGAGTATGGTATAGAGAGCAAGCATTCGTTATAGAGAGCAAGCATTTCACATGCTGACTCTCATCAGGAGTATGGGATAGAGAGCATTTCAAATGCTGACTCTCGTCAGGAGTATGGTATGGAGAGCAAGCATTTCACATGTTGACTCTCATCAGGAGTATGGTATAGAGAGCAAGCATTCGTTATAGAGAGCAAGCATTTCACATGCTGACTCTCATCAGGAGTATGGTATAGAGAGCAAGCATTTCACATGAAGGCTCTCATCCGGAGTATGGTATAGAGATCAAGCATTTCACATGGTGACTCTCATCGGGAGTATGGTATAGAGAACAAGCATTTCACATGAATACTCTCATCAGGTGTATGGTATAGAGAGCAAGCATTTCACATGAAGACTCATCAGCAGTATGGTATGGAGAGCAAGCATTTCATCAGGAGTAAGGTATAGAGAGCAACATTTCACATGCTGACTCTCATCGGGAGTATGGTATAGAGAGCAAGCATTTCACATGCTGGCTCTCATCAGGAGTATGGTATAGAGAGCAAGCATTTCACATGCTGGCTCTCATCAGGAGTATGGTATAGAGAGCAAGCATTTGTTATAGAAAGCAAGCATTTCCCATGCTGACTCTCATCGGGAGTATGGTATAGAGAGCAAACATTTCACATGCCGACTCTCATCAGGGGTATGATATAGAGAGCAAGCATTTCACATGTTGACTCTCATCAGGAGTATGGTATAGAGAGCAAGCATTTCACATGCTGACTCTCATCGGGAGTATGGTATAGAGAGAAACCCTTTCACATGCTGAATCTCATCAGGGGTAAGGTATAGAGAGCAAGCATTTCACATGCTGACTCTCATCGGGAGTATGGTATAGAGAGCAAGCATTTCATTTGGAGTATGGTATAGAGAGCAAGCATTTCACATGCAGACTCTCATCGGCCGTATGGTATAGAGAGCAAGCATTGGAATAGAGAGCAAGTATTTCACATGCTAACTCTCATCAGGAGTCTGGTATAGAGAGCAAGCATTTCACATGCTGACTCTCATCAGGGGTATGGTATAGAGAGCAAGCATTTCACATGCTGACTCTCATCAGGAGTATGGTATAGAGAGAAAGCATTTCACATGCTGACTCTCATCAGGGGTAAGGTATAGAGAGCAAGCATTTCACATGCTGACTCTCATCGGGAGCATGGTATAGAGAGCAAGCATTTCATCTGGAGTATGGTATAGAGAGCAAGCATTTCACATGCAGACTCTCATCGGGAGTATGGTATAGAGAGCAAGCATTCGGAATAGAGAGCAAGTATTTCACATGCTAACTCTCATCGGGAGTATGGTATAGAGAGCATGCATTTCACATGTTGACTCTCATCAGGAGTATGGTATAGAGAGCAAGCATTTCACATGCTGACTCTCATCGGGAGTATGGTATAGAGAGAAAGCATTTCACATGCTGACTCTCATCAGGGGTAAGGTATAGAGAGCAAGCATTTCACATGCTGACTCTCATCGGGAGTATGGTATAGAGAGCAAGCATTTAATCTGGAGTATGGTATAGAGAGCAAGCATTTCACATGCAGACTCTCATCGGGAGTATGGTAGAGAGAGCAAACATTTCACATGCCGACTCTCATCAGGTGTATGATATAGAGAGCAAGCATTTCACATGCTGACTCTCATCAGGAGTATGGTATAGAGAGCATGCATTTCACATGCTGACTCTCATCGGGAGTATGGTATAGAGATAAAGCATTTCACATGCTGACTCTCATCAGGGGTAAGGTATAGAGAGCAAGCATTTCACATGCTGACTCTCATCAGGAGTATGGTATAGAGAGCAAGCATTTCACATGCTGACTCTCATCGGGAGTATGGTATAGAGAGCAAGCATTCCGAATAGAGAGCAAGTATTTCACATGCTAACTCTCATCGGGAGTATGGTATAGAGAGCAAGCATTTCACATGCTGACTTTCATCAGGGATATGGTATAGAGAGCAAGCATTTCACATGCTGACTCTCATCAGGAGTATGGTATAGAGAGCACGCATTTCACATGCTGACTCTCATCCGGAGTATGGTATAGAGAGCAAGCATTTCATCAGGAGTATGGTAGAGCGAGCAAGCATTTCACATGCAGACTCTCATCGGGAGTATGGTATAGAGAGCAAGCATTTGTTATAGAGAGCAAGCATTTAACATGCTGACTCTCATCAGGAGTATGGTATAGAGAGCAAGCATTTCACATGCCGACTCTCATCAGGGGTATGGTATAGAGAGCAAGCATTTCACATGTTGACTCTCATCAGGAGTATGGTATAGAGATCAAGCATTTCACATGGTGACTCTCATCAGGTGTATGGTATAGAGAGCAAGCATTTCACATGAAGACTCATCAGCAGTATGGTATGGAAAGCAAGCATTTCATCAGGAGTAAGGTATAGAGAGCAAGCATTTCACATGCTGACTCTCATCGGGAGAATGGTATAGAGAGCAAGCATTTCACATGCTGGCTGTCATCAGGAGTATGGTATAGAGAGCAAGCATTTCACATGCTGGCTCTCATCAGGAGTATGGTATAGAGAGCATTTCAAATGCTGACTCTCATCAGGAGTATGGTATAGAGAGCATTTCAGGGGGGCGTGGCTTGGAGCCGATGGAGGGCAGAAGCTGATCTGCCGGGCTCCGGCCGAGACGCCGCTTCCTGATCCTTTTTCTCCGGTACAAGAGTGGTTGCAGCCAGCGGAAAAGCACGCATCGGCGGGGGAAGTGCTCCCCATTAGGAATTACTCGATTGTTGGTATTTTCGGAGCCCCCGTGAGGAAGAGCGGGCTCTGGATCCCACCCTCCCCTCCGCCGAGCATCGATCCAAGATGGCGCCTCGCACAGCTTCACGCAGCCCCTGAACCAGCGTCCCCTGACGGAGCGCTTTGGGGATCGGCAACAAGGCCGGGGGGGGGCGACCCCTGTCTGAGACTGGTTCGGAATCGACACAGGCCCCCAGGCCCCTGACTCCGCTACCCCTGGGCTGGCCCAATTTACGCAACGCGGACTACAACTAGAACCACGCGGAGGGCATCACATAAAGAGAAACTCGCCACCTCTGAGAAGCAGCACCCCGCCCCCCGGCCATCACCCGAACGACCTGATTCCAGCCGAAGCACTCGGGGGCCCTGAAACTCAAGGTGCGTGAGCCAACATAATACCCTTTGGTGGGCCCCTGACCACCACCGCACCCTTGGGCCGCCCCACTTGGCTCCCCGACTCGGCGATCTACATCCTGCGGCTTCAAGATGGCCACCAAGAACAAGAGCAGGGCCGCCACCATGGACTCCTTTGTCTCGACCAAGGCGAAGACCTCCACCCAGTCCAGACCTAGCCTCTCCGAAATCACTCATCCGAACGAAGGGGAGGTCAACGACAATCGTTCTCAGATATTGGATGCCATTGCCTCACTGAGAACCCACATCGACTCCAAGATTGATGAGTTCAAAATAGACATACAACTCATCCGCCAGGATGCCCGCAACTTGACGGAGAGGGTAACGACCGTCGAGAATTCCACGACGGAGCTGTCCGGGGCCACCACAACCTTGAAGTCCGAAGTCTCCGATCTAAAGAGGAGGGTCGCCTTCCTGGAGGAAAGGGCAGAGGAAGCCGAAGGACGGGCCAGACGGGGGAACATCAGAATCCTGGGTATCCCGGAGGGAACAGAGGGCCTAAACACCACATCCTATGTCGAAACCCTTCTGCTACAAGAGATCGGGGCCGGAAAACTAACCCAAGGCTTTGCGGTCGAAAGGGCACATAGATCCCTCCAGAGACGTCCTCCCCCCGGCTCGCGTCCACGGCCAATAATAGCCAAAATATTGAATTTTCAAGACAGAGAAACCATCCTACGGCACTCCAGGGAAGCAGGTCCCATTGAAAGGGGGGACTCAAAAATTACTATTAACCCCGACTCGATTGCGCTATTACAAGAGACCCACCTTACAGCGGACTCCATGTCTAAGTTAACAGATCGATGGGATGGGACCACGAGGGGGTCTCCTTACTCCAAATATGCGAGAGGCGTACTGATATGGGTGAACCCGAATGTGCCTTTCCAGCTAGAAGGCTGGGATTCTGACAAGGAAGGGAGATATACATCAATGTGGGGCACCATAGAACAAACCCCAGTGTGCTTCATTAACACATACTTTCCGCAGCATGGAATCCCGTCATACTTAAGCACGTTGAGTGCTAGACTGGCACAACACCGAGGCAGGACCTTCGTGTGGGGGGGAGACTTCAACTGCGTCATGGACTTAAGCAAGGACAGATCGCGCCCTCCTCCTCAGCCAAGCAGTCCCGCATCCACCTCCTTGACGGAAACACTCGACCAGCTCAACCTGGTAGACATCTGGAGAGTGCAACATCCAGAGGCCAGAATTTACTCACACTACTCAGCTCCACATGGCGTCCACACAAGGATCGACTACTTGTTTGTTGATAAGGAACAATCTCCACTGGCCACATCCACTGAATATTTGGGGAGATCGATCTCCGACCACTCCCCGCTCGTCATGCATTGGCAGCTGCGTGGACCCAAACCTCCAATTCCCATGTGGAGGATGCCTACAGCAGCGTTGGATGATCCAGAGTTCAGAGAGGACCTTGCTGAGAAGCTAGAGGAATATGTCGAAATCAATAAGGGATCGGTGGCTACCTGGTCCACACTGTGGGAGGCCATGAAGGTGGTTACCAGGGGAGAAATCATTTCAAGAGCGGGCGGAACCCGCAGACAACTACAGTCCTCTCTTGAGGCCCAGGAATTAGAGATCGCAAGACTAGAGTCCGCCCCTGACATTTCTCCAGAGTCCGAGAAGATCCTTAAAACAGCCCGTATAAAATGTCAGGAATCATGGGTCAGACTGGAGAAATTTGACTTCGCCACACATACCGCCAGATCCCACAGCGAGTCTGACAAACCCGGCAGATTGCTTGCCTGGCTCTGCAAGCGGGAACACCCCAAACACCTGCCAACGGAGATAAAGGACGAAAAAGGAGTAACACACAAGACGCAGATGGAGATTAACGAGACTTTTGCTAAGTTCTACTCCAAATTGTATGCCCACGAGTCCCAGGTGCCCGCCGCAGAATTAATCGAAACATTGGAGGAGATAGGCCTCCCTCAAATCTCCAGCGAGCAGAGGGAGGAACTGGACTCGGAAATCACTTCCGAAGATGTGACAGCGGCCATCAGATCGCTCGCTAATGGCAAAGCCCCCGGCAGTGATGGTCTCCCGCCCGAATTCTACAAGACCTACGAACCCATTCTCACCCCCATCCTGCATGAAGTTTATCAAGAAGCCTACACAAACGGCATCCTGCCCAACACCATGAAAGAGACCATAATTATTCCAATGCTCAAGCCGCACAAGTCACCCACCGATTGCGATTCTTATCGACCTTTGGCCATGCTGAATTACGACAGCAAGATCCTCACTTCTATATTAGCCAACAGACTCGCCAGAGTGGTAGGATCCATAATTCACGAAGATCAAAATGGATTCGTCCCAGGACGCAACACCACGGCCAACCTCAGGAGACTACAACACATCATGGCCGAAACCCACGATCGAGAGGAGGACCTGGCGATACTGTCACTTGATGCCATCAAGGCCTTCGACTCTATCTATTGGGAGTGGCTTGTGGAGGTTTTGAGGGGCTTCGGCTTCGGTGCGGGCTTCATCAGATGGATCCAGGTACTTTATAATTCGCCAATGGCAAGGGTTAAAACAGGCAGAATTGTCTCGGGATCCTGGGCAATACAAAGAGGCACGAGACAGGGGTGCCCACTCTCGCCCATGCTGTATATATTGGGCCTAGAACCAATAGCCATATACTTTCGCCAACAGATTTTTGATGCAGGCATTAAGGTGGGCAACGTTTACAACATAATTTCATTATACGCGGATGATGTACTTCTCTACTTGAGGAACCCTGAGCTCAACGCACCCACAACGCTAGAAGTTCTCGACAATTATGCAAAGTACTCAGGGATACGATTCAGCAGACACAAATCAACTGCATTCCCCCTAGCTAGCCTGAGGGGCACTGCAGTAGACAACCTCCCGCCTATCGGAATACAGTGGCAACCTGACAAGTTCCGGTACCTGGGAATCAATGTGGGTCACACCCCGCTACTCACACACGAACATAACACTATAGCAGCAGTCACCGGCCTTCGGCGTTCAATCAAATTTTGGTCCAAACTACCACTGTCAATGGTGGGTAGAACGGCGATTGCCAAAATGATAATCCTTCCTCGATTCCTGTACTTCTTTGCCAATATTTGCCACTACGTTCGCCCGCCTTTCTTCAAGACACTAGAGGCCATCATCAAGGACTTCTTGTGGGGTCCGCGCAGACACAAGCTCACACTGGCCACGCTGTCTCTCCCACATAAGGAAGGCGGAATAAAACTCCCAGACCTTCACCTTTACTACTTGGCGGCCCAGCTCAGTCACATTACGAAGTGGCTGTCTGATGACACATCGGCCGAGCTGGAACTACTCAGGCAGTCTTCCACAAACTTAATCCCCAAAGAAATTCTATGGTTTCCCCCTCGGCTACCTCCCGAAACTCTGCTGATTGTCAAGCTGGGCAGGCAGATATGGGCCAGGGCCTGTCACATAAGGCAAGTGAAACATCCGTACTCACCGGATAACCCCATGTTGGTGGATGTGTGCAAGTCGGAGGCGGAACTTTCCACTCCCAGGAGATGGGAAGAAGCAGGCATATATACATGGGGAGACATGTTCACTGATGGGGAATTCAGGGACTTCGAGTCGTTACAGAACATTGAAGGACTATCCAAGGGCGAGTTCCTCTGGTACCACAGGATCAAACAGATCGCTAAGAAGCAGTGGAACAGCTGGCCGGAAGAGCCCACCCCAGACCCACTGCTACAGGAAATGCACGACCTCTCAGATGGATGGAGACCTGTTTCCAGACTTTACAACAGACTCATAGACAAGCCTAACCCCAAAGGTCAGGCACTGAAGGCGAAATGGGAGGCAGATCTTGAATCACCACTTACTGACAAGGAATGGGAGAGAGCACTGATCTACCCCAAGAAAGTGTCCCGGAATTCCAGATTCGGACAAATACAGCTGAATGTCCTTTACCGGACATACATGACTCCCCACAGGATTGCCTCATTCAACCCGAAAATACCCCCGACGTGCCCATGGTGCGGAAATGACAAGGCAGACATGATCCACATGTTCTGGTCCTGCATCAAAGTGAAACCACTCTGGTTCAAAGCCAAACAATCCTGCGCAGAAGCTGGCATGGTAAGATATGACTGGACGCCCGGAGAGTGCCTACTAGGTATATATCCTAGACCGGGCAAATTTAAACATTTGGTGAAACTAATGGATATCTCATGCATTTTGGTCAAGAGAACAATAGCGATGGCCTGGAAGACTCCAGCGGGCCCCAGCCATGCCCGGTGGCTGAGCGAACTGGCGAGATGGACGATTGCTGAAACCAGGGCCTGGCAAAACGGGCTCACAACCAGCGGAGAAGCCACAAGTGGAACCCTGGACTCCTGGAAAGCCCTCCTGAGTGACATGCGCTTCAAGGCAGACTATAAGCCTCCCTGAGGGACTGTAGCGTCCTACAACACCCGATTTTTCATACTGATACAGAGAAGGAATTACCCGAATCTGTTCCCCTCGCTTCCTGTAACATCGGAACTATAATTTTTACTTGCCACCAAACATCTCATAATTAACGCTACATGTAGACTGCTGTTGTTTTGGTTGTTCTCACGTTACTTTTTTTTGTTGTATCGTTTCTTTATTACCACACTTGTAAGTTTGTAATGTTTCTCACTTTTTTGAAAAAACCAATAAAATACTTTACAAAAAAAATAGAGAGCATTTCAAATGCTGACTCTCATCAGGAGTATGGTATAGAGAGCAAGCATTTCACATGCTGACTCTCTACGGGAGTATGGTATAGAGAGCAAGCATTTCATCAGGAGTATGGTATAGAGAGCAAGCATTTCACATGAAGACTCTCATCAGGAGTATGGTACAGAGAGCAAGCATTTCACATGCAGACTCTCGTCAGGAGTATGGTATAGAGAGCAAGCATTTCAAATGCTGACTCTCGTCGGGAGTATGGTATAGAGAGCAAGCATTTGACATGCTGACTCTCATCGGGAGTATGGTATAGAACAAGCATTTCACATGAAGGCTCTCATCAGGAGTATGGTATAGAGAGCAACCATTTGACATGCTGACTCTCATCGGGAGTATGGTATAGAACAAGCATTTCACTTGAAGGCTCTCATTCATGAGTATGGTCTAGAGAGCAAGCATTTCACATGAAGGCTCTCATCCAGAGTATGGTATAGAGAGCAAGAATTTGACATCATGACTCTCATCGGGAGTATGGTATAGAGAGCAAGCATTTGTTATAGAGAGCAAGCATTTCCCATGCTGACTCTCATCGGGAGTATGGTATAGAGAGCAAACATTTCACATGCTGACTCTCATCAGGGGTATGATATAGAGAGTAAGCATTTCACATGTTGACTCTCATCAGGAGTATGGTATAGAGAGCAAGCATTTCACATGCTGACTCTCATCGGGAGTATGGTATAGAGAGAAAGCATTTCACATGCTGAATCTCATCAGGGGTAAGGTATAGAGAGCAAGCATTTCACATGCTGACTCTCATCGAGAGTATGGTATAGAGAGCAAGCATTTCATCTGGAGTATGGTATAGAGAGCAAGCATTTCACATGCAGACTCTCATCGGGAGTATGGTATAGAGAGCAATCATTCGGAATAGAGAGCAAGTATTTCACATGCTAACTCTCATCGGGAGTATGGTATAGAGAGCAAGCATTTCACATGCTGACTCTCATCAGGGGTATGGTATAGAGAGCAAGCATTTCACATGCTGACTCTCATTGGGAGTATGGTATAGAGAGAAAGCATTTCACATGCTGATTCTCATCAGGGGTAAGGTATAGAGAGCAAGCATTTCACATGCTGACTCTCATCGGGAGTATGGTATAGAGAGCAAGCATTTAATCGGGAGTATGGTATAGAGAGCAAGCATTTCACATGCAGACTCTCATCGGGAGTATGGTATAGAGAGCAAGCATTCGTTATAGAGAGCAAGCATTTCACATGCTGACTCTCATCGGGAGTATGGTATAGAGAGCAAACATTTCACAAGCCGACTCTCATCAGGGGTATGATATAGAGAGCAAGCATTTCACATGTTGACTCTCATCAGGAGTATGGTATAGAGAGCAAGCATTTTACATGCTGACTCTCATCGGGAGTATGGTGTAGAGATAAAGCATTTCACATGCTGACTCCCATCAGGGGTAAGGTATAGAGAGCAAGCATTTCACATGCTGACTCTCATCGGGAGTATGGTATAGAGAGCAAGCATTCGTTATAGAGAGCAAGCATTTCACATGCTGACTCTCATCGGGAGTATGGTATAGAGAGCAAACATTTCACACGCCGACTCTCATCAGGGTTATGATATAGAGAGCAAGCATTTCACATGTTGACTCTCATCAGGAGTATGGTATAGAGAGCAAGCATTTCACATGCTGACTCTCATCGGGAGTATGGTATAGAGATAAAGCATTTCACATGCTGACTCTCATCAGGGGTATGGTATAGAGAGCAAGCATTTCATCTGGAGTATGGTATAGAGAGCAAGCATTTCACATGCAGACTCTCATCGGGAGTATGGTATAGAGAGCAAGCATTCAGAATAGAGAAGTATTTCACATGCTAACTCTCATCGGGAGTATGGTATAGAGAGCAAGCATTTCACATGCTGACTCTCATCAGGGGTATGGTATAGAGAGCAAGCATTTCACATGCTGACTCTCATCAGGAGTATGGTATAGAGAGCACGCATTTCACATGCTGACTCTCATCCGGAGTATGGTATAGAGAGCAAGCATTTCACATGCAGACTCTCGTCAGGAGTATGGTATAGAGAGCAAGCATTTCAAATGCTGACTCTCGTCGGGAGTATGGTATAGAGAGCAAGCATTTCACATGCTGACTCTCCTCGAGAGTATGGTATAGAGAGCAAGCATTTCATCAGGAGTATGGTAGAGAGAGCAAGCATTTCACATGCAGACTCTCATCGGGAGTATGGTATAGAGAGCAAGCATTCGTTATAGAGAGCAAGCATTTCACATGCTGACTCTCATCAGGAGTATGGTATAGAGAGCAAGCATTTCAAATGCCGACTCTCATCAGGGGTATGGTATAGAGAGCAAGCATTTCACCTGAAGACTCTCATCAGGTGTATGGTATAGAGAGCAAGCATTTCACATGAAGACTCATCAGCAGTATGGTATGGAGAGCAAGCATTTCATCAGGAGTAAGGAGAGCAAGCATTTCACATGCAGACTCTCATCGGGAGTATGGTATAGAGAGCAAGCATTCAGAATAGAGAAGTATTTCACATGCTAACTCTCATCGGGAGTATGGTATAGAGAGCAAGCATTTCACATGCTGACTCTCATCAGGGGTATGGTATAGAGAGCAAGCATTTCACATGCTGACTCTCATCAGGAGTATGGTATAGAGAGCACGCATTTCACATGCTGACTCTCATCCGGAGTATGGTATAGAGAGCAAGCATTTCATCAGGAGTATGGTAGAGAGAGCAAGCATTTCACATGCAGACTCTCATCGGGAGTATGGTATAGAGAGCAAGCATTCGTTATAGAGAGCAAGCATTTCACATGCTGACTCTCATCAGGAGTATGGTATAGAGAGCAAGCATTTCACATGCCGACTCTCATCAGGGGTATGGTATAGAGAGCAAGCATTTCACATGCTGACTCTCATCGGGAGTATGGTATAGAGAGCAAGCATTTAATCGGGAGTATGGTATAGAGAGCAAGCATTTCACATGCAGACTCTCATCGGGAGTATGGTATAGAGAGCAAGCATTCGTTATAGAGAGCAAGCATTTCACATGCTGACTCTCATCGGGAGTATGGTATAGAGAGCAAACATTTCACAAGCCGACTCTCATCAGGGGTATGATATAGAGAGCAAGCATTTCACATGTTGACTCTCATCAGGAGTATGGTATAGAGAGCAAGCATTTCACATGCTGACTCTCATCGGGAGTATGGTATAGAGATAAAGCATTTCACATGCTGACTCCCATCAGGGGTAAGGTATAGAGAGCAAGCATTTCACATGCTGACTCTCATCGGGAGTATGGTATAGAGAGCAAGCATTCGTTATAGAGAGCAAGCATTTCACATGCTGACTCTCATCGGGAGTATGGTATAGAGAGCAAACATTTCACACGCCGATTCTCATCAGGGGTATGATATAGAGAGCAAGCATTTCACATGTTGACTCTCATCAGGAGTATGGTATAGAGAGCAAGCATTTCACATGCTGACTCTCATCGGGAGTATGGTATAGAGATAAAGCATTTCACATGCTGACTCTCATCAGGGGTATGGTATAGAGAGCAAGCATTTCATCTGGAGTATGGTATAGAGAGCAAGCATTTCACATGCAGACTCTCATCGGGAGTATGGTATAGAGAGCAAGCATTTCACATGCTGACTCTCATCAGGGGTATGGTATAGAGAGCAAGCATTTCACATGCTGACTCTCATCAGGAGTATGGTATAGAGAGCACGCATTTCACATGCTGACTCTCATCCGAAGTATGGTATAGAGAGCAAGCATTTCATCAGGAGTATGGTAGAGAGAGCAAGCATTTCACATGCTGACTCTCATCGGGAGTATGGTATAGAGAGCAAGCATTTCACATGCTGGCTGTCATCAGGAGTATGGTATAGAGAGCAAGCATTTCACATGCTGGCTCTCATCAGGAGTATGGTATAGAGAGTATTTCAAATGCTGACTCTCATCAGGAGTATGGTATAGAGAGCAAGCATTTCACATGCTGACTCTCTTCGGGAGTATGGTATAGAGAGCAAGCATTTCATCAGGAGTATGGTATAGAGAGCAAGCATTTCACATGAAGACTCTCATCAGGAGTATGGTACAGAGAGCAAGCATTTCACATGCAGACTCTCGTCAGGAGTATGGTATAGAGAGCAAGCATTTCAAATGCTGACTCTCGTCGGGAGTATGGTATAGAGAGCAAGCATTTGACATGCTGACTCTCATCGGGAGTATGGTATAGAACAAGCATTTCACATGAAGGCTCTCATCAGGAGTATGGTATAGAGAGCAAGCATTTGACATGCTGACTCTCATCGGGAGTATGGTATAGAACAAGCATTTCACTTGAAGGCTCTCATGAGTATGGTCTAGAGAGCAAGCATTTCACATGAAGGCTCTCATCCGGAGTATGGTATAGAGAGCAAGCATTTCACATGCAGACTCTCATCGGGAGTATGGTATAGAGAGCAAGCATTCGTTATAGAGAGCAAGCATTTCACATGCTGACTCTCATCGGGAGTATGGTATAGAGAGCAAACATTTCACATGCCGACTCTCATCAGGGGTATGATATAGAGAGAAAGCATTTCACATGTTGACTCTCACCAGGAGTATGGTATAGAGAGCAAGCATTTCACATGCTGACTCTGATCGGGAGTATGGTATAGAGAGAAAGCATTTCACATGCTGACTCTCATCAGGGGTAAGGTACAGAGAGCAAGCATTTAACATGCTGACTCTCATCGGGAGTATGGTATAGAGAGCAAGCATTTCATCTGGAGTATGGTATAGAGAGCAAGCATTTCACATGCAGACTCTCATCGGGAGTATGGTATAGAGAGCAAGCATTCAGAATAGAGAGCAAGTATTTCACATGCTAACTCTCATCGGGAGTATGGTATAGAGAGCAAGCATTTCACATGCTGACTCTCATCAGGGGTATGGTATAGAGAGCAAGCATTTCACATGCTGACTCTCATCAGGAGTATGGTATAGAGAGCACAGATTTCACATGCTGACTCTCATCAGGAGTACGGTATAGAGAGCAAGCATTTCACATGAAGTCTCATCAGGAGTATGGTATAGAGAGCAAGCATTTCACATGAAGACTCATGAGGAGTATGGTATAGAGAGCAAACATTTCATCAGGAGTATGGTATAGAGAGCAAGCATTTCACATGCTGACTCTCATCGGGAGTATGGTATAGAGAGAAAGCATTTCACATGCTGAATCTCATCAGGGGTAAGGTATAGAGAGCAAGCATTTCACATGCTGACTCTCATCGAGAGTATGGTATAGAGAGCAAGCATTTCATCTGGAGTATGGTATAGAGAGCAAGCATTTCACATGCAGACTCTCATCGGGAGTATGGTATAGAGAGCAATCATTCGGAATAGAGAGCAAGTATTTCACATGCTAACTCTCATCGGGAGTATGGTATAGAGAGCAAGCATTTCACATGCTGACTCTCATCAGGGGTATGGTATAGAGAGCAAGCATTTCACATGCTGACTCTCATTGGGAGTATGGTATAGAGAGAAAGCATTTCACATGCTGATTCTCATCAGGGGTAAGGTATAGAGAGCAAGCATTTCACATGCTGACTCTCATCGGGAGTATGGTATAGAGAGCAAGCATTTAATCGGGAGTATGGTATAGAGAGCAAGCATTTCACATGCAGACTCTCATCGGGAGTATGGTATAGAGAGCAAGCATTCGTTATAGAGAGCAAGCATTTCACATGCTGACTCTCATCGGGAGTATGGTATAGAGAGCAAACATTTCACAAGCCGACTCTCATCAGGGGTATGATATAGAGAGCAAGCATTTCACATGTTGACTCTCATCAGGAGTATGGTATAGAGAGCAAGCATTTTACATGCTGACTCTCATCGGGAGTATGGTATAGAGATAAAGCATTTCACATGCTGACTCCCATCAGGGGTAAGGTATAGAGAGCAAGCATTTCACATGCTGACTCTCATCGGGAGTATGGTATAGAGAGCAAGCATTCGTTATAGAGAGCAAGCATTTCACATGCTGACTCTCATCGGGAGTATGGTATAGAGAGCAAACATTTCACACGCCGACTCTCATCAGGGGTATGATATAGAGAGCAAGCATTTCACATGTTGACTCTCATCAGGAGTATGGTATAGAGAGCAAGCATTTCACATGCTGACTCTCATCGGGAGTATGGTATAGAGATAAAGCATTTCACATGCTGACTCTCATCAGGGGTATGGTATAGAGAGCAAGCATTTCATCTGGAGTATGGTATAGAGAGCAAGCATTTCACATGCAGACTCTCATCGGGAGTATGGTATAGAGAGCAAGCATTCAGAATAGAGAAGTATTTCACATGCTAACTCTCATCGGGAGTATGGTATAGAGAGCAAGCATTTCACATGCTGACTCTCATCAGGGGTATGGTATAGAGAGCAAGCATTTCACATGCTGACTCTCATCAGGAGTATGGTATAGAGAGCACGCATTTCACATGCTGACTCTCATCCGGAGTATGGTATAGAGAGCAAGCATTTCACATGCAGACTCTCGTCAGGAGTATGGTATAGAGAGCAAGCATTTCAAATGCTGACTCTCGTCGGGAGTATGGTATAGAGAGCAAGCATTTCACATGCTGACTCTCCTCGAGAGTATGGTATAGAGAGCAAGCATTTCATCAGGAGTATGGTAGAGAGAGCAAGCATTTCACATGCAGACTCTCATCCGGAGTATGGTATAGAGAGCAAGCATTTCACATGCAGACTCTCGTCAGGAGTATGGTATAGAGAGCAAGCATTTCAAATGCTGACTCTCGTCGGGAGTATGGTGTAGAGAGCAAGCATTTCACATGCTGACTCTCCTCGAGAGTATGGTATAGAGAGCAAGCATTTCATCAGGAGTATGGTATAGAGAGCAAGCATTCGTTATAGAGAGCAAGCATTTCACATGCTGACTCTCATCAGGAGTATGGTATAGAGAGCAAGCATTTCACATGCCGACTCTCATCAGGGGTATGGTATAGAGAGCAAGCATTTCACCTGAAGACTCTCATCAGGTGTATGGTATAGAGAGCAAGCATTTCACATGAAGACTCATCAGCAGTATGGTATGGAGAGCAAGCATTTCATCAGGAGTAAGGAGAGCAAGCATTTCACATGCAGACTCTCATCGGGAGTATGGTATAGAAAGCAAGCATTCAGAATAGAGAAGTATTTCACATGCTAACTCTCATCGGGAGTATGGTATAGAGAGCAAGCATTTCACATGCTGACTCTCATCAGGGGTATGGTATAGAGAGCAAGCATTTCACATGCTGACTCTCATCAGGAGTATGGTATAGAGAGCACGCATTTCACATGCTGACTCTCATCCGGAGTATGGTATAGAGAGCAAGCATTTCATCAGGAGTATGGTAGAGAGAGCAAGCATTTCACATGCAGACTCTCATCGGGAGTATGGTATAGAGAGCAAGCATTCGTTATAGAGAGCAAGCATTTCACATGCTGACTCTCATCAGGAGTATGGTATAGAGAGCAAGCATTTCACATGCCGACTCTCATCAGGGGTATGGTATAGAGAGCAAGCATTTCACATGCTGACTCTCATCGGGAGTATGGTATGGAGAGCAAGCATTTAATCGGGAGTATGGTATAGAGAGCAAGCATTTCACATGCAGACTCTCATCGGGAGTATGGTATAGAGAGCAAGCATTCGTTATAGAGAGCAAGCATTTCACATGCTGACTCTCATCGGGAGTATGGTATAGAGAGCAAACATTTCACAAGCCGACTCTCATCAGGGGTATGATATAGAGAGCAAGCATTTCACATGTTGACTCTCATCAGGAGTATGGTATAGAGAGCAAGCATTTCACATGCTGACTCTCATCGGGAGTATGGTATAGAGATAAAGCATTTCACATGCTGACTCCCATCAGGGGTAAGGTATAGAGAGCAAGCATTTCACATGCTGACTCTCATCGGGAGTATGGTATAGAGAGCAAGCATTCGTTATAGAAAGCAAGCATTTCACATGCTGACTCTCATCGGGAGTATGGTATAGAGAGCAAACATTTCACACGCCGACTCTCATCAGGGGTATGATATAGAGAGCAAGCATTTCACATGTTGACTCTCATCAGGAGTATGGTATAGAGAGCAAGCATTTCACATGCTGACTCTCATCAGGGGTATGGTATAGAGAGCAAGCATTTCATCTGGAGTATGGTATAGAGAGCAAGCATTTCACATGCAGACTCTCATCGGGAGTATGGTATAGAGAGCAAGCATTCAGAATAGAGAAGTATTTCACATGCTAACTCTCATCGGGAGTATGGTATAGAGAGCAAGCATTTCACATGCTGACTCTCATCAGGGGTATGGTATAGAGAGCAAGCATTTCACATGCTGACTCTCATCAGGAGTATGGTATAGAGAGCACGCATTTCACATGCTGACTCTCATCCCGACTATGGTATAGAGAGCAAGCATTTCATCAGGAGTATGGTAGAGAGAGCAAGCATTTCACATGCTGACTCTCATCGGGAGTATGGTATAGAAAGCAAGCATTTCACATGCTGGCTGTCATCAGGAGTATGGTATAGAGAGCAAGCATTTCACATGCTGACTCTCATCAGGGGTATGGTATAGAGAGCAAGCATTTCACATGCTGACTCTCATCAGGAGTATGGTATAGAGAGCACGCATTTCACATGCTGACTCTCATCCGGAGTATGGTATAGAGAGCAAGCATTTCATCAGGAGTATGGTAGAGAGAGCAAGCATTTCACATGCAGACTCTCATCGGGAGTATGGTATAGAGAGCAAGCATTCGTTATAGAGAGCAAGCATTTCACATGCTGACTCTCATCAGGAGTTTGGTATAGAGAGCAAGCATTTCACATGCCGACTCTCATCAGGGGTATGGTATAGAGAGCAAGCATTTCACATGCTGACTCTCATCGGGAGTATGGTATAGAGAGCAAGCATTTAATCGGGAGTATGGTATAGAGAGCAAGCATTTCACATGCAGACTCTCATCGGGAGTATGGTATAGAGAGCAAGCATTCGTTATAGAGAGCAAGCATTTCACATGCTGACTCTCATCGGGAGTATGGTATAGAGAGCAAACATTTCACAAGCCGACTCTCATCAGGGGTATGATATAGAGAGCAAGCATTTCACATGTTGACTCTCATCAGAAGTATGGTATAGAGAGCAAGCATTTCACATGCTGACTCTCATCGGGAGTATGGTATAGAGATAAAGCATTTCACATGCTGACTCCCATCAGGGGTAAGGTATAGAGAGCAAGCATTTCACATGCTGACTCTCATCGGGAGTATGGTATAGAGAGCAAGCATTCGTTATAGAGAGCAAGCATTTCACATGCTGACTCTCATCGGGAGTATGGTATAGAGAGCAAACATTTCACACGCCGACTCTCATCAGGGGTATGATATAGAGAGCAAGCATTTCACATGTTGACTCTCATCAGGAGTATGGTATAGAGAGCAAGCATTTCACATGCTGACTCTCATCGGGAGTATGGTATAGAGATAAAGCATTTCACATGCTGACTCTCATCAGGGGTATGGTATAGAGAGCAAGCATTTCATCTGGAGTATGGTATAGAGAGCAAGCATTTCACATGCAGACTCTCATCGGGAGTATGGTATAGAGAGCAAGCATTCAGAATAGAGAAGTATTTCACATGCTAACTCTCATCGGGAGTATGGTATAGAGAGCAAGCATTTCACATGCTGACTCTCATCAGGGGTATGGTATAGAGAGCAAGCATTTCACATGCTGACTCTCATCAGGAGTATGGTATAGAGAGCACGCATTTCACATGCTGACTCTCATCCGGAGTATGGTATAGAGAGCAAGCATTTCATCAGGAGTATGGTAGAGAGAGCAAGCATTTCACATGCTGACTCTCATCGGGAGTATGGTATAGAAAGCAAGCATTTCACATGCTGGCTGTCATCAGGAGTATGGTATAGAGAGCAAGCATTTCACATGCTGGCTCTCATCAGGAGTATGGTATAGAGAGTATTTCAAATGCTGACTCTCATCAGGAGTATGGTATAGAGAGCAAGCATTTCACATGCTGACTCTCTTCGGGAGTATGGTATAGAGAGCAAGCATTTCATCAGGAGTATGGTATAGAGAGCAAGCATTTCACATGAAGACTCTCATCAGGAGTATGGTACAGAGAGCAAGCATTTCACATGCAGACTCTCGTCAGGAGTATGGTATAGAGAGCAAGCATTTCAAATGCTGACTCTCGTCAGGAGTATGGTATAGAGAGCAAGCATTTGACATGCTGACTCTCATCGGGAGTATGGTATAGAACAAGCATTTCACATGAAGGCTCTCATCAGGAGTATGGTATAGAGAGCAAGCATTTGACATGCTGACTCTCATCGGGAGTATGGTATAGAACAAGCATTTCACTTGAAGGCTCTCATGAGTATGGTCTAGAGAGCAAGCATTTCACATGAAGGCTCTCATCCAGAGTATGGTATAGAGAGCAAGCATTTCACATGCAGACTCTCATCGGGAGTATGGTATAGAGAGCAAGCATTCGTTATAGAGAGCAAGCATTTCACATGCTGACTCTCATCGGGAGTATGGTATAGAGAGCAAACATTTCACATGCCGACTCTCATCAGGGGTATGATATAGAGAGAAAGCATTTCACATGTTGACTCTCACCAGGAGTATGGTATAGAGAGCAAGCATTTCACATGCTGACTCTGATCGGGAGTATGGTATAGAGAGAAAGCATTTCACATGCTGACTCTCATCAGGGGTAAGGTACAGAGAGCAAGCATTTAACATACTGACTCTCATCGGGAGTATGGTATAGAGAGCAAGCATTTCATCTGGAGTATGGTATAGAGAGCAAGCATTTCACATGCAGACTCTCATCGGGAGTATGGTATAGAGAGCAAGCATTCAGAATAGAGAGCAAGTATTTCACATGCTAACTCTCATCGGGAGTATGGTATAGAGAGCAAGCATTTCACATGCTGACTCTCATCAGGGGTATGGTATAGGGAGCAAGCATTTCACATGCTGACTCTCATCAGGAGTATGGTATAGAGAGCACAGATTTCACATGCTGACTCTCATCAGGAGTACGGTATAGAGAGCAAGCATTTCACATGAAGACTCATCAGGAGTATGGTATAGAGAGCAAGCATTTCACATGAAGACTCATGAGGAGTATGGTATAGAGAGCAAACATTTCATCAGGAGTATGGTATAGAGAGCAAGCATTTCACATGCTGACTCTCATCGGGAGTATGGTATTGAGAGCAAGCATTTCACATGCTCGCTCTCATCAGGAGTATGGTATAGAGAGCATTTCAAATGCTGACTCTCATCAGGCGTATGGTATAGAGAGCAAGCATTTCACATGCTGACTCTCGTCTGGAGTATGCTATAGAGAGCAAGCATTTCATCAGGAGTATGGTGTAGAGAGCGAGCATGTCACATGCAGACTCTCATTAGGAGTATGGTATAGAGAGCATGTCACATGCTGACTCTCATCAGGAGTATGGTATAGAGAGCATGTCACATGCTGACTCTCATCAGGGGTATGGTACAGAGAGCAAGCATTTGACATGCTGACTCTCATCGGGAGTATGGTATAGAACAAGCATTTCACATGAAGGCTCTCATCAGGAGTATGGTATAGAGAGCAAGCATTTGACATGCTGACTCTCGTCGGGAGTATGGTATAGAGAGCAAGAATTTCACATGCAGACTCTCATCGGGAGTATGGTATAGAGTGCAATCATTCGTTATAGAGAGCAAGCATTTCACATGCTGACTCTCATCGGGAGTATGGTATAGAGAGCAAGCCTTTCACATGTTGACTCTCATCAGGAGTATGGTATAGAGAGCAAGCATTTCACATGCTGACTCTCATCGGGAGTATGGTATGGAGAGCAAGGATTTCACATGAAGGCTCTCATCTGGAGTATGGTATAGAGAGCAAGCATTTCACATGCAGACTCTCATCGGGAGTATGGTATAGAAAGCAAGCGTTCGTTATAGAGAGCAAGCATTTCCCATGCTGACTCTCATCGGGAGTATGGTATAGAGAGCAAACATTTCACATGCCGACTCTCATCAGGGGTATGGTATAGAGAGCAAGCATTTCACATGCTGACTCTCATCAGGAGTATGGTATAGACAGCAAGCATTTCACATGCTGACTCTGATCGGGAGTATGGTATAGAGAGAAAGCATTTCACATGCTGACTCTCATCAGGGGTAAGGTATAGAGAGCAAGCATTTCACATGCTGATTCTCATCGGGAGTATGGTATAGAGAGCAAGCATTCAGAATAGAGAGCAAGTATTTCACATGCTAACTCTCATCGGGAGTATGGTATAGAGAGCAAGCATTTCACATGCTGACTCTCATCAGGGGTATGGTATAGAGAGCAAGCATTTCACATGCTGACTCTCATCAGGAGTATGGTATAGAGAGCACACATTTCACATGCTGACTCTCATCAGGAGTACGGTATAGAGAGCAAGCATTTCACATGAAGACTCATCAGGAGTATGGTATAGAGAGCAAGCATTTCACATGAAGACTCATGAGGAGTATGGTATAGAGAGCAAACATTTCATCAGGAGTATGGTATAGAGAGCAAGCATTTCACATGCTGACTCTCATCGGGAGTATGGTATTGAGAGCAAGCATTTCACATGCTCGCTCTCATCAGGAGTATGGTATAGAGAGCATTTCAAATGCTGACTCTCATCAGGCGTATGGTATAGAGAGCAAGCATTTCACATGCTGACTCTCGTCTGGAGTATGCTATAGAGAGCAAGCATTTCATCAGGAGTATGGTGTAGAGAGCGAGCATGTCACATGCAGACTCTCATCGGGAGTATGGTATAGAAAGCAAGCGTTCGTTATAGAGAGCAAGCATTTCCCATGCTGACTCTCATCGGGAGTATGGTATAGAGAGCAAACATTTCACATGCCGACTCTCATCAGGGGTATGGTATAGAGAGCAAGCATTTCACATGCTGACTCTCATCAGGAGTATGGTATAGACAGCAAGCATTTCACATGCTGACTCTGATCGGGAGTATGGTATAGAGAGAAAGCATTTCACATGCTGACTCTCATCAGGGGTACGGTATAGAGAGCAAGCATTTCACATGCTGACTCTCATCGGGAGTATGGTATAGAGAGCAAGCATTTCATCTGGAGTATGGTATAGAGAGCAAGCATTTCACATGCAGACTCTCATCGGGAGTATGGTATAGAGAGCAAGCATTCGTTATAGAGAGCAAGTATTTCACATGCTGACTCTCATCGGGAGTATGGTATAGAGAGCAAACATTTCACATGCCGACTCTCATCAGGGGTATGATACAGAGAGCAAGCATTTCACATGTTGACTCTCATCACGAGTATGGTATAGAGAGCAAGCATTTCACATGCTGACTCTCATCGGGTGTATGGTATAGAGATAAAGCATTTCACATGCTGACTCTCATCAGGGGTAAGGTATAGAGAGCAAGCATTTCACATGCTGACTCTCATCGGGAGTATGGTATAGAGAGCAAGCATTTCATCTGGAGTATGGTATAGAGAGCAAGCATTTCACATGCAGACTCTCATCGGGAGTATGGTATAGAGAGCAAGCATTCGGAATAGAGAGCAAGTATTTCACATGCTAACTCTCATCGGGAGTATGGTATAGAGAGCAAGCATTTCACATGCTGACTCTCATCAGGGGTATGGTATTGAGAGCAAGCATTTCACATGCTGACTCTCATCAGGAGTATGGTATAGAGAGCACGCATTTCACATGCTGACTCTCATCCGGAGTATGGTATAGAGAGCAAGCATTTCATCAGGAGTATGGTAGAGAGAGCAAGCATTTCACATGCAGACTCTCATCGGGAGTATGGTATAGAGAGCAAGCATTCGTTATAGAGAGCAAGCATTTCACATGCTGACTCTCATCAGGAGTATGGTATAGAGAGCAAGCATTTCACATGCCAACTCTCATCAGGGGTATGGTATAGAGAGCAAGCATTTCACATGTTGACTCTCATCAGGAGTATGGTATAGAGATCAAGCATTTCACATGGTGACTCTCATCGGGAGTATGGTATAGAGAGCAAGCATTTCACATGAAGACTCTCATCAGGTGTATGGTATAGAGAGCAAGCATTTCACATGAAGACTCATCAGCAGTATGGTATGGAGAGCAAGCATTTCATCAGGAGTAAGGTATAGAGAGCACGCATTTCACATGCTGACTCTCATCGGGAGTATGGTATAGAGAGCAAGCATTTCACGTGCTGGCTGTCATCAGGAGTATGGTATAGAGAGCAAGCATTTCACATGCTGGCTCTCATCAGGAGTATGGTATAGAGAGCATTTCAAATGCTGACTCTCATCAGGAGTATGGTATACAGAGCAAGCATTTCACATGCTGACTCTCTTCGGGAGTATGGTATAGAGAGCAAGCATTTCATCAGGAGTATGGTACAGAGAGCAAGCATTTCACATGCAGACTCTCGTCAGGAGTATGGTATAGAGAGCAAGCATTTCAAATGCTGACTCTCGTCGGGAGTATGCTATAGAGAGCAAGCATTTGACATGCTGACTCTCATCGGGAGTATGGTATAGAACACGCATTTCACATGAAGGCTCTCATCAGGAGTATGGTATAGAGAGCAAGCATTTGACATGCTGACTCTCATCGGGAGTATGGTATAGAACAAGCATTTCACTTGAAGGCTCTCATGAGTATGGTCTAGAGAGCAAGCATTTCACATGAAGGCTCTCATCAGGAGTATGGTATAGAGAGCAAGCATTTCACATGCAGACTCTCATCGGGAGTATGGTATAGAGAGCAAACATTTCACATGCCGACTCTCATCAGGGGTATGATATAGAGAGCAAGCATTTCACATGTTGACTCTCATCAGGAGTATGGTATAGAGAGCAAGCATTTCACATGCTGACTCTGATCAGGAGTATGGTATAGATAGAAAGCATTTCACATGCTGACTCTCATCAGGGGAAAGGTACAGAGCGCAAGCATTTCACATGCTGACTCTCATCGGGAGTATGGTATAGAAAGCAAGCATTTCACATGCTGACTCTCATCAGGAGTATGGTATAGACAGCAAGCATTTCACATGCTGACTCTGATCGGGAGTATGGTATAGAGAGAAAGCATTTCACATGCTGACTCTCATCAGGGGTAAGGTATAGAGAGCAAGCATTTCACATGCTGACTCTCATCGGGAGTATGGTATAGAGAGCAAGCATTCAGAATAGAGAGCAAGTATTTCACATGCTAACTCTCATCGGGAGTATGGTATAGAGAGCAAGCATTTCACATGCTGACTCGCATCAGGGGTATGGTATAGAGAGCAAGCATTTCACATGCTGACTCTCATCAGGAGTATGGTATAGAGAGCACACATTTCACATGCTGACTCTCATCAGGAGTACGGTATAGAGAGCAAGCATTTCACATGAAGACTCATCAGGAGTATGGTATAGAGAGCAAGCATTTCACATGAAGACTCATGAGGAGTATGGTATAGAGAGCAAACATTTCATCAGGAGTATGGTATAGAAAGCAAGCATTTCACATGCTGACTCTCATCGGGAGTATGGTATTGAGAGCAAGCATTTCACATGCTCGCTCTCATCAGGGGTATGGTATAGAGAGCATTTCAAATGCTGACTCTCATCAGGCGTATGGTATAGAGAGCAAGCATTTCACATGCTGACTCTCGTCTGGAGTATGCTATAGAGAGCAAGCATTTCATCAGGAGTATGGTGTAGAGAGCGAGCATGTCACATGCAGACTCTCATTAGGAGTATGGTATAGAGAGCATGTCACATGCTGACTCTCATCAGGAGTATGGTATAGAGAGCATGTCACATGCTGACTCTCATCAGGGGTATGGTACAGAGAGCAAGCATTTGACATGCTGACTCTCATCGGGAGTATGGTATAGAACAAGCATTTCACATGAAGGCTCTCATCAGGAGTATGGTATAGAGAGCATGTCACATGCTGACTCTCATCAGGGGTATGGTATAGAGAGCAAGCATTTGACATGCTGACTCTCGTCGGGAGTATGGTATAGAGAGCAAGAATTTCACATGCAGACTCTCATCGGGAGTATGGTATAGAGTGCAATCATTCGTTATAGAGAGCAAGCATTTCACATGCTAACTCTCATCGGGAGTATGGTATAGAGAGCAAGCATTTCACATGCTGACTCTCATCAGGGGTATGGTATTGAGAGCAAGCATTTCACATGCTGACTCTCATCCGGAGTATGGTATAGAGAGCACGCATTTCATCAGGAGTATGGTAGAGAGAGCAAGCATTTCACATGCAGACTCTCATCGGGAGTATGGTATAGAGAGCAAGCATTCGTTATAGAGAGCAAGCATTTCACATGCTGACTCTCATCAGGAGTATGGTATAGAGAGCAAGCATTTCACATGCCAACTCTCATCAGGGGTATGGTATAGAGAGCAAGCATTTCACATGTTGACTCTCATCAGGAGTATGGTATAGAGATCAAGCATTTCACATGGTGACTCTCATCGGGAGTATGGTATAGAGAGCAAGCATTTCACATGAAGACTCTCATCAGGTGTATGGTATAGAGAGCAAGCATTTCACATGAAGACTCATCAGCAGTATGGTATGGAGAGCAAGCATTTCATCAGGAGTAAGGTATAGAGAGCACGCATTTCACATGCTGACTCTCATCGGGAGTATGGTATAGAGAGCAAGCATTTCACGTGCTGGCTGTCATCAGGAGTATGGTATAGAGAGCAAGCATTTCACATGCTGGCTCTCATCAGGAGTATGGTATAGAGAGCATTTCAAATGCTGACTCTCATCAGGAGTATGGTATAGAGAGCAAGCATTTCACATGCTGACTCTCTTCGGGAGTATGGTATAGAGAGCAAGCATTTCATCAGGAGTATGGTACAGAGAGCAAGCATTTCACATGCAGACTCTCGTCAGGAGTATGGTATAGAGAGCAAGCATTTCAAATGCTGACTCTCGTCGGGAGTATGCTATAGAGAGCAAGCATTTGACATGCTGACTCTCATCGGGAGTATGGTATAGAACACGCATTTCACATGAAGGCTCTCATCAGGAGTATGGTATAGAGAGCAAGCATTTGACATGCTGACTCTCATCCGGAGTATGGTATAGAACAAGCATTTCACTTGAAGGCTCTCATGAGTATGGTCTAGAGAGCAAGCATTTCACATGAAGGCTCTCATCAGGAGTATGGTATAGAGAGCAAGCATTTCACATGCAGACTCTCATCGGGAGTATGGTATAGAGAGCAAACATTTCACATGCCGACTCTCATCAGGGGTATGATATAGAGAGCAAGCATTTCACATGTTGACTCTCATCAGGAGTATGGTATAGAGAGCAAGCATTTCACATGCTGACTCTGATCAGGAGTATGGTATAGATAGAAAGCATTTCACATGCTGACTCTCATCAGGGGAAAGGTACAGAGCGCAAGCATTTCACATGCTGACTCTCATCGGGAGTATGGTATAGAGAGCAAGCATTTCACATGCTGACTCTGATCGGGAGTATGGTATAGAGAGAAAGCATTTCACATGCTGACTCTCATCGGGAGTATGGTATAGAGAGCAAGCATTTCACATGCTGACTCGCATCAGGGGTACGGTATAGAGAGCAAGCATTTCACATGAAGACTCATCAGGAGTATGGTATAGAGAGCAAGCATTTCACATGCTGACTCTCATCGGGAGTATGGTATAGAGAGCAAGCATTCAGAATAGAGAGCAAGTATTTCACATGCTAACTCTCATCGGGAGTATGGTATAGAGAGCAAGCATTTCACATGCTGACTCGCATCAGGGGTATGGTATAGAGAGCAAGCATTTCACATGCTGACTCTCATCAGGAGTATGGTATAGAGAGCACACATTTCACATGCTGACTCTCATCAGGAGTACGGTATAGAGAGCAAGCATTTCACATGAAGACTCATCAGGAGTATGGTATAGAGATCAAGCGATTCACATGAAGACTCATGAGGAGTATGGTATAGAGAGCAAACATTTCATCAGGAGTATGGTATAGAAAGCAAGCATTTCACATGCTGACTCTCATCGGGAGTATGGTATTGAGAGCAAGCATTTCACATGCTCGCTCTCATCAGGAGTATGGTATAGAGAGCATTTCAAATGCTGACTCTCATCAGGCGTATGGTATAGAGAGCAAGCATTTCACATGCTGACTCTCGTCTGGAGTATGCTATAGAGAGCAAGCATTTCATCAGGAGTATGGTGTAGAGAGCGAGCATGTCACATGCAGACTCTCATTAGGAGTATGGTATAGAGAGCATGTCACATGCTGACTCTCATCAGGAGTATGGTATAGAGAGCATGTCACATGCTGAATCTCATCAGGGGTATGGTACAGAGAGCAAGCATTTGACATGCTGACTCTCATCGGGAGTATGGTATAGAACAAGCATTTCACATGAAGGCTCTCATCAGGAGTATGGTATAGAGAGCATGTCACATGCTGACTCTCATCAGGGGTATGGTATAGAGAGCAAGCATTTGACATGCTGACTCTCGTCGGGAGTATGGTATAGAGAGCAAGAATTTCACATGCAGACTCTCATCGGGAGTATGGTATACAGTGCAATCATTCGTTATAGAGAGCAAGCATTTCACATGCTAACTCTCATCGGGAGTATGGTATAGAGAGCAAGCCTTTCACATGTTGACTCTCATCAGGAGTATGGTATAGAGAGCAAGCATTTCACATGCTGATTCTCATCGGGAGTATGGTATGGAGAGCAAGGATTTCACATGAAGGCTCTCATCTGGAGTATGGTATAGAGAGCAAGCATTTCACATGCAGACTCTCATCGGGAGTATGGTATAGAAAGCAAGCGTTCGTTATAGAGAGCAAGCATTTCCCATGCTGACTCTCATCGGGAGTATGGTATAGAGAGCAAACATTTCACATGCCGACTCTCATCAGGGGTATGGTATAGAGAGCAAGCATTTCACATGCTGACTCTCATCAGGAGTATGGTATAGACAGCAAGCATTTCACATGCTGACTCTGATCGGGAGTATGGTATAGAGAGAAAGCATTTCACATGCTGACTCTCATCAGGGGTAAGGTATAGAGAGCAAGCATTTCACATGCTGACTCTCATCGGGAGTATGGTATAGAGAGCAAGCATTTCATCTGGAGTATGGTATAGAGAGCAAGCATTTCACATGCAGACTCTCATCGGGAGTATGGTATAGAGAGCAAGCATTCGTTATAGAGAGCAAGTATTTCACATGCTGACTCTCATCGGGAGTATGGTATAGAGAGCAAACATTTCACATGCCGACTCTCATCAGGGGTATGATACAGAGAGCAAGCATTTCACATGTTGACTCTCATCACGAGTATGGTATAGAGAGCAAGCATTTCACATGCTGACTCTCATCGGGAGTATGGTATAGAGATAAAGCATTTCACATGCTGACTCTCATCAGGGGTAAGGTATAGAGAGCAAGCATTTCACATGCTGACTCTCATCGGGAGTATGGTATAGAGAGCAAGCATTTCATCTGGAGTATGGTATAGAGAGCAAGCATTTCACATGCAGACTCTCATCGGGAGTATGGTATAGAGAGCAAGCATTCGGAATAGAGAGCAAGTATTTCACATGCTAACTCTCATCGGGAGTATGGTATATAGAGCAAGCATTTCACATGCTGACTCTCATCAGGGGTATGGTATTGAGAGCAAGCATTTCACATGCTGACTCTCATCAGGAGTATGGTATAGAGAGCACGCATTTCACATGCTGACTCTCATCCGAAGTATGGTATAGAGAGCAAGCATTTCACATGCCAACTCTCATCAGGGGTATGGTATAGAGAGCAAGCATTTCACATGTTGACTCTCATCAGGAGTATGGTATAGAGATCAAGCATTTCACATGGTGACTCTCATCGGGAGTATGGTATAGAGAGCAAGCATTTCACATGAAGACTCTCATCAGGTGTATGGTATAGAGAGCAAGCATTTCACATGAAGACTCATCAGCAGTATGGTATGGAGAGCAAGCATTTCATCAGGAGTAAGGTATAGAGAGCACGCATTTCACATGCTGACTCTCATCGGGAGTATGGTATAGAGAGCAAGCATTTCACGTGCTGGCTGTCATCAGGAGTATGGTATAGAGAGCAAGCATTTCACATGCTGGCTCTCATCAGGAGTATGGTATAGAGAGCATTTCAAATGCTGACTCTCATCAGGAGTATGGTATAGAGAGCAAGCATTTCACATGCTGACTCTCTTCGGGAGTATGGTATAGAGAGCAAGCATTTCATCAGGAGTATGGTACAGAGAGCAAGCATTTCACATGCTGACTCTCGTCGGGAGTATGCTATAGAGAGCAAGCATTTGACATGCTGACTCTCATCAGGAGTATGGTATAGAGAGCAAGCATTTCACATGCCAACTCTCATCAGGGGTATGGTATAGAGAGCAAGCATTTCACATGTTGACTCTCATCAGGAGTATGGTATAGAGATCAAGCATTTCACATGGTGACTCTCATCGGGAGTATGGTATAGAGAGCAAGCATTTCACATGAAGACTCTCATCAGGTGTATGGTATAGAGAGCAAGCATTTCACATGAAGACTCATCAGCAGTATGGTATGGAGAGCAAGCATTTCATCAGGAGTAAGGTATAGAGAGCACGCATTTCACATGCTGACTCTCATCGGGAGTATGGTATAGAGAGCAAGCATTTCACGTGCTGGCTGTCATCAGGAGTATGGTATAGAGAGCAAGCATTTCACATGCTGGCTCTCATCAGGGGTATGGTATTGAGAGCAAGCATTTCACATGCTGACTCTCATCAGGAGTATGGTATAGAGAGCACGCATTTCACACGCTGACTCTCATCCGGAGTATGGTATAGAGAGCAAGCATTTCATCAGGAGTATGGTAGAGAGAGCAAGCATTTCACATGCAGACTCTCATCGGGAGTATGGTATAGAGAGCAAGCATTCGTTATAGAGAGCAAGCATTTCACATGCTGACTCTCATCAGGAGTATGGTATAGAGAGCAAGCATTTCACATGCCAACTCTCATCAGGGGTATGGTATAGAGAGCAAGCATTTCACATGTTGACTCTCATCAGGAGTATGGTATAGAGATCAAGCATTTCACATGGTGACTCTCATCGGGAGTATGGTATAGAGAGCAAGCATTTCACATGAAGACTCTCATCAGGTGTATGGTATAGAGAGCAAGCATTTCACATGAAGACTCATCAGCAGTATGGTATGGAGAGCAAGCATTTCATCAGGAGTAAGGTATAGAGAGCACGCATTTCACATGCTGACTCTCATCGGGAGTATGGTATAGAGAGCAAGCATTTCACGTGCTGGCTGTCATCAGGAGTATGGTATAGAGAGCAAGCATTTCACATGCTGGCTCTCATCAGGAGTATGGTATAGAGAGCATTTCAAATGCTGACTCTCATCAGGAGTATGGTATAGAGAGCAAGCATTTCACATGCTGACTCTCTTCGGGAGTATGGTATAGAGAGCAAGCATTTCATCAG
This sequence comes from Ambystoma mexicanum, assembly GCF_040938575.1. NCBI lineage: Eukaryota > Metazoa > Chordata > Amphibia > Caudata > Ambystomatidae > Ambystoma > Ambystoma mexicanum. The sequence continues at coordinate 872,605,343 of NC_090926.1, read as the reverse complement.
GAGTATGGTACAGAGAGCAAGCATTTCACATGCAGACTCTCGTCAGGAGTATGGTATAGAGAGCAAGCATTTCAAATGCTGACTCTCGTCGGGAGTATGCTATAGAGAGCAAGCATTTGACATGCTGACTCTCATCGGGAGTATGGTATAGAACACGCATTTCACATGAAGGCTCTCATCAGGAGTATGGTATAGAGAGCAAGCATTTGACATGCTGACTCTCATCGGGAGTATGGTATAGAACAAGCATTTCACTTGAAGGCTCTCATGAGTATGGTCTAGAGAGCAAGCATTTCACATGAAGGCTCTCATCAGGAGTATGGTATAGAGAGCAAGCATTTCACATGCACACTCTCATCGGGAGTATGGTATAGAGAGCAAACATTTCACATGCCGACTCTCATCAGGGGTATGATATAGAGAGCAAGCATTTCACATGTTGACTCTCATCAGGAGTATGGTATAGAGAGCAAGCATTTCACATGCTGACTCTGATCAGGAGTATGGTATAGATAGAAAGCATTTCACATGCTGACTCTCATCAGGGGAAAGGTACAGAGCGCAAGCATTTCACATGCTGACTCTCATCGGGAGTATGGTATAGAGAGCAAGCATTTCACATGCTGACTCTCATCAGGAGTATGGTATAGACAGCAAGCATTTCACATGCTGACTCTGATCGGGAGTATGGTATAGAGAGAAAGCATTTCACATGCTGACTCTCATCAGGGGTAAGGTATAGAGAGCAAGCATTTCACATGCTGACTCTCATCGGGAGTATGGTATAGAGAGCAAGCATTCAGAATAGAGAGCAAGTATTTCACATGCTAACTCTCATCGGGAGTATGGTATAGAGAGCAAGCATTTCACATGCTGACTCGCATCAGGGGTATGGTATAGAGAGCAAGCATTTCACATGCTGACTCTCATCAGGAGTATGGTATAGAGAGCACACATTTCACATGCTGACTCTCATCAGGAGTACGGTATAGAGAGCAAGCATTTCACATGAAGACTCATCAGGAGTATGGTATAGAGAGCAAGCATTTCACATGAAGACTCATGAGGAGTATGGTATAGAGAGCAAACATTTCATCAGGAGTATGGTATAGAAAGCAAGCATTTCACATGCTGACTCTCATCGGGAGTATGGTATTGAGAGCAAGCATTTCACATGCTCGCTCTCATCAGGAGTATGGTATAGAGAGCATTTCAAATGCTGACTCTCATCAGGCGTATGGTATAGAGAGCAAGCATTTCACATGCTGACTCTCGTCTGGAGTATGCTATAGAGAGCAAGCATTTCATCAGGAGTATGGTGTAGAGAGCGAGCATGTCACATGCAGACTCTCATTAGGAGTATGGTATAGAGAGCATGTCACATGCTGACTCTCATCAGGAGTATGGTATAGAGAGCATGTCACATGCTGACTCTCATCAGGGGTATGGTACAGAGAGCAAGCATTTGACATGCTGACTCTCATCGGGAGTATGGTATAGAACAAGCATTTCACATGAAGGCTCTCATCAGGAGTATGGTATAGAGAGCATGTCACATGCTGACTCTCATCAGGGGTATGGTATAGAGAGCAAGCATTTGACATGCTGACTCTCGTCGGGAGTATGGTATAGAGAGCAAGAATTTCACATGCAGACTCTCATCGGGAGTATGGTATAGAGTGCAATCATTCGTTATAGAGAGCAAGCATTTCACATGCTGACTCTCATCGGGAGTATGGTATAGAGAGCAAGCCTTTCACATGTTGACTCTCATCAGGAGTATGGTATAGAGAGCAAGCATTTCACATGCTGACTCTCATCGGGAGTATGGTATGGAGAGCAAGGATTTCACATGAAGGCTCTCATCTGGAGTATGGTATAGAGAGCAAGCATTTCACATGCAGACTCTCATCGGGAGTATGGTATAGAAAGCAAGCGTTCGTTATAGAGAGCAAGCATTTCCCATGCTGACTCTCATCGGGAGTATGGTATAGAGAGCAAACATTTCACACGCCGACTCTCATCAGGGGTATGATATAGAGAGCAAGCATTTCACATGTTGACTCTCATCAGGAGTATGGTATAGAGAGCAAGCATTTCACATGCTGACTCTCATCGGGAGTATGGTATAGAGATAAAGCATTTCACATGCTGACTCTCATCAGGGGTATGGTATAGAGAGCAAGCATTTCATCTGGAGTATGGTATAGAGAGCAAGCATTTCACATGCAGACTCTCATCGGGAGTATGGTATAGAGAGCAAGCATTCAGAATAGAGAAGTATTTCACATGCTAACTCTCATCGGGAGTATGGTATAGAGAGCAAGCATTTCACATGCTGACTCTCATCAGGGGTATGGTATAGAGAGCAAGCATTTCACATGCTGACTCTCATCAGGAGTATGGTATAGAGAGCACGCATTTCACATGCTGACTCTCATCCGGAGTATGGTATAGAGAGCAAGCATTTCATCAGGAGTATGGTAGAGAGAGCAAGCATTTCACATGCTGACTCTCATCGGGAGTATGGTATAGAAAGCAAGCATTTCACATGCTGGCTGTCATCAGGAGTATGGTATAGAGAGCAAGCATTTCACATGCTGGCTCTCATCAGGAGTATGGTATAGAGAGTATTTCAAATGCTGACTCTCATCAGGAGTATGGTATAGAGAGCAAGCATTTCACATGCTGACTCTCTTCGGGAGTATGGTATAGAGAGCAAGCATTTCATCAGGAGTATGGTATAGAGAGCAAGCATTTCACATGAAGACTCTCATCAGGAGTATGGTACAGAGAGCAAGCATTTCACATGCAGACTCTCGTCAGGAGTATGGTATAGAGAGCAAGCATTTCAAATGCTGACTCTCGTCAGGAGTATGGTATAGAGAGCAAGCATTTGACATGCTGACTCTCATCGGGAGTATGGTATAGAACAAGCATTTCACATGAAGGCTCTCATCAGGAGTATGGTATAGAGAGCAAGCATTTGACATGCTGACTCTCATCGGGAGTATGGTATAGAACAAGCATTTCACTTGAAGGCTCTCATGAGTATGGTCTAGAGAGCAAGCATTTCACATGAAGGCTCTCATCCAGAGTATGGTATAGAGAGCAAGCATTTCACATGCAGACTCTCATCGGGAGTATGGTATAGAGAGCAAGCATTCGTTATAGAGAGCAAGCATTTCACATGCTGACTCTCATCGGGAGTATGGTATAGAGAGCAAACATTTCACATGCCGACTCTCATCAGGGGTATGATATAGAGAGAAAGCATTTCACATGTTGACTCTCACCAGGAGTATGGTATAGAGAGCAAGCATTTCACATGCTGACTCTGATCGGGAGTATGGTATAGAGAGAAAGCATTTCACATGCTGACTCTCATCAGGGGTAAGGTACAGAGAGCAAGCATTTAACATACTGACTCTCATCGGGAGTATGGTATAGAGAGCAAGCATTTCATCTGGAGTATGGTATAGAGAGCAAGCATTTCACATGCAGACTCTCATCGGGAGTATGGTATAGAGAGCAAGCATTCAGAATAGAGAGCAAGTATTTCACATGCTAACTCTCATCGGGAGTATGGTATAGAGAGCAAGCATTTCACATGCTGACTCTCATCAGGGGTATGGTATAGGGAGCAAGCATTTCACATGCTGACTCTCATCAGGAGTATGGTATAGAGAGCACAGATTTCACATGCTGACTCTCATCAGGAGTACGGTATAGAGAGCAAGCATTTCACATGAAGACTCATCAGGAGTATGGTATAGAGAGCAAGCATTTCACATGAAGACTCATGAGGAGTATGGTATAGAGAGCAAACATTTCATCAGGAGTATGGTATAGAGAGCAAGCATTTCACATGCTGACTCTCATCGGGAGTATGGTATTGAGAGCAAGCATTTCACATGCTCGCTCTCATCAGGAGTATGGTATAGAGAGCATTTCAAATGCTGACTCTCATCAGGCGTATGGTATAGAGAGCAAGCATTTCACATGCTGACTCTCGTCTGGAGTATGCTATAGAGAGCAAGCATTTCATCAGGAGTATGGTGTAGAGAGCGAGCATGTCACATGCAGACTCTCATTAGGAGTATGGTATAGAGAGCATGTCACATGCTGACTCTCATCAGGAGTATGGTATAGAGAGCATGTCACATGCTGACTCTCATCAGGGGTATGGTACAGAGAGCAAGCATTTGACATGCTGACTCTCATCGGGAGTATGGTATAGAACAAGCATTTCACATGAAGGCTCTCATCAGGAGTATGGTATAGAGAGCAAGCATTTGACATGCTGACTCTCGTCGGGAGTATGGTATAGAGAGCAAGAATTTCACATGCAGACTCTCATCGGGAGTATGGTATAGAGTGCAATCATTCGTTATAGAGAGCAAGCATTTCACATGCTGACTCTCATCGGGAGTATGGTATAGAGAGCAAGCCTTTCACATGTTGACTCTCATCAGGAGTATGGTATAGAGAGCAAGCATTTCACATGCTGACTCTCATCGGGAGTATGGTATGGAGAGCAAGGATTTCACATGAAGGCTCTCATCTGGAGTATGGTATAGAGAGCAAGCATTTCACATGCAGACTCTCATCGGGAGTATGGTATAGAAAGCAAGCGTTCGTTATAGAGAGCAAGCATTTCCCATGCTGACTCTCATCGGGAGTATGGTATAGAGAGCAAACATTTCACATGCCGACTCTCATCAGGGGTATGGTATAGAGAGCAAGCATTTCACATGCTGACTCTCATCAGGAGTATGGTATAGACAGCAAGCATTTCACATGCTGACTCTGATCGGGAGTATGGTATAGAGAGAAAGCATTTCACATGCTGACTCTCATCAGGGGTAAGGTATAGAGAGCAAGCATTTCACATGCTGATTCTCATCGGGAGTATGGTATAGAGAGCAAGCATTCAGAATAGAGAGCAAGTATTTCACATGCTAACTCTCATCGGGAGTATGGTATAGAGAGCAAGCATTTCACATGCTGACTCTCATCAGGGGTATGGTATAGAGAGCAAGCATTTCACATGCTGACTCTCATCAGGAGTATGGTATAGAGAGCACACATTTCACATGCTGACTCTCATCAGGAGTACGGTATAGAGAGCAAGCATTTCACATGAAGACTCATCAGGAGTATGGTATAGAGAGCAAGCATTTCACATGAAGACTCATGAGGAGTATGGTATAGAGAGCAAACATTTCATCAGGAGTATGGTATAGAGAGCAAGCATTTCACATGCTGACTCTCATCGGGAGTATGGTATTGAGAGCAAGCATTTCACATGCTCGCTCTCATCAGGAGTATGGTATAGAGAGCATTTCAAATGCTGACTCTCATCAGGCGTATGGTATAGAGAGCAAGCATTTCACATGCTGACTCTCGTCTGGAGTATGCTATAGAGAGCAAGCATTTCATCAGGAGTATGGTGTAGAGAGCGAGCATGTCACATGCAGACTCTCATCGGGAGTATGGTATAGAAAGCAAGCGTTCGTTATAGAGAGCAAGCATTTCCCATGCTGACTCTCATCGGGAGTATGGTATAGAGAGCAAACATTTCACATGCCGACTCTCATCAGGGGTATGGTATAGAGAGCAAGCATTTCACATGCTGACTCTCATCAGGAGTATGGTATAGACAGCAAGCATTTCACATGCTGACTCTGATCGGGAGTATGGTATAGAGAGAAAGCATTTCACATGCTGACTCTCATCAGGGGTACGGTATAGAGAGCAAGCATTTCACATGCTGACTCTCATCGGGAGTATGGTATAGAGAGCAAGCATTTCATCTGGAGTATGGTATAGAGAGCAAGCATTTCACATGCAGACTCTCATCGGGAGTATGGTATAGAGAGCAAGCATTCGTTATAGAGAGCAAGTATTTCACATGCTGACTCTCATCGGGAGTATGGTATAGAGAGCAAACATTTCACATGCCGACTCTCATCAGGGGTATGATACAGAGAGCAAGCATTTCACATGTTGACTCTCATCACGAGTATGGTATAGAGAGCAAGCATTTCACATGCTGACTCTCATCGGGTGTATGGTATAGAGATAAAGCATTTCACATGCTGACTCTCATCAGGGGTAAGGTATAGAGAGCAAGCATTTCACATGCTGACTCTCATCGGGAGTATGGTATAGAGAGCAAGCATTTCATCTGGAGTATGGTATAGAGAGCAAGCATTTCACATGCAGACTCTCATCGGGAGTATGGTATAGAGAGCAAGCATTCGGAATAGAGAGCAAGTATTTCACATGCTAACTCTCATCGGGAGTATGGTATAGAGAGCAAGCATTTCACATGCTGACTCTCATCAGGGGTATGGTATTGAGAGCAAGCATTTCACATGCTGACTCTCATCAGGAGTATGGTATAGAGAGCACGCATTTCACATGCTGACTCTCATCCGGAGTATGGTATAGAGAGCAAGCATTTCATCAGGAGTATGGTAGAGAGAGCAAGCATTTCACATGCAGACTCTCATCGGGAGTATGGTATAGAGAGCAAGCATTCGTTATAGAGAGCAAGCATTTCACATGCTGACTCTCATCAGGAGTATGGTATAGAGAGCAAGCATTTCACATGCCAACTCTCATCAGGGGTATGGTATAGAGAGCAAGCATTTCACATGTTGACTCTCATCAGGAGTATGGTATAGAGATCAAGCATTTCACATGGTGACTCTCATCGGGAGTATGGTATAGAGAGCAAGCATTTCACATGAAGACTCTCATCAGGTGTATGGTATAGAGAGCAAGCATTTCACATGAAGACTCATCAGCAGTATGGTATGGAGAGCAAGCATTTCATCAGGAGTAAGGTATAGAGAGCACGCATTTCACATGCTGACTCTCATCGGGAGTATGGTATAGAGAGCAAGCATTTCACGTGCTGGCTGTCATCAGGAGTATGGTATAGAGAGCAAGCATTTCACATGCTGGCTCTCATCAGGAGTATGGTATAGAGAGCATTTCAAATGCTGACTCTCATCAGGAGTATGGTATACAGAGCAAGCATTTCACATGCTGACTCTCTTCGGGAGTATGGTATAGAGAGCAAGCATTTCATCAGGAGTATGGTACAGAGAGCAAGCATTTCACATGCAGACTCTCGTCAGGAGTATGGTATAGAGAGCAAGCATTTCAAATGCTGACTCTCGTCGGGAGTATGCTATAGAGAGCAAGCATTTGACATGCTGACTCTCATCGGGAGTATGGTATAGAACACGCATTTCACATGAAGGCTCTCATCAGGAGTATGGTATAGAGAGCAAGCATTTGACATGCTGACTCTCATCGGGAGTATGGTATAGAACAAGCATTTCACTTGAAGGCTCTCATGAGTATGGTCTAGAGAGCAAGCATTTCACATGAAGGCTCTCATCAGGAGTATGGTATAGAGAGCAAGCATTTCACATGCAGACTCTCATCGGGAGTATGGTATAGAGAGCAAACATTTCACATGCCGACTCTCATCAGGGGTATGATATAGAGAGCAAGCATTTCACATGTTGACTCTCATCAGGAGTATGGTATAGAGAGCAAGCATTTCACATGCTGACTCTGATCAGGAGTATGGTATAGATAGAAAGCATTTCACATGCTGACTCTCATCAGGGGAAAGGTACAGAGCGCAAGCATTTCACATGCTGACTCTCATCGGGAGTATGGTATAGAAAGCAAGCATTTCACATGCTGACTCTCATCAGGAGTATGGTATAGACAGCAAGCATTTCACATGCTGACTCTGATCGGGAGTATGGTATAGAGAGAAAGCATTTCACATGCTGACTCTCATCAGGGGTAAGGTATAGAGAGCAAGCATTTCACATGCTGACTCTCATCGGGAGTATGGTATAGAGAGCAAGCATTCAGAATAGAGAGCAAGTATTTCACATGCTAACTCTCATCGGGAGTATGGTATAGAGAGCAAGCATTTCACATGCTGACTCGCATCAGGGGTATGGTATAGAGAGCAAGCATTTCACATGCTGACTCTCATCAGGAGTATGGTATAGAGAGCACACATTTCACATGCTGACTCTCATCAGGAGTACGGTATAGAGAGCAAGCATTTCACATGAAGACTCATCAGGAGTATGGTATAGAGAGCAAGCATTTCACATGAAGACTCATGAGGAGTATGGTATAGAGAGCAAACATTTCATCAGGAGTATGGTATAGAAAGCAAGCATTTCACATGCTGACTCTCATCGGGAGTATGGTATTGAGAGCAAGCATTTCACATGCTCGCTCTCATCAGGGGTATGGTATAGAGAGCATTTCAAATGCTGACTCTCATCAGGCGTATGGTATAGAGAGCAAGCATTTCACATGCTGACTCTCGTCTGGAGTATGCTATAGAGAGCAAGCATTTCATCAGGAGTATGGTGTAGAGAGCGAGCATGTCACATGCAGACTCTCATTAGGAGTATGGTATAGAGAGCATGTCACATGCTGACTCTCATCAGGAGTATGGTATAGAGAGCATGTCACATGCTGACTCTCATCAGGGGTATGGTACAGAGAGCAAGCATTTGACATGCTGACTCTCATCGGGAGTATGGTATAGAACAAGCATTTCACATGAAGGCTCTCATCAGGAGTATGGTATAGAGAGCATGTCACATGCTGACTCTCATCAGGGGTATGGTATAGAGAGCAAGCATTTGACATGCTGACTCTCGTCGGGAGTATGGTATAGAGAGCAAGAATTTCACATGCAGACTCTCATCGGGAGTATGGTATAGAGTGCAATCATTCGTTATAGAGAGCAAGCATTTCACATGCTAACTCTCATCGGGAGTATGGTATAGAGAGCAAGCATTTCACATGCTGACTCTCATCAGGGGTATGGTATTGAGAGCAAGCATTTCACATGCTGACTCTCATCCGGAGTATGGTATAGAGAGCACGCATTTCATCAGGAGTATGGTAGAGAGAGCAAGCATTTCACATGCAGACTCTCATCGGGAGTATGGTATAGAGAGCAAGCATTCGTTATAGAGAGCAAGCATTTCACATGCTGACTCTCATCAGGAGTATGGTATAGAGAGCAAGCATTTCACATGCCAACTCTCATCAGGGGTATGGTATAGAGAGCAAGCATTTCACATGTTGACTCTCATCAGGAGTATGGTATAGAGATCAAGCATTTCACATGGTGACTCTCATCGGGAGTATGGTATAGAGAGCAAGCATTTCACATGAAGACTCTCATCAGGTGTATGGTATAGAGAGCAAGCATTTCACATGAAGACTCATCAGCAGTATGGTATGGAGAGCAAGCATTTCATCAGGAGTAAGGTATAGAGAGCACGCATTTCACATGCTGACTCTCATCGGGAGTATGGTATAGAGAGCAAGCATTTCACGTGCTGGCTGTCATCAGGAGTATGGTATAGAGAGCAAGCATTTCACATGCTGGCTCTCATCAGGAGTATGGTATAGAGAGCATTTCAAATGCTGACTCTCATCAGGAGTATGGTATAGAGAGCAAGCATTTCACATGCTGACTCTCTTCGGGAGTATGGTATAGAGAGCAAGCATTTCATCAGGAGTATGGTACAGAGAGCAAGCATTTCACATGCAGACTCTCGTCAGGAGTATGGTATAGAGAGCAAGCATTTCAAATGCTGACTCTCGTCGGGAGTATGCTATAGAGAGCAAGCATTTGACATGCTGACTCTCATCGGGAGTATGGTATAGAACACGCATTTCACATGAAGGCTCTCATCAGGAGTATGGTATAGAGAGCAAGCATTTGACATGCTGACTCTCATCCGGAGTATGGTATAGAACAAGCATTTCACTTGAAGGCTCTCATGAGTATGGTCTAGAGAGCAAGCATTTCACATGAAGGCTCTCATCAGGAGTATGGTATAGAGAGCAAGCATTTCACATGCAGACTCTCATCGGGAGTATGGTATAGAGAGCAAACATTTCACATGCCGACTCTCATCAGGGGTATGATATAGAGAGCAAGCATTTCACATGTTGACTCTCATCAGGAGTATGGTATAGAGAGCAAGCATTTCACATGCTGACTCTGATCAGGAGTATGGTATAGATAGAAAGCATTTCACATGCTGACTCTCATCAGGGGAAAGGTACAGAGCGCAAGCATTTCACATGCTGACTCTCATCGGGAGTATGGTATAGAGAGCAAGCATTTCACATGCTGACTCTGATCGGGAGTATGGTATAGAGAGAAAGCATTTCACATGCTGACTCTCATCGGGAGTATGGTATAGAGAGCAAGCATTTCACATGCTGACTCGCATCAGGGGTATGGTATAGAGAGCAAGCATTTCACATGCTGACTCTGATCGGGAGTATGGTATAGAGAGAAAGCATTTCACATGCTGACTCTCATCAGGGGTAAGGTATAGAGAGCAAGCATTTCACATGCTGACTCTCATCGGGAGTATGGTATAGAGAGCAAGCATTCAGAATAGAGAGCAAGTATTTCACATGCTAACTCTCATCGGGAGTATGGTATAGAGAGCAAGCATTTCACATGCTGACTCGCATCAGGGGTATGGTATAGAGAGCAAGCATTTCACATGCTGACTCTCATCAGGAGTATGGTATAGAGAGCACACATTTCACATGCTGACTCTCATCAGGAGTACGGTATAGAGAGCAAGCATTTCACATGAAGACTCATCAGGAGTATGGTATAGAGAGCAAGCATTTCACATGAAGACTCATGAGGAGTATGGTATAGAGAGCAAACATTTCATCAGGAGTATGGTATAGAAAGCAAGCATTTCACATGCTGACTCTCATCGGGAGTATGGTATTGAGAGCAAGCATTTCACATGCTCGCTCTCATCAGGGGTATGGTATAGAGAGCATTTCAAATGCTGACTCTCATCAGGCGTATGGTATAGAGAGCAAGCATTTCACATGCTGACTCTCGTCTGGAGTATGCTATAGAGAGCAAGCATTTCATCAGGAGTATGGTGTAGAGAGCGAGCATGTCACATGCAGACTCTCATTAGGAGTATGGTATAGAGAGCATGTCACATGCTGACTCTCATCAGGAGTATGGTATAGAGAGCATGTCACATGCTGACTCTCATCAGGGGTATGGTACAGAGAGCAAGCATTTGACATGCTGACTCTCATCGGGAGTATGGTATAGAACAAGCATTTCACATGAAGGCTCTCATCAGGAGTATGGTATAGAGAGCATGTCACATGCTGACTCTCATCAGGGGTATGGTATAGAGAGCAAGCATTTGACATGCTGACTCTCGTCGGGAGTATGGTATAGAGAGCAAGAATTTCACATGCAGACTCTCATCGGGAGTATGGTATAGAGTGCAATCATTCGTTATAGAGAGCAAGCATTTCACATGCTAACTCTCATCGGGAGTATGGTATAGAGAGCAAGCATTTCACATGCTGACTCTCATCAGGGGTATGGTATTGAGAGCAAGCATTTCACATGCTGACTCTCATCCGGAGTATGGTATAGAGAGCACGCATTTCATCAGGAGTATGGTAGAGAGAGCAAGCATTTCACATGCAGACTCTCATCGGGAGTATGGTATAGAGAGCAAGCATTCGTTATAGAGAGCAAGCATTTCACATGCTGACTCTCATCAGGAGTATGGTATAGAGAGCAAGCATTTCACATGCCAACTCTCATCAGGGGTATGGTATAGAGAGCAAGCATTTCACATGTTGACTCTCATCAGGAGTATGGTATAGAGATCAAGCATTTCACATGGTGACTCTCATCGGGAGTATGGTATAGAGAGCAAGCATTTCACATGAAGACTCTCATCAGGTGTATGGTATAGAGAGCAAGCATTTCACATGAAGACTCATCAGCAGTATGGTATGGAGAGCAAGCATTTCATCAGGAGTAAGGTATAGAGAGCACGCATTTCACATGCTGACTCTCATCGGGAGTATGGTATAGAGAGCAAGCATTTCACGTGCTGGCTGTCATCAGGAGTATGGTATAGAGAGCAAGCATTTCACATGCTGGCTCTCATCAGGAGTATGGTATAGAGAGCATTTCAAATGCTGACTCTCATCAGGAGTATGGTATAGAGAGCAAGCATTTCACATGCTGACTCTCTTCGGGAGTATGGTATAGAGAGCAAGCATTTCATCAGGAGTATGGTACAGAGAGCAAGCATTTCACATGCAGACTCTCGTCAGGAGTATGGTATAGAGAGCAAGCATTTCAAATGCTGACTCTCGTCGGGAGTATGCTATAGAGAGCAAGCATTTGACATGCTGACTCTCATCGGGAGTATGGTATAGAACACGCATTTCACATGAAGGCTCTCATCAGGAGTATGGTATAGAGAGCAAGCATTTGACATGCTGACTCTCATCCGGAGTATGGTATAGAACAAGCATTTCACTTGAAGGCTCTCATGAGTATGGTCTAGAGAGCAAGCATTTCACATGAAGGCTCTCATCAGGAGTATGGTATAGAGAGCAAGCATTTCACATGCAGACTCTCATCGGGAGTATGGTATAGAGAGCAAACATTTCACATGCCGACTCTCATCAGGGGTATGATATAGAGAGCAAGCATTTCACATGTTGACTCTCATCAGGAGTATGGTATAGAGAGCAAGCATTTCACATGCTGACTCTGATCAGGAGTATGGTATAGATAGAAAGCATTTCACATGCTGACTCTCATCAGGGGAAAGGTACAGAGCGCAAGCATTTCACATGCTGACTCTCATCGGGAGTATGGTATAGAGAGCAAGCATTTCACATGCTGACTCTGATCGGGAGTATGGTATAGAGAGAAAGCATTTCACATGCTGACTCTCATCGGGAGTATGGTATAGAGAGCAAGCATTTCACATGCTGACTCGCATCAGGGGTATGGTATAGAGAGCAAGCATTTCACATGCTGACTCTCATCAGGAGTATGGTATAGAGAGCACACATTTCACATGCTGACTCTCATCAGGAGTACGGTATAGAGAGCAAGCATTTCACATGAAGACTCATCAGGAGTATGGTATAGAGAGCAAGCATTTCACATGCTGACTCTCATCGGGAGTATGGTATAGAGAGCAAGCATTCAGAATAGAGAGCAAGTATTTCACATGCTAACTCTCATCGGGAGTATGGTATAGAGAGCAAGCATTTCACATGCTGACTCGCATCAGGGGTATGGTATAGAGAGCAAGCATTTCACATGCTGACTCTCATCAGGAGTATGGTATAGAGAGCACACATTTCACATGCTGACTCTCATCAGGAGTACGGTATAGAGAGCAAGCATTTCACATGAAGACTCATCAGGAGTATGGTATAGAGATCAAGCGATTCACATGAAGACTCATGAGGAGTATGGTATAGAGAGCAAACATTTCATCAGGAGTATGGTATAGAAAGCAAGCATTTCACATGCTGACTCTCATCGGGAGTATGGTATTGAGAGCAAGCATTTCACATGCTCGCTCTCATCAGGAGTATGGTATAGAGAGCATTTCAAATGCTGACTCTCATCAGGCGTATGGTATAGAGAGCAAGCATTTCACATGCTGACTCTCGTCTGGAGTATGCTATAGAGAGCAAGCATTTCATCAGGAGTATGGTGTAGAGAGCGAGCATGTCACATGCAGACTCTCATTAGGAGTATGGTATAGAGAGCATGTCACATGCTGACTCTCATCAGGAGTATGGTATAGAGAGCATGTCACATGCTGAATCTCATCAGGGGTATGGTACAGAGAGCAAGCATTTGACATGCTGACTCTCATCGGGAGTATGGTATAGAACAAGCATTTCACATGAAGGCTCTCATCAGGAGTATGGTATAGAGAGCATGTCACATGCTGACTCTCATCAGGGGTATGGTATAGAGAGCAAGCATTTGACATGCTGACTCTCGTCGGGAGTATGGTATAGAGAGCAAGAATTTCACATGCAGACTCTCATCGGGAGTATGGTATACAGTGCAATCATTCGTTATAGAGAGCAAGCATTTCACATGCTAACTCTCATCGGGAGTATGGTATAGAGAGCAAGCCTTTCACATGTTGACTCTCATCAGGAGTATGGTATAGAGAGCAAGCATTTCACATGCTGATTCTCATCGGGAGTATGGTATGGAGAGCAAGGATTTCACATGAAGGCTCTCATCTGGAGTATGGTATAGAGAGCAAGCATTTCACATGCAGACTCTCATCGGGAGTATGGTATAGAAAGCAAGCGTTCGTTATAGAGAGCAAGCATTTCCCATGCTGACTCTCATCGGGAGTATGGTATAGAGAGCAAACATTTCACATGCCGACTCTCATCAGGGGTATGGTATAGAGAGCAAGCATTTCACATGCTGACTCTCATCAGGAGTATGGTATAGACAGCAAGCATTTCACATGCTGACTCTGATCGGGAGTATGGTATAGAGAGAAAGCATTTCACATGCTGACTCTCATCAGGGGTAAGGTATAGAGAGCAAGCATTTCACATGCTGACTCTCATCGGGAGTATGGTATAGAGAGCAAGCATTTCATCTGGAGTATGGTATAGAGAGCAAGCATTTCACATGCAGACTCTCATCGGGAGTATGGTATAGAGAGCAAGCATTCGTTATAGAGAGCAAGTATTTCACATGCTGACTCTCATCGGGAGTATGGTATAGAGAGCAAACATTTCACATGCCGACTCTCATCAGGGGTATGATACAGAGAGCAAGCATTTCACATGTTGACTCTCATCACGAGTATGGTATAGAGAGCAAGCATTTCACATGCTGACTCTCATCGGGAGTATGGTATAGAGATAAAGCATTTCACATGCTGACTCTCATCAGGGGTAAGGTATAGAGAGCAAGCATTTCACATGCTGACTCTCATCGGGAGTATGGTATAGAGAGCAAGCATTTCATCTGGAGTATGGTATAGAGAGCAAGCATTTCACATGCAGACTCTCATCGGGAGTATGGTATAGAGAGCAAGCATTCGGAATAGAGAGCAAGTATTTCACATGCTAACTCTCATCGGGAGTATGGTATATAGAGCAAGCATTTCACATGCTGACTCTCATCAGGGGTATGGTATTGAGAGCAAGCATTTCACATGCTGACTCTCATCAGGAGTATGGTATAGAGAGCACGCATTTCACATGCTGACTCTCATCCGAAGTATGGTATAGAGAGCAAGCATTTCACATGCCAACTCTCATCAGGGGTATGGTATAGAGAGCAAGCATTTCACATGTTGACTCTCATCAGGAGTATGGTATAGAGATCAAGCATTTCACATGGTGACTCTCATCGGGAGTATGGTATAGAGAGCAAGCATTTCACATGAAGACTCTCATCAGGTGTATGGTATAGAGAGCAAGCATTTCACATGAAGACTCATCAGCAGTATGGTATGGAGAGCAAGCATTTCATCAGGAGTAAGGTATAGAGAGCACGCATTTCACATGCTGACTCTCATCGGGAGTATGGTATAGAGAGCAAGCATTTCACGTGCTGGCTGTCATCAGGAGTATGGTATAGAGAGCAAGCATTTCACATGCTGGCTCTCATCAGGAGTATGGTATAGAGAGCATTTCAAATGCTGACTCTCATCAGGAGTATGGTATAGAGAGCAAGCATTTCACATGCTGACTCTCTTCGGGAGTATGGTATAGATAGCAAGCATTTCATCAGGAGTATGGTACAGAGAGCAAGCATTTCACATGCTGACTCTCGTCGGGAGTATGCTATAGAGAGCAAGCATTTGACATGCTGACTCTCATCAGGAGTATGGTATAGAGAGCAAGCATTTCACATGCCAACTCTCATCAGGGGTATGGTATAGAGAGCAAGCATTTCACATGTTGACTCTCATCAGGAGTATGGTATAGAGATCAAGCATTTCACATGGTGACTCTCATCGGGAGTATGGTATAGAGAGCAAGCATTTCACATGAAGACTCTCATCAGGTGTATGGTATAGAGAGCAAGCATTTCACATGAAGACTCATCAGCAGTATGGTATGGAGAGCAAGCATTTCATCAGGAGTAAGGTATAGAGAGCACGCATTTCACATGCTGACTCTCATCGGGAGTATGGTATAGAGAGCAAGCATTTCACGTGCTGGCTGTCATCAGGAGTATGGTATAGAGAGCAAGCATTTCACATGCTGGCTCTCATCAGGGGTATGGTATTGAGAGCAAGCATTTCACATGCTGACTCTCATCAGGAGTATGGTATAGAGAGCACGCATTTCACACGCTGACTCTCATCCGGAGTATGGTATAGAGAGCAAGCATTTCATCAGGAGTATGGTAGAGAGAGCAAGCATTTCACATGCAGACTCTCATCGGGAGTATGGTATAGAGAGCAAGCATTCGTTATAGAGAGCAAGCATTTCACATGCTGACTCTCATCAGGAGTATGGTATAGAGAGCAAGCATTTCACATGCCAACTCTCATCAGGGGTATGGTATAGAGAGCAAGCATTTCACATGTTGACTCTCATCAGGAGTATGGTATAGAGATCAAGCATTTCATATGGTGACTCTCATCGGGAGTATGGTATAGAGAGCAAGCATTTCACATGAAGACTCTCATCAGGTGTATGGTATAGAGAGCAAGCATTTCACATGAAGACTCATCAGCAGTATGGTATGGAGAGCAAGCATTTCATCAGGAGTAAGGTATAGAGAGCACGCATTTCACATGCTGACTCTCATCGGGAGTATGGTATAGAGAGCAAGCATTTCACGTGCTGGCTGTCATCAGGAGTATGGTATAGAGAGCAAGCATTTCACATGCTGGCTCTCATCAGGAGTATGGTATAGAGAGCATTTCAAATGCTGACTCTCATCAGGAGTATGGTATAGAGAGCAAGCATTTCACATGCTGACTCTCTTCGGGAGTATGGTATAGAGAGCAAGCATTTCATCAGGAGTATGGTACAGAGAGCAAGCATTTCACATGCAGACTCTCGTCAGGAGTATGGTATAGAGAGCAAGCATTTGACATGCTGACTCTCGTCGGGAGTATGGTATAGAGAGCAAGAATTTCACATGCAGACTCTCATCGGGAGTATGGTATAGAGTGCAATCATTCGTTATAGAGAGCAAGCATTTCACATGCTAACTCTCATCGGGAGTATGGTATAGAGAGCAAGCATTTCACATGCTGACTCTCATCAGGGGTATGGTATTGAGAGCAAGCATTTCACATGCTGACTCTCATCCGGAGTATGGTATAGAGAGCACGCATTTCATCAGGAGTATGGTAGAGAGAGCAAGCATTTCACATGCAGACTCTCATCGGGAGTATGGTATAGAGAGCAAGCATTCGTTATAGAGAGCAAGCATTTCACATGCTGACTCTCATCAGGAGTATGGTATAGAGAGCAAGCATTTCACATGCCAACTCTCATCAGGGGTATGGTATAGAGAGCAAGCATTTCACATGTTGACTCTCATCAGGAGTATGGTATAGAGATCAAGCATTTCACATGGTGACTCTCATCGGGAGTATGGTATAGAGAGCAAGCATTTCACATGAAGACTCTCATCAGGTGTATGGTATAGAGAGCAAGCATTTCACATGAAGACTCATCAGCAGTATGGTATGGAGAGCAAGCATTTCATCAGGAGTAAGGTATAGAGAGCACGCATTTCACATGCTGACTCTCATCGGGAGTATGGTATAGAGAGCAAGCATTTCACGTGCTGGCTGTCATCAGGAGTATGGTATAGAGAGCAAGCATTTCACATGCTGGCTCTCATCAGGAGTATGGTATAGAGAGCATTTCAAATGCTGACTCTCATCAGGAGTATGGTATAGAGAGCAAGCATTTCACATGCTGACTCTCTTCGGGAGTATGGTATAGAGAGCAAGCATTTCATCAGGAGTATGGTACAGAGAGCAAGCATTTCACATGCAGACTCTCGTCAGGAGTATGGTATAGAGAGCAAGCATTTCAAATGCTGACTCTCGTCGGGAGTATGCTATAGAGAGCAAGCATTTGACATGCTGACTCTCATCGGGAGTATGGTATAGAACACGCATTTCACATGAAGGCTCTCATCAGGAGTATGGTATAGAGAGCAAGCATTTGACATGCTGACTCTCATCCGGAGTATGGTATAGAACAAGCATTTCACTTGAAGGCTCTCATGAGTATGGTCTAGAGAGCAAGCATTTCACATGAAGGCTCTCATCAGGAGTATGGTATAGAGAGCAAGCATTTCACATGCAGACTCTCATCGGGAGTATGGTATAGAGAGCAAACATTTCACATGCCGACTCTCATCAGGGGTATGATATAGAGAGCAAGCATTTCACATGTTGACTCTCATCAGGAGTATGGTATAGAGAGCAAGCATTTCACATGCTGACTCTGATCAGGAGTATGGTATAGATAGAAAGCATTTCACATGCTGACTCTCATCAGGGGAAAGGTACAGAGCGCAAGCATTTCACATGCTGACTCTCATCGGGAGTATGGTATAGAGAGCAAGCATTTCACATGCTGACTCTGATCGGGAGTATGGTATAGAGAGAAAGCATTTCACATGCTGACTCTCATCGGGAGTATGGTATAGAGAGCAAGCATTTCACATGCTGACTCGCATCAGGGGTATGGTATAGAGAGCAAGCATTTCACATGCTGACTCTCATCAGGAGTATGGTATAGAGAGCACACATTTCACATGCTGACTCTCATCAGGAGTACGGTATAGAGAGCAAGCATTTCACATGAAGACTCATCAGGAGTATGGTATAGAGAGCAAGCATTTCACATGCTGACTCTCATCGGGAGTATGGTATAGAGAGCAAGCATTCAGAATAGAGAGCAAGTATTTCACATGCTAACTCTCATCGGGAGTATGGTATAGAGAGCAAGCATTTCACATGCTGACTCGCATCAGGGGTATGGTATAGAGAGCAAGCATTTCACATGCTGACTCTCATCAGGAGTATGGTATAGAGAGCACACATTTCACATGCTGACTCTCATCAGGAGTACGGTATAGAGAGCAAGCATTTCACATGAAGACTCATCAGGAGTATGGTATAGAGATCAAGCGATTCACATGAAGACTCATGAGGAGTATGGTATAGAGAGCAAACATTTCATCAGGAGTATGGTATAGAAAGCAAGCATTTCACATGCTGACTCTCATCGGGAGTATGGTATTGAGAGCAAGCATTTCACATGCTCGCTCTCATCAGGAGTATGGTATAGAGAGCATTTCAAATGCTGACTCTCATCAGGCGTATGGTATAGAGAGCAAGCATTTCACATGCTGACTCTCGTCTGGAGTATGCTATAGAGAGCAAGCATTTCATCAGGAGTATGGTGTAGAGAGCGAGCATGTCACATGCAGACTCTCATTAGGAGTATGGTATAGAGAGCATGTCACATGCTGACTCTCATCAGGAGTATGGTATAGAGAGCATGTCACATGCTGAATCTCATCAGGGGTATGGTACAGAGAGCAAGCATTTGACATGCTGACTCTCATCGGGAGTATGGTATAGAACAAGCATTTCACATGAAGGCTCTCATCAGGAGTATGGTATAGAGAGCATGTCACATGCTGACTCTCATCAGGGGTATGGTATAGAGAGCAAGCATTTGACATGCTGACTCTCGTCGGGAGTATGGTATAGAGAGCAAGAATTTCACATGCAGACTCTCATCGGGAGTATGGTATACAGTGCAATCATTCGTTATAGAGAGCAAGCATTTCACATGCTAACTCTCATCGGGAGTATGGTATAGAGAGCAAGCCTTTCACATGTTGACTCTCATCAGGAGTATGGTATAGAGAGCAAGCATTTCACATGCTGATTCTCATCGGGAGTATGGTATGGAGAGCAAGGATTTCACATGAAGGCTCTCATCTGGAGTATGGTATAGAGAGCAAGCATTTCACATGCAGACTCTCATCGGGAGTATGGTATAGAAAGCAAGCGTTCGTTATAGAGAGCAAGCATTTCCCATGCTGACTCTCATCGGGAGTATGGTATAGAGAGCAAACATTTCACATGCCGACTCTCATCAGGGGTATGGTATAGAGAGCAAGCATTTCACATGCTGACTCTCATCAGGAGTATGGTATAGACAGCAAGCATTTCACATGCTGACTCTGATCGGGAGTATGGTATAGAGAGAAAGCATTTCACATGCTGACTCTCATCAGGGGTAAGGTATAGAGAGCAAGCATTTCACATGCTGACTCTCATCGGGAGTATGGTATAGAGAGCAAGCATTTCATCTGGAGTATGGTATAGAGAGCAAGCATTTCACATGCAGACTCTCATCGGGAGTATGGTATAGAGAGCAAGCATTCGTTATAGAGAGCAAGTATTTCACATGCTGACTCTCATCGGGAGTATGGTATAGAGAGCAAACATTTCACATGCCGACTCTCATCAGGGGTATGATACAGAGAGCAAGCATTTCACATGTTGACTCTCATCACGAGTATGGTATAGAGAGCAAGCATTTCACATGCTGACTCTCATCGGGAGTATGGTATAGAGATAAAGCATTTCACATGCTGACTCTCATCAGGGGTAAGGTATAGAGAGCAAGCATTTCACATGCTGACTCTCATCGGGAGTATGGTATAGAGAGCAAGCATTTCATCTGGAGTATGGTATAGAGAGCAAGCATTTCACATGCAGACTCTCATCGGGAGTATGGTATAGAGAGCAAGCATTCGGAATAGAGAGCAAGTATTTCACATGCTAACTCTCATCGGGAGTATGGTATATAGAGCAAGCATTTCACATGCTGACTCTCATCAGGGGTATGGTATTGAGAGCAAGCATTTCACATGCTGACTCTCATCAGGAGTATGGTATAGAGAGCACGCATTTCACATGCTGACTCTCATCCGAAGTATGGTATAGAGAGCAAGCATTTCACATGCCAACTCTCATCAGGGGTATGGTATAGAGAGCAAGCATTTCACATGTTGACTCTCATCAGGAGTATGGTATAGAGATCAAGCATTTCACATGGTGACTCTCATCGGGAGTATGGTATAGAGAGCAAGCATTTCACATGAAGACTCTCATCAGGTGTATGGTATAGAGAGCAAGCATTTCACATGAAGACTCATCAGCAGTATGGTATGGAGAGCAAGCATTTCATCAGGAGTAAGGTATAGAGAGCACGCATTTCACATGCTGACTCTCATCGGGAGTATGGTATAGAGAGCAAGCATTTCACGTGCTGGCTGTCATCAGGAGTATGGTATAGAGAGCAAGCATTTCACATGCTGGCTCTCATCAGGAGTATGGTATAGAGAGCATTTCAAATGCTGACTCTCATCAGGAGTATGGTATAGAGAGCAAGCATTTCACATGCTGACTCTCTTCGGGAGTATGGTATAGATAGCAAGCATTTCATCAGGAGTATGGTACAGAGAGCAAGCATTTCACATGCTGACTCTCGTCGGGAGTATGCTATAGAGAGCAAGCATTTGACATGCTGACTCTCATCAGGAGTATGGTATAGAGAGCAAGCATTTCACATGCCAACTCTCATCAGGGGTATGGTATAGAGAGCAAGCATTTCACATGTTGACTCTCATCAGGAGTATGGTATAGAGATCAAGCATTTCACATGGTGACTCTCATCGGGAGTATGGTATAGAGAGCAAGCATTTCACATGAAGACTCTCATCAGGTGTATGGTATAGAGAGCAAGCATTTCACATGAAGACTCATCAGCAGTATGGTATGGAGAGCAAGCATTTCATCAGGAGTAAGGTATAGAGAGCACGCATTTCACATGCTGACTCTCATCGGGAGTATGGTATAGAGAGCAAGCATTTCACGTGCTGGCTGTCATCAGGAGTATGGTATAGAGAGCAAGCATTTCACATGCTGGCTCTCATCAGGGGTATGGTATTGAGAGCAAGCATTTCACATGCTGACTCTCATCAGGAGTATGGTATAGAGAGCACGCATTTCACACGCTGACTCTCATCCGGAGTATGGTATAGAGAGCAAGCATTTCATCAGGAGTATGGTAGAGAGAGCAAGCATTTCACATGCAGACTCTCATCGGGAGTATGGTATAGAGAGCAAGCATTCGTTATAGAGAGCAAGCATTTCACATGCTGACTCTCATCAGGAGTATGGTATAGAGAGCAAGCATTTCACATGCCAACTCTCATCAGGGGTATGGTATAGAGAGCAAGCATTTCACATGTTGACTCTCATCAGGAGTATGGTATAGAGATCAAGCATTTCATATGGTGACTCTCATCGGGAGTATGGTATAGAGAGCAAGCATTTCACATGAAGACTCTCATCAGGTGTATGGTATAGAGAGCAAGCATTTCACATGAAGACTCATCAGCAGTATGGTATGGAGAGCAAGCATTTCATCAGGAGTAAGGTATAGAGAGCACGCATTTCACATGCTGACTCTCATCGGGAGTATGGTATAGAGAGCAAGCATTTCACGTGCTGGCTGTCATCAGGAGTATGGTATAGAGAGCAAGCATTTCACATGCTGGCTCTCATCAGGAGTATGGTATAGAGAGCATTTCAAATGCTGACTCTCATCAGGAGTATGGTATAGAGAGCAAGCATTTCACATGCTGACTCTCTTCGGGAGTATGGTATAGAGAGCAAGCATTTCATCAGGAGTATGGTACAGAGAGCAAGCATTTCACATGCAGACTCTCGTCAGGAGTATGGTATAGAGAGCAAGCATTTCAAATGCTGACTCTCGTCGGGAGTATGCTATAGAGAGCAAGCATTTGACATGCTGACTCTCATCGGGAGTATGGTATAGAACACGCATTTCACATGAAGGCTCTCATCAGGAGTATGGTATAGAGAGCAAGCATTTGACATGCTGACTCTCATCGGGAGTATGGTATAGAACAAGCATTTCACTTGAAGGCTCTCATGAGTATGGTCTAGAGAGCAAGCATTTCACATGAAGGCTCTCATCAGGAGTATGGTATAGAGAGCAAGCATTTCACATGCACACTCTCATCGGGAGTATGGTATAGAGAGCAAACATTTCACATGCCGACTCTCATCAGGGGTATGATATAGAGAGCAAGCATTTCACATGTTGACTCTCATCAGGAGTATGGTATAGAGAGCAAGCATTTCACATGCTGACTCTGATCAGGAGTATGGTATAGATAGAAAGCATTTCACATGCTGACTCTCATCAGGGGAAAGGTACAGAGCGCAAGCATTTCACATGCTGACTCTCATCGGGAGTATGGTATAGAGAGCAAGCATTTCACATGCTGACTCTCATCAGGAGTATGGTATAGACAGCAAGCATTTCACATGCTGACTCTGATCGGGAGTATGGTATAGAGAGAAAGCATTTCACATGCTGACTCTCATCAGGGGTAAGGTATAGAGAGCAAGCATTTCACATGCTGACTCTCATCGGGAGTATGGTATAGAGAGCAAGCATTCAGAATAGAGAGCAAGTATTTCACATGCTAACTCTCATCGGGAGTATGGTATAGAGAGCAAGCATTTCACATGCTGACTCGCATCAGGGGTATGGTATAGAGAGCAAGCATTTCACATGCTGACTCTCATCAGGAGTATGGTATAGAGAGCACACATTTCACATGCTGACTCTCATCAGGAGTACGGTATAGAGAGCAAGCATTTCACATGAAGACTCATCAGGAGTATGGTATAGAGAGCAAGCATTTCACATGAAGACTCATGATGAGTATGGTATAGAGAGCAAACATTTCATCAGGAGTATGGTATAGAAAGCAAGCATTTCACATGCTGACTCTCATCGGGAGTATGGTATTGAGAGCAAGCATTTCACATGCTCGCTCTCATCAGGAGTATGGTATAGAGAGCATTTCAAATGCTGACTCTCATCAGGCGTATGGTATAGAGAGCAAGCATTTCACATGCTGACTCTCGTCTGGAGTATGCTATAGAGAGCAAGCATTTCATCAGGAGTATGGTGTAGAGAGCGAGCATGTCACATGCAGACTCTCATTAGGAGTATGGTATAGAGAGCATGTCACATGCTGACTCTCATCAGGAGTATGGTATAGAGAGCATGTCACATGCTGACTCTCATCAGGGGTATGGTACAGAGAGCAAGCATTTGACATGCTGACTCTCATCGGGAGTATGGTATAGAACAAGCATTTCACATGAAGGCTCTCATCAGGAGTATGGTATAGAGAGCATGTCACATGCTGACTCTCATCAGGGGTATGGTATAGAGAGCAAGCATTTGACATGCTGACTCTCGTCGGGAGTATGGTATAGAGAGCAAGAATTTCACATGCAGACTCTCATCGGGAGTATGGTATAGAGTGCAATCATTCGTTATAGAGAGCAAGCATTTCACATGCTGACTCTCATCGGGAGTATGGTATAGAGAGCAAGCCTTTCACATGTTGACTCTCATCAGGAGTATGGTATAGAGAGCAAGCATTTCACATGCTGACTCTCATCGGGAGTATGGTATGGAGAGCAAGGATTTCACATGAAGGCTCTCATCTGGAGTATGGTATAGAGAGCAAGCATTTCACATGCAGACTCTCATCGGGAGTATGGTATAGAAAGCAAGCGTTCGTTATAGAGAGCAAGCATTTCCCATGCTGACTCTCATCGGGAGTATGGTATAGAGAGCAAACATTTCACATGCCGACTCTCATCAGGGGTATGGTATAGAGAGCAAGCATTTCACATGCTGACTCTCATCAGGAGTATGGTATAGACAGCAAGCATTTCACATGCTGACTCTGATCGGGAGTATGGTATAGAGAGAAAGCATTTCACATGCTGACTCTCATCAGGGGTAAGGTATAGAGAGCAAGCATTTCACATGCTGATTCTCATCGGGAGTATGGTATAGAGAGCAAGCATTCAGAATAGAGAGCAAGTATTTCACATGCTAACTCTCATCGGGAGTATGGTATAGAGAGCAAGCATTTCACATGCTGACTCTCATCAGGGGTATGGTATAGAGAGCAAGCATTTCACATGCTGACTCTCATCAGGAGTATGGTATAGAGAGCACACATTTCACATGCTGACTCTCATCAGGAGTACGGTATAGAGAGCAAGCATTTCACATGAAGACTCATCAGGAGTATGGTATAGAGAGCAAGCATTTCACATGAAGACTCATGAGGAGTATGGTATAGAGAGCAAACATTTCATCAGGAGTATGGTATAGAGAGCAAGCATTTCACATGCTGACTCTCATCGGGAGTATGGTATTGAGAGCAAGCATTTCACATGCTCGCTCTCATCAGGAGTATGGTATAGAGAGCATTTCAAATGCTGACTCTCATCAGGCGTATGGTATAGAGAGCAAGCATTTCACATGCTGACTCTCGTCTGGAGTATGCTATAGAGAGCAAGCATTTCATCAGGAGTATGGTGTAGAGAGCGAGCATGTCACATGCAGACTCTCATCGGGAGTATGGTATAGAAAGCAAGCGTTCGTTATAGAGAGCAAGCATTTCCCATGCTGACTCTCATCGGGAGTATGGTATAGAGAGCAAACATTTCACATGCCGACTCTCATCAGGGGTATGGTATAGAGAGCAAGCATTTCACATGCTGACTCTCATCAGGAGTATGGTATAGACAGCAAGCATTTCACATGCTGACTCTGATCGGGAGTATGGTATAGAGAGAAAGCATTTCACATGCTGACTCTCATCAGGGGTACGGTATAGAGAGCAAGCATTTCACATGCTGACTCTCATCGGGAGTATGGTATAGAGAGCAAGCATTTCATCTGGAGTATGGTATAGAGAGCAAGCATTTCACATGCAGACTCTCATCGGGAGTATGGTATAGAGAGCAAGCATTCGTTATAGAGAGCAAGTATTTCACATGCTGACTCTCATCGGGAGTATGGTATAGAGAGCAAACATTTCACATGCCGACTCTCATCAGGGGTATGATACAGAGAGCAAGCATTTCACATGTTGACTCTCATCACGAGTATGGTATAGAGAGCAAGCATTTCACATGCTGACTCTCATCGGGTGTATGGTATAGAGATAAAGCATTTCACATGCTGACTCTCATCAGGGGTAAGGTATAGAGAGCAAGCATTTCACATGCTGACTCTCATCGGGAGTATGGTATAGAGAGCAAGCATTTCATCTGGAGTATGGTATAGAGAGCAAGCATTTCACATGCAGACTCTCATCGGGAGTATGGTATAGAGAGCAAGCATTCGGAATAGAGAGCAAGTATTTCACATGCTAACTCTCATCGGGAGTATGGTATAGAGAGCAAGCATTTCACATGCTGACTCTCATCAGGGGTATGGTATTGAGAGCAAGCATTTCACATGCTGACTCTCATCAGGAGTATGGTATAGAGAGCACGCATTTCACATGCTGACTCTCATCCGGAGTATGGTATAGAGAGCAAGCATTTCATCAGGAGTATGGTAGAGAGAGCAAGCATTTCACATGCAGACTCTCATCGGGAGTATGGTATAGAGAGCAAGCATTCGTTATAGAGAGCAAGCATTTCACATGCTGACTCTCATCAGGAGTATGGTATAGAGAGCAAGCATTTCACATGCCAACTCTCATCAGGGGTATGGTATAGAGAGCAAGCATTTCACATGTTGACTCTCATCAGGAGTATGGTATAGAGATCAAGCATTTCACATGGTGACTCTCATCGGGAGTATGGTATAGAGAGCAAGCATTTCACATGAAGACTCTCATCAGGTGTATGGTATAGAGAGCAAGCATTTCACATGAAGACTCATCAGCAGTATGGTATGGAGAGCAAGCATTTCATCAGGAGTAAGGTATAGAGAGCACGCATTTCACATGCTGACTCTCATCGGGAGTATGGTATAGAGAGCAAGCATTTCACGTGCTGGCTGTCATCAGGAGTATGGTATAGAGAGCAAGCATTTCACATGCTGGCTCTCATCAGGAGTATGGTATAGAGAGCATTTCAAATGCTGACTCTCATCAGGAGTATGGTATACAGAGCAAGCATTTCACATGCTGACTCTCTTCGGGAGTATGGTATAGAGAGCAAGCATTTCATCAGGAGTATGGTACAGAGAGCAAGCATTTCACATGCAGACTCTCGTCAGGAGTATGGTATAGAGAGCAAGCATTTCAAATGCTGACTCTCGTCGGGAGTATGCTATAGAGAGCAAGCATTTGACATGCTGACTCTCATCGGGAGTATGGTATAGAACACGCATTTCACATGAAGGCTCTCATCAGGAGTATGGTATAGAGAGCAAGCATTTGACATGCTGACTCTCATCGGGAGTATGGTATAGAACAAGCATTTCACTTGAAGGCTCTCATGAGTATGGTCTAGAGAGCAAGCATTTCACATGAAGGCTCTCATCAGGAGTATGGTATAGAGAGCAAGCATTTCACATGCAGACTCTCATCGGGAGTATGGTATAGAGAGCAAACATTTCACATGCCGACTCTCATCAGGGGTATGATATAGAGAGCAAGCATTTCACATGTTGACTCTCATCAGGAGTATGGTATAGAGAGCAAGCATTTCACATGCTGACTCTGATCAGGAGTATGGTATAGATAGAAAGCATTTCACATGCTGACTCTCATCAGGGGAAAGGTACAGAGCGCAAGCATTTCACATGCTGACTCTCATCGGGAGTATGGTATAGAAAGCAAGCATTTCACATGCTGACTCTCATCAGGAGTATGGTATAGACAGCAAGCATTTCACATGCTGACTCTGATCGGGAGTATGGTATA
The DNA here is from genome assembly GCF_040938575.1 of Ambystoma mexicanum. Taxonomy (NCBI): domain Eukaryota; kingdom Metazoa; phylum Chordata; class Amphibia; order Caudata; family Ambystomatidae; genus Ambystoma; species Ambystoma mexicanum. Next base: position 872,577,586 of record NC_090926.1, on the reverse strand, counting down.
GAGAGAAAGCATTTCACATGCTGACTCTCATCAGGGGTAAGGTATAGAGAGCAAGCATTTCACATGCTGACTCTCATCGGGAGTATGGTATAGAGAGCAAGCATTCAGAATAGAGAGCAAGTATTTCACATGCTAACTCTCATCGGGAGTATGGTATAGAGAGCAAGCATTTCACATGCTGACTCGCATCAGGGGTATGGTATAGAGAGCAAGCATTTCACATGCTGACTCTCATCAGGAGTATGGTATAGAGAGCACACATTTCACATGCTGACTCTCATCAGGAGTACGGTATAGAGAGCAAGCATTTCACATGAAGACTCATCAGGAGTATGGTATAGAGAGCAAGCATTTCACATGAAGACTCATGAGGAGTATGGTATAGAGAGCAAACATTTCATCAGGAGTATGGTATAGAAAGCAAGCATTTCACATGCTGACTCTCATCGGGAGTATGGTATTGAGAGCAAGCATTTCACATGCTCGCTCTCATCAGGGGTATGGTATAGAGAGCATTTCAAATGCTGACTCTCATCAGGCGTATGGTATAGAGAGCAAGCATTTCACATGCTGACTCTCGTCTGGAGTATGCTATAGAGAGCAAGCATTTCATCAGGAGTATGGTGTAGAGAGCGAGCATGTCACATGCAGACTCTCATTAGGAGTATGGTATAGAGAGCATGTCACATGCTGACTCTCATCAGGAGTATGGTATAGAGAGCATGTCACATGCTGACTCTCATCAGGGGTATGGTACAGAGAGCAAGCATTTGACATGCTGACTCTCATCGGGAGTATGGTATAGAACAAGCATTTCACATGAAGGCTCTCATCAGGAGTATGGTATAGAGAGCATGTCACATGCTGACTCTCATCAGGGGTATGGTATAGAGAGCAAGCATTTGACATGCTGACTCTCGTCGGGAGTATGGTATAGAGAGCAAGAATTTCACATGCAGACTCTCATCGGGAGTATGGTATAGAGTGCAATCATTCGTTATAGAGAGCAAGCATTTCACATGCTAACTCTCATCGGGAGTATGGTATAGAGAGCAAGCATTTCACATGCTGACTCTCATCAGGGGTATGGTATTGAGAGCAAGCATTTCACATGCTGACTCTCATCCGGAGTATGGTATAGAGAGCACGCATTTCATCAGGAGTATGGTAGAGAGAGCAAGCATTTCACATGCAGACTCTCATCGGGAGTATGGTATAGAGAGCAAGCATTCGTTATAGAGAGCAAGCATTTCACATGCTGACTCTCATCAGGAGTATGGTATAGAGAGCAAGCATTTCACATGCCAACTCTCATCAGGGGTATGGTATAGAGAGCAAGCATTTCACATGTTGACTCTCATCAGGAGTATGGTATAGAGATCAAGCATTTCACATGGTGACTCTCATCGGGAGTATGGTATAGAGAGCAAGCATTTCACATGAAGACTCTCATCAGGTGTATGGTATAGAGAGCAAGCATTTCACATGAAGACTCATCAGCAGTATGGTATGGAGAGCAAGCATTTCATCAGGAGTAAGGTATAGAGAGCACGCATTTCACATGCTGACTCTCATCGGGAGTATGGTATAGAGAGCAAGCATTTCACGTGCTGGCTGTCATCAGGAGTATGGTATAGAGAGCAAGCATTTCACATGCTGGCTCTCATCAGGAGTATGGTATAGAGAGCAAGCATTTGACATGCTGACTCTCATCGGGAGTATGGTATAGAACAAGCATTTCACTTGAAGGCTCTCATGAGTATGGTCTAGAGAGCAAGCATTTCACATGAAGGCTCTCATCAGGAGTATGGTATAGAGAGCAAGCATTTCACATGCACACTCTCATCGGGAGTATGGTATAGAGAGCAAACATTTCACATGCCGACTCTCATCAGGGGTATGATATAGAGAGCAAGCATTTCACATGTTGACTCTCATCAGGAGTATGGTATAGAGAGCAAGCATTTCACATGCTGACTCTGATCAGGAGTATGGTATAGATAGAAAGCATTTCACATGCTGACTCTCATCAGGGGAAAGGTACAGAGCGCAAGCATTTCACATGCTGACTCTCATCGGGAGTATGGTATAGAGAGCAAGCATTTCACATGCTGACTCTCATCAGGAGTATGGTATAGACAGCAAGCATTTCACATGCTGACTCTGATCGGGAGTATGGTATAGAGAGAAAGCATTTCACATGCTGACTCTCATCAGGGGTAAGGTATAGAGAGCAAGCATTTCACATGCTGACTCTCATCGGGAGTATGGTATAGAGAGCAAGCATTCAGAATAGAGAGCAAGTATTTCACATGCTAACTCTCATCGGGAGTATGGTATAGAGAGCAAGCATTTCACATGCTGACTCGCATCAGGGGTATGGTATAGAGAGCAAGCATTTCACATGCTGACTCTCATCAGGAGTATGGTATAGAGAGCACACATTTCACATGCTGACTCTCATCAGGAGTACGGTATAGAGAGCAAGCATTTCACATGAAGACTCATCAGGAGTATGGTATAGAGAGCAAGCATTTCACATGAAGACTCATGAGGAGTATGGTATAGAGAGCAAACATTTCATCAGGAGTATGGTATAGAAAGCAAGCATTTCACATGCTGACTCTCATCGGGAGTATGGTATTGAGAGCAAGCATTTCACATGCTCGCTCTCATCAGGAGTATGGTATAGAGAGCATTTCAAATGCTGACTCTCATCAGGCGTATGGTATAGAGAGCAAGCATTTCACATGCTGACTCTCGTCTGGAGTATGCTATAGAGAGCAAGCATTTCATCAGGAGTATGGTGTAGAGAGCGAGCATGTCACATGCAGACTCTCATTAGGAGTATGGTATAGAGAGCATGTCACATGCTGACTCTCATCAGGAGTATGGTATAGAGAGCATGTCACATGCTGACTCTCATCAGGGGTATGGTACAGAGAGCAAGCATTTGACATGCTGACTCTCATCGGGAGTATGGTATAGAACAAGCATTTCACATGAAGGCTCTCATCAGGAGTATGGTATAGAGAGCATGTCACATGCTGACTCTCATCAGGGGTATGGTATAGAGAGCAAGCATTTGACATGCTGACTCTCGTCGGGAGTATGGTATAGAGAGCAAGAATTTCACATGCAGACTCTCATCGGGAGTATGGTATAGAGTGCAATCATTCGTTATAGAGAGCAAGCATTTCACATGCTGACTCTCATCGGGAGTATGGTATAGAGAGCAAGCCTTTCACATGTTGACTCTCATCAGGAGTATGGTATAGAGAGCAAGCATTTCACATGCTGACTCTCATCGGGAGTATGGTATGGAGAGCAAGGATTTCACATGAAGGCTCTCATCTGGAGTATGGTATAGAGAGCAAGCATTTCACATGCAGACTCTCATCGGGAGTATGGTATAGAAAGCAAGCGTTCGTTATAGAGAGCAAGCATTTCCCATGCTGACTCTCATCGGGAGTATGGTATAGAGAGCAAACATTTCACATGCCGACTCTCATCAGGGGTATGGTATAGAGAGCAAGCATTTCACATGCTGACTCTCATCAGGAGTATGGTATAGACAGCAAGCATTTCACATGCTGACTCTGATCGGGAGTATGGTATAGAGAGAAAGCATTCACATGCTGACTCTCATCAGGGGTAAGGTATAGAGAGCAAGCATTTCACATGCTGATTCTCATCGGGAGTATGGTATAGAGAGCAAGCATTCAGAATAGAGAGCAAGTATTTCACATGCTAACTCTCATCGGGAGTATGGTATAGAGAGCAAGCATTTCACATGCTGACTCTCATCAGGGGTATGGTATAGAGAGCAAGCATTTCACATGCTGACTCTCATCAGGAGTATGGTATAGAGAGCACACATTTCACATGCTGACTCTCATCAGGAGTACGGTATAGAGAGCAAGCATTTCACATGAAGACTCATCAGGAGTATGGTATAGAGAGCAAGCATTTCACATGAAGACTCATGAGGAGTATGGTATAGAGAGCAAACATTTCATCAGGAGTATGGTATAGAGAGCAAGCATTTCACATGCTGACTCTCATCGGGAGTATGGTATTGAGAGCAAGCATTTCACATGCTCGCTCTCATCAGGAGTATGGTATAGAGAGCATTTCAAATGCTGACTCTCATCAGGCGTATGGTATAGAGGGCAAGCATTTCACATGCTGACTCTCGTCTGGAGTATGCTATAGAGAGCAAGCATTTCATCAGGAGTATGGTGTAGAGAGCGAGCATGTCACATGCAGACTCTCATCGGGAGTATGGTATAGAAAGCAAGCGTTCGTTATAGAGAGCAAGCATTTCCCATGCTGACTCTCATCGGGAGTATGGTATAGAGAGCAAACATTTCACATGCCGACTCTCATCAGGGGTATGGTATAGAGAGCAAGCATTTCACATGCTGACTCTCATCAGGAGTATGGTATAGACAGCAAGCATTTCACATGCTGACTCTGATCGGGAGTATGGTATAGAGAGAAAGCATTTCACATGCTGACTCTCATCAGGGGTACGGTATAGAGAGCAAGCATTTCACATGCTGACTCTCATCGGGAGTATGGTATAGAGAGCAAGCATTTCATCTGGAGTATGGTATAGAGAGCAAGCATTTCACATGCAGACTCTCATCGGGAGTATGGTATAGAGAGCAAGCATTCGTTATAGAGAGCAAGTATTTCACATGCTGACTCTCATCGGGAGTATGGTATAGAGAGCAAACATTTCACATGCCGACTCTCATCAGGGGTATGATACAGAGAGCAAGCATTTCACATGTTGACTCTCATCACGAGTATGGTATAGAGAGCAAGCATTTCACATGCTGACTCTCATCGGGTGTATGGTATAGAGATAAAGCATTTCACATGCTGACTCTCATCAGGGGTAAGGTATAGAGAGCAAGCATTTCACATGCTGACTCTCATCGGGAGTATGGTATAGAGAGCAAGCATTTCATCTGGAGTATGGTATAGAGAGCAAGCATTTCACATGCAGACTCTCATCGGGAGTATGGTATAGAGAGCAAGCATTCGGAATAGAGAGCAAGTATTTCACATGCTAACTCTCATCGGGAGTATGGTATAGAGAGCAAGCATTTCACATGCTGACTCTCATCAGGGGTATGGTATTGAGAGCAAGCATTTCACATGCTGACTCTCATCAGGAGTATGGTATAGAGAGCACGCATTTCACATGCTGACTCTCATCCGGAGTATGGTATAGAGAGCAAGCATTTCATCAGGAGTATGGTAGAGAGAGCAAGCATTTCACATGCAGACTCTCATCGGGAGTATGGTATAGAGAGCAAGCATTCGTTATAGAGAGCAAGCATTTCACATGCTGACTCTCATCAGGAGTATGGTATAGAGAGCAAGCATTTCACATGCCAACTCTCATCAGGGGTATGGTATAGAGAGCAAGCATTTCACATGTTGACTCTCATCAGGAGTATGGTATAGAGATCAAGCATTTCACATGGTGACTCTCATCGGGAGTATGGTATAGAGAGCAAGCATTTCACATGAAGACTCTCATCAGGTGTATGGTATAGAGAGCAAGCATTTCACATGAAGACTCATCAGCAGTATGGTATGGAGAGCAAGCATTTCATCAGGAGTAAGGTATAGAGAGCACGCATTTCACATGCTGACTCTCATCGGGAGTATGGTATAGAGAGCAAGCATTTCACGTGCTGGCTGTCATCAGGAGTATGGTATAGAGAGCAAGCATTTCACATGCTGGCTCTCATCAGGAGTATGGTATAGAGAGCATTTCAAATGCTGACTCTCATCAGGAGTATGGTATACAGAGCAAGCATTTCACATGCTGACTCTCTTCGGGAGTATGGTATAGAGAGCAAGCATTTCATCAGGAGTATGGTACAGAGAGCAAGCATTTCACATGCAGACTCTCGTCAGGAGTATGGTATAGAGAGCAAGCATTTCAAATGCTGACTCTCGTCGGGAGTATGCTATAGAGAGCAAGCATTTGACATGCTGACTCTCATCGGGAGTATGGTATAGAACACGCATTTCACATGAAGGCTCTCATCAGGAGTATGGTATAGAGAGCAAGCATTTGACATGCTGACTCTCATCGGGAGTATGGTATAGAACAAGCATTTCACTTGAAGGCTCTCATGAGTATGGTCTAGAGAGCAAGCATTTCACATGAAGGCTCTCATCAGGAGTATGGTATAGAGAGCAAGCATTTCACATGCAGACTCTCATCGGGAGTATGGTATAGAGAGCAAACATTTCACATGCCGACTCTCATCAGGGGTATGATATAGAGAGCAAGCATTTCACATGTTGACTCTCATCAGGAGTATGGTATAGAGAGCAAGCATTTCACATGCTGACTCTGATCAGGAGTATGGTATAGATAGAAAGCATTTCACATGCTGACTCTCATCAGGGGAAAGGTACAGAGCGCAAGCATTTCACATGCTGACTCTCATCGGGAGTATGGTATAGAAAGCAAGCATTTCACATGCTGACTCTCATCAGGAGTATGGTATAGACAGCAAGCATTTCACATGCTGACTCTGATCGGGAGTATGGTATAGAGAGAAAGCATTTCACATGCTGACTCTCATCAGGGGTAAGGTATAGAGAGCAAGCATTTCACATGCTGACTCTCATCGGGAGTATGGTATAGAGAGCAAGCATTCAGAATAGAGAGCAAGTATTTCACATGCTAACTCTCATCGGGAGTATGGTATAGAGAGCAAGCATTTCACATGCTGACTCGCATCAGGGGTATGGTATAGAGAGCAAGCATTTCACATGCTGACTCTCATCAGGAGTATGGTATAGAGAGCACACATTTCACATGCTGACTCTCATCAGGAGTACGGTATAGAGAGCAAGCATTTCACATGAAGACTCATCAGGAGTATGGTATAGAGAGCAAGCATTTCACATGAAGACTCATGAGGAGTATGGTATAGAGAGCAAACATTTCATCAGGAGTATGGTATAGAAAGCAAGCATTTCACATGCTGACTCTCATCGGGAGTATGGTATTGAGAGCAAGCATTTCACATGCTCGCTCTCATCAGGGGTATGGTATAGAGAGCATTTCAAATGCTGACTCTCATCAGGCGTATGGTATAGAGAGCAAGCATTTCACATGCTGACTCTCGTCTGGAGTATGCTATAGAGAGCAAGCATTTCATCAGGAGTATGGTGTAGAGAGCGAGCATGTCACATGCAGACTCTCATTAGGAGTATGGTATAGAGAGCATGTCACATGCTGACTCTCATCAGGAGTATGGTATAGAGAGCATGTCACATGCTGACTCTCATCAGGGGTATGGTACAGAGAGCAAGCATTTGACATGCTGACTCTCATCGGGAGTATGGTATAGAACAAGCATTTCACATGAAGGCTCTCATCAGGAGTATGGTATAGAGAGCATGTCACATGCTGACTCTCATCAGGGGTATGGTATAGAGAGCAAGCATTTGACATGCTGACTCTCGTCGGGAGTATGGTATAGAGAGCAAGAATTTCACATGCAGACTCTCATCGGGAGTATGGTATAGAGTGCAATCATTCGTTATAGAGAGCAAGCATTTCACATGCTAACTCTCATCGGGAGTATGGTATAGAGAGCAAGCATTTCACATGCTGACTCTCATCAGGGGTATGGTATTGAGAGCAAGCATTTCACATGCTGACTCTCATCCGGAGTATGGTATAGAGAGCACGCATTTCATCAGGAGTATGGTAGAGAGAGCAAGCATTTCACATGCAGACTCTCATCGGGAGTATGGTATAGAGAGCAAGCATTCGTTATAGAGAGCAAGCATTTCACATGCTGACTCTCATCAGGAGTATGGTATAGAGAGCAAGCATTTCACATGCCAACTCTCATCAGGGGTATGGTATAGAGAGCAAGCATTTCACATGTTGACTCTCATCAGGAGTATGGTATAGAGATCAAGCATTTCACATGGTGACTCTCATCGGGAGTATGGTATAGAGAGCAAGCATTTCACATGAAGACTCTCATCAGGTGTATGGTATAGAGAGCAAGCATTTCACATGAAGACTCATCAGCAGTATGGTATGGAGAGCAAGCATTTCATCAGGAGTAAGGTATAGAGAGCACGCATTTCACATGCTGACTCTCATCGGGAGTATGGTATAGAGAGCAAGCATTTCACGTGCTGGCTGTCATCAGGAGTATGGTATAGAGAGCAAGCATTTCACATGCTGGCTCTCATCAGGAGTATGGTATAGAGAGCATTTCAAATGCTGACTCTCATCAGGAGTATGGTATAGAGAGCAAGCATTTCACATGCTGACTCTCTTCGGGAGTATGGTATAGAGAACAAGCATTTCATCAGGAGTATGGTACAGAGAGCAAGCATTTCACATGCAGACTCTCGTCAGGAGTATGGTATAGAGAGCAAGCATTTCAAATGCTGACTCTCGTCGGGAGTATGCTATAGAGAGCAAGCATTTGACATGCTGACTCTCATCGGGAGTATGGTATAGAACACGCATTTCACATGAAGGCTCTCATCAGGAGTATGGTATAGAGAGCAAGCATTTGACATGCTGACTCTCATCCGGAGTATGGTATAGAACAAGCATTTCACTTGAAGGCTCTCATGAGTATGGTCTAGAGAGCAAGCATTTCACATGAAGGCTCTCATCAGGAGTATGGTATAGAGAGCAAGCATTTCACATGCAGACTCTCATCGGGAGTATGGTATAGAGAGCAAACATTTCACATGCCGACTCTCATCAGGGGTATGGTATAGAGAGCAAGCATTTCACATGCTGACTCTGATCAGGAGTATGGTATAGATAGAAAGCATTTCACATGCTGACTCTCATCAGGGGAAAGGTACAGAGCGCAAGCATTTCACATGCTGACTCTCATCGGGAGTATGGTATAGAGAGCAAGCATTTCACATGCTGACTCTGATCGGGAGTATGGTATAGAGAGAAAGCATTTCACATGCTGACTCTCATCGGGAGTATGGTATAGAGAGCAAGCATTTCACATGCTGACTCGCATCAGGGGTATGGTATAGAGAGCAAGCATTTCACATGCTGACTCTCATCAGGAGTATGGTATAGAGAGCACACATTTCACATGCTGACTCTCATCAGGAGTACGGTATAGAGAGCAAGCATTTCACATGAAGACTCATCAGGAGTATGGTATAGAGAGCAAGCATTTCACATGCTGACTCTCATCGGGAGTATGGTATAGAGAGCAAGCATTCAGAATAGAGAGCAAGTATTTCACATGCTAACTCTCATCGGGAGTATGGTATAGAGAGCAAGCATTTCACATGCTGACTCGCATCAGGGGTATGGTATAGAGAGCAAGCATTTCACATGCTGACTCTCATCGGGAGTATGGTATAGAGAGCAAGCATTTCACATGTTGACTCTCATCAGGAGTATGGTATAGAGAGCAAGCATTTCACATGCTGACTCTGATCAGGAGTATGGTATAGATAGAAAGCATTTCACATGCTGACTCTCATCAGGGGAAAGGTACAGAGCGCAAGCATTTCACATGCTGACTCTCATCGGGAGTATGGTATAGAGAGCAAGCATTTCACATGCTGACTCTGATCGGGAGTATGGTATAGAGAGAAAGCATTTCACATGCTGACTCTCATCGGGAGTATGGTATAGAGAGCAAGCATTTCACATGCTGACTCGCATCAGGGGTATGGTATAGAGAGCAAGCATTTCACATGCTGACTCTCATCAGGAGTATGGTATAGAGAGCACACATTTCACATGCTGACTCTCATCAGGAGTACGGTATAGAGAGCAAGCATTTCACATGAAGACTCATCAGGAGTATGGTATAGAGAGCAAGCATTTCACATGCTGACTCTCATCGGGAGTATGGTATAGAGAGCAAGCATTCAGAATAGAGAGCAAGTATTTCACATGCTAACTCTCATCGGGAGTATGGTATAGAGAGCAAGCATTTCACATGCTGACTCGCATCAGGGGTATGGTATAGAGAGCAAGCATTTCACATGCTGACTCTCATCAGGAGTATGGTATAGAGAGCACACATTTCACATGCTGACTCTCATCAGGAGTACGGTATAGAGAGCAAGCATTTCACATGAAGACTCATCAGGAGTATGGTATAGAGATCAAGCGATTCACATGAAGACTCATGAGGAGTATGGTATAGAGAGCAAACATTTCATCAGGAGTATGGTATAGAAAGCAAGCATTTCACATGCTGACTCTCATCGGGAGTATGGTATTGAGAGCAAGCATTTCACATGCTCGCTCTCATCAGGAGTATGGTATAGAGAGCATTTCAAATGCTGACTCTCATCAGGCGTATGGTATAGAGAGCAAGCATTTCACATGCTGACTCTCGTCTGGAGTATGCTATAGAGAGCAAGCATTTCATCAGGAGTATGGTGTAGAGAGCGAGCATGTCACATGCAGACTCTCATTAGGAGTATGGTATAGAGAGCATGTCACATGCTGACTCTCATCAGGAGTATGGTATAGAGAGCATGTCACATGCTGAATCTCATCAGGGGTATGGTACAGAGAGCAAGCATTTGACATGCTGACTCTCATCGGGAGTATGGTATAGAACAAGCATTTCACATGAAGGCTCTCATCAGGAGTATGGTATAGAGAGCATGTCACATGCTGACTCTCATCAGGGGTATGGTATAGAGAGCAAGCATTTGACATGCTGACTCTCGTCGGGAGTATGGTATAGAGAGCAAGAATTTCACATGCAGACTCTCATCGGGAGTATGGTATAGAGTGCAATCATTCGTTATAGAGAGCAAGCATTTCACATGCTAACTCTCATCGGGAGTATGGTATAGAGAGCAAGCCTTTCACATGTTGACTCTCATCAGGAGTATGGTATAGAGAGCAAGCATTTCACATGCTGACTCTCATCGGGAGTATGGTATGGAGAGCAAGGATTTCACATGAAGGCTCTCATCTGGAGTATGGTATAGAGAGCAAGCATTTCACATGCAGACTCTCATCGGGAGTATGGTATAGAAAGCAAGCGTTCGTTATAGAGAGCAAGCATTTCCCATGCTGACTCTCATCGGGAGTATGGTATAGAGAGCAAACATTTCACATGCCGACTCTCATCAGGGGTATGGTATAGAGAGCAAGCATTTCACATGCTGACTCTCATCAGGAGTATGGTATAGACAGCAAGCATTTCACATGCTGACTCTGATCGGGAGTATGGTATAGAGAGAAAGCATTTCACATGCTGACTCTCATCAGGGGTAAGGTATAGAGAGCAAGCATTTCACATGCTGACTCTCATCGGGAGTATGGTATAGAGAGCAAGCATTTCATCTGGAGTATGGTATAGAGAGCAAGCATTTCACATGCAGACTCTCATCGGGAGTATGGTATAGAGAGCAAGCATTCGTTATAGAGAGCAAGTATTTCACATGCTGACTCTCATCGGGAGTATGGTATAGAGAGCAAACATTTCACATGCCGACTCTCATCAGGGGTATGATACAGAGAGCAAGCATTTCACATGTTGACTCTCATCACGAGTATGGTATAGAGAGCAAGCATTTCACATGCTGACTCTCATCGGGAGTATGGTATAGAGATAAAGCATTTCACATGCTGACTCTCATCAGGGGTAAGGTATAGAGAGCAAGCATTTCACATGCTGACTCTCATCGGGAGTATGGTATAGAGAGCAAGCATTTCATCTGGAGTATGGTATAGAGAGCAAGCATTTCACATGCAGACTCTCATCGGGAGTATGGTATAGAGAGCAAGCATTCGGAATAGAGAGCAAGTATTTCACATGCTAACTCTCATCGGGAGTATGGTATATAGAGCAAGCATTTCACATGCTGACTCTCATCAGGGGTATGGTATTGAGAGCAAGCATTTCACATGCTGACTCTCATCAGGAGTATGGTATAGAGAGCACGCATTTCACATGCTGACTCTCATCCGAAGTATGGTATAGAGAGCAAGCATTTCACATGCCAACTCTCATCAGGGGTATGGTATAGAGAGCAAGCATTTCACATGTTGACTCTCATCAGGAGTATGGTATAGAGATCAAGCATTTCACATGGTGACTCTCATCGGGAGTATGGTATAGAGAGCAAGCATTTCACATGAAGACTCTCATCAGGTGTATGGTATAGAGAGCAAGCATTTCACATGAAGACTCATCAGCAGTATGGTATGGAGAGCAAGCATTTCATCAGGAGTAAGGTATAGAGAGCACGCATTTCACATGCTGACTCTCATCGGGAGTATGGTATAGAGAGCAAGCATTTCACGTGCTGGCTGTCATCAGGAGTATGGTATAGAGAGCAAGCATTTCACATGCTGGCTCTCATCAGGAGTATGGTATAGAGAGCATTTCAAATGCTGACTCTCATCAGGAGTATGGTATAGAGAGCAAGCATTTCACATGCTGACTCTCTTCGGGAGTATGGTATAGAGAGCAAGCATTTCATCAGGAGTATGGTACAGAGAGCAAGCATTTCACATGCTGACTCTCGTCGGGAGTATGCTATAGAGAGCAAGCATTTGACATGCTGACTCTCATCAGGAGTATGGTATAGAGAGCAAGCATTTCACATGCCAACTCTCATCAGGGGTATGGTATAGAGAGCAAGCATTTCACATGTTGACTCTCATCAGGAGTATGGTATAGAGATCAAGCATTTCACATGGTGACTCTCATCGGGAGTATGGTATAGAGAGCAAGCATTTCACATGAAGACTCTCATCAGGTGTATGGTATAGAGAGCAAGCATTTCACATGAAGACTCATCAGCAGTATGGTATGGAGAGCAAGCATTTCATCAGGAGTAAGGTATAGAGAGCACGCATTTCACATGCTGACTCTCATCGGGAGTATGGTATAGAGAGCAAGCATTTCACGTGCTGGCTGTCATCAGGAGTATGGTATAGAGAGCAAGCATTTCACATGCTGGCTCTCATCAGGGGTATGGTATTGAGAGCAAGCATTTCACATGCTGACTCTCATCAGGAGTATGGTATAGAGAGCACGCATTTCACACGCTGACTCTCATCCGGAGTATGGTATAGAGAGCAAGCATTTCATCAGGAGTATGGTAGAGAGAGCAAGCATTTCACATGCAGACTCTCATCGGGAGTATGGTATAGAGAGCAAGCATTCGTTATAGAGAGCAAGCATTTCACATGCTGACTCTCATCAGGAGTATGGTATAGAGAGCAAGCATTTCACATGCCAACTCTCATCAGGGGTATGGTATAGAGAGCAAGCATTTCACATGTTGACTCTCATCAGGAGTATGGTATAGAGATCAAGCATTTCACATGGTGACTCTCATCGGGAGTATGGTATAGAGAGCAAGCATTTCACATGAAGACTCTCATCAGGTGTATGGTATAGAGAGCAAGCATTTCACATGAAGACTCATCAGCAGTATGGTATGGAGAGCAAGCATTTCATCAGGAGTAAGGTATAGAGAGCACGCATTTCACATGCTGACTCTCATCGGGAGTATGGTATAGAGAGCAAGCATTTCACGTGCTGGCTGTCATCAGGAGTATGGTATAGAGAGCAAGCATTTCACATGCTGGCTCTCATCAGGAGTATGGTATAGAGAGCATTTCAAATGCTGACTCTCATCAGGAGTATGGTATAGAGAGCAAGCATTTCACATGCTGACTCTCTTCGGGAGTATGGTATAGAGAGCAAGCATTTCATCAGGAGTATGGTACAGAGAGCAAGCATTTCACATGCAGACTCTCGTCAGGAGTATGGTATAGAGAGCAAGCATTTCAAATGCTGACTCTCGTCGGGAGTATGCTATAGAGAGCAAGCATTTGACATGCTGACTCTCATCGGGAGTATGGTATAGAACACGCATTTCACATGAAGGCTCTCATCAGGAGTATGGTATAGAGAGCAAGCATTTGACATGCTGCCTCTCATCGGGAGTATGGTATAGAACAAGCATTTCACTTGAAGGCTCTCATGAGTATGGTCTAGAGAGCAAGCATTTCACATGAAGGCTCTCATCAGGAGTATGGTATAGAGAGCAAGCATTTCACATGCAGACTCTCATCGGGAGTATGGTATAGAGAGCAAACATTTCACATGCCGACTCTCATCAGGGGTATGATATAGAGAGCAAGCATTTCACATGTTGACTCTCATCAGGAGTATGGTATAGAGAGCAAGCATTTCACATGCTGACTCTGATCAGGAGTATGGTATAGATAGAAAGCATTTCACATGCTGACTCTCATCAGGGGAAAGGTACAGAGCGCAAGCATTTCACATGCTGACTCTCATCGGGAGTATGGTATAGAGAGCAAGCATTTCACATGCTGACTCTCATCAGGAGTATGGTATAGACAGCAAGCATTTCACATGCTGACTCTGATCGGGAGTATGGTATAGAGAGAAAGCATTTCACATGCTGACTCTCATCAGGGGTAAGGTATAGAGAGCAAGCATTTCACATGCTGACTCTCATCGGGAGTATGGTATAGAGAGCAAGCATTCAGAATAGAGAGCAAGTATTTCACATGCTAACTCTCATCGGGAGTATGGTATAGAGAGCAAGCATTTCACATGCTGACTCGCATCAGGGGTATGGTATAGAGAGCAAGCATTTCACATGCTGACTCTCATCAGGAGTATGGTATAGAGAGCACACATTTCACATGCTGACTCTCATCAGGAGTACGGTATAGAGAGCAAGCATTTCACATGAAGACTCATCAGGAGTATGGTATAGAGAGCAAGCATTTCACATGAAGACTCATGAGGAGTATGGTATAGAGAGCAAACATTTCATCAGGAGTATGGTATAGAAAGCAAGCATTTCACATGCTGACTCTCATCGGGAGTATGGTATTGAGAGCAAGCATTTCACATGCTCGCTCTCATCAGGAGTATGGTATAGAGAGCATTTCAAATGCTGACTCTCATCAGGCGTATGGTATAGAGAGCAAGCATTTCACATGCTGACTCTCGTCTGGAGTATGCTATAGAGAGCAAGCATTTCATCAGGAGTATGGTGTAGAGAGCGAGCATGTCACATGCAGACTCTCATTAGGAGTATGGTATAGAGAGCATGTCACATGCTGACTCTCATCAGGAGTATGGTATAGAGAGCATGTCACATGCTGACTCTCATCAGGGGTATGGTACAGAGAGCAAGCATTTGACATGCTGACTCTCATCGGGAGTATGGTATAGAACAAGCATTTCACATGAAGGCTCTCATCAGGAGTATGGTATAGAGAGCATGTCACATGCTGACTCTCATCAGGGGTATGGTATAGAGAGCAAGCATTTGACATGCTGACTCTCGTCGGGAGTATGGTATAGAGAGCAAGAATTTCACATGCAGACTCTCATCGGGAGTATGGTATAGAGTGCAATCATTTGTTATAGAGAGCAAGCATTTCACATGCTGACTCTCATCGGGAGTATGGTATAGAGAGCAAGCCTTTCACATGTTGACTCTCATCAGGAGTATGGTATAGAGAGCAAGCATTTCACATGCTGACTCTCATCGGGAGTATGGTATGGAGAGCAAGGATTTCACATGAAGGCTCTCATCTGGAGTATGGTATAGAGAGCAAGCATTTCACATGCAGACTCTCATCGGGAGTATGGTATAGAAAGCAAGCGTTCGTTATAGAGAGCAAGCATTTCCCATGCTGACTCTCATCGGGAGTATGGTATAGAGAGCAAACATTTCACATGCCGACTCTCATCAGGGGTATGGTATAGAGAGCAAGCATTTCACATGCTGACTCTCATCAGGAGTATGGTATAGACAGCAAGCATTTCACATGCTGACTCTGATCAGGAGTATGGTATAGAGAGAAAGCATTTCACATGCTGACTCTCATCAGGGGTAAGGTATAGAGAGCAAGCATTTCACATGCTGACTCTCATCGGGAGTATGGTATAGAGAGCAAGCATTTCATCTGGAGTATGGTATAGAGAGCAAGCATTTCACATGCAGACTCTCATCGGGAGTATGGTATAGAGAGCAAGCATTCGTTATAGAGAGCAAGTATTTCACATGCTGACTCTCATCGGGAGTATGGTATAGAGAGCAAACATTTCACATGCCGACTCTCATCAGGGGTATGATACAGAGAGCAAGCATTTCACATGTTGACTCTCATCACGAGTATGGTATAGAGAGCAAGCATTTCACATGCTGACTCTCATCGGGAGTATGGTATAGAGATAAAGCATTTCACATGCTGACTCTCATCAGGGGTAAGGTATAGAGAGCAAGCATTTCACATGCTGACTCTCATCGGGAGTATGGTATAGAGAGCAAGCATTTCATCTGGAGTATGGTATAGAGAGCAAGCATTTCACATGCAGACTCTCATCGGGAGTATGGTATAGAGAGCAAGCATTCGGAATAGAGAGCAAGTATTTCACATGCTAACTCTCATCGGGAGTATGGTATAGAGAGCAAGCATTTCACATGCTGACTCTCATCAGGGGTATGGTATTGAGAGCAAGCATTTCACATGCTGACTCTCATCAGGAGTATGGTATAGAGAGCACACATTTCACATGCTGACTCTCATCCGGAGTATGGTATAGAGAGCAAGCATTTCACATGCCAACTCTCATCAGGGGTATGGTATAGAGAGCAAGCATTTCACATGTTGACTCTCATCAGGAGTATGGTATAGAGATCAAGCATTTCACATGGTGACTCTCATCGGGAGTATGGTATAGAGAGCAAGCATTTCACATGAAGACTCTCATCAGGTGTATGGTATAGAGAGCAAGCATTTCACATGAAGACTCATCAGCAGTATGGTATGGAGAGCAAGCATTTCATCAGGAGTAAGGTATAGAGAGCACGCATTTCACATGCTGACTCTCATCGGGAGTATGGTATAGAGAGCAAGCATTTCACGTGCTGGCTGTCATCAGGAGTATGGTATAGAGAGCAAGCATTTCACATGCTGGCTCTCATCAGGAGTATGGTATAGAGAGCATTTCAAATGCTGACTCTCATCAGGAGTATGGTATAGAGAGCAAGCATTTCACATGCTGACTCTCTTCGGGAGTATGGTATAGAGAGCAAGCATTTCATCAGGAGTATGGTACAGAGAGCAAGCATTTCACATGCAGACTCTCGTCAGGAGTATGGTATAGAGAGCAAGCATTTCAAATGCTGACTCTCGTCGGGAGTATGCTATAGAGAGCAAGCATTTGACATGCTGACTCTCATCAGGAGTATGGTATAGAGAGCAAGCATTTCACATGCCAACTCTCATCAGGGGTATGGTATAGAGAGCAAGCATTTCACATGTTGACTCTCATCAGGAGTATGGTATAGAGATCAAGCATTTCACATGGTGACTCTCATCGGGAGTATGGTATAGAGAGCAAGCATTTCACATGAAGACTCTCATCAGGTGTATGGTATAGAGAGCAAGCATTTCACATGAAGACTCATCAGCAGTATGGTATGGAGAGCAAGCATTTCATCAGGAGTAAGGTATAGAGAGCACGCATTTCACATGCTGACTCTCATCGGGAGTATGGTATAGAGAGCAAGCATTTCACGTGCTGGCTGTCATCAGGAGTATGGTATAGAGAGCAAGCATTTCACATGCTGGCTCTCATCAGGAGTATGGTATAGAGAGCATTTCAAAAGCTGACTCTCATCAGGAGTATGGTATAGAGAGCAAGCATTTCACATGCTGACTCTCTTCGGGAGTATGGTATAGAGAGCAAGCATTTCATCAGGAGTATGGTACAGAGAGCAAGCATTTCACATGCAGACTCTCGTCAGGAGTATGGTATAGAGAGCAAGCATTTCAAATGCTGACTCTCGTCGGGAGTATGCTATAGAGAGCAAGCATTTGACATGCTGACTCTCATCAGGAGTATGGTATAGAACACGCATTTCACATGAAGGCTCTCATCAGGAGTATGGTATAGAGAGCAAGCATTTGACATGCTGACTCTCATCGGGAGTATGGTATAGAACAAGCATTTCACTTGAAGGCTCTCATGAGTATGGTCTAGAGAGCAAGCATTTCACATGAAGGCTCTCATCAGGAGTATGGTATAGAGAGCAAGCATTTCACATGCAGACTCTCATCGGGAGTATGGTATAGAGAGCAAACATTTCACATGCCGACTCTCATCAGGGGTATGATATAGAGAGCAAGCATTTCACATGTTGACTCTCATCAGGAGTATGGTATAGAGAGCAAGCATTTCACATGCTGACTCTGATCAGGAGTATGGTATAGATAGAAAGCATTTCACATGCTGACTCTCATCAGGGGAAAGGTACAGAGCGCAAGCATTTCACATGCTGACTCTCATCGGGAGTATGGTATAGAGAGCAAGCATTTCATCTGGAGTATGGTATAGAGAGCAAGCATTTCACATGCAGACTCTCATCAGGAGTATGGTATAGAGAGCACGCATTTCACATGCTGACTCTCATCGGGAGTACGGTATAGAGAGCAAGCATTTCACATGAAGACTCATCAGGAGTATGGTATAGAGAGCAAGCATTTCACATGAAGACTCATTAGGAGTATGGTATAGAGAGCAAACATTTCATCAGGAGTATGGTATAGAGAGCAAGCATTTCACATGCTGACTCTCATCGGGAGTATGGTATAGAGCGCAAGCATTTCACATGCTGACTCTCATCAGGGGTAAGGTATAGAGAGCAAGCATTTCACATGCTGACTCTCATCGGGAGTATGGTATAGAGAGCAAGCATTTCACATGCTCGCTCTCATCAGGAGTATGGTATAGAGAGCATTTCAAATGCTGACTCTCATCAGGAGTATGGTACAGAGAGCAAGCATTTCACATGCTGCCTCTCGTCAGGAGTATGCTATAGAGAGCAAGCATTTCATCAGGAGTATGGTGTAGAGAGCGAGCATGTCACATGCAGACTCTCATTAGGAGTATGGTATAGAGAGCATATCACATGCTGACTCTCATCAGGAGTATGGTATAGAGAGCATGTCACATGCTGACTCTCATCAGGGGTATGGTATAGAGAGCAAGCATTTGACATGCTGACTCTCATCGGGAGTATGGTATAGAACAAGCATTTCACATGAAGGCTTTCATCAGGAGTATGGTATAGAGAGCAAGCATTTGACATGGTGACTCTCATCGGGAGTATGGTATAGAACAAGCATTTTACATGAAGGCTCTCATCAGGAGTATGGTATAGAGAGCAAGCATTTCACATAAAGGCTCTCATCGGGAGTATGGTATAGAGAGCAAACATTTCACATGCCGACTCTCATCAGGGGTATGATATAGAGAGCAAGCATTTCACATGTTGACTCTCATCAGGAGTATGGTATAGAGAGCAAGCATTTCACATGCTGACTCTCATCGGGAGTATGGTATGGAGAGCAAGCATTTCACATGAAGACTCTCATCATGAGTATGGTATAGAGAGCAACGATTTCACATGAAGACTCATCAGGAGTATGGTATAGAGAGCAAGCATTTCATCAGGAGTATGGTATAGAGAGCAAGCATTTCACATGCTGACTCTCATCGGGAGTATGGTATAGAGAGCAAGCATTTCACATGCTGGCTCTCATCAGGAGTATGGTATAGAGAACATTTCAAATGCTGACTCTCATCAGCAGTATGGTATAGAGAGCAAGCATTTCACATGCTGACTCTCGTTGGGAGTATGGTATAGAGAGCAAGCATTTCATCAGGAGTATGGTGTAGAGTGCAAGCATGTCACATGCTGACTCTCATCAGGAGTATGGTATAGAGAGCATGTCACATGCTGACTCTCATCAGGAGTATGGTATAGAGAGCAAGCATTTCACATGATGGCTCTCATCAGGAGTATGGTATAGAGAGGGAGCATTTCACATGCTGACTCTCATCAGAGGTATGGTATAGAGAGCAAGCATTTCACATGCTGACTCTCATCAGGAGCAAGGTATAGAGAGCAAGCATTTCACATGAAGACTCTCATCAGGAGTAGGGTATAGAGAGTAAGCATTTCACATGCTGACTCTCGTCGGGAGTATGGTGTAGAGGGCATTTCACATGCTGACTCTCATCCAAAGTATGGTATAGAGAGCATGTCACATGCTGACTCTCATCAGGAGTATGATATAGAGAGCAAGCATTTCACATGGAGAATCTCATCATGAGTATGGTGTAGTGAGCGAGCATTTCACATAGTGTCTCTCATCAGAAGTATGGTATAGAGAGCATTTCACATGATGGCTCTCATCAGGAGCATCGTTTAGAGAGCAAGCATTTCACATGCTGACTCTCGTCAGGAGTATGGTTTAGAGAGCAACCATTTCACATGCTGACTCTCATCAGGAGTATGGTATAGAGAGCACGCATTTCACATGCTGACTCTCATCAGGAGTACGGTATAGAGAGCACGCATTTCACATGAAGACTCATCAGAAGTATAGTATAGAGAGCAAGCATTTCACATGAAGACTCATCAGGAGTATGGTATAGAGAGCAAACATTTCATCAGGAGTATGGTATAGAGAGCAAGCATTTCACATTCTGACTCTCATCGGGAGTATGGTATAGAGAGCAAGCATTTCACATGAAGACTCATCAGGAGTATGGTATAGAGAGCAAGCATTTCACATGAAGACTCATCAGGAGTATGGTATAGAGAGCAAACATTTCATCAGGAGTATGGTATAGAGAGCAAGCATTTCACATGCTGACTCTCATCGGGAGTATGGTATAGAGCGCAAGCATTTCACATGCTGACTCTCATCAGGAGTATGGTATAGAGAGCAAGCACTTCACATGCTGACTCTCATCGGGAGTATGGTATGGAGAGCAAGGATTTCACATGAAGGCTCTCATCTGGAGTATGGTATAGAGAGCAAGCATTTCACATGCAGACTCTCATCGGGAGTATGGTATAGAAAGCAAGCGTTCGTTATAGAGAGCAAGCATTTCCCATGCTGACTCTCATCGGGAGTATGGTATAGAGAGCAAACATTTCACATGCCTACTCTCATCAGGGGTATGGTATAGAGAGCAAGCATTTCACATGCTGACTCTCATCAGGAGTATGGTATAGACAGCAAGCATTTCACATGCTGACTCTGATCGGGAGTATGGTATAGAGACAAAGCATTTCACATGCTGACTCTCATCAGGGGTAAGGTATAGAGAGCAAGCATTTCACATGCTGACTCTCATCGGGAGTATGGTATAGAGAGCAAGCATTCAGAATAGAGAGCAAGTATTTCACATGCTAACTCTCATCGGGAGTATGGTATAGAGAGCAAGCATTTCACATGCTGACTCTCATCAGGGGTATGGTATAGAGAGCAAGCATTTCACATGCTGACTCTCATCAGGAGTATGGTATAGAGAGCACACATTTCACATGCTGACTCTCATCAGGAGTACGGTATAGAGAGCAAGCATTTCACATGAAGACTCATCAGGAGTATGGTATAGAGAGCAAGCATTTCACATGAAGACTCATGAGGAGTATGGTATAGAGAGCAAACATTTCATCAGGAGTATGGTATAGAGAGCAAGCATTTCACATGCTGACTCTCATCGGGAGTATGGTATTGAGAGCAAGCATTTCACATGCTCGCTCTCATCAGGAGTATGGTATAGAGAGCATTTCAAATGCTGACTCTCATCAGGCGTATGGTATAGAGAGCAAGCATTTCACATGCTGACTCTCGTCTGGAGTATGCTATAGAGAGCAAGCATTTCATCAGGAGTATGGTGTAGAGAGCGAGCATGTCACATGCAGACTCTCATTAGGAGTATGGTATAGAGAGCATGTCACATGCTGACTCTCATCATGAGTATGGTATAGAGAGCATGTCACATGCTGACTCTCATCAGGGGTATGGTACAGAGAGCAAGCATTTGACATGCTGACTCTCATCGGGAGTATGGTATAGAACAAGCATTTCACATGAAGGCTCTCATCAGGAGTATGGTATAGAGAGCAAGCATTTGACATGCTGACTCTCGTCGGGAGTATGGTATAGAGAGCAAGACTTTCACATGCAGACTCACATCGGGAGTATGGTATAGAGTGCAATCATTCGTTATAGAGAGCAAGCATTTCACATGCTGACTCTCATCGGGAGTATGGTATAGAGAGCAAGCCTTTCACATGTTGACTCTCATCAGGAGTATGGTATAGAGAGCAAGCATTTCAGATGCTGACTCTCATCGGGAGTATGGTATGGAGAGCAAGGATTTCACATGAAGGCTCTCATCTGGAGTATGGTATAGAGAGCAAGCATTTCACATGCAGACTCTCATCGGGAGTATGGTATAGAAAGCAAGCGTTCGTTATAGAGAGCAAGCATTTCCCATGCTGACTCTCATCGGGAGTATGGTATAGAGAGCAAACATTTCACATGCCGACTCTCATCAGGGGTATGGTATAGAGAGCAAGCATTTCACATGCTGACTCTCATCAGGAGTATGGTATAGACAGCAAGCATTTCACATGCTGACTCTGATCGGGAGTATGGTATAGAGAGAAAGCATTTCACATGCTGACTCTCATCAGGGGTAAGGTATAGAGAGCAAGCATTTCACATGCTGACTCTCATCGGGAGTATGGTATAGAGAGCAAGCATTTCATCTGGAGTATGGTATAGAGAGCAAGCATTTCACATGCAGACTCTCATCGGGAGTATGGTATAGAGAGCAAGCATTCGTTATAGAGAGCAAGTATTTCACATGCTGACTCTCATCGGGAGTATGGTATAGAGAGCAAACATTTCACATGCCGACTCTCATCAGGGGTATGATACAGAGAGCAAGCATTTCACATGTTGACTCTCATCACGAGTATGGTATAGAGAGCAAGCATTTCACATGCTGACTCTCATCGGGAGTATGGTATAGAGATAAAGCATTTCACATGCTGACTCTCATCAGGGGTAAGGTATAGAGAGCAAGCATTTCACATGCTGACTCTCATCGGGAGTATGGTATAGAGAGCAAGCATTTCATCTGGAGTATGGTATAGAGAGCAAGCATTTCACATGCAGACTCTCATCGGGAGTATGGTATAGAGAGCAAGCATTCGGAATAGAGAGCAAGTATTTCACATGCTAACTCTCATCGGGAGTATGGTATAGAGAGCAAGCATTTCACATGCTGACTCTCATCAGGGGTATGGTATTGAGAGCAAGCATTTCACATGCTGACTCTCATCAGGAGTATGGTATAGAGAGCACGCATTTCACATGCTGACTCTCATCCGGAGTATGGTATAGAGAGCAAGCATTTCATCAGGAGTATGGTAGAGAGAGCAAGCATTTCACATGCAGACTCTCATCGGGAGTATGGTATAGAGAGCAAGCATTCGTTATAGAGAGCAAGCATTTCACATGCTGACTCTCATCAGGAGTATGGTATAGAGAGCAAGCATTTCACATGCCAACTCTCATCAGGGGTATGGTATAGAGAGCAAGCATTACACATGTTGACTCTCATCAGGAGTATGGTATAGAGATCAAGCATTTCACATGGTGACTCTCATCGGGAGTATGGTATAGAGAGCAAGCATTTCACATGAAGACTCTCATCAGGTGTATGGTATAGAGAGAAAGCATTTCACATGAAGACTCATCAGCAGTATGGTATGGAGAGCAAGCATTTCATCAGGAGTAAGGTATAGAGAGCACGCATTTCACATGCTGACTCTCTTCGGGAGTATGGTATAGAGAGCAAGCATTTCACGTGCTGGCTGTCATCAGGAGTATGGTATAGAGAGCAAGCATTTCACATGCTGGCTCTCATCAGGAGTATGGTATAGAGAGCATTTCAAATGCTGACTCTCATCAGGAGTATGGTATAGAGAGCAAGCATTTCACATGCTGACTCTCTTCGGGAGTATGGTATAGAGAGCAAGCATTTCATCAGGAGTATGGTACAGAGAGCAAGCATTTCACATGCAGACTCTCGTCAGGAGTATGGTATAGAGAGCAAGCATTTCAAATGCTGACTCTCGTCGGGAGTATGCTATAGAGAGCAAGCATTTGACATGCTGACTCTCATCGGGAGTATGGTATAGAACACGCATTTCACATGAAGGCTCTCATCAGGAGTATGGTATAGAGAGCAAGCATTTGACATGCTGACTCTCATCGGGAGTATGGTATAGAACAAGCATTTCACTTGAAGGCTCTCATGAGTATGGTCTAGAGAGCAAGCATTTCACATGAAGGCTCTCATCAGGATTATGGTATAGAGAGCAAGCATTTCACATGCAGACTCTCATCGGGAGTATGGTATAGAGAGCAAACATTTCACATGCCGACTCTCATCAGGGGTATGATATAGAGAGCAAGCATTTCACATGTTGACTCTCATCAGGAGTATGGTATAGAGAGCAAGCATTTCACATGCTGACTCTGATCAGGAGTATGGTATAGATAGAAAGCATTTCACATGCTGACTCTCATCAGGGGAAAGGTACAGAGCGCAAGCATTTCACATGCTGACTCTCATCGGGAGTATGGTATAGAGAGCAAGCATTTCATCTGGAGTATGGTATAGAGAGCAAGCATTTCACATGCAGACTCTCATCAGGAGTATGGTATAGAGAGCACGCATTTCACATGCTGACTCTCATCGGGAGTACGGTATAGAGAGCAAGCATTTCACATGAAGACTCATCAGGAGTATGGTATAGAGAGCAAGCATTTCACATGAAGACTCATTAGGAGTATGGTATAGAGAGCAAACATTTCATCAGGAGTATGGTATAGAGAGCAAGCATTTCACATGCTGACTCTCATCGGGAGTATGGTATAGAGCGCAAGCATTTCACATGCTGACTCTCATCAGGGGTAAGGTATAGAGAGCAAGCATTTCACATGCTGACTCTCATCGGGAGTATGGTATAGAGAGCAAGCATTTCACATGCTCGCTCTCATCAGGAGTATGGTATAGAGAGCATTTCAAATGCTGACTCTCATCAGGAGTATGGTACAGAGAGCAAGCATTTCACATGCTGCCTCTCGTCAGGAGTATGCTATAGAGAGCAAGCATTTCATCAGGAGTATGGTGTAGAGAGCGAGCATGTCACATGCAGACTCTCATTAGGAGTATGGTATAGAGAGCATATCACATGCTGACTCTCATCAGGAGTATGGTATAGAGAGCATGTCACATGCTGACTCTCATCAGGGGTATGGTATAGAGAGCAAGCATTTGACATGCTGACTCTCATCGGGAGTATGGTATAGAACAAGCATTTCACATGAAGGCTTTCATCAGGAGTATGGTATAGAGAGCAAGCATTTGACATGGTGACTCTCATCGGGAGTATGGTATAGAACAAGCATTTTACATGAAGGCTCTCATCAGGAGTATGGTATAGAGAGCAAGCATTTCACATAAAGGCTCTCATCGGGAGTATGGTATAGAGAGCAAACATTTCACATGCCGACTCTCATCAGGGGTATGATATAGAGAGCAAGCATTTCACATGTTGACTCTCATCAGGAGTATGGTATAGAGAGCAAGCATTTCACATGCTGACTCTCATCGGGAGTATGGTATGGAGAGCAAGCATTTCACATGAAGACTCTCATCATGAGTATGGTATAGAGAGCAACGATTTCACATGAAGACTCATCAGGAGTATGGTATAGAGAGCAAGCATTTCATCAGGAGTATGGTATAGAGAGCAAGCATTTCACATGCTGACTCTCATCGGGAGTATGGTATAGAGAGCAAGCATTTCACATGCTGGCTCTCATCAGGAGTATGGTATAGAGAACATTTCAAATGCTGACTCTCATCAGCAGTATGGTATAGAGAGCAAGCATTTCACATGCTGACTCTCGTTGGGAGTATGGTATAGAGAGCAAGCATTTCATCAGGAGTATGGTGTAGAGTGCGAGCATGTCACATGCTGACTCTCATCAGGAGTATGGTATAGAGAGCATGTCACATGCTGACTCTCATCAGGAGTATGGTATAGAGAGCAAGCATTTCACATGATGGCTCTCATCAGGAGTATGGTATAGAGAGGGAGCATTTCACATGCTGACTCTCATCAGAGGTATGGTATAGAGAGCAAGCATTTCACATGCTGACTCTCATCAGGAGCAAGGTATAGAGAGCAAGCATTTCACATGAAGACTCTCATCAGGAGTAGGGTATAGAGAGGAAGCATTTCACATGCTGACTCTCGTCGGGAGTATGGTGTAGAGGGCATTTCACATGCTGACTCTCATCCAAAGTATGGTATAGAGAGCATGTCACATGCTGACTCTCATCAGGAGTATGATATAGAGAGCAAGCATTTCACATGGAGAATCTCATCATGAGTATGGTGTAGTGAGCGAGCATTTCACATAGTGTCTCTCATCAGAAGTATGGTATAGAGAGCATTTCACATGATGGCTCTCATCAGGAGCATCGTTTAGAGAGCAAGCATTTCACATGCTGACTCTCGTCGGGAGTATGGTTTAGAGAGCAACCATTTCACATGCTGACTCTCATCAGGAGTATGGTATAGAGAGCACGCATTTCACATGCTGACTCTCATCAGGAGTACGGTATAGAGAGCACGCATTTCACATGAAGACTCATCAGAAGTATGGTATAGGGAGCAAGCATTTCACATGAAGACTCATCAGGAGTATGGTATAGAGAGCAAACATTTCATCAGGAGTATGGTATAGAGAGCAAGCATTTCACATTCTGACTCTCATCGGGAGTATGGTATAGAGAGCAAGCATTTCACATGAAGACTCATCAGGAGTATGGTATAGAGAGCAAGCATTTCACATGAAGACTCATCAGGAGTATGGTATAGAGAGCAAACATTTCATCAGGAGTATGGTATAGAGAGCAAGCATTTCACATGCTGACTCTCATCGGGAGTATGGTATAGAGCGCAAGCATTTCACATGCTGACTCTCATCAGGGGTAAGGTATAGAGAGCAAGCGTTTCACATGCTGACTCTCATCAGGAGTATGGTATAGAGAGCATTTCAAATGCTGACTCTCATCAGGAGTATGGTATAGAGAGCAAGCATTTCACATGCTGACCCTCGTCTGGAGTATGCTATAGAGAGCAAGCATTTCATCAGGAGTATGGTGTAGAGAGCGAGCATGTCACATGCAGACTCTCATTAGGAGTATGGTATAGAGAGCATGTCACATGCTGACTCTCATCAGGAGTATGGTATAGAGAGCATGTCACATGCTGACTCTCATCAGGGGTATGGTACAGAGAGCAAGCATTTGACATCCTGACTCTCATCGGGAGTATGGTATAGAACAAGCATTTCACATGAAGGCTCTCATCAGGAGTATGGTATAGAGAGCAAGCATTTGACATGCTGACTCTCGTCGGGAGTATGGTATAGAGAGCAAGAATTTCACATGCAGACTCTCATCGGGAGTATGGTATAGAGTGCAATCATTCGTTATAGAGAGCAAGCATTTCACATGCTGACTCTCATCGGGAGTATGGTATAGAGAGCAAGCCTTTCACATGTTGACTCTCATCAGGAGTATGGTATAGAGAGCAAGCATTTCACATGCTGACTCTCATCGGGAGTATGGTATGGAGAGCAAGGATTTCACATGAAGGCTCTCATCTGGAGTATGGTATAGAGAGCAAGCATTTCACATGCAGACTCTCATCGGGAGTATGGTATAGAGAGCAAGCATTCGTTATAGAGAGCAAGCATTTCCCATGCTGACTCTCATCGGGAGTATGGTATAGAGAGCAAACATTTCACATGCCAACTCTCATCAGGGGTATGGTATAGAGAGCAAGCATTTCACATGCTGACTCTCATCAGGAGTATGGTATAGAGAGCAAGCATTTCACATGCTGACTCTGATCGGGAGTATGGTATAGAGAGAAAGCATTTCACATGCTGACTCTCATCAGGGGTAAGGTATAGAGAGCAAGCATTTCACATGCTGACTCTCATCGGGAGTATGGTATAGAGAGCAAGCATTTCATCTGGAGTATGGTATAGAGAGCAAGCATTTCACATGCAGACTCTCATCGGGAGTATGGTATAGAGAGCAAGCATTCGTTATAGAGAGCAAGTATTTCACATGCTGACTCTCATCGGGAGTATGGTATAGAGAGCAAACATTTCACATGCCGACTCTCATCAGGGGTATGATACAGAGAGCAAACATTTCACATGTTGACTCTCATCACGAGTATGGTATAGAGAGCAAGCATTTCACATGCTGGCTCTCGTCGGGAGTATGGTTTAGAGAGCAACCATTTCACATGCTGACTCTCATCAGGGGTAAGGTATAGAGAGCAAGCATTTCACATGCTGACTCTCATCGGGAGTATGGTATAGAGAGCAAGCATTTCATCTGGAGTATGGTATAGAGAGCAAGCATTTCACATGCAGACTCTCATCGGGAGTATGGTATAGAGAGCAAGCATTTCACATGCTGACTCTCATCAGGGGTATGGTATTGAGAGCAAGCATTTCACATGCTGACTCTCATCAGGAGTATGGTATAGAGAGCACGCATTTCACATGCTGACTCTCATCCGGAGTATGGTATAGAGAGCAAGCATTTCATCAGGAGTATGGTAGAGAGAGCAAGCATTTCACATGCAGACTCTCATCGGGAGTATGGTATAGAGAGCAAGCATTTCACATGCTGACTCTCATCAGGGGTAAGGTATAGAGAGCAAGCATTTCACATGCTGACTCTCATCGGGAGTATGGTATAGAGAGCAAGCATTTCATCTGGAGTATGGTATAGAGAGCAAGTATTTCACATGCTAACTCTCATCGGGAGTATGGTATAGAGAGCAAGCATTTCACATGCTGACTCTCATCAGGAGTATGGTATAGAGAGCACGCATTTCACATGCTGACTCTCATCCGGAGTATGGTATAGAGAGCAAGCATTTCATCAGGAGTATGGTAGAGAGAGCAAGCATTTCACATGCAGACTCTCATCGGGAGTATGGTATAGAGAGCAAGCATTCGTTATAGAGAGCAAGCATTTCACATGCTGACTCTCATCAGGAGTATGGTATAGAGAGCAAGCATTTCACATGCCAACTCTCATCAGGGGTATGGTATAGAGAGCAATCATTTCACATGTTGACTCTCATCAGGAGTATGGTATAGAGATCAAGCATTTCACATGGTGACTCTCATCGGGAGTATGGTATAGAGAGCAAGCATTTCACATGAAGACTCTCATCAGGTGTATGGTATAGAGAGCAAGCATTTCACATGAAGACTCATCAGCAGTATGGTATGGAGAGCAAGCATTTCATCAGGAGTAAGGTATAGAGAGCACGCATTTCACATGCTGACTCTCATCGGGAGTATGGTATAGAGAGCAAGCATTTCACGTGCTGGCTGTCATCAGGAGTATGGTATAGAGAGCAAGCATTTCACATGCTGGCTCTCATCAGGAGTATGGTATAGAGAGCATTTAAAATGCTGACTCTCATCAGGAGTATGGTATAGAGAGCAAGCATTTCACATGCTGACTCTCTTCGGGAGTATGGTATAGATAGCAAGCATTTCATCAGGAGTATGGTACAGAGAGCAAGCATTTCACATGCAGACTCTCGGCAGGAGTATGGTATAGAGAGCAAGCATTTCAAATACTGACTCTCGTCGGGAGTATGCTATAGAGAGCAAGCATTTGACATGCTGACTCTCATCGGGAGTATGGTATAGAACACGCATTTCACATGAAGGCTCTCATCAGGAGTATGGTATAGAGAGCAAGCATTTGACATGCTGACTCTCATCGGGAGTATGGTATAGAGATAAAGCATTTCACATGCTGACTCTCATCAGGGGTAAGGTATAGAGAGCAAGCATTTCAAATGCTGACTCTCATCGGGAGTATGATATAGAGAGCAAGCATTTCACATGTTGACTCTCATCAGGAGTATGGTATAGAGAGCAAGCATTTCACATGCTGACTCTCATCAGGAGTATGGTATAGAGAGCACGCATTTCACATGCTGACTCTCATCAGGAGTATGGTATAGAGATAAAGCATTTCACATACTGACTCTCATCGGGGTAAGGTATAGAGAGCAAGCATTTCAAATGCTGACTCTCATCGGGAGTAGGGTATAGAGAGCAAGCATTTCATCTGGAGTATGGTATAGAGAGCAAGCATTTCACATGCAGACTCTCATCGGGAGTATGGTATAGACAGCAAGCATTCGGAATAGAGAGCAAGTATTTCACATGATAACTCTCATCGGGAGTATGGTATAGAGAGCAAGCATTTCACATGCTGACTCTCATCAGGGATATGGTATAGAGAGCAAGCATTTCACATGCTGACTCTCATCAGGAGTATGGTATAGAGAACACGCATTTCACATGCTGACTCTCATCCGGAGTATGGTATAGAGAGCAAGCATTTCATCAGGAGTATGGTAGAGAGAGCAAGCATTTCACATGCAGACTCTCATCGGGAGTATGGTATAGAGAGCAAGCATTCGTTATAGAGAGCAAGCATTTCACATGCTGACTCTCATCAGGAGTATGGTATAGAGAGCAAGCATTTCACATGCCGACTCTCATCAGGGGTATGGTATAGAGACCAATCATTTCACATGGTGACTCTCATCAGGAGTATGGTATAGAGAGCAAGCATTTCACATGAAAACTCTCATCAGGTGTATGGTATAGAGAGCAAACATTTCACATGAAGACTCATCAGCAGTATGGTATGGAGAGCAAGCATTTCATCAGGAGTAAGGTATAGAGAGCAAGCATTTCACATGCTGACTCTCATCGGGAGTATGGTATAGAGAGCAAGCATTTCACATGCTGGCTGTCATCAGGCTCTCATCAGGAGTATGGTATAGAGAGCATTTCAAATGCTGACTCTCATCAGGAGTATGGTATAGAGAGCAAGCATTTCACATGCTGACTCTCTTCGGGAGTATGGTATAGAGAGCAAGCATTTCATCAGGAGTATGGTATAGAGAGCAAGCATTTCACATGAAGACTCTCATC
Organism: Ambystoma mexicanum; assembly: GCF_040938575.1. Taxonomy (NCBI): domain Eukaryota; kingdom Metazoa; phylum Chordata; class Amphibia; order Caudata; family Ambystomatidae; genus Ambystoma; species Ambystoma mexicanum. The sequence continues at coordinate 872,546,529 of NC_090926.1, read as the reverse complement.
AGGAGTATGGTACAGAGAGCAAGCATTTCACATGCAGACTCTCGTCAGGAGTATGGTATAGAGAGCAAGCATTTCAAATGCTGACTCTCGTCGGGAGTATGGTATAGAGAGCAAGCATTTGACATGCTGACTCTCATCGGGAGTATGGTATAGAACAAGCATTTCACATGAAGGCTCTCATCAGGAGTATGGTATAGAGAGCAAGCATTTGACATGCTGACTCTCATTGGGAGTATGGTATAGAACAAGCATTTCACTTGAAGGCTCTCATTCATGAGTATGGTCTAGAGAGCAAGCATTTCACATGAAGGCTCTCATCCAGAGTATGGTATAGAGAGCAAGCATTTGACATGATGACTCTCATCGGGAGTATGGTATAGAGAGCAAGCATTCGTTATAGAGAGCAAGCATTTCCCATGCTGACTCTCATCGGGAGTATGGTATAGAGAGCAAACATTTCACATGCTGACTCTCATCAGGGGTATGATATAGAGAGCAAGCATTTCACATGTTGACTCTCATCAGGAGTATGGTATAGAGAGCAAGCATTTCACATGCTGACTCTCATCGGGAGTATGGTATAGAGAGAAAGCATTTCACATGCTGAATCTCATCAGGGGTAAGGTATAGAGAGCAAGCATTTCACATGCTGACTCTCATCGGGAGTATGGTATAGAGAGCAAGCATTTCATCTGGAGTATGGTATAGAGAGCAAGCATTTCACATGCAGACTCTCATCGGGAGTATGGTATAGAGAGCAAGCATTCGGAATAGAGAGCAAGTATTTCACATGCTAACTCTCATCGGGAGTATGGTATAGAGAGCAAGCATTTCACATGCTGACTCTCATCAGGGGTATGGTATAGAGAGCAAGCATTTCACATGCTGACTCTCATCGGGAGTATGGTATAGAGAGAAAGCATTTCACATGCTGACTCTCATCAGGGGTAAGGTATAGAGAGCAAGCATTTCACATGCTGACTCTCATCGGGAGTATGGTATAGAGAGCAAGCATTTCACATGCTGACTCTCATCAGGGGTATGGTATAGAGAGCAAGCATTTCACATGTTGACTCTCATCAGGAGTATGGTATAGAGATCAAGCATTTCACATGGTGACTCTCATCGGGAGTATGGTATAGAGAGCAAGCATTTCACATGAAGACTCTCATCAGGTGTATGGTATAGAGAGCAAGCATTTCACATGAAGACTCATCAGCAGTATGGTTTGGAGAGCAAGCATTTCATCAGGAGTAAGGTATAGAGAGCAAGCATTTCACATGCTGACTCTCATCGGGAGTATGGTATAGAGAGCAAGCATTTCACATGCTGGCTGTCATCAGGAGTATGGTATAGAGAGCAAGCATTTCACATGCTGGCTCTCATCAGGAGTATGGTATAGAGAGCATTTCAAATGCTGACTCTCATCAGGAGTATGGTATAGAGAGCAAGCATTTCACATGCTGACTCTCTTCGGGAGTATGGTATAGAGAGCAAGCATTTCATCAGGAGTATGGTATAGAGAGCAAGTATTTCACATGAAGACTCTCATCAGGAGTATGGTACAGAGAGCAAGCATTTCACATGCAGACTCTCGTCAGGAGTATGGTATAGAGAGCAAGCATTTCAAATGCTGACTCTCGTCGGGAGTATGGTATAGAGAGCAAGCATTTGACATGCTGACTCTCATCGGGAGTATGGTATAGAACAAGCATTTCACATGAAGACTCTCATCAGGAGTATGGTATAGAGAGCACGCATTTCACATGCTGACTCTCATCAGGAGTACGGTATAGAGAGCACGCATTTCACATGAAGACTCATCAGAAGTATGGTATAGAGAGCAAGCATTTCACATGAAGACTCATCAGGAGTATGGTATAGAGAGCAAACATTTCATCAGGAGTATGGTATAGAGAGCAAGCATTTCACATTCTGACTCTCATCGGGAGTATGGTATAGAGAGCAAGCATTTCACATGAAGACTCATCAGGAGTATGGTATAGAGAGCAAGCATTTCACATGAAGACTCATCAGGAGTATGGTATAGAGAGCAAACATTTCATCAGGAGTATGGTATAGAGAGCAAGCATTTCACATGCTGACTCTCATCGGGAGTATGGTATAGAGCGCAAGCATTTCACATGCTGACTCTCATCAGGAGTATGGTATAGAGAGCAAGCACTTCACATGCTGACTCTCATCGGGAGTATGGTATGGAGAGCAAGGATTTCACATGAAGGCTCTCATCAGGAGTATGGTATAGAGAGCAAGCATTTCACATGCTGACTCTCATCGGGAGTATGGTATAGAGAGAAAGCATTTCACATGCTGACTCTCATCAGGGGTAAGGTATAGAGAGCAAGCATTTCACATGCTGACTCTCATCGGGAGTATGGTATAGAGAGCAAGCATTTCACATGCTGACTCTCATCAGGGGTATGGTATAGAGAGCAAGCATTTCACATGTTGACTCTCATCAGGAGTATGGTATAGAGATCAAGCATTTCACATGGTGACTCTCATCGGGAGTATGGTATAGAGAGCAAGCATTTCACATGAAGACTCTCATCAGGTGTATGGTATAGAGAGCAAGCATTTCACATGAAGACTCATCAGCAGTATGGTTTGGAGAGCAAGCATTTCATCAGGAGTAAGGTATAGAGAGCAAGCATTTCACATGCTGACTCTCATCGGGAGTATGGTATAGAGAGCAAGCATTTCACATGCTGGCTGTCATCAGGAGTATGGTATAGAGAGCAAGCATTTCACATGCTGGCTCTCATCAGGAGTATGGTATAGAGAGCATTTCAAATGCTGACTCTCATCAGGAGTATGGTATAGAGAGCAAGCATTTCACATGCTGACTCTCTTCGGGAGTATGGTATAGAGAGCAAGCATTTCATCAGGAGTATGGTATAGAGAGCAAGTATTTCATATGAAGACTCTCATCAGGAGTATGGTACAGAGAGCAAGCTTTTCACATGCAGACTCTCGTCAGGAGTATGGTATAGAGAGCAAGCATTTCAAATGCTGACTCTCGTCGGGAGTATGGTATAGAGAGCAAGCATTTGACATGCTGACTCTCATCGGGAGTATGGTATAGAACAAGCATTTCACATGAAGACTCTCATCAGGAGTATGGTATAGAGAGCACGCATTTCACATGCTGACTCTCATCAGGAGTACGGTATAGAGAGCACGCATTTCACATGAAGACTCATCAGAAGTATGGTATAGAGAGCAAGCATTTCACATGAAGACTCATCAGGAGTATGGTATAGAGAGCAAACATTTCATCAGGAGTATGGTATAGAGAGCAAGCATTTCACATTCTGACTCTCATCGGGAGTATGGTATAGAGAGCAAGCATTTCACATGAAGACTCATCAGGAGTATGGTATAGAGAGCAAGCATTTCACATGAAGACTCATCAGGAGTATGGTATAGAGAGCAAACATTTCATCAGGAGTATGGTATAGAGAGCAAGCATTTCACATGCTGACTCTCATCGGGAGTATGGTATAGAGCGCAAGCATTTCACATGCTGACTCTCATCAGGAGTATGGTATAGAGAGCAAGCATTTCACATGCAGACTCTCATCGGGAGTATGGTATAGAAAGCAAGCGTTCGTTATAGAGAGCAAGCATTTCCCATGCTGACTCTCATCGGGAGTATGGTATAGAGAGCAAACATTTCACATGCCGACTCTCATCAGGGGTATGGTATAGAGAGCAAGCATTTCACATGCTGACTCTCATCAGGAGTATGGTATAGACAGCAAGCATTTCACATGCTGACTCTGATCGGGAGTATGGTATAGAGACAAAGCATTTCACATGCTGACTCTCATCAGGGGTAAGGTATAGAGAGCAAGCATTTCACATGCTGACTCTCATCGGGAGTATGGTATAGAGAGCAAGCATTCAGAATAGAGAGCAAGTATTTCACATGCTAACTCTCATCGGGAGTATGGTATAGAGAGCAAGCATTTCACATGCTGACTCTCATCAGGGGTATGGTATAGAGAGCAAGCATTTCACATGCTGACTCTCATCAGGAGTATGGTATAGAGAGCACACATTTCACATGCTGACTCTCATCAGGAGTACGGTATAGAGAGCAAGCATTTCACATGAAGACTCATCAGGAGTATGGTATAGAGAGCAAGCATTTCACATGAAGACTCATGAGGAGTATGGTATAGAGAGCAAACATTTCATCAGGAGTATGGTATAGAGAGCAAGCATTTCACATGCTGACTCTCATCGGGAGTATGGTATTGAGAGCAAGCATTTCACATGCTCGCTCTCATCAGGAGTATGGTATAGAGAGCATTTCAAATGCTGACTCTCATCAGGCGTATGGTATAGAGAGCAAGCATTTCACATGCTGACTCTCGTCTGGAGTATGCTATAGAGAGCAAGCATTTCATCAGGAGTATGGTGTAGAGAGCGAGCATGTCACATGCAGACTCTCATTAGGAGTATGGTATAGAGAGCATGTCACATGCTGACTCTCATCATGAGTATGGTATAGAGAGCATGTCACATGCTGACTCTCATCAGGGGTATGGTACAGAGAGCAAGCATTTGACATGCTGACTCTCATCGGGAGTATGGTATAGAACAAGCATTTCACATGAAGGCTCTCATCAGGAGTATGGTATAGAGAGCAAGCATTTGACATGCTGACTCTCGTCGGGAGTATGGTATAGAGAGCAAGACTTTCACATGCAGACTCTCATCGGGAGTATGGTATAGAGTGCAATCATTCGTTATAGAGAGCAAGCATTTCACATGCTGACTCTCATCGGGAGTATGGTATAGAGAGCAAGCCTTTCACATGTTGACTCTCATCAGGAGTATGGTATAGAGAGCAAGCATTTCACATGCTGACTCTCATCGGGAGTATGGTATGGAGAGCAAGGATTTCACATGAAGGCTCTCATCTGGAGTATGGTATAAAGAGCAAGCATTTCACATGCAGACTCTCATCGGGAGTATGGTATAGAAAGCAAGCGTTCGTTATAGAGAGCAAGCATTTCCCATGCTGACTCTCATCGGGAGTATGGTATAGAGAGCAAACATTTCACATGCCGACTCTCATCAGGGGTATGGTATAGAGAGCAAGCATTTCACATGCTGACTCTCATCAGGAGTATGGTATAGACAGCAAGCATTTCACATGCTGACTCTGATCGGGAGTATGGTATAGAGAGAAAGCATTTCACATGCTGACTCTCATCAGGGGTAAGGTATAGAGAGCAAGCATTTCACATGCTGACTCTCATCGGGAGTATGGTATAGAGAGCAAGCATTTCATCTGGAGTATGGTATAGAGAGCAAGCATTTCACATGCAGACTCTCATCGGGAGTATGGTATAGAGAGCAAGCATTCGTTATAGAGAGCAAGTATTTCACATGCTGACTCTCATCGGGAGTATGGTATAGAGAGCAAACATTTCACATGCCGACTCTCATCAGGGGTATGATACAGAGAGCAAGCATTTCACATGTTGACTCTCATCACGAGTATGGTATAGAGAGCAAGCATTTCACATGCTGACTCTCATCGGGAGTATGGTATAGAGATAAAGCATTTCACATGCTGACTCTCATCAGGGGTAAGGTATAGAGAGCAAGCATTCCACATGCTGACTCTCATCGGGAGTATGGTATAGAGAGCAAGCATTTCATCTGGAGTATGGTATAGAGAGCAAGCATTTCACATGCAGACTCTCATCGGGAGTATGGTATAGAGAGCAAGCATTCGGAATAGAGAGCAAGTATTTCACATGCTAACTCTCATCGGGAGTATGGTATAGAGAGCAAGCATTTCACATGCTGACTCTCATCAGGGGTATGGTATTGAGAGCAAGCATTTCATATGCTGACTCTCATCAGGAGTATGGTATAGAGAGCACGCATTTCACATGCTGACTCTCATCCGGAGTATGGTATAGAGAGCAAGCATTTCATCAGGAGTATGGTAGAGAGAGCAAGCATTTCACATGCAGACTCTCATCGGGAGTATGGTATAGAGAGCAAGCATTCGTTATAGAGAGCAAGCATTTCACATGCTGACTCTCATCAGGAGTATGGTATAGAGAGCAAGCATTTCACATGCCAACTCTCATCAGGGGTATGGTATAGAGAGCAAGCATTACACATGTTGACTCTCATCAGGAGTATGGTATAGAGATCAAGCATTTCACAAGGTGACTCTCATCGGGAGTATGGTATAGAGAGCAAGCATTTCACATGAAGACTCTCATCAGGTGTATGGTATAGAGAGCAAGCATTTCACATGAAGACTCATCAGCAGTATGGTATGGAGAGCAAGCATTTCATCAGGAGTAAGGTATAGAGAGCACGCATTTCACATGCTGACTCTCATCGGGAGTATGGTATAGAGAGCAAGCATTTCACGTGCTGGCTGTCATCAGGAGTATGGTATAGAGAGCAAGCATTTCACATGCTGGCTCTGTAGTGATACACGAAATTGCAACCTTGCCAATCAGGGCTTTAGATGACAGCATTAGCCGCTGAAAGCCAATAGTGTATTCAAGGTATGTGCTAAAAATGCTGACAGTAGTCTGTTGTAGCACTTCCATTATCCAGTAGTGAGCTACAAGGGATATGCAGGCCTAGTATGAAATAGGTCACATTATGCATTGTTGATAGACCGGCAGGGAGAGGGTCCCTAGCTATGTAGCTAATAGGTATTTTTGGAGTGTTTGGAACATCATGGCACCTATATAGCGCTTAGATAGCCAGTCTTAAGCGCTATAAACACTAAGCTATGAGTGCATGCCTTTTAGAGCTTGCAGATGGGGTTAATACATCCCTGCTTCCCTTAGAATATTCAGCCTCACTAACGGTAGCCCTGGCTCCAAGCTAATCTTCCTTTTCTCTGGGAAGGTACTGATAAGACATTCCTCAGCCAGCGCAGATGGGAACCAGGGAGGGGTAGGAGCGAGCAGGGAGCATCTCAGAGAGAGCTGGGTTTTTTCCATGAACCAGCACATATTTTTGCACAGGGAAAGTTCTGGAACTATGCGTCATGGTGACTGACATCACGAGATTATAAAATATCCATGCACACATGACTCGGGGGGAGATCGTCCTGTGGACTTGATTCGTGTACAGTCAAGTGCCCGGAATTGGCTCTCACGGTGTCCTCCAGCATTGTTTTTCTATGAAAAGCCCAGGTCTCCCAGTGCTGATTAAAGGGACGTAAGACTGTGTTTCTCTATGTTTTCTCTATGTTTCTCTATATTTCTCTATGTTTCTCTATGTTTATCTAAGTTCCATGTTTCACTATATTTTGCATTGTTCTAAGTTTATGCTTTGTAATATTCTTTAACTTGAATCCCAAATGTATATGAAATTCACTGCTTAGAATAAATATGCTAAAACTTTGAGGGTGTCATTTGTCACTAGCATGAGATCACTGCTCAGCACAATAGAACCTGTATTTTGGGCTGAATTGGGTATTTTTGCTCTCAAAGGGCTGGCCCCGAGGAAGATTTTGCCCATATCAAGACATTTGGTGGCAGCTTTGTGGGATTTGTGAAGAGCAGTGCCATGCTGACATGACAAATGGTGTGAGAGAACACAGTGTAGAGTGGGGAGCAGGCTGTCACATTTCCTTGGTGGTCTTACTGCAGCTCTGAGACTTCAAAAGGCAGCAATGTTGTGTCCGCTTGCCGTGGCCGATAGCTTGTGTGGTTAAGACTCCCTTCAGTAAATCAGTCGTGACTGACTTATTGCATGGGACTGGTGCCAGGGAGTACAAGGAGATAAACGAGCGGGAAATGGCTTTGTTTAAAGCACTCCGATGAATGGTCAAGAAAGATGTATGCTCAATTAGAAAAGAATTTTATCATGCGGTTTCCCCAGTTTAAAGTTGTAATTTGGAATGCATAGTGAGACGGAGTTCTCATCTCTATTCTGTCATGAGGGCAGGAAAAAAATGTTGCAAGGATTTGACATGCAAATTATGAAAAGTGATTTAACCATTGACTCAGCCCCAGTGTGCTAGCGAGTGGGGGCTGTAATGTTCGGAGGCGAAGGTTCGCTTTTTTGATGTATGCTTTTGAAGGGTTGGCATTCCTGAATAATGAGGAGCCATGCTTAGGAGAATGAGTAACATCTGTGCTGAGAGCCTAAAGAGTTTTTTTTTTCTTTTGGCAACTGTAAAATTCCATGTGCTGGTGGTGGCGAATTTTGTTTAAAGGAAACACACTAAAATGGTTATATTGCATTTTAAGCTGTGCCATGCTTTTAATGGGTGAGAGACTCACTTAAAAGGAAAGTGAGTGAATGTTATTTGGACTTTCGATTTGTGTGTATTGATTTGAATTTGCAGAATCAGTTTGCAATGGTTTGGGGGAAAAAACAATTTATATTTTTCTAAATTGCCCCTGGAGTATTTTTGATCCCATGCTATGCCATGGATTTGTGCTGTTGCCTTATAAGTGATGTATGATTTGGAAATAGTAACCTGTTGACTGTGATACATGGTGAAAAAATGTTGTTGACACATTAAACAGCCCACAAGTAATAGAGTGTGGGTTGCTCTTGCAGGAAAACGTGCAGGGAGCTGCACTAAACATTGGCATTTTTTATTTTTTAAATGCACTGAAATGAGTGGTTATAGTTTGGCAATGGTACAACAGAATGAAACATCTGTGTGTGATAAGATAGCACAAAGATTTAGTGGGTTGTGAGTTCTCTTGAAAGATCGCACATTACAAGAAAAGAAAACGTATGCTTTTAAATGGGACATTAATCAGTTTAAAAACAGGCAAAAAAGACGCTTTGACATTTTGCAAAATTACATGGAGTAGAATCTGATGACAAGAAAAGTGCCGCTTTTGAAAACAAGAGTCTTGCTGTGTGTGCAGAGCTTGTGCCTTGAAGCTGTCTTGGGCGAGGTGCGTGAAGGCAAACAAAAGCAGAAACAGTACAAGAAAGAGTTAATCTGGGTGAACTGTCTGAAACGAGTGCTTCCCATTGAAGCCGCCACAGTGTAAGAGTTATAGTCAAAAGAGATAAGCATGCTGCGTGCTCATGGCGCTCCCAGGTGCACACGAAAGATAAACATGCCTGCATTCCTGAGGAAGGGGGAGCAAAGACAGAGAGCTGTTCAGAAGTAAAGAATTTGCCCATGAACACTGTGGTAGGGAAACAAAGGCTTCATGCAGGATGGCAGACGGGCACATCACATCTGAACATTTACCTATGCATCTGTGAATGGGCCAAGAAAAGACAGCTGCCCATTCCAACAGACATTACTGTGCAAACCGCATTCCAATGTGATGTGATGTGATGTGAAGTGAAACGCTATTGCTGTGCAAGCTGCATTCCAATGCTCCATGTGATGTGAACTGAAGTAAAGCGCTGTGCACTGGAGAAGAAACCTCTAGGCGCTTTGAGAAGAGAAAATACACATCTGGCAAACTGCAAGCTACATTGCCAGGGGATGGAATAACTGACAAAGACATTATGGCATTCCAGATGGAAGCAAAACTGACAAAAGTGCTTAGCCGTTTTGCAAAAGACAACATGCAGAGCGGGGCTTTGAAGTACAACATGAACACTGCACATTAGCCATGATCCAGAAGCCACACGGCTTAGTGCAAGAATGAATGATTTGTTGAAGCAACAAAAGAAACTGACTTAGACTATCGCACTCAAAGGGGTGGTTCAGGAAACAGCAAACACCTTTTGAAAAAATGACAAGTGAAAAAACCAGAGGCCTGAAAGACACTGCCTGTAAGGAAAGAAAAATAAACAGCTGCTTGTGCAACTGTAAGCGGTATTGGACTGAAAGACTTTACCTTTGAAAAATGGAGTGATGCCAGCAGGGCAAACTAAATCAAGATCATGAGACACTGGAAGAAAGTTGGCGCCTGGCATTTGTGATCGCTTTGGTGAAAAAGAAAAGCATTGTGCGACCTGGGTACTTACTATATGGCTTTGTAAAAGCACAGATCAGTCTGAGGTACCATTGACCAACTATGATTGCATTGCACAAATGAGTTTGTGATTAGGCAGCCACACCCTGTATGGTTGAGTGTAAATAAGCCCCCAGAAACATGCAGAAGGGTGATAAATAATTGCAGTAGCAATGATAAAGTGTGTAGTTACCTGATGAGACTTTTTGAAGATGGGGGTGGCATTATGGGAAGGGGTGGATAACGCTGATATTGAAGTTTTGATGACATCCTAACATGAAGAATAATGATATTGAACTTTTGATGAAATCCTAACATTTCTGTTTGTATTTTGCCTAGGCAAATAACCAAGAAATAGATTGGGGGGTAGACGTGTGCAAATGTCGGGTGACACTGATCAAGGAAACAGGCGCATTCTCAGAGAAAGCGAGCCACTGCGACATGCTATTTCAACTTTAAACGTGCCCTGCACCGCACTCAATGCTGCTGCAACCTGTGAGAAGTGTCCAACAGAGTAATAACTCTTGCTGAACTGGCACGGTGCAGACTTGGCTAATTATCAAATATTTGATGCTACACATTCAAATGATTCAGTTGCTGGAAATAACTTAATTGACATGACTTGCCCTTTCTTGTTTAAAGGACTATGGACAATGAATTGTGGACTGTAACATCAGGCACCACATACAGCTGTGTGACACAGCAATTGAATGCTAACACATTGAAAAATGGTTTTTAAATGCACTGTTGAGATGACTCTGAAAAAACGAAATGGTTTTACTCTTCCAACTGAATTGCTTTAACCAGAGATGTTTTGTTTTTTGAAAAAAAAAAAAAAAAAATATTCTACATTGCACGTAGGCAGGAAAATGATTTATGAATTGTTGGGGCAGCAGGATTATGCAAGCAGGAGTGTAATTTATTTTGAGATAAGATGAGTGCGCACATCAAAGTCACCTGTGCGTAGGTTAAGATTCTTAATTGAAGTAATGCTGCCAAGTGTGTGAGCTATAATTTGAAATGGTAATCTTTGAAACACTGGATACTTTTACAGCCAGCTTAAGGCAGGTAAATGAAACCATGACTGACTTGATGTTTGATTTTATGACACAGAGTGTGACACGGTTTTTGTTAAACCAACCAGTTTCATGTTTTGTGGGGACAGCTGTCTCCAGCACACTAATGCAAAGAGTCACCTTTTGATTGTAGACATTTGGAATAATTCTTTGGAAAAGCGCTACAAATGAGTATCCACATGGAATTGCTAGCGCACTGGCCTGGCACATTGTCAGGCATCTTTTGTCACTGAATGGATACCATTTGTTTAATTTGTCTAATGTGATGTTTTTCTGACCAAGAACTGCAGCGAGTGTTCTCGCCAAGATTTTATGGACTATAACTTGACTAAGGCATTTTACCATGGTGTGATGAAACAGCCACTGCCGGATAGTAGTATGGTGTTTGTGGCTAAAGTTATTATTGTATATGGTAGATATCCCACTTGAAGAAGAGTATTCTCCAAGTCACAATAGGTAGACACTGTGAACCTGTTAGATTTTCCAGTAGTAAGACAACATGTAAATTGTAGGCTGGTAATGCACACCTTCATTATTACAGTGATACACTTAGACATAGGTTTATCATGAGGCAATGTTTCCTTAGTACTACCAAGCTGCTACAAATGGAGTCCATTTCTATGGCCCATCACCAGAGTGTGCGTAGCTAGGGAGCTAGATTCATTAATTGCAGGAGCTTTATATGCTTGTGACATAGAAACTGTGCACAATAAGCTAGCCACTATGGGTTCTGATGCCAGCTCTGCTATAGAACTTCTGGCCTAGTGGGGCCCATTGATATGCCCAGCACTGCTACAAGTATTGACAGCCAACTGAAGATGACAGAATTTTAGACATGAAGACATTTTTGTCTGCCATAGGGCAGGTCAACAAGACTGCTAAATACACACAATGCATTGTATGGCAAACATTGTTAAATCAGCAGGTGTTGGCTTTTTACTGGGTGGGGGCGACCATCCTCCACACACTGACACGCAGAGCTACAGTTACCAGCATACATATGGATTGAATTGCTTGCTTTTGATTGCATGAATAACACATGCCATGCTTTGATGTAAATTAGTAGAATTGTTTTTATTTAGATAACCTGGTGCCCATGGGTTCACCTTGTTCACGAAATTAGATGGTTTCTGGTTGGGTTCCACCTACCTGGGGGAAGTGTCTAGTCACACAGCCCATAGTCACGCTTGAATGCCCTGGGATCAGGGGGAGGTAGGCCCTTAGAGTGAAAGGCTGCCAGGTTTTAGAATTAGTAACCATACATAAATGCAATAGTGCATTGTAGAGTAGACTACACTGGATTGCCTTGACATTTTAACTGCATGCTGCTTTTTAACTGACAATCAGTTATACAAAATTGATTTAGGTATTTTTGTGTAGGCCATGTTTTGGCTAGAGTAAATGTCCATGTTCACTTGGTGTAGGTATTTTTGTGTAGGCCAGGTTTTGGCAAGGGTATATGTCACTGTTCACTTTGTGTACATTTTTGTTTAGGTAGTGTTTTACCTTGCATGCCACGCTAACTAACCGCTAGAAGATAGTTTGCTTAAACCTCTTGCAAAGCCCCTAGGTCTTTATCACTGCACTAAATACTATATTGATAGGTATTAGTCAGCATTTGTCGCACAAACGTTGAATAGGGGTGGAATGTAGTGATACACGAAATTGCAACCTTGCCAATCAGGGCTTTAGATGACAGCATTAGCCGCTGAAAGCCAATAGTGTATTCAAGGTATGTGCTAAAAATGCTGACAGTAGTCTGTTGTAGCACTTCCATTATGCAGTAGTGAGCTACAAGGGATATGCAGGCCTAGTATGAAATAGGTCACATTATGCATTGTTGATAGACCGGCAGGGAGAGGGTCCCTAGCTATGTAGCTAATAGGTATTTTTGGAGTGTTTGGAACATCATGGCACCTATATAGCGCTTAGATAGCCAGTCTTAAGCGCTATAAACACTAAGCTATGAGTGCATGCCTTTTAGAGCTTGCAGATGGGGTTAATACATCCCTGCTTCCCTTAGAATATTCAGCCTCACTAACGGTAGCCCTGGCTCCAAGCTAATCTTCCTTTTCTCTGGGAAGGTACTGATAAGACATTCCTCAGCCAGCGCAGATGGGAACCAGGGAGGGGTAGGAGCGAGCAGGGAGCATCTCAGAGAGAGCTGGGTTTTTTCCATGAACCAGCCCATATATTTGCACAGGGAAAGTTCTGGAACTATGCGTCATGGTGACTGACATCACGAGATTATAAAATATCCATGCACACATGACTCGGGGGGAGATCGTCCTGTGGACTTGATTCGTGTACAGTCAAGTGCCCGGAATTGGCTCTCACGGTGTCCTCCAGCATTGTTTTTCTATGAAAAGCCCAGGTCTCCCAGTGCTGATTAAAGGGACGTAAGACTGTGTTTCTCTATGTTTTCTCTATGTTTCTCTATATTTCTCTATGTTTCTCTATGTTTATCTAAGTTCCATGTTTCACTATATTTTGCATTGTTCTAAGTTTATGCTTTGTAATATTCTTTAACTTGAATCCCAAATGTATATGAAATTCACTGCTTAGAATAAATATGCTAAAACTTTGAGGGTGTCATTTGTCACTAGCATGAGATCACTGCTCAGCACAATAGAACCTGTATTTTGGGCTGAATTGGGTATTTTTGCTCTCAAAGGGCTGGCCCCGAGGAAGATTTTGCCCATATCAAGACAGGCTCTCATCAGGAGTATGGTATAGAGAGCATTCAAAATGCTGACTCTCATCAGGAGTATGGTATAGAGAGCAAGCATTTCACATGCTGACTCTCTTCGGGAGTATGGTATAGAGAGCAAGCATTTCATCAGGAGTATGGTACAGAGAGCAAGCATTTCACATGCAGACTCTCGTCAGGAGTATGGTATAGAGAGCAAGCATTTCAAATGCTGACTCTCGTCGGGAGTATGCTATAGAGAGCAAGCATTTGACATGCTGACTCTCATCGGGAGTATGGTATAGAACACGCATTTCACATGAAGGCTCTCATCAGGAGTATGGTATAGAGAGCAAGCATTTGACATGCTGACTCTCATCGGGAGTATGGTATAGAACAAGCATTTCACTTGAAGGCTCTCATGAGTATGGTCTAGAGAGCAAGCATTTCACATGAAGGCTCTCATCAGGAGTATGGTATAGAGAGCAAGCATTTCACATGCAGACTCTCATCGGGAGTATGGTATAGAGAGCAAACATTTCACATGCCGACTCTCATCAGGGGTATGATATAGAGAGCAAGCATTTCACATGTTGACTCTCATCAGGAGTATGGTATAGAGAGCAAGCATTTCACATGCTGACTCTGATCAGGAGTATGGTATAGATAGAAAGCATTTCACATGCTGACTCTCATCAGGGGAAAGGTACAGAGCGCAAGCATTTCACATGCTGACTCTCATCGGGAGTATGGTATAGAGAGCAAGCATTTCATCTGGAGTATGGTATAGAGAGCAAGCATTTCACATGCAGACTCTCATCAGGAGTATGGTATAGAGAGCACGCATTTCACATGCTGACTCTCATCGGGAGTACGGTATAGAGAGCAAGCATTTCACATGAAGACTCATCAGGAGTATGGTATAGAGAGCAAGCATTTCACATGAAGACTCATTAGGAGTATGGTATAGAGAGCAAACATTTCATCAGGAGTATGGTATAGAGAGCAAGCATTTCACATGCTGACTCTCATCGGGAGTATGGTATAGAGCGCAAGCATTTCACATGCTGACTCTCATCAGGGGTAAGGTATAGAGAGCAAGCATTTCACATGCTGACTCTCATCGGGAGTATGGTATAGAGAGCAAGCATTTCACATGCTCGCTCTCATCAGGAGTATGGTATAGAGAGCATTTCAAATGCTGACTCTCATCAGGAGTATGGTACAGAGAGCAAGCATTTCACATGCTGCCTCTCGTCAGGAGTATGCTATAGAGAGCAAGCATTTCATCAGGAGTATGGTGTAGAGAGCGAGCATGTCACATGCAGACTCTCATTAGGAGTATGGTATAGAGAGCATATCACATGCTGACTCTCATCAGGAGTATGGTATAGAGAGCATGTCACATGCTGACTCTCATCAGGGGTATGGTATAGAGAGCAAGCATTTGACATGCTGACTCTCATCAGGAGTATGGTATAGAGAGCACGCATTTCACATGCTGACTCTCATCCGGAGTATGGTATAGAGAGCAAGCATTTCATCAGGAGTATGGTAGAGAGAGCAAGCATTTCACATGCAGACTCTCATCGGGAGTATGGTATAGAGAGCAAGCATTTCACATGCTGACTCTCATCAGGGGTAAGGTATAGAGAGCAAGCATTTCACATGCTGACTCTCATCGGGAGTATGGTATAGAGAGCAAGCATTTCATCTGGAGTATGGTATAGAGAGCAAGTATTTCACATGCTAACTCTCATCGGGAGTATGGTATAGAGAGCAAGCATTTCACATGCTGACTCTCATCAGGAGTATGGTATAGAGAGCACGCATTTCACATGCTGACTCTCATCCGGAGTATGGTATAGAGAGCAAGCATTTCATCAGGAGTATGGTAGAGAGAGCAAGCATTTCACATGCAGACTCTCATCGGGAGTATGGTATAGAGAGCAAGCATTCGTTATAGAGAGCAAGCATTTCACATGCTGACTCTCATCAGGAGTATGGTATAGAGAGCAAGCATTTCACATGCCAACTCTCATCAGGGGTATGGTATAGAGAGCAATCATTTCACATGTTGACTCTCATCAGGAGTATGGTATAGAGATCAAGCATTTCACATGGTGACTCTCATCGGGAGTATGGTATAGAGAGCAAGCATTTCACATGAAGACTCTCATCAGGTGTATGGTATAGAGAGCAAGCATTTCACATGAAGACTCATCAGCAGTATGGTATGGAGAGCAAGCATTTCATCAGGAGTAAGGTATAGAGAGCACGCATTTCACATGCTGACTCTCATCGGGAGTATGGTATAGAGAGCAAGCATTTCACGTGCTGGCTGTCATCAGGAGTATGGTATAGAGAGCAAGCATTTCACATGCTGGCTCTCATCAGGAGTATGGTATAGAGAGCATTTCAAATGCTGACTCTCATCAGGAGTATGGTATAGAGAGCAAGCATTTCACATGCTGACTCTCTTCGGGAGTATGGTATAGATAGCAAGCATTTCATCAGGAGTATGGTACAGAGAGCAAGCATTTCACATGCAGACTCTCGGCAGGAGTATGGTATAGAGAGCAAGCATTTCAAATACTGACTCTCGTCGGGAGTATGCTATAGAGAGCAAGCATTTGACATGCTGACTCTCATCGGGAGTATGGTATAGAACACGCATTTCACATGAAGGCTCTCATCAGGAGTATGGTATAGAGAGCAAGCATTTGACATGCTGACTCTCATCGGGAGTATGGTATAGAGATAAAGCATTTCACATGCTGACTCTCATCAGGGGTAAGGTATAGAGAGCAAGCATTTCAAATGCTGACTCTCATCGGGAGTATGATATAGAGAGCAAGCATTTCACATGTTGACTCTCATCAGGAGTATGGTATAGAGAGCAAGCATTTCACATGCTGACTCTCATCAGGAGTATGGTATAGAGAGCACGCATTTCACATACTGACTCTCATCAGGAGTATGGTATAGAGATAAAGCATTTCACATACTGACTCTCATCGGGGTAAGGTATAGAGAGCAAGCATTTCAAATGCTGACTCTCATCGGGAGTAGGGTATAGAGAGCAAGCATTTCATCTGGAGTATGGTATAGAGAGCAAGCATTTCACATGCAGACTCTCATCGGGAGTATGGTATAGACAGCAAGCATTCGGAATAGAGAGCAAGTATTTCACATGATAACTCTCATCGGGAGTATGGTATAGAGAGCAAGCATTTCACATGCTGACTCTCATCAGGGATATGGTATAGAGAGCAAGCATTTCACATGCTGACTCTCATCAGGAGTATGGTATAGAGAACACGCATTTCACATGCTGACTCTCATCCGGAGTATGGTATAGAGAGCAAGCATTTCATCAGGAGTATGGT
The DNA here is from genome assembly GCF_040938575.1 of Ambystoma mexicanum. Taxonomy (NCBI): domain Eukaryota; kingdom Metazoa; phylum Chordata; class Amphibia; order Caudata; family Ambystomatidae; genus Ambystoma; species Ambystoma mexicanum. The sequence goes on along the minus strand of NC_090926.1, from coordinate 872,529,410 downwards.
AGAGAGAGCAAGCATTTCACATGCAGACTCTCATCGGGAGTATGGTATAGAGAGCAAGCATTCGTTATAGAGAGCAAGCATTTCACATGCTGACTCTCATCAGGAGTATGGTATAGAGAGCAAGCATTTCACATGCCGACTCTCATCAGGGGTATGGTATAGAGAGCAATCATTTCACATGGTGACTCTCATCAGGAGTATGGTATAGAGAGCAAGCATTTCACATGAAAACTCTCATCAGGTGTATGGTATAGAGAGCAAACATTTCACATGAAGACTCATCAGCAGTATGGTATGGAGAGCAAGCATTTCATCAGGAGTAAGGTATAGAGAGCAAGCATTTCACATGCTGACTCTCATCGGGAGTATGGTATAGAGAGCAAGCATTTCACATGCTGGCTGTCATCAGGCTCTCATCAGGAGTATGGTATAGAGAGCATTTCAAATGCTGACTCTCATCAGGAGTATGGTATAGAGAGCAAGCATTTCACATGCTGACTCTCTTCGGGAGTATGGTATAGAGAGCAAGCATTTCATCAGGAGTATGGTATAGAGAGCAAGCATTTCACATGAAGACTCTCATCAGGAGTATGGTACAGAGAGCAAGCATTTCACATGCAGACTCTCGTCAGGAGTATGGTATAGAGAGCAAGCATTTCAAATGCTGACTCTCGTCGGGAGTATGGTATAGAGAGCAAGCATTTGACATGCTGACTCTCATCGGGAGTATGGTATAGAACAAGCATTTCACATGAAGGCTCTCATCAGGAGTATGGTATAGAGAGCAAGCATTTGACATGCTGACTCTCATTGGGAGTATGGTATAGAACAAGCATTTCACTTGAAGGCTCTCATTCATGAGTATGGTCTAGAGAGCAAGCATTTCACATGAAGGCTCTCATCCAGAGTATGGTATAGAGAGCAAGCATTTGACATGATGACTCTCATCGGGAGTATGGTATAGAGAGCAAGCATTCGTTATAGAGAGCAAGCATTTCCCATGCTGACTCTCATCGGGAGTATGGTATAGAGAGCAAACATTTCACATGCTGACTCTCATCAGGGGTATGATATAGAGAGCAAGCATTTCACATGTTGACTCTCATCAGGAGTATGGTATAGAGAGCAAGCATTTCACATGCTGACTCTCATCGGGAGTATGGTATAGAGAGAAAGCATTTCACATGCTGAATCTCATCAGGGGTAAGGTATAGAGAGCAAGCATTTCACATGCTGACTCTCATCGGGAGTATGGTATAGAGAGCAAGCATTTCATCTGGAGTATGGTATAGAGAGCAAGCATTTCACATGCAGACTCTCATCGGGAGTATGGTATAGAGAGCAAGCATTCGGAATAGAGAGCAAGTATTTCACATGCTAACTCTCATCGGGAGTATGGTATAGAGAGCAAGCATTTCACATGCTGACTCTCATCAGGGGTATGGTATAGAGAGCAAGCATTTCACATGCTGACTCTCATCGGGAGTATGGTATAGAGAGAAAGCATTTCACATGCTGACTCTCATCAGGGGTAAGGTATAGAGAGCAAGCATTTCACATGCTGACTCTCATCGGGAGTATGGTATAGAGAGCAAGCATTTCACATGCTGACTCTCATCAGGGGTATGGTATAGAGAGCAAGCATTTCACATGTTGACTCTCATCAGGAGTATGGTATAGAGATCAAGCATTTCACATGGTGACTCTCATCAGGTGTATGGTATAGAGAGCAAGCATTTCACATGAAGACTCTCATCAGGTGTATGGTATAGAGAGCAAGCATTTCACATGAAGACTCATCAGCAGTATGGTTTGGAGAGCAAGCATTTCATCAGGAGTAAGGTATAGAGAGCAAGCATTTCACATGCTGACTCTCATCGGGAGTATGGTATAGAGAGCAAGCATTTCACATGCTGGCTGTCATCAGGAGTATGGTATAGAGAGCAAGCATTTCACATGCTGGCTCTCATCAGGAGTATGGTATAGAGAGCATTTCAAATGCTGACTCTCATCAGGAGTATGGTATAGAGAGCAAGCATTTCACATGCTGACTCTCTTCGGGAGTATGGTATAGAGAGCAAGCATTTCATCAGGAGTATGGTATAGAGAGCAAGCATTTCACATGAAGACTCTCATCAGGTGTATGGTATAGAGAGCAAGCATTTCACATGAAGACTCATCAGCAGTATGGTTTGGAGAGCAAGCATTTCATCAGGAGTAAGGTATAGAGAGCAAGCATTTCACATGCTGACTCTCATCGGGAGTATGGTATAGAGAGCAAGCATTTCACATGCTGGCTGTCATCAGGAGTATGGTATAGAGAGCAAGCATTTCACATGCTGGCTCTCATCAGGAGTATGGTATAGAGAGCATTTCAAATGCTGACTCTCATCAGGAGTATGGTATAGAGAGCAAGCATTTCACATGCTGACTCTCTTCGGGAGTATGGTATAGAGAGCAAGCATTTCATCAGGAGTATGGTATAGAGAGCAAGTATTTCACATGAAGACTCTCATCAGGAGTATGGTACAGAGAGCAAGCATTTCACATGCAGACTCTCGTCAGGAGTATGGTATAGAGAGCAAGCATTTCAAATGCTGACTCTCGTCGGGAGTATGGTATAGAGAGCAAGCATTTGACATGCTGACTCTCATCGGGAGTATGGTATAGAACAAGCATTTCACATGAAGACTCTCATCAGGAGTATGGTATAGAGAGCACGCATTTCACATGCTGACTCTCATCAGGAGTACGGTATAGAGAGCACGCATTTCACATGAAGACTCATCAGAAGTATGGTATAGAGAGCAAGCATTTCACATGAAGACTCATCAGGAGTATGGTATAGAGAGCAAACATTTCATCAGGAGTATGGTATAGAGAGCAAGCATTTCACATTCTGACTCTCATCGGGAGTATGGTATAGAGAGCAAGCATTTCACATGAAGACTCATCAGGAGTATGGTATAGAGAGCAAGCATTTCACATGAAGACTCATCAGGAGTATGGTATAGAGAGCAAACATTTCATCAGGAGTATGGTATAGAGAGCAAGCATTTCACATGCTGACTCTCATCGGGAGTATGGTATAGAGCGCAAGCATTTCACATGCTGACTCTCATCAGGAGTATGGTATAGAGAGCAAGCACTTCACATGCTGACTCTCATCGGGAGTATGTATGGAGAGCAAGGATTTCACATGAAGGCTCTCATCTGGAGTATGGTATAGAGAGCAAGCATTTCACATGCAGACTCTCATCGGGAGTATGGTATAGAAAGCAAGCGTTCGTTATAGAGAGCAAGCATTTCCCATGCTGACTCTCATCGGGAGTATGGTATAGAGAGCAAACATTTCACATGCCGACTCTCATCAGGGGTATGGTATAGAGAGCAAGCATTTCACATGCTGACTCTCATCAGGAGTATGGTATAGACAGCAAGCATTTCACATGCTGACTCTGATCGGGAGTATGGTATAGAGACAAAGCATTTCACATGCTGACTCTCATCAGGGGTAAGGTATAGAGAGCAAGCATTTCACATGCTGACTCTCATCGGGAGTATGGTATAGAGAGCAAGCATTCAGAATAGAGAGCAAGTATTTCACATGCTAACTCTCATCGGGAGTATGGTATAGAGAGCAAGCATTTCACATGCTGACTCTCATCAGGGGTATGGTATAGAGAGCAAGCATTTCACATGCTGACTCTCATCAGGAGTATGGTATAGAGAGCACACATTTCACATGCTGACTCTCATCAGGAGTACGGTATAGAGAGCAAGCATTTCACATGAAGACTCATCAGGAGTATGGTATAGAGAGCAAGCATTTCACATGAAGACTCATGAGGAGTATGGTATAGAGAGCAAACATTTCATCAGGAGTATGGTATAGAGAGCAAGCATTTCACATGCTGACTCTCGTCGGGAGTATGGTATAGAGAGCAAGCATTTGACATGCTGACTCTCATCGGGAGTATGGTATAGAACAAGCATTTCACATGAAGACTCTCATCAGGAGTATGGTATAGAGAGCACGCATTTCACATGCTGACTCTCATCAGGAGTACGGTATAGAGAGCACGCATTTCACATGAAGACTCATCAGAAGTATGGTATAGAGAGCAAGCATTTCACATGAAGACTCATCAGGAGTATGGTATAGAGAGCAAACATTTCATCAGGAGTATGGTATAGAGAGCAAGCATTTCACATTCTGACTCTCATCGGGAGTATGGTATAGAGAGCAAGCATTTCACATGAAGACTCATCAGGAGTATGGTATAGAGAGCAAGCATTTCACATGAAGACTCATCAGGAGTATGGTATAGAGAGCAAACATTTCATCAGGAGTATGGTATAGAGAGCAAGCATTTCACATGCTGACTCTCATCGGGAGTATGGTATAGAGCGCAAGCATTTCACATGCTGACTCTCATCAGGAGTATGGTATAGAGAGCAAGCACTTCACATGCTGACTCTCATCGGGAGTATGTATGGAGAGCAAGGATTTCACATGAAGGCTCTCATCTGGAGTATGGTATAGAGAGCAAGCATTTCACATGCAGACTCTCATCGGGAGTATGGTATAGAAAGCAAGCGTTCGTTATAGAGAGCAAGCATTTCCCATGCTGACTCTCATCGGGAGTATGGTATAGAGAGCAAACATTTCACATGCCGACTCTCATCAGGGGTATGGTATAGAGAGCAAGCATTTCACATGCTGACTCTCATCAGGAGTATGGTATAGACAGCAAGCATTTCACATGCTGACTCTGATCGGGAGTATGGTATAGAGACAAAGCATTTCACATGCTGACTCTCATCAGGGGTAAGGTATAGAGAGCAAGCATTTCACATGCTGACTCTCATCGGGAGTATGGTATAGAGAGCAAGCATTCAGAATAGAGAGCAAGTATTTCACATGCTAACTCTCATCGGGAGTATGGTATAGAGAGCAAGCATTTCACATGCTGACTCTCATCAGGGGTATGGTATAGAGAGCAAGCATTTCACATGCTGACTCTCATCAGGAGTATGGTATAGAGAGCACACATTTCACATGCTGACTCTCATCAGGAGTACGGTATAGAGAGCAAGCATTTCACATGAAGACTCATCAGGAGTATGGTATAGAGAGCAAGCATTTCACATGAAGACTCATGAGGAGTATGGTATAGAGAGCAAACATTTCATCAGGAGTATGGTATAGAGAGCAAGCATTTCACATGCTGACTCTCATCGGGAGTATGGTATTGAGAGCAAGCATTTCACATGCTCGCTCTCATCAGGAGTATGGTATAGAGAGCATTTCAAATGCTGACTCTCATCAGGCGTATGGTATAGAGAGCAAGCATTTCACATGCTGACTCTCGTCTGGAGTATGCTATAGAGAGCAAGCATTTCATCAGGAGTATGGTGTAGAGAGCGAGCATGTCACATGCAGACTCTCATTAGGAGTATGGTATAGAGAGCAAGCATTTCACATGCTGACTCTCATCAGGGGTATGGTATAGAGAGCAAGCATTTCACATGCTGACTCTCATCGGGAGTATGGTATAGAGAGAAAGCATTTCACATGCTGACTCTCATCAGGGGTAAGGTATAGAGAGCAAGCATTTCACATGCTGACTCTCATCGGGAGTATGGTATAGAGAGCAAGCATTTCACATGCTGACTCTCATCAGGGGTATGGTATAGAGAGCAAGCATTTCACATGTTGACTCTCATCAGGAGTATGGTATAGAGATCAAGCATTTCACATGGTGACTCTCATCAGGTGTATGGTATAGAGAGCAAGCATTTCACATGAAGACTCTCATCAGGTGTATGGTATAGAGAGCAAGCATTTCACATGAAGACTCATCAGCAGTATGGTTTGGAGAGCAAGCATTTCATCAGGAGTAAGGTATAGAGAGCAAGCATTTCACATGCTGACTCTCATCGGGAGTATGGTATAGAGAGCAAGCATTTCACATGCTGGCTGTCATCAGGAGTATGGTATAGAGAGCAAGCATTTCACATGCTGGCTCTCATCAGGAGTATGGTATAGAGAGCATTTCAAATGCTGACTCTCATCAGGAGTATGGTATAGAGAGCAAGCATTTCACATGCTGACTCTCTTCGGGAGTATGGTATAGAGAGCAAGCATTTCATCAGGAGTATGGTATAGAGAGCAAGCATTTCACATGAAGACTCTCATCAGGTGTATGGTATAGAGAGCAAGCATTTCACATGAAGACTCATCAGCAGTATGGTTTGGAGAGCAAGCATTTCATCAGGAGTAAGGTATAGAGAGCAAGCATTTCACATGCTGACTCTCATCGGGAGTATGGTATAGAGAGCAAGCATTTCACATGCTGGCTGTCATCAGGAGTATGGTATAGAGAGCAAGCATTTCACATGCTGGCTCTCATCAGGAGTATGGTATAGAGAGCATTTCAAATGCTGACTCTCATCAGGAGTATGGTATAGAGAGCAAGCATTTCACATGCTGACTCTCTTCGGGAGTATGGTATAGAGAGCAAGCATTTCATCAGGAGTATGGTATAGAGAGCAAGTATTTCACATGAAGACTCTCATCAGGAGTATGGTACAGAGAGCAAGCATTTCACATGCAGACTCTCGTCAGGAGTATGGTATAGAGAGCAAGCATTTCAAATGCTGACTCTCGTCGGGAGTATGGTATAGAGAGCAAGCATTTGACATGCTGACTCTCATCGGGAGTATGGTATAGAACAAGCATTTCACATGAAGACTCTCATCAGGAGTATGGTATAGAGAGCACGCATTTCACATGCTGACTCTCATCAGGAGTACGGTATAGAGAGCACGCATTTCACATGAAGACTCATCAGAAGTATGGTATAGAGAGCAAGCATTTCACATGAAGACTCATCAGGAGTATGGTATAGAGAGCAAACATTTCATCAGGAGTATGGTATAGAGAGCAAGCATTTCACATTCTGACTCTCATCGGGAGTATGGTATAGAGAGCAAGCATTTCACATGAAGACTCATCAGGAGTATGGTATAGAGAGCAAGCATTTCACATGAAGACTCATCAGGAGTATGGTATAGAGAGCAAACATTTCATCAGGAGTATGGTATAGAGAGCAAGCATTTCACATGCTGACTCTCATCGGGAGTATGGTATAGAGCGCAAGCATTTCACATGCTGACTCTCATCAGGAGTATGGTATAGAGAGCAAGCACTTCACATGCTGACTCTCATCGGGAGTATGTATGGAGAGCAAGGATTTCACATGAAGGCTCTCATCTGGAGTATGGTATAGAGAGCAAGCATTTCACATGCAGACTCTCATCGGGAGTATGGTATAGAAAGCAAGCGTTCGTTATAGAGAGCAAGCATTTCCCATGCTGACTCTCATCGGGAGTATGGTATAGAGAGCAAACATTTCACATGCCGACTCTCATCAGGGGTATGGTATAGAGAGCAAGCATTTCACATGCTGACTCTCATCAGGAGTATGGTATAGACAGCAAGCATTTCACATGCTGACTCTGATCGGGAGTATGGTATAGAGACAAAGCATTTCACATGCTGACTCTCATCAGGGGTAAGGTATAGAGAGCAAGCATTTCACATGCTGACTCTCATCGGGAGTATGGTATAGAGAGCAAGCATTCAGAATAGAGAGCAAGTATTTCACATGCTAACTCTCATCGGGAGTATGGTATAGAGAGCAAGCATTTCACATGCTGACTCTCATCAGGGGTATGGTATAGAGAGCAAGCATTTCACATGCTGACTCTCATCAGGAGTATGGTATAGAGAGCACACATTTCACATGCTGACTCTCATCAGGAGTACGGTATAGAGAGCAAGCATTTCACATGAAGACTCATCAGGAGTATGGTATAGAGAGCAAGCATTTCACATGAAGACTCATGAGGAGTATGGTATAGAGAGCAAACATTTCATCAGGAGTATGGTATAGAGAGCAAGCATTTCACATGCTGACTCTCGTCGGGAGTATGGTATAGAGAGCAAGCATTTGACATGCTGACTCTCATCGGGAGTATGGTATAGAACAAGCATTTCACATGAAGACTCTCATCAGGAGTATGGTATAGAGAGCACGCATTTCACATGCTGACTCTCATCAGGAGTACGGTATAGAGAGCACGCATTTCACATGAAGACTCATCAGAAGTATGGTATAGAGAGCAAGCATTTCACATGAAGACTCATCAGGAGTATGGTATAGAGAGCAAACATTTCATCAGGAGTATGGTATAGAGAGCAAGCATTTCACATTCTGACTCTCATCGGGAGTATGGTATAGAGAGCAAGCATTTCACATGAAGACTCATCAGGAGTATGGTATAGAGAGCAAGCATTTCACATGAAGACTCATCAGGAGTATGGTATAGAGAGCAAACATTTCATCAGGAGTATGGTATAGAGAGCAAGCATTTCACATGCTGACTCTCATCGGGAGTATGGTATAGAGCGCAAGCATTTCACATGCTGACTCTCATCAGGAGTATGGTATAGAGAGCAAGCACTTCACATGCTGACTCTCATCGGGAGTATGTATGGAGAGCAAGGATTTCACATGAAGGCTCTCATCTGGAGTATGGTATAGAGAGCAAGCATTTCACATGCAGACTCTCATCGGGAGTATGGTATAGAAAGCAAGCGTTCGTTATAGAGAGCAAGCATTTCCCATGCTGACTCTCATCGGGAGTATGGTATAGAGAGCAAACATTTCACATGCCGACTCTCATCAGGGGTATGGTATAGAGAGCAAGCATTTCACATGCTGACTCTCATCAGGAGTATGGTATAGACAGCAAGCATTTCACATGCTGACTCTGATCGGGAGTATGGTATAGAGACAAAGCATTTCACATGCTGACTCTCATCAGGGGTAAGGTATAGAGAGCAAGCATTTCACATGCTGACTCTCATCGGGAGTATGGTATAGAGAGCAAGCATTCAGAATAGAGAGCAAGTATTTCACATGCTAACTCTCATCGGGAGTATGGTATAGAGAGCAAGCATTTCACATGCTGACTCTCATCAGGGGTATGGTATAGAGAGCAAGCATTTCACATGCTGACTCTCATCAGGAGTATGGTATAGAGAGCACACATTTCACATGCTGACTCTCATCAGGAGTACGGTATAGAGAGCAAGCATTTCACATGAAGACTCATCAGGAGTATGGTATAGAGAGCAAGCATTTCACATGAAGACTCATGAGGAGTATGGTATAGAGAGCAAACATTTCATCAGGAGTATGGTATAGAGAGCAAGCATTTCACATGCTGACTCTCATCGGGAGTATGGTATTGAGAGCAAGCATTTCACATGCTCGCTCTCATCAGGAGTATGGTATAGAGAGCATTTCAAATGCTGACTCTCATCAGGCGTATGGTATAGAGAGCAAGCATTTCACATGCTGACTCTCGTCTGGAGTATGCTATAGAGAGCAAGCATTTCATCAGGAGTATGGTGTAGAGAGCGAGCATGTCACATGCAGACTCTCATTAGGAGTATGGTATAGAGAGCATGTCACATGCTGACTCTCATCATGAGTATGGTATAGAGAGCATGTCACATGCTGACTCTCATCAGGGGTATGGTACAGAGAGCAAGCATTTGACATGCTGACTCTCATCGGGAGTATGGTATAGAACAAGCATTTCACATGAAGGCTCTCATCAGGAGTATGGTATAGAGAGCAAGCATTTGACATGCTGACTCTCGTCGGGAGTATGGTATAGAGAGCAAGACTTTCACATGCAGACTCTCATCGGGAGTATGGTATAGAGTGCAATCATTCGTTATAGAGAGCAAGCATTTCACATGCTGACTCTCATCGGGAGTATGGTATAGAGAGCAAGCCTTTCACATGTTGACTCTCATCAGGAGTATGGTATAGAGAGCAAGCATTTCACATGCTGACTCTCATCGGGAGTATGGTATAGAAAGCAAGCGTTCGTTATAGAGAGCAAGCATTTCCCATGCTGACTCTCATCTGGAGTATGGTATAGAGAGCAAGCATTTCACATGCAGACTCTCATCGGGAGTATGGTATAGAAAGCAAGCGTTCGTTATAGAGAGCAAGCATTTCCCATGCTGACTCTCATCGGGAGTATGGTATAGAGAGCAAACATTTCACATGCCGACTCTCATCAGGGGTATGGTATAGAGAGCAAGCATTTCACATGCTGACTCTCATCAGGAGTATGGTATAGACAGCAAGCATTTCACATGCTGACTCTGATCGGGAGTATGGTATAGAGAGAAAGCATTTCACATGCTGACTCTCATCAGGGGTAAGGTATAGAGAGCAAGCATTTCACATGCTGACTCTCATCGGGAGTATGGTATAGAGAGCAAGCATTTCATCTGGAGTATGGTATAGAGAGCAAGCATTTCACATGCAGACTCTCATCGGGAGTATGGTATAGAGAGCAAGCATTCGTTATAGAGAGCAAGTATTTCACATGCTGACTCTCATCGGGAGTATGGTATAGAGAGCAAACATTTCACATGCCGACTCTCATCAGGGGTATGATACAGAGAGCAAGCATTTCACATGTTGACTCTCATCACGAGTATGGTATAGAGAGCAAGCATTTCACATGCTGACTCTCATCGGGAGTATGGTATAGAGATAAAGCATTTCACATGCTGACTCTCATCAGGGGTAAGGTATAGAGAGCAAGCATTTCACATGCTGACTCTCATCGGGAGTATGGTATAGAGAGCAAGCATTTCATCTGGAGTATGGTATAGAGAGCAAGCATTTCACATGCAGACTCTCATCGGGAGTATGGTATAGAGAGCAAGCATTCGGAATAGAGAGCAAGTATTTCACATGCTAACTCTCATCGGGAGTATGGTATAGAGAGCAAGCATTTCACATGCTGACTCTCATCAGGGGTATGGTATTGAGAGCAAGCATTTCACATGCTGACTCTCATCAGGAGTATGGTATAGAGAGCACGCATTTCACATGCTGACTCTCATCCGGAGTATGGTATAGAGAGCAAGCATTTCATCAGGAGTATGGTAGAGAGAGCAAGCATTTCACATGCAGACTCTCATCGGGAGTATGGTATAGAGAGCAAACATTTCACATGCTGACTCTCATCAGGGGTATGATATAGAGAGCAAGCATTTCACATGTTGACTCTCATCAGGAGTATGGTATAGAGAGCAAGCATTTCACATGCTGACTCTCATCGGGAGTATGGTATAGAGAGAAAGCATTTCACATGCTGAATCTCATCAGGGGTAAGGTATAGAGAGCAAGCATTTCACATGCTGACTCTCATCGGGAGTATGGTATAGAGAGCAAGCATTTCATCTGGAGTATGGTATAGAGAGCAAGCATTTCACATGCAGACTCTCATCGGGAGTATGGTATAGAGAGCAAGCATTCGGAATAGAGAGCAAGTATTTCACATGCTAACTCTCATCGGGAGTATGGTATAGAGAGCAAGCATTTCACATGCTGACTCTCATCAGGGGTATGGTATAGAGAGCAAGCATTTCACATGCTGACTCTCATCGGGAGTATGGTATAGAGAGAAAGCATTTCACATGCTGACTCTCATCAGGGGTAAGGTATAGAGAGCAAGCATTTCACATGCTGACTCTCATCGGGAGTATGGTATAGAGAGCAAGCATTTCACATGCTGACTCTCATCAGGGGTATGGTATAGAGAGCAAGCATTTCACATGTTGACTCTCATCAGGAGTATGGTATAGAGATCAAGCATTTCACATGGTGACTCTCATCGGGAGTATGGTATAGAGAGCAAGCATTTCACATGAAGACTCTCATCAGGTGTATGGTATAGAGAGCAAGCATTTCACATGAAGACTCATCAGCAGTATGGTTTGGAGAGCAAGCATTTCATCAGGAGTAAGGTATAGAGAGCAAGCATTTCACATGCTGACTCTCATCGGGAGTATGGTATAGAGAGCAAGCATTTCACATGCTGGCTGTCATCAGGAGTATGGTATAGAGAGCAAGCATTTCACATGCTGGCTCTCATCAGGAGTATGGTATAGAGAGCATTTCAAATGCTGACTCTCATCAGGAGTATGGTATAGAGAGCAAGCATTTCACATGCTGACTCTCTTCGGGAGTATGGTATAGAGAGCAAGCATTTCATCAGGAGTATGGTATAGAGAGCAAGTATTTCACATGAAGACTCTCATCAGGAGTATGGTACAGAGAGCAAGCATTTCACATGCAGACTCTCGTCAGGAGTATGGTATAGAGAGCAAGCATTTCAAATGCTGACTCTCGTCGGGAGTATGGTATAGAGAGCAAGCATTTGACATGCTGACTCTCATCGGGAGTATGGTATAGAACAAGCATTTCACATGAAGACTCTCATCAGGAGTATGGTATAGAGAGCACGCATTTCACATGCTGACTCTCATCAGGAGTACGGTATAGAGAGCACGCATTTCACATGAAGACTCATCAGAAGTATGGTATAGAGAGCAAGCATTTCACATGAAGACTCATCAGGAGTATGGTATAGAGAGCAAACATTTCATCAGGAGTATGGTATAGAGAGCAAGCATTTCACATTCTGACTCTCATCGGGAGTATGGTATAGAGAGCAAGCATTTCACATGAAGACTCATCAGGAGTATGGTATAGAGAGCAAGCATTTCACATGAAGACTCATCAGGAGTATGGTATAGAGAGCAAACATTTCATCAGGAGTATGGTATAGAGAGCAAGCATTTCACATGCTGACTCTCATCGGGAGTATGGTATAGAGCGCAAGCATTTCACATGCTGACTCTCATCAGGAGTATGGTATAGAGAGCAAGCACTTCACATGCTGACTCTCATCGGGAGTATGTATGGAGAGCAAGGATTTCACATGAAGGCTCTCATCTGGAGTATGGTATAGAGAGCAAGCATTTCACATGCAGACTCTCATCGGGAGTATGGTATAGAAAGCAAGCGTTCGTTATAGAGAGCAAGCATTTCCCATGCTGACTCTCATCGGGAGTATGGTATAGAGAGCAAACATTTCACATGCCGACTCTCATCAGGGGTATGGTATAGAGAGCAAGCATTTCACATGCTGACTCTCATCAGGAGTATGGTATAGACAGCAAGCATTTCACATGCTGACTCTGATCGGGAGTATGGTATAGAGACTAGGCATTTCACATGCTGACTCTCATCAGGGGTAAGGTATAGAGAGCAAGCATTTCACATGCTGACTCTCATCGGGAGTATGGTATAGAGAGCAAGCATTCAGAATAGAGAGCAAGTATTTCACATGCTAACTCTCATCGGGAGTATGGTATAGAGAGCAAGCATTTCACATGCTGACTCTCATCAGGGGTATGGTATAGAGAGCAAGCATTTCACATGCTGACTCTCATCAGGAGTATGGTATAGAGAGCACACATTTCACATGCTGACTCTCATCAGGAGTACGGTATAGAGAGCAAGCATTTCACATGAAGACTCATCAGGAGTATGGTATAGAGAGCAAGCATTTCACATGAAGACTCATGAGGAGTATGGTATAGAGAGCAAACATTTCATCAGGAGTATGGTATAGAGAGCAAGCATTTCACATGCTGACTCTCATCGGGAGTATGGTATTGAGAGCAAGCATTTCACATGCTCGCTCTCATCAGGAGTATGGTATAGAGAGCATTTCAAATGCTGACTCTCATCAGGCGTATGGTATAGAGAGCAAGCATTTCACATGCTGACTCTCGTCTGGAGTATGCTATAGAGAGCAAGCATTTCATCAGGAGTATGGTGTAGAGAGCGAGCATGTCACATGCAGACTCTCATTAGGAGTATGGTATAGAGAGCATGTCACATGCTGACTCTCATCATGAGTATGGTATAGAGAGCATGTCACATGCTGACTCTCATCAGGGGTATGGTACAGAGAGCACGCATTTCACATGCTGACTCTCATCCGGAGTATGGTATAGAGAGCAAGCATTTCATCAGGAGTATGGTAGAGAGAGCAAGCATTTCACATGCAGACTCTCATCGGGAGTATGGTATAGAGAGCAAACATTTCACATGCTGACTCTCATCAGGGGTATGATATAGAGAGCAAGCATTTCACATGTTGACTCTCATCAGGAGTATGGTATAGAGAGCAAGCATTTCACATGCTGACTCTCATCGGGAGTATGGTATAGAGAGAAAGCATTTCACATGCTGAATCTCATCAGGGGTAAGGTATAGAGAGCAAGCATTTCACATGCTGACTCTCATCGGGAGTATGGTATAGAGAGCAAGCATTTCATCTGGAGTATGGTATAGAGAGCAAGCATTTCACATGCAGACTCTCATCGGGAGTATGGTATAGAGAGCAAGCATTCGGAATAGAGAGCAAGTATTTCACATGCTAACTCTCATCGGGAGTATGGTATAGAGAGCAAGCATTTCACATGCTGACTCTCATCAGGGGTATGGTATAGAGAGCAAGCATTTCACATGCTGACTCTCATCGGGAGTATGGTATAGAGAGAAAGCATTTCACATGCTGACTCTCATCAGGGGTAAGGTATAGAGAGCAAGCATTTCACATGCTGACTCTCATCGGGAGTATGGTATAGAGAGCAAGCATTTCACATGCTGACTCTCATCAGGGGTATGGTATAGAGAGCAAGCATTTCACATGTTGACTCTCATCAGGAGTATGGTATAGAGATCAAGCATTTCACATGGTGACTCTCATCGGGAGTATGGTATAGAGAGCAAGCATTTCACATGAAGACTCTCATCAGGTGTATGGTATAGAGAGCAAGCATTTCACATGAAGACTCATCAGCAGTATGGTTTGGAGAGCAAGCATTTCATCAGGAGTAAGGTATAGAGAGCAAGCATTTCACATGCTGACTCTCATCGGGAGTATGGTATAGAGAGCAAGCATTTCACATGCTGGCTGTCATCAGGAGTATGGTATAGAGAGCAAGCATTTCACATGCTGGCTCTCATCAGGAGTATGGTATAGAGAGCATTTCAAATGCTGACTCTCATCAGGAGTATGGTATAGAGAGCAAGCATTTCACATGCTGACTCTCTTCGGGAGTATGGTATAGAGAGCAAGCATTTCATCAGGAGTATGGTATAGAGAGCAAGTATTTCACATGAAGACTCTCATCAGGAGTATGGTACAGAGAGCAAGCATTTCACATGCAGACTCTCGTCAGGAGTATGGTATAGAGAGCAAGCATTTCAAATGCTGACTCTCGTCGGGAGTATGGTATAGAGAGCAAGCATTTGACATGCTGACTCTCATCGGGAGTATGGTATAGAACAAGCATTTCACATGAAGACTCTCATCAGGAGTATGGTATAGAGAGCACGCATTTCACATGCTGACTCTCATCAGGAGTACGGTATAGAGAGCACGCATTTCACATGAAGACTCATCAGAAGTATGGTATAGAGAGCAAGCATTTCACATGAAGACTCATCAGGAGTATGGTATAGAGAGCAAACATTTCATCAGGAGTATGGTATAGAGAGCAAGCATTTCACATTCTGACTCTCATCGGGAGTATGGTATAGAGAGCAAGCATTTCACATGAAGACTCATCAGGAGTATGGTATAGAGAGCAAGCATTTCACATGAAGACTCATCAGGAGTATGGTATAGAGAGCAAACATTTCATCAGGAGTATGGTATAGAGAGCAAGCATTTCACATGCTGACTCTCATCGGGAGTATGGTATAGAGCGCAAGCATTTCACATGCTGACTCTCATCAGGAGTATGGTATAGAGAGCAAGCACTTCACATGCTGACTCTCATCGGGAGTATGTATGGAGAGCAAGGATTTCACATGAAGGCTCTCATCTGGAGTATGGTATAGAGAGCAAGCATTTCACATGCAGACTCTCATCGGGAGTATGGTATAGAAAGCAAGCGTTCGTTATAGAGAGCAAGCATTTCCCATGCTGACTCTCATCGGGAGTATGGTATAGAGAGCAAACATTTCACATGCCGACTCTCATCAGGGGTATGGTATAGAGAGCAAGCATTTCACATGCTGACTCTCATCAGGAGTATGGTATAGACAGCAAGCATTTCACATGCTGACTCTGATCGGGAGTATGGTATAGAGACTAGGCATTTCACATGCTGACTCTCATCAGGGGTAAGGTATAGAGAGCAAGCATTTCACATGCTGACTCTCATCGGGAGTATGGTATAGAGAGCAAGCATTCAGAATAGAGAGCAAGTATTTCACATGCTAACTCTCATCGGGAGTATGGTATAGAGAGCAAGCATTTCACATGCTGACTCTCATCAGGGGTATGGTATAGAGAGCAAGCATTTCACATGCTGACTCTCATCAGGAGTATGGTATAGAGAGCACACATTTCACATGCTGACTCTCATCAGGAGTACGGTATAGAGAGCAAGCATTTCACATGAAGACTCATCAGGAGTATGGTATAGAGAGCAAGCATTTCACATGAAGACTCATGAGGAGTATGGTATAGAGAGCAAACATTTCATCAGGAGTATGGTATAGAGAGCAAGCATTTCACATGCTGACTCTCATCGGGAGTATGGTATTGAGAGCAAGCATTTCACATGCTCGCTCTCATCAGGAGTATGGTATAGAGAGCATTTCAAATGCTGACTCTCATCAGGCGTATGGTATAGAGAGCAAGCATTTCACATGCTGACTCTCGTCTGGAGTATGCTATAGAGAGCAAGCATTTCATCAGGAGTATGGTGTAGAGAGCGAGCATGTCACATGCAGACTCTCATTAGGAGTATGGTATAGAGAGCATGTCACATGCTGACTCTCATCATGAGTATGGTATAGAGAGCATGTCACATGCTGACTCTCATCAGGGGTATGGTACAGAGAGCAAGCATTTGACATGCTGACTCTCATCGGGAGTATGGTATAGAACAAGCATTTCACATGAAGGCTCTCATCAGGAGTATGGTATAGAGAGCAAGCATTTGACATGCTGACTCTCGTCGGGAGTATGGTATAGAGAGCAAGACTTTCACATGCAGACTCTCATCGGGAGTATGGTATAGAGTGCAATCATTCGTTATAGAGAGCAAGCATTTCACATGCTGACTCTCATCGGGAGTATGGTATAGAGAGCAAGCCTTTCACATGTTGACTCTCATCAGGAGTATGGTATAGAGAGCAAGCATTTCACATGCTGACTCTCATCGGGAGTATGGTATAGAAAGCAAGCGTTCGTTATAGAGAGCAAGCATTTCCCATGCTGACTCTCATCTGGAGTATGGTATAGAGAGCAAGCATTTCACATGCAGACTCTCATCGGGAGTATGGTATAGAAAGCAAGCGTTCGTTATAGAGAGCAAGCATTTCCCATGCTGACTCTCATCGGGAGTATGGTATAGAGAGCAAACATTTCACATGCCGACTCTCATCAGGGGTATGGTATAGAGAGCAAGCATTTCACATGCTGACTCTCATCAGGAGTATGGTATAGACAGCAAGCATTTCACATGCTGACTCTGATCGGGAGTATGGTATAGAGAGAAAGCATTTCACATGCTGACTCTCATCAGGGGTAAGGTATAGAGAGCAAGCATTTCACATGCTGACTCTCATCGGGAGTATGGTATAGAGAGCAAGCATTTCATCTGGAGTATGGTATAGAGAGCAAGCATTTCACATGCAGACTCTCATCGGGAGTATGGTATAGAGAGCAAGCATTCGTTATAGAGAGCAAGTATTTCACATGCTGACTCTCATCGGGAGTATGGTATAGAGAGCAAACATTTCACATGCCGACTCTCATCAGGGGTATGATACAGAGAGCAAGCATTTCACATGTTGACTCTCATCACGAGTATGGTATAGAGAGCAAGCATTTCACATGCTGACTCTCATCGGGAGTATGGTATAGAGATAAAGCATTTCACATGCTGACTCTCATCAGGGGTAAGGTATAGAGAGCAAGCATTTCACATGCTGACTCTCATCGGGAGTATGGTATAGAGAGCAAGCATTTCATCTGGAGTATGGTATAGAGAGCAAGCATTTCACATGCAGACTCTCATCGGGAGTATGGTATAGAGAGCAAGCATTCGGAATAGAGAGCAAGTATTTCACATGCTAACTCTCATCGGGAGTATGGTATAGAGAGCAAGCATTTCACATGCTGACTCTCATCAGGGGTATGGTATTGAGAGCAAGCATTTCACATGCTGACTCTCATCAGGAGTATGGTATAGAGAGCACGCATTTCACATGCTGACTCTCATCCGGAGTATGGTATAGAGAGCAAGCATTTCATCAGGAGTATGGTAGAGAGAGCAAGCATTTCACATGCAGACTCTCATCGGGAGTATGGTATAGAGAGCAAGCATTTGTTATAGAGAGCAAGCATTTCACATGCTGACTCTCATCAGGAGTATGGTATAGAGAGCAAGCATTTCACATGCCAACTCTCATCAGGGGTATGGTATAGAGAGCAAGCATTACACATGTTGACTCTCATCAGGAGTATGGTATAGAGATCAAGCATTTCACATGGTGACTCTCATCGGGAGTATGGTATAGAGAGCAAGCATTTCACATGAAGACTCTCATCAGGTGTATGGTATAGAGAGCAAGCATTTCACATGAAGACTCATCAGCAGTATGGTATGGAGAGCAAGCATTTCATCAGGAGTAAGGTATAGAGAGCACGCATTTCACATGCTGACTCTCATCGGGAGTATGGTATAGAGAGCAAGCATTTCACGTGATGGCTGTCATCAGGAGTATGGTATAGAGAGCAAGCATTTCACATGCTGGCTCTCATCAGGAGTATGGTATAGAGAGCATTTCAAATGCTGACTCTCATCAGGAGTATGGTATAGAGAGCAAGCATTCTCTTCGGGAGTATGGTATAGAGAGCAAGCATTTCATCAGGAGTATGGTACAGAGAGCAAGCATTTCACATGCAGACTCTCGTCAGGAGTATGGTATAGAGAGCAAGCATTTCAAATGCTGACTCTCGTCGGGAGTATGCTATAGAGAGCAAGCATTTGACATGCTGACTTTCATCGGGAGTATGGTATAGAACACGCATTTCACATGAAGGCTCTCATCAGGAGTATGGTATAGAGAGCAAGCATTTGACATGCTGACTCTCATCGGGAGTATGGTATAGAACAAGCATTTCACTTGAAGGCTCTCATGAGTATGGTCTAGAGAGCAAGCATTTCACATGAAGGCTCTCATCAGGAGTATGGTATAGAGAGCAAGCATTTCACATGCAGACTCTCATCGGGAGTATGGTATAGAGAGCAAACATTTCACATGCCGACTCTCATCAGGGGTATGATATAGAGAGCAAGCATTTCACATGTTGACTCTCATCAGGAGTATGGTATAGAGAGCAAGCATTTCACATGCTGACTCTGATCAGGAGTATGGTATAGATAGAAAGCATTTCACATGCTGACTCTCATCAGGGGAAAGGTACAGAGCGCAAGCATTTCACATGCTGACTCTCATCGGGAGTATGGTATAGAGAGCAAGCATTTCATCTGGAGTATGGTATAGAGAGCAAGCATTTCACATGCAGACTCTCATCAGGAGTATGGTATAGAGAGCACGCATTTCACATGCTGACTCTCATCGGGAGTACGGTATAGAGAGCAAGCATTTCACATGAAGACTCATCAGGAGTATGGTATAGAGAGCAAGCATTTCACATGAAGACTCATTAGGAGTATGGTATAGAGAGCAAACATTTCATCAGGAGTATGGTATAGAGAGCAAGCATTTCACATGCTGACTCTCATCGGGAGTATGGTATAGAGCGCAAGCATTTCACATGCTGACTCTCATCAGGGGTAAGGTATAGAGAGCAAGCATTTCACATGCTGACTCTCATCGGGAGTATGGTATAGAGAGCAAGCATTTCACATGCTCGCTCTCATCAGGAGTATGGTATAGAGAGCATTTCAAATGCTGACTCTCATCAGGAGTATGGTACAGAGAGCAAGCATTTCACATGCTGCCTCTCGTCAGGAGTATGCTATAGAGAGCAAGCATTTCATCAGGAGTATGGTGTAGAGAGCGAGCATGTCACATGCAGACTCTCATTAGGAGTATGGTATAGAGAGCATATCACATGCTGACTCTCATCAGGAGTATGGTATAGAGAGCATGTCACATGCTGACTCTCATCAGGGGTATGGTATAGAGAGCAAGCATTTGACATGCTGACTCTCATCGGGAGTATGGTATAGAACAAGCATTTCACATGAAGGCTTTCATCAGGAGTATGGTATAGAGAGCAAGCATTTGACATGGTGACTCTCATCGGGAGTATGGTATAGAACAAGCATTTTACATGAAGGCTCTCATCAGGAGTATGGTATAGAGAGCAAGCATTTCACATAAAGGCTCTCATCGGGAGTATGGTATAGAGAGCAAACATTTCACATGCCGACTCTCATCAGGGGTATGATATAGAGAGCAAGCATTTCACATGTTGACTCTCATCAGGAGTATGGTATAGAGAGCAAGCATTTCACATGCTGACTCTCATCGGGAGTATGGTATGGAGAGCAAGCATTTCACATGAAGACTCTCATCATGAGTATGGTATAGAGAGCAACGATTTCACATGAAGACTCATCAGGAGTATGGTATAGAGAGCAAGCATTTCATCAGGAGTATGGTATAGAGAGCAAGCATTTCACATGCTGACTCTCATCGGGAGTATGGTATAGAGAGCAAGCATTTCACATGCTGGCTCTCATCAGGAGTATGGTATAGAGAACATTTCAAATGCTGACTCTCATCAGCAGTATGGTATAGAGAGCAAGCATTTCACATGCTGACTCTCGTTGGGAGTATGGTATAGAGAGCAAGCATTTCATCAGGAGTATGGTGTAGAGTGCGAGCATGTCACATGCTGACTCTCATCAGGAGTATGGTATAGAGAGCATGTCACATGCTGACTCTCATCAGGAGTATGGTATAGAGAGCAAGCATTTCACATGATGGCTCTCATCAGGAGTATGGTATAGAGAGGGAGCATTTCACATGCTGACTCTCATCAGAGGTATGGTATAGAGAGCAAGCATTTCACATGCTGACTCTCATCAGGAGCAAGGTATAGAGAGCAAGCATTTCACATGAAGACTCTCATCAGGAGTAGGGTATAGAGAGGAAGCATTTCACATGCTGACTCTCGTTGGGAGTATGGTGTAGAGGGCATTTCACATGCTGACTCTCATCCAAAGTATGGTATAGAGAGCATGTCACATGCTGACTCTCATCAGGAGTATGATATAGAGAGCAAGCATTTCACATGGAGAATCTCATCATGAGTATGGTGTAGTGAGCGAGCATTTCACATAGTGTCTCTCATCAGAAGTATGGTATAGAGAGCATTTCACATGATGGCTCTCATCAGGAGCATCGTTTAGAGAGCAAGCATTTCACATGCTGACTCTCGTCGGGAGTATGGTATAGAGAGCACGCATTTCACATGCTGACTCTCATCAGGAGTACGGTATAGAGAGCACGCATTTCACATGAAGACTCATCAGAAGTATGGTATAGGGAGCAAGCATTTCACATGAAGACTCATCAGGAGTATGGTATAGAGAGCAAACATTTCATCAGGAGTATGGTATAGAGAGCAAGCATTTCACATTCTGACTCTCATCGGGAGTATGGTATAGAGAGCAAGCATTTCACATGAAGACTCATCAGGAGTATGGTATAGAGAGCAAGCATTTCACATGAAGACTCATCAGGAGTATGGTATAGAGAGCAAACATTTCATCAGGAGTATGGTATAGAGAGCAAGCATTTCACATGCTGACTCTCATCGGGAGTATGGTATAGAGCGCAAGCATTTCACAGGCTGA
This sequence comes from Ambystoma mexicanum, assembly GCF_040938575.1. Classification (NCBI taxonomy): domain Eukaryota; kingdom Metazoa; phylum Chordata; class Amphibia; order Caudata; family Ambystomatidae; genus Ambystoma; species Ambystoma mexicanum. The sequence goes on along the minus strand of NC_090926.1, from coordinate 872,507,527 downwards.
CTCTCATCAGGGGTAAGGTATAGAGAGCAAGCGTTTCACATGCTGACTCTCATCAGGAGTATGGTATAGAGAGCATTTCAAATGCTGACTCTCATCAGGAGTATGGTATAGAGAGCAAGCATTTCACATGCTGACCCTCGTCTGGAGTATGCTATAGAGAGCAAGCATTTCATCAGGAGTATGGTGTAGAGAGCGAGCATGTCACATCAGACTCTCATTAGGAGTATGGTATAGAGAGCATGTCACATGCTGACTCTCATCAGGAGTATGGTATAGAGAGCATGTCACATGCTGACTCTCATCAGGGGTATGGTACAGAGAGCAAGCATTTGACATCCTGACTCTCATCGGGAGTATGGTATAGAACAAGCATTTCACATGAAGGCTCTCATCAGGAGTATGGTATAGAGAGCAAGCATTTGACATGCTGACTCTCGTCGGGAGTATGGTATAGAGAGCAAGAATTTCACATGCAGACTCTCATCGGGAGTATGGTATAGAGTGCAATCATTCGTTATAGAGAGCAAGCATTTCACATGCTGACTCTCATCGGGAGTATGGTATAGAGAGCAAGCCTTTCACATGTTGACTCTCATCAGGAGTATGGTATAGAGAGCAAGCATTTCACATGCTGACTCTCATCGGGAGTATGGTATGGAGAGCAAGGATTTCACATGAAGGCTCTCATCTGGAGTATGGTATAGAGAGCAAGCATTTCACATGCAGACTCTCATCGGGAGTATGGTATAGAGAGCAAGCATTCGTTATAGAGAGCAAGCATTTCCCATGCTGACTCTCATCGGGAGTATGGTATAGAGAGCAAACATTTCACATGCCAACTCTCATCAGGGGTATGGTATAGAGAGCAAGCATTTCACATGCTGACTCTCATCAGGAGTATGGTATAGAGAGCAAGCATTTCACATGAAGACTCTCATCAGGAGTAGGGTATAGAGAGGAAGCATTTCACATGCTGACTCTCGTTGGGAGTATGGTGTAGAGGGCATTTCACATGCTGACTCTCATCCAAAGTATGGTATAGAGAGCATGTCACATGCTGACTCTCATCAGGAGTATGATATAGAGAGCAAGCATTTCACATGGAGAATCTCATCATGAGTATGGTGTAGTGAGCGAGCATTTCACATAGTATCTCTCATCAGAAGTATGGTATAGAGAGCATTTCACATGATGGCTCTCATCAGGAGCATCGTTTAGAGAGCAAGCATTTCACATGCTGACTCTCGTCGGGAGTATGGTTTAGAGAGCAACCATTTCACATGCTGACTCTCATCAGGAGTATGGCATAGAGAGCACGCATTTCACATGCTGACTCTCATCAGGAGTACGGTATAGGGAGCAAGCATTTCACATGAAGACTCATCAGGAGTATGGTATAGAGAGCAAACATTTCATCAGGAGTATGGTATAGAGAGCAAGCATTTCACATTCTGACTCTCATCGGGAGTATGGTATAGAGAGCAAGCATTTCACATGAAGACTCATCAGGAGTATGGTATAGAGAGCAAGCATTTCACATGAAGACTCATCAGGAGTATGGTATAGAGAGCAAACATTTCATCAGGAGTATGGTATAGAGAGCAAGCATTTCACATGCTGACTCTCATCGGGAGTATGGTATAGAGCGCAAGCATTTCACATGCTGACTCTCATCAGGGGTAAGGTATAGAGAGCAAGCGTTTCACATGCTGACTCTCATCAGGAGTATGGTATAGAGAGCATTTCAAATGCTGACTCTCATCAGGAGTATGGTATAGAGAGCAAGCATTTCACATGCTGACCCTCGTCTGGAGTATGCTATAGAGAGCAAGCATTTCATCAGGAGTATGGTGTAGAGAGCGAGCATGTCACATGCAGACTCTCATTAGGAGTATGGTATAGAGAGCATGTCACATGCTGACTCTCATCAGGAGTATGGTATAGAGAGCATGTCACATGCTGACTCTCATCAGGGGTATGGTACAGAGAGCAAGCATTTGACATCCTGACTCTCATCGGGAGTATGGTATAGAACAAGCATTTCACATGAAGGCTCTCATCAGGAGTATGGTATAGAGAGCAAGCATTTGACATGCTGACTCTCGTCGGGAGTATGGTATAGAGAGCAAGAATTTCACATGCAGACTCTCATCGGGAGTATGGTATAGAGTGCAATCATTCGTTATAGAGAGCAAGCATTTCACATGCTGACTCTCATCGGGAGTATGGTATAGAGAGCAAGCCTTTCACATGTTGACTCTCATCAGGAGTATGGTATAGAGAGCAAGCATTTCACATGCTGACTCTCATCGGGAGTATGGTATGGAGAGCAAGGATTTCACATGAAGGCTCTCATCTGGAGTATGGTATAGAGAGCAAGCATTTCACATGCAGACTCTCATCGGGAGTATGGTATAGAGAGCAAGCATTCGTTATAGAGAGCAAGCATTTCCCATGCTGACTCTCATCGGGAGTATGGTATAGAGAGCAAACATTTCACATGCCAACTCTCATCAGGGGTATGGTATAGAGAGCAAGCATTTCACATGCTGACTCTCATCAGGAGTATGGTATAGAGAGCAAGCATTTCACATGCTGACTCTGATCGGGAGTATGGTATAGAGAGAAAGCATTTCACATGCTGACTCTCATCAGGGGTAAGGTATAGAGAGCAAGCATTTCACATGCTGACTCTCATCGGGAGTATGGTATAGAGAGCAAGCATTTCATCTGGAGTATGGTATAGAGAGCAAGCATTTCACATGCAGACTCTCATCGGGAGTATGGTATAGAGAGCAAGCATTCGTTATAGAGAGCAAGTATTTCACATGCTGACTCTCATCGGGAGTATGGTATAGAGAGCAAACATTTCACATGCCGACTCTCATCAGGGGTATGATACAGAGAGCAAACATTTCACATGTTGACTCTCATCACGAGTATGGTATAGAGAGCAAGCATTTCACATGCTGACTCTCGTCTGGAGTATGGTTTAGAGAGCAACCATTTCACATGCTGACTCTCATCAGGGGTAAGGTATAGAGAGCAAGCATTTCACATGCTGACTCTCATCGGGAGTATGGTATAGAGAGCAAGCATTTCATCTGGAGTATGGTATAGAGAGCAAGCATTTCACATGCAGACTCTCATTGGGAGTATGGTATAGAGAGCAAGCATTTCACATGCTGACTCTCATCAGGGGTATGGTATTGAGAGCAAGCATTTCACATGCTGACTCTCATCAGGAGTATGGTATAGAGAGCACGCATTTCACATGCTGACTCTCATCCGGAGTATGGTATAGAGAGCAAGCATTTCATCAGGAGTATGGTAGAGAGAGCAAGCATTTCACATGCAGACTCTCATCGGGAGTATGGTATAGAGAGCAAGCATTTCACATGCTGACTCTCATCAGGGGTAAGGTATAGAGAGCAAGCATTTCACATGCTGACTCTCATCGGGAGTATGGTATAGAGAGCAAGCATTTCATCTGGAGTATGGTATAGAGAGCAAGTATTTCACATGCTAACTCTCATCGGGAGTATGGTATAGAGAGCAAGCATTTCACATGCTGACTCTCATCAGGGGTATGGTATTGAGAGCAAGCATTTCACATGCTGACTCTCATCAGGAGTATGGTATAGAGAGCACGCATTTCACATGCTGACTCTCATCCGGAGTATGGTATAGAGAGCAAGCATTTCATCAGGAGTATGGTAGAGAGAGCAAGCATTTCACATGCAGACTCTCATCGGGAGTATGGTATAGAGAGCAAGCATTTGTTATAGAGAGCAAGCATTTCACATGCTGACTCTCATCAGGAGTATGGTATAGAGAGCAAGCATTTCACATGCCAACTCTCATCAGGGGTATGGTATAGAGAGCAATCATTTCACATGTTGACTCTCATCAGGAGTATGGTATAGAGATCAAGCATTTCACATGGTGACTCTCATCGGGAGTATGGTATAGAGAGCAAGCATTTCACATGAAGACTCTCATCAGGTGTATGGTATAGAGAGCACGCATTTCACATGAAGACTCATCAGCAGTATGGTATGGAGAGCAAGCATTTCATCAGGAGTAAGGTATAGAGAGCACGCATTTCACATGCTGACTCTCATCGGGAGTATGGTATAGAGAGCAAGCATTTCACGTGCTGGCTGTCATCAGGAGTATGGTATAGAGAGCAAGCATTTCACATGCTGGCTCTCATCAGGAGTATGGTATAGAGAGCATTTCAAATGCTGACTCTCATCAGGAGTATGGTATAGAGAGCAAGCATTTCACATGCTGACTCTCTTCGGGAGTATGGTATAGATAGCAAGCATTTCATCAGGAGTATGGTACAGAGAGCAAGCATTTCACATGCAGACTCTCGGCAGGAGTATGGTATAGAGAGCAAGCATTTCAAATACTGACTCTCGTCGGGAGTATGCTATAGAGAGCAAGCATTTGACATGCTGACTCTCATCGGGAGTATGGTATAGAACACGCATTTCACATGAAGGCTCTCATCAGGAGTATGGTATAGAGAGCAAGCATTTGACATGCTGACTCTCATCGGGAGTATGGTATAGAGATAAAGCATTTCACATGCTGACTCTCATCAGGGGTAAGGTATAGAGAGCAAGCATTTCAAATGCTGACTCTCATCGGGAGTATGATATAGAGAGCAAGCATTTCACATGTTGACTCTCATCAGGAGTATGGTATAGAGAGCAAGCATTTCACATGCTGACTCTCATCAGGAGTATGGTATAGAGAGCACGCATTTCACATGCTGACTCTCATCAGGAGTATGGTATAGAGATAAAGCATTTCACATACTGACTCTCATCGGGGTAAGGTATAGAGAGCAAGCATTTCAAATGCTGACTCTCATCGGGAGTAGGGTATAGAGAGCAAGCATTTCATCTGGAGTATGGTATAGAGAGCAAGCATTTCACATGCAGACTCTCATCGGGAGTATGGTATAGACAGCAAGCATTCGGAATAGAGAGCAAGTATTTCACATGATAACTCTCATCGGGAGTATGGTATAGAGAGCAAGCATTTCACATGCTGACTCTCATCAGGGATATGGTATAGAGAGCAAGCATTTCACATGCTGACTCTCATCAGGAGTATGGTATAGAGAACACGCATTTCACATGCTGACTCTCATCCGGAGTATGGTATAGAGAGCAAGCATTTCATCAGGAGTATGGTAGAGAGAGCAAGCATTTCACATGCAGACTCTCATCGGGTGTATGGTATAGAGAGCAAGCATTCGTTATAGAGAGCAAGCATTTCACATGCTGACTCTCATCAGGAGTATGGTATAGAGAGCAAGCATTTCACATGCCGACTCTCATCAGGGGTATGGTATAGAGAGCAATCATTTCACATGGTGACTCTCATCAGGAGTATGGTATAGAGAGCAAGCATTTCACATGAAAACTCTCATCAGGTGTATGGTATAGAGAGCAAACATTTCACATGAAGACTCATCAGCAGTATGGTATGGAGAGCAAGCATTTCATCAGGAGTAAGGTATAGAGAGCAAGCATTTCACATGCTGACTCTCATCGGGAGTATGGTATAGAGAGCAAGCATTTCACATGCTGGCTGTCATCAGGCTCTCATCAGGAGTATGGTATAGAGAGCATTTCAAATGCTGACTCTCATCAGGAGTATGGTATAGAGAGCAAGCATTTCACATGCTGACTCTCTTCGGGAGTATGGTATAGAGAGCAAGCATTTCATCAGGAGTATGGTATAGAGAGCAAGCATTTCACATGAAGACTCTCATCAGGAGTATGGTACAGAGAGCAAGCATTTCACATGCAGACTCTCGTCAGGAGTATGGTATAGAGAGCAAGCATTTCAAATGCTGACTCTCGTCGGGAGTATGGTATAGAGAGCAAGCATTTGACATGCTGACTCTCATCGGGAGTATGGTATAGAACAAGCATTTCACATGAAGGCTCTCATCAGGAGTATGGTATAGAGAGCAAGCATTTGACATGCTGACTCTCATTGGGAGTATGGTATAGAACAAGCATTTCACTTGAAGGCTCTCATTCATGAGTATGGTCTAGAGAGCAAGCATTTCACATGAAGGCTCTCATCCAGAGTATGGTATAGAGAGCAAGCATTTGACATGATGACTCTCATCGGGAGTATGGTATAGAGAGCAAGCATTCGTTATAGAGAGCAAGCATTTCCCATGCTGACTCTCATCGGGAGTATGGTATAGAGAGCAAACATTTCACATGCTGACTCTCATCAGGGGTATGATATAGAGAGCAAGCATTTCACATGTTGACTCTCATCAGGAGTATGGTATAGAGAGCAAGCATTTCACATGCTGACTCTCATCGGGAGTATGGTATAGAGAGAAAGCATTTCACATGCTGAATCTCATCAGGGGTAAGGTATAGAGAGCAAGCATTTCACATGCTGACTCTCATCGGGAGTATGGTATAGAGAGCAAGCATTTCATCTGGAGTATGGTATAGAGAGCAAGCATTTCACATGCAGACTCTCATCGGGAGTATGGTATAGAGAGCAAGCATTCGGAATAGAGAGCAAGTATTTCACATGCTAACTCTCATCGGGAGTATGGTATAGAGAGCAAGCATTTCACATGCTGACTCTCATCAGGGGTATGGTATAGAGAGCAAGCATTTCACATGCTGACTCTCATCGGGAGTATGGTATAGAGAGAAAGCATTTCACATGCTGACTCTCATCAGGGGTAAGGTATAGAGAGCAAGCATTTCACATGCTGACTCTCATCGGGAGTATGGTATAGAGAGCAAGCATTTCACATGCTGACTCTCATCAGGGGTATGGTATAGAGAGCAAGCATTTCACATGTTGACTCTCATCAGGAGTATGGTATAGAGATCAAGCATTTCACATGGTGACTCTCATCGGGAGTATGGTATAGAGAGCAAGCATTTCACATGAAGACTCTCATCAGGTGTATGGTATAGAGAGCAAGCATTTCACATGAAGACTCATCAGCAGTATGGTTTGGAGAGCAAGCATTTCATCAGGAGTAAGGTATAGAGAGCAAGCATTTCACATGCTGACTCTCATCGGGAGTATGGTATAGAGAGCAAGCATTTCACATGCTGGCTGTCATCAGGAGTATGGTATAGAGAGCAAGCATTTCACATGCTGGCTCTCATCAGGAGTATGGTATAGAGAGCATTTCAAATGCTGACTCTCATCAGGAGTATGGTATAGAGAGCAAGCATTTCACATGCTGACTCTCTTCGGGAGTATGGTATAGAGAGCAAGCATTTCATCAGGAGTATGGTATAGAGAGCAAGTATTTCACATGAAGACTCTCATCAGGAGTATGGTACAGAGAGCAAGCATTTCACATGCAGACTCTCGTCAGGAGTATGGTATAGAGAGCAAGCATTTCAAATGCTGACTCTCGTCGGGAGTATGGTATAGAGAGCAAGCATTTGACATGCTGACTCTCATCGGGAGTATGGTATAGAACAAGCATTTCACATGAAGGCTCTCATCAGGAGTATGGTATAGAGAGCAAGCATTTGACATGCTGACTCTCATCGAGAGTATGGTATAGAACAAGCATTTCACATGAAGGCTCTCATCAGGAGTATGGTATAGAGAGCAAGCATTTCACATGAAGGCTCTCATCCGGAGTATGGTATAGAGAGCAAGCATTCGTTATAGAGAGCAAGCATTTCACATGCTGACTCTCATCAGGAGTATGGTATAGAGAGCAAGCATTTCACGTGTTGACTCTCATCAGGGGTATGATATAGAGAGCAAGCCTTTCACATGTTGCCTCTCATCAGGAGTATGGTATAGAGAGCAATCATTCGTTATAGAGAGCAAGCATTTCACATGCTGACTCTCATCGGGAGTATGGTATAGAGAGCAAGCATTTCACATGTTGACTCTCATCAGGGGTATGATATAGAGAGCAAGCCTTTCACATGTTGACTCTCATAAGGAGTATGGTATAGAGAGCAATCATTCGTTATAGAGAGCAAGCATTTCACATGCTGACTCTCATCGGGAGTATGGTATAGAGAGCAAGCATTTCACATGTTGACTCTCATCAGAGGTATGATATAGAGAGCAAGCCTTTCACATGTTGACTCTCATCAGGAGTATGGTATAGAGAGCAATCATTCGTTATAGAGAGCAAGCATTTCACATGCTGACTCTCATCGGGAGTATGGTATAGAGAGCAAGCATTTCACATGTTGACTCCCATCAGGGGTATGATATAGAGAGAAAGCCTTTCACATGTTGACTCTCATCAGGAGTATGGTATAGAGAGCAAGCATTTCACATGCTGACTCTCATCGGGAGTATGGTATGGAGAGCAAGCATTTCACATAAAGGCTCTCATCTGGAGTACGGTATAGAGAGCAAACATTTCACATGAAGGCTCTCATCCTGAGTATGGTATAGAGAGCAAGCATTTCACATGCAGACTCTCATCGGGAGTATGGTATAGAGTGCAAGCATTCGTTACAGAGAGCAAGCATTTCACATGCTGACTCTCATGGGGAGTAATGTATGGAGAGCAAGCATTTCACATGAAGACTCTCATCATGAGTATGGTATAGAGAGCAACCATTTCACGTGAAGACTCATCAGGAGTATGGTATAGAGACCAAGCATTTCATCAGGAGTATGGTATAGAGAGCAAGCATTTCACATGCCGACTCTCATCAGGGGTATGATATAGAGAGCAAGCATTTCACATGTTGACTCTCATCAGGAGTATGGTATAGAGACCAAGCATTTCACATGCTGACTCTCATCGGGAGTATGGTATGGAGAGCAAGCATTTCACATGAAGACTCTCATCATGAGTATGGTATAGAGAGCAAGCATTTCACATGAAGACTCATCAGGAGTATGGTATAGAGAGCAAGCATTTCATCAGGAGTATGGTATAGAGAGCAAGCATTTTACATGCTGACTCTCATCGGGAATATGGTATAGAGAGCAAGCATTTCACATGCTGGCTCTCATCAGGAGTATGGTATAGAGAGCATTTCAAATGCTGACTCTCATCAGGAGTATGGTATAGAGAGCAAGCATTTCACATGCTGACTCTCATTGGGAGTATGGTATAGAGAGCAAGCATTTCATCAGGAGTATGGTGTAGAGAGCGAGCATGTCACATGCTGACTCTCATCAGGAGTATGGTATAGAGAGCATGTCACATGCTGACTCTCATCAGGAGTATGGTATAGAGAGCGAGCATGTCACATGATGGCTCTCATCAAGAGTATGGTATAGAGAGCGAGCATTTCACATGCTGACTCTCATCAGAGGTATGGTATAGAGAGCAAGCATTTCACATGCTGACTCTCATCAGGAGCATGGTATATAGAGCAAGCATTTCACATGGAGACTCTCATCAGGAGTAGGGTATAGAGAGGAAGCATTTCACATGCTGACTCTCGTCGGGAGTATGGTATAGAGAGCATGTCACATGCTGACTCTCATCAGGAGTATGATATAGAGAGCAAGCATTTCACATGCAGAATCTCATCAGGAGTATGGTGTAGTGAGCGAGCATTTCACACAGTGTCTCTCATTAGAAGTATGGTATAGAGAGCATTTCACATGATGGCTCTCATCAGGAGTATGGTTTAGAGAGCAAGCATTTCACATGCTGACTCTCATCAGGAGTATGGTATAGAGAGCAAGAATTTCACATGCAGAATCTCATCAGGAGTATGGTGTAGTGAGCGAGCATTTCACATAGTGTCTCTCATTAGAAGTATGGTATAGAGAGCATTTCACATGATGGCTCTCATCAGGAGTATGGTTTAGAGAGCAAGCATTTCACATGCTGACTCTCATCAGGAGTATGGTATAGAGAGCAAGCATTTCACATGCCGACTCTCATCAGGAGTATGGTATGGAGAGCAAGCATTTCACATGCCGACTCTCATCAGGAGTATGGTTTAGAGAGCAAGCATTTCACATGCTGACTCTCATCAGGGTAAGGTATAGAGAGGAAGCATTTCACATGCTGACTCTCATCAGGGTAAGGTATAGAGAGGAAGCATTTCACATGCTGACTCTCGTAGTGGAGTTTGGTGTATTGAGCGAACATTTCACATAGTGTCCCTCATCAAGAGTATGGTATAGAGAGCATGTCACATGCTGACTCTCATCAGGGGTAAGGTATAGAGAGCAAGCATTTCACATGATGGCTCTCATCAGGATTATGGTGTATGGTATAGAGAGCAAGCATTTCACATGCAGAATCTCATCAGGAGTATGGTATAGAGAGCAAGCATTTCATCAGGGGCAGGGCCGGTCTTACAACAGATTGCACCCCAGGCGGGAAGCATCGCTGGTGCCCCCTGCCCCCGACCTGTGATCTCATGCATGTGTCATGGGCTGAGCAGCGGGAGTGGTTTCTATGAGTTAACAAAATTGTCAATGCTGGCATCTGCTGAATTTCATGAATCTCAGAAAACAGCAATAAGAGGATCAAACCCGAACAGGGCTGGTTATGTTAGTCTGCTTTTGCTCTTCATTTTTAGTAACAATGACCAGTTTGCTGCTGTGACTCAGGTCAGAGAATCGACAATTTCAGATCTACACTGATGTCATTCGTATGACCTCAAACATTTAGCCACTCTTAAAAGGTGATGAATTGGTCTTGAACAGTGTTAATCAAACCTCCAAGAACAAGCACCAGCAACATACCCACCGATAGCTGTACAAGCCCGTCTATCTCAGCATTAAAATACATGCATTTATGCAATATGTATTGCATCAACTATTTCACGGGAAGTTAAATATATTTAGGAGGGACACAAGTAAACAATATCACTACTCCATGTGAGTGGTAAAGTCTACTTTAAACATATGCAGAGAGTTAACATACATGTACAATTCAACATAGCTCCCAATGTTAATGTTGGAGAGGTGGCGTTCTAAAATTATGACATTACAATGTGGACTTTACATTGAAACACACAGCAGTGCATTACCGCGGCAGAGAAATGGCAGTTCGAGTATTGGGCTTTGTTTCGCTCATGCTTGTGAACTCTCAAAATTCTTAAATGTTTCCTTCGTGATCACTCATTTTAGCTCCCGACAGCACCATGAAACTGTAAGACCGCAAAGAAAAACGATGTCTACCATCCCAACTTAAAAAAACAAAAACAATCAAATTCTTGAAGGGTGGAAGATGACCTTTTCTTGGGGCTCGTTAAGTTGACTTTTTGCAAATTACTAGTCCTGCTTGAATAACAGCAGCCCTTGCAAATTGTGCAGTGTATAGACGAATTTCATTTCAAGGGACTTGGAGTACTGCGGGTATCAAGGGAAGCATCTCCAGTGTACCCCAAGCGTAGTGCGCTTTGCCCTCCACCCTCACCACCCAGCCTTGCAGCCCTGCGCTTTTTCACATTCTCCATTATGGTAAAGAACATTGTCCCGAGTTTGGGAGAGACATGAACTATGCAGAAGGAGCTGCCTCCCCAGGGTGTGTTTAGCTACTGGTGTAACAAATCCAGAAATGGGTGGCATCAAGAGCCCCACGCTCTGAAACATCTTTTGCGCACTGGTTGGTCACATGCCAGAAAGTGTGAGCAGGTGATTCACCAACACTTGAACCATTCTTGACCTGGCTTTGATTAATGTGGCGTTAGCTAGTCATGGCCATTTCCCAGCGATTGTGTTAAAGGAGATCGGAAGTTGCACCGTGCAGGGTATTTTAAATACCATGAATTGATGCTACAGCATGTCGCCCCCAATGGAACAAAGAAAGTGACGCATGCATCCTGCAAGTCTGGGTATTTGCATTATACGGAAGACGGGCCAACCGTCCATGGAGACGGTTTCTACTGTAGTTGCTGAGTCGCTTTTCCAAGCCAGCTGCTGTGCAGACTTCGCTCAGCTTTTGGTCCAGCGCCTGCATCCATCCTTCACACCATCATTCACAAGGCGCGTTTGTGTAGGTGTTTGTTTATCTCGTTAGACTAGTGTGATTGCTATTCCAAACAAAAGAAGCACAACGACAAAGAAGAGTATAAGACAAGTCTGAGCGAACAGTGAAATGTATGAAACTCTTGTGCTAAAATAAAGTCAGCAGTGCATGCCCAGGAAAGAGGGAACGACGAACAATATGCTCGGGAGCGGGAACTAGGGGGGCGTAGTAACCCCCAAACCGGCCCAAGCGTGGTACCGGCCCCCAGGGCCTCGCCCTCAAAGTGATTTTGGCCCAGCCAATGGACCGACCAATCCAACCCCGCAGGATTGTGCAACTGTCTAAGATCTGCTGACGGTGACACTCTGCCCAAGTCTTCCAAGAACCGGCCTTTTGATCTCCCGAGGAGATGCCACCACCAGTGCTCTCTTCCTTTTTCATGACTACTTGAGCCTTGACAAAAGTGTCTAGCTTTGTGGCCTCCAGAGGCTGTTCTTGGATGGCCCAGTAATCTCCGCAGTACCATTTTTAAATAAATAAAACGCCTATGCAGCAATAGGCCTCACCTGCGAGGACGGGAGCAGGAGATAAGAAGTGTGCTTGCCTCGGCAGGCTGTAGTTACTGCCGGATTTCCTGAAACAAGGCCAATCAGCGAGGGCAGGATGCAGCAACTGTTTGTATTTGCTGATTCTGCTGCTGCTTGGCAGTGTGTGTTTGTGATGGGAACAACTTCAGGATTTAGTGACCCACTCGCTCCTTTTTTCTGTAATGGCCGGGTCCGACAACACCAGCCAGCCCCAATCGAGCCACACTTCAGTGTCAGTGCGCGGCCATAGCCTGGAGGAAGGCACACTGCACGTGCGCCCATGGGCCTGGCTGGCGCCAGCAGCGCCGGCACCACCCGGGGCCGGGGGAAGGTAATAAAGCAACAAATGTTGCTAATTTATTTGCCAATCGCCTTGCCCTGCCTGAGGGCCGAGGCCAGGCCCGTTTCTTGGCCCGGACGAGGCGGGCAACTGCCCGGGGCGCAATAGCCCCGGGTGGCACAATTGCCCCGGTCCCTGGAGCCTCTGGAGGGGATGGAATTCCCCAGTTTGTGGGGCGGCGCAATGACGTGGAGAAATTCCGCAGGTCAAGTGCTGGCACTGCCCCTTCCGACTGTAATGTCACGTAGTACACGAGTACTACGTGATATTACAGAAGTCAGAGGCTCCCTCTGACCACTTTCACGCCAATTGGGGTGGGGGGCATAAGCACACCAATAAAAGCACTTCAGGTCCCCCTGCAGCTAAGACCAGCCCCTTCCATCACAATGCCGGCAGGAAACTGCTAATGGTGGCCCGTTAGTCACTAAATGGGTTTGTGCTGGCATTGAGAGGGGGGGGAGGTGCAGTGGGCAGTGGGCGTGCCTTGCAGGGACGCACCGCGGGCCCCGATACGGTACAAACAGAGACCCGTTTTGGCCCATGGTGTGTCCCTGCAAGCCCAGAAAATGGCCAAAATAATAGTTTAAAGCAGCGCTAATTCTTTCATGCCAATTCTTTTCCAAACTATATATCAATTACACTTTAAACCACTTCCATGGCACTGGTGAGGAGTTACTTCACTATGCGGATAATAGTTTTGACCAGTGTTGCTGAGCAAATATTCTTTAAGCTATGAACCGGTTTATTTATTTATTTATGCAATGTTTGTTGGGTACATGGAGACGGATAATTTATTTATTTATGCAATGTGTGTCGGATACCTGTATCCGACACACATTGCATAAATAAATAAATATGCAGGTACCCAACATACATTGCATGAATAAATAAATAATCCTGGTCCATGTATCCTTACAACAGTCAAGCCTTTACTGTATCAAAGCATGACCCTTGATTCCCATTCAAAGAATGTTAAAGTGATTGTTTATTGGGTTCAGGTGTCTCCTTGTCATTGCCCTTTTGGCTTAGGTTGCCTCCAAACCCCCTTAAGCATCTTGTGTTCTTTTTTGGTTGTATATACTGCATCCTGTGCCATATTCATGGTCTCCTGATTGGTGTGCCCAGTCCTCATTATCTGCAACCTAAGTTGGACTGGGGCATACAATTGTCTTGGGCACCAGTAAAAAAGTGGCCCACCGTTGCAAATGGCAATTCATTCCTTGTGTGACAGACTGTTTGACTTTGGGTAGGAGTTCCTTAACGGTGTAGTTTGGGAATGGCGCGCAGGGTGCAGTGGGAATGGTGCGCGGGGTGCGGTGGGAGTGGCTCATGGGATGGGATGCGGGGGGGGGGGCGCATTCCTAGTGTTTCGCCCTGGGCACCAAATAGACTAGAAACTGCCCTGGCCGAGGCCACAGCCTGCAGCAGTGCCAGTGGTAGAAAACACGTGTAACACGTTCGTTTCCTAACATTATAAAAATGAACAGGCACATTCATTTTTATAATGTTAGGAAACAAACGTGTTACACGTGTATTCTAGCACTGTGGACTGCTGGTTCAGCGCTCCCTAGAAGCTGACTGACGTCAGGCAGCCGCCTGGGCTGCCTGACACAAAGACCGGCCCTGATCAGGGGTATGGTATAGAGAACATTTCAAATGCTACCTGTTTTTTCCACCCACCTAATTGTGACCCATGCAGTATTTGGCATATGTGGCCTCCCAGGTGAAGAATGCGTTCAGTAAGTGCCATGTAGTTAAAAGATCAAATAACTCCCAAAATATCCTCGAATATTTACCTCCATCAAAATTATGGAGGTAAACATTTTGAAACCACCCTCACCCGGACGTAGAAAAAGAGAAGTTTTCTTTAATGTGAGGGGGTACACTTCATGCTTTCATATTAAGCAGTGAAAACGTTCTCTGGCATCCTAAGGGTAGTGAACATGTGGGTATAACAGATACCCATATTTATCTAATGTACAGAAGGGTCACATTAACTCTTCTGTGCATTATTTGACAAGGTACAGTAACAGTATGAACTCCTCCCATAGCCAATCCATTCCCATCTTTCCAACAGGGATGGAAATGGACTTTAAAAAACGTAAACAACCCATGCCATGCAGATGTTTCACAATACTGCAGTGTTTGCAAACACGTCCATACTTTACCCCCAAATAGGGTGGTGAACACACACGAGACTCTCAGATTGTCTCATGCAGTAATGTAAATTGCCACATTCAGAAAATGGAGTTCCAAATCCGCCAGGCTCATAATGTACCCACCCAGGGCTTTAAGTGGGCCAGGGCCTGCCGGGGCTGGGCTCTGGCAAGCTCCGAAATCTAGTTTTGAGGCGGGGCCCTGGCAGGCCCACTAATCTCCTCTGGCAGCCCTGGTCACTACATGAAAAGGTTTTTTTTCTAAAGCCTGAAGCTCTCGCTCGTGTGTGAGAGCTTCAGGCTTCAGAAAAAAATGCCTTTCAGCCATAATGGTGGCGCAGCACCTGCGAGGCATCCCTTTAAGCAAGAGAGGCCCGTGGGCCAGCGCCACCATTATGGAGAAAACGTGAGGCCACTAGAAGCAGAGGCCTTGCTTTCTAAATACTGAATCTCCCGCGGATTCGCAGGAGTTTCAGTATTTAGGAAAAAGGCCTCAGCTTCCAGCGGCCTCACCCTTTCAGCCTTAATGGTGATGCAGCCCCTCGGCAGCTGGCGGGGGCCAGCACCACCATAAAGGCGAATAGCCCATTGAGCCGGGGCTCGTCAGAGGGCGTGGCCTAGTGGGACAGCAGGCCACGCGCCTTGGTGAACCCCAGCTCATTTTGTAGTGCCACTTAAGGCACTGTACCCACCCATAAGGCACTCTGTCTGCCACCTCCCTTGCAGCACGCTGCAGGGTTCTCCGCAGGTTTGTCTGTTAAACAATGGATAGCTAGTTATTTGTGTGCATGCATATACATTTCTACACAGCTGATTTGTGATCTAGGCGAAAAGGTAATTTAACCGATTCAGTGCCTGATTCAGAAATAGGTGTAACCTTTAGGTCACACGTTTGTATTCGTTGGCCTGGAAGTGCCACTCAGATGGGCAATAGTAAACAATAGCTGCACTGAGCGTGTCATGCCATCATCTAGTGCTCGCTCTCGCTCTCTCTCGCCCTCTCTCTCCATTCACGTTCTCACTCTCCGCTCACTTTCTCTCTTTCTCTCTCTACCCACTTTCTCTCTCTCTCTCTCTCTCTCTCTCTCTCTCTCTCTCTCTTTCTCTCTCTCTCTCTCTCTCTCTCTCTCCCTCTCACCGTCTCCCTCTCTCTCACCCTCTCTCTCCATTCACGTTCTCACTCTCTGCTCACTTTCCCTCTCTCTCTCACTTTCTCTCTCGGTATCTCTCTACTCACTTTCTCTCTCTCTCACGCTCTCTCTCCATTCACGTTCTCACTCTCCGCTCACTTCCCTCTCCATCACTTTCTCTCTCGCTCTCTCTCCACTCACTTTCTCTCTCTCGCCCTCTCTCTCCATTCACGTTCTCACTCTCCGCTCACTTTCTCTCTCTCTCTCCACCCACTTTCTCTCTCTCGCCACTCACTTTCTCTCTCTCTCTCTCTCTCTCTCTCTCTCTCTCTCTCACCCTCTCTCTCCATTCACGTACTCACTCTCCGCTCACTTTCCCTCTCTCTCACTTTTTCTCTCTCTCTCTCCTCTCTCTCTCTCTCTCTCTCTCTCTCCACCCACTATCTCTCTCTCTCTCTCCACTCACTTTCTGTCTCTCTCTCTCTCACCCTCTCTCTCTATTCACGTTCTCACTCTCTGTTCACTTTCCCTCTATCTCACTTTCTCTCTCGCTCTCTCTCCACTCACTTTCTCTCTCTCTCTCTCTCTCACCCTCTCTCTCCATTCACGTTCTCACTCTCCGCTCACTTTCCCTCTCGCTCACTTTCTCTCTCGCTCTCGCTCCACTCACTTTCTCTCTCTCTCCACCCACTGTCTCTCTCTCTCTCTCTCCACTCACTTTCTGTCTCTCTCTCTCCACTCACTCTCTCTCTCTCTCTCTCTCTCTCCACCCACTTTCTCTCTCTCTCTCCACCCACTTTCTCTCTCTCTCTCTCCACTCACTTTCTGTCTCTCCACTCACTTTATCTCTCTCTCTCTCCACCCACTTTCTCTCTCTCTCACTCTCCCTCTCTCTCGCTCTCTCTCCACTCACTTTCTCTCTCTCTCTCTCCACCCACTTTCTCTCTCTCTCTCGCTCTCTCTCCACTCACTTTCTCTCTCTCTCTCTCTCTCTCTCTCTCTCTCTCTCACCCTCTCTCTCCATTCACGTTCTCACTCTCCGCTCACTTTCCCTCTCGCTCACTTTCTCTCTCGCTCTCTCTCCACTCACTTTCTCTCTCTCTCCACCCACTGTCTCTCTCTCTCTCTCCACTCACTTTCTGTCTCTCTCTCCACTCACTTTCTCTCTCTCTCTCTCTCTCTCTCTCCACCCACTTTCTCTCTCTCTCTCTCTCTCTCTCTCCACCCACTTTCTCTCTCTCTCTCTCCACTCACTTTCTGTCTCTCCACTCACTTTATCTCTCTCTCCACCCACTTTCTCTCTCTCTCACTCTCCCTCTCTCTCGCTCTCTCTCCACTCACTTTCACTCTCTCTCTCTCTCTCTCTCTCCACCCACTTTCTCTCTCTCTCTCTCTCTCCACTCACTTTCTCTCTCTTTCTGCCTCACTATATGTCACTGTCTTTCTATGCGATAGAGCAGCTTTGCCAGTTGTTTTGCCAGGGCCACCCCTGAAAACACAGATATCGTGAAAGATAAGCGGAGGGGAGCTGGATTGTTGCAGGATTGAAAGTAGAATGCGATAGGTGTCCTGGGACTGAACTAGTATTTGGAGAAAAATAAATTCATGGCATGTTTACCGCGGGAAGGTCACAGTCACACTGAGGGAGGAGGTGAGGGCAGGGCTGGGCAGGCCCATATGGAGCTCTGGAGATTTCCTGGTAGGCCGCTGCACCCTGGGCCTCTTCTGTGTGGTAACCTATTTTATTTTCACATTTTTCCAGAGGGAAAGGGTTGGGCTTGCTGAACATGTGTACAATGGGGCCTCTTTTGGTTCTCAGTCCACCCCTGAGTGAGGGGGGCGTGGATAGGCTTTGCGGGCTCCACTGAGGTTCTGACAGACTTTGGAGGGTTTTAGAGGACCAGGCTGCTGGGACTATAAAGGCTTTCATTATTTTCTATTTATTGATCATAATTGATGCTTGTGTATACAATACCAAGTAGGTGGTTTCAACAGCATCATCAAACAATCCAGAATAAGAAATTAATGATGTGTTATTTTCGTTTTCATCTGAGTGCAACCCTTTCCATGAAGGAAGAATATTGGGGGTGTATTCTTAGAAAAAGAAGTCCTTAACAAAAAGGACATTATTTAATACTTACATTGTAAACTGTCTCTTTTTAAAATGTTGCATTGTTTATTTCTAATGATCCCTTCCAGTGTATGCTGTACTCATAAAAACAATGCTGCAACTGTCTTGCTGAGCAAAGGATATTATTCAAACCTAGACTAAAGGCTGGGAGAATAGCTCAAGGGTTCGTTCCCCAGTCCGGTCTTAGAAACTGGGAAAGACGTGCATTAAGCATGATATATATGACCAATTAAAAATATAACCTTAACAATTATTTTCTGATAAAGGTCATTGTTCAAAGGTGGACAGTCGAGGACACTTCTATTAACTATTTTGAAATACTCAAATGAGAAAGCAGAAGGGGGCAAATAGCACCAATGAGGGTTCCTGGCTGTTTTGCATAAAATCAAAGAGCATTTTGGTGACATACAAATCGATATTTGACAACTATCTCTATGATAAAAAGGTTGTATGATTGATCACTGGTATATATAATTCATACTGGCCTCGGTACTCATTTAATTTTTCACAGCATTCACTTAAAATCAAAGTTTTTATATGAACCATAAACACTAATTCAGACAGCCTCAGGATTCAGACCGGAAGATAAATGGCTGTGACATTTGTCACTCCATTCCTCTTCTGCTTCTTGTTTCCAGAGATAATATTTCCGTTCCTCAGAAAAAGGAGCCCCCAGAATTTTAGAAAATGGCAGTCTCCAATCCACAGACAAATTATAATATTTAGTGTGCCAAGAGAAACAATTCAGTTCGAACCGTGTGTCTCTGGAAAGGAATGTCTTTCTGTATCTGTCTTTGTTAACAGTTCGCATGACCATACAGCTAGCTGATCAGTAGTCCATCGCTTATGGTGAGACAGAGAGCCACACTCAGACCTGAAGCTTGCTTCTGTGCTACAGAGGAAGGGAATAACCAAAAGAGAAGAAGGACATCACAGTTTATAGGGGTGATAATGCAGAGGTATATAACCACGGATGTTTCTTGGGGCCGGCAAAGCAGTGTGATTACCGGGATACAAGTGATTCGAGGGCACAGCATTCGCTGCTGCCAGCTTTACCAACGTTTGATAATAACTGCTGAGATCAGAGTGTGAAGGTACTGTTATGTTTACTTTTTCCAAAGTTTTCGATTTAAGCACCAGGAGATAAACAGGGAGGCACACAGCCCAGCTTACATGATAATCAACATCTTTTTCTTTTAAACATTTCTTTGTTATCAGACATGAGAGAATTGCATGCTGGTTTTTGTAATCTTTATTCATGATGGGGAAAATACAGCTATACAGTCATATTATTTGTGTTCACCTTGCTCCTTTACCAGGTTGGTTTATAATGTGATTTGCGTACTTTTTTCAAGACTTCTCGATCAAATGGGGCATTATTTCTATTGGTACAATACAGTCATTTACAAGTATTTGTTCCAAATAGAGGAAGGAAGACATGTAATAAAGTGCATACATTGTACACTGTGATCAAATCCTGTCTTCACCACTTCCACAAAGTGTGCGAGTCAGGGTTAAGCATGTGATCTCACTGCTGCAAAACTTGTAAGTCCCAAAAGTGATAAGCTCACTGGATGAGTTATGAATAAAATAATGCTTCACTGACGGTTTTGTACACAATTTCCACTTGCAAGTAACTAGCCTGCCTTAAAAGCTTACACGCCCCTTCAATTCTACAAAAACAAACAACACACCCGTGTCAGTAGCCATGGCTAGTGTCAAGTGTACATTTTGAGCCCCTGGGCTATAGCATAGACAAAGACAACTACTATGGCCTGTACATAGTGAAAATATTTTCTTTGGTGCAAAATATTCCTCATACAAGGAAAATGTGTTGTTTCCAAACAGGTGGGTGACCCTGAGGATATTGGTTCCATTTCCAGTGGTCTTGCTGATTGTTAAGAGGGGTTTCAGTCCATCAAAAATCCTAAAAACATATTTATTAACTTTAATGACTTCAATCAAGAGCAAAATAATCAAAGACATAGATTAAACAACAAAATAAACACTTTTGTGGATGGCAAAACTTTATTTTCCATCCACAAAAGTGCTTCATTAACATATATATATATATATATGTATGCGATAGTGAAAATTATATTTTTGCAATAATGTTGTCTATTTTTCAGTGTTTAATTACCACCTTTAAGTACTTGAATCACAAGTTAATTAAACCAGATTGTGTTTATATTGCAATGATTTGCCAATGTTAGGGTGGAGTTGCAGGGTGTAGTTTGTGGTAGAGGGGACCGTTTTAGTGTTTCGCCTTGCACGCTATATTGGGCCTCATTACAAGTTTGGTAGTGTGGAAAAAAAGTGGCGGTAATGCCGTTAGTGACACCTTTTGGGGAGGTAATGAAATTATGACATATTTACCTGCACCGACAAATTATAGGATTTGGCCGATTTACTGCTGTGGAATTAACATGATGATTTAAATCCTCCACTTTACCTCACAAAATCAGTGGATATATCACACGGTAATTCCGCTGGCAGTTAATGTGCCAAATATCTCCATAGAGTCTTATGTACTCCAAAAATGGGGAATTACAAGTGGCGGTATGTAAGAGGATTCAATTCAGCACTACAGCCAAGTCAACGCCTAGTCTAGAATACTGAATGAAAACCCTTATTGATATATCTTTATGTCCAGTTCATGCGTTCTGGATGACTACCCCTATATAACACCCCTCTCGTGGAATCCTCCTGACCCCACTGAGCCAAGAAGTAGTTCTGTTTTGCAAGTTAAAAGGTTTAATTGATAATTTAAACAATAGATATATATATATCACACTTTAGAATAAATTAATAATGGAATAGCACACTTAATCTGCTATGATAAAGATTAACAACGGAGAATCTGGCACTAGCACACCTCTTTATAATCACTGATGAGTGGTTATAGGATGGATAAGATAGCAACAATACTTTTATGGTTTCAAATGGATGCAATGTGGAATGAAATGCAGTACAGAAAATAACTTGATAGGATTTCAGCAAAAGACAATGTAATCACTTTCTTGGACAATTCACCCCCCCCCTTTTATGCAATGCAAGGAAATGGAAGAAAGGCACACAGTTCTCAGAAATGCAATCAAATGTGATTCAGTTCACCCCAGCAACTTAGACTACAGACGTTGAAAACACAGGCCCAAAAATGCTTTTATATGTGCTGGCAATGACGTGAAAAATATGCTAAAATGCTTTTAATTCCCTCTAGAGGTTCAGGTTGAGGATTAGTTGGTTTTTAGTTCAGGCTCACTCTTGCAATGATTCAGGGATGATTAGCAGGTTAAACGAATTTCTGGCAAATGGAAGGCAAGCAGCAGCAGATTTTTACATGTGAAGAAATTTGCAAATCGCGGCAAAATTCGCGAGTGCGTTTTTCACGATTGCGGCAAAACTATAGGGGTTAGGAATGCGGATCTAGGTTCGTAGAAAAGCCACGATTCTAAGCTTTCTGAGGAAAGTTACTGCAAGTCTCTAGCACAAACGGTCACGGAGATATGAGCGATTAAATAAAGGTCGTTTTTCAGATTTGAAATTTTAAAGTTAAAAAAAGACAAGTGCAGCTTGCAACTAGAAAATGACAAGTGACAGCTTTACAAATGACAGGTGACAGTTAGGAGGCAGTTCTACTTAGATTCAAATAGCTTGGATCATATTATTTTAACTAAGAGATTGGTTCTGCACAGTTTTCTAGGTACTCACACTATATTCTTGAGTTAAATGGGCCTCGCCACGGATCTGGTCAGGTTTTAGACTGGACTCTGGTCTCTGCACTTCACAGTGATCTGGGTCAGCTCTGCTCTGCTGGTCTGGTCTAGGTTTCTGGTTCTGGATATTTGATAGATTTGAAGTCTCTATGTCTGCTCTCTGAAGGTTGAGGAAGGTAAAGTATGGATTTTCCCGGCAGAGCTTCCAGCTGCAAATGGATTTGAAGGTCCCTATCTGTCCTGTCTGTCTGCTTTCATGTGTTTTTAATGTGGGTGTGTTCTAGCATCACTGACCCTACCTCTCTCTCAGCTTCCAATTGGTCAAACTTCCATTTCTCACTTGATTGGGGAAGGAACTGTGAGTCAGAGCGATGTCATTTTTACAGCCTGCAGAAAGTCCACTCCTCCTGTCAACTTGCACACAAATCTAGATTTGAACCAAATACATATTTGCAGAGGTACATATTGTTTTAAAATTACACGCACCCCTCACATATCACAGGAGGTATCCCCTGTTCAAACTCTGCTCTTCCTGGGAGCTTGCATTCAGAAATGGCAATATTTTGCACTTTTTAACTGGTTTGCAATACCGGACATTACCCCAAATTTACACACATGTGCGCAAGGAGTATGGACATTAGTTGATGAAGTGTCAGATTTTTCACATGCACACATTTTGAGTAATATCCTCTTTTCCCCAAAAACCCCCCTGAACATACCACCGGTTCTAAAAACCTCTTAAAATGTGGGCAGAAAAATCACAAGAATTATGGTGTCATTTAAATAATGTTCACAAGTCCGTACTATGAGTTATTCATCTTTTTAGAGTTATGTTCTGGCCCCAAAGGGGTGTGGTTTTCCCCCAGCACAAGGTTGAATTTCTGGTTTTTCCAGTTCTGCCAAGCCAGCTTGCTCTCACAGGCAGTGCTCCTCCCCTTTGCTTCAGGAGGAAGCTACTTTTACAGCCCCCGTAATAAAACCTTTGCCTGAGTCAGGACAGGGCTTTGTTCAGAGCTCCTGTATTCTGTGGGGGCTCCCCTTAATTCAATTATCAGAGAGATGGCATATCCTTAGTGTGGCCAGCAAAAGGCAGATAGGCCTGGGAATACAGCTGTGACTCAAGTTTCACTCCTGATGGGGGTAGCTGGTGGGCAGAATTCAGTTCCTTAAGCCAGGTTTCAGATAAAATGTTACTTTTTGTTCCCCAGTTTAAGTCAAGACAATTTTTTTTACATATGCAGCTAGAATGCTGATTCTAAGTTCAAACCTATGACATTTAAATAATTGCAACCTATGTGACACTCAGAAATAGGTCACTCATTTCTTTTAAACATTTAGATTTTTTAGTGTCTTTCAGTCCAAATTTACTTAAACTGCTGAACTCCACAGCTCAGCCAGTCTTGTTATAAACCTTCAAGTCACTTCAGAATATAACTTTACATTGGATCCACCTCTCAGTAAGTCTTTCTTTGGCCTGTTTTGGGTTCATTTATTCAGTTTTACAAAAAGTAAAATCTGGTGTTGTTTTAAAATGCCGGCTTTTGGATAGTGGTGAGTACTGGTAATGCACCCCTTTTTGGGATTTAAGAAAATGAATTCCCAACAGTTATAGGTTTGCTTTTGGCAATCAGCATTGCCACTCCCAATGGTTTCAGACTACTGTGTGGGTAGTCCAATGGTGGTTTTAGGCAGTGTCCTTCTGTGCCCATAACATCGGCAAAAATGAGTGGCAGCCTATTCTTCATGCATTTCCCTGTGCATTTTCTGGGAAGCTCTGGCCATCATGATATTTTCCATGTCAGTACTGCACAGGTTTGAGGTAGGGCTCGGATGCATGGGTAAATACATCCCACAAGCCCCCCTCTTGCGATGGCCATTCGGTTTCACTGATGGGACTCGCAAGACCTGGGATGTTTCCTCATCTTCTTCCAATAGATGGCACAGTTCAGCATCTTTTTCTCCATCCGGTCGGATCGATCGGTTCTCCACGCCGGTTCTGATGGGAATATTGGGCGGTACACTGGGCCCGTTGCGTCTCTGCTCCCGGTCTCCAGATCGTCCTCCTTGGCCCGTCTCCCGGTTTTCTTTCTCCTAGGACGACAAAGGAAGAGCGGCAATACCTATTCATAGACATTTTTCCACCACTGTTGAGATAGTGGGGCAGCATATGCATTTCATCATAACAAAACATTACATTCTTATTTTGAAAAAAAAAAACGGTATAACTAAGAGACAGTTTCATGCAAATCACAATATTTTAGAGACTAGATGTGGTATGTTTTATGGTTGGAACTGAATTAGTCTGAGACAGTACCCGCTAGGATTCCAGAGGATTCCTCCAGTTGTTGCAGAGTGTGCCTGGGATGGCAACATTTCAACTGGTTTATGTGGACCCACTTGTCTTCCCCCGCTGCCACAGGACCTTTGGGGATGTGGATTTTGTAGGCCACAGGGGAGATCTTGTCGATGATCTCAAAGGGTCCCTTCCATGTAGGCAAGAATTTCCGCTGTTTTGCCTGGTTTCTTTGGAAGTTGTATAGATAGACCCGGTCCCCCACCTGATATTCCTTCCTGGAAGTCTTCAGGTCATAGTGGGTCTTCATGCTATCAGCTGATCTTTCTAGATTCCGCTGAGCGTAAGCAAAAGCATGTTGGAGGTGTTTCCTTAAATTCTCCACATACTCATGAGTAGTGGAGGCATTTATCAGTGTCTGCTCTTGGGTCCTGTAGAGCAAATGCTGCGGAAGCACCATCTTGCGCCCAGTCATCAACTCAAATGGTGACATTTTGGTTGCAGATGAAGGGGTAGATCTGATGGCCATTAGGACCAGAGGTAATCGGATATCCCAACTTGGCCCAGAATCTGCCACAAACCTCTTTAATATGCTCACAATTGTCCGGTTATATCTCTCTCCTGCCCCAGAAGAAGCTGGTCTATAAGCAATATGCAACTTCCTTTTGACCCCCAGTATCTCCCACATCTTTGTCATTACTTCACTGGTGAAGTGGTTACCCCTGTCTGACTCAATCCTTTGAGGTAGACCAAAACGGGAAAAGATGTGGTTAATCATCAAGGCAGCTGCCGTTTCTGCCTTGCAGTTTGGGGCTGGGAGACATTCCACCCACTTGGTAAACAAGCATGTCACAGTCAACATGTACTTATTCCCCCTAGCAGAGCGAATCACGGGGCCTACAAAGTCGATTTGTAAATCTGACCATGGCAGTGTCATCCCCCGCTTTTGGAGAGGCGCACGGTGTGTGAGGGATGATGGCTGAAATTGTGCACACACAAGACACCCCTTCAAGTATTGGTCGAGGTCCTGCCCCATGTGTGGCCAATATGCAACCTCTCTTAAGATTTCCAATGTTGTGTGAAACCCCCTATGACCGGCGGTGGCCGCATCATGGGCGTGACTTAACATCAGGCTTCGGAATGAGGTAGGAACCACCCACTGATCGTGGCCAGCTTTGGATTTCCTTACCAGCAAACCGTCTTGGATTCGGAACATTTTTGGACATTTCATCAACACTCTTAGGTCCTCTTTCCCAATATAATCGGTATTCGTCAGGGGAAAGTTCTCAGGGTCCTCAAGGTGTTGGTAAAATTTACCAATTATTGGATCCCCCTTCTGAGCGGTAATCAAATCAGCATCAGGGGTCTCCTTGCTCCATTGGGCAATTGAAAGGTCATTGTGAGCATTTGTCTGGGACCTAGTGATAGCAGTGACCTGGATTTCCCCCAACAGGGACTCAATCTCAATTAGATCCCCTTGGATGGCCCCAGTTTTGGCCAGCTGATCAGCTAAGTCATTTCCAGTTTTGTCTGGTCCCTCTACTTTGGAATGACCCTTGATCTTTTTCCAATAGATGGTCATCTCATTCGAGGTGACCAGATCATCAATGTTTTGGATCAACTTCCCATGTTTCAAGGGTTTGTTGTTAGCACATAACATGCCTCTGGTTTTCCAATTAACTAGGTGCTCCATGAACCCGTTCCGTACATAATCCGAATCTGTGATTATGACCAGTTCGTGGAGTTGATGCTGGACAGCAGTGAGGATGGCCTGATGCACAGCCATCAATTCTGCCACCTGACTACTTCGGGGACCAATTTTGTATCCAGCGGAGGGTTCTGGGGACTCATTCACCCATGCATTCCCTACGCCAGCCACCAGTTCTTTCTCCCCGTCGTTGTCAACATGGTAAGAGCATCCATCCACATAGACAGTGGGCATTCCCTCACACTTGTCTTCTTCAAAGACTTTGTGTGGGGAATTAAGGTATGCCTCCGTGTTGTCCTTGATTTTTAGACTTTCGTCCTCGAGACAGTTTTCTCTGGCACAATCATGCAAGTCAGCCAGACCTTGCGCGAGGGGACTCTTCTTGTTTTGGCCATATCTGACCTCCACAGGAAAGCCTTGCATTGACAGAATCCAGGAAGTAATTCGGGAATTACTCACATTTCCGGCCCGGATTCTGTCACTTTGGAGATATTGCAGAGGCTGGTGTGGAGTCTCCACTATGATGTGTTCCCCCTGGATAAACGGGCGGTAATTCTTCAATGCCCACACCGTTGCCAGGAGTGCCTTCTCACAATCGTTGAATTTTTCCTCCACAGAGGATAAAGTTTTGCTCGCATAGGAGATTACTTTATTGGCCTTGTCATGCTTTTGGTATAATACTGCCGTCAAGCACGTATTAGAGAACCCCGTCTCCAGGAAGAACTCCTTGTTTCTGACAGGGTAAGCTAGGCAAGGCGCTTGTGAGAGGCTTCTCTTGAGTTGTCTTACTGCCTCGGCTTGTTCTGGACCCCATTCCCACTTGACCCCCCCTTCAGGAGATGAATCAGGGGTCTGGTGATCTCTGCGTAGCCCTCAATGAACTTTCTGCTGTAATTAGTCAGTCCAAGGAGGCTCCTTAGTTCCCGCAGAGTTGTGGGGTCTTTCAGTTTTTGGAGTGCTTCCACTTTCTTTTCCTGGGGACAGAGACCCTGAGGGGTAATCTCATGCCCTAAGAAATTAACACGGGTTCTACACCACTGTGCTTTCTGAAAGGAAAGTTTTGCTCCGGCGGCCCTCAACTGGGTCAGAACATAACGGATCTCCGATATGTGTTCCTCCACAGATGAACTTTTGATGAGGACATCATCTACATAAGCCAGGTTACCCCTCGCACCCAGGTCGGGCATGGCCTTATGTAGGAAAATGTTGAATTCATTGCCGGAGTTGAGGTATCCGAAGGGAGTCCGGGTCCATGTATACTGCTGGCCCCCAAAGGTAAAAGCCAGTTTGTATTGGTCCTCCCTGCTGACAGGCACGGTCCAGTATCCATTGGTCAGGTCTATTGCAGTGAATACCTGTGACCCCTGGATCTGGGCCAGCCCTTGGTCAATGTAGGGAAGAGGCCATCGGGAAGTATGGACCCGTTTGTTGAGCTCCCTGAGGTCGGCGCAGAGTCTCCACTGGCCGTTTGGCTTCAATATTCCCAGCACCGGATTATTGAAGGTGCTGTGGACTGGACGGATTATTCCCCGGGACTCAAGGTTCTTAATTATTTCAGTACGGGACTCCATTGATGCGAGAGGCAAGCGATATTGCTTCACAAACACAGGAGTCATGCCAGGGTCCGTGGGGATTGTTGTTGTGTGGATGTCAGTGCGACCACAGTCATATGAGTCTACCGCAAAGAGACCTTGGAAATCCAAGAAAACTTGTTTCAACTTTTGCTTTTGTTCCAGAGTCACACAGGCATCAGCTAGGTTGACTCTCTCTTCCACCATCTGCCTGAAGCCTGGAAAGACTTCTGGTTTGGCTATCTCCGCGGCCTCCTCCAGCTGGGTGGAGAAGTCCCTGGTCAGAGTGCTGATTTGGACCGGAGGCTTCAGGTGGGAAAGGCAGCCCTCATGGACCTGGAAAATCACCTCATCCCTCCTGAAGTCACAAGTCACATCTTCCTTACCATAAGGGCAAGAAGTGTACACCAGGAAGTTCCCCCCATGCCGGGTAAAAATCCTGTCTGGTGTTGTATTGTCATCACTGTCACTGTCAAAGCAGTCCTTGGGGATTGGCCCTAACAGTTCATTACCTAAATCTATGGAAAAATGTCGGTCATCAACCGCCATTCCAATAATGGTGCCTGCGGCTAGAGTAATACTCTTTAAGTCGCTGTTATCCACCTCTATTGGAATGGTGTCATGTTCTATGTTGACTAGTGGAGTTGGGTTTACCCCCAACCCTTGCTGTTGGAGAGAAGCGTTTAGATGTATGTAAGCATCAGGGTTTTGCAAATATTGTCCTCTTTTAGCTTTCACTTCCAGGGAGAATTGTCGGGTCCTTTCTGGGATGGTGACTTCCTCTTTGATCTGAATTTCAACTGCATAAGGTAGCAATTGAGCTGACCTAAATGCTTTTTCTGGATCATCAAAGCCCATGGGATTATCCGCTAATCGGGACCAAGCTTTGAAGTTTATTAGGTCCAAACTAATGGCAAAGCGATTGAGAATGTCACTGCCTAAGTAAAAGGCGGCAGGGTCGTCTCGCACGACCCAACAATTATGGACTATGCTCTTGTTGCCAATGGAGATTTTGAGCATACACCTGCTTGGCAGGAGATGTTTGGAATTAGGCGCTTCCAGGTCCATTTCCCATTTGTCTATCAGTTTGAATGTGGGAATGGCTGGATCTTTTGGGAGTTGGCGGAACATGGCTTCGCTGATGAAGCTCTTACCGTTGTTCACACACACTCGAGCGAGAACAGAGTCCTTCCCATCATTTAACTGAACAGGGATGAACAACTGCTCTCCAATATGCTGAATATCAGCCAGGCTCTGAGCTGATTTCACATCTTTCTGGACTATAGGAGTGGGAGTTTCTGATTGTGGATTAGTATAGAATCTCAGAGTGTTTCCTTCCAGCGCGGAGTACCACTTTAGACTGGAAGGAAGGTTGATTTTCAGAAATAGAGAGGACCCTCCATCACCAGTCTGTTGTCCTACTGCTATTACTGTCACGTCTGGAATTTGGCTATTCTGGAAGTGAAATTCTACTTGGTCAGATTTTTGTTCAACCATGTGGCAGGTGCCGTTTAAACTAACATGGTTGACACTCTGTTTTAATTTTATTGGTCGGCTAGTCTGGGTCCAGAGGACCTTGTTTACACAATCTATTAGGGGTGACAACCTTCTCAGGAGGTCATTCCCTAGTAAACAAGGGGTGCCCTCTGGAGTCACAACTATGACCGGGTGTTTCAACTTGTGTCGCCCAATTTTAATGTCCAAATCTGCCGTCCCCTCGACGGGAATTTCCGTCCCGTCAAAGTTCTGGAGTTGTCCAGGAAGTGAGGTGAGAGGAATTTGGTAATTCCCTCCCCTTCCTGCATTCAATTCATCAAAGGCCCTTCTGGACAGAAGGGTAGCTTGAGATCCAGTGTCCACCAGTGCCAAAATCGTACCCTGCCCCTGTACTTGTACCGGGGCATAATATCTTCCCTCCTTCTCCTCAAGGGGGCACAGATAATGCACATTTTTGGACAACTGGTGGGCTAACTTTCTGGTTTTGGACATTGCTAGCGAAGAGATTTGGGCAGAATTCTGTGGAGTGCCTTGGGAATCTGAAAGAAAAAGTTGGCAACTAGAGATCAGAGCCATTGTGGGTTCCCCTGGCTCCGGTTCCGGGCCGCCCCCCCCTTTTTGGAGGCAGTCATCAGGATGGGTTTGAAACAGGGGATTTTCTTGCGGTTGGTTCTGGGATGAGATGGTGGGCGGCGGTAGCTCAGTCTCCACATCTCCCCAGTCTGGATTTGCATCCCTAGGGACCCATTTTTCTTTGGGAGGAGTTCCCCCCTCTCTGAAGGAGAAGATCCTTTTCCCAGGATCCTCTGCGGATCCCTCTCCCTCAAATTGGAAGATCTGTACCTCCTCCTCAAACTGAGTCTGTTTGGGTCTTTTGTTTCTCCTACCCCCCCTCTGCTCCTTAGGAGGCAGACTTTCAGGGGCAAGAGATTTTGTTTCCGGTTCCTGGGTTTCCAGGGGCTGTTTACAAGTGAGGAAGGAAGCTTCCTCCAAGGCTTTACACCCCCCTTCCCTTTGTGCCTCCTCCCTGGGAACCGGTGAGTTATTGGGGTGCTGCCCCCGTCATTGTTCTGGGGCACCAGGTCCAGAGTTGGGTGCGTTCTGCGCCGGCATGCCGATCTGAGGGTTCTGCTGAGCCCTCAGTATGTGACCCAGATCCCGCGCCATGTTTTGAACCTGGCGCTCTAACTGGGAAACCCGCTCAGGCTGATACGGGGCCCTGTTTTCTCCCCTGGGCTGATCCCGGGAAGGGTAGCTGTCCCTTCTTTGGTAGTACCCCTGGTTGGGAAGATTTGGGTACCCCTCCACCCTTGGCCTCCCCTCTCCCGGATTCAGTGGTCTGGGCTCAGGGAATTGGGGAAAGAAGGATGGATGGTTTTGGGGCTGAAAATTGGGTGGATACCTGGGGAAAAAGTTCTGCCCAGGATTTGGTAAGTTTCTGCCCTCCGGTGGGAAGTTAGGAGGGAAGTTCCCTGGGTTAGGTGCTTGGCTGGACCCCCCCCCTTGGGCTGGAGGAGTCCACACATAACCCAGGATGGGTCGATTACCCTTGTAACAGGGACTTACATAGTCAGGAGAGCGAGGGACCCCATTTGTGGGGCTGCCTCCCTGGCTCCCTGTCTGTGACTGGCCCGAGGACCTTCTGGGCCTAGCATTATTAGGTGCAGGTAGGTTTTTAGGCCCCCCCATCTCCAACTCTAAAACGGGGGTGACCTTTACCTCTGCCACCTTGGCAGCAGCAGGGGTGCTGTTGGCTTTGGGGTTTTTCTGGGCATTATTTTTGCTATCTACCGGTTTCTGCACCTCATAGATCCGGGTAGCCTGTTCAATGACCCAGTCTAAAGATCTTTTCTCGTGAAAATCCCTCACGAGCTGGGTCATTATGTATTTGGGCAAGGCATGAAAAAATGTATTAATGAATTCTCTACTGTCTGTGCGCACCCTTCTGGTGGTCTGCGCAAAAGCACGTTTCAGTTCTTGCACAAATTCTTGTGGGGCCTGATCCTCCCCACATTGCAAATTGTAGGCTGCCTTGCGAGCCTCTTGAGGATTTCTATGAATGGAAAAATGTTTCAAGATGGCCGCCTTATAGGTGGACCATCTTAAATGATTTTGGTCCTCCAGCCCCGCAAAGAAACTGGAGTATTCCGGGGAGAAGGTCCACTTTACATATTGAATACAGCTTTGGCTGTCCTTCAAATGGAAAGTCTCCATCATTTGCACAAACAACTCTAAGTGCTCCCAAACAGAATACTTAGCGTTCTTATGGTAAGGCGTGATGACGCTCCTGATCGCCTTAATCTGCTTTAAGGGGTCCTTAAGCAAGGCCCTTTTTGCCTTATTGGCCTTTTTGGTTCGGGTAACCCTTGTCCATTCATCCTCTGACTCAGAGGCACTGCTCCCAGAGGTTCCTGTCTGTTCTTCCAGGTTTTCCCGGATTCTGCGAGCCTGGGAATGGCTGGCAGAATGTGGGGACCTGGTCTCCTGTTTCCTGTGGTGCTCAGAGGAGTCCTCAGATCCCTCCTTGCTGCCAGGATTTGCTGGGTACCCCCCCCACTGACCTAACTGGGCAGAGGTTTTCAGGATGCTCTTAAGGGGCCTACTCTCCTGGGGTTCCCCATCAAATTGCACTGTGCTTGGGTGCCCATACCCAGATGCCCACCCCTCCGTTCCTGAGTGGTACTGGCCTATGAGCCCCATACTTTTAGCTGGATAGTAATCTGCCATCCCTGTGGCCCTGTGCTCATGTGCGCCAGGGGACATGGGGGTGGTAGAGTCCAGGGACTGGGAGAGATGAATGCCCCTGGTGTTAGGGCTCCTGAGGTTATGGTCAGGAGTCTCTCTTTCCCAGCGGACCTCATCTCTATCCGCCCCTGCTCCCTGTTGCAATGCAAGAGCCTGCATTTGTGCTTTCAGTTCCTCAGTCAAGGCCTTACTAGACTCTATCAATCTCTCCTGCATCGCTACCTGTTGTTGGAGCCTATCATTGTGTTGACAGAGGGCCTCATTTTCCCTCTGTGCTTCCTGGTTGGTCCTGGAGAACTGGGCCAGTCTTTGCTGCAGGAGGTTTACCTCCTGAGTCCCATCCCTACTGGCCTGCTCCTTTCTTGCCAGAGCATCTTCCACCCTTCTGGTGTGCTCTACCAAGTTCTGGTTTTCTTTTTGGAGGTCACCCAGCCCCTGGAGGGCCAGGTGATTTTCTTCAATTTCCTTTTTTAAGTGGCAGACTTCCTGGCCTAAAGTGTCTCTTTCCTGACTGAGAGCCTGCATCTGTGCTGCCAGGTCGTCCCTCTGCCGTTGAAAGGCACCAGCTTTTTGGCGCTCCTGATCAAACTCTGCCTGGGTATCCAGGTCTTTCAGAATTAGTTTGTTGCTCTCCTCTTTCTCTCTATCTAGCTGGCTTTGCAGGGTGACTACCTGCTCCGCGCATGCCCGGTTGAAATTGATCTGTTGCTCCAACTTTTTCTGGTTCTGCAGTAAGGAGTCCAAACTGTCTTGGTACTCCTTCTGCAGGGCCAGAAATCTGGTATCCTGGTCTGTCTTTTCCTGTTGTAGGATGCCCATATCCTCTTTTATTTTAATGATATATTGCCTACTATCATTTTCTGACTCCTGGCTCCTGAGCAGCCTCTGCTCAGAAGAGACCAGGTCAGATTGGGCCTTCTGTAATGCCAGCAGTTGCCTACTCGCCAGATCTTGGCCTTCAGCACATTTGTCCTGCATGGCTCCCATATGTAAATATAAATATGCCGCTATCCTGGCAATCTTATTGTGTTCATCTTTGGCTTTAGGAGCCATATATAGTTCACTCAGGGCCACATGTAATGGACCCTGATCTCTCCATAGGTCTGACCCTGTTTCAGTGACCTGACGCGTGATGGCCTGCAACCAGGCATCCTGGCCCTGTTCAGTCCATTCACCTCTCACAAATAGTTTATGTAAGAGGTGCTCTCTGGCTATTTTCATGTCTACTAAGGTCGTCATTCTAGAGATTGGTCTCTGTCCTGACTTACAGAAATTAGTATTTTATTTTTGCAAAACAGACCTTTTTCTTAGAGCGTTGCTATGAGGAGTGCTTTACAGCGTAACACAGCGTGGTGATCCGACCGGATATGTGTATCTGGTCAGCTGGCACGCTGTATTAATCTGCACAAATGGTAGATCTAACCCAAACGTCCAGCACGAGCCCCCAATTTGTAAGAGGATTCAATTCAGCACTACAGCCAAGTCAACGCCTAGTCTAGAATACTGAATGAAAACCCTTATTGATATATCTTTATGTCCAGTTCATGCGTTCTGGATGACTACCCCTATATAACACCCCTCTCGTGGAATCCTCCTGACCCCACTGAGCCAAGAAGTAGTTCTGTTTTGCAAGTTAAAAGGTTTAATTGATAATTTAAACAATAGATATATATATATATCACACTTTAGAATAAATTAATAATGGAATAGCACACTTAATCTGATATGATAAAGATTAACAACGGAGAATCTGGCACTAGCACACCTCTTTATAATCACTGATGAGTGGTTATAGGATGGATAAGATAGCAACAATACTTTTATGGTTTCAAATGGATGCAATGTGGAATGAAATGCAGTACAGAAAATAACTTGCTAGGATTTCAGCAAAAGACAATGTAATCACTTTCTTGGACAATTCACCCCCCCCTTTTATGCAATGCAAGGAAATGGAAGAAAGGCACACAGTTCTCAGAAATGCAATCAAATGTGATTCAGTTCACCCCAGCAACTTAGACTACAGACGTTGAAAACACAGGCCCAAAAATGCTTTTATATGTGCTGGCAATGATGTGAAAAATATGCTAAAATGCTTTTAATTCCCTCTAGAGGTTCAGGTTGAGGATTAGTTGGTTTAAATTAGTTCAGGCTCACTCTTGCAATGATTCAGGGATGATTAGCAAGTTAAAC
Organism: Ambystoma mexicanum; assembly: GCF_040938575.1. Classification (NCBI taxonomy): domain Eukaryota; kingdom Metazoa; phylum Chordata; class Amphibia; order Caudata; family Ambystomatidae; genus Ambystoma; species Ambystoma mexicanum. Next base: position 872,473,516 of record NC_090926.1, on the reverse strand, counting down.
GAATTTCTGGCAAATGGAAGGCAAGCAGCAGCAGATTTTTACACGTGAAGAAATTTGCAAATCGCGGCAAAATTCGCGAGTGCGTTTTTCACGATTGCGGCAAAACTATAGGGGGTAGGAGATATGAGCGATTAAATAAAGGTCGTTTTTCAGATTTGAAATTTTAAAGTTAAAAAAAGACAAGTGCAGCTTGCAACTAGAAAATGACAAGTGACAGCTTTACAAATGACAGGTGACAGTTAGGAGGCAGTTCTACTTAGATTAAAATAGCTTGGATTATATTATTTTAACTAAGAGATTGGTTCTGCACAGTTTTCTAGGTACTCACACTATATTCTTGAGTTAAATGGGCCTCGCCACGGATCTGGTCAGGTTTTAGACTGGACTCTGGTCTCTGCACTTCACAGTGATCTGGGTCAGCTCTGCTCTGCTGGTCTGGTCTAGGTTTCTGGTTCTGGATATTTGATAGATTTGAAGTCTCTATGTCTGCTCTCTGAAGGTTGAGGAAGGTAAAGTATGGATTTTCCCGGCAGAGCTTCCAGCTGCAAATGGATTTGAAGGTCCCTATCTGTCCTGTCTGTCTGCTTTTATGTGTTTTTAATGTGGGTGTGTTCTAGCATCACTGACCCTACCTCTCTCTCAGCTTCCAATTGGTCAAACTTCCATTTCTCACTTGATTGGGGAAGGAACTGTGAGTCAGAGCGATGTCATTTTTACAGCCTGCAGAAAGTCCACTCCTCCTGTCAACTTGCACACAAATCTAGATTTGAACCAAATACATATTTGCAGAGGTACATATTGTTTTAAAATTACACGCACCCCTCACATATCACAGGAGGTAACCCCTGTTCAAACTCTGCTCTTCCTGGGAGCTTGCATTCAGAAATGGCAATATTTTGCACTTTTTAACTGGTTTGCAATACCGGACATTACCCCAAATTTACACACATGTGCGCAAGGAGTATGGACATTAGTTGATGAAGTGTCAGATTTTTCACATGCACACATTTTGAGTAATATCCTCTTTTCCGCTAAAACCCCCCTGAACATACCACCGGTTATAAAAACCTCTTAAAATGTGGGCAGAAAAATCACAAGAATTATGGTGTCATTTAAATAATTTTCACAAGTCCGTACTATGAGTTATTCATCTTTTTAGAGTTATGTTCTGGCCCCAAAGGGGTGTGGTTTTCCCCCAGCACAAGGTTGAATTTCTGGTTTTTCCAGTTCTGCCAAGCCAGCTTGCTCTCACAGGCAGTGCTCCTCCCCTTTGCTTCAGGAGGAAGCTACTTTTACAGCCCCCGTAATAAAACCTTTGCCTGAGTCAGGACAGGGCTTTGTTCAGAGCTCCTGTATTCTGTGGGGGCTCCCCTTAATTCAATTATCAGAGAGATGGCATATCCTTAGTGTGGCCAGCAAAAGGCAGATAGGCCTGGGAATACAGCTGTGACTCAAGTTTCACTCCTGATGGGGGTAGCTGGTGGGCAGAATTCAGTTCCTTAAGCCAGGTTTCAGATAAAATGTCACTTTTTGTTCCCCAGTTTAAGTCAAGACAATTTTTTTTACATATGCAGCTAGAATGCTGATTCTAAGTTCAAAACTATGACATTTAAACAATTGCAACCTATGTGACACTCAGAAATAGGTCACTCATTTCTTTTAAACATTTAGATTTTTTAGTGTCTTTCAGTCCAAATTTACTTAAACTGCTGAACTCCACAGCTCAGCCAGTCTTGTTATAAACCTTCAAGTCACTTCAGAATATAACTTTACATTGGATCCACCTCTTAGCAAGTCTTTCTTTGGCCTGTTTTGGGTTCATTTATTCAGTTTTACAAAAAGTAAAATCTGGTGTTGTTTTAAAATGCCGGCTTTTGGATAGTGGTGAGTACTGGTAATGCACCCCTTTTTGGGATTTAAGTAAATGAATTCCCAACAGTTATAGGTTTGCTTTTGGCAATCAGCATTGCCACTCCCAATGGTTTCAGACTACTGTGTGGGTAGTCCAATGGTGGTTTTAAGCATTGTCCTTCTGTGCCCATAACATCGGCAAAAATGAGTGGCAGCCTATTCTTCATGCATTTCCCTGTGCATTTTCTGGGAAGCTCTGGCCATCATGATGTTTTCCATGTCAGTACTGCACAGGTTTGAGGTAGGGCTTGGATGCATGGGTAAATACATCCCACAGGTAGCAGTATTCGAGTTTGGCAGTGTTTCCGCAGATTTACCGCAGAAATATCAGCAAACCCATAATGAGGTCTATTGTCTAGAAACTACCCTGTTTAAGATCCGTAGTATTTCACTGGTGAGAGGACACAGGAGTGTTGTGGGGTCAGAGAATGAAGACCAATTATGTTTTTTTGACACTGCGACGGGCACCTTCTGGGCAGTGCAGGCTTGTGAAGGAGATTCTGCCACGGTCTTAGCAAGGACTAGGAACAAGGTACAATTGTGTGTGGAGGAAGCAGCGGCTGAGTGGTATACCATACACAACAAAAAGTCAGTGAACTTGGAAAATATATCACTAGCATTGAAATAAAACACTTCAAGTACTAAATGGAGAAGAATTCGTGCCCGAACGGTAGAGCCACCGCTGAACATAACCCCTAGGCTGCAACCCGGGAGAATATTGTATACAATTTTGGAAACATAATGGGCCTCATTATGGGTTTAGTGGCAATTCAGCATTTAATCCACTGAATTACCGCCAAACTCGATTATTGCCACTTGATCCCGTGGAGTTAACACGGAATTACAAGTGGCCTAATTCCCCATTTTTGGAGTCCATAAGACTCCATGGGGATTTTACTAAATGTTACTAAAGGGGGCCTGGGCCTGTAAATGAAACCTTGCAGAAGTATTTTTAAAAAAGATTGCCCTAGAATCCAAAATTGTGCAGGCCACATTTGCCTTGGACAATAACAAATTATTTATTAATTGCTTGGGTTTTCAGAGGAGCAAATTATATTTTGGTTTGCAAGCCTGGGGGTCTCACAAGCTTTTCAGGGATTGATGCATCTTTCTGCCTTTTAGAACCACCCTTTACATTAAATAAAAATCCTGAATAGAGTTTTCTACTCCTCACAATTGAATCGGAAGTAGGTTTGTTTGTCTCCTTTATTCTCAAGAAGATGTTGTCAATTTAAATAACCAACATCATTTTTTCAAACAGCATTGCGCAAAAATCGAAGGATTCTGCCTTTAATGGACTCCTAATGCAAATTCAAATTAAGTTGCGGATTCCTCTTCTATTTCAATCATATAATATCAAGCTTGTGACCATTTAATACATGGAAATAGTTATGTCGCCAAAATAAAAGCTTCTACCTTGAACCCACCCAATAAAATAAGCCTACCAAGTCCACCCTATCAGTTTTTGGCTTATGCCCCATACAGAAAGGAATAATGTCCAACATTATAGAGTTGAATCAGTCTTAGAAATGGAAATGCATATGTGAACCCACTATTTTCCTTTGATCACGACACCTGTAGATATTTTCAGAGAAAGCAAAGTCAATTGCATTGTTCTAAAAGTGATTCTAAGTATGTTATTGTTGTGAAGTGCTTTGCTGTATGGGTGAGAGAATATTGCATTGCTGGTGTTCCACCACAGGAGTTGGAGAGATGTAGCCTGGGTGGTGGGAGCCAGCGGGTTCCTGGCTTAAGATCCGATGGCCTTATCGCGTAACTGAATAAAGGAACTTATCAGTAATTTACTTGAAGTGTCTGTGGATCCTCTTCACAGTAGTTAACTTTGTTAATCCAACAACCAATGCCAATTGATGTGTTTGTATTGCAGAGTATTTTATTGGTTTGCCAAGAATAGTAATTCACATTTGCTGGTATATGTATGGATGTGTGCGGGTGTATGTGGGCATTGTGAATGTATACATTAGAAGAGATAATAACAGGCAGGTTGTGTTTCTTTTCTGTAGACAAGCTGCCTGTATTCATGTGGAATATTGTCAGACTTCTCCAGCATTGAAAGTTAGGGGACCACCTTTTACATTTTTGAGTTATCATTTTAAATTAAGCAGAATATTCAGATTAAGAACAGCCTGGTTCTTGTCCCAGATTTTGGTGTGGGATTGTCAGGTGGGTGGCATTAGATCAGAGATATTACTCCAGAAAAAGAATAAAACATTAGAAACGTAGATAAACCATGAATAGGAGCCATTACAACACAGACACATACTCCCTTTCTCACTCGCACATGTACACACACACATTCACACAAACAAACACATTTTTTCTAACACGTACCTTGGAGTGCGGCTAGCAGGATGAAGCCCCTCTCTCTCCTGCTCCTCTGCCTGCACAGGCTAAGGGGTAGCATGCAGAGTGATGGATCAGATGCTTCCCTGCCTTTCCCTTCTAAATCAGACTGGTGGTGGATCTGAACTCTGGCCAACCCCTGGACTAAGACAGGCAGGAAGAGGGAAAGGTGAAGAGACCTACATTGGGGTCAAAAGGCTGCACTTTTCAGCACCCTTTCATCATTAAGAAGGCTGCCAAGTCACTCCCAGGCCTCCCGTTCTCACTAACACCATGCAAAGTGCTGCACATGTAAAGTCTTTGCACATGCAAATACTCTACTTTTGCTAATTGTTTTTTGCAGTATGGAGTAAGGAAAAAGGGCATACATATATATATATATATATATATTAGCCTTGGGCTACTAATACAGTAAAAATAGTGATTGAAAGGCGCTTATTCCATGCTGCCATTGTGTAAGGGTTGAGTTGTTTTGTATTTCAAGGGTCCTCAGAAGTGAAAATGTCAGGACTGCCCACCACAATAGACCAGGTGTTATTCTGTTCAAGAGACCCGGGGCTGGGAAGTTCCTAGGTACGTATCCTGGCGGCTCTCTAGGAGGAAGGAGCATTTGACCGATCCCCAGAGGCAAGGCCCCAATGGGCCCTATGCCAGCACACCAAAGGGGTCCCTCCACGAGCTGCACAAAGGAAAGTATGTTTTTTATGGAGCCACTGGCAGGAGGAGGATTCTTGGTAACTGAGGGTCTAGTGGCTTAGTAAGGATGCCAATGTGCTGAGGAGGTGGAAACACAGTGAGTGAGGGCACAGGATCTTATCAGCTTACACATTCCCGAGAGAGGATAGAGTACAGGGTACAATGCATTTGACCAATGGACTGCCATGCTGAACTAAGAGGAAATCCTGTGTGAGGCCGTTCTAACAGGGTCTCTTGCTCTGGGTCAGTCCATGCAGATTGCCCTGCAGGGTAGACTTTCTCTGTTTGGAATGCTGTCACACATACGAGGCAGCTAGTGCCTTTTGCAATGGGGCTCTCAGGAGGAGCTATATTCAGGGTCTTGCCCCATTGCCTGGTAAAAGAGAGAAGCGGTTTGCTTTCATAGCAGTGCAGTGATTCGCCATATAACTTGTGGTGTAGGAAGTAGTGTGTGTTCAGTTTTAAGGAGGTTGCGCTAATGGGTGTAAGAAGACCATCCATGAGTGGAGTGGCGGGGTGACCAGCACGTGTGTCCGACACTCTGTCAATGGCACTGTAGCAGAGAAGTTTGACTTTACCCTGAGGAGGGGAGTGGATTAGTACCAAGGTACAATTAGGCTCTTACACACCACAAATACACCACACTTAATATACTGTAAAAATATATACACTATTGATTAAATATTGCACAAAGGTAAAATACACGATAAAATGTGTGCTTTGGATAAGCATACACACACAACAGGTTAGGTATATTGAATGCAAATCTTCCCATGTACCCTCAAAGCCCAGTGTGATAGATGCAGCCTAAAGGGAAAGGACTTTATACATTATAGGTGAAAAGAGGGAGGTACAAGGTAAAACACTTGAGCAAACCATAATAGTTATCACAGGCAGGCAAGTAAATACATGGCAACAGAGTACTGGGACAGTGAATGACCCAGTTCACCCCCGAAACCCACCAAAAACAAGCAGACACAATTTGATAACACTGAGAAGCAGTGATTGAAACTTCTAAAACACATATAAAATCAATACTATTTGACAAAAATACACCATCTGGCCAGGAATCTCAAAGATCGCATAGGGAACCAGGGAGAAATGACACATTCCAGGCAAGTACTTGTTTTACTCAATTTTAGAGGGTTTACAAAGTTCTCAAAGCTCCCCCATAGCAGGGATCAATTGGACAAGCACAATTATGGGTAGAAACTAGATAAGTAATGACTTACTATCCACAGGTGCGGCAGTAGGAGCAGGGCCCCCCTACAGAAGAGATCCATCCCAAGGTTTGAATACCTGCAGGCTGTGGAGAACCGGTGCAGAGTGAGCCCTGGCTTCCGGAGTGTGGTATGGAGGTGGTGGTGGCGGGGCAGAGAAACACCCCTGCAGCTAGAGCCAGGAAACCCCAGAGGGGGTGGCCAACTATGGATTTGGAGGGTCAAAAGACTTGGGGGGGGGGATAATCATGGTGCGACGGATTCGGCACACAATCGGCAGGTGCATGGCTGAGATTGGGCGCTGGAGTTGAAGCTGGCCAGAGGTCAGAGGAAGTCTCTGGGCAGTCTGACTAGGAACTCCGCTGCATCGAGCACCCAGAGGAGGTGATCCCAGTGACACAGCCATCCAGGAATATAATCCACATGTCACTGGAAACAGCAGCAGTGACTGCAGCAGCAAAAGTATTTAGGGGGACCCACCAAGGGTCATGGGAGAGGTTCAAGGGTGAAGCCAGGCAGCCTGAGATGGCCCCGGTATGAAGTAAATGGCTGGAGGGGACCCAGGACATCACACAAAGAGGAAAGGCAGCAAGCAGGCACTTGAGTTCCAGGCCATCCCAGCACAGAGGCGCTAGCACTGTTAGGCACCGAGGCCTAGAGGAATTTCCAGAAGCTGCAGGCCAGAAGAAGCAGGGAAACACGGGAGCTAGGGCTCAGCCAGCATGTCCATGCCAGGGATCACAGAAACAGGCCATCTCATCAGCATTCTTCAGGAGAGTTCAGGAATGGACCTGAGGAGTGATGAGGGTCTCCCACAGATCTACCCATCCAATCAGGCACTGGTTAAGCATCATTGCACGTAGCATTCAGGTGTTGCTGGGCAGCAAATCAGGGGTGGCCAGGCACACTTTCAGACACTCAGGCACGCCCAAGCCTTTGTGGTGTGTGAACTCTTTGGGTCCACAAGATGAGCCTGCATCTGCAAAACTGTATTTTAGTTCTGCCTAAAGATGACAAAACAAAGTAGCCAATGGTAGAGCTTATAAATACGTTACTGCCGCAAGGACCACCATACATGGACATGGGGCTACTAGCCTACTAAAAAGTGCTACAGTGCGGTGTAGTCAAAACGAAAGGGCCGCTGCTACCAGCCTACTGACCAACGCATGTTTTAGAATAATCCTGATACAATGTACCACTCTTCGGTTCGTACCCTAAGGCCTAATGCCTCAAAATGATTCATTGTGCTCAGAAATAAACAAGTTCTGGCTCAAGTAGAGCTTGCTTCTACACTGCAGTTAAACTTTAGAACAATCCAAAATCCCCACCGTTTTCTTAGAAAATCGACTTTATTTTTGGAAAACAGTCATATTTCTTATCCTCTAAATAAAGTCTGCTACACTTGGTGGCCATGCGGCCGATTACTAAGATAACTCCGGGTAGTTCTACCATTCCTCCCTTAAATAGAAAAAAAATAGAAAATAATACGGCAGCACATTAAAACAAGCATTGGCAAAGCAAATAGGGTTGGTTTAGCAGATTGGCTTTGCCAATGCTTGTTTTAAAAAAATCTGCAACGAAATATGGACCAACCACAACTTCAAAGGCTCACTTAAAAATAAGAATTCTTGTGAATAGATCAGTTAGTAGAGTATTATTTATCTACAAAAACCATGTTGGGATCCCAGGCTGGGAGGGTCACACCTCTTCCTCCGGTATTGGACCAAAGAGCCTTGATGCATATAACTAAGGTGGTCTACCGCGCAGAAGACCGTACAGCAGACTATGGTGGTTGCTGACAGTTTGGGATGACAAGGATCCAGCGCTTGGTTCTCACAAGCGCCCGTATGTTTGTAGATAGATAATCGCCCTCTGCAAAAGCTATAAGAAGATGTGTGTTTAGTTTCGCCCTGAAGAAGGCTGCGTTGCGTGCAAATAGCTTCAACCCCACAACCGAAACTCGAGATGGCCCTTTAAGAGCTTGGAGCTGCCCTTGGACTACCTTTGTGCTGTAAATAACACATCCAGTACGTTAAGCCTCTGGGCTACAGGGTTTGTGAACTAATGAGCACACACTACCTGTATGGCGAAGAGGAGGAAGGAGGCAAGTCCCTGGCTGCTCCGCTAGGCAGTCCGGGTGCAGGAAAGCCCCGTGCTGCCTCACAGAGAAGCCAATCCTGGTGAACTGTATCTCATGATGCATTGCGGAGGGGGCGGGGCAAGAAGCCCATCCGGGCCATGGCGTGCAGTGGTCAGGTGCAGCCCGGGAGGTGGGGAGCGTGGAAGTCTGCTACACCCAAGATGGTGAAGAGGAGGAAGGAGGCAAGTCCGTGGCTGCTCAGCTAGGCAGTCCAGGTGCAGGAGAGCCCCGTGCTGCCTAACAGAGTAGCCAACCCCGGGTGAAGTCCAGCGGCACGCCCTGTGTATCTCACAACACATTGCTGCGGGAGCGGGCCAAGAAGCCCAAACAGGTCATGGCGCGTATTGGGCATGCGCAGCCCAGGAGGTGGGGAGCGTGGACGTGCGCTACACCAAAGATGGTCAAGAGAAGGGAAGGGGGCAAGTCCCTGGCTGCTCTGCTAGGGAGTCCAGGTGCAGGAAAGCCCCGTGCTGCTTCACGGAGTAACCAACCCGGGTGAAGTTCAGCGGCCCGCCTACTGTATCTCACGACACAGCCTGGGTTGCACAGTGAGTAGGGGTGGCCCCATCTGGTGGACGGGGCCACCCTGAAGAAAGACTAGAGGGGCCAGCCCCCAGCCACACCAGGAACCAAGCCCCCATTCATCATCATGGGACAGGCCCCCAGAGAGCCCTGCAATCAACCCTGAAGCCAGCTCTACAGAGCCACCAGAGACAGACCCATGGAAGGTAGTGTAAAGAGGGTGACTGACTGCAGCAGTCACCCCATTGTGACATAGGCCCTCATTCCGAGGTTGGTACAAGTCATGGCGCTATTGGGTCAAATGGGTTACTATCTCTATTTCAGAAATACATTTTGCAGCCCAGTTGATGACAGCTTCTCCATTTTTATCATGAGCGCATAATTACTATAATCTGGATGGTCTGCCTACGAAAACACCATATAATAATAAATAATAATAACCATATGTGTGAACCGTAATGTAGGGTACTATTGGCGGAAATGGCGTTACTGTCGGGACACGTGGTGCAAAAAGCACTGTGTCACAATTACGCACAAGCATGCGCATTGGTGCCCAGAGCTAATACTAGTTTCACCTGGCGGAAACAGTGCTGAAAGACCGCCACCGCCAAAAAATGTAGCACAATTAGCGGTACCATCCTCTGGCGGGGCAGTGACCATGGGGATATTAAAGCTGCCAGTATTAGCGCCAGCGGAATACGCGTCAACGGCGGAACAGGAAGCACTGCGGTGGCCATTTTGAAAATCACATTCCATCAAATATCAGAGCCCTTAGCAGCCATCCACTCTACGGTCCCAGGAGAGGGTCAGGGGCAAGGCTGCACAAGATTGGCTCAGAAAGTCGAAACTTAAAGAGGGGGAGCTGGTGGTGCTGGTGGATGAAGTTGTGGCCCATCATGAGGAGCTATAAGCATAAAACATCTGCCCAGCGCTGTACCAACATCTGGCAGATGGTGAGCCAGAAGGTCACCGCAGTTGCCCACATCGCCCAGGACGGGGAAGACTGCAGGAAGAGGTTGAACGACCTGCGGGTCCAGGCACTGCTGGCCCCGCACAGGTAGGATGCCATGGACACCGGTGGAGGGACAGGGCCACCACTTGCACTGACACCGTGGGAGGAGAAGTGCAGCTTGGTGCTTAATATGAAGGGCATCAAGGGCGTCAAAGGTGCAGAGGTGGGAGCCGGCAGCCAGGAGGTAGCAGGTGAGTCAACCGCCCCCCTCCCCCAATCATGTGCATGCATAAATGTCAGCCCAGCACAGTATGCCCCAGTGGACAGACCCATGAGCAGGGCATTGCGATGGGGGGCAGTGAGTGGTTCCCACATCAGCCACTCACTGCAGCATCCCTGTGCCAGTGCACCACACACCCATGGTGGGAGCACAGCAGTGCTCCATAGGGACATGACTGCCCCACCCAAACCACGTGCATTGGCAATGCTGGGCCATGGAGATCAGAAGCATGCAAGCCAAGTAACAGCAAGCCCATCAACATCCTATTGCCATCCCCTGACTCGCCAAATGCAGGCCCCCTATGTGCACCGCCCCCTTTCGTTCCTATCATTGTCAATCCATTTGCAAACACTCCGGACCAGGCCTGTCCATCAGAACAGTAGCCCGTTGCCCCAAATATCACCATGTATACATTGGAATGCATGCCAAAACACGTGGGCGTATGTGACCTAACAACATCACCTATGTCCCCTACAGGCAACCAAGCAACACCAGAGGTGTCGGAGGAGGAAGAGGCGGCTGGCCTGTCTGGGAGTGCGCCGTCCCACGACACAGCCACCACCACCAATACTCTGGAAAGGGGCAGACAGGCCACCCATTGGCCTAGAGCACAGCCCACTACACGCCATTGCAGCAGGGGCAGGCGTGTACCCCAGCAAGGCCCACCAGGAGCACACCAGTTGCTGCAGACAAGACCTCTGTCGCTGTGGACACCGCCACAGAGGATACACCTGACATTGGAGGAACAGCGGGATAACAGCAGTGACAGTGACCAATGCACAGTGCCCGTAGCCCCAGGGCACAGTCTGCGCAGACAACCCACCGGGGAGAACAACACATGGCTGACAGCACAGCCAGAGCCCCCAAAGCCCACCATGCTGACGGCGCATGCACCCCATGGGCCAGACAGGGACACCCCCCTCCATTGGCTCCCCTGTTGCCAGCACACCCCGACGATGTACCCCCTCACCAACGCAGCCTACAGCCACATCATGATAATGCAGAGGTTGGGTAAGATGGAACTGAGGCAACGGGAGATGGAAGGCATCGGCCGCACCCACCAGACCATATGCAGTCAATCCGGGATGCGATCCAGGATGCAACAAGAAGGATTGCGCAGGACAATGCAGGGACCCGGAGGAGTTTCGGCAAAGGGTGTGGGAGATGACAGAGGGTGCCTTGGCCCTTGCTGAGCAGATCCGTCAGGGCAATGAGCTCCACCAGCAACAGCTGCAGGCTCAATCTCTTCCCGGTCAACAGCACCAACCAAGGAGTCCCAGGAAAGTACCCCTAGGTGCCAGTCCATGTGCCAGCTGCGCACCAGATCACTGGCTGTTGGTAGTTAGGGAAAGAGGGCATGGGCACATTGATTAACTTGGCCATGCCATGGACACTTTGGGGCCGGGGGGAAGAAGGATTGTGTGCTGTGGTGTTGGTGGTGGGTGGGGGAGGGGGATTGTGTGCTGGGGTGTTGATTGTGGGCGGGGGAGGGTGGATTGTATGCTGGGGTGTTGATGGTGGGCAGTGGGAGAAGGGTATGTTTAAGCAAAATGTTACATAAAAGTTAGTTGAATGACAAAAATGCGTGGACATTTGTGGTTGTGTTCATGTGCAGTCTCTTCACAGTGCTGGTAGTGGGGTATTGTTCTAGAAATCATTTTCTATTAATGCCTGCAATGCCTATTAATGCCTGCCATGCCTGTCTCCCTTCCCTCACATCATCCCTGTGAGTGTCCGCTTCGGCTCCTGCCTCATGCTGTTCCTCTGTCTCTTCTTTTGGGTGTGGCCTGTCTGCGTCGATGGGAGTAGTGGCACATTCCTCCGTAAACAAATGTTATGGAGTATTGCACACACGAGGACTATTTTCCCAACTTTGTCCGGGGCATACAACAGGGCTCCACCAGTGCGATCTAGGCAACGGTAGCATTCCTTGTCCAAAGGTGCGTTCAATGCATACACAGGTCTGGCTGTGGGCATGGTTGTAGGCGGTCTCATGCGGTGTATGTGGATCACACACAGGGGTCATCAGCCATGCCAGCTGTGGCTATCAAGCGTCACCTGCATGAGGTGGAACACTGATATTAGTCACTTGTCTCATACATGGGTATGCTCACACACTGTGTCGGGCATTGGTCGACGTGTATATGCATGTGTACATCCCGCCCATGCAATGTACGCTGTCCATGCAGCGTTTGTGTATGGTGACATGCATGCCTTTGCCTATACATGCATCCTGTGGCAATGTGGTGGGTGTTCTGTGCCGTGTTCCAGGTGGCTGCACATGGGCACATGGCTGTGGCATGGGTGGACATGCTGTTGGGTGCTGCTGTGTGGGCCTGTGCTGTGCCACATTCCTGATGCCTCATGGTACATGTGATATAATGGGTCTCTGTGTCGGCAGCAGTGTGTGTCCATCAGCGTGTGTGTTCAGGTGTGTCTAACACGCGCATGCTCCCTTGAATGTTCCTTATCATTGGTCCTGGTGCTGCGCGGATGCTGCTGGTGCATCAACTTATCATGCCATGCTTCATTCCTGTGTTGCCCCCCACTCCCTTTTTTTGGTCTGGGTCTTCACTGTGCATATGTGGCAGGGCTTGTACTCACCCACAATCCAGGTTCGTTGTCCTCTGTGCCTTTCCATGTAACTTGGTAGGGGACTGTTGCGTAGGACCATGGAGTTGTGGGTGGATCCAGGGTAGCGGGCACAGCAGTGGGTGATGATGAGGTCAGGCCCGCAGGTCACCTGCACTTTGAGGGAGTGGTAGTGCTTCCGGTTTCTGTATACAGCCTCATGGGGTTGGGGCATCACCAACGCAACATGGGTACAGTCAGTATATGAGGTTAGGCAGTTGTGCGTAGGCATAGAAACTTGCCTTCATGTCATTGACCTGGGCCTGGGTGGTGGGCAGTGCAATATGTCGTTGACATGGCGCAGAAGGGCATCCAGCACCTGGCCAGAACTGCATTGAATGTGGGCTGTGCCATGCCGTGCATCATGGCCACAGAGTGCTGGAAGGTGCCTGTCACCAGGAATTGAAGGACTTACATCAGCTTCACCAGTGGACGCACAGCTGCATGGATGTTGATCCTGCTCCCAATGTCTTCATGAATTGTGGCCAGCAGCTCAGTGATGGTCTCCCTGTTCAGGCAGTACTCAGATACCAGCTGGGTGTCGCTGAGGGCCCAGTGTGATGGCCTGACCCTGGGGTGGGTGCTTGATTTGTTGGGGCTGATCACCTCCACATCCTCCCCCCTGTGCTCCCTGTGCCCTGGTCTGGTTGGCCTGCATCTCAAGGCCCTGGGGGTAATATTCCGGCTGTATTAGCGCCGGATTAACATAATTAATATACTAATAGGGTATACTTCAAACAGGCCCCCATGGAGCCTGGCTGCAGAGGCTAAAACAAAGGAGACAGGAAACCCCAACAACCTTTGATATGCACTGTGTCAACCTGAAGCAAGCTCCTGCCTCTAAGTATCATGGGCAGTCTAGGACCTGTCATGTCTAGGACTATGTATTTACAGTAGTCATCCCAGCAGGGGGACCCCATTCAGAAAGTACGAGTATGAGGTTTGATGGAGACCGAAAGTCTGGTCTTGCCACAGCTTCAAGGGAGATGCTTTAAACAGGAACCACAGAGAGCTCCATTAACTACAGAGACCCTTTGATCCACAACAGACAGGAAGATGGGAGGGACTTAGTATTACATGTGTTCACCCCTTTACCTTTTCTGTTACAAAGCACTCTGGTTATGACCTCACACATACAGGAGATTGTTGTCAAGGAACCCAGGATTGGTTCATTAAGATAGGCTTAGCCTACACCAATCCCTGTGAGCCATTTGGCTTTAAAAGAGGGCCGAGCTCCTCTTTTGGCTGATCATCTGAAGACTTTGCAAGTAATAACAAAAAGACCTTATTTGGACCCCAGCTGCAGGTACAGTCTGCCTTACTGCTTCCACCAGTGAAGGAAAGTCAGGATTTCCGAAGAGGGAAGCAAGATCCTCCCCTTAACATCTCCCAGGGAACAGAGGGGATATTGAATCCAGAGGACCCTCTAGCAGCTCCAGAACCAGTACACAGCCAGTGCACAGCATGCCCTGCTAGGCTCTGCGAGCAAGCTTCCTAGGTGGGACGTGCCAGAGAGTCTCTGTGCCCAACCCAGGGCAAGGCCGGTGGCTTCAAAACTCTCCTCAGTTTGGGCCGTCTTCCTTAAAAGACGACAGAAGCCCAGTGAAGAAGCAAGGAGAGCATCGACAAGCATCAAGCAGCAGCTGGCCTAAAGGACATTGTCCATCTTAAAGGACATTTTAGAGTCAGCCGACCCCCTCGAGCTGCAACTGACTGCACCACTGACTGCTGTCACGCCACAGTCGCTAACGTCGTCCGAGATGCCTCGACCAGTGCTTCAAACCCACCAACCAGCACTGAGACAACGATTCCTGAACCTGAGCCGCTGTGTAGGCCAGGCTGCAGCCGTCTGTTCAGCATTGCTCGCTGAGCTGGCTGCCGCCTGATACCCACAGCTGTTTCCCTACTTGCACTCTGTCGCAGAAGCTTTTTCGAGCACCAAGAACTTCTACAAGCACAAGGTACATTGCGGTTCTGTCCTCCGGTCCATCTCCGAAGGCCCCTAGTAACATTGTATGACCCATTGCTCCCTTTGGGCTGAAGCCAAGTATCCTTGAACTATTGCGATTAATTACTCCTCCAACTACCCTCCTGTTAGTACCCAGAGTACATCCCTTTTCCTTCCTGAAACTGTTTGTCCTCTGCATTCCTTTACAGGGTGGGTTGCATTTTTTAGTATGCAATAACTGTCTGTTGAATAATAATAAAGTCGATATTTGTATAAAACCTTGACTGAACAGTCCCTTTTATCATTGGGTAGTAATTGTATTTTGGCTGTGCTGCAACTAAACAACGATCCACGACTTTGCGGAGATAAGCCTACCGTTCCGTCCACGTTACCAAAATTGGACAAGTAAGTTTATAATTTGCTTGTGTTTTCGATCTGTTCGGTCCCCTTCTAATGTACTAGAGGTGTGGGGCTGATTGATGGTTTAGAAACCGATATTCATCCCTGGACCACTGGTACTCTGTTAGTTGATTTGTCACACACGGCCACCTGTAAAATAAAACATCCCTTTATCCACATGGCCCATTTCCATAAAGTGCAGAAGGCAGTGATATTTTGTGATGAACTCAGTACAGAACATATTTCGTTAGCATAATACCCAGGTTTGTTTTCTTCCATAACACTCAGCCCCACCCACCTCCCCCCACACATCACTCAGGTTTTTGACTAATAGAGTTGAAGAAGGAACAGCTTTGCAGAATTAGCTACACAACATGCCATCACAATTTAAATAAAAGACTAATAACATTAAGCAAGCGTTTTTTAATTCAGAAGGCTCTTAGAGTGCAATGGCCCTGGGGGGCTCACAGATCCCCCGCTGTGTTGCGATGCCTGTGCTTGTAATCGCTTTCTTGGAATGTCAGGAGGCGTAAAGATAATGACCACCCCCACACCCACCCCCCACTCCTCCCTCCAGTGAAAAGAACACCCGGGAAAGCATTGCATAAGGCAGATTATGTCTATGGAGTTCATTATGTATGTATGTATGTATGTATAGGGTTTATAAAGCAACAGAGTGCTGGACAAGTAAGGATTGGCAAAGCCAACAGTTTTGTGTAGGCATGGGATAGGCATTTGCCATGTGCTGCCCTACCATAATGGTACTACCTGGCCGTAAGATGGCAACAGCTAGAAAATGGTATGATTACCTGGCATATGATAGAAGTGCCTGGAAAATACGCAACTGTTGCTTTGCCAATGCTTTTTATTTTATTTTTAACAGGACTTCACTGCATGGATATGAGCTAAAAATCAAGTGGCTGAAGGCACACCCGGCTAAGACATTTTTCTATTACACCAGTAGAGCATTTGCAGCTACAATTAAGCCAGTAACTCTCAGCAGAAAGCTAAGGAGTAACTAGCAGGCTCAATTTTGATGTTACTGCTTGATAGACCTACCTTAAAGAGCATTTACAGCTACAATTAAGCCATTCATTATCAGCAGACAGTTTAGAAGTAGCTATCAGGCTCAAATTTGATGTTGCTGCTTGATCGACCTAGCTTAAAGAGATCCCTTTTAGGCGGGTAGGGCAGGTTTTGGGTGGAGATGGCCATAGGGAATAATAGCATGGCCATGGGCAGTTAATGGGTTGGAAAATAACCAAACAACATGCCCAAGTTGTGTGCCCCTCCTCACATGTCTTCTCCCCCTAGCTGTACACCAATGCAATCGTTTCCGGCTTATACTACCTGAGGGGAGGTGAAGGGGCGAGGAAGAAGGGCTATGAGGGAGTCAAAGGGCTACTAGGAGTTCCTTGAAGAGCAGGAACTTCAGGTGCTCTGAAGTGCAAGAGAAATGGGACCACTCCAACAGGTTATTTTATGTTGATTTATACCGTGCAGCGCTACCATCCAAGGCAAGTCTCCAGGCGCTCTGCACAAGTGCGTTATTCCAGAAGCCGGCTGTGTAGCAGGAGAAAGCCTGTTTTCGTGTACTTTCCTTCTTGCATGTCTTAGATGGAAATCAGGCAATGTCATGGTTTCTGGTCCTGTAGAGGCCTCCAGAGATAGTGAGGTCATCCAGGTAGGATGGACGTTTTTGGCAAAGTCTTCTATTTAGTGCAGGTGTGTTAAAGGTCACGTGGTCTTGGAGGAGTAATTAGTGTAGCTACTGTTAGCTTTATTATTAAGCAAGGGAGTCTCTTCTAATCTGCAATGTTGATCCCTGTTTGATTTGATTTATTATTTTAAGAGCACCTGTTCGTCTCCAAAGAGGCATCTTGGCACTAGGCAGAAGATATGCAAACATATGTAGTCAGACCCACCTAAGCATATGCATAAAAAATAAAAGAGACATGCAGAATCAGTGATAAAAAGGCAAGATCCATGGAGGCAGAAGGAAACTCAAGCAGGAAATTGAAGAGATGTATTGGTGAAGTGCATTGTGACGGGGATGCGAATGTTGAACTTTTCACTACTGGCGTTCAGTCACTTGCGAGTAGGGTTTATCATCGAATTGTATCGAATTATAAGGAGAATACTGAATTACTTAATGAATGGAGCAGAAGAGTGGGTTGTGAAATCACTTCTGACCTGTGGCTTGTGATGTGTGCCAATGTGAAGCTTTGTTCGATAAGTTTGACTGAACGTTTGAGACAAATTAAAATTCTCAATAGAGTTTTTTGGAGCCCGGAAAGGCTTGAAAATAGAGGTTTGTCTGATTCTGATGTTTGTTGGTGTTGCTGGAGTGAGAAAGGCAGTATGGAACATTTGCTGTGGGACTGTGTGAGGGTTCGTGGTTTTTGGCATGAGGTTTGTATTATTTGTCTCGGGGTTCTGGACCAATATATTGACTTGGATTTTAAGACTATGGTGCTAGGCTGCGATGATTTACTTGACGACCTTTCACTATCAGAAAAGAAATTTTTGTTCAGAGGTGCTTCTATTTGCAAAAAAATGATTTTGAGGAGCTGGAAATCGTGTGTCTCACCAATATTGGAGGATTGGATTACAGAAATGAACTGCTTAGTGAATATTGAGAAATTTATATACAGAAAAATGGGGAAATTGAGTTTATATACAAAGGTCTGGGGAGCTTTTTTGAGTAGGTACTAGTTCATCGTTAAATTCTTTCTTTTTCTATTCCTACATGTTTATATCCTTTATGCTGTGTTATGATACTTTGTGATTTATTGTTCAGTCCTGTTCTAAGTACTAAAATTAAAATAAAGAATTAAAAAAAAAAAATTACATGCACGGGATATATATCTCTGATGAGGAAGACATTAAAAGTGCCTCTCTTCTGCTCCACGTCCTCGTCCCGCTGTGGGGGATAGCATTACAGCATCTAGATAATATGACACTGCTTGTGACACCTCCTCCTGAGTCCTGCCCTGACTGGACCTGCTGCTCCTGTGCCTGGGTCTTGTTCCTCCAAGCGTGATGGCGATTAATCTCTTTAGAGTGTCCAGTCCCTGCTGTCCGGCCAAAGTATGAGCTGATGGAAAAGCACAGCCAGCTGAACAATCACCCCCTGACTGGAGTGCATGCGCTGAGGAGGAGGCACGTGCAGTCAGACTTGTACAGGCCCGAAGAACTGACATGCAACAAATGTTGATTTTCACTATGATCCAAAAACTGCCATGCAGACCCCAGGTGCACTGCTAGCCTGGCTTTTCCCACTGAGTCTGCTTTCGATTAGCACTTTGTTTTTTTGTATGTAGGTAGTAACGTAGTGTACTTAACTTTAGCACAATAAAATGAAATTATGCAGCAAAAAAAAAAAAAAAAAGAACATTCATTTCCCATGAACGTAGTTGACCGGAACATAACTGAGGGTGGGGTTGCCTACTTCTGCTTGAGAGTGTATGTTTTTTCCCTTAAATTATAGTAGGTCCCTCTTCCAAAAAAACAGAGGTGACCCATTGTGAGGTATAAGGCATAAGGAAAATGGCACAGAGCCATCAGGAAGAGGGTAACTGGAGGGCAAGCCATTGGAAGTGCCAAAGGTTCTCAGTGACAGACACCTGGCACACATCAAACCCCGTTCAGTAGAAAGGAACCTGATGGGGGAGAGCAAAGACCCCCATATGGTGAGAGGAATGCTCGAGGGATGGGGGGTTTAGGTGGTCGCTATGTCGCTCTGTCTGCCTCCTAGTTGAGGAGGCGGCCAGGGGTCAATACAAGTGAAAATTGTTATTTTGATTGAGATGCCATCCTTTGTCCTGCTGTGCCCATTGGTGTACATGTTGCCTGGTAAGGGAGGAGGAGGAAAGTAGGGGCCAGTCCCTTAGCCAAGGCACCAAACTTTCACAGCCACTGAGGTATAGTCAGCCTGCCAGATGTTAGGTCTTCAGTTCAGCCACCTCTGGCCATTCCTGAAACCCCAACATGCTCCAGGGGGTCAAATATCCTCAATATTCCTAACGTGCAGGATTACCCAAAGCATTGCCCAGAGTGCATAAGCCGCTTGTCAGGAAGGTCTTCCGACTGGTATTTCCCGCCAGTGTCTGTCTGGCAAGCTACCAGGTCAGCCATGTTCACTGCTCCCAGGTCCCTTCACACAGTCCAACAAGGCTGCAGCGGCTGTATATGGCAGCAGTCACTCAGGCCCTCCCCTTCACGCCCAGCTCCATTGGGCCAAATTCCTGCTGCGGCTGTTGTGGGCCTAACCATCCCAGAGAGAGAGCTCCCTTCTGCAGCCACCAGGTCAGGATGCCAAACCTCTACACGTCATTCCCAGAACACCTCTGCATAAAGAGCCCTGCTTCTTCCTCCCCTATGAGGTCATACTGTTGGTTGACCTTGATGTCAGGGTTTGTGAGAAGCTTCACCAGTGGTTTCACTTAAAGTCAGAAGATGACTGGGGAAGGATGGACCATTTTGGGGCTCTGCAGGCTATGAGGCGGTGTTGGGATCTATTGGTGCCATCTGGACAAGTTGCTGCTCTTCCATGAGGTAGGAGGCAAACCATTGCAGAACTGAGTTGCTGAAGTACATCTGTGTAGTAAGTAGGTTAAGAATCACTTTGTGGTCAACAGTTTAGTAGGTGGTGGACATCTCACGCTCTAATGGAATTCTTTTCTAAATAATTATAATTGTTTTTTTATAAAGCGCTTAATACTGGAGACCAGTTTCTAAGTCGAGACTGGGATTCGTTACGTTGTCTTGCTTCAAAGACCAACATGTTGCCCCTGAGCTATCCTCCCAGCCACAGTACAAAAACCAGTAGACACTTCTAAGCTTACACTGGCCCGAGAAAGGCTCTTACACATGGCACTCAAACCAAACGACCACAATGATACTATTAGCAACATACTGGTTAAACAACCAGCCACTGGATTCAATGAAGTAAAAAAGGGGGCATCGCTCTGCGATTTAAGTGCCCGACCCAGTTTCAGAGTCTGCCTGATTCTGGGGTGGAATCTTGTCAAAATGGACCCCAGGGGGGCTTGTGCTGCGTTAACTATGGGGAACAGGTCTGTTCAGCTGCACAACCTTACAAAACAGTGGTTGATTCCGTCCTCTGTAAAAGGAACTGCTAAAAATATGGTGGTCCGAAACACTGGTGGATTAACAAAGGTCTGGCCACAGGTAAAAAAGGTATTTTATGCCACTGGTGGTCTGTAGAGATATCAACTAGCCACTATATAGCAAGTGATTTTGGGTCTCAGAATAGAGAAGATCAATCTCAAGGTGTCTATGCTTTCTGTCCTCTCGGCAAGATCATTAACTTCACTACCAGGACCCTCTTTGAACTCCCTCTCTTCACACCTACCAGGCTGGATGGCTGACAATGCAAAATTAAAACATTTTCTCCTGGTTCGCAAATCTGTCCACGGTAAGGCACCATTGTGTCTATAATTATAAGTGGTTATTTATAATACACTAAATACCCAGATTTTTCTAAGCGCGGACCTGGGATTCGAACCGCTATTGCTTCCAAAGCGAGCGCGATGCCCATTAGCTATCCTCCCGAGACATCTACCTGCCTCTATCCAACTCTACAAGCCTTCTTGTAATCTCTGTTCTGCCTTCTTGACTACCCTTGTTCCTCCTCACCCTGCCTGTGCTTCCTCTCACTTCCGCTCTTTCTCTCTTCTTGCTCCACTTTCATGGAATTCTCTTCCCCTGGATATCCGAGAAATAGTCCACGCGGATTTGTTCAAAACCAAACGAAAAGCCTACCTCCTTGCCTCTTAGTTACCTTCTTAACATAACTCTCATGTGCCTGCTAGCTAACATGTTTACCTTGCCTCTAATCTGCCTCTGTCCCTTACTTCCTCTGCCTCCACTCTAGTGCTTCACCCATCATGGTCACATCCCCAGCACAGCTGGCTGTACCGCCTACCTGCATTTAAATGTCCAATGTTGGTTGTCCTTAATCTATGTTTGACTACTTATGTATTGTCCCCGGTGACTGTTCCATTTACTGCCCTTCACGGTCAGAATGTCCCTCAAACTCACCCCATTGTAAGAAGCTTCCCGTCAAATCGGATTGTTTATCTAATGTACTTACATTTGTGATCAAAAGAGCATTGTTCCTCCTGAATATAAATAAATAATAAAATAAATAAAGAAATAAAATAGAAATTATGAGTTGGCCGTAAAGAACACGGCGCTTTCATAGCACACCTCACACCCTCATGCCTTAGAATAGTGAACATGTATATCACTGGAGACACTCAGATGAGCTCTAAACATGCATTACCTTTGTAACCGCCTGTTTTAGCGTAGCTGGGGATTTGGTACATCCTTAAATTCTTACAGAGGGAAAATGACAGGTCCCCATTCTTAGACACTTCGTATTGCATTTGAGGAGGAGAAGGTATAAACTTCATTAAATAAACAGTCAAGAAATGCACTGTGTGAGAGTTTTTTTCCCCAAAAGTGTCCAGATGCACAATTAGAGTTTTTTGTCTCTTATACATCAGAAATCTTCACCTCACTGCTTTAATCTGGCATTAAAAAGACCTTGGCATTACGTTTAGCAAAACCCAATCAGGATCGTCAGAAGGCTAATGGCCTACCAGAATGTAGGAGTTGGTGCACGTATGCTCAGTTTTGTGGCGGTCCCTAGTACTGTGCCTCTGGTTAGGCTTCTGTGAGGCACTGCAGGAGTTTCCCAGTCCCTGCTGTGGGGTCTGGAAGTCTTAATGCTGCTCAATGCAATCCCAGGTTCTGGATTTGACCTCCCTTACAGGCTCTCTAGGCAACATGTACTGAGTAGAGTAAAGCGATTATGGGCTCAGGCAACCTCTCCAGCTCTATCCTGCATTATAGTATCAGTAAAAGGCAGGTCTGGAAGGTGCCCTGTGCATCATCATGGCTGACCCAGCTCTCGTGCAGGATTGGTCATCCTAATGAGGGGTGGATTGGTGATCCTCCAAACATTTCGGAAACCCAAGTGGAATCTACTCTTTGGTGGATCAACAAGTCCACCCAATGCACTGTCTGCTTCATGTAAGGAGGGCGTGTAGCGATGTGCTTCCAGCCGCTTCACCTGGGGTGTGATGCCACCATGCACTGATTACTTCCTCATTCATGATGGATAACCTTCAACAGGTCCAACCATGCTCGAGGATCAGTATGACTCCCCTTCAAAGGCTGGACAGATTGACTCTTGTGACTCTTTGACAGAATAAATCCCCCAGCCCATCTCCTTACTTTCTCAAGTAGCTGGCCAACATCTTGATTATGTTCCAGTGGACACAATGAAATGCAATTACCCAAGGGTGGGAGTACTTCAGATTTTATCCCGGTCTTCATTTTTATGTGAGCCGTTGGATGCTTAAAGCTATCGATGCTTGGAGAGACACCCTGTGACTTCCCACATGAAGACCATGCATTTATCAAGTTGCATTCTGACTGGAGTTGGGTGTATGGTGTGAGAAATCCCGGGTAATTGCAGTCTGACTTCTCATTCTGAAAGTTCACTATATTTCAAAGGAATTGCACGGCCTGTAAAACTGGTTTCACAAATGGGCGCTATAGTATATTGCACAGAAAACAAGATGCAGCAAACGACTAAGCAGTGTCTACGGCCTGGTTATACTTGCAAATCCTAATTGAAGTTCACTTCTACCTGGGTAAATGTAGACCAAGCATTGTCTTAGCTTTTGGCATATCTCGTGGCTCCCTTCTCCTGGGGGGGAACACATCTAGGCATTGGCTACCAGGCTATCAGACCACCCTTAGAATGGAATAATTAAGGCGGGAAAGTGCGTTTGATGGACTATCACACTCCTCTCTAGGTGCCAGAGGATCAGGTCAGAAATTAGCTTTCTTTGGCTAACGGAAGTTCCAGGCAATGATCAAGCAGCCAATATGTTTGTTTAAGCAGATCTGGTTAGGATAACAGTCAACACATTATCAATCTAAACACCTGAAGCACTGATTCCCGAAGCATGGCTCGTGCTCAACAAATACCCACAATAGAATGCACGTA
This sequence comes from Ambystoma mexicanum, assembly GCF_040938575.1. Taxonomy (NCBI): domain Eukaryota; kingdom Metazoa; phylum Chordata; class Amphibia; order Caudata; family Ambystomatidae; genus Ambystoma; species Ambystoma mexicanum. The sequence goes on along the minus strand of NC_090926.1, from coordinate 872,450,406 downwards.
ATCAAAGAATGCCATAGGCACATAAGGGCTGAGGTCTTCTGCTCCAGTGGAAACATGCAAGACTGTGCAGTTGAACTAGATTTTGGAATGTCACTGCTAACAGCATGGTCCCACTCATGAAAACCACGCCTGTTGTATCATAGGGCACTGTCTGTTGCACAACCATTAAGTATACCAAAGGCAAGTCCCACAAAACAGCAACCAAGAAGACTGGCGTACTAACGGAAGGGGAAGAGGACGGTGTCGTACTTCGGGCCTACTAAGGCCTGTCGATACGCCTACTTACGGCTTCACCTGAGAAACACAAGCAGTGCCCATCTATGCGTGTATAGCGCCGCGAGAAGAAGATGTAAATAATTAGTTTCCGGTCCAACGAAGAGTGGCTACATGCACTACTGGGTATTCATGCCTTTCATACGATATAAACAGGATCGACGGGTTACGAAATAAACCTTATAAGTGAAAAAGGAGCCACAGATTGTTTGGAACGCACCACGTTCCTAGTATGCAACACGTTAAATGTCACTACGTGATGAAAATAAAGAGTGTCCTGAAGACAGAACCAACAGGAAATGCAAATAAATATTAACTTGACTGTATTTTAAAAATGTATATGGGTTCTAGAAACACGTGTTAAGTTTTGACCCATCTACTCTCCCTCAAAAGGGAGTCTTATAAAAGACACATGATTAATAGCTCGAATATTTTACTCATCTATTGACAATATTTATTTTTTTATTGAATCAGTTGAATTTAATCAACCTTACAATATCAAAAATAAGACATAGTATACAATGTATCAATTAGAATTAAAATGACAATAGCATATCAATCAATGTCAGATAAGTAGTTTGTGATTCCATTGATAATTTTGATCAATAAGGTCAATAAGTACGAAAGAGAGAAAACAAAAAAAAAATTTTAAAAAAAATTCTTAGAAAATTCCACTCAAAAACTAAAACAGCACATTTAAAATGAATAATCTTGACAAGTAAGCAACTTATAAAATACATTCACAGTTCACAACTAATCAGCAATTATTTCTTCACATGGTACAAACCATAGATTCTTTCCGAATTGCACAAGTTCTTTTCATACAATGTGGTCGACAATCAATGCCAGCCTTTGCAATATGTGATGGTAGTGCTATTGCAATATAAGGCTCAAAAATGTTATGTATCCATGTCAAACAATTCACTATACTGTGGGGTCTGGCGTTAGCTTGAGGCTTAATAGAAAATTCACTGTAGCAAATTGTATCATTGGCTTGGAACAACTCAGAATAACAGACCAACATATATCCTCACTAAGATTTGCGAGGAATTGACAGTGTTTCCCAAAATGTGTCTGTCTGCGGGATATTAGACAAGGGCACTGGGTTATAAGATGTTGAAGAGTCTCTGGGACACTATTTGTACCACAAAACTGACAAATATTATCGGCTGAGATCATCAAGTGCCGTTTCGTTAGGACCTCTCGTGTCAGCCACAAATTGAAACGTAGGCGCATGATTGCAGATCTATATGCCGGAGTCGGGGATCTTAAGAGATAGGGAGGCAACATTTTGAGTTTTTTAGGTGGAAATCTATTATGGTCTCCATCTTTGTATTGTAGGCAATTATCATACGTCTTTATCCAATCAGCCTGATGTAGTTTCACTTTGGCTTGAGACGGATTAGTAATCAGCAATTCAAATGAAATATCGGCATTACAAAGGATGTGATCAATCTTGCTCAACCAAGTTGTAATAAACTTGTCCTTAGTTGAAAACATATAGGCAGTTAAAGATTGCAATGTGGATTCAACTGAGGTTGATAAAAGGCATTTCCTAAATAGAGAACATAATCTCCAGTTGTGGAGGGCTTGGAGGGATACTAGGCCCAGCTCATATCTAATCCAGGTATCTGGAACACAGCCCGGTAGATGCAAAATTTGTTTCCAAAATTTGGCTTCCCATTTATCAAAATCAAATACGGTGGTACTTGGTAGTGTTTCTAAGCCGTATAATATGGCCGGAATTGCCTTTTGAGTCCAGTAAGACCAGGCTGGCTTCATTGAAAATTTCCCAAATTTTGCCATGATTAGTTTGGATTGTGCTATGGCTGTATGGCAATATGGAAATGTGTGTCGTGATGCATTTATACCAGAATGAAATGATGTTTCAGACAAATAATTTAGATTAGTGAATTTTTGGGTCTATTTTTAATATTTGTGGATAATGATTGTGTTTTATAAATATACAAACATTAAAATATGTATATTTTTTGGAAAACCATGTGTTCTCACCTAAATTCATGTTGAGTAGGTTTGTTTGTGTATGTGTCAGGTGGATATTAAGAAGAACCTCATAGCTTGAAGGGAGGAAGCTGTTTTGTGGGAATTGCCTTTGGGATACTTAATTCTGTAGTGCTCACCCACACGGCCCCTCAAAAGAGGACACCATAGCTCTTTATAGCTGATGTTGGACAACAATGACCTGCTCCTCAAGCAGGAAAGCACATGGCTGAGTGCAACATCTCTTGGGTCTACCGGCCCTAGAGCAGCCTGTGTGCCTGGGTGAACTGCTCCAGGATACACTACTTCTTGGGTGGCTGTACACATATTAGGCAGTGCTTCCATGTGTCTGGGTGTGCGAACCAGCAGTTAACGAGCTCCCGGACTGTGTTTTCTATTGCAAATTGCCTATGTAGCACAGGCCAACTGGGCAATGACAGCTAAGGTATGTGCACATTCGCTTCGGCATGTTTCACTGTAGGTATGGACATGGGTAAATACAGCTATGGTAAGTACATATACGTTCAGGGACATGTTGAAAAAACCCTGAGTTTCTTCACATGTAGTTCTGTCCATATTCTGTGCATTTACATGTAAACATTGATGAAAGACAGGAAGAGCCTAAGCAATCTGAGAACTGGTAAAGGCTGCGCTCTGTACTCACCCTGCGTGCATGAATATGTAGCTGAGGTACCGCCAGGCCTGGGCACGGAGCTGCGGGTGGTATACCAGAGGGTTCTTCAAATATAAGGGGTGAGTGACCTGTAGCACGAATCTGTCGAGCACCAGTCCATAGTAAACAAAGAAGGCAACCTGGAAAACAGGTGAGGGGATTCGCCATTAAGTATCTGTACCCCGGAAATAAATTAATCCCCAATCCTGGGCAATACTGTATACTGACAAAATATTCGGCAACAGTGATAAATTGCAGCCCTAGAGGGATGGCTGTAACCGGTGTTATTGACCCATATCTGAGTAATGGGAGCGAGGCGCAGCCAAGGGCACATAATATGGGTCAAGGGGGAGAACACCTGTTGCAGCCCTGCTTCTGGGCTTTAATGCCATTATAATATGGCCAAATCCCAAAAAACGGGTTAAATACAGGTAAGACAGAAAAGAAACCCATTGGAGAATGTTCTCGGAGCTTTACAGTGAGCATTCACCTGGTGGAATGTTGGCTAAAGAAGACACTGAGCATTGAGGGGGAATGTTGGGAGCAAACCATCGAGTGGCTAGCAGTGGTAAAGGCCCTCTGCTGACCCATTGTTTACAATGGCCAGTACGGCCCATCTTTAGAGTCTATAAATCTATTATAACCTGTGTTGCTCTTGATACCATCTAGCATATATAACTATATAGAAGTAGTTAGTGCATAACTCGGTCTGGATGGTCACAGGTAATTGGCTTCAGTACACCTGTGCTGCTGGTAGCTTTGGAATGCAGTGTTCTGAACAATCTGGACTATATTGATTTGCATGGCCCCGAGATTGTCCAATGAAAATGCTCTTTGGGCATTCCAAGAGATATATTTAAGCAATATAACCCGAGAAGGGGGCCATTACCAGTGAAGTAATGCCCCACTGCAGCAGTTAGAAGCCCGATTGAAGTGAGGGCTTTAGCGTGCGCCCCGGAGCATTACCTCACCGTTAATGCCACCCTCTGAAGGTTATATTGCTATTAGTACCCCAGCACATTGTACCAGGGTATTAATAGTGTTTTTATCACAAGCTGAGAAACAGCGTGTTTGTTTGCCGTTCTTCACCTAGCAATAAAACTACATAAAAAGATGGCCGCCACGGATTAGGGAGAATGGAACTACTCGTAGTCCCTTTATTCTTTCCATTGCGGCCATTCAGGAGTTGGAGATGCGCCATCACCGAGGTACAATGCAGCAAAAGATAAGTGAGGAGGGAGTGTGGGAGTCTTAAATATGTGGAAAAGGGGTTAGGGGATGGGAACGTGGGGGCCACAGAGGTTGCAGGGGGCACAGGGAGTGCACTTACCTGATTCCCAGAGAGGGAACATGGTGGCCTCCCACTCTGAGGTCTTTACCGATGTGAATCTGGATAGGTTGTAGAGGTTAATGGTGACAAAGTTGAGAACTTTGTTTCAAGGAGAGACGGAGCAAAGCAGGAGACCAATGAGCAGGCTTGGGCAGTAGTCCTTTCTTCCCAGCAGAAGGGTACAGCCAAGTGTTTTGGCTGAAGTATGGGTGAAGTGATGGCAATATTCATTATGTTGAGAAGGTTTAACCCTGACCACAATGACAGTAATCATGTGACAGACTGCTTCCACATCAATCCCTTTGGTTGCAATGGCGACCTTTGAGACCCATACCCACATGGCAGCTGTGCCATGCTGTGTTGTCCATCTCAAGATGGCAGCCGCTGTGCATCATGTGTGGAGGAACGTCACTGCTACCCAGAAGCGTTGCCACTCTGACAAGCGCTACAAGAGCAGTGCGGCTCTGGTAAACCATGCATCGCAACCTCTTTCCATTGCACTGACACTTCTGTGTCTTTCCCTTGTTCTTCCATTCTTGCTGCTCTTTCTTTTCCTGTCTCTGAGTTCCGAACTGATGTTTTCCTGCTCATTTGAACTTACTTCTATTGCCTTAGAACACTGAACAACCCTGCCTTCTAAACCCAGGATCCAGTTGAACGTCATCTGGGATTTATTCTTAGGAACAGCCCCTCTCTCCTCCTGTAGCTCTGGGGGTCGAGGTGACTGCCATACATGACAGATCCAACCTCTACCCTGAACAAACTACGCAAGTTACCCAAGTAAGAAGCGCATCTGATATCATGATGAAATGTTGGATTCTTTGATTGATGTAGAAAAGGATCAGAGTTTGCAGACTTTGGGTGATGGAGTCAGGTGGTCAGGAGAAAAGTAGATGGAAGAGTAGGGTTAGCATTGGAGGCAGCAAGAAAGGTGTGGGACCAGTTGTAGTAAGCAGTTTGAATAATACCCTCTGGTCCAGGGACATTAATAATATTGAAACAAACGTCCCAGAATATAGCTATCACATTTAACCAAGCTACTTGAGAGCCCAAAGAATTCACTATCTTCCCAAATGACTATATCGCATCTTGAAGTCTATGTTGCTCTCAGGAACATGAGAGAGAAAAGCCTATACATCTAATCCAGAACGTTGGGTTCTAACCCTTTCCAATATAGTTAACACAATTGTTAAACTCAATATTTATCCAGCCCACTACATAGAAAAGTGGACAGATATCTATCACCAGATATCCCTGATGGATTCCTCTTTTAAGCTATATGGTAACATTATTTTAATAAAATGCAAAGATGGCTCAAAGAGAATAATATTTAAATTTTTACTTAAATAGCATTTAGAGAGGGTCTAGATATAATATCTACGTCTTAATCTGTATCTTATTTTGGCAAAGTGTGTTTTTACTAAGAAGCAACCAATTTTCGTGGTTTTGTGAATCTCAGTAGAACATTTGACTCCATTGGCAGACAAAAGCTATGTGCAACTTTACCAAGGATTTGTGGTGTGAGTCAAGGCAGTGATATGGCTCCATTGTTATTTAATTTATATACAAATGGCCTGTATGAACATCTTGTGAACCAAGGCTTAGATGTGACTAGACTACACTAGACAACTTTACCAATCCCATCGTGATGGTCATTTATTCCCATTGCCAGGACTCCTAGGGCATGGCAACTTTACCAATCCTATCGTGATGGTGATTCTTTCTCTTTGCCAGGACTCCTAGGGCATGGCAACTTTACCAATCCTATCGTGATGGTGATTCTTTCTCTTTGCCAGGACTCCTAGGGCATGGCAACTTTACCAATCCTATCGTGATGGTGATTCTTTCTCTTTGCCAGGACTCCTAGGGCATGGCAACTTTACCAATCCTATCGTGATGGTGATTCTTTCTCTTTGCCAGGACTCCTAGGGAATGGCAACTTTACCAATCCTATCGTGATGGTGATTCTTTCTCTTTGCCATTCTTTCTCTTTGCCAATCCTATCGTGATGGTGATTCTTTCTCTTTGCCAGGAATCCTAGGGCATGGCAACTTTACCAATCCTATCGTGATGGTGATTCTTTCTCTTTGCCAGGACTCCTAGGGCATGGCAACTTTACCAATCCTATCGTGATGGTGATTCTTTCTCTTTGCCAGGACTCCTAGGGCATGGCAACTTTACCAATCCTATCGTGATGGTGATTCTTTCTCTTTGCCAGGACTCCTAGGGCATGGCAACTTTACCAATCCTATCGTGATGGTGATTCTTTCTCTTTGCCAGGACTCCTAGGGCATGGCAACTTTACCAATCCTATCGTGATGGTGATTCTTTCTCTTTGCCAGGACTCCTAGGGCATGACAACTTTACCAATCCTATCGTGATGGTTATTCTTTCTCTTTGCCAGGACTCCTAGGGCGTGGCAACTTTACCAATCCTATCGTGATGTTGATTCTTTCTCTTTGCCAGGACTCCTAGGGCATGGCAACTTTACCAATCCTATCGAAAGGTGATTCTTTCTCTTTGCCAGGACTCCTAGGGCATGGCAACTTTACCAATCCTATCGTGATGGTGATTCTTTCTCTTTGCCAGGACTCCTAGGGCATGGCAACTTTACCAATCCTATCGTGATGGTTATTCTTTCTCTTTGCCATTATTTCTCTTTGCCAGGACTCCTAGGGCATGGCAACTTTACCAATCCCATTGTAATGGTGATTCTTTCTCTTTGCCAGGACTCCTAGGGCATGGCAACTTTACCAATCCTATCGTGATGTTGATTCTTTCTCTTTGCCAGGACTCCTAGGGCATGGCAACTTTACCAATCCTATCGTGATGGTTATTCTTTCCTATCGTGATGGTTATTCTTTCTCTTTGCCAGGACTCCTAGGGCATGGCAACTTTACCAATCCTATCGTGATGTTGATTCTTTCTCTTTGCCAGGACTCCTAGGGCATGGCAACTTTACCAATCCTATCGTGATGGTTATTCTTTCCTATCGTGATGGTTATTCTTTCTCTTTGCCAGGACTCCTAAAGCCTGGCATAAATTGATCATGAGTTATATGACTTTCAAGAATAACCTGGATCAGAAAGTCAACCACAGAAAATGTGCCTTGATGATCGTTCCTTCATATTTAAAATTGAAAATGTGTTTGATTGCCTGCATATAACTTTTTCTTAAAACTTAAGTGGCACGAAGCCCATAAGTAAACATCGGTTAAAATGGTGCATGCACTCGCTGGTACATGCCATTTGTGCAGAGTCAAAGCACAAACGGTACATGCACTTTTTGAAGGTCTATTTAGGTAGGCCTATGGCCATCCAGCTATATAGTGCTGGCTTGTATGGTAGGAATAACCTGACTCTCAAGTTAACTTTAGAAAAAAAAATTATTTAAGAAGATTTTGGGCTTACCCAATTCAGCACCGAGTTTTGAATCCTATAGAGAATTAGGACAAACGTTTATTACAGAGTGGATGAATTTAGCAACAATTTCACTCTTTGTGAAGGGGCTGGCACCATGCAGGGATCAAATACTGAAAACAAAGGGTTGCCCCTACCTTGTTCTCATCCTCGGTTAATTCAGAGACACTTTGGTACAAAGCTATATATTAGATTGTTTCGGGATTAGTCCTTACAACATAGCATTTATCATTAGCGTACCATTTAGGGTAGCAGAGAATAGTTAAAATATACTGCATGTTGGGTACATGTAACTTTGCTGAAAGGAGTGGAGGCGGTTCAAACTGGGAATGGGCTGTAGAGGGTGGACTTAATGGAGTGGGCGGGTTTGGTCTGTGTATATTTTTTGGAGGGTGTTAGGGAGAATGTTCATTTCTGTGCCAATTACCTTTAACCTTAGAGACCCTCAGCTCTTTTGCTGGACTTGTCACTTTTTAATTTTAACTCCTGAGTGAGTGGGACTTTTTTCACACTCTTTCATGTGTTTTTTTCTTACTAGAATGTATGTGTTTCTCACTGTTTAATGGAGCCTGGTAAACTCCATAGGCATCTGCTTTTTGCGTTGTGACACACAGCACCCTTTGTGCAGTGCCACTGAGAAGTCACTTTTCTTAATGTTTAACTACATTTTCTTGGGTGAACCATTGTTCCCAAGAATAGTAAGATGACTCCTGTCTTACCTTTTCTTTGTGGGTCCAGCACATACCACCCTATGTGGAGTGCTGGGGGTTACACAGTAACTCCTTTTACACCTACGTCCCGTCCCCTTTTCTACATACTTTTGGGACATTCCGTCCATCGGGACGGGACCGGAGCACTTTTGAAGCATCAAAAATACATTTTTGTCCTTTTTCTTTTACGTGGGGCCATTGGACATGACCGCAGCCCCGCCTTCCTGAGCTCTGCCCCGTGCACCACCCTTCAGTCTTTTTCTCCACACGGTCGGGGTCAGACACACTTGCATCATAGTGAATTTTCTTTTTTGTTTGTGTGTCCTTCATCTTCCTGCTGCGGTTCCACAGTCTTCTTTCCTCCGTCTATGCCGGAGCATCGAGGATTCATGTCCTGTTCTTCGTGCGAACGGCATTTTGTGAGGACGGATCCACATTCTCTCTGTCTGGAGTGCTTGGGCCCGGAACATTGGGGGGACTCTTGTTCCTACTGTGACTCTCTCTCCGTCTGGGCACTCCAGCATAGGCTCGTCAGGTGGGAGGAGGTGCTCCAATGGCTCCCTCTTCCACATTTACAACAGTTCATCATCGAAAAAAGGGAGCATCTGGTAAGTTCCTTCCTTTTTAGGGCACCGCGGCCAGGGAACTCCATCCCGGGGTCTTCTGGTTCTGAGAGGGGCACAAGTGGCTCTGGTACCAGGGTTCACCCTGAGGTGTCCCAAAAGGGATCTAATCTGGATTCCTGAGTATTCTCTGAGGCCCCCTCTGCTAGTACCGGCTCAGCCGGGGTTCCCTGTCACAAGGCTAAAATGGATTAAAAAAAAGCCCCTGAAACACCTGTTGTGACAATGGCCTCACTGAACCCTGTGACGCAGGTCACCTAAGGCAGTGACAAAAAGGCAGTTCAACTCACGCGGTAAGAGGCGGCCATTTTGACAAGCTCTTTCACACCAACATTCTCAGTGGATGTGCAGAGGGGCCTATTTTTGGGGCCGAGCAGCATTTTCCACGGAATGTGTACAATAGGAATCCTTTCCACACTCCTATGGATTGGCTTGCACGGTTTCCGCTGCCTCACACAGTCTTGCTTCCTCTTGCGTCCGCTCACTTAGTTTATGCGGAACCAGTTGGAGAAGGGCCATCCTCGCAACCAGCCTCTTTACAATCCTGGGGGTATGCCCCTCCAGAGTGGCCTCTACCCACTCCTCTCCCTAGACATTCCTCTGAGGACGTGTTCTTTGGTACATTCCAGGCCCTTTTGCACTCTGACCTGATGAAGCTTACTTTAAGGATCTGAGCCTCTCTACCAGCAGCCTGTTCCTCCGACCCCTCAGCAGGTTTCGGTAGTGCAGCAGCCCCCACCTCTTGACGCTGTTGGAAAAAAAGTATTTTCCAATGGTCTTCAGATGCATCAGGCGAATACTGAAGTCATCCTTGCAGCGTCAAATCTCAAGCTGTGGAAGGAGCTTTCCGAATTTCAGGAATGTATCCCTCAGGACAGGTTGGAAGATTTTAAAGAGGGCCTATCCGATGTCAGGGTTCTGGCTCAGGACCTGCTGGAGTCCGTGGCCCATCATGTAGACACTTCTGCTCAGGGCCTTATGGTTGGAGTAGACATTTCCCGCCAACCGTGGTTGCATGCTACAAAGTTCTCGAAGGAGGTTCAGGACAAGGTATATCTTCCCTTCGAAGGTAAACAGCTGTTCCACTCCTCAACCGATGAGAGACTCAATGAAACAAAGGCAAGCACGCAAACAGCTAAATCTTTGTTGGTCCTTGCAAAACCCCAGCTAAAGAGGCCTATACGCAGAGGTTGGGGACACAGACAAGGTCCTTCACAGGTTTTATAGTGTTCCAGGAGCATCAAGCACGCTGGGCAGAAGGTTCCTTTGGTGCACCTTGTCGCAAGCAGCAATGGCAAAGTGGCCGGTTTTTCTCTCAGTCATCAGCCTCCTCTTCGGCAACAGGTGGTCTTGCCACTGACAAACCATCCAAATTATGTTTTCCATCGGCCACAAGAGACTCTGGTGGGAGGACGTATACCGTCTCATCTGGAGGCATGGCAGAGCATCACAGACGACCGATGGGTTTTGTCCGTCGCCCAGGCAGGCTTCTGCTTGCCCCTCGCTCATACTCCACGCGCTCACCCTCCTCTTCAACAGACTGGGTCTCCCTCCCAGAGAGCTGGAGCAAGGGGAGGGCTATTACTCCCATTTGTTTACAGTGCCCAAACCCAACCAGGCTGGCCTGCACACTATCCTCAACCTCTCCAACTTCAATATTTTCCTACCCTAAGAGAAATTCAAGATGATCACGCCCAGCCAGATAAGGTCCTCTCTCCGGAAGGGCAATTGGCTCAATCTGGTAGATCTTCAGGATGCTTACATGCATATCCTGATCTGGGGCCCACATCGGAAATACCTTCGGTTTTCCATAAGAACGGAACACTTCCAGTATCGGGTGCTGCCGTTTGATCTCAGCTCAGCAACCCGTGTCTTCACGAAGATGATGGCAGCTATCACAGCATTCCTCAGACTGCATGGAGTTCATGTCTACCCATGTTTGGACGATTGACTTTTGCAGAGTCCTTGCTCACGGGCTGCAACGGCCAATCTTCAGTCACTCCTCCAGCTCCTGATCCAACTGGAGCTGCCAGTGAACTGGTGGAAATTGTCTATGATGGTTGCTCAAGACCTGATTATTCTAGGTTTCCGTTGGGATACTATCAGTGCCAAAGTGTTCCTAATGGAGGACAGAATTGTGGATTTATCAGCCATGTGCCATCTTTTCCTGAATTCCTCCCACATGTCGGCCTGGTGTTTCCAGAGACTCCTGGTCCAGATGGCTTCATGCGTGTTAGCCCTACCTCTTGCGAGAATGAAAATGAGGCGCACACAGCTAGCGCTTCAGGGCTGCTGGTCCCAAGCTGTGGACCCAGACTCTAAAATGATTCTGATACCATCCTCCTTGACAGCAGATCTTCAATGGTGGTCAACAGCCAGCAAACTTTTAGTGGGAACCTCCTTCCAGGAGCAGTGTCCACAGATTATGGTTATAACAGACTCCTCTATCCTAGGGTGGGGAGCGACGCTGAGTCACCTCAAGGTGTACGGTCTGCGGACGCCCAAGGACAGAATGTCTCATATCAACTACCTATAACTCCTGCCAGTCTTTCTGGCATTGAAAGCTTTCGAGCCTTCCATCATCAACAGAGTGGTGCGAATTCACAGACAATTCTGTAGCTATGTTTTACATCAACAAGCAGGGGGGCACTAGGGCACCTCTGGTGGATCTAGCTATCCAAATTTGGAATTGGGCAGTCCAACACAATGTCTGGCTACAGGCTGTGTACATTCCGGGTCAGATCAATGTTGCAGCAAATTTCCGAGCTGCCAGTCTGTGGGGAATTACGAGTGGGAAATGAACAGCCATGTTCTTACCAAGCTTTTCCAGCAATGGGGTTCTCCAATGGTGGACCTCTTTGCGACTGCAACGAACAGGAAACTACCACTCTATACTTCCAGGAACGGTCTCAGAGCATCTTCGTTGGGGGATGCTCTCGAGATTCCGTGGGACATGAAGGTATATGCCTTCCTGCCTTTGCTGTTGATTCGTCGGTCGCTCTGGAAACTCAGGAGTGCCTCCAACTGCACTCTCCTCTTCATAGCTCCTTGGCGGCCAGCCAGGTTCTAGTTTTCAGAGCTGCAGCACCTATCAATATCCGATCCGATCAGGTTGCCGCAGATTCCCAACCTCCTTCACCAGAGCAATCACCAGGTGTGGCACCCCTCCCCACAATCCTTCAGCTTGGTGGCCTGGTACTTGAGTTAGCACAGTTTAACCTTTCAGAGGATAATATGTGCAGCATTCAGGCGCACGTAAGCCTTCAATGGGGGCTCAGTACAAAAGTAAATGGCTTCGTTTTTGTCATTGGTGTCTAGCTAAACAGCTTGATCAATAGGCTTCTATTGACTTGTATTTTATATCAGACCGTGCAGAACATATCTATCAGCCATTGCAGCTTATCTATCAACAGACAGTTGCTCCTTTTCACTGGCAAACCCAGTAATCAAGAGGCATTTCGCAGGTTTTTTTCACTTTTTTCCGACGGTCAGGCCTCCTCACCCGATATGGGATCTGAACGTGATCCTCACCGCTTTGTGTCATACGTCATTTGAACCAATGGCCACTACCAAGCTCAAGTTCCTTTCTTGGAAAGTGGCCTTCATGATTGCGGTAACATCTGCGAGAAGAATAAGTGAGCTTCAAGCTCTCTGTTTCCAACATCTGTTCCTAACTTTCCTTCCAAAAATTGTATCGGAGTTCCACATAACTCAATCATTATCTTTACTGGTTTTCTTTCCGAACCCGATCTCAGATGCAGAGAGGGTTCTACATAACCTAGATGTCAGATGAGCTCTGATGTTTTACCTCGACAAAACAAGCGATCTTAGAAGTTCTTCGCAACTCTTTGTTACTTTCGGTGACCCAAAAGGGAAACCGGCTTCGAGAGCGTCCATCTCACGATGATCGTTTCATGCATCTCAGAGGCTTATACAATTCAGTTCCCAAAGGGCGTTCATGAACAATTGGTCCGTGGCAAAGCGGCTTCCAGAAATATGTCCCTTGGAAGTCCATAGCCAAATCTGCTAAGTGGGCTTCTCCCTTGGCTTGACACTATTGTCTTGACCTGAGCTGCCGGGCTGACGCCCAGTTTGGCCAGGCAGTTCTTAAGAACCTGTTCCAGTAGGGGAAATTCTAGGGAAATTTCCATCCTCTTGTTTCTTTGGTCAGTGCTTGGGAATCTCCCATAAGTATGGAGGAAAGGGGATGGGATGTAGAAGTATAACAAAGTTGCTCACCGTAGTGACTACCTTACTCCTAGTCTACAGTCCTCTTTCCTCCATACGCCTGCCCGCCGTCCCCTCTAATAAGTATTCTTTATTTTGCTAATGGTCCTTCGACTTTGGTGATAGAAAAGGAGCGAAGGGTGATGCTTCAAAAGTGCTCCGGTCCTGTTCCGATGTACGGAACGTCGCAAAAGCATGGAGGAAAGGGGACTATGGACTAGGAGTAAGGTAGTCATTACGGTGAGTAACTTTGTTAATGCCACTTCTCATGTAACATTCTGTTACACTAACTAACTTGAATGACTGGTGGCAGTGGTTTCTTTTTTACTACCTTGTGCCATGTATCTGCAGGCTGATTACTCAGCTGCAGTACATCACCCAAAGGTGACCATTTTCTCAAAATGGCCTGTCTTCTTTTTTCGCCATTTCTTGTCAGTTAGTTCCTTCTGGACTTTCACTCTGTTGTTTGAATCGGGTTTGAGTCCTTGATGCATTCTGCCTTTGGCGGCTTCAGCCCTGAAGCCCGCCCAGGCTCCAGTGTGTCTGGAAAGGCAGGAGGTGAGGGCGAGTCCCGAAACTTCCCTGTTCTTTGTCTCTAGGTGTGCCTGAGTAAAACCAGTTCTGATTGGCCGGCTGGCTGTCCAGGAGAACAGACACCCTGCTGGGTGATTGAAAGCCTTGGCTGTGAATGAATGGAAACTTGCTTAAAATGTGAGGTTTTTGGGACTAGAGGCAGAGTCGACCACTGGAGGACAACATCCGACAAAGAAGATGTGAAGAGACGCCAGCAGCACCATCCTGGACCAGAAAGTGCCTTGTGAAGCACTGCAGCTGTGCTGACCCCATTTTCCTTTAGACTGTGAAGACCCATACCGGACTACTTCCTCCCTTGGGCGGTGGGACCAACTAGCCTTGGGACAAGCTTCATTTTGGTGCAACCCTCGACTTGCTGTGACTTTCCATGTCTGCAGAATCCCAATGCCCGGGGACCCCTGACCATCATCGAGTGCATTGTCTTCGGAAGTGCGAATCCAGCCAAAACATCCTGGGTATTCAGAAGACCCTACAGAAGCAGGAAATCATCATCTAGAGTACTCTCACCAGAGTCCAGGACTGAGGAATCGAGAAACCTCTGACCGGAGCTGTTCGTTCTGCTTTGGTGCTGAGAAAAAGGCGCTAAAACCACAAAAAGTTGCAGAATCAAGGAGAATCCATTGCTGCATAGCCCATCTCTCGAGTGTTGCTGCAGAAGCCTGCCCGATATTCTCCCTTTCGTCACCACGACCAAGGACCAGGAACTAGGATCTGCTGCACTGCAACAGGAAGGCATCCAGCTGGAATAAATTCTTCAGTTCACAGGTACTGTGGGGCTTAGGGTACATCTACCTTTTGCCAATTGTGGTGCTGCCTAGCTTGGGGAGTGCTATTCTACCCTCTTTTGAGTTGACCTCAACTCACTTGCACTGGCCTTCCAGCTTGTGCTTCTTCAAGGTGACTCCTCTTGAGCTTCTGTGATTTTCTATTGAACTACTGACTATTTAAAAACATTTTCTAAGAAGAGTGCATCAGAACTTTGAACTAGCCCACTGACTTTGGCTGTCCTGGCTCCCTAAAGGCCCCCTTCTGAACCTATTGGCTTTGGAAGTGCATGTTCCCTGACAGGTTTTAATTGTTGAACACTATTACTGCTGGGATAAAAGACTGCCTACATCCCTATGGGAGTATCTGACTGTTTTTCTGAGTACAAAGTATGTTCTGGTCTTACTATAACTTTTCCCTCCTTATAACTCAATATTGCAATGGTGAACACAAATCAGTGTCCTTAGTGACCTCAAATGACGTCACTCAATGTGCTGGAATATGTATAACATAGAAAAAGTAATTCACCTGCTTTATTGCTCTTGTTGAAATTGAATCCTAACTTTGGGATTAATGTTACTATTAGTTGCTGTTTTTTAAAGATTGTCTAATTATCCTTGTGTATATATAAATAAATAATTATAGCATGACTTTAAGTGTGTAAGTGTTTACTTGGACACCTGTATTTACTGATTTCATTGTACATTGAGAATTGAGAATGTCAGCTCAAATTAGCCCTCTTAAGGTAGGCCTGGCTGCTCAGTCACACTACTAACGTGTGTAGTACAGGCCATTAAAAAAAGGTGGGTTACCTAATACCAAAAGATAAGTCTTGTAAAGTCCCACACCAGTTGGACTCTACAAATTCTTACCTAACAGAGGGGTTGAAAAAGACCTCCTTGAAGCGCAGGGTCATAATTTATTTTCTGAATTGCAAACGACTGGGGTGAAGTCTCATATTGATGAGTATGAGGTTCCACAATGTGGGGGTGTTGACTGAGAATGTCTATTTGCTGGTACTTTCTTTTTTTATTTCAACTGCTTTAGTCTGCCCGTGTCCTAATTCCGGCTAATGCCCTAACCGACAGTGAAGGGGACTTTCACTGGCAGGTAGGAGGGAACATACATGGTAGCAGCGTTGCGTATTATCATGCTGGTTTCAAGGTAGGACAGCACAAGGGCATGTACATTGAATCTGAAGCTGATATCTGTTAGGAACAACATGGTTTTCTGCAGTGTAGGTAGTTAGTGCTATGCTGTCTGTTTTCTTCACTGTGTGCGTTGATGGACAGGTGGCTGCATATATGGAATCCTAGAGACTCGGGCAGGGTGTCAGCTGTGGGTAAACTCCATAGGGGTCACAGCAGGCCACTTTGTCTGGATTTGGTGGTGTTTGGCATTGTTGTTAAGGATATGAAATTCCATTTGGTGGGGTTCAATATCAGCTATGTGATGGACATTGAGGTTTGAGTCTGGCCGGGGGAGGTCTTGATATGGGGTATGTCTTAGAAGGATGATCTTTTCACATAGATGTATGTATTTCCTGAATATTGGAGGATGTGGACAGTGTGCCTTGTGAAGAGGGCTCAGAAGGGCTCCATGTGGAGGATCAAGATCATGGATTAGAGGATGGATTCTTGTGGGACATCTCCATTGATTGGTAGAGGTGGTGATCTGGAGGCATACTTTTGGGCAAACTGAAATCTGTCTTATGGGTCGGGAATCAACATAGAATGTTCTCCCTGATTCCCATGCAGTTGTGGCAGCAGAGAGCTCCAAGAGTATTAGGAGGCAGGGGCATGTGTCATCGAAGATCAGGACTGCGTTGTCTACTGTTTGGATTGCGGCTGTTCCTGCATTCATGTGTGGCCTGAAACCTAATGGATAGGTCTGTAGAAGGCGGTGGCATTGATGTGTGTTTGAAGTCGGGCGGCAATGGCTATTTCAACGATCTTGTCTAGTAAAGCAATGTGTGTGATAGGATTGTAGTTGCTGATGTCACAAGGGTCCAGCTTTGATTTTTTGGGGAGTGGGAGGATTTGTCTCTTTTTGAGGGTGATGGAGAAAGTACCCTGAATGAGGCATACATTGATGATAATTTCCAGGATAGGGTGGATTGCTTCTGGGGGGAGTGTCTTGAGGATCACAATTCACCCCTCTGAGAAAGGGTAAAAGGGAAAGAGACGCTCAGTCTGAGGATACAGCTTAGAAAGAGAATGTCAGATTGAGAATGGATCATCGAGGTTACGCATTTGCGTTCCCATGGAAGCTATATTTATGTGAGTTTCCATTGATCTGTTACGTCGTTGGGTCGGCATCAGCGATTCCCTCCTTGAAACTATACCAGCGTACATTAAGCCCCATCTCCACGCCGCATGGTCTGTTAGCCCTATACCAATAATAACATTACAAAGGAAAAGCTTTACTGAGTTTTGGACAACACACTCAGTACTTGCCTCTAAAATGGTGACTGCGATCATAAACCAGGGTGGAGGGCAGCCTGTGTAGTTGTCATAGTACCATTTCCGGTCGATCTCGCGTGGCAAGGTTTCATAGGCAACATGGCGGATCAGTCTCTGGGACAGGGTCAGCCCCTTCTCCTCCTGCAGAGCCTTGCTGCACAGCCTCCTGTTCCCCTGCAGGATGGCCTGGCGGAAGCTGTTCGACCTTTTATTGCTCATCTGTAAGAGAGACGATTCAGAACCAGTCAGTGCATATTAGTTTACATTTGTTGCATACATTTAAATGGCAGATGTTGTCATTTAGAAACTTAGCAAGCTTTGTTACACTCCAAGTATTGGTCATCTACACCTGGGATAGGCAACCTGTGGTTCTCCAGACGACCCCTCACCATTGACTATAATGGGTACATCCAATAGGAATGGTTGGCCAACACATCTAAAGAGCAGAACGATGCCTACCCTGATCACATAGTAACACAGCTGCACTGGCCCCCACACGCCAAATACTCTATTTGTTTAGTAACATGTTGATATTTGCTTTGCTATGAGTTCTAATAAAATGTAAGCAGTCTGTGAAAAAAGTACCAGGACAGGGGATTGGGAAGGTGGGTGGAGGTTATTCTGTATAAGACAGGGACACCCCTTTATCATACATTTCAAACTCTGTGTCTCAACCTTTGTCCGCTAGCACCCTCAAATCCCTCGCTTAATCACTCCCTATGATTCCAATTTGGATCACACGTCCCTAAAAAAGGCGCACTGAAAAAATAGAGTTCATGCCGACTGTGGAGTGACTTCTGTGGAGTGACTTCTGCACTGCTAGGTATAGTGTTACCTTTAAGGAACACATACCTATGGTGTGACCGTGGAGCCCCATTGGACTCCAAGGCTAGGCATAGAAGGTCAGTCATTTCTTCGCTCACACGCTCACAGCCTGATATGCCATTTTATTTTTTTCTTATAGCTCAACAGATGCCATTTCAAGGCCTCTTAGCACTTTGGGACCTGTAGGCTTGGCTCTGGTTAAAAGGGGACAAAAGGGGTTGCAGCAGTGCCGAATTAAACCCTGTTGAGGCCCCTAGGCAGTTGAAATTTCGGGGCCCCTTCGCAAATAATCTCCTGATATTTTCTTTCAAGATCAAATCAATATTATTTTGATCTGTTGTCACGGGTCCCCTAAAAGGAGTGGGGCCCATGGGCCGGTGCCTTCTTTGCCTATTTGGTCATCCGGGACTGGCCATGCAAGACTGCTTTGCTGTTAGGTTGATGCGTGCAAAACTGGCCCTGTGAACGCGTCCATGCTTTTTGGCTGCTTATGTCATCGGGACGTGGTCTGTGTGTATCCTGAGTTGAACACCTATGGTTTTGTATCTGGGCAATCAATGTCTGCTAGGACACGTTTTAGCTTTGTGGTCCTGCTAGGTTTTTTGTGGTGTATAGCATCGCTGCATGCATGTTTGGTCTGTGCTTTGTGGTGAGGTCGGATCATTGTGTTTCGTATAGATTAAGTGTGGTGAGTTGTGATGTCAGTTATGACAAGAGACTGAACATATTTAATAGGATGCAGTTTAGGAATCAGACATCAAACAGGAGTAACACATGGTGCCATCATAGAGCAGTGCATCAATTATAAACAAAGCATTGTAGGCAGCAGTCCTAGAGCCAGGCATCAATTACACACAAAGCATTGTAGGCAGCAGTCCTAGAGCCAGGCATCAATTATACACAAAGCATTATAGGCAGCAGTCCTAGAGCCAGGCATCAATTATATACAAAGCATTATAGGCAGTATTTGTTCCTAGAGCCAGGCATCAATTATAAAGAAAGCATTATAGGCAGCAGTCCTAGAGCCAGGCATCAATTATAAACAAAGCGTTATAGGCAGTATTTATTCCTAGAGCCAGGCATCAATTATAAAGAAAGCATTATAGGCAGTATTCCAAGAGCAAGGCATCAAATAGGAGCAAAGCATTATAGGCAGCAGTCCTAGAGCCAGGCATCAAATAGGAGCAAAGCATTGCATTGCACAGTTCATATCACAGGGTGCAGCAATAGGAGCAAACGATGCAGCAATGGGGAACATAACCGGGCATAGCAAAGGAGCGACATAATTCAGGCGCAAAATCATAGGAGACATCAATGAGGAGAAAAATATCACTAGGTGTAATCTAAGGAAGCGAATATTTGGGTTCTGGGGTGCCCATGTTCTGAGGTTTATTGTGTCTGGGCTGTGTGTTAGGTTTGGCAGGCATTGGTGTAACTGGGTTCCTATGATTTGGCAAATAGCCAGGTCTTCACTGATTTCCGAAAAAGTGAGGTTATGTTATGTTAATTGATTTCATTTGTCATTCGACCCTTTTTTTCGACCCTTTGACCTACAACCATTTAAAACAGATTGGTTTTTAACAGCCGACGAAAAGCAAGAAGATTTGCTGTAGCCCTTAATGATACCGGCAGGGAGTTCCACAGTTTAGAGGGCGCCACGGAGAATGTGCGGCTCCCCACTCGCTCAAACTGGTAGCGAGGAATCATGAGGAGACAGGAGCCCTTGGACCGCAGTTCAAGGGAGGGCACATAGGGACAACATTTTCCCTGGAGATATTCAGCACCAGAGCCATAAAATTCCTGATGCACTATCACCAGCGATTTAAATAGAACCCGCTGGAGAACCGGGAGCCAGTGCAGTGATTGAAGAAGGAGGGAGATATGGGCACCATGTGAGGTACCAGTGCAAATACGTGCAGCATAGTTTTGAAGGAGTTGCAGACAATGGAGGAGATACAGAGATTGGGTCAGGAAAAGAGAGTTGTCCTGAGGTAGCCCTAACGGATACAAATTCACGTAGGGAGTTCCAGAGTTTGAGGGTCGTATTTGTAAAAGTGCAGCCTCTGTGCCACCTTCTGATGTTACGTTTAACCATTAGGAGTTTGTGGCTGCTGGACCTTAGCATTCTCGTTGGTATATAGGGTGTGATTTTCCTTTTTATGAATTTAGCCCCACTGCCCCAAAAGGTGCAGTTGGTGTTGCACAGGGATTCGAAGAATGGTATTAGTGGAGAGTTTGAAGTGCATGTGCGATATGGTCTCCTCTGCCGAGCCATAGTTGCCTTCTTACTGCTGTGTTCTTACTGCTCTGCAGGTATTGTGATAGGTATTCTGGGAAGCAAAGATCTGTGCTGTTTAAAGAGTCAATCCTTGATAGGAGAAGGGATATAACAGCGAAGGCCCTGTGTGGGAAGGTGAGAAATGGCTTGAAGCATGTGATCAAGAGCAGGTGAAGGAAGCATTTCTTCACCAAGGCATTGATTTAAAGTTCCAGCGTTAGTCTGCTGCCCATCAGTATTATGAGGTTCTTGACAACTTGTGATCTTTCTGGACAAAAACCTATCTCTGTAGGCAATGGGATTGTTGTGGGGGAGGGGAGGTGACAGTTTGGTAGGGCAGGTCATGATTTCCGTTTGGGTTTATTTTAAGTTGTTCCTGGTCATCCACACGTTCTCTTGAATGAGACATCTTGGGTGATGAGAGTCTCTGCTGGGGGTTAAATGTTTAAAGAGCTCTGTGTTGTCAGCACAATAGCTGCATTCATGAACATAAGTTCTGATGATTTTGATAAGAGCTGTCATGTATTCGTTGAACAGGAGAGGGGCTGAGGTTCATCCTAATGCTGTGTGGAATCACCCTGAGAGTCTGTAACCAGGTGATTTCTGTTCTATCGGTGAGGAACATTGTTATCCATAGTGGTTCTGTTTTGTTCAGGCCTGCTTCCTTTAGTCTCTTGATTATGACGGTGATGGTGACATTGTCAACGTCTGCAAGTGTAAGTGTCAATGGTTTCCTGGCAACTCTCTTGACATTTAGGTCGTTCCATATGAATAAGAGTGCTGATTGGGTCTGACCTATAGGTCTGACAACTTCTTGGGCGCAGTAGAAGATGTTGTTTGAACAACATGGTCCCGAATTTGCCTGTATACAAAGCTCTGAGTAGCCTTTCTGGATAGGGCATGTTAACGATCAGGAAGTGGTTTGTGCGGCCGTCAGGATTTCCTGTTGCGTTCTTCAGTAATTGTTTGACATAGGCAGTCTTGAAATCTCGAGATATAACTGCTTGTGCCTGTGATGAGTTAATTAGTGTGCGGTAGAGGGCGCATTGGGCTTCCTCGATGAGAATGTCTTTGAAGAAGCCTTGGGCCTGCTTTATTAGTTGCTGCTCCTAGTATGGCGAATGCCTCTTCTGTTGTGGTGGTAAAGTTGTGCAGAGGAGCTGGCCTGCAGCTTTGGATACTGGCTTGCACTTGCGGTCTGCTAGCATCTCATCACTTGTCTGTTGGATTGCCTCACTTTGTTCTTGAAGTGGCTAGGGATGGTTTCACATGCCTCTTGCAATGGTGTTGGGGTTTTGTTGTAGGTGTTTGTGTTCCTAGATGATGTTGAACTTCTTTTCCTGTAGATGTGTAGAGGAACAGGTGGACGTTTTTTCCCTAACTCCCGTCCCCTCACCACTGTCATACTGGAACAGGAGGAGAAGGGCCCTGTATGGGACTCCATGTGTTATGCCTATACCGCATTGAGTGTACGAGAGACGATATACACTCAGACAACCGTATCAAATGTACCCTTGCATTGAAAGTGTGGAAGGAAGCCGTATGGAAGGATGTCAGCAAGCACCATTGGACATCATGGAGCACTGAGTGAAATCTGACGAGGGCAGAGTGATGTCATGAAGAAGCTATACAAGGACATAGTGACGAATTACAATTTAACTGAAGTGATAAGAGAAACATGTACGAAATGATAAAGTAATCATGAATGCAAAAGATGACAAAGTAACTTGCTGACCAATAAGTGTAAATACATAGTAATGCAAGGTAGATGAGATACATAGACACTTGCTATAGAGAAATATATAACGTGGCTAGGACGGTCATAGTTGGAAAATGGATGCAAGATCGTGTTAAGATACAATTCAGATAACTCAGAAACAGATAAGGGTTGAAGAGTCAGGAGACGAAAGAAGAACAGCTTTATGTGCAAAACAAAGAGGAATCTATATTGGCTTGGGATCAAGGATGCTATTTTTAAGGAATAGCTGCAAAGCACAAAGGGAGGCAGACGGATAAGCCATGGACGAGACATATTTCTCTTAGATTAACGAAGAAGAAAACATCAGCAAGAGCCAAGCATTGGACAACTAAAGGTGTATAACGTCTATCCAAGGTAGCATGAGCAAGTCTCTAGAGGCCAAGAGGAGCAATGACACTCAGTATAATGAAATCAAATAGCAGTAAATAAGAGGCTCAAATTGACAAATTTGTGGTCTCTTCACATGTGACTCAGTAATTGAAAACAAGGGTTATTCGTGCTTAGGGTGAAGATAGTGATGTGCTTATACTCCCTTGAATGTCCCAGAACAGAGAGCAGGCTACAAGGTCAACTACAGACCGGAAACTTTGGCTCATGGCCGGACTCATGAGAGACGATGGATTAATTGCAAAAGTGGGGAGTAATCTGACGTGATTCAAGCACCTGGGTTTCGGTTTCCTAACCTGCTGCTAGCCAAGCCAAAAGTCAAAGGTCAGGTGAGAATGCCAGCAAATCAGTGGATCTATTAGGCAACCTGCTATGCATAGTTACATAAACTAATCTGCTGACATTTTGTTCATTATGATCAGTATTACACGTATTTAGAGGTAGTTTGAGGTGTGTCTTACAGATAAGAGACAGCCAATGAAGTACTAACCTATATACATTCTATAAGTAGACATGTTTCCCTAACCAATCCCTCCCGCTAATAAGCTTTATGGTTTGCCACGAAGCATGACGTTATAGATGACGCATATTGTGGTATAAGACCTCTGTGTAATCAAGTTTGTGTGAGAGTGTGCAAGCATCTGTCTGATGTCTGCCAGTTGACCCTGCTTTATTAAATTGAGAACAAAGTAGTACTTAACCATATTCTTTGAGTCTGTATTGTTATTTGGTCTGAGATACTTATTGGTAATTCCTTCTGGCACAAGAGACACTTCAAGGTGTGGTCAGCCTGCATCTGTTATCAGTACGCTGCTTCTTCCAATTCATAGTAGAACAGATATGTTGAAGTTTTCTTCAGATTTCTTTGGGTGTTTTCAATTCCGATGTGTACCATATGGCAGCTTGCTCTTTTGTCACAAGGGTTTGGACAGTTTGGCCAATGCTTCTTTGATCCACTTAGGAAGGGAGCAAGCTTCCTTCTCCTGGTGTGGGGAATGAAGGGTTGGCAGAGCTGGTGTGATGTTCTTTATAAATGTTTTGAGTTCTTCTTGGTTGAGGGTCTTTCACGTTCTTCTGATCATTGATCTTGTGAGTTAGGAGAGTGTGCATTGGCATGGGGATAATGAGAGGAATCGTAAAATGATTGCTCCATGATAAAATGAGGGTTGGGTCTGTTGTTGTTGGGCCCTCCTTGGAGAGAATCGCTTCTAGGGTATAGCCTGGTTCAGTTTGAAAATGGATGGCATTGGTTTGTGTTCTACGATGATATAGTAATCAGACAGCCATGTGTTCTTCACAAAGAATAAGTCTGTGCTGACTTTGCGTAGAAGGTTGAAGATGTCTGGTTTGAGTTTGGAAATAAGTGTACATGGATGGGGAGGCAGTGTATCTTTTTGGAGGCATGTAGTTCCTTGTTGGGTTTCATTGTACTCCTAAGATTGTGTCATGTTTGGTAGGTGTTACATTTTGTTAGTACCCGGGGAGGGCACAATCAGAATGAGAGAACCATTCTGATTGGCCCTCGCCGAGGCATTACCTGGCCGGGAATCCCTCGGCCAGGTTTCCACAGCCATTGTTCCCGGCGGGGGGTGTGGCAGCCCCTCAGCCAATGAGGAGGCTTGAAGCAGGGCCATCCCCGCTCCGAGCCTCCACGGCTGAGAAGCTGCCTTTGCTTCCTGCCGGGACTTGGGTATGTTTTTTTTTCTCCCCCCATCCCCACTAGACTTACATTTAGCCTGCTTTGTCACTGGTGGGTGACGATGGCAGCGTCCAGCCATGTGGAGACTCTGGAGCGGGGCCATCCCTGCTCCGAGCCTCCACACAGCTGGAGGCTTCCATCGTCCCCCGCCGGGGACCCAGGTACTTTTTTTCCCTCCCCCCTCCCTCCCTTCTGCCCTCCCAACCTCAACCCCACTTACCTTCTTGTCATTTTTTTCGTGAGCTCCTGATGGCCGCCATGGAAAGGGAAAACGGACTCTGTTTTCCCTTTCCCGGTGGGCATTTTCTTAGGCGTTTTTTTTCTCTTCGTTGCAGGACAGAAATAAATGCTTTTAGTGCCCGGGTCACGAAGATCTTGCGGGATACAGTCTCTGGTGAGGTGGTTTGTGCATTATGTTCGTTTCCCATTATATTTCGGGATGAGATTCCCCTGTGGTGGTGTCTATTCATTTGTTTTGCACTAGAGGGATGGGTAGTAGGTTGTTTTTTTCCTTGTCCATTCTAGTGTGGTGGAAGGGTGCGGACAGCCCAACAGAAAAGCTATGTGCCAGCTAGCTTTACTCCCTATAAAAAGGCACATACTCCCTAAGAAATAGAGAGTAAAAAAATTCCAAACAAAAAATAGGAAACTGAAGAGAGAGTCCCGGGGAGGCCCCTCATTACCCCCAGGAACATGACGGCCCAGAAACGCTGAGAGCTACTCATCCTTTTTCGTACAAGCCCCAAGTGCACCACTGGCTGACACGTACACAGAAAGGTATCCCCTCAGTCAGCCATTCAGACCTAATTCATTGCATATCCTTTCAGTAACAGGGGACACAACGGAAATTGTGGATGGAAATACCCAAATGGACTGCTTTGACCCTGCAGTGAGCATTAGTGCCACCACGACATAGCAGCATTAGTCATGAAGCACACTCGCAGCCCAGCACTGCATTAAACAAACACACATTCGCATACATGAAGAACATGTTTACACAGTTCTATAGCTAGAGGACGGGTTCATATACATACTGTCAAAGCTTTATTATTTTTCTCATTAGCCAAATGCACTAATGCAGAAACGCAATGCAACAAGAGATCCTGAGTAAGCTTGAAGATGCTTATGGCAAATAACCCTATGGGACTACAGGAATATATATGGAGCCTGGCAGGACCATGTATGACTAATTTATAGGTTACGTAGCACAGTAAGAGCATGTAGAAATCGTATTATAAGTCTAAGGAAAATTACAGAAGGCCTCAAGCCACAGAACACGAGATGAGAGGAGCTGGCTCAGGCTGCCCTAAGCTCAGATCGGCCCCACAGCTAATGTCAGATATTAACACAGTCACATTCCAAACACCACAGCCTTAGATCTTTACCTGGTCCCGTAAGTTTGGGAACTTGCGATAGTCCGCTAAGGAAAATTAGTCAAATATAGCATTTGCATTTGTATATTATTTTCTTTCTTTTCTTCCTTTACCGAACACCTTTACGGCCCCCTGCGGCCGAGGCGCACGTAGCCCCCTGCGGCTGCGTGCCCCTTGTGACGTTCTTATACAGCCGTCTCACTTTCTCTTACTCCTCCTCCCTTTTCTTCACTTGCCGTGGCCGGTGTTCTCCGTGCGCAGCCACGTCCCCCTTTTCACCTTCCCCCGATCAACTCGTTACCGTTTACCTCCGTTTCCACTCCCTTACCATAATTCTCTTCCCCACCACTCTCAGAAAGAAAGATGCCTTGTGTTCGAGATTATCCTATGAAAGCCCTACTGGTGACGTCACCGACCTCTTCAAACTACCGGTAAGTTCTTCATATGTTTTTAAAAGTTCAAAATACGCTTGCAATCTACCCCCGTTAACCCCACAGCTGTCTTCCTGTCACGCCTGGAACAAGGTTATCAACAATATAATCGGACTGCGCACGCTGCGTCGCCTCACGTGTGTTAAGCCCCTCGACAGGAGGGCTTAACCAGCCAATTATCTTCCATAATAGGCAACCAGCTAGCTACCGCCTACAGGGAAACGTCATCTATCTATCGAGTTTCCTGCTCGATCAATAGGGATCCTCATCTACTCATTGATCAATAATTATCAAATCGTAGGAAACCGCACACACACACACCCCCTTACACGTGGTCGCGACCTAGGCCAATCAGTGTCTACGAGCGGCCGCACATGATGTTTTCGTGCTCCGCCCCCTCCTCTTCCGTAACGTAGCGGACTGCTCTCGCAATTGTCCAGCTACCATTCACTTTACCGTCAATACTAATTCATCAAACCTTCGCCGCGCACTTGTGTAACACCTCCCGCCTCCCGTATTCAGTTCCTCCCCCCTCCCTCACAATTTCACATTGCTTGTTGTGCGTGGCATACTCACCAAGTTCTCTTGATGCGGGGCCGCTCGACTGTGTGCACCCCTCCAAGCGGCTCGCCACCTCCCCTCGTCTGGACCACGTCTGGACACTCGCCAACCGCGGGCGGGATACTTCTCAACCGGCTCCCGAAGGCCAATATCCAGATTGCGCTGTCCGGTCTTCTCGCAGTTCCGCAAGGGTCCTGTAGTCCTCAAAAGGGGGCAGCGGCAGAGGGGGCCGCGCCGCCGGGCCTCCTCGCAACGGGAGTACTCGGAAAAATAAAATAAAAGCGGACCTCAAACAGATCTCAGCAGTGCCTCCAACTTGTCGGGGGGAAATTCTCCCGGGGTCGGCTGGGCCGTCCGCGGACCTCCGGGCAGGGAGGCCCCAACTCCTCCCGTATATCCCAAAAGAATGAGTATGAGACACACGCAAAAAGTAAGGTGGTTCTGCTGTTTATTAAACAAAACGGCAGGGATGGGTCAAGGATCGTACGCGTCCGTCCTGACATTCTCTCTTCAATCGTGGGGCTCGCAGGCCCTTTTTACCTTAGTATGACGCGCTACCTGCGTCACCTGGGAAAGTTAGTAAAAAACCTATCGCCACTCTGGATTGGTTCCTCGAGTGGTAGGGTTAGTATAGCATACGTATAGAGAGCGTTATTAGTGGTCGAGGGTCAGTCAGGTGGTATACTTGGGTTGTCCCTTCAATTTGATACATGAAAATTGTTACATGAAGACCCCTGAGGATTGGCTAATGTTAATGGCGTCAGTGATAAGAGCCCCATGTTCTGATTGGTCCACTCGCGAGCCCCCCAGTCTGGGACCATCGCTGTTCCCAGCTCGCGGTGCACCTGTCATTTGCAACAATGTATCACTACGGGTATGTGCAGACAATGTGAGGATTTATTCATATGCTGGAAGGCAGATGTCCATTGAGTCGCTTAATTGTATCTGCCTGTGTCTTGAAACGTGGGATCCAGGCGCCTCCCTCCTCCTGGGCCTGGCACCCTGTCAGGTTCGGCTTGGTCACGTGAGGTGAGACCGTGGTTGAGGCAGAATTCTGCACAATTAATATTGCATTTTCCACTGTGTGCCTGGCTTAATTTGCAGGTGTGACCTTGGCGTCGGCTTGCGGCATGCGAGTTTGCAACATTGTGCCCTTGACTGTCTGCTCTCGCCGGGCTCATTCTGCAGGGTCAGCAACTGTACTCTTGCTCATTCAATGTTTATGGAAGCTCTTGTTTGTGGCCTACTTGGGCCTGGTTCATAGGTGGAACCGTTTGATACACAGCGCTTTAGGTTATGGTATCATATTGCTTTATCCCCAGTATCAGGTCTTCGTTATATTTCTCATTGTAATGCATGGGTTTAGGAGAAGCGTGAGCAAGTATTTTAGATGAGTTCATTGTGCGTCTTGCGTTTCTGCATTTTGAAAAGCCTATGTAAAAAATAATAAAGATGCGCGTCAGTGGGTATGTCCGTCACCTACGCCATAGCACTGAATATGTTCTTCGTGTGGATTGGTGTGGGAGTGTCCAGTGTGCATGCTTGCACGGGTGTGCTGACCGTTGGCTAGGTCGTCAAGGCATCTCTAACGATGTGTTGACTTAGTGTTGGATGGTTCAGTCGAGTCCATCCATGCCGCAGGTGTCGGCATGGGTAGGGCAGGCTGGTGGGCACATCCGTATGTTCCTGTACCAGGGTATTTGGTCGTCTGGTAGATGGGCAAACTCCTCTCGTGGCGGGTGCCTGGGCCGTGATCCTCTAGGCCAGGGGTGTGAGGGGATTGGTGGGAGCCTTTTGTTCCATTCTCCCACTTCAAGACGAAAAGGGGACCAGCTGCAGGAAAATTGAATAAATCCTCATAAATGCAGAACCAAGAGCTCGATTTTGTGGTCCACAAGCATGTGATGCAGCCGAACTAGACAATGGGCAGTCACCCTTGGTGGGTAAGGAGAGCCGGTCCCAGCAGCCCAGACGAAGAGTAAAACAAGTGTTGCAATGGGGAGCGCACTCTCATAGGCAAAGCTGGCACACTACCAGATACTATTCAGACACAGAGTCGTTTTACATCACCCTGAAGAGGTGCATAGAGGGCTGAGAACCGAACTGGGTCCCAGGCTTGGGGAGACCAGCTCCAGACAATGACGAGATAGAAATTCAGGGGTGGATGGCAAGAACGTTTCTTGGAGACGAGGCAGGTCTGCCACTTGACACGCGATGAACAGTAGCTAACCTCTATAGGGGATCTCTATATGGGTTACCACTCTCAGCACCCAATTGGTACCAGGAATACGTTTTTTGTGAAGGGCCCAGGTGATGACGGCATTCTACAACAAAACTGGGGAGCATGCATTGTAAAGTTGAGATGTACTGGAGAATCCTGATTGTCTTGTTTGATCCCTGTTGGGTTATGTAATAATCCACTGTTCTAACTTGCCGTTGGCCGAGTCCTCGATTTCTTCTGGGGAAGGGTGTTGGCCCCTTAGGAGTCAGAAGGACCCCCAGACAACCTCTGGCATACCTGGGAACTACCCCAACAAGTTGGTAGCAGAGTCGATGGTTGGGCTATGTTAACCCGGGACAGAGCCGACTCTCCTTCCGCAGAGCCGGGAGGCTGCGGGACGCCTCACAGGTTTCGAGATAATGGGAACGTGCACCCCGTGTAAAGGACGTCAGGAGCCAGCCTGGGAGATATCCTGCCGTGGTCCGTGAGGAGTCCACCAGACGAGAAAGGCAAAGTGGCAGCTTTGGGGTACGCGGCAGCCGAGCAGAGTCAGCAGAACACATAGTGTAAGTATTGACTCCGCCACACGCAACCAAGGGTAGAGGGCAAGCAACGGGGGGTGTGACAGCACAATCAAGCATTGTTGAGTATTAGAGTATTGTCAAGTGTTGTCTAGTATTGTCAAGTTTAGTAAGGACATGAGCGCAGGTAGATGTCATTTTGTGTGGTTAGGGCACATTCGGTTTCGAGGTAAAAGGTTCTGGTGAACAACCTGGAATATTGACTCGAGGGCACGGATGACAGAAAGAATGTAAATATTGGATTTCCTGTGGCTTGGGTGTTTTAGTTCGGGTCATAGATGACAGTATCCCCGTAAGGTTTAGTAAAGGGAGCTGGCCTAGATTGCAGAAGGTGATTTGTCTGGTTAAGTCTCAAGGAGGCAGTTACTTGTAAGGAGACGCTGTAGGTACAGATCAAACACAAGAAAATATTGGTATACTCTGCTAGGAGGCAGGAAGACAGCTGTGGAGTTTGTGTTGGGGTTGTGTGTATTTCTTGGGCAACAAGGTTCTAGCATTGTGCGCGCTGTAAGTTATTTTTAGCACTACCTTGCTTAGTGAACTGGTGACATCACCCATAGGTTTGTGCATAGGACTTGGAGAGCACATGCGAGGGCCAGTAGATAACCTCTATAGGGGATGTCTATATGGGTTACCAATCTCAGCACCCAATCGGTATCGGGGATAGGTTTTTTGGGAAGGGCCCAGGTGATGACGACATACCACAACAAAACTGGGGAGCACGCATTGTAAAGTTGAGATGTACTGGAGAATCCTGATTGTCTTGTATGATCCCTGTTGGTTTTTGTATCAAACCTAAGTTCTAACTTGCTGTTGGCTGAGTCCTCTGTTTATTCTGGGGAAGGGTGTTGGGCCCTTAGGAGTTGAACGGACCCCCATACGACCTCTGGCGTGAACTACCCCAACAAAACAATGGATACATAGCAGCTTGCCCTCTGCTTTAACCCCCACAGCTTCAAGGTATGTTTGGATCCGTGGTACCTGCCGAATAGTATCAATGCCTGATCTGAAGAGGAACTGTGAAGTGGAAAAACCATCTTTTAATTTGCATCAATTACTAGGTGAAAAGAAGTACTGCTGATTACAAAAAAATGTATCTGTTTTAGAGTTCAAATGCTTTTTTTTACTGCCTAAAATGGGAAATAGGTCAAAAAGAAGGGGCGAGGCGTGCACTCCAGTTCCTGGCCAATATATTACCCGAAAAAAGGTTGCTGGGTTAAATCCCACAGTGTCCAGTACATTTCACAGGATTAAATCACAATTGCTGCCCAATTGTTCACAGGGTTGTTTTCCTTCTTGCACTGCTGTTCTCCTCCGAGCGCTTTCTTGTCGCCAACACTCATCAGGGAGGCTGAGTTGCCTTTCTGTTCAGGTGAATCCAATATTATTGCTGTTGCAGTCTCTAGGAATTGTGGTAGCTGTAGTGAAACCCTTTCAACAATTCAGGTGACTAGGAAAAGACTCCCCTCCAATAACACACATCTTACCCTTAGCAGGGGGAGGGGAGAAAACCATATTTATGGCTCCCCAATGTAGGGCATAATGACCCCGGTACTACAGCCTCTGGAGTCCCGATCTCCACAAGGTAATTGGTCAAAAGAAAAGGGGTGAGCCGCGCACTCCAGTTCCTGGCCAATATATTACCTGAAAAAAGGTTGCTGGGTTAAATCCCAAAGTGTCCAGTACATTTCACAGGGTTAAATCCCAATTGCTGCCCAATTGTTCACAGGGTTGTTTTCCTTCTTGCACTGCTGTTCTCCTCCTAGCGCTTTCGTGTCGCCAACACTCATCAGGGAGGCTGAGTTGTCTTTCTGTTCAGGTGAATCCAATATAATTGCTAATCACCACAGCCTCCCTGAAGAGTGTTGGGACACGAAAGCGCTAGGAGGAGGAAAACAGCAGTACAAATGCAGCAGAAAGGATCCAACCCTGTGAACATTTTGTGATGATGACTGATGATGCACAACCAGGCCGAAAAATGTCTGGGGTTGCTTGTGGTCTTGCACAAAAAGGGTGTGCCCCTTTTCGGGTGGTACAAGTATGATTTTGGTGTGGCCTTTCCCATTCTTTAATGGCCACCAGGCTGAAAAACAATGGGTGTATATGGGAGCTCAGAGCAATGCCAGTGTGATTCAAAACTGTCCTGCCATCACTCTTCCGTGTTGCATTAATGTAAACATACATGACAAGAGTCACCAAGGAGTGCCCATCAGAACCCGCTTCAGACGTCAATGGGGCAGGCGCTGAATAGCTAGACTGCTACCCTGAGCGAAATGTGCCATGGACTGATATTGCCTTTGCTACTACATGCCACGCATTGTACGAACTTGTGATGCCCCTCCACGCCATTGCTAGGAAACAATGTGACCATAATGGTGCCTCTGCAACAGGATGCCCGCATGCACATTGTGGTGTGTGTTACCCTGCTCTTCCACAGCTGCTGCCAACCTTTGGAGAGTGGAACCGAGGTTCCGGCACCGCATGAAACTCATTTCCATTCCGATTAAGGGATGACCTTATCCAGCGGCTGCGCTTGCCTTTCTCTGCTGCCCTCTGAGAAATACACAGGAGAGCATTGGAGGGAGAGCAGAGGGCTGCTGTGCTCGGGCGGAGGGGGGAGGAGGGCAGACAGGCAGCTTACAGCGAGCATGTTTTCCGACACAGGAACAGCCAAGAGATCAACCGCGGAGGTTCATCTGCACCAGGCCCCACCACCCAGATGCATTCCACAGAAGTCCGTTTTCACTTACAGTTGCACATTTGCTAGTGTGACATTCCTGCACAGTTATCTGCTATTGGAAATATGCTCATTTCTTGACATATCTTTTCCTGAACCGGCTAAACTGTGAGCGCTCTGTCTGCCGTCATATGCTCTTTAGGACACAACTGTGCTGCAAATGGAATTATTATGTTATCTTATTGCGGTGGGTTACAGAAGGGAATCTTTTAACAGGCTATATATTTAGCCCTGGCTCACAATTGTATTGTATTGTATTGTATTGTATTTGGTTATTTATATAGCACTCGTTCCCCATTTGTATGGCAACAATGCGCTTTTGACAAATGGGAGCAGGCCTCTGGGAGGAGTGTCTGCAGGGCCGTTCTTTTAGACCATGTCGTGCCCAGAGCGAAATGCTAAAATGTAGCCTTATCCTGAGAAAACTGCAATCCCTTCGCCCCCACATTATAAAATCATTACAATATAAACAATAATGCTAAAAAGTAGATGTGGCAATGTAGAAAACAATATAACCAAAGAGGATTGCCATACGTTATCATATGCCATGTATCGTTTTCTAAAGCACACTGGGCCTCATTACGACCCAGGCGGTAAGTTACCGCCTGGGCCGTGACTTTACCACCATGGCGTAAACTACGTTTACGCCATGGTGGTTGGCGGATTTACCGCCCCATTCCAACCTTGGCGGGGCGGTAAATCCCCATTTTCCCATTTACCCTTCCCCATTCCCATTTTGCCCCATAGGGCATAATGGGAGTGGGGAAGGCGTTAATTACGCCACCGTAAATTACGGTGGCGTAATTAACTCCATGGTCCCTTAGCGCCATGGATTTTAACACCTGCTAAAAGCAGGTGTTAAGACCTCCATGGCGCTAAGGGACCTCGTACTCAGGCGGTAAGGGTCGGCGCTGTTTACGCCGCTGTAAAACCCTTACCGCCTGAGTCGTAATGAGGCCCACTATCCTATATGTTGCTGCTGAAACACTATTCATGCTGTTGCGTAATCCATTTTTGCGATGATCTAAACTGAATGCATAACTCGAGCTGCTTAGGACTGTAAAATGTGTTCTTACATTTAGTTTAGAAACTCCTCTAAACAATCAATATGAGCGCCTATAACTAAGATCTTCATGGCAACACACATATTTGGAAACACCAAATGTTTCTTTGCAAGCTGAATATGTTGCAACAAAGAAAACATTTTCACAAAACACAACCCATAACGGTTGGCTTTGTCAAAAACTATATTTGGGTTTGTCAATAAGCAGGAGCGAGGCTGTTTTTTAATAGGGCACACTGCTAACTGAATCCATTTTAGGACTTTCTTTCTTGGTAACTAAAGCACAGTGAGATTAATTGATTTGCTCAGGATCACACTCTGCAATTTACACACTAGGCCACATATTTTATCAGCTGCACTTGTTATGTGCTAATGAGGGCCTAAACACATCTGTGAGGGATTCGACCATCGGCAGGGTGGTGTGCGCTGATCTGAAAATTTAAATGAAATTGAATGCTGGTAGATCAAATGTGTGGGGCTAGTCCGCACACATTTTCCTATGCGCACCTCACGACATACACATGGAGCCGTATACTCTGGGTGGACAGCGCTTTCCCCCCCCTGTCATATTTAGTTGGGATATGACAACAACCAAGAGTACATCAAAGTATCTCAAGAAGGGGGAGGGCAAAACCTTCCTACTGCCATGGCCAGTCTAATTAACTAACAAAGGCCCCCATGGATCCGCCCTGTCCTTTGTTAGCTGCTGGTGGCAGCTTCCCAATAGGAGTTAATTCAAGCAGGTCAGACCTGGTGGCTGCAAGGGCACCCTCAAGCAGAACTCCTAGTATGGCGGTACGGTAGCAACGGTGTCAGTAGTGATACCGGTGCCGTTGTTCCCTTACCGGCATACTTGTAATGAGGCCCAATGTGTAATAAGCTCACCTGCTTGTAGTCATTGGGCCTCAGTACGAGTTAGGCGGTTGCCTGTCATGATGCCTACCCCGGGGATCCAGATCAAGTCCAGCAGCCCCGGAAGCAGGCATCAAGTTATTCCAAGCAAGCCCAACAGCCCCTGCTAGGGGCCATTTGGGTCCAGTCCTGGCGTCTATGGCGCCAGGCTCATATGGAGAGTCAGTCCTGGCGCCATAGGCGCCAGGCTCATAGATTAAAACGTACCTAATGCAGACCATGCTGCAAACTTACCTGATGCAGACCATGCTGCAGAGCTCCAAGCCAAAAGAGGCTTGGAAGGGACTACTTTACCTAGGGACTATTTTTTACTCGGGTGGGGTCGGGGAGGAATACTTACCTGGGACTACTTTGGGGCTATTTAAACCACGCCCGAAGAGCAGCACACGCTTCGCGTTATTCTGCATCCAGCAGCGTAACGCTCACCATGCCTGCAAGTCTGCATCCAAAAAAAGGGAGAAAGAAGGAGAAAAGGTTAGAACAAGAGCAATACCTTTGATCCTTACCTGAATTCCCGATCCACTGCGCCTTCGAGCTGGAAGAAAGAAGTTATTTTATGCGAGTCGCCTCGCCTGCTGCAGCGCTGCGCTGAACTCACCGGCCTTCGCAGCATCTTCACTATTCACTGCATCCTTCTGCATGTTCCCGCCGCACTCCGGCACCTAAGGGGAACACAAGAACAGCAAGGTGAGCCAAGGGTATAAACAGAGGCAATATTAGTTACCCCCAAGAGACCTGATTTTACCGCCGGGGGTACTATTCCTCTTCCGCGCATTGAACCAGATCACTGTTAAGAACCGATACCTATTGCCTCTGATCCCGAACTACTAGACCAAGTAAAGGACGCCTGCATATACACTACGTGTGAAAGAGGGCGACGAATGGAAGACTGCGTAACATTACCGCCGAACTCGTAACACGGTTTCCACCGTCTGATATCCTGGCGGCCCTGGATTTCAGGCAGCGCAAAGTGCAGGTCCCCTTTCCCATGGAGTCCCATAGGACTCCATGGAAAGGGGACACAGAAACACTGGCACTGTTGCTATCACTGCCGGTGCTTCCGTGACAACTCAGCCTACGGGGGCTGTTGCGCCCGGCGGGCGCAGCGGCCCTGGCAGGCAGAGTTGGAGTGTGGTAGTCTGGAAAGGGTGCCGGTATGGTGCGACCGGAACCCTTATTCCCGGAACGCCACGGCTGGAATTAAGCCCATTTCTAATCACAATATTTACACTTCTTAAGCGACATCCAACTAACAATAGTGACTGCCAATTTCCCACTCATAGCTGTGTCTGCAGTCATCTACCACTAATTGCTCCCCATTTAAAATGCTCTGCTGAGAACAGATATCTTGAAAACATACTTGACAGTCTCTGCGCTGCCCTGTTTCCTCCTTTGTACTTGGAAATGTAAAAAAAAAAAAAAAAAAGGCAAACAAATAGGAACAGTGCTCGTGAATTGGTCTCAGAACACTGAATGGGAACCGATGATTCTGCCCCCTCAAAGTACCTCCACCCCGGCAGGCTGCCCACTTTTCCCACCCCAACAAATGTCCCTCAACATCAATTTGGTCCATACATGTATAGAGACACAAGGTTATAAACACTCAGTAGCCCAGGACATTCGTTTACATTCACTTTCAGTTGGAGCCATCAGAGTATTCGCATGCCATTATTGGAGACCTCTTTCCCGCTTGTTTGCATTACTTCTTTAAAGCTAAAGCACACATGACGGCACTCACTAAGTTGTCAGGCGTGGGCATTGTGAAGCAAGTTCTAATGGAGGAGAGTGAGTGGCGAAGAGATAGCCTGGAGTGACGCAATGTATCACAACACTAAGAGATCTGCAGCAGGAGACCCCATAGTCAACTGCACGTCTCCATATCAGCTGTGACACCATAGGCACTACTGGACGTACGTTTCTTTTTGTTGGCATCACAATTGTAGTATGTGTGAAGATTGAAAACCTCTCCCAAAACCGATTCCCTACCTTTCAAATGTCAGACTTTCGCACCCCTTTACAGGGTGGGAAAATAAATGCCACTATAGGGGGGGATATCAGCTGCTAGCAACCGCCTCAATGTACTTCACACATTCTATTTCGTCTGACTACTCCACTGCTTCTATGAAGTGATGCATAGAATGCTGGCAAACAGTCTCCCGCAAGCCCAAGCAAAACATGGAGGACTATGCACTTTATGAAAATCACCTAGGGTCAGCTGGTGTGATAGGCCAGCGGTTACATATTCCAATCCCAGTAACATAGCTCTGCATGGTAGGGTGCCTACTGCAGGGATCAGTGTGTAGCCTGCTGGTCCCGGGTTTCAATCCGAGTAACATAGCTCTGCATTGTAGGGTGCCTACTGCAGGGATCAGTGTGTAGCCTGCTGGTCCCCGGCTTCCATCCCAGTAACATATCTCTGCGTGGTAGGGTGTCTACTGCAGGGATCAGTGTGTAGCCTGCTGGTCCCGGATTTAAATACCAGTAACATGGCTCTGCATGGTAGGGTGCCTACTGCAGGGATCGGTGTGTAGCCTGCTGGTCCCGGGTTTCAATCCCAGTAACATGGCTCTGCATGGTAGGGTGCCTACTGCAGGGATCGGTGTGTAGCCTGCTGGTCCCAGATTTCAATCCCAGTAACATAGCTCTGCATAGGGTGCCTACTGCAGGGATCAGTGTGTAGCCTGCTGGTCCCGGGTTTCAATCCCAGTAACATAGCTCTGCATGGTAGGATGCCTACTGCAGGGATCAGTGTGTAGCCTGCTGGTCCCGGGTTTCAATCCCAGTAACATAGCTCTGCATGGTACGGTGCCTACTGCAGGGATCAGTGTGTAGCCTGCTGGTCCCGGATTTAAATCCCAGTAACATGGCTCTGCATGGTAGGGTGCCTACTGCAGGGATCCGTGTGTAGCCTGCTGGTCCCGGGTTTCAATCCCAGTAACATGGCTCTGCATGGTAGGGTGCCTACTGCAGGGATCAGTGTGTAGCCTGCTGGTCCCAGATTTCAATCCCAGTAACATAGCTCTGCATGGTAGGGTGCCTACTGCAGGGATCAGTGTGTAGCCTGCTGGTCCCAGATTTCAATCCCAGTAACATAGCTCTGCATGGTACGGTGCCTACTGCAGGGATCGGTGTGTAGCCTGCTGGTCCCGGGTTCCAATCCCAGTAACATGGCTCTGCATGGTAGGGTGCCTACTGCAGGGATCGGTGTGTAGCCTGCTGGTCCCGCGTTTCAATCCCAATAACATAGCTCTGCATGGTAGGGTGCCTACTGCAGAGCTCGGTGTGTAACCTGCTGGTCCCGGATTCCAATCCCAGTAACATAGCTGTGCATAGTAGGGTGCCTACTGCAGAGATCGGTGTGTAACCTGCTGGTCCCAGCTTCCAACCTGCTGGTTCCAATCTCAGTAACATAGCTCTGCATGGTACGGCGCCTACTGCAGCGATCAGTGTGTAACTTGCTGGTCCCAGGTTCCAATCCCACTAAGATGGCTCTGCATGGTATGGTGTCTCTATGGTAGGGTGCCTACTGCAGGGATCTGTGTGTAGCCTGCTGGTCCCAGGTTCCAATCCCAGTAACATAGCTCTGCATGGTAGGGTGCCTACTGCAGAGATCGGTGTGCAGCCTGCTGGTCCCGGGTTCCAATCCCAGTGAGATGGCTGTGCATGGTAGGGTGCGTACTGCAGAGATCGGTGTGCAGCCTGCTGGTCCCGGGTTCCAATCCCAGTAAGATGGCTGTGCATGGTAGGGTGCGTACTGCAGAGATCGGTGTGTAGCCTGCTGGTCCCGGGTTCCAATCCCAGTAAGATGGCTGTGCATGGTAGGGTGCCTACTGCAGAGAGATCGGTGTGTAGCCTGCTGGTCCCTGGTTCCAATCCCAGTAACATAGCTCTGCATGTTAGGGTGCCTACTGCAGAGAGATCGGTGTGTAGCCTGCTGGTCCCGGGTTCCAATCCCAGTAACATAGCTCTGCATGGTAGGGTGCCTACTGCAGAGATCGGTGTGCAGCCTGCTGGTCCCGGGTTCCAATCCCAGTAAGATGGCTCTGCATGGTAGGGTGCCTACTGCAGAGATCGGTGTGCAGCCTGCTGGTCCCGGGTTCCAATCCCAGTAAGATGGCTCTGCATGGTAGGGTGCCTACTGCAGAGATCGGTGTGCAGCCTGCTG
This sequence comes from Ambystoma mexicanum, assembly GCF_040938575.1. Lineage (NCBI taxonomy): Eukaryota > Metazoa > Chordata > Amphibia > Caudata > Ambystomatidae > Ambystoma > Ambystoma mexicanum. Next base: position 872,412,337 of record NC_090926.1, on the reverse strand, counting down.
GTCCCGGGTTCCAATCCTAGTAAGATGGCTGTGCACGGTAGGGTGCCTACTGCAGAGATCGGTGTGCAGCCTGCTGGTCCCGGGTTCCAATCCTAGTAAGATGGCTGTGCATGGTAGGGTGCCTACTGCAGAGAGATCGGTGTGTAGCCTGCTGGTCCCGGGTTCCAATCCCATTAAGATGGCTCAGCTCACTAATGCGTTTGGTGCCAGGAAAATCCAAATCCCCTGGGCCCTCTGTATGATTGCCCACCAAGCTCCCCAGAAGCCTGATCCAGCCCTGCAAGGGGGATCTGTATTTCCATTTCTAATATGTGAATTTGGTTATACTATGTATCTGCTCTCTCCCGTTGAATCAAGAGGAGAAATACAACCTCTTCAGTCTGGTCTTGCTGGAGTGTAGTGGCCAGAGTCATGCTTTCACTTTTAACTACATCCCCTTGCCACCCAGTCAGGGCCCCGCCTGCAAACAGAAGAGGTGCAAATGCTGGGTGCTGAAGGGAAAGATGTATATTCTATAGGGGGGACTGGGCTCGGGGAAAGATGTATATTCTATAGGGTGGACTGGGCTCGGGGAAAGATGTATATTCTATAGGGGGGACTGGGCTCGGGGAAAGATGTATATTCTATAGGGTGGACTGGGCTCGGGGAAAGATGTATATTCTATAGGGTGGACTGGGCTCGGGGAAAGATGTATATTCTATAGGGGGGACTGGACTCGGGGAAAGATGTATATTCTATAGGGTGGACTGGGCTCGGGGAAAGATGTATATTCTATAGGGGGGACTGGGCTCGGGGAAAGATGTATATTCTATAGGGTGGACTGGGCTCGGGGAAAGATGTATATTCTATAGGGTGGACTGGGCTCGGGGAAAGATGTATATTCTATAGGGTGGACTGGGCTCGGGGAAAGATGTATATTCTATAGGGTGGACTGGGCTCGAGGGAGCCATTTTGTCATGCGCCCCAAACATGCTTACATCAGCCCAGCGCCTCAGTGAAAACCACATAAATATAATATTATCATCTTGTTTTTACAGGGCGCCTCCTGACAGATTCCCCCTAATTCTCACTGCTGAAATAATAGGTGTCATTATCCATTGCAGTGGCGCTCCTCGTACCCCCCTTGAAAGGATAAAAGGATGAGTCGGCCTGGAATGGGAGACTGCTTGCAGATTGCACACTGGTGTCTGAGGAGAGCCTCATTTATTGAGCTAACTTACCAAGCAGAACATCGATAGGCTTAGTGCCTAAAGCAAGCCGTGCAGGCCGCTGTCCTGGAGAATGAACGGAACCGCTTGGCAGTGTGTCATTACTAGTGTGGTTGTCATTATAAACACAGTGATGTATGATGTTGCGGGCAGCGGCCCAGATGTTGGCCCCTGAAGGTGTTCGCTCCCTCGGTTTTCTTCCATGCGTATACACTTGGGTACTGCTTGATAGCTAGCAGAAACACACAGTATTGAACATTATGCAAGGCCGGTGACAGGTGTATCCGCTATCCCGCGCACGATGGCGTAGTGTGCATACGTATTGGCATTCGAGCATAACAAGCTGTGAGGGCCCACTTGACAGCACTGAGGAGATGGACTTTTGTCTTGCGTCTGGTCACACTGGCATCCCGATTCTCATCCAGCGGCGGTCTGCCTGAGTATCACCCCCCGCTGGAGTGGCAGGCAACAGAGTCCACCTGTGTGCTTTATTTGCACAGGGGACTGTGCTGCCTGCCTCTGAGCAGGAGTGTGTCCATCACTATGCATTCTTTTTTGTCTGTTTAATAATGAGAGGAGGCAGGTCATTGGAAGACTGCACCGCCCACCTCTCGTTATTACGCTAACAGCAGAGGCGTTGCTAGGGGGGGCTATGGAGGCTATAGCCCCTGGTGTTTTGGTTGTAGCCCCGGATATAATCTCATGAGCTACAACCAAAAGGCTAGCTAGCCCCCAGTCCCGGCAGTTCCGACAATAGCATAGCCCCAGGTCTTTTGCAGACCTAGCAACACCCCTGGCTAACAGCATAGACACACTGACTGACAGGCCAGGAGTTCTTTTCTGTCAGTCAGCGTGTTCACATTGCAGAGACTTGCAACACAAACACACTGACAGGGGAGGACTTCCCTCCTGTCTGTCAGTGTGTCTACAAGGGAGGTACATCTGGTCCTCCAAGATGGAGCGGCGTGTGTGAAGGGTGCATGCAGGTAAGTCAAGTCTTTTTCATAATGTAACTTGTATGTGTGACAAATTGACTTCTGCCTTATAAAAGTACAAGGATGAGTAGAGGCTATAGCGCCCACTCGTCCCTCAGTCTTCTACAAACCAAGACGAAACACAATCATAAAGGTAAACAAGACACAGTTAAGAGATATACCTCCTTCGCCTTTTGTGGGAACATGCGGCAAGGGAAGACTTTACTCTCAAGGGTGTGAATGTGGATCTGTAGCAACCCAAACAGCGAAGTATAAAAGTCCACAATAAGAAAATGGGCAATCATGGTTCTATAAAAAGATATACTTTAATCAAACACCCAATGAACAATAATCACTAACTAGAAAGAACTGTAAAAAGCCACCCTGTAGAAGGAACACAGAATATGCAAAGATAGAATAGATGCAGCACTCTGGGTAGTGAGACATGGGAGAAAAGGCAATTAAAAGACCACAATGTTCAAAAATAATATTTCTCGAGGTTGCAAAGGGGATTAAAATGACCTAGTCAGTCTCTGGGGCCCACAGACGGACCAAGGTGGCAGATTTCAGTCAGTAAAATCTTTGCAAATGTTTTGGCAGTTCAATGTCATCGAACCAGGCTTCTCTGTGTCGGTATTAGTCCTTTTTGGTTCGAGGATGTGGCATTTGCATTGGTCCAGTGGCAAGCTGGTATTGAGTCGGGGGCAAATGGAAGGTAGCTGACGTCCCAAAACATCTACATGAGCGGTGCAGTTCAGGCAGTCACCAGGTTTGCCTCGGCATTCGAGGTTTGATGGTGGTGAGCTGGTACCAGGATGCGCAGACAAGTCGATTTGATGCAGAGTCTCAGAGACCGCTGTTCGGGGGATACCAGGGTCGGGTCGATCGACTTAAAGCAGCGCGATGAAGAAGCTGCCGGTCCCAACTATGCCCAGAGAAATGCAAGGCAGCAGTACATCTTTAGCTCAAGCCCAGGCAATAATGTGCTTCAGCTGGCACGGTGAGGCAGCAAACGGAGCCGAACGGGCAAACAGCAGTTAGAAGAACAGTGAACATCAATAGCAAAGTTGAAGGGTCTTGATGGTTCACTCTGTATCGAACATGCTAGAATCACGGCTTGCAGTGGGTCAACATCGAAAACAAAGGGATATTGGCTGTTTTGGTTTTCAGGAGCTGCAAGTTCCATTCCATGGTCTCGTCTCAAAGGCCAAGATTAGTCCTGTGATCAGGCTCCCAAACATGGGGGAGGCTGACACACACATTCAGAGGTTTTGCAACACAGTGAGGCCCTGGGCAACAATGTGGCTGGCCGAGAAACAAAAAAGAAACACACACGATATGTGTTATTATGTGGCTAGACCGTGTAGCCATGTAATAAAACGTATAATGTTTGCTCTTCTTTTGATGCACAGTAACTGAGCATCAAGGGTAAAGCAAACATGATAAGTGAAGTTTTATTATGTGACTAAACTGGCCTACACTGAACCTTTGCCAGTTTAGCCATGTATTAACACCTCATTGTGCATCAAGGGTAAAGCAAACATGATAAATGTTATAACGTGGCTAGATGGGCCTACATGATGGGCCTACATTCAATGTACGCCAGTCTAGCCATATTGTAACACTTATCATGTTTGCTTTATCCTTGATGCTCAATTTCTGAGAATCAAGGTTAAAGCAAATAGGTACGTGTTATTGCATGGCTAGATTGGCCTACATCAGTGGTGCCAATCTTCATATACTTTCTTATTAGGCATGGCATTTTTTGCTTGGCATCAAGGTTAAAACAAAGATGATAATTGTTATTACGTGGCTAGCCCGGCCTATGGTGTCAGTGTTCATTTACTTTCTTACTGTGGTATGACATTTGTTACTTAGGGTAAAGAAAACATTAGTGTTATTATGTGGCTAGACTGGCTTACATTGGTGGCCCCAATCTGGCCATATATTCTTTGTGTGTCGTGCCATTTTTGTACTTATATCAGTGGTAAAAGCAAACATAAGTGCAATTAGGTGGTGCACAGGCCTATGTTGGTATAGCCAATCTGAATAATCTTTATTTCTGTGGCATGGCTTTTTTACTGGCTGGGAGCCTTTACATGGTAGTACTGGCATATATTGGTGCAGCTTGCATGGACATAAATGGGCAGAGTGTGAATGAAAAGGTTTAATATACTGGCATATGTTGTGAGCAAAGACATTATGAAAATGTGTTTGAAAATGGTCCTGTGCACTTGACCTGCATCTATTGTCAGACTTCGAGGGGGAACCCTGCCAAGAAATTCAAAACCAGTGTGCGGAACATGAGGCCTGCTCATGAGGATCACATTTGGGATCACTTTGGATAAGGTAGACTCCTGTGGATTGTGCCCGCTACTTCTATAAGTGAAAAAAGCAGACGCAGTCTATTGGGATACATGACAATGATGGGCGCCATGTTCACCAGGGCCAGATTTGTATTTTTGTTGACAATGAGAATCAGGCAGAGAGGGACTGATCTGCATAAGCAATAGTGGTTGGCATATAGAGAACGAGGCCCTGAGTGCTTTAGAGCCGAGGTCTGCCCGCTCCGGCACTCATCTCTCATCCTCATTGTCATGTTGGTGGCAATACCCTAACCATTAGCCCAATGTCTGTTTGGTCAACTTCCAGGCTATTTTGATCCACTTGCAAGCACTTAGCTAAAAAGTAAATGCTCACATTTTACTACATGCATGGTCTACTCTTTGCCAATGCGCATATTTTGCTCAAATATGTGTGGTGGGTCAGAAGAAGGACTGGGACACAGTGTTGACATTTTCACTGGTTATTTATTAAATTATAAGAACAATGCCTATCTTTCCCTATTGCTTTGAGGGTATTCGCTGCCTATATAAATAACTAAGGTGCTCGTCAGTCATCGGAATGTTTAAAAAAAAAGACACTTATTACATGGTAGGCGGAGAACCATGGCGCTACTAGCGCCATGGTTCATGCCGGTAAAATACCGGCACCGCCTTGGTGGAAAGGGGAATTACCGCCCCATTCCAAGGTTGGCGGGGCGGTAATTCCCCCTTCCAACATTGCCCTTCCCCATTCCCATTTTCGCCCCATAGGGTATAATGGGAATGGGGAAGGTGCTAATTACGGCACCGCAAATTGCGGTACCGTAATTAGCTCCCTGGTCCCTTTGCGGGTTGGTTTTTAACGCCTGCAAAAAGCAGGCATTAAATTCCCCAACCCGCAAAGGGACCTCGTAGTAAGGCGGTAAGGGTTTACCGGTACCGGTAAAATACTGGTACCGGTAAACCCTTACCGCCTACCGTGTAATGAGGCCCACTGTTGTCCAAAACCGAGTTTTACCTGATCTTAGCACTATTCTAACCAACTAAAAGAAACCAGGAGGATGACTCCCTTCATCGGTCTCATCTCAAAGAGTTTCTTCTTCAGTCCAAAGTTCTTTTAGTAGGGTATTTTTAAATAGTCTCTGGTCACCTTCTGTACCAGTTCTTCAGTAGGTTTTTGGGCTTACTGTCTTTTCAGTCTTGTCCTTTGATCCAGACTGCTATGCCTTTTGGATTCCTCGGATATACATCATCGTAGCTGGGATAGGGTTTCTTGGTGATTCATGTTGAACTTGTGTGTCCAACACAAGCCCTTTAAGATGAGGTAACAATACTTTGAGATAGATGGGGATGCAGAATATACTCAAGCATCAATAATCAAACCGACTCAGGAAGTTGGCAAAATACATCTGTTTTAATATCAATTATCTAAAACAGGAAGTTACAATGAACATCAACGAACTCGCTCGATCTTCTCACTCAACGAATTTCATAAAAAATGTAGCTTATATACTAAAAACTCATCATCATTGACGTTAACCTATGTGGTAAACTACAAAAACCTACTTGGGAAAGTGATTGGCTTACAGGGAACATCTAGGTATACTTTCCATACTTGTCAGGGAAGGTGATTGGGTCTCTAACATCAGGTGAGGTAACTAAACCCTCCTCTAGTGCAGGTTCCTATGAACGTCATCAAATACACAACGTCCCATTGGTTACACAAACTATAGGGCTCTTCTACTACGTGACCCCCTATAATTGGTTGGCACCCTCGTACCCCTCTGTAATATTCCACACACGCAAGCAGCACGCTGGCTGGCATCCAGGTTCTGGTGGGCTGGTCATAACCATAGCTTCCCACCGATTAGCCTGTCATCTATCATCACTCTTGCCTTCTGCTAGTCAATTAAGGCTTTGAACTCGGACTTGGAAGTGTTCTCTGCGCCTGAGAATAAGGAGTATAGGCATACTCTGTCTCTCGGTTTCGATACAGTTTGTCTCAGTATCTATTTTCATCCATCCACGTGACTGCAGACCATGTTTTAGAGTCTTTCTGTATTTAAAATACTATTAAATGATGAACCTCTGACGTCTACAATGTTCTCGCTCCTCACCTAAAACAGGAGTTTTGTTCTTTTCACATGTTCTGTAACCACTGCACGAACACTCAGGCTCACGGTGGCCTTGACTTCCTGGTGCTGGGCCAGCCAAGCCTCTCTTGAATTCACCTCCATGATTAAGGTTTGGTTTCTAACTGCGACATACTAAAAAGCATTTCTGCTCACGGGACCCTCACGGGACCCAGCTCTGCTAAAGTGTGTAGCGGAAACATCCATAGTCCATACATTCCTATGCATATATGTTGGCGTATTGCAGCAATCTATTCACTACATAGCCAGCCTTTAAGAATACTTCATCTACGTGTGTTACTGCATCTGTACAATTGTAAAATGACTTGATATCTTCTTCATTATTTCTGTAGCACAGCATGAGCATCTTCACCTCGAGCCCGAAACGCTGCTCATATTTGACAACTCATCGTTAGAGCCTATAGAATGTCTATTGTTTTCAGCTTCTTACTTCTTCCCTAAGTGTGTCGGCTCTGCTTTTCATGATGTCATCAATCTTCTCTTTTGCTCAGTTTTCACACTTCCTCCGGGATTTCATTCAAATTGCCATCATATTTTCGTGAATGCATGTATGGCTTCCTCAATGGGAACCTTACTTCCAAGATTGTTTTTGGAATCAGTATTTTCATTGGTACTGCACGTGTCTCACACTCTGGCTCCCAACACATAGGCAGCATGGGGGATGATCTTTGTGTGGGGGTGCTTGGCTCCACCTCTACAATGTTCTCCCTCTCTTAAGGTGGCTTACTTAACATTTCTCCTTTATGGGATCTACTGACCTTCACTTCGCACTCATAGGATTCGCTTTCTGATATCCTCCACTCTGCACTTCTTGCATTATATGATATTTTACCCTCTTCCTATTGTATTTGTATCCAATACTTAATGGTCTCTCTTATAGGTTTACTTGTGATTCTCTTTCTCACGTAGTTACAATTCCAATTTATCACCTTTCTATTCCATATATCGGCAAGTTCACTGGGATGAGTTTTTCCATATGTATAACGATTCCCCGGTGGTCTTGCGGTTCTCCCATTCTCCCTCTTACCTCTAGGTTGGCAGGGAAATGTACCTGGGGCCAGCACTTGCTTGGGTTTTCCTCTTTGGCTCTGTTTCGCTCTCTCTTCAATTCTGCTGGCATTCCACTATTGGTCCTCCCCTTCTCTGCGACTAGGTATAGCTGTGGATAACCAGATGCCTCGTTGTTCATTCAGTGTGGTGGTTTTGGCGTCCTTGGATGGGCACACTGACCACAAAAAAGCAGTTGTGGTCATGCCGCTACCAAGACTTGGATTCATGTCTCCATGGCTCTCCAGTGCATGTGAACGCTGGGCCAGCGTTTCATTCTCATGTTAAGATCACTTCTGAAAGTCGCAGGCTATGTGGCTCTCCTTGGCTCCACTTCTCTCAGCTGTGATGCTGTCAGGGGGCCTCCACTGTTTATAGTTTCTCTCTACTTCACCTCCCCTCGGCATGTCCTCCTTTTCTCGTCTCAGTTAAATGGAGATTTCTCCTTAAAGAGACAGATTGTCTTTCTTGTTCGTGATGTCATATTGTGGCTTTGTTTCAGGCAAATCTCTGGATTTCCTACTGCTCCTTATTTCTGATAGTTCCACATATGCCATTAAGGAGAATGGCTTAGGGAGTTCTTCCTTACAGTCACAGTGGTCCTTGTCCCCATAGGTGTAGTCTCTCAGGGTGAGGTCCCACTTGCCTTAACCCCTAGGGAGGGTGTTGCAGAGCAGGCTCACCACCCTAGCTTCATGGGGGCTAGGAGATCCTCCTTGGGAGAAGAGACAAATTCCCTCGATTCGTCACACATGGTAGTTTTGCAAGGGCCATAAGTGACTCGTTTTCTGATCTGATGTTGTCAAAAGACATTTCAGTTCGAATTAACCCTCTGTTAGTTTCTGCCAACACTTCAATGTCACGGTTTTATATCGTTCTTGGCCTTTTCATGGCAGCAGATGTGTGTAATGATGCTTTAGTTCTTGTGTTTGGTGTTTATTTTCTCACTTTCCCTGATTCTGGTGTGCTCGGAATCGTGATGACATTGCGCATGCGATCATTTCGCATAACGTTTTAGCTCATGTGTTATTACTGCATGCAGTAATATCGTATGCGGTACTACTCTATGTGGTAAAACCAGTATATGCTGAATACACAGATGCCAAAATTGTATGATTGTTCATCATAGGTACAAGGTAAGGCCTGCACAGCGAGTGTGGCATTGCATGCATTAGGTCCAAATTGCGAGATGAGGGAAATCTCCAGCCATGCCCGAGCTCCCATGAGGAACAGCCCACACCCCCAACCGTCACAACCCCTATTCATTGCTCTAACAGTGTTGCAAAGATGTGTTTTTTACTCCAGAGGAATGCGCCCTACAAGGCTGTGATCACAGACCGGCACCTGGTGTGCATGTTATCTCATATTGGCCAAAGCATGACCTGGCCCATCTCCAGACGACCATGAGTTATAGCCCATATAACTGACTAAACGTTAAGGTCCTTGAATTCCATGGCACCAAGGGCTCTTTGACCACCAACCCCAAAGTAACAAGTTGTTAAATGTTCAAAGAGAACGGACAGGGCACGTCATTGAGCGACAATCGTATGATATGTATAGCGAGGTGATAAATTATAGTTCAAAACAAGGGTGGAGACCTTGGAGCCGGATGGCTTGGAAGGGAGTCAGTAAAATGTGTTTGTGAAGTTTAGAGTGTCCCAGAACTTCCTTTGTGCCTGTCATAAAGCCTGCCAGGTGCAGTGCACAGTATACTGATAAAGTAGCATTGTGTTAGGAGTGTAGTTAATTTGTTCTTTGACCTTCAACGTGAGAAGAAGATTATCACTGCAGCACCCACGTGATGGAGGACGGCCGGACTTGGCTGGAGCCAAAGACCTGACATCTCTTATAGAGCAGGCGCATCATATTATTATTATTATTATTATTTATGTATACCAACCACCCGTGCGGGTTTCTACTATATATGTTGCTTCATCAATGACAATGTTTTCTTGATAGGATTCTGCTTGTACTACTTTTCAGCAGAACGTTCTTAGCAGCAGAGTTCTTTGCTGTTGCTCTCATCTCTGTGTGAGATTAAAACTTCTTATCCTTACAAGATCGACTTTGGCCTGTCTTCCCTAGCGGGTTGTATTTTCTCTGGTGTGAGCATTCAGGGACTTGCCTTCACCCTGCACCTCTTCTTTCTGTGTTTCTCCCCATCTTTTACATCACACACATCTGAGCTCAGAGGGGGACAACAATCACCCCTGTCTGCCGTAACTCCATGGGGGAGCCAGGGGAAGCAAATGCGTTCCCTCACAGTGCCCTCTGCATCCACAGGGAGCATCCACAGTACTGCATCGGTCACAGCTGCAAGGTGACATTTTAGCAGAGGCCTTTAATTGGTAATTAGCAAGGAGTTGCAAGCTTTGATATCTCATGCTAAAAATGCCAGCACAGGGGAGTGCACAGGTGCTGCTGGGTAGAATATTAACTTTTGTTAAGTACTTTCACAAATTCCCACCTGCCCCATTACTTATTATGGGATGTTGAAGACAGAACGGAGAAGGGAAGCATTTTCGGACGGTCTGGAAATGCCAGAATATTCCAAAAAGTAGCAGCGTGAGGCTTTTCTGCCCTATAAATGTAAAGGCGCATCATTTAGTCTGCAACAAGTGCCAATGCTGGAAAAGAGACTTTTGCTGAAAACTGAACATTTTTCTTTACTCATTCCCTAGAAACGTATCTACATTCCTGCTTGTATACTCACTATAAGTCCAAGTTGTCCAGCTTCCTTTCCAGGTAGTACCTTATGAGATCGACTAGCGTTGTCTTGGCCTGTAATCGATTCTGCCACCAACTAAAGAGCCCCGAAAGGTGTGGTGCAGGATTATCATACCAGACTACCCCGAGATATCCTGCATGGCCACTAACCTTCAAAGGCTACTAAACCCAACCATCCTGTAGGAAATGACTCACAGGAGCAAATTCTATGGCATGGCACAGAGGCTTTCTATTATGCAACATGACTTTTTTCTATGCTATGTAGCAGTAAGAAAACCTACAACTACCGTTATTCCTCCGTCACTCGAAGTAGCCTCCTATAAGAAACTACCACCCCCAAAGTGCTTCCTCTTTTACAACGGCTCCATAGCAGCAAAACAGACAGAAGCTAGTATACCTACACTAAGGAGTACTTGCTTTGTTGTGGGATTCTAAGGTGGTGAGCATAGTTTCTTCGCTGCCTATTTTCCAGAGCAGTGTTGGAGAACTTTTACATAGTTGCTGAAATGCTGCATTTATACTGCCTGTATCTACGGTGCACGTTCGCTCCAGTGTGCATTTATCTATTTTTCCATGCCAGGCCATCGTGATCGGGCATGGCTGAGTGCCTGAGAGTGTGTGCTCCATTGAGGAGTGGCTGAGGAATGGAGTGAAGGACCTTACAGCTTGTATCGCTCAGCTTGTGTTGGGAGATACATGTTGTGTTTCACAACAGACATAGGTGTTTTGTAGCCAGGTGGGAGGGTAACATTTTCTGTTACTTTATGTCCCAGGAGAACTCACTGGGGAACCTAATTTATTTATTAGCTTACATACATGCATAAAGGGAAACACGTCATTTTGGTCACAAAGGAGTGCACAAAAGGTAATATAGCAGATACATGGGAGGCAGTGAGTCTCTTATAATAGGGAGAGTTTAAGTGCCATGATGACTGGGTTTGAGAAAGGGTATGCGGGGGACAAACGTTTGGCAAATAAGTGTAAGTGAGTAGGCAGTCTAGCCAGTTAAGCATGAGCTGTGACCTCAAACTAATAAGTGCTAATGTGCTGGAGAAAAGAGAGGGAAGAGTCCGGTTAACGGTGTGGTAAGATGTAAGTAGTAAGGCTGGAGAGGTGAGTCAAGAGGATAGCTCAGAAGCGAGGAGGTGGCCTTTTAATTTGTCTCATTTCTGAGGGAGAAGGGTAAGAGGGGCCTCAATGGGACAAAGTAGTGGCCGGACAATTTGTGAGTTCTTTGCTAATAGTTCATTGTCCCAGGCTTTGGAAAAGGCCCCAGATAAAATGTTATCGTCCTTTTCCCAATCACTGCACGCTTCTCTCACCAAGGCTTTGGCCACCATGTAACACAGCTCTTCTCAGTCTAGTCAGGCCCCTGTGGCTGGGGAAGATGATGTGGGGTCAAGGGCAGGCAAAGCCCCCTCAAAGTGGAAACGCCATGAGCAAGTGGCCACCTTTCTTAGCAAGGTGGCTGACTGGATGTGAATCATGTGAACCCCTCATTCTAACTTGTCAGGTGCTGTTCTCAGTGGGGCCTGCTAGCACTTTCGTCCATCATGGCAATGAGCAAAGAACACTGCTTTTCAGGCGTTTGCCAGGTGATCCGGGCTGGGGCCAAAACCCCTTATTCTTTCTCCCAACGGTCTACCTCAGTGTCCCTAAGAGACCCTAAATCCCTCTTAAGGTGCACCCCCCCACAGCCGGTTTTGAGGTAGCTCAGTTTTGTCAGTTTTAGAATGGTGCTGAAACCCTTCTGAGGGTTCTTCATGGGGAATTTAATGAGATGAGGTGCAGGAAAGTAAAAGGGTGGAGTGTGCTACTCTTGAAATGAAGCAGAGTACATCATCCCCTGGCCCAAAGAGGCAACAGTTGCGGAAATTAAGTTAAAGGGGTTTTAAGAGAGTCTAGGTAGAGATCTCTGTCAGAGCTCTTTTTAGGCTTTAAAGAATGAACAATATTGGTGCAGAACATTAGGGCAGAGGATTCCAAGTCAAATGAGAAAAAGAGATCTGTTGTCCAAAAGCCAAGGAATGTGAAGATGGTGCACATCAGGTCCAGGCAGTCACTGGCTTACATGCTCGTATCCTCTGTCCCAGGTTAAGGCTCAAGCTATGGTTGCTGGGTTCATCATCCCTCGGTTGAGGGGTCCCCACCCTTCAAAGGAAAACTCGTTAATTCTCAAAAGAATCATTTATTTATGTATTGAAATAGAGAGGAGAACAATGCTCTTTTGAGTGCCAAAGATCATACAATAGATATTATATCAGATGTGACGAGAAGCAGTGAGCTTCTTACAATCGGGAGAGTTCAAGTGATATTCTGGCCAGGTTATCATGGGGAGTAAATGGAACAGTCAATGGGAACAATAAATGAGTTGACTAACAGAGATTAAGGACAATCAACCTTACACCTTTGTATCTGCAGGTAGGCGGTACAGCCAGCTCTTAGGGATGTGACCATGATGATGAAGTGCTAGGGTGGAGGCAGAGAAAGTGAGGGACAGAGGCAGGTTACAGTTGAGGGAAAAATGTTAGCTTGAAGGCAGATGAGAGGAAGGTTGAGAGGGTAGGGCGGAGGCGAGGAGGGTTTCAATTTGACTTTGAAGAAATCAGCATGGACAGTTTCTTGGAGGTCTGGGGGAAGAGAATTTCATGAATGTCGATCAAGAAGAGAGAAAGAGCAGAAGCGAGAGGAAGCAAAGGGAGGGCCAGGTGCCACAAGGGTACCCGAGGAGGCAGAGCAGAGATCACAGGAAGGCTTTTCGAGTTGGTTAGAGGACGATAGATATGGTGGTGCCGTACAATGGATAGATTTATGAACCAGGAGAAGACATTTAAATCTGGGCTGTTTTTACATCATCATCCATCCGTCCTGGTGAAAGTAAGAGGAAGTCCAAAAAGAGTCTTGTCAAGAAGACAGAAAACATAGTTAGAGATAACAAAGAGGATGCTGGCACAGTAGTCCAATTTAGAGAAGACAAGAGTGGTTAAGAGATGCTTGGCGGTGTTGAAAGGAAGGAGGTGTCTGATTTTGTAGGCGGTTGAGGCGAGCCGCCATGGCAATTTTGGAGATTAAGGTAGAGATGGTGTGAGAAGAGTCATAGATGATGATGAGGTTTCTAGCTGAAGAGGAGGATGACACTTGTCAGGTGAGAAGTGGATAGGTAGGGGAGGGGATGAGAGAGAGCATTTTACCTCTGTTTTGGAAGTGTTTAACATCAGAGATTACAACGCCATCCAATATTTGAGTGGCCTCTCACCTCGCTGAACTATTCAACCTGTCCTTCGACTCTGTTTTCCCTCCGTTTTCAAAACAGCCACGGTCATCCTTCTCCTAAAAAAGCAAGGGGCTGACCCAAACCTACCAGTGAACTTTCACCCTGTTTCTCTCCTTCTGCACTACTTTAAAGGGCTGGGAAGGATTGTGTTCAACCTTCTTACCACTTTCTTAGACATCCACAACATTTGAGACCCCATTCAAGCAGGTTTCCATTCCTGTCACACAATGGAAACTACTCTCATGAATGTCTACAACTTCATCTCTGCTGCTAAGCACTCCAATCTATCCTCTAGCCTAATTCTCCTTGGCCTGTCTGCTGCGTTTGACACTGTCGATCACTCTGAACTCTTTAATACTCTCTCTATTGTTGGGATTTGCGATCAAGCCCTTACCTGGATTGAATCCTACCTGGTACCTCCCCAATTCTCTGTCTTCTGGAACAACAACTCTAAACTCACTCCTCTAGGTGTTGGTGTTACACAAGGCCCTTTCTTGGGTCCTCCCCTCTTTACACTCTTTACCTATTTTCTTGGGACACTTACCTCCTCTGTGCTCGTACCAACTCTTTCCGTCCGACACACAAATCTTCTTCTTTTTTCCTGAACTTGCCTCTGATATCTCTGTCAAAATGTCCTCAAAATTGCCAAGGGGCAATAGGTTTGACTAGCTGAGGGGCAAGAGGGTGGTCTGATGGGGCACAAGAGGGGTTAGCCTTCATCAGTATTGATAGGACGCCTTCAGTATTAGTGTGAATAAAGTGGGAGATAGAGGTAGGGGATAATGATAGAGTAGGCAGAGTGTAGAATTTAGGAGGATGGAGAGTGAGGAAGGCCAGGAGAGAGTCTCTCATTTTTGAAATTTTTGCAGCGAAGTATTCAGCTAGGTCATTAGTTGTGAGAGTAAAGTTGAGTTGATAGTCATAGGTTTAGGAGGGGTGAGTAGTGAGTTTAGAGTGTCCTGTAGCTGGCGAGGAAGTTTGAGCGAGAGTTGATAAGGGTGAGGTAGAATGTCCTTCCTGCTCTTTCGAGAAAGGACTTGAGAGAGGTCAGGGCAGAGAGGTAGAGTTGCAGATCCTCAGGCGAGTGGGCATGCCTCCATTTTCACAGCAGCCGATGAATGTCTCTGCGGCGACAGCGTTTGAATGGGGAGACCCAGGGTTGACGACGCTAAGACTTAGTGGTGAAAGTTAGCAGTGGGAAGTGAGATGAGAATGAGTCAAGTAGTAGGGATTGGAAGTTGGAGAAGGCAGTGATAGTGCAAGAGGCATCAGATGTGAACGAGGAGAGTGAGAAATGTAGGCCAGAAAGAAAGGGAGAAATGGCAGAAGTTTTACATTTCCTTTTAGTAATATGTGAAGCAAGTGGTGAGGGGAGGTCAGAGGGTGGAAAGGAGATGGTGGTGGAAATAATGGAGTGATCAGGTAGGGATGGTGTAACAGTAGTGTTAGCGGCTGAGAGAGAGGTGAAAATGAATAAGATATCCAAAGAGTTACCCCCGGTGTGGGTTGGTAGGTTCTGGGAAGAGAGGGGGAGCGTGGTTACTAAGAAAAGACTAAGGTTAAGCTAACACCATTAAGTCACACTGCAGCAATACAATGCTGCATCAATACATGCAGGTTGTGGGTGCTGAAAGGAGGGTGCAACAGCTACTTAAAAATGTCACCTTCTACCAAGTGAAGGCCCCAATGAGTTCCACACTCACTCACCTACCGCCATCCTGAGGGTCAACCCTCGGCAGGCACTTTATGGGAGCAACCATCCCAGGGAGCCCCGGTTTAGTTACATCCAAGAGCCCCTGTGACAGAATTCCCTCTGTGTGAGGTGGGCTAGGTTTGTTTATTTTTCTACCACAAAATAATGGTAATTATGCCTCTGAACGTGAGCTCTGCTAATCAGACTCACTTTCATAAATGCTCCATGCAGAAAAGTCCAAACATATAACTGGCGAGCCAGTCTCCTGACACCACTCATCAGCTGCCTTGATGTTTGGCAACAAGACAGTGACAGAGTAATGTGCTGGCCTGCAAACATCCTAATGGAGCCAAAGTTCGAACAGCCTGAAATTGCCTTTCACCGTGAGCAGCCAAGATTCAAATAATAGAATTGTGTGCTCTCAGGACCTCGTGACCAATTTCATTTCTAAATATATGCCATGTCTAGTTTTGAAATGGTGTCCTCTGGGAATCTACAACTATAGTGGCCACACCCCTTTTGTTTCATTTTATTGTCAGCTTGGTTTCTAGTGACCTCCTCTGTCATGGCCTTCCACGTATTTACTATCTGGGACTGAGCTTCACCCATAACAGATCATTTTGGTTCAGCCCCAGCAAAGATTTTGCTCTCTCTGGGAAAGGCTTGTCTCCTTCCCTGCAGACAGGATCTATCCCAGGAAGCAGGGAGAGGCAACATGCCTTAAAGCGCAGGCTCTGCCAGCAAGACTTTGATGTGGGGCTAACAGGAGAGAGGGCAGGGTTAGGGTAGCCAGGAGAGGGGTAGCAGTCCAGAGAAGGTTCCCACCATGTTGGAATCACCCAGGGCTCCCATACTTACTGTGCCCCCTTCCTCCTTTCTGCCGACAAAACACACTGGGACTGACATCACCAGGAAATTACACTATACCAGCAGTTAGTATTGAACCCTTAGAGATGGTTCAAAATGGAAATCTCCACTGTGAAATATGACTATGTAAGGGGGTGAGAACATCCCTTTAATTGAATCGTCTTTAGACTTCAGAAGAAGGATTTTGCCGGGACTAATATCGAGCTATAGTCTGCCCAAAGTCCTATCTACAGCACCTATTCTCACACACACGTTATCGAAATGTGATGATGCACTCACCTTTATTTGAAGTTCCTACAGGCATATACATGTAGGAACTTTCATCAATGTCCTCCTACTGGGAGCACTTCAGCAGTAAAGGACATTTCTTGTGTTAATGGTTCTTGTCAAATGTGCTGTTGTGTGTAGTCTTTTATGCAAAAGCCTACACCCATCCCAGAGGAACATCTGGGGTGAACTGTTGTGTGGATATAGCCTTCTGCTTCCTGGACACTGGAACCAGGATCCTGCTTACTGGAGGTGAAAGCCCTGCAAGTGCTATTTAGCCATCTCTCTGGCTGGGAAGGGAAGAACAAGTGCTCCCCTTAACCGTGAAGATCCTGGATGTGGTCCGCCAGCAACCCAGGAGTCAAAAAAATGGCTCTGGGCTCTGTTCCCTGCTTTGACCCGCTTTCAAGCTTACTCACCTGCTTTCGAGTTGTTTTGGAGTTGCTGGATCCCATTGGGTGCTGCTTTTGACACTCATCGCTTTTGCTCATCGCATGTCTGCGCTCGAGTTGTTTCACTGAAAACCATGTAGAAGCCTTTCTTGATGCGATCAAACCTTAAGAACAAGCCTAAAATGTATCTGTAGTGACTCTGTTTCCCTGTACTTCCTATAAAGGCCCTAGTGACATTTAAAACTGCACCCCTTGCCTTTTTACAGACATCTTCATTGAACTTGAGCATTGCTGCTGAAAATGTCCCCTATCCTCAGAGCCAGATTCACACTCTTTTCTTAATGTCTGCATAGTGTGTGCCTTCTCTTAAAGCTGTGAGTAATGGTGTATTTAATTAGCGTGCTTTTATTTTTAGTTTAATTAAAGGCTCCTATTTTTATAGGATCTTGTTTTGACAGTCTTTTATTTTGGTACGTGAGTACTATTGGATGCGTGCTTGCAAGCTCAGATTCCTCGTGAATTGCATAGCCTGCCCCTGGCCCATTCTACCACAAGAGACAAAGGAGGTATACCTGTCGGGCTGTGCCTGTTTCACCTTTATGATAGATATCACTGCTGGTTCACTAGTAGTGTGGGGCTGAGTGGGAGAGGTATCCTCTAATCTCTGTACTCCTGCAGAGCACTTGTCATTCCGTCACAGCCCCCCTTTAGTGTCATTCTTAAAAGAACTCACAATTTCGTGACAGGTGATCAGGCGAACTAAGTGCTTCAAAGAAATCAGAAAATGCTTCTTTACTTTCAAAATAGACCTTTTTCCTCTGATGTGCTTTGATGGTTTCTATCCCTCTCTTTTCCACAATGGATGCTATGCTGTTGGCATCACCGCAGCAGAGCGCCCCCGGATGGCACTCTAACAAAGCACAGGAACAGTCGTCGCCTGCTTGAAATGCAGATTTCTTTGGAAAGCAACACACGTTTTCACATTTTGTTGCAGTGATTAAGCAACCCATACTCTAGCAGTCGAGGCAGAGCTAAGTGCATGCATTCCTGTTGTGGCCATCAGCTTCTCTGTGGCTACTTGCATGAGCATGCTGGCGTCACGTAGGTTTATTTACCTTCCTATGTACAGGTTACATCAGCTTAAGGCACGCGAGGGAACCGCCACTGGTAGACCCACCACCCTCGAGACTCAGGCAACATCTGCCTTACTTAGAAGACTCACCCCAGGTTCACCCCATACATTCCACATGACATCACAGATCATTGCCTGTCACAAGCATCCATCATCACTCATGTTATGTTATTATGATGTGTACTGCGCATTGATGTCCCTTGCATATTCTGCAGGCGCTCCCGCAGATCCGGAAGTGAAGGGGTGGATTGGGTTAGTCGCCAAGGAAAAGGTCGCCCGGGGGTGACATTTAACCAAATGTGCACCCTGAAGGAAATCAAGCACTTTCCCCAAATATTCTAGGACTGGAGTTTAAAATAGTAAATAACACCAGTCCGTGAATATGTTGGGGAAGGCTTTTTAGGGAGCATTGAAAAATAAAGCCTCACTGGCGACTTTTTCTGGCGCCATTTTCACATAGAAGCGTTGTGAATAGAGCGAGAA
Source organism: Ambystoma mexicanum (assembly GCF_040938575.1). NCBI lineage: Eukaryota > Metazoa > Chordata > Amphibia > Caudata > Ambystomatidae > Ambystoma > Ambystoma mexicanum. Next base: position 872,393,796 of record NC_090926.1, on the reverse strand, counting down.
GGCACGATTGCAAATAGTGCGTTCATGGTGCAGATTGTAAGTCTCCTGGGCTCTGCGTGACGGTAGGCTTTTGAGGTGTGATGTGCTTCTAGTATCAGGCTTGTGTGCAGGTGGAAGCCTTGTCCTTGCAGGGTGCATTGGATGTTCTATGTTGTGTCTCTTGTGAGGATAAAGAGGGTTCTATTTAGGATTTTAGACTTGCTGGAGAGTGAATCCAGGTTCTGGACATTGGCGCCTTTCTACGAGTACCGTAGGTTGAGTTGAGCGGCAACGAGCCAGAAAGGTGTTTCTTTTTTGGTGTGTCAATGTTTCTAAATTGGTCTCCTGCAGCCTTGAGCTGGTTGTAGAACAGAATCGTAGGTGCCGTAATGACATTCCCTTATGGACGTTGACGTTGATGCCTTTCACCAAATACCTTGAGTTGGTTTCAGGCCGAGCCGAAGGGTCTGAAACGGTGATTCATATGGTGTGTCTTTTTTCAGTTTGGTTCCATGTTGGTTGATTCATTTGGTTATCCCTTTGGTGCTTTGAGTTGGTTTATAAAAACAAATGGTGTGGACCCAAAATGGCGTCCCTTATATGTGTTTCCGTTTCCAAGTCATTCGATTGAGGCTGCTGTTTCCCATGTCTGCTAAGTGACTATTTTAGGGTTTAAATGTTTTCCAGAATTTGAAATAGTCCTGCGAATTTCCCTTGGTGGCGGTGTATTGCAAACTTTGGCCAGCATAGTAGAAACAGCAGCACCTCTCTCTCATTCTCTGCATGATCTCCTGGCATTTATTAGCACAGTGTCCCTGGCCCTTAGATCTCCAGGTGGTTGGTGGGTAGGATTTGCCTCTGTACGAATTCTGCTCCTTGACCTTGTAGGGCTCTGTGGGCTATGCAGAGGGCCTTGAAATGGACACAGTACCACATCTCCCTTCTCGCACAGACATAAAGCAAGGGGATCGCAATTCCCATTTTCTTTTTTGGTCAAATTCTTTTTTGTGGTATTTTTTCGATGGCCACCATGGCCAACCATAGAGTCCAGGGTAGGGAGTGGAATGAGAGATGAACAAAAGGTCATGTTCAAGGAAAGGGATGAATGGAGAAGCAGGGCGGTTCTATACATACATTGTTCTTCATGTGCATTTGAATTTGAAAGATAGTGTATGACGTCGTAAGCGATCTCCCATCACTGCTTTGCACATTATTACAGCGGGAAGTCAGTGGAAGGTTCTTCATATGATGAAATATTAAAAAAGCAGAAGATATCGTTGCCATGACGAATGAATATGAGGGGTTATTGTTGGGTCGAAAGACATTTAGCATGTTTTTGTATATTTGTGCATATGACAATTTTTGTGTAGTGCTGCATGGTAAAAGATCGGGTAAAAAAAAATATAGAGAAATTCATTAAAATGTACTACCTTCCATGGCACAGCGTATCGCAAAACTTGTTTCCGTGAGCCTCTACCCCAAAAGGTTCACCTTTACTTCAGGTGCCATGCCTTTCTGATGTTTTTTTCTGAAGAATCAGTGGTCCTTTGCCCTCAGATGCCTGTCAGTACAGCAAGCTTGTCTTAAAATGGTCAGAGTGTGGGATTTCTGTGTAGGAAGGGGAGGTCACGTGAGTTTCGGTGGAAGACACTGTTTGACCTTAAGAGTAGTGAATACAGAATATACTCTCCTGCCCGAAGCATTTGGGATAAAAACTGCACATCTTCTTAGAAACATGCCTGCAAAAGGATGGACGTAAAAAGGAAAGGGAAAGCTGGAGACCATGTACGGCTGGTACATAGAGAGTAGGCTGGAATGTGTGTCATGGCAGCTGAGGGAAAATGTAACTAAAGTATGGTAGAAGTGTACGAAAAAAAGTAGTGGAACTGTGACTCCGGCGGAGGGACAACTCATGCGGGCGGACCCAGGCTAGAACACGTTTCAAGGGGCTATGTATGAGCCAGCGTGACAATAGGCAAAATGACGTCCTCCGCATTGTTTTTCATGGATGTCTCTCAGTTGGTGAGTCAGTTGGAACATTTATATATGGCCTTGTGAAAACAATCGCCTCTACACGCTGATCTTAAGCCCTACTTAACACCTACCTAAACAGCAGCTGCTTCAACAGGGGTCTGGCACTAAACAAACGTATGCAGTCATGAACGGAATTTGACAATTTATCACAAAGCCTGGATCCGGAAAATTGTAATTGGTTATTTATAACACACGTAATACCCAAAGGGTTCTAAGTGCAGACCCGGGAATCGAACCTGTGTTGCTTTGCGTCGTCTTGCTTCCAAGGCGAGCGTGTTGCCCCTGAGCTATCCTCCCAAATGAAAAACTTTGATCACTTCTGGCCTGACATAGTCTGGGGATGAATAGACAATAGTCCTGAACTATCCCACAGGCGGGCATTAAAGCAGTCTAAGGGACTAGTCACCAAGACTCCTACTATAACTGCACACTTGTCTCGTGTCAGGAAGGGGAAAATACCATGTGTCCACCTGATGTTAAAATAAAATTCCATGGAGACGGTCCGAATCCCATGGAGATGGTGCGAACCACATCAACTGTATCTCCGAAGCATTTCACCTGACACAACAACTTGACAAGTTTTCCAAAAGTCAGGGGGTGAGACTGTCAGGAGAGGTATTTTCTTAGTGTTAGCAGAACCTCCTCCAGATTCTGGTATTTACGATAAAGCCAGATAGAATTAATTGAGGCTGAAATGCCACCCAGTTTTCATGATTGTACAGTGAAACAGATTTCAGTTTAGCTGCAACTGTCATAGAGTGGTTAAATTAAGAGGTAGGTTTTAACCTCAAAAAGAACATTCAGCAATGCTGAAAGTGGTTATAAAAAGTAGTTGAACGGTAACCGTAAAAAATAAAACTAGCGCTGCTCTGCTCCCGAACACTTCCACCTCGGAATTTCATGTGGTAAAATACAAAAGCCAATCACACCCCTGCTACGACAATCTACAAGCCACACAAACGAATCCTGCTAGACCCCCTCAAAGTTTTTCGTCCTTATAAGCTTGATGACACGAGCATCACCAAACGCGCCCCTCATTTGACTTGTTACTCCGGTGCCAACAGAAGCTCTTCTATTCGTTGCACTCCCTGTACAATTAACCTACAATCAAATCATCAGGGGAAAAATTAACTAGGCAGACAAGTCATACCTTGACAGAGCTGCTTAAACACCAGCAAACGGGAAAGCGCCCTGATGCTACTTCGGAAGGGCCCATTGCCGCGTGTTGATAGAAGTCTACACTTACTTTGAAGAACAGGGGATAAACATGAATAAAGAAAGGTCCTCGGCGAACAGGCGCGTGCTTCTTCCACACCTGAAGGTCTGCCAAAAGCACGCCAATGGGAGGGAACCGGAAGCTAAAGCGCTGCTGCGCAAGTGCAATGGGCATGCGCCTCGCGTTCAGCCGTCCCCATTACCCTGCCGCGCCTGATCTGACTGGATATTGCCGCTTTAACATTCAATCGTTCTTCCTTTTGTGCACTCGATGGCGCAGGCAGCACGCAGGCGTATGAGTTCTCAGGAGGCCGCTTAGAGCAGCAGCAGCAGCACGCACTCTCAAGGCTGGGAGCGCTGATAAATTCCACCTTCACACTCTCTAACTCCCTGGTTACACCGTACCCCGCTTTTTCCTGGAGAATGCGTCACCGGGCCTTCCCCTCCAGGGACATCTCCCGCCCACTTCACCCTGCTGGCCGTTCCGCTAATGCGCAGTGAGAATATGGCTTCCCTTGCCGGTCATGATCGGGTTTCCTGGAAGGCCTTTCGAAACGCGGGCAGCTCATTTCCCGTCATCTGCTCGCAGCGCGAGAGCTTCTGGCGCGGGGATGTCAACAACATGGCACGGTCGCTAAGGACTGCGCAGGGCCCTCGCCAGGAAGGCCTGGAGCTCGCCTGCGCTGCCCGACATTGGTCGACACCTGCCAAAGTGCAGCACCATTGTGTCGTTCATGTCTGTCGAGGCCTGGGACAAAGCAGTTGGCATTTGTTTTGGCCGAGGAGTGCTCAAGGGGCGCAGGGGATCCATTATACCCAATGTTAAGCAAGGCGACGTCGTTAATTGCACACATTTGGCTTCGAAGTTAAGCAAATAAATTGGCATGGTAATAGCCAGATTCCAAAGTCTACTGGAGCATTTCAACGGACTTATTTCAAACAGAATCGAGGTATGCAAGTTCTTACCAGGACACGCATGCCAACATTGCTACAGCTGGTGGCATGGCTCACCAGATTGAGTACCCACTGCTGTGACCGGCAGGTATGGCCACCTCGGCCTTTCATGCTTCCGAAATCGAGAAATGATCCATTCCACTGGGGAGACGCTAGGCGGGTTCTGGCCTATACTCTACACTCTGGGACTTGCAGTCCTGGATTTATAATGACGAGTCCCAGAATGCAAAATTAAAACCAGGACTGGACTACCATCTCCCGCATGGAATGGATAATGTTGGCTTGTATGTGGTTGGGGAAAATGTATTTTTACAGTGCGCCCTTCCGTGGGCCCAAAGTAATGTTTGTTGGAAGGGAACCCGAGTCAAATTAGCAGACAATGGGCCTCATTACGAGTTTGGAGGTAGCCATGCCCTTAGTAAGGGCATGGCTACCTCCAAACGCGGGTCTGTGGTCCCTGAATAGGGAAATACCGGGCCATTCCGACTTTGGAGGGCCCGGTATTTCTCCATTCAGGGAACCCGGACCATCCCCATTCCCGTTCGAGCCCCCATAGGGCTCAATGGGAAGGGAGCTAACAATGGGCCCGTCAATAACGGGCCCGTTGTTAGCTCCCTGGTCCCCTCGCGGGACCCGCTAAGGACATCTGGTACAACCAGACGTCCAGAGCGGGTCCCGCAAGGGGACCTCGTAATAGGGTGGTATGGGTTTAATGGCGCTGGCACCTTTACCGGCGCCGTTAAACACATACCGACCGGGTCGTAATGAGGCCATAATGCCCATTGCCAAAAACATGATAGGTTTTAAATACAAAATGCTCATTTTGATGTTACTTGCCAGAATGCTAATGCTGTGGGTGTCATGTGGTGCATGGTTGACTTGGCCACTTGGTAGTTTATAGTACATATCCAGCTGCATTTGACCATTTATTTTATTTTTAACGCATTTTATTGGCATTAGTATTAGATGTATACAAATACAAGAAAATTAAAACCTTTAAACATAAACAACAGTCTTCATGTGAAACAGTTCATCTTTCTCAGGTGGGCATGATTGTAAATAGGGGTTCCGATATCTCGGGAAGTGGGAGGGATCTCGGTCTAGAGGATCGCCATCTTTAGGTGAGTGCGAGGGATCAGTTATGGCAAAGTAGTGGGGCTTATCAAGGGGGTTTATGGTCTGCACTGAAGTGTATATCTCTCAAGAGGGCCTTCCAAGAGTCTAGAGTGCCACTCGCAATGTCTCCACTAGAGATGATTCCATCTTGCCAGGCTCTGGTTTCGGCTGCAGTCCATCTCTAGTTCTTTCATCCAGCGTTCATGTCTCGGGCCTCCTGGTGTCTTCCATGCCATGGCTATAGTTCTTTTTGCAAGTATACATGCAATGTCCATCAGCTTGACAACATGTTTGTATTTGCTTGGTCTGGGGTAAGCCCCTAATAAGCATTCCCCGGGTGTCCATTCATATCTGCTTATTCCGGTATCTTTGCAGGTCTGTTTAACTTTGGACCACAGCGCCATTGTCCTGGTGTAAGTCCAGAACATGTGGATCAGATCAGCTTTGTCGTTCCCACACAATGGGCATGCCAGGGAGGCCTGTTTGTTGAAGGAGGCCACCCTGTGTGGGGTCATAGACGTCCGATATAGGACATTCAGCTGTATCTGACCGAATCTGGAGTTTCTCGACACCTTCTTGGGGTATAGTAACGTTCTTTCCCATTCCTTGTCTGTAAGCGTAGTTTCAAGGTCTGTATCCCATCTCGCCTTCAGTGCCGCACTTTTGGGGTTGGGTTTGTCGTTGAGCCTCTTATAGAGTCGAGAGACCGGTTTCCAGCCATCCGTAAGGTCGTGCATCTCTTGTAACAATGGGTCTGGGGTGGGTTCCTCCGGCCCGCTGCACCAGTTCTTCCTGGCGGTTTGTTTGAGCCGACGATACCAGAGAAACTGGCCGCTTGGTAGCCCTTCATTAGCCTGCAGTGACTCAAAATCTCTGAATTCACCCTCCTCAAACATATCTCCCCATGTATAAATTCCGGCACCCTCCCACCTCCTAGCTGTGGAGAGATCCGATTCTGTTTTGCACACGTCAACCAGAATGGGGTTGTCCGGAGAGTAAGGATGTTTCACCTGCCTGATGTAGCAGGGTCTGGTCCAAATCTGCCTACCAAGTTCGACGATCAGGGGGGCATCTGGGGATTGTCGTAGAGAGTTCCAAAGGGTTTCCCTGGGGAATATTTTGGAGGGAGATTGTCGCAATAGCCCCAGCTCGGCTGACGGATCGTCCGAGAGCCACTTCGTCACGTGGCTAAGCTGTGCCGCAAGATAATACAACTGGATGTCTGGGTGGTTGTATTCCCCCTTCCTTGTGTGGTAGGGATAGGGTAGCCAAAGTCAATTTATGCCTGGTAGGTCCCCATAGGAAGTCCTTGATAAGTGCCTCTAATTTCTTAAAGAAGGGCGGTCTGACGTAGTGGCATATGTTGACAAAGAAGTATAGAAATCGCGGAAGTACTATCATCTTAAAGATTGCTGCTCCGCCTACCATTGCAAGTGGGAGTCTTGACCAAAATTTCATGGACCTGCGAAGGCGGGTTAATGCTACTTCCGTGTTGTGCTCATGTGTGAGCATCGGGGTGTGACTCACATTAATTCCTAGGTACCGAAACGTGTCAAGTTGCCTCTTTATCCCAATGTCCGGGAGATCGGCTTCTTCTAGGCCTCTCAGGCTAGCCAAGGGGAAGGCAGAGGATTTCAGTCTACTAAATTTGATCCCAGAGTATTTTGCATAGTTGTCTAGTACATCTAATGTGATTGGTGCATTGATCTGGTGGTCTTTCAAGCATAAAAGGACATTGTCCGCGTATAGTGATATTATGTTATGTTCGTTGCCCACCTTGATGCCAGCGTCAAAGAACTGTTTCCTAAAATATATGGCAATCGGCTCCAGCCCAATATGTATAACATGGGCGATAGTGGGCACCCTTTGTATTTTCCAGGATTCAGACACTATTCTGCCGGTCCTTACTCTTGCCACGGGAGAATTATTGCATTTGACCATAATCCCATGCAAGACTGAGTGACACATTTATGTAGTAACTGAAAAACGCTGTGTTGAGCTGATGGAATTATCTTCGATCCGAACAGATTACATGGGCCACCCTCATTGATTGAAAATCATTTCTGTCTTGATGATGGCTGCATACAGAGGGGACCAGCACAAGAGTCTAGCTCCAGAAAAGGGTGAAACTATGGCCCTCATTATAGACCTGCCTTACCCTTTCCGCCGCCCGATATCCTGGTACTACTGGGATATTACAGGCGGTGGAGAGCCGGTAAATTCCCATTCCCATGGAGTTTCATAGAACTCCATGGGATGGGATTTTCTGAGTCACCGGCACTGTTAGTAACGGTGCCGGTGATTCAAGCATTTATTTGCTGGTAGGGGCCTGAACTCCCAGCAGGCCTGCTGCCCAGAGATCCGTGGCCCCCACTGGCATACTTAAAGTGTGCCAGTCTGGAAAAAATGCCGCAGCCGGAATTACCTCCATTTTTTTTCTGCATTTTCTTCCGGACCGGCACACTTATAATGAGACCCTATGTGTTGGCATCATGATTTTTGAAGTGATTCAGTAACTGATCTGTACACAACATACTGTTGTCACATTAGTAATGAGTGGTGTGAGGATTAGTTCACTGTAGTTAAGTTGATGTCTGTTTTAAAAAAAATCTTATATATATCTGATTTGATCAAAATGTCAATTCAATATGGCAATCATCCCGCGTCAGGGCTGGACATGGCCAGTCTCGGCCCGCCAGCCTTCGCTCAGGCCTCAGCGGGAGCAGTGGGTGTTACCAGCCATTTCCACCCCGACAAGAGGCTGATAGCCCTTCGCACCCCGGGGTTCATCTGGGGTGCAAATGGATACATTTATTTTCCAGAGATGGGCTTCGTGTGTACTGCTCATGCCCATCCTCCCCCCAAAAAATGTCTGCTACTGTAGGAAAAGGGACTTAGCTCCTTTTCCATTTCTATGGTGGTGGCCGCAGCCAGCGGGAGTGCCGGTAACAGCACAAAGCTCCAGTCCAGCAGGTAAGTGGGGAGGGAGGGTGCGGAAAGGGTAATGTTTGGTTTTGGGGGTGGGGTGGAGGGTGGGGACATGCAGTCAACAGGGAGTGTTGCATCCCCACAATTAAGATGGCGACCTGAGGAAGGGTAGACCGTGTATTCCTGCCCGCTGTTCCGGCCACTTGATTGGCTTAGCCCCCTTCCCCAGGTGCAAATATATGTGATTAAACAGTATACATTGTGTTGTGTCTACCCCATAATGAATGTGTTATCAAATGGTAATTAAATAGTTACATCCAGCCCTAGATAATGTGGTTTATGCAATTTTTGTACCTGGGGAATCAGGACCTAGTACCAGGCACCGCTGGTTCTAGGTCAAATATTCGAAAACAAAAGGATCGAATGCCTTTTTTTTTACGCCAAAAGGATCGAAAAAAAGGGTTGGATTTCTTTTATGGGGGGTTCCCCCAAACCCCTGTTTTCTCTTTTTAAAAAACTTTTTTTATATACAAAACCAAATAAATAAATAAATAAAAAAGCATTCGACCCTTTTTTTCCCTATCCTTTTGGATTTAAAAAAAAAGGTCATTCGATCCTTTTATTTCGATACTTTGACTGGACACCGGTACCGCTTTAGTATCAGACTCAGTGGTGCCACAGTTGCAGTGTCTTTTTGGTGTACCTAGGCAGTCAGGAGGATCTCCCAGGAAACTGACTAGGCACATTGGCTCTTGAATTTGTGCTATGGATTTAGTGTGACCTGACGAGTCTCCCCTAGCCTAACAACACATCTCGACACACAACTCCAGCAGCAAAACAGCACACGTTACACAATAAAACCTAATCCACCCAAGGACAAAAGTCTACACTAAATTTCCCTAAAAACTACAATTTTTATTTTTTATTTTTATTTTTTTAATTTTTATTGTAATTTTTAGTTTAATTTACAAAGAAACAAACTTTTTATTACACAATTCCCTCTGTCTTATTCTTAACAGTCCATCATGTTGCTGCACATTTTAATCCGGTCAAAGTCTCATTACATTTTTGGCAGGATTAAGTCCATGTAATTTATCACTGCACATGTTAGTTGTGTGTTTGTTCCAGTGATTATATAGTTCCACCATTGTTCTAGATCGTCATCTATTGGAGCGAATCTTGCGAGGTGCAATGTCCTTTCAGCCTTGATGGCTATGCATTCAATTATCAGGTGTTTTGCTGATTCGGCTGCATTGTTGCAGTATCTGCAGAGAATGTCCGTGATATCAGGGTCCCGATTCATCATTCGAACTACTTTGGTCTTAAGTAGGTTGAGACAAAGTCTCATGAATTGATTGCGATGGTATCGCGAAGGAAATTTACATAAGTATTTCGGGATTTCACCGAGACCATGCGATGAAATTCCCAGGTCTTGTATAGACTTCAACTTTTTTCGCTTCGCTTCATTTTGGATCCAATTCCAACGGCTCAATTTTGTTTTTGCCCTTTGTGGCATATTTATCACTAGCTCTTCTGTCAACTCTGCAGATCGTATGATTGCATTCAGTTTTCGTTCCCACACGCAGATTAGATCCAACTTGTTGGAATTGGTGTTTCTTTGCAATATTTCATAGGGACCGGCTACTTGAGCCATTCTCATTTTCCGCCATGCCGAGATAGACTTCCATAGCACTGTGGCATATAAAGGCTCTAAGCCTAGTTCGTAGCGGATCGCTACTATTGAAAGATTCTGTAGTAGACGTAGCGCTTTTCGCCAGAACTTGCCCTCTAGTTTACACCAGAAATCTGCGGGTATATTCCAACCTCCCTCGCTGCCAAACGTTAGGGCTGGAACGACTTTTTGCAGGTAGAAAGAGAGCAATGGTTTTAGCGTAAATTTGCCATGTGCAGCATGGAGTTTCAACCCTTGCAAGGCAAACATTGTAGATGCGTTAGTAGGTCTTGGGTCCAATTCCATTCGTGAATTGAAACATTGAATTGCACTCCTAGGTATCGGATAGAGTTTGTGACATCTATTTTCTCTTTATTGAGAAACCAACTGAGATTCTTTTTACACCCTTTGTGTCTGCTATTAATTGCCATGATCTTTGATTTCTTGGTATTTATTAGCAGGTCATTATTGTTGCAGTACTTTTGAGGAGCATCTAAAGAACTTTGAAGTCCAATTTGTGTGGTATCCAAGAGGACTATGTCGTCAGCATATATGACCCAGGACACATGATGGTTCTTTATCTTCGGGGGGAATGTCCTTGGTTCCATTAGGGCGATAGGTAGATCCGATATAAAAAGTTTGAACAGTAAAGCTGCAAGAGGGCAGCCTTGTTTTACTCCTCTCTTTGTAAGGATTGTATCAGAGAGGTCTCCTTTTGCATTGAGTCTAACCCGGAAGGAAGTATTTGTGTACAGTGCCATGATAGGTAGCAGTATCTCAAGAGGGCAAGACCATGATAGTAATTTTTCCCATAACTTCTGACGATTGATGGTATCGAAAGCTTGTTTCAAGTCTATGAAGGCGAGGAACACATTATTGCCGCTCTTGATAGATTCCAGTTTTATGGTATTTAGAATTATTAGATTCACATCTACGCCGACTCCCTTGGTGAATCCTGTTTGGCGTTTGTCAATTACCTTTGCTTGGTCGGCCCAGAGTGCTAGTTTCTTTTGAAGGAAAGCGGAAAATATTTTTCCAATGGTATCAAGCAACGTGATAGGGCGATAGTTTGTCGGATCGCTGTGGTCTCCTTTTTTGAAAATTTGCACAACTATTGCTGTATTCCAGGATTCAGGTAGGGTTTTACATGCCACGATCCTCTCAAACAATGTGGAGATGAATATTACCCACAAAGGGCTATTTGTTTTCAGCATCAAGTTGGAAATACCATCTGGGCCAGCGGCTCTGAAATTATTTCATTTTTGAATGGCGCGTTTTATGTCCTCCGATGTTTCAGGAGTGGGCCAATTACAAGTGTTCCCAATGGCTGGTTTTATGCATTCGATATTTTGTGCATCAAAGACTGCTGTGTAATGGGAGACCCATCTTGCGTCATTTACCCCATTTGCCATATCAAAGGCTGGTTTAACTGATCCAGTATTTATTATTTCCCATAACTGAAGTACATCTTTTCGCAAAATGGTCTTCAGCATGATTTCCGCTTGCTCCTGATCGCGCTGGGTGCTGAATGCTTTTAGCCAATTTCTATAGCGCAGCCGCCGCTTTTTCATTTGGTCGGCACTTTCTTTGCCTTTTCCTTTCTTTATCTTTGTTAGATCGCTGCGCAGTTGTTTCTTGGCTGAGCACAGGATTTCGCTGAAAGGATGTCTATTGATTGCATGATGGGTCTTTTGATTAGCGATGTCTGCTCTAAACTGCATCAGGAGCGGGCTATATTTGATATTTGGAATCGCTGTAGCGGTTGTCACATAAGTATCAGTAAACGCGGACAGTTGTTTGGCGTTAATTTTCAGCCTTGATCCTGAGTTGTTTGTCGTAATCGGCTCTGTGTATTTGGCTTCTAGTCGCGGCACCGCCATATCGTGCCATGTCATCATTAATGCATCATGGTCGCTTATTGTCGATCTTACTGTTGTCAGGTGAAACTACAATAACCCACCATAGATACACAACAGAATTCTCCACACTCATTGAACACCACTCCGGCACACACCACAGACAACCACAAAAGAAATGTATGTTAGCAACCTGTAGTCCACATTAACCAATACTCTAGGGATGTCGCAAAATATCTAAAATGCGCACACTCCAGACGTCCTTATCTTTTCAGATCTGCACACATCAACACTGCAACAATCCTCGCCTTGTCCTGTGTTAGTCCCCTAGCCTACTGCTACAGATTGTAAAGCTCCAAGAAACCATGAAACAAGGGCAAAGGTGTGCTATGCAAGACTCAATAACAGCATAACCGTGCCTAGCAAAGAGCTTCACTCATTAGCATTTGGTAATTACTCTGAATGGCCTAAGAAACTTCCGTGGCTGGTTGCCAGTCTGCTATGCTATAATCTTTGGCACGGTGACTGACAAGCAAGACTATATATATGCCTGTCAAATGTTTGGATATGGGGACCGAGGGAGGGTCACTGCAACAATAACGCAATTCTAGGTGATGGCCTTGGAGATCACTAATATAGGGAAGCATTAGGCGATACCATTTTGTCTTTAAAATCATGACACCTGCCCCATTGTTTGGCAGTCTTTCTTTAATAGTGTTTTCACTTAAAAGGACTCCACCTTTTGCATTTCAATCACAGTGAGATTAAATAATTTGCCTATGATCACACACTTTGGTTAAGCAGCGAACCCGGGATTTTAACACACTCTGCAATGTAAGCACCAGAGTACATATTTTTTGAGCTTCAATTTGTAAAAATATTTAAGATTTGACTTTCTAGGATTATAATAATACAGTTTTATAGCGTTTCTATGAAAATTACACAAATCCCATAATAAGGCAACCTGTCAATATGTAAATACTTGTAGAAACATGTTAATCAAAATAATATCATTGTACCTTGATTTTCCATAACCTAACTGGAAAACTACAAACCCTACAATGCAAAGTAATGATATCCTAAAAAATCTATTGTACAGCATTCTGCTTTCAGCATTTTAAGAAATGCAGGGATCCTTATATTTAAAAGCATAAAGTGCACGGAGAGGGCATGTTATGTTTACACTGAGGTGCAAACGGATCCCCTGTCTGCAATTTTAGTAATTTGCACTATGAAGTGCAAAACAAAGATGTAAATGCAGGTGTAAATACCTGTACGCCTTTCCCTGTTAGTGCAAATTGAGTAAATGCAGCCTGCCATGCATGCATGGAAGTTGGTGATTGCCATGGATTTCTTTAGCATCCACCTTCAAACCCCACCACCACCCATCCAGGCCCACTCACCAGCCAGGCACTGAACTCCTCCCTTGCTCACATTGACAACAGGCAACACCCACAGCAAATTAACAGGGATCACACCAAGACCACCAGATTGACCTACTAACAACACCTCTTCACACAAATTAAGTGGATTCCTATTCTCCTACAAGGCCCAAAAGGATCCGCTGTATATACAGAACCAAGAATAGAAAACCGGATCCCACAGGGGGCACCTGACCGAAGAGACCTAGGTAAGCACCATTTAGACCCTACAAATAGAAAACTATTCTAACCCATATCTCGAGCTAACCTCTGCCACTCTTCTCTCTCCTTTCCTCCTCTGACTCCCTCTATACCACCCATGGACCAATGGGTACAATATGGCCAATCATAAAATGATTTTTCTAAAATGATTCTATTGTAAATGATGTCAATTAATTGTATTAATACCTTAAATAATTGACCAACACCACTGAATCACGTCTCACAATGCATTACGCACAACTGTATTGTAGATTATGTCACCATTATACACCAACCTCACTCACTATCACCACTCATGATTTTGGATTGTATCAGCCTTGAGAAAGACTTTTGGGTCGAACCACGTGTCGGCTGGCCACATGGGACATCAAGATCCCCACCCTCACACTGTCTGGGTGATTTTCAAGTGAATAAACAGGCCTGCCGCCAAGCAGCGCTATACAACAAAAACACAAACTTGTGTGGAAACTACAAACTTTTTTGATCTATTAATTAAGGCAAGGTATCCAGGTTATCCCCAACTTCCTACCAATTGAAAGAGGTGTGGGCTACACCTCAACCAACCACAACCTGTGACCTTACCGCAACAAGATAAACCAAGGAATCTCATTTCAGAGCTCAGCAAGGTTGGTTCCAATCTAGAGCCCAACCCCCCCCCCCGCCCCGCCCAGTTCCACCTTCATAAAAAGCTGATGTAAAAAGCAGGCAGATTCCATAAGAATCCAAAGCATTTGTGCTAGCGTAAAAATGTCATGCTGGTGTTTGTATGATGGAGAGAATGGGGTGGTGGAAATGGCAGTTCCATTCCGCGCCCCCTCTCTGTCATGCAAATGCATCAAATTATGCCACGGCATAAAAAGCATGCATGAAAATTGTTTGCAAACATTTTCAACATGCTGTTTCTGCTACGCCATAATAAACATGGTCCCGACTCTAAAAGAAATGGTCACAATCTCCATACTAGGTGACATTTGTACACAAAAGAACATTTGCTATCCATATAAAAGGACACTCTTTTTTGCATTTCATGGTAGTAGAGATCATGGATTTAAACTGTTCTTTGAAAGGGTGCTTTAATGTGTTACTCACTTTAATTGTCCTGGAAGCAGACACAGATTTGCTAGATAATTGTGGCTGTATGGGGGATATTTCAGTTGAAAATGCCCCATTGCAGTGGCAATTACCTAAAGATTCACGCCTGAGAAAGGTACTGCAAAAAGGAAAGTCATTGGGCAGACCGGACTCTACTCATCACCTGCTTTTTGTCCTGCTCATGATGACTCTGGGTCTCACAGTGAAACACCCACTTGTTCGCTTCAAAGATTCCAACCAGATAAGCTGCTTACTGACATCTAGTAAAACCACTCTAGCTTTAAATGTGGCTTCATCAACCGAAGGCGGACACCTCTCAAGGAGGTGTAGCAATCATAGATGGGTTAGGTTCTATAAGGGACTCTTTAGAGCAGAGGTAGTCAAACAGTGGGGTGTGCCCCCTGGGGGTTGTGGGACCTCAGCCTCAAATTAAAAAAAAAACATTTTTTTTTACCGTAAATTGGCTGCCAGTTTTTATCTCGTGTTTTATGATTGTCTGTGAAAGGATTGCTTGTTGCAGGCCAACTGCCTTTTTTATTAGATAAAAACATTTTTTAAAAGAAAGAAAGAAAAAGCGGGGCAAGAGGGGAGACCTGGGCAGATGACGCTCATCCATAATGGGTGAGGGGGCGTCTACCCAGTGGCCCACTCACGCATTATGGAGGAGCCGATCAGTCAGCCCATTGACACGCTGAGCGCTCCCTCAGCTGCTTTTTTCAGCTGACGGAGCTGTCATGAAATACAGACCATGGTCACTGTGGTCTTACTGGAGAATGGCACCTTGAGTAATGGGCGCCATTTTTTCTTCCAACATGCAGCTCCGTTCCTTGCAGAAGCGAAACGTGCGCTCTAGTTTTTTTTCGAAGTCTCAGCCTACTGAATTCAGCCTCCGATACGCGAGCACAGGGAACTTGCATCACAACGCTTGGTAATTATTCTTGCCCTGCTCAGCGCTCGTTACTCTGTGTGTTTTCCTCATTGTTGCTCTGTTCCCTATCCCGCTCTGTGTATTTCCTCATGGAATCTCTCCATCTCTTGCCTCTCCTATACCCCTTCTCTGTTTGCCCTGGCTTTGTCTATTGACTCAGGCTATGTTCTTTGAGCCCTCCTTGGGATCGCTTGATTCCACTCTCCATCTGGCAGCCTCCAACACTTACCTGGAACATGACTTACCTGAAACCTTGCCATTGTCTAATCGGGCCTTCTCATTAGTTCCAGCTCACACACGTTTTTTACTTCCTTTGGGAAGGTTTTTCTCCTGTGTTTACAGCATTCCACTCTGAAGGCTGCCCGGCCTGGATAATACCCTTCACGCAGGGTGGTGTCTGGAGAGTCACGCCCTTACCTTCATGACACTCGATCCAAACAGAAGATTTGCCAAGGAAAGGTTCTTAAAAAGCCATCTCTGAAGAAATCACAGGTGAGCCAAACTGCTGATCTTGACAAACCTGACAGGAGCACTCCTGGGCTGGCTGAACTATCAAAGGGAAACAACGTTTCCCTTTGACAGTTCAGTTTCCCCAGCCACACACGCTCAATTAGTCATGCAAGGCTGGGAGCGCTTTGCTTCGAAAGCCTTGCAGAGCTCATTGAAAATGCGGACTGGGCAACTGAATGTCTGTATGTGCGAGGGGAACACCTACGTCTCCTCACACATACAGACAGAGCAGGTTAGAACAGGGCGTTTCAGCACCCACACTCAAGCCCCTGCACGTATGTGCAGGAAGCTTTTGCTTCCCGTTTCCTGTTCATGATGCAGGAGCTGGAGCGCTGGGGAGGAAACTTCAGGACCGGGGCAGAAGGTACAGTGTTGTTCATTTATTTTTTATTTATGTTTATTGATGCGTGTATACTTGTGTTTTGAGTGAGTGTACGATGACGGGTGCTCGTGTTGGTCCGTGTAGCTGATTTTGGTGAGTGGTGGGGGGAGGAAGTTTGTACAACCAGGACTTTCAAAAATGCCTTTGTTGTACCATCCCCTTACCCACCTGCCAAAATCAGCTCTCCTTTTGAGGTACTGTGGAGCCCAGGGGACGGGGATCGTATGTATTTACTGGACATCTATGATAGATGTCCAATAAAAAATACCACGCTTTCCTCCTGGGCCCCCCAACGCCTTGCATACACACACGATCATGACTGTGAGGCCCAGGGGACAGAGATGGTATTTATTTTTCTGGACATCTACATTAGGTGTGCAGTAAAAAAAAACATGCCTGCCCCCTAGGCCCCCCAGCGCATCGCATACAAATATAATCACGTTGATTGTGTGATTGTGTTAGGCGCTGTGGGGCCCAGGGGAGAGGTATGGTATATTTTTACTGGACATCTATCATAGATGTCCAGTAAAAAATAATATGCCTGCCCCCTGGGCCCCTCAGTGCCAATTGCAAACTGTTTGGCTTTTTACCCACTTTTTTAAAACGTATGCTCTAAAATGCAAAATTTTAAACCATTATTTAAAATATTGGCCTGGGTGGGGAATCCCCCAAACCGACTTGATTGGTTCAGGCTCCCTCGCTACGCTTGGTCGCTATGGCGTATCCGGGAGAAATACTTATGTCCCTTCACTTAAAAAATGTACCAGCCACCAATGGCCCTGTGACTGTGCTAGAAGCAAGGTGGGGGGAGCCCAGGGACTGTTGTGGGAGCAGGATGGGGGTGGGTGGGTGCCATGGGATAGTGGTGGGAGCCGGGTGGAGACAGCCCAGGGACTGGGCTAGGGGTAGAATGAGGGGGCCCAGAGACTGTGATGGGACGTGCCAGGTGGGGGAGCCCAGGGACTATACTGGGAGTAGGGTGCAGTGACGACCTACAATAGTTCATTGCCATTTGGACTTACTGTCCATTTGGCATGTTGGGGGGGGGCGGTCTGCCCATATTCTGGTCAAGGGGGTGGCCCAGGCAAATAAACATTCACCTTGCCCCTCCCGCCCACCGATCTCCACCTTAACTTCTCATTTCCATGAAATAGTCCATGAAGGAGCTACATACTGAGGTGGACGGGGCATGCTAGGTGTGGATGCTAGTTTAGAGAGCGAGCGAGTTGATGATGTGGAAATGTTGCTCTATGTGATTGGGAGTGGATTCAAATTCCTCGAGGTAGTGGGCGGCTTTGGCATTGCCTATGCCCCTCTTGCATTTGTATCAGCAGTCCTGAAGGGTGCCCTGGTCGAGTCTTAGGTGAAAGTGGTGCTGTAATTGCTGGATGGTGATATGAGTGGTGCAAGGGCTGTTGATGCGTTTGATGTGCCTGGCTGTGGGGTGGAGGATGTGTGGCAGATGGGGTCAAATTGGAAAAAAACAGATAAAAAGGTGGATTCATATTGAAATGCTGCAACAAATGACTTCTGCTCTGCAGGAGCACCAGGAGGAGTAGTGGTTAAACTGCCTACTCAGCCCTCGTGACCCCAAACATAAAGTTATAACAGGGGCAGCCAAGATATCTACCTCCTTCACCTGTCGTTGTAATGTGGGCCGAGGGAAGGCTATAATTCTGAGAAGGGGTGCGAGTTTGAGTCAATAGCAACCCAAACATCAATAGTGCAACAGTTCCAAAATACAAGAATGTCCAATCAAGGTTCTATACAAATATATATACTTTAGGTAACCAAATCAATCATACAACTATTAAAAAAAGAATAGAACACACCTCTGTAAAAGAAGACAGAATATGTATAACAAACATGTGTCAGCACTCTGGATACTTTTGGAGGGAGGACAAAGGTAAGACTTGCAATAATGCCACTTGGAGGATATGTTTTTTATGAAAAGGATGCCACAAGGGAGTTAACCAGTCACTAAAGGCCACAGCATAGACCAAAAAGAAAGGGTCTCTCAATAGTAGCTGAGTCCAGACACTGTTGTCATATAAAACATGCTTTATTAGGCAAATGGAAGTGTAAAATGTCAAACAGTAATGGAATGTACAAGGAAAAAGTGTAAATGGTGTATTTTACAATGTTTAATGGTAGTCATGAGCAACTGTAATACCATGTTATCACAAAGTGAACACATCTCCTAAGGGGACATAAATCGCTGGAAAACTACCATCACTAGCCTGATTGTCCATTTTCCCTAAAATGCCCCCTCTGACTGTTTCCGTGCAGGTCTAACTTTGGGATAGTGCAAAATCAAAAGTTGATGGCTGGAAGGATTTGAATAAATCATAACCACGGGCACAGCTCTGGACAACCCACCAGACCATCATTCTTCAGCCTGTCCAGCCGTTACAGAAGGGGAAAGACCATAATCAAATCAGACTTGGTCCCACCCCAAAACGTCACATCCCTTTTGCACGGGACCACAGGCATCCCCAGACATAATAATAATAATAATAATAATTAGGCTTTTATATAGCGCTACAAACCCTCAGGTATCCGAGCGCTGCTTATTATTACCCACGGTGTGTGGTGCTCATTTATCGACCTCGGAAGGATGAAAGGCTGAGTTTGGCCCCGCCGGGATTCGAACCTGCGTTAACAGGCTCTGCACGGGTGTCAAAGCGAGCGCTCTACTCGCTGTGCCACTTGACCGGCTATATGTTTCAGTCTTTTGGGGTGGGACCAAACCTGACATGCAAATGGTCTTTCCCCTTTAGTAAGGGCTTGGCAGGCAAAGAACGATCGTCTGGAGGGTTGCCCAGAGCAATACCGGAGGTTAAGATTAATTCTAAACCTTGCAGCCATCACACCTTTTGTTTTGCTATAATCACCACCTCGAGGGGGACAGTTAAGCCCAGACATGGGTCCCGTGACTGCTGGGTCTAGAGACTCAAGCTACCCATCACTGATGATCCACCTAAAAGCCGAAACTATTGCATTAGAGTACAGCTAGGTAGAAATGGCATATGAGGAGGGACACAAAGCTCGTAGGTGTTTTGGGGTTATTTACTTACCCATTGACTGCCCATGGCCATGCTAAACCCTATGGCCATTCCCACCCACTTCCTGCCTCCTACCCAACCCCACATCCTACTGGGATCTTGCTGAGCTAGCTTTATCAAACCTTACCATCAAACTGTGTGCTCAAAGTGCTTTCCAGTGTTTTTTCAAAGTAGTCTTCTGAGAGTTATTGCCTTAATTGGAACTTTAAATAAGTTACTGGTTAAATATAAATGTCTTAACCAGGTCAGCCTTAAATCACTCAATTTATAAACACTATGGGGGTAATTACGAGTATGGAGGTAGCCATGGTGCTATTAGTGCCATGGCTACCCCCATACCGCATACCGGGTACGGGTTTCTTGAATGAGGAATTACCGGGCCATTCCAACCTTGGAAGACCCGGTAATTCCTCATTCAAAATACCCATCCCGATTCGAGCCCCCATAGGGCTCAATGGGAATGGGGAGGGAGTTAACAACGGGCCCGTTAATAACGGGCCCGTTGTTAGATCCCTGGTCCTTTAGCGGCTTCCACTAAGGGCGCCTGGTAAAACCAGCCACCTTCAGGGGGACACGCTAAAGGAACTCGTAATGCGGCGATAAGGGGTTAACGGCACCGGCACCCTTACCAGTGCTGTTAACCCCTTACCGCCAACCTTGGAATGAGGCCCTATGTGTCCTTCACTGAAGTCCTGTCAAAAACAAACGTTGCCAAAGCCAACAGTTTTGGCTTGTGAATAAGTACAAGCATTAAGCAGCACTGCTATTAGAATCCCAGGTAATCCCCCCATTTTGCAGCTGGTACTATTAATGGTTAGTTAACATCACTATGGCTGTGTCTAACATGCCTAGACAGAAGCAAAACTGTTGGACTGCCAATTCTTGCTTTAGTTATGTAGTAGAATTTCGCCGCTTTTTTCACTTGAATTACACTGTCTGCCATCTACAAACCCATGTGCTGCAAGTGTGCTAAGTAGAACCCATTTATAATTGGTAAATTGACATGTCCACCAAGACTGACATGTCCACCAAGACTGACATGTCCACCAAGACTAACATATCCACCAATTTCCAAGTGCCAGGTTATCACTCGATGCCGATCGCTGGTCCTCTGACTTCCAGGAAGAAAAAGACAAGTACAAAAAATGTCATATCTGTAAATGTTAACAACACTTTTATTATTTGTATTTATTTATTTATATACAGGAGGACCAATGCTCTATTGATCACTAACAAATAAAGTACAATAGATAAGAAATCAGATTTGTCAGGAATCAGTGAGCTTCTTACAATAGGGTGAGTTTGAGGGACATTCTGACCAGGTTTTGGAGGGGAGTAAATGGAACAGTCACTGGGGACAATACATAAATGGACATACATAGATTAAGGACAATGAACATTGGACATTTTTAAGTGCGGGTAAGCAGTGCGGACAGCTGTGCTCTGGATGTGACCATGATGGGTGAAGTGCTAGAGTGGAGGCAGAGGAAGTGAGGGACAGAGGCAGGTCAGAGGTGAGGGAAAGTTTTTAGCTTGCAGGCAGGTGAGAGGCAGGTTAAGATGGTAACTCAGAGGTGAAGAGGTGGGCTTTTAGTTTGATTTTGAACAAATCCATGTAGACTGTTTAGCGGATGTCAGGGTGAGAGAATTCCATGCAAGTAGAGCAAGAAGAGAGAAAGAGCAGAAGCAAGAGGAAGCACAGGGAGGGCGAGAAGCCACAAGGGTAGCCGAGGAGGCAAAGCAGAGATTACGAGAAGGCTCGTAGAGCTGGATAGAGGAGGATAGATACAATGGTGCCTTACCATGGATAGATTTGTGAACCAGTGGAAGACATTTAAATCTGGCCCTGTTTTGCATCGCTAGTGATCCATCCTGGTGACGATACAAGGAAGTAGGTGTGAAGTGAGGGAGTTCAAAGAGAGTCCTGGTAGCAAAGTTAATGATCGTGTTGAGTGGACAGAAAGCATAGTTGGGGAGATGAAGAAGGATGCTAGCACAGTAGTCCAGTTTAAAGAAGACAAGAGTGGTTAAGAGATGCTTGGCGGTATTGAAAGGAAGGAGGAGCCTGATTTTCCTAATGTTTAGGAGGTTGATGCAAGCTGCTATTCCAGGTTTGGAGATGAAAGTAGAGGTGTGAGAAGGATCATAAATGACACCAAGGTTTATAGCTGAAGAAGAGTAGGGGAGAGCGTCAGGTGGGAACTGGATATGCAGAAAAAGAGATGCAAGGGCTTTACAGGGAAGAAGAGCACCTCTGTTATGGTAACGTTTAACATCAGAGAATGCAAAGCCACCTATATTCAATGGCAAAGAGACAGTTGGAAATGTTGATAGAGAGATCAGAGGAGAGTTCAGGAAAAGAGAAGATTTGGGTGTCATCTGCAAAGAGTTGGTACAAGAACCAAAAGAAGGAGATTAGGGCCCCAAGACCAGAGGTGTGGAGCGTAAAGCGGAGTGGAACCAAGACAGAGCCTTGTGGAACACCAACAGTTAGAGGAGTGAGTCCAGAGTTGTTGTTGCTCCACGGGAAAGAGAATTGTAGATATGTAAGGTAGGATGCAGTCCAGGCAAGGGCTCGATCGCGAATCGCAAGAAGAAAGAAAGAATTAAAGAGGTCAGAGTGATCGACAGTGTCAAAGGCAGCAAACCAGTCAAGAAGAATTAGGATAGTGGATAGGTTGGAACTTGGAGTGCATAGCAGAGGCAATGAAGTTGAACACATTCATGAGAGCAGTTTTGTGGAGTAACAGGAGCGGAAACCTGCTTGTATGGGGTCTCGAAGGGTGTGGATGTCTAAGAAATTAGTAAGACGGTTGAATACAACCCTTTCAAGCACTTTAGAGTAGTGCGGAAGGAGAGACACAGGGCGAAACGTAGCCGAAAGGTTTGGGTCAGCCCCTTGCTTTTTTAGGAGAGGGATGACCGTCACTGTTTTGAAAACAGGGAAAGCAAGCAGAGCCGAAGGACAGGATGAAGCGTTCAGCGAGGTGAGAGGCCACTATAGGTTCAATAGGCTTGATTAGGTGAGGAGCAAGCGGGTCTTATGAGGCACAAGAGGGGTGAGCTTTAATCAGTAGAGAGAGTACATCGTCAGTAGTAGTGTGACTAAAGTGGGAAATAGAGGCAGAGGAAGATGGTAGAGTAGGCAGAGTGTAAAATGTAGGCGAAGGAAGCCTCAGTCTTTGCTGATAACATATTTGTTTTCATTACTGCAGCTGTAGATAGTGATAAAGAGGGAACACATGTCCTGTCTGATAAAAGGGAAATAATCTTAAATAAAGCAACGGATTGTTTCAGGACGCCATGACACATTTGTGGTGTGGTCAAAGGCCTCTAGTTTGGCACTCAGGGGGTCCTTATGTGCAGCCGCTGTGTTAGTAGAACAGTTAAACACTTGGAAATCAACCAAGTGTAACTGACATGTGATGTAAAACATAACTGAGCTTACATCCCTCCCATGAGCCCAGAGTGTAGACATACATTGTGGCTAAGGCGCAATGGCGGAGAGCTCTGTAAACCGCTGTGGTGGGATCAGAGCACTGGAGTGCTAACGACATTGCCAGGAATCCCTGAGGTTTTGTCCTCTTCGGCTGCCCCGGAGCCTGGCTACAGGCCACAGGCTGATATCATTACATCGGTTCGATTGCAAGCATCCTGTTTCTTTATTTCGGTGCCAAGCATGCGCGTTCTACCCTTTCGACACTGAAGGGCCGCAAGCTTCCACTGATTAGGCCACAAGGAGAACATAGTGTCCCATTGCTGGGTTCAGCGTGTTCTGGAAGTCCAGGTTCCACCACACAGCATTGCTTTATTGCTCTTTGTGATGTGCGCAGAAGCGTGAGAGATGTACCTGGACCGCGCGGGGATCAACATCCATGACCGCCACGAGGAGGGGATGTGAAGGGAATAGATAGACATTACATGTACATTAAATACACCATACAGATGACGGACCAACCAATTTACTGAAACCGCCAGGTGCCACTCATTAAAAGGCTGGACATAAAACACTCTGAAATCCTATCATCCCATATGGTTTATAGTCAAAAAGTCGAATGAAAAACATCGAATTACAAAATAAACCCCCCATTTATTTTTACCAGCTAAAGCCAAAAAAACATATAAATAAAAAAACATTTTTCGAATTTTTTTTTTTCGATATTTTTGCAAGTCAACTTATTTCATTCGACTTTTTGACTGGACACCATCCCATATACATGGCACCATTTCCCATAGTATGTCATGTTTGGAATTGTTCTTTCTGGAGAGGAGCACCTGCTCCCTTTTTTGAAGTATTTGCAAGGAACTTGGGGTTGGTCAACCTGAGTTACCTGGGGGCAACCAGACATGGACTTCCTGCTCACTGAGCCCAGAGAGGCACAGCTTCACCTCACTGATGAGGCCCAACAAGGTTGAAACATGAGTATGGGGTTGCTGTTGATACTCTTGTTCAGAGAGGAATTGCCATATCATTTTGGTACTGGACTGCCCTTGTGGGCGGGACAAAGACTGATATTCAAATGGATATTTCCCATCTGTGAAAGGTACAATGAGCAAAAAGTGTGTGCTGCAAACTCTAATCTCAGAATAGGTTATCATGCCATGTTCTTTCTGGAGAGGAGCGCTTGCTACCTTTTTTGAAGTATTTGCAAGGAACTTGGGGTTTGTCACCCTGAGTTACCTGGGGGCAACCAGACGTGGACTCCCTGCTCACTGTGTCCAGAGAGGCACAGCTTCACCTCACTGATGAGGCCCAACAAGGCTGAAACATGTGTATGGGGTTGCTGCTTTTACTCTTGTTCAGAGAGGAATTGCCATATTGATATTGATATTTTATTTCTATCACGCTCGTACACAAGTGTTTCAGAGCACGACAAGGCAAGGGAGGGGAACAGGGGAGAACAAAACAGCAATCTTACTAGGCCCAGTGACATTGAGAACATGCAAGTGCATGGGAGGAGGGGAGGGGAAAATGTGCATGGAAGGGGGGAGAAGTGGAAAGTGCGAAGCAGAGGAGAAACAGATAAATAACAATAAATAAATAATAAAGGCAACAAACAGTGGTAGTGCAGCCAGCAATTTGCAAGTGCTAGGTTTAAGGCAGCAGACAGGGTAGGTCAGATAATTGCAGGAAGAAAAAGGGGGGGCTGTATGGGTACAGATACAGACCCCAGTGCAAGGGGTGACCCAGAGGCAGTGCGGGAGGGTGGTGGGGTGAGCAGGTACCTGGGCCAAGAGAGAACAGATCAGAAGGGGAGAGGGGGAGAGGGGGAGCGAAGGCAGAAGAAAAGAGGAAGGTATTGAGGTGCTTTCGGAACCGGAGATGGTTCTCCTCAAGTTTTAGAGTGGCATGGAGGCTGTTCCAGAGGGAAGCCCCAGCCAAAGACAGAGATCTACCCCAGTTCGTTTCTTTGAAAAATGACTGACCATGAGGGAGTTATAGGTAGAGGAGCAAAGAGCACAAGAGGGGAGGTATTTACGGAGGGATAGCTGAAGGTATTTTGGACCCAGGCCCCAGAAAGCCTTGTGGACAATGCAGAGGGTTTTGAATGTAATCCTTGCATCCACTGGGAGCCAATGGAGGGATTTCAGAGCTGGAGAAATACAATCCCAGGGCTTGAGGCCAAGGACAAGTCTTGCAGTTCTGTTCTGATTAGTTGCAGAGGGCGGAGGGTAGAGGCAGGTAGATTTAGAAAGAGGCTGTTACAATAGTCCAACAAAGAGATAACCAGAGCTTGGGATACCATGAGCTTCTGCGGGAAGGTGAGGAAAGGCAGAGTACCTCTGAGGAGGTGCAGTAGGAAATTTTACTTTTTAGAGACCTCAGAGATGTGGACAGAGAAGGAAAGGGTGGAGTCAACGATGACCCCGAGGTTCTTAGCCTCGCAGGTGGGGGTAGGAGGAGGGCAAAGGGAGCTGGCCAGAGAGTGAGGGGAAAGGATGGTGTAGGTGTGCCGATGAGGAGGATCTCCGTCTTGCTGGCATTCAGACAAAGATCATTGGCGGCACACCAATCTTGAATGGCAGTTAGGCAATCAGAGATGAGAGAGGGAGAGGAGGTGGCAGAGGGAAGCGTAGCACTGGAATTGAGTGTCGTCAGCGTAGCACTGGAAATTTGAGCAGAAAGTGGCAATGCAGTGGCCGAGAGTTGCCAGGTATTGGTTGAAAAGCCAGGGCAAGAGGTTAGACCCCTGGGGAACACCACAGGTAGAGAGGAAGATAGATGAAAGGAAGGACCCAAGGTGGACCTGCGAGGGTCGATCTGAGAGGAAAGAGGTCAGCCAGGCCAGAGCCTGATCAGTGATACCCAGGTTTTCACGGAGACGAGGAGGATGAGGACAGAGGGAATGTTAGAGTCAAGGTTGGAGAGCAGATCTTCACAGATGTTCAGGAGAGCAGTTTCCATGCTTCTGGCAGCTCTGAAGCCAGACTGGTGGTCATGGAGACAGCCAACAGAATTGGAATGAAGGTTAAGCTGACAGATGGCCAACTTTTCCACGAGTTTGCCCAGAAAGGGAGTCATGGAAATTGGGTGATAGTTAGCTGGACAAGAAGGATCAGCTGTGGGTTTCTTAAGAAGAGGATGCACAAGGGAGTGCTTCAGAGTGGAAGGATCCTGAGGCAAAGGAGCATAGCATTTCGGTGCTGGACTGCCCATGTGGGCGGGACAAAGACTGATATGCAAATGGATATTTCCCATCTGTGAAAGGTACAGTGAGCAAAAAGCGTGTGCTGCAAACTCTCATCTCAGAACAGGTTGTCATACCTTGTTCTTTCTGGAGAGGAGCGCCTGCTACCTTTTCTGAAGTACATGTTTGGAATTGTCACTGCCTGGCCTGTAGTACCATGCTCTTCATTGAATAGAAAGTACCTAGACATGTTTTCCACAATGGAAAATGACCGACCTTTAATCGAATTACAGTCTCATAAACATCCTATCTTCAATGAAACTGACCTGCAATCTCGTGACAGGCATATATATATATATATATATACACATATATAACATCTTTCTAGGCAACTAGGAATATCACCTTGCTAGCCTGATACCCCAATACAGTCACATACAAATATTATTTGTTTTTGCCGAGGTGGCTATCTCGTATGCTTAGTGCCCACCTCTCACTTGGCTTCAGTCTACACTTCGCAAGTTTGAATACCATGGCAGGGCTGACTCAGTCTTTCATCTTTTGCAGGTCAATAAATGAGGTAACATTTAATAAGGTAAAAATAACTCTGTTGCAGTGCTACACGCAGGAGAAATCTGGCATGAAGCGCTATACAAGAATGCCAATTATTATTGTTGTTATTATCAACAATAAAGCCTCACTGGCCTGGAACGTTATATCCTTAATCACAGGCATTTAAAAACGCTTTAGGAGAATGTTACTATTATCATTCATTGTATTATTACTAAGTGCATTATTTGTACTATCTAAAAGGGATGTGTTTTTAGAGCCCACACTCACACGCAGTAAGTGGACGCTGTACAACAAAGCATCTGAGATATAAGTTACCCAACACCGGCCACAAATCAACAGTATTCACAAAAATATGAATATCTGACAGAGAAGTACAACAGAAATAAAAACAAACCTCCATCCACAACTACTACACTAACAATAAACCAGTAAGGATAAGCAAACACAAAAGCAGCAAAGGACCAGGCACTATTTTTAAAAAAGCAGTTTTTTAAACTGCCGTAAAGGTCATAAGGGAATTCATACCGGAGACTTTGAGTGAAAGACCGTTCTAGAAATGTTGACAAGCCATGAAAGACCAGTCCAAGCAACCCTCTATTTAGTTTTTGCCTCAACAAAGAGGTGTTGTTTCTCTGCAATGTGCACAAGTTGCTTCAAGGCAACAGCTTTAATAGTCACATAGTTATGTTCACTTCTAAAGTCAAGGGACATCCATTTCAGTGCTATAAAATGAGGAGTTCTCAGAGGTCAAAGTGAGTGGGAACTACCGAGAACTGAGTTCCACTACTTTTATATTGTACTGTTAACAGTTCCATTTCTTTTTACAACCATTTTCCCCATCCCAAGCCTGCCTGTTTGTTACCACCCTATGGCAGTTACGGTTAAACTAAAATCGGTGTAACTATACATTCACAAAGCCTGGATGACATTTCAGTCTAGATGACACTAGATGATTTAATCTTAGTCGGGGGACGATGGACAAACTTCTCATTACACTAAGACGGAATCCCTCCTCAAAGCCCATCTCCCCCAGCTTTCTGGAGAACATGTCGACTCAGGTGAAAGTTATGACGTTCTATTTAGCTCATGTGCAAGGATGCTGTTTTAATATTAGGTGCCCTGTCAGGTGCGTCCCTTCATGGCACCCCACAGTTGTAGGAAACGTAGTGATTAGTCGCTTGGACTATTGCAATGCACTCGTGGCGCACTTTAATTAAACCTATTAGCAGGCTCCAGGTGGCTCAAAACGGATTGATTTCTGGATGTAGGAGAAAGGATCATGTCTAAACTACTCAGAGGAACATGCTGGGTCTTACAGGTAAGTGGAGAAGGCTGCTCAGCATTCGCTGCATCTTCAAATGCATCCATGGGGCGGTTCCTGGCTTCCTTAAGAGCAGCGTCACAGGGTAGATCACCAGAAGGTGTCTAGAGGATCAAAGACTAGCCAGCTCTACGGCGTACGGTCAGACTAGAGGAGATAAAGGGCTTACAATGTTGGGAGCCAGGCGTTGGCATACATTAGCCCCCTCTTCCAGCAGCATCTGCTGAGGTAAGTGCTGGGTTTGGGTTGCAACAGAGTTGAAAGCAGCGAGTAGTGCGCTGGATTTCACACAGAGGATATATGAATGCTCCAGCTGACCGACTGGCTGAGAGAAAAGGTTGAAATACAAGGGAGGGGGGCTACTATTTTGCCTGTTTCTCCTACTTTGTTTCAACCTGCCCCGGGTGCACCCTTTCACAAATGTGCTGCATCTCACGCTGCCCTACCTGTTCCCCCACTGGTGAGTTCACTATGACTCCCGTTGTACGGGACTGAAGAAACAGCATCAGCCCAAACCAGTTCCATGTGATAATATCCCCGCAAAAAAATCGCCAGACAAGAATGGCTCTGGCTTTTTGCAGGAATATTACCACATGGAACCTGCGGGGGACACCCCCGAAACCCACTCCCATTTAGCCCATATGTCATCCCCCTAAATAATGTTGCCTATGCCCTTTACCGGCGACTATATGTATGGCGACATTATTCATGGGGATATTACCTGATCCCCAACCCTCAGAGCATTACACTGATTAACCCTCCAAGCCCCCATCATCTTAAAAATGGCCTGACTCAGGCACAAGGCAAGGACAATCAAGCCCATATCATCTTAGAAATGGCGTGACTCAGATAGAAGTCAATGACAAACAAACTCCCATCATCTCAAAAATAGCATGACTCAGACGCAAAGCAAGGACAATCAAGCCCTATCATCTTAAAAATATCCTCAGTCACAAGGCAATGACAAACAAGCTCCTATCATCCTAACAATGGCCTGACTCAGATGCAAGGCAAAGGCCAACAAAAGTCCATCTTACCTGGCTGAAAAACCCACCATCCCTGGAGGCCTCTGCAGCGCTAGAAGCCACAGTATCACCAGGGTAGATTCTAACTGCTGCAAGACGGAAAGAACTAGAAAACAGATCTTCTCCTGATACACATCCAGATTCTGGAATAATAGACTCACACATATCAGTTTGGTCCCGTCTATCCTGCATCTCAGGAAGGAAAGACCTTAGATGCCTGATAACACCTACTCCCTCTTGCTCCTCTCATTCTCTCGCTCGCTCTCCGTTCTCCATGTTAATTTGAATCCCTTTTTGCACAGAGCTTTGTCACTTGCTAGCTAGGTTTGTTAAAGAGAAGTCAAACACATACATAAATAAATAAATATATACTTACATGCATAGATACATACATGCGTAAGAACATGTGTACCCAAGAGCTACCTAATCTGAGAACCCATCCGCAGGCTTTCAAGCAATTACGTCATAGGATCTGGCACATATGCGGGAGATCTCCATAAGGAGTAAGGACACAATAGGAGTTAATGAGCATTTTGAGTATAGGATGAGGTTGGGGGCACAAGGTTTGCCAGCAGCCTTTTGCAAGGATTTGAAGTAGGTTTTACCTGTCACATTTACAAAATTTTTTTAACCACTTCTCTGAATCTGACTAAATTACTCGGTTAATGAATCACTTGTTTTTCAATTACATTGAAAACAGATGCAGAGACAGCGGAACGTACTGGACATGTCAAACTTGCAATGTACTAAAATTGTGTAATTTGGGGATATACTGTGTTTGTGAAACTGGGAGTATCATTGGTTGGTCAAAAAAAAGCCTAATTATTAAACTGGCATACGTTTTGGTTAATTAATTTGTGGTAATACTAGGATTGTCAGAATGGAATTTTATACATTGAGTATAAAGTGGGTTTCCAGACTATGAGTAAATTAGGATTCTCAGACTGGGATTTTATCAACTGAGTATAAAGTGAGTTTCCAAACTGGAAGTTTACTTGGATTGACAAATTCAGATCATCTGATACAAAATAAAAATAAACCTTCATTGTCAAATTGGGAGTTCTCTACACTGGAATTGTGAAACAGTAATAATAATGGTTTTGTCAAACTAGCAATATACCAGCATTGTAAACACTGGGATAGTCAAATTGAGAGAACGCCAGGTTTCTGCGAAAGCAAAAGTACTGGAATTGTGATAACCGGAAATATATTAGGGTTGTCTAACTGGGCGTACATAGTGTTTGTCAATATGAGTATGCTAGTACCTGTGACAAATTGAGAGAATATGTCCCTTCTTCCCAAGGGTGAGCTTCCCCCTTTGAGGCTAGGGAGGTGAGACCACTTCGCAAGACCCTCCCTAGGGCATTGGGCAACTGGGACCTCACTGGGAGAGAGTCCCCCTTAGGGGACAAGGGATCCCATTCCACAATTAACTTCCTCTGCCATTCCCCATGATGGCCTACATGGGACTGTCCGATGTGAAAAACCATATTAAATTCCAAGACTTGGATGAAGAGAAAGCTCACTTGTACCATAATAAGCAAGAAAGGGAATCTATCCCTTTAAAGGAAAACCTCCAATTAACTGCGACGAGGATGTTGAAGGAGTATACGCCAAATGAAGGTGAGCGAGAGGAATGCATACGCAGGCATGGGAGTCCCACTGGAAGCGTAACACCTGAAGGAGGCAGAGCTAGAGAGAGCCACATAGACCACAGAATTCAGAACGGTTTGACCGTGAGCAGGAAATAATGCAGTGCCAGCGGGTGCAGATCCTGAGTAGCTGAGGAAACGGGAAGCCAATACCCAGTACGGCATGACCACAAGAAAGTTGTGGTGGGTAGGTTCCATGCATAATGATGCCGATACCACAACACTGAAGAGCCAGCTAATGGTCCGGTTGCGAGAAGGAATACAGAGACAGCAGGAGAGAGGTTGGAAAGAAGAAGACGCTACCAAAAGCGCACTGAAAGAGAAACAGAATGGAAGAGAAAATCCCCGGCAACTATAGGTCCCAGGAGACATTCCCCTGCAATATTGGTGGTAACGGGGAGAACAGGAGGACCAGGAGGCTGGCGAGGACTCGTTATGTAATCCGAGAGACTCGTCCCAGTATAAATGATGAAACCTTAAAAGAAAGGTTGATGAACTTGAACTATAGTATTGAAAGCAAAAGCCATACCACTGCTACCACTGAGGGAGAGATCAGTAAAGATTGAGTAACACTACCCTGGGAAGAGAGGAAGGTACCCTGTCATTCAAGAAGCACAGAGCGGAACAATTCAGAGAGACAATACTATAAAACAAATACAAGAGAAGTGCATAGGACAACACAGCAGAAAAGGGTGAAGTATACTTTCACAGGAAGCAAAGTACAAATAGGAAGTAGTACTTCACAACACTACGCAGGACCCCTTTACCTGGATCAAAGGATACCCCAAAGATCCAGAAGGAAAGTATGGAAAGCAATTCCAAAAGAGGAGGGAAAATCCATAAGGCTTGTAAGAGAGTCAGAGGAAATGGTACTGAAGGTGACCGGCGACTATCTGATTTTCTTTTTATATTAACATGAAAGTAAAAGAAGATGAACACAAGAAGCAACAATCAGGAGAAGGGAGCCATTCTCTAGGCTTTACTTTGTGAAAATAGTGGTAGGGTCAGTTAGTATGAGTTTTGGACAGCTGGCCTATTCATTAGGACACTTCCTGTCGGCTTACAAGCATTCTAGTTATTTACATAGGTAGGGAAATGCCACATAGCGAAAGGGAAAGAGAGGCATTATTCTAATTCTTTATAAGTCATTTTTGGAAATGTCATCATCGTGTCCGCGTCCTCTTTCTGACCCGCCACATACTATATGCGGCAAACTCGGTTTATACTGGGGTTGTTACTAGGGATTTTCTATGTTTGGTTTATGAGTGGATTATAAAACTGAGACTATAACGGTTTTGTAGAAACTGAAACTATACTGGGCTTGTCAGAATGACAGTATACTGTTTTTGTCAAACTGGGTGTAAAATGGGTTCTTCACACTGTGAAAGGCAGGAACATGAAACCGGGATTATGCCGAAGATGTCAATAGAGGAGTCTACTGAGACTTGACATAATTCGAATTGCACAAAATGGGAATATGATGAAGAGTTGTATAACAATAAACTTGGAGTTTACTAGAATTGAGTACAATCTGTTTGACAAACACACTAAGCTGCTACTAGTTCAACACACTGGTTACTGACTGGGATTATTAAGATATCTAATGCTGCTTTTATGACATGTTAAGAAATATCATGAAATGGCATATCAGGATATATGACGTGCATTCCATGCATGTCATTCTAGGCATGGCATATCATGACATCACATATGACATATACTGACCTGACATATGACATGAAATACACATAGCAAATTATCATTATCATGTTTGCCATGACATTATGACATGAAATTTCACGAGATGATACATAATGGCACACCACATATCATGCCATAACATGTCATGACAGCATGATATGTAATAATATGTCAAGTTACACTATGCCATGTCCAAAATGGAGTATACATGGACTGTGAAAACTGGAAGTATACCCGGATTCTCAGAAGTGTGTGCCTGCAACTATATTTATGGCAGATTGCATTTCTGGTTATGGAGCCAGAACAAGCAGATTGGCACTGATCTTCATAATGGTGCAATGGCGTGATTTGCAAACGTGTTAGGGCTGCCCCAGTGACCGAACATAAGGTGGTTTTAGTTCCGTAATGTACGCTAGTGCAACCGTTGTCATTTCACTGTGGCTAAGACCAGCTATATTTGCTGATACACCTGAGGGTGCAATTTGCAATGCAGACACACACATCGGATATGTGCTGTCTTAGCACTTGTGTGAATACAACCATTGTGTGGCTGTTGGGTGCATCACACAGACCAGATTTGGGATGCTTGTAACCCCAGTGATGACACCAGTGTGACTGTGACCAATGAGCTGTTGTTTCTACTGATGCAAATCCTGACATTGTGCCAGTGCAAAGAGCTGCATGATTTTCTCCTTTCACGTGTGCTGTCTGGGCATGCCGGACACCGATTGGGCATATGGAACGCTGATAATGATCTGCTTAGTGTGTGTTAGGTAAGTTCAAAGCTGGGCATAATGTGAACTGGTAATGATGTTGCTGGCATACTTTACGCCTTAGAGTGGCAGTGGCACTTTGAGATTTATTTTAGATGTTCTGCATGACAGATGCACTCTGAGATACTTAAGCAAGCGCCCCAAAAAATAAGTATCTGAAAGATGGGTGATTCTGACTAACATGGTCATTCTACCTGTGCACTAAGATAACCATACTTTTTTCAGACTACAACAAAAATAATTATAATGGACTTAAAATGACTCCCTGTAGCGAAAAGAACATTGATAATGTCTACTTTTCTCCTCTTACACATTATGTACTGACCTATTTTATGTACATACATTCACTGAAAAAACTTTGTTAAGGAGACGTTATGATTAAGTTGCACTAATAAAAACCCATGAAATTCACTGAAAAAACGTAGTTAGAGGGACGTTATGGTTAAGTTGCACTAACAAAAACCCATGAAATTCACTGAAAGAACTTTGTTAAAAGGACGTTATGATTAAGTTGCGCTAACAAAAACCCATGAAATTCACTGAAAAAACATTGTAAGAGGGACGTTATGGTTAAGTTGCACTAACAAAAACCCATGAAATTCAATGAACTATCTTTGTTAAAGGGACGTTATGATTAAGTTGCACTAATAAAAACCCATGAAATTCAATGAAAGATCTTTGTTAAAAGGACGTTATGATTAAGTTGCACTAACAAATACTAATGAAATTCAATGAAAAAATGTTGTTTGTTATGGTTGACGTCCCTTTAAGAACATTTTTTCAGTGAATGTCATGGGTTTTTGTTAGTGCAACTTAACCATAACGTCCCTTTAACATAGTTATTCAGTGAATTTCATAGGTTTTTATTAGTACAACTTAACCATAACGTCCCTGTAACAACGTTTTTTCACTGAATTTCATAGGTTTTTATCAGTGCAACTTAACAATAACGTCCCTTTAACAACTTTTTTCTGTGAATTTCATAGGTTTTTATGAGTGAAAATGTTTCATGATGTTACATCACTGTAAGTTCTAAATACCTCTTTTAACATATATAAAAGAACTGTAAACGGTTTATAGTGATTTTCTCGAATGGCATATTTTCGAATGCCATTTTCTCGACACAATTTTGCCGCATTTTTTTATTTTCGAATGGTTTTTTAAAATGTTTATTTTGAAATGGAGGGTGTTCCCCCAAACCCCTGTTTTTTTGTTTACTCTTATTTTTAGTAACGAAACCAAAAAAAAAGACATCTAAATAAAATAAAAAACGGAAAAAAAAATTCGATATTTTTTTGGACTAAATGGCATTTCGAAAATATTTTTGAAGAATTTAACTGGATACCACTGTAAACATCCTTCAACAAACATATTTTTTGCAACGCATACTGATGTGTGTCGTTATCAGCAGCATATGATGGGGATGCAAGTCATGGTTGAATTGGTTTGGGCATGAGGCTTGACCATGCCCCCAGCCCCACCAAAACACCCCTGTTATCCACTACACCTACCCTGCATTCTAGCTCAGTGTTCCCTATACCCTCAAAATGTGACCAATTGCCAGTGCTCATAGCTTGCAGGGCCAGTCTCCACAATCAATGGGGCATGGGCTTCGGCCATGCCGCACTCCCCAATAGGCAAATCAGAGTACACATTTGTCCTTGCCGAAGGCCAGGCCCATTGCCCAGGTAGCAAAGGCATATCACTATTTTTTGTACTTACTTTTTGACACTTTCAAAAAAGTGAAAAACAGGACAGATTTGCAAAAGCATGCTTTCAGGTCCTTGCTGATACTTCTCGCGCAGGTTTGCTGCAATCCTGTACAGCACTTCTAGCTAAGTTATAAGACATCTAAAAATGTTAAGACCCCCCTCTAATTTTGACCCGTCTTTTCAAAATCCCACCAAACTTTGCAAATCCATTCAATTCTATGTCTAAAATCTTTTTGCAAACTTTTGTGCAGATATTCAAATGGCACCAAATTTATAAGCCTTTCAAATATTTTAGGACCCCCCTCTACCTTTGCGCCCTCTTTGCAAAACAGCATCACACTTTTCAGAACCAGTCAGAGTCAGGTCTAGAATGATACTGCAAAATTTAATGTGGTTTCATTGAGTTGTGCCAAAGTTGTAAGCCATCCAAAAACTGCTTTTCACCAACCCTGTAATTAAAAATAGGCATGGATGTCCCTGAACATCTGTGATGTTTTCAAACATAACAGGACTGTACCCGAACATCTGGACTGTTTGCAACTGCCACACTATAACATATTATAGTGATGTAAAGTTATATATATGCCATTCTGTACAAAAACTTTGTAAAAAGGACGTTATGATGACAAGTAAAATCTAAAAAACCCTGAAATTCGGGAGTTATGGTAGGCTAATAACCCATTGTTCCCATCAGCACTCTCCACTGCTACCACTACCACCCCGAACATAAAAGATGCCACCACACATGTCATTGATGCCATCACTGATGCCATCACATCTTTAGCCCCTTTCTTTTATGTCAGCTAAGCAACCATAACTCGCGCCACCACCGTGCACTGCTAAGACTGACACCCAGGATATCAAAGATGACATGACAAATGTCAGAAATACTTATAATGTTAGTGGCAATGGTGACGTTGTTGTTTAACCACAGTGAAATTATGCGTTGTTGACACAGTAGGCGTATCCCTGTCACAGTGATTTACAAGGCGGCGGGAATGGCTGCGAACTATGACATCAGAAAGGATGGTATGTTGCTTCTTACTGCTACAACTGCGTACGGACATAGAGGTCCGATGCGGTCATCCCATTCAATGATGATGCACATACAACCGGTGACGAATAGCTGCACTTGACAATTAAAGAAACCGTCACTCGGACGCTGCAATCCATGACATTCGCAATACGGAAGGAAGTAGCTGAGGGGAAAATTACAAAAAAGATCTATCAATACAAAGCCTTTGCGGAAATGTTAGGTGTAACGCATAACATTTCTAAAAAAAATTAATGTTATATGGGGAAATGTACTAACTCCCTACAAACGGCGACGATGTACAATCTGCATAATAGGTAAAAAAAATCAATGCCACATACATTTCGTAGGTAATAGTGGAAATTGTAGTGACATCGTACAGATGGCGGTAATGTGCAATCTGAAATTTCAACGGCACACAGACTTCCAAATGCATTACTGGTAATATTTTTTTTTCAGACTAATTAAATAATGGCAGTTTGGTGTACAGGCCTGAAAAATAAGCTTACATGATATGCACCGCCTCCATTTCCGCCTCCGCAGTCACACAGTAGTTGTTTGCAATAAGACGTCCTCAGGAACTGATATTTCATGTGCTTCACAAACCTTTTTGAAGCATAATTTATCAAAGGGAATGTTTCACAAACTGTGACACCCTACATTCTTTCTGTCTCCGTTCCCTGTACGTCAAGGTCGAAAAACAATTGACCCTTATGAGTTTTGGTACATGTGCGACCATACTGAGCGCCTACTGAAAAAATGAAATAAAATGAACTGATCTTCCCTCCGAACACAGATACATTTTTATTTTGCAACAACATATCAGCAGTCAATCATGAGAACCGTTACTCCCGACCACATGCAGACGCGCTGTGTTTACGAAACCGTGCAGGTGGCTGCCTCAGATTCCAAAATATAGGACGCCAGTCTAACCGCAGTACTTTTGGTGGTGGCTTCTTACATAGACGCAGTAAGGACTTGTCGTACATTGCCTACCAAGTTTCACTGCACGGTACGATAGTGGTAACAAGAATAAAGCACTGTTTCACTTTCTACTGCCACGTATAAGTAATGCTTACCTTTCGACACAGTGTTCCATAAGGGTTTGTTTGCAGGGATTTCGTTGTACAACACAAAAACTAAATGACCATGGCGGCCGTATCAAAAGAATGCTACGCACTTGACGCTGCGGCAGAACCAATCGGTGAAAACGCAACATCTTGCCGTACAGCATGCCATAGATTAGCCAATAGAAATATGCTCCACTGAGCGAACAGGGAAGTGGGACCGCAGAGCAGACATAGATATCACTAACTCTTAGAGTGCTACTTTTTGATCGTTTTAAAGGAAACTACAATAGGATTTCTCACAAAATTTACAAAAGCACGCCTTGGGGAACAAGCCCCTGCCCCTGCTGCAAAATTGATGACAATCCGTCCAGTGGTTTGGCCTGTAGCCGGGCGCAACATTTTTGCCCCATTCAGTCTATGGGAAAAAAAGACTTTTGGGACCCCCCCCTATAACGTTGGCCCCCCTGGACGAATCCTTACCAAACTTTGGAAAGAAATTCAGAGTGGCCCATATACTTTTTTTTGCAAACTTTGGTAAGGATTCATCCAGGGGGAGCCGAGTTATAAGCCGCCCAAAAAGTGCTTTTCCACTACCGTGGCCATGTAATATATATATATATATATATATATATGTATATATATATATATATATATATATATATATGGGATACATTACTCACCGTAATCGTATTTCTGATGCTTGTATCTGCTTAGATTCACATGCTGTGCATAGGCCGACATCTAGTGGAAGCTGCGGAGTATTACAGTTTGTTTTTCGAAACTCGAAAATGGGCGTCGACACAGGCGTGCCAGTAATACTATCCCTAGTGTGACGTCCACTGTACCCAAGATCCCTCACGCGTCTAGGATCCTCAGATTGTATTTTTTTTTCTGACATGAGGAAGCATGAGGAGTAGCGTGAGTACAGATAATCCAAGCAGATAGACAGAAAGGTAAGACTACAAGCAATCATGCGCCTTCTCTCGGAGGGGAGGAAGGGTGGGTCGCATGTGAATCTAAGCAGATACAAGCATCAGAAATACGATTACGGTGAGTAATGTATC
The DNA here is from genome assembly GCF_040938575.1 of Ambystoma mexicanum. Lineage (NCBI taxonomy): Eukaryota > Metazoa > Chordata > Amphibia > Caudata > Ambystomatidae > Ambystoma > Ambystoma mexicanum. Next base: position 872,355,869 of record NC_090926.1, on the reverse strand, counting down.
CCTTCTGAGGCTTGTGGAATCTGCTTAGATCACATGCTGTGCATAGATTAGCGAGCAGTACCCGAAGAAGGAGGTGGGATGTGAGAAGGGTCATGAGCAAACAGGTGTCTTAGAACCGCTTGTCCCACTTGTGTATCTGTCTTGGAATGAGTGTCAATGCAGTAATGCTGAGTAAAAGTGTGAATAGAGCTCCAAGTAGCTGCTTTGCAAATGGTGTCGAGGGGAACATTTGCAATGAAAGCCAGAGTGGCCCCAATGCCTCTAGTAGAATGGGCCCTTGGCGTAAAAGGCAGAGTTTTTTCAGAAAGAGAGTAACACAGCTGTATACAGTTGATAATCCACTTCGAGATCGCGCCTTTAGAGACGCGATCCCCCTCTCTGCCTGTAGCTACGGAGACAAACAGTTGATCTGTTTTCCTTAGCGGTCTGGTTTTATTTACATAGTAGAGGACCGCCCTACGCACATCAAGGGTGTGTAGTTTCACCTCAGCTGAGCTTTGCGGGTTCTGGAAGAAAGCCGGAAGCTCGATGGACTGGTTTACATGGAATTTAGATATAAATTTAGGTGAGAACCTAGGGTGTGTGCGTAAAACCAGTTTGTCTTTGTGGATAGTAAAGAAAGGATCCTGCACTGACAGAGCCTGAATTTCACTGACCCTTCTTATAGAGGTAATGGCTACTAAGAAGGCCGTTTTATAAGTCAGGTGTTTGAGACTACTTTTATGCATGGGTTCGAAAGGGGGGCCCATGAGCTTAGCTAGCACCACATTGAGGTCCCATCCTGGCGGTGGGTTCGAAATAGGAGGGTGAAGTCTCTTTACTCCTTCCATGAAGGCTTTAACTACTGGTACTTTCCACCACGATACCTTGTTATGGGATGTGGTGTAAGCCGAGAGGGCTGCCAGGTGTACTTTCAGAGAGTTAAAAACCAAACCTGCGTCCAGCAGGTGGAGCATGTATGTTACAACGTTGGAAGGAGTGCAATCAACTGGGTTGATTTGTTTATTCTGGCACCAAATAACGAATCTCTTCCACTTGTCAAAGTAACAGTGCCTTGTGTTTGGTTTCCTGGATTCTTTTAGGATGTCCATACACCTCTGTGGTAAATTGAGATGGCCAAACTCTATGACCTCAGGAGCCATGCTGCGAGGTTCATTGAGTTGGGTTCCTGGTGCACTGTTTGACCTTGTTGCTGGGACAGTAGGTTGTACCAGGCTGGGAGTTTGATGGGCTCGCACACCGCCATCCTGCGTAGGTGTGGAAACCATGGTTGTCTCGCCCACATGGGAGCAACTAGGATGAGCGTCATCGATTCCTTGTTCATCTTGTACACCACCTTCCTGATGAGAGGAGTTGGTGGAAAAGCGTACGCAAACATCCCTGACCAGTTCATCCACAGGGCGTTCCCTTGGGAGTCTGGCTGGGGGAACCTGGATGCAAATCCTGGGCATTGTTTGTTTTCGCTTGTGGTGAATAGGTCTATAGTGGGGAAACCCCACTGAGAGAAGAGATCTTCTACGATATCTCTGTGAAGGACCCATTCGTGTTCTTCTGGGAGGGAGTCTCTGCTTAGGGTATCCGCTAGGGAATTGAGCTCCCCTGGAACATGTTGTGATGACAGGAAGATGTTCCGTCTGAGTGCCCATATCCAGATTTTCTGGGCAAGCTTGGACAGATTTGGCGAACGAGTCCCTCCTTGTTTGTTCAGATAGAACATGGCTGTCGTGCTGTCCGTCCGGATCTGCACCGACAAGTTTAGCAGATGGGGCTCGAACGCCCGAAGCGCTCGGAATACTGCCAGAAGCTCTAGCAGGTTGATGTGGTTCTTGGCTACTGAGTGAGACCAGAGACCCTGAGCTGTGTGGTGGAGATGGTGAGCTCCCCACCCAGTCAGGCATGCATCTGTAGTCACCACTGCCTGTACTTCGGGATCGTAAAAGGGTTTTCCCCTTGCGAGATTCTCTCTTGTCCACCAGTGTAAGCTCTTTACGAGTGTTGGCGACACGACCACTAGATCGTCCCACTGACCACTTGCCTGAGACCACTGTTTCGCCAACCATTCCTGCATGGGACGCATGCGCAGACGCGCGTGGGGGACCAGGTAAATGCATGACGCCATCATGCCCAGTAACCGCATTGCTTTGCGTACCGTTATTTGTTGACCTGACTGATAATGTGGAATTTGCAGTAGTATATTCCGAATTCTCTCTTCCGAAGGGAAGGTCAACCCTTTCTGAGTATCTAGGATTGCTCCTAGGAACTGTTTTGAGGTGCTTGGCACCAGACTTGACTTCTTCTCATTGATAGAGAAGCCTAATTCGTGGAGGAGGTCGATAGTCCTCTGGATGTTTGACCTGCAAATTCCTGGGGTTTCCCCCGTTATGAGCCAGTCGTCCAGATAAGGGTACACTGGGATTGCCTCCCTGCATAGGTGTGCAGCTGCCACCGCCAGTACCTTGGTGAATACCCTTGGTGCTGAAGCTATCCCGAAGGGCAGTACCTTGAATTGGTAGTGGCGACTGTCCACCTTGAAGCGCAAATATTTTCTGTGCGCTGGGAGCATGGAAATATGAAAATAAGCATCTTTCATATCCAAGGTTGCCATGTAATCCCCCCTTTTTAGGAGGGGGATTACCTCTTGTAGCGTGGTCATACGGAATTTTTGGGGCTTGACATACTTGTTGGCAGGCCGTAAGTCCAATACTGGGCGCATTGTCAAATCTTTCTTTGGCACAAGGAAGTAAGTTGAATAGATACCCTTGTTTACCTGGTGTCCTGGGACGAGTTCTATCGCGTCCTTTTCTAGCAGAATGGCGATCTCCTCGAGAAGGATCTTCTGATGTTCTAAGGAGTGTATTCTTTGTCGTGGAGGGTGGTTCCGGGGACGCTGCAGTAATTCTATACAATATCCTGTGGACACTGTTGACAGCACCCATCTGTCTGAGGTGATCCCTTCCCAAGCCTGGGTGAAGTTGGAAATGCGTCCCCCTACTGGGGTTGCGTGAGAAGGGACCCTGAAATGAGCGTCACTGCTTTGGTGGAGGCGTGCCACCTCCCTTGTTGGGGCTGCCTCTGCCTCTTCCACGACCTCTCTTGTTACCCCTGCCGTAACTTTGGGTAGACTGCTGGTTGTTGTTCCATTGTGTACCCTGTCCTTGGGCATAGTTGCCTTTTTGTGAATTTTGGCCGCGTGGGCGACGAAACTTACTGTTCCCCCTCTGGTTAGGGGGTTTGTTGGTAAGCTGGCCAAGGGATTTGAGAGTCTCGTACTCGTCCTTGGCATTCTTAAGTGCGTCCTCGACCGCTTTCCCAAACAATAGATCGGGTTCCACCGGCTTGTCTATTAATGAAGCCTGGGTTTCTGTTTTGAACCCCGACTGCCGTAACCACGCATGTCTCTTGATAACAGTACCTTCTGCTATCAATCTTCCTGCGTTGTCCGCGGCGTCGAAAGTTGCTTTTAATATGCAACCAGACACGGCTCTCCCTTCTGCCGAGATCCGAGCCAACTGGCCCTTTAACGGTTCAGGAGCAGAGGCTATGAGCGCCGCGACCTCTTCCCATTGATGGCAGTCGTAACTTGCCAACAGGGTGGTGGAGTATGCAATCCTTGCTTGGTAGGCGGACGTTGAGGCTACCTTCCTGCCAAACCCGTACAGTCTTTTGCTCTCCTTGTCGGGAGGAGCTTCTGACGACGATAAGGGTGTCCCAGCCCTCTTCCGAGTGTTGGTAACCACTAGGGAGTCTGGTTTAAGATGTCCTCTTATATAAAGAGGGTCAGACTGGGCTGCCCGAAAAAGTTTTTCGACTCTGGGGTTGACGGCTCTGGTGAGGTTAGGATTCACCAGGGATGGATCTATTCTACGTTGGATGGATTTAAGGATAGGGACGGTCTAGGCGACCGGCCTCCTCTCTCCCACCAACTCTTCTGCGAAGTCCCTTTCCTCCTGTACACCGTGGGTGTCGATGTGAAAATGTTCTGCTGCGCGAGCGAGAACTTCATTAAGGAGGGGCTGGTTATCAACTGGCGAGTCGGTAACTGGGGCTTCGCTCTCTACCGGGGAATCTACTCTGTAAATTTCCTGCTCATCTTCTACCTCCTCCAGGTCCTCATCCGCATAGTATTCAGTCCCGGTTTGTTCCTCCATAATTGTAAACTCCTGGTCCCCTTCAGGGAAAGGCTGTCCTTGGTATCTGGGGTGTGGAGTAGAGTATGGAGTAGAGTAAGGCTGCACCTCGAAGGGTTCAGGTCTTTCGAACCGGGCCTTTTTACTTAGGGGGATAGGATCAGAGGAGCCTGAGGGTGTGGCCCCTTGAGGGTCATACGAAAGGAAATGTTCTGGGTTTTTTTCATAAAAATCAGCTAAGGAAGACATCCTTGACATGACCCTGTCTATGTCTTCACTGGACCATTCTTTGGAACAGGGTATGACTTTAGGAGGCAACTTAGAGGACTTATCAAGGGTACCCTTGCTGGATGTTGATGTCCCAGTAGATTTATGTTTGTCTGTCTGCTTAGGGTGGAAGGATGGTCTTACAGGAGTGGAAGGCTGTGCTTTCCGCTGTTTCCCCCCCTCCCCGTGCGTGGAAAAATGTTTTCCCTGCCCCTTGGAGGCCCCAGAGACTTTCGACGCCTGGCGTCGAGGGTCGGGAGAGGTATCTTGTTTCGAGCGTGGGGCCTCGCTGGTGTTAACTACGGCCTCGGTCTCCTGGAGCGCGGCCTGGGGGTGGAAGTCGTCTTCGTCTTCCGACGATCGAACTTCCGTTAATCTAGGGAGCGAGGCACTCTTGGCAAGAGTGGATGATTGCCTTGCGTCATGAGGCGATCTCGATCGAGAGCGCCCAGAGGACACCGAGTCGGACCGTTCTATCTGTGCCTCTTTCCGAGAAGTCGACGTCGTCGAGGTTCGGTTGGACTTAGTGTGCTTAGTGTGTGTAGGGTGTGTAGCGCTTGCGTCGCCGGGGGTCTTCCCCATAGCCGCCCTGCCGGACAACCTTCCGAGGTCGGGGACCTGCGCTCGGCAGTCTTTCGACGACGTAATGCCCTCACCGTCCGAAAGTACGGTGTCGCTGCCATCGCTGAAGGCGCCCTCCGCTGCCATGGCAGCCTGCCTGGCGTGGTGGGCCCAATGCTTTGTCGAACGGTCCTTAAGTGTCTTAGGCTTAAACCTACTACACGCTCTGCAGTTCGCTTCGGGGTGGTCCCTCGGCAAGCAGAGATTTCACGTGGCGTGCCTGTCGACCCAAGGGTATTTGCGGTTGCACTTGGGGCACAATTGGAAAGGGGTACCCTCCATACGCACCTTGAGGCAGCGGGCTGGTAAGTGTAGGAAATATATAAGGTGTACCTATATACCAAGAGTGAAGAGTATGTACCACCCCCCACTCTCCCTACTTGCAGGGCCGAGGCCAGCGGTCTACTAGGCCCGGGCCAAGGCCAGCGGCCTTCCGAGGCCCAGATCCGTCGTGCAGCAGCCGACGGTCGATGTCTTCTCCAGCCGTCGTCGAGTGTCGAGGGTCGACGTTGGGGTGGGGAAGGATGTCAATAAATAATTTTAAACTTCAATAATTAGCAAAAGTATGGCTAAGGCCAAGGGACTCCGCAAGATGCTTCCGACCAGTATGGCGGAAAAAAACAATCTGAGGGTCCTAGACGCGTGAGGGATCTTGGGTACAGTGGACGTCACACTAGGGATAGTATTACTGGCACGCCTGTGTCGACGCCCATTTTCGAGTTTCGAAAAACAAACTGTAATACTCCGCAGCTTCCACTAGATGTCGGCCTATGCACAGCATGTGATCTAAGCAGATTCCACAAGCCTCAGAAATATATATATATATATATATATATATATATATATATATATATATATATATATATATATATATATCCGCCATGCCCACTGTATATTTTAAAACACTACCGGGCCACTAGCTGTGGCTGTGTCCACTGTACATGTTCCCCCAATATGTTTCTTTGGGACCCAAGAGCTGCCCACAGTCTTCGCCCATGCCCACTATACATGTCTCTTGGGCCCACTAACCAGGGCCTTCGGCCCTGAACAGTGAGTATGGCTAACGGCCGTGCCGACTGTATATTTTAAAACAGTACCAAGCCACTAGCCATGGGTTTATGCCATGCCCACTGTACATGTTCCCCCAATATGTTTATTTTGGACCCAATAGGGGACCACGGCCTTTGGCCATGGCCACTGTACATGTCTTTCGGGCCCACTAGCCAGAGCCTTCGGCCCTAGCCAGTGAGCAGGGCCTTCATGCTCATTGGCCAGGGCCATATTGCACCCCTTGAATTGTTGCCCCCATAGGTTACCCCACAATTCACTGTAGCAGTAAAATTCCTCTTTTCTGTGTTAATCCCATTTTTTAATTCTCTCTTTAAAAAACAAAAAGAAAATTCCCATAACCGCAGTCATTTTAGCAATGGATTACAAATTGAAAATATTTGCGGTTACTATAGGTGTAACACATTTTTATTCCCGATTCAGTTTACTGTCATAACCACGAATAGGCACTTTTTAAACTTTTCATTTTCAGATAACCCAGAATATTACCCGGAATATTCGTGAATATCTCTTGAATGGAACAAAAAAAAATGATGGCTTTTTCATTTCTGAAAAGCCTCTCTGCTGCAAGGCACCATGAGAGATATCCTTATAATGTTGGGAAAAGGTAGCTCCCCCTCCTCCACCAAATATTTAAAAAACTACTTGACGCAATAACTCCAGACCTCACCAGAAATCGAGCCAATGCTTCATGCCCAAGTTATTTCCGGCCAGTGGTTTGGGCTGTGCGTTTGAGGAAAAATCTGACTTTTTCCTCTATAGGAAAATGAATGGGGTCTAAGCCATAACTGCGTTTTTTTAATTCTTAATAACGTCTTTATTTTTTTAATGGATAGTGCCCAAAATTGCTAGGCTGAGGGGCCCTGTAAGTACCGTTTTGTTTGCAAAATTGCCGCCAGGTCTGTTGTGCATGTCCAACCCTGTTAGCAATTCTTTTTTTGGATTTACTATGGAACATGATACTCAACTTAACTATAGTGTGGTGACTGCTGCACCATAATATATATATATATATTGTCTAAGGGCACCGTTTTTCCATGACAGCTCTGAACAATTTTTGCAATGAAGGGCACCATGTCTAGACAATTTTACTTCTGAGAACAAAATGCTCTTTCCTCATCTTTTTTTAGCCACTCATTACTGTAAAAATGGGTCAAAGCAATGAGTGTAAATTGAATGCCGCCATATCTCCTGCAGCACTAAGTGTCTGCATGTCTAGCTTGGGTCTGAAGTAACTCTGCTGCTGGGCAATTCTACACACATACTAGGTCATAGCCAAGGAGTTCAAATAAACACACACGTGCACGCACACACACATGTGCACGCACACATACAGACACGTAATGCTATATCAAAGCCAAGGAGTTCAAATAAACACATGGCAGATGGGGAGCAGGTGCAAGTGGATCTAGGTCACCTGGCCTAAGCCCCGCCCACCTGGTGCCTTCCTGCCTGCCGCTCTTTTTAACCACTTAGCAAGCCCCGCCCACCTGGTGCCTTCCTGCTTGCTGCTCTTTTTCACTACTTAGCAAGCCCTGCCCACCTAGTGCCTTCCTGCCTGCCGCTCTTTTTCCCTATATAAGGAGCCCTCCAGCCTCTTTTCCTTTGCATATGGGGAGCAGGTGCAAGTGGATCTAGGTCACCTGGACTAAACACTGCCCACCTGGTGCCTTCCTGCCTGCTGCTCTTTTTCACCACTTAGCAAGCCCACCCACCTGGTGCCTTCCTGCTTGCCCCTCTTTTTCACCACTTAGCAAGCCCTGCCCACCTGTTGCCTTCCTGCCTGACGCTCTTTTTCACCACTTAGCAAGCCTCGCCCACCTGGTGCCTTCCTGCTTGCCCCTCTTTTTCACCACTTAGCAAGCCCTGCCCACCTGTTGCCTTCCTGCCTGACGCTCTTTTTCCCTACTTAAGGAGCCCTCCAGCCTCTTTTCCTTTGCAGATGGGGAGCAGGTGCAAGTGGATTTAGGTCACCTGGCCTACGCCCCGCCCACCTGGTGCCCTCCTGCCTGACGCTCTTTTTCACCACTTAGCAAGCCCCGCCCACCTGGGGCCTTCCTGCTTGCCACTCTTTTTCATTACTTAGCAAGTCCTGCTCATTTAGTGCCTTCCTGCCTGCCGCTCTTTTTCCCTACTTAAGGAGCCCTCCAGCCTCTTTTCCTTTGCAGATTGGGAGCAGGTGCAAGTGGATCTAGGTCACCTGGCCTAAGCACCGCCCACCTTCTTAGCCCTGCCTCTTCCTTCCTGCTCTTAACTCTTAGATCAAGGGCGTCACTCACCCGGGCGTCTGAAGTGAAGGGCAGACAAAGAAAAGGGCAATTCCTGTTTGGACCAGGAGGATCCAGGGCCCGACACCCTGCTCAGACAGCAGGTAAGCATGCACCAACATGTGTTACTCCCTCTGTCCCCACAGGCCATCCCCACCCCCTCTTGTCACCCCGTGATGTTCCCTCGTGCCCCCACCAATCTCGCACACAGGTGTTGTCTGTTTTGCTTGATTCTTCTACCCTGCTCCCCATCGCCCCTCCAGCCTACTTTGGCAGGAGTCTGTCCTGATACATTCTGGTTTCACAATGACTGTCTTGTGGCCAATGCTGGATTTGACTTTTATGGACTTCATTCATTCACGGTGCGTCACCCTTTCTCAACTCTCATGCTGGACTTCCTTTGCATCTTGTACTCATGGTGGCCCTGAATCATGCTGTGCCCATCTTCATCTTGTATCCTGGTTTGCACCATTATGTGTTACTACTGACTTCTGCAATTGTATTCACTCTCCCCTCTTGCTTCTCCACTCTTGACTGCTAACTCTCTGTTCTCTCCTCCTTTGCCTTCTCCCTTTTCCTATCTCCTCCCCTTACTTTCTTCTATGCACTTACTCTATCAGAATTGTCCCTGGACCTAGCATGATAGCAACCTCGTCTGTCTCTTCCCCATCGCCCCTCCAGCACTATCTGAAATGTCGTCAGGCCTAGTATGATAGTCGCTTGTTTTGTTCCTCCCCTACCTTTCTGCACCCCTCTCACTCACCTCTTGTTTTTCTCCGGCTCTACAAGAAATGTCGTCAGGCCTAGTACGGTAGTCGCCTGTCTGTTTCCATTTCCTTCCCACTCTCCCCCTCCCTTCCTTAGCTATATCTTAGCTCTTGCACTATCTGAAATGTTGTCAGGCCGAGTACGATAGTTAATTTCACATCCTTACTGTTCATGGCATGTAAGAATGTCATTGTATTTTCCCTTGTTCCCTCCCTTGCCTTGAAGCGATTTGAAACACATTGTGTATAGGTGCTATATAAATAAACTATCATATCACATACTCGTACACACACATATGCGCGCGCACACACACCCCTGCTTGCACACACAAAGACTCCTTGGCTGTGCTATATCACAGCCAAGGAGTTCAAATAAACACACAAACACGCACACACACCTGCGCGCACACACACACACCTGCGCGCACACACAAAGACACGTAATGCCATATCACAGGCAAGAAGTTCAAATAAATGCACACACTCACACACACGTGCACACACCACACACACACGCGCGTAATGCTATATCACAGTATGGCATGGGTCTTTTAAAGCATAACAGTGCAAACTAAATCACCTTAGTTGCGCCTAACCACTAAAAAAAAGACTTTGAAGCAGAAAAAGCTCTACTAAAGCCCACATTTCTGGTAGATGCCAGTTGGTGAGTGTCAAGTTGCATGAAATGCAGGAGTGCATTTCACAATGATGGCATCTGCACTGAGAACATCTTAGTAGGTGATTGCAGACTATTGGTAATTTAATGATGAAAACAGGTCTTATCCCCCAAATGAAGTTCTCATAAAAGTAGGGGCGGTTCAACTAATAAGCTGAAGGGGGTTGCACTGAATATAGTGGGCGCTTATGGAACTTTGCCTGCAGAGTATTGCTCTCAAAATGACTAGGTGTGTGCCAGTCTAACTGCACTGCACTGTGGTCTTAGGAATTACCCCATAACTTCGCCTCCCTTTTAGGGTAGTCTGAAATTGGGTAGTGGGCACACTGGGCACACTTTGGAGTGTAACCTTTTCACTTTTCTTAATGGGCACGACTACCTTTAGTGAGAGCGCAAGAGTGCAGCTTGAGGGAGAAGGTCATGTGAAAGCAGAGATCTGCGTATGAGGGTGGCGGGCTGCACCATGGAGCCCATGCTCATGATGTATCTGTTATATGCAAATGAAACTTGCACCAGCACTGCCCATGTAGTGCCTGTTATGTCTGTGAGCTTTCCCTGGCTTTGCCTTGGATGTACATGTACCAGTTCAGGACGATGCCCTGCACTGCCCCTGCACAAGCTGCACCCATGTGTGGTAGAAGCTTGCGTTGGTCCTGTTTGCAAACAGTTGCTCTGCCAATCGTGCATGTTTGCATGGGTAACTTAGGCTGGCTCCTGCATGCTATGTCAGTACCTGTTTGCATGGGATTTATACTGGCCCTGCCCATGTTGTAGCTGTTTGCTAGGGAAGCACATACACTATCTGTGAGCGAAACGTGCACTGGCCCTGCCCATGCCATACATGTACTTTTTTGTAAAGGAAGCTCCGGCTGGCCCTGCCGATGCTGCCCATTTGTATTTTGTATTTGTTTATTATTTGTATCACGCACCTAACCCGGAGGTAACTGGGCGCTGGAAAACTTAGCATGTTACAGGCAGAAAACATAGGAACATAAATATTTACATATAGGATAAGCACAGTAATGGCGCAAGGGTCGACCTAGGTTGCAATTTACATATTGGTCAGACCTTCAAAATAAGTACAAATATACACAATAATAATGAGAAGGTCGGCTTAGGTTACATGTTAGTCTGACCATTTAGGCAGGTACAGGTAAGATGAGGAGCAATGGGATATCAAACAGACCATGTGCTGTGATGCAGGATCACTGTGATGCAGGATCATTTAGACTGAGTGATATGTGGGCTTATCAGTGAGCCAGAGTTTGACGCTGGTTTTGAAGTCATTGAAGGATGGTTGAGGGTAGAGAGTTCCAGAGGTTGGCCGCTTGAACAGGGAAGCTTGCTCCTCCTGCGGTTTTGAGGTTGAATCTGGGGACTGTGAGGCGGTGAGTGTGGATGATCTTGTAGAGCGGGTGGTGTGATGTAGGGAGAACTTGTCTGAGAGGTATTTTGGAGCGGTGTGTGCAATACATTTGTGGGTGATTGCCAAGGTGCGGAGTGAGATTCTGTCACGCACTGGGAGCCAGTTAGAGTTTTGTCTGTGGCTGGAGATGTGGTTGGATCTTGGGATGTTTAGGGTGGATATTAAGGAGTTATTTTGTAAGACCTGGAATCTATTGATGTTCATTTCAGAGGTGCCTGAGAAGAGTGTGTTGCATTAATCTATTTTGGATAGAGCTAGGGCTCTAGCTAATGTCAAACAACTGGTAGGGGATAGGTAGGACTTACAGGCATTGATTAGCTTATTAGTGTGAGCTGTTGAGGAGACAACGGCACTCGCTTGTTTTTTTAGCGATAAGGTGGAGTCGAGGTAGACGCTGAGCGTCTTTATTTCTTTTGCAACTTTGATTGTATTACCATCAATGATGAATGACGAGTATTGTGGGTCAAGTTTGTTCAGGCGAGCTTGGGCGCCTACGATTAGGAGCTCGGTTTTTTCATCATTAAGGCATAGGCTGTGTGTTGCCATCCATGCCTGGATTTCCAAATAGATGTTATTAATTAGTTTGGTGTCATTGGCGTAGTGCCCTGACAAGATGATGAAGACCTGGGTGTAGATGACACCCATGTCATCAAGGCGGTCGAAGAGGAGTTTCGTAAAGATGTTGTATAGAGTTGGGATATACAGGATCCCTGGGGAAACACACAGACAATGGGGATAGGCTCTGCCGAGGCAGAGGGAGAGAAGACTCTAGTGGTACGGTTGGAGAGGAAAGATTTAATACAAGCGGAAGTGTTGGTAGATGTCACGGCTCGCTCTCTTCGCTCCCGTTCTCGCTCCCTTCGTTCCCGTCCCCGCCACTTGGGGGCATGTTCTGGGGTTTAATCCTTACTGGACATTTCCTTCGAACCCTATGCTACAGTGTTCTGATGAATTGGGAGCGTTAAAACCTTATTTTCCCAGTTACTTCCCTTCCGGATCCATTCCTGGTTTTTGGCAGCCAGCATGCTATTTAAATGAAATGACTATGTTTCCCAGAATGCCTTGGCTCACTGCTTCACCTCCTGCTTCCCAGAATGCCTGGCTCACTGCTTCATCTCCTCCCTGGCAGCCAGCATGCTACTCAAATCAAATGACTATGCTTCCCAGAATGCCTTGGCTCACTGCTTCACCTCTTGCTTCCCAGAATGCCTGGCTCACTGCTTCACCTCTTGCTTCCCAGAATGCCTGGCTCACTGCATCATCTCCTCCCTTGCAGCACAAGGCTGGGAGGAGGATAGGCAACACCTGTGGCTGCAGGTGCAGCAGGCAGCACGCCTGGGGGTGTGCTCGTTAAGCAGCTTTAAAAGCCTCAGTTTGCTTCAGTCCGGCGCTGGTCATTGTAGCAGTGTTCCTGTTGTGACTAGTCCCTGTTTCCTGTACTTGTTCTGTGCCTTGTACCTAGTTCCAGTTCCCTGTTCATAGATATTGAGCCAAGTATCTATATCCAGTTCCTTGTTCCTAGTTTCTGTGCTTTGTACCTAGTTCCAGTTCCTTGTTCATAGATATTGTGCCAAGTATCTAGTTCCAGTTCCTTGTTCCTAGTTCCATGCCTTGTACCTAGTTCCTGTTCCTAGCTTTGTGCCCAGTTACTAGTTCCTGTGTCCTGTTCCTCTGTCCTGGATTTCGGATTTATGCGCTTATTTGATTTATGCTTTCTGAATTTCCCTTTCTGTCTTCCTCTGTCTGCAGACAGCCTTTCTCTGTACTTTACTATTTGATGCAGCCCAGTTTGCCGGTGTTTTCTGTCCCTTTATGCTGTCCTGGTTACTGAAAAACATGATGTATTACTATTTACTTTCGTAGAATTAGTTACTGCCTTTTCTCCTTGGATTGGGTGGGAAAGGTTTCCTTTTGTGATATCATTTTCCCTGCTCCTAATCCAACTTTATTGAGATTCCACTCCATGTTTTCCATTGCACTTCTGCATTCATTTTCCATTGATTATTAGGTGTGGGTTTGTTGTTACCAGTTCCAGAGTGTTTCCCATTTAGTTTTCCTCACGATTTATTATTCCACTCCATGTTTTCCATTGCACTTCTGCATTCATTTTCCATTGATTATTAGGTGTGGGTTTTGTTGTTACAAGTTCCAGAGTGTTCCCCTTTTAGTTTTCCTCACGATTTATTATCACAATTCAGACTTGCCTTTTACTAGGGTTTATGTATTTTGTTATCTTTAACCCTTTGCTTTTACAGCCTTCTGGGTCCCTGTTTGATCTACAGGGTTCGTGAAATTACTGACATTCAAGTGGTCTTTCCGGTCCTCGTGAGTACTGTTTATAATTGCCTTATTCAGTATTCTACAGATTGTCAGTTCACAGAATCTGTCCTTGCTTGCCCGCTACGTGGGTTTAGCGCTGTCAGTATCTGTAAGAGCATAGTGGGTAAAGAGTTTGCCGACTTTCCTTTCAGTCATAAGGAGGTCCTAAGTGTTTACCCCACATCCCTTTTCCTATATTGGTAATACTGTTTTATCTTATTGACGTTCCTGGGTTTTACATATATACACAAGACTTGGGTATTATATACACGTTGTTAGATTCAGAGTTATTCACAGTGCAACTGTGTGCATTGTCCCTTTTGCCATAGTATGCCTTCTTCCTTTCTTAACAGAATGACCAGCCCTTCTTCCCGTTTGTATACGGCCAGATCAAGAAAGAAGGGTAGCAAGGCTACTAAAAAATGTGTACAGAAAGTTTTGACTACGTTTGCCTGTGATAATCAAAACACTGATCCAGACTTAAATGAACTCCTTGACACGAATGGGTATTTACGTGCAAGATATTTTACCCATCGCCTGGCCCATCATACATTGCCTGATCCTAATTCTGTTTTTAATTTTGATCCAGATATGTCCGCACAAGCCTTAGCAGCGGAAAATAAAACACTGTTAGATTTACTAAATATGAGTACATCTGTTGTTGAATCTCATGATTCCGGTTGTGCTTTACCTCAGATTGAACAGTTTCATGATTCAAACATAAAGAATGAAGGGGTTCATTACATAACTTCTGTTTTCAGCCCTCAGTCAACTGCTTACTCCTCCGCACAAGTACTTACTGTAGCCCCTAATGTCAAGAGGTCTGATGTCAGTAGTTTACTTAAGGGTAACACAGACCCAGTCGGTAAGCGAGAGTATAGATCACAAGACCTGCAAGCAGTAAATAACGATGTACAATCAGTACACGTCCAGATGACTAGGGCAGGTTCCAGCCCCGATGCCACCATGTCTTCCCTTGTGACTACTGATAGGGATGTACAGTTAAGCCTTGGCATGTTAAGAGTTGAATTTGAGGAATTAAGACGAGAATACATCAGTTTATTAGAGGAGAATAAAACTTTACGAATTTTTCTGACTACACCTCAAACTTTATCCGTTGATGAAGTGAATACTGTTCAATCTCTGAGTGAGGAGGTTTTAGTAGGTCATGATACTTGTCAATATGAAAAACCTATTGGGAGTGAAAGTCCTCTTTCTTGCACAGCACTTATTCAGAGCACAGATTCTGACAATTGTTCTACCGTTTGTCAGGAATTGCTGTTAGTAGAAGATTTACAAGTCACTCCTTTGCCTAAGAATTCCTCCGTAGCAGTCAGTCATAATTCAGAGTTTGAACACATACATGCTTCTGTATTTCAAACACAATCCACAATGGTTGCGTACACAGAATCAGTCATTACTGTAGGCTTAGGTTCAGCCCTTGATCCAGCTGCTGAGACTGAAGTAAACATTCAAGCTGATGTGGAAAACGATGCTACCTCTGTGTTCACTCCTCCTTCTGCCAAATTTTGTCACAATGAACAATCAAAGACAGTACATAATTCTTGTTTTGATGGACTCATTCCACAGTATACTAAAACAAGGACCAGGCAAGCGCTTCCTGAACTGTTGATTGATAATCTGCCACCTTCAGAAGTTAAGACAAAGGAATGGACACTTGACGAAATCCTGATTAACAGAGACTTTGGAAATGACTCTGTGTCATCCACTAAGGAAAGGTGCGGCATGGGTCCAGCTCAGTCTTTGGTTAATGGTGTCATGGAGTCAATCGCCCTAAAGGTGCTTTCCATTCCTGAGCCACAAATATGTCTGTCGACTTCTGGGACTTCAGTCTGTCCTTCTACAACTATTGACTTTTCGACTACCCAGTCCACGGCTCTGCAGTCATCATTGTCAAACGTGTCTTCAATCAATGAACAATTGCTATATCTGCCAGTCACTCAAGAGCCTTCACCATGTACGTGGTCAGAGCCAAAGACCTTGACAAGTTTGTCTTCAGCTAACGAGACGGCTCCAGCTTGCATGCCCTCAGCCTCTGAATTTCCTCTGGCATGCCTGTTTTCAGATACAGTGACTCATCCAGCAGTTTTTCCTTCAGCCATGAAGCCTCCGGTAGCACATCCTGAGTGCCTGTCTCCGGTCCCAGAGCCTACCGCTAGTTTGGCTTCAGTTCATGAAAGACCTGTATCCTGCTCAGCCTCGCTGCCAATATCGGAGGTGAACCTGTCTGCTCTGTTTGATCATGTTGCAGATTCATCTACTTCAGAGCTACCTCCTAAATCCCAGCCATTTATTACGGATGAACATCCAATCTGCCCATCCTATGCTTCAGGAGGATCACCAGAAGGCCTGCCTTTTACACAAGCTAATTCCCCCAACTGCTTGTCTGTAGAATTAGCACCTCCCGCATATGCTACATCTGAGTCTGAGACTTCTGCCAAAAACATCAAGCTGGTTCATGACTTGGGAGAGCCTTACATGCAAGGCCGTTGGACTTGCCTAGAGTGTTACAAGAGCGTGACGGATACCATCAGCCATGGCCTATACATCGAACAAGCAGCCAACCAGGATAACGGGCCGGACGGTTCACATTTGGGTGCCGGTTTGGATAAACCGCTTGACAGCCCTTTTGTTGCCGGATCTCACATGAGCCTGAAGGAAGGGACGGGCACGGTTCCCCAACTGCTGCACCATTCGGGTGCTAGTAGCCAAAGGGAGGATATGACTGCTGCAGTTCAAGATGTGTCTGTTATTGCTCCAGCTTCGAGTGTGCCTGATGTACCAAGTACTGCGTCTATCACTCCTATCGGTATGCCAAACGTCCCTGTGGTTGTATCCCACGTGCAACAAGGTCGCCATTTGACTGACATCAGGAATACCAGCCTTGTACAACCCATTGGACTTCCAGGCCCCCAAGGTGTGGAACAAATGCAATCAAACCTTGGTCACCCTCAACCACAGGCCTTGAACCAGTCACCACCTTCTTTGTCTGAACATGAACATTGTCTGAAATCCGCTGTTTTCTCACCTCCTGTGTGTTCGCTCTCAGCAGGGGGGCTACCAGAGTATCTATCATTGTCCAAAGCATGCACCAGCCAGTCTCCCTCCTCAATGATGTATGAGTGTTCGCTCCCAGAGACTGAGCTTCCTGGACTTTCCAACTCTACTTCGGGTCCTGCAAGTCCTTCATGCCTTTCTTCAACCCATGAGTCCTTTCCTCACCGAAAACCTGCCTATGACTCTTATAGACTGCAGCCTGATTCTATTCATTCCAGTCCTTCTGCTTCTGCCCGTGGATCATTTTTTTCGTCAGTGCCACCTCCGAAGACAAAGCGCTCCAGTCATGGAAGGAAGATGTTTTGTGCGAGTAACGGCCGCCTGGAGTCGGCCGTGGAAGGGGGTATAGTGTCACGGCTCGCTCTCTTCGCTCCCGTTCTCGCTCCCTTCGTTCCCGTCCCCGCCACTTGGGGGCATGTTCTGGGGTTTAATCCTTACTGGACATTTCCTTCGAACCCTATGCTACAGTGTTCTGATGAATTGGGAGCGTTAAAACCTTATTTTCCCAGTTACTTCCCTTCCGGATCCATTCCTGGTTTTTGGCAGCCAGCATGCTATTTAAATGAAATGACTATGTTTCCCAGAATGCCTTGGCTCACTGCTTCACCTCCTGCTTCCCAGAATGCCTGGCTCACTGCTTCATCTCCTCCCTGGCAGCCAGCATGCTACTCAAATCAAATGACTATGCTTCCCAGAATGCCTTGGCTCACTGCTTCACCTCTTGCTTCCCAGAATGCCTGGCTCACTGCTTCACCTCTTGCTTCCCAGAATGCCTGGCTCACTGCATCATCTCCTCCCTTGCAGCACAAGGCTGGGAGGAGGATAGGCAACACCTGTGGCTGCAGGTGCAGCAGGCAGCACGCCTGGGGGTGTGCTCGTTAAGCAGCTTTAAAAGCCTCAGTTTGCTTCAGTCCGGCGCTGGTCATTGTAGCAATGTTCCTGTTGTGACTAGTCCCTGTTTCCTGTACTTGTTCTGTGCCTTGTACCTAGTTCCAGTTCCCTGTTCATAGATATTGAGCCAAGTATCTATATCCAGTTCCTTGTTCCTAGTTTCTGTGCTTTGTACCTAGTTCCAGTTCCTTGTTCATAGATATTGTGCCAAGTATCTAGTTCCAGTTCCTTGTTCCTAGTTCCATGCCTTGTACCTAGTTCCTGTTCCTAGCTTTGTGCCCAGTTACTAGTTCCTGTGTCCTGTTCCTCTGTCCTGGATTTCGGATTTATGCGCTTATTTGATTTATGCTTTCTGAATTTCCCTTTCTGTCTTCCTCTGTCTGCAGACAGCCTTTCTCTGTACTTTACTATTTGATGCAGCCCAGTTTGCCGGTGTTTTCTGTCCCTTTATGCTGTCCTGGTTACTGAAAAACATGATGTATTACTATTTACTTTCGTAGAATTAGTTACTGCCTTTTCTCCTTGGATTGGGTGGGAAAGGTTTCCTTTTGTGATATCATTTTCCCTGCTCCTAATCCAACTTTATTGAGATTCCACTCCATGTTTTCCATTGCACTTCTGCATTCATTTTCCATTGATTATTAGGTGTGGGTTTGTTGTTACCAGTTCCAGAGTGTTTCCCATTTAGTTTTCCTCACGATTTATTATTCCACTCCATGTTTTCCATTGCACTTCTGCATTCATTTTCCATTGATTATTAGGTGTGGGTTTTGTTGTTACAAGTTCCAGAGTGTTCCCCTTTTAGTTTTCCTCACGATTTATTATCACAATTCAGACTTGCCTTTTACTAGGGTTTATGTATTTTGTTATCTTTAACCCTTTGCTTTTACAGCCTTCTGGGTCCCTGTTTGATCTACAGGGTTCGTGAAATTACTGACATTCAAGTGGTCTTTCCGGTCCTCGTGAGTACTGTTTATAATTGCCTTATTCAGTATTCTACAGATTGTCAGTTCACAGAATCTGTCCTTGCTTGCCCGCTACGTGGGTTTAGCGCTGTCAGTATCTGTAAGAGCATAGTGGGTAAAGAGTTTGCCGACTTTCCTTTCAGTCATAAGGAGGTCCTAAGTGTTTACCCCACATCCCTTTTCCTATATTGGTAATACTGTTTTATCTTATTGACGTTCCTGGGTTTTACATATATACACAAGACTTGGGTATTATATACACGTTGTTAGATTCAGAGTTATTCACAGTGCAACTGTGTGCATTGTCCCTTTTGCCATAGTATGCCTTCTTCCTTTCTTAACAGTAGAAAAGGCTGCAGCGGAAGTTAAGTGATCAGTGAGGATCTGGTGGTCCACCAGATCAAATGCGGCGGAGAGGTCTAGCAAGAGGAGCATGGCCAACTTGCCTTTGTCTCTCGTCTCGTCCATCTGTATTTTCAGATCCAGGAGGGCGGTGCCTTGCCTGGGTCGAAAGCCTGATTGGCGTGAACCAAGTAGGTTGTTGTCCTCCAGGTGCTTCTGGATTAGTAAGTAGGCAACTCTGTCCAGAATTTTTAAGAGGGAGGCGATGGTGGTGATTGCCCTTTAGTTTGTCTGTTTGTTCTGGTCTAGTTTGGGCTTTTTTAGGAGTGGCAAGACCCAAGCCTCCTTGAGGTTTTTTGGGACGAGATTAGTCTTCAATGAGGCATTTATCATAGTGGCGATAAAAGGAGATAGTTCGTTGGCACAGTCCTTGATAACGGGGGCTGGATAAGTGTCTCCTTGGTATCTTGAAGGCTTAAGGCCTTTGATGATGTTTTCCACTTCGCTGGGTGTGACCCTAGTGAATGAGAATGGCGGGCATTGAAGGAGTTGAGGTTCAGAAGGGGCTTTGTTCAATGAACTGTTTGCAAGGCTATTCTTTTTCGCTTCTATTTTAGTTTGGAGGGAGACTATTTTGTCAGTTAGGGCTTGTTTAATTTTGGAACACCATGCAGGATCTTTTGTGCATTCTGAAGAGGGTGGTGCTGGGGATTCTAGTTCCCTTAGTATAGTGAAACGCTCCTTAGTCTTGGATTTGGCGTTAAGTATTCTGGTGTTATAGATTTCCTTTTTGGTAGAGAGAATGGCTGTTTTGTATTCCTTTGCCTTCCTTCGCTGGGGGAATATATATTAGCCGTGCCCATAGTGAACTTGCACTTGTGAGGGGATAGTGCACTGGCCCTGTCAATTCTATACCTGCCCCTGCATGCGAGGGAAGCTTGCACTTTCATTTGTTGTGAGCCAATGCTGATCGGTCTGTGAGAAGAGCCTGCCCATGCTTTATCTGTTTGAGAGGGAAGCTTGCACCAACTCTGCCCATTATGTATGTGTCGATGTTTGAGAAGCTTGCAGCGACACTGCACATGCCACACCTGTTGTGAGGAAAGCATCCACGGGCCCTACCCATGCAGAACGCATATGATTTTGGGGGAAACGTGCGCTAGAACCTGTTTGAGGAACGCTTTCATTGGACCTGCCTGCACTGTGCTGTGATGGTTCTATGGACGGCCTGTGCTGATCCTGCCCTGCCCAGCTAAGTGCACGAGCTGTATTTGTGAGGAAAGCTGGCACTTTTGGAATCTTTGCAGCACTGGTGCCGAGGCTTTGACTGCTATGTGTGCCTGTGAACAAGGTCACCACTGCTGCTACCCATGTGTTACCTGTTAGTTGTGTGATAGCAGCACACGGTGTTGCTGCCCCCAAAGGACTTGTCGCGTGTGTGATGAAAGCTTTCAGTGCTCCTCCCTTCACGGTACCTGTTCTTTTTGTGGCGGTCATTTTCTCTGAATTAATCCATATTTGACCTTTCCTGTACACCATGGAAGTTTGAGCCCCTGCTGCATGCGTTGTTTTTTTGTGTGTGTGAATTGAGTTTGTACTGTTACTCTCAGTGCTGTACCTCTTTGTGACTTAAGGTGGAGGTGTGGCCCACATTCACAAAAAACAATTAAAGTAATTACAAAACCGAGTAATGACAGAGGGGCATTTTGGGGTTGCTTGTAGGAAATGGTGCCTTTTAAAGAACAGTGGGCCAGTAATACTGGTCTAACCTCCTAGCTACACAGTGCACTAAACCCCCCATTTAGGAAACTTGGCAAACGCTTTCATATTTGGTACTAGGGGAGGTCCACTGGTAGTAATCAGCCTGGCCAAAAGAACCTTCTCTAGGTGGAGTCCCTGCAATGCCAGGTGGTGCTTTGGGTAGCTGCCACACCCTCGTAGCTGGCACGGGCAGCCCCACTCCTACTCTCTTCCTCTGAGACATCAAAAGAAGGACCCCTACTCAGCTGTGAAAGCACAGCCGACACAAGGCCGTTGCTTTTCCATCTCTGTTGTCTTGAAGGGTGTGTGAGGTGCTTCCACAATCATTAGCTAGAGGGAGCAGTAGTAACGTGACTAACAGCCCCCATTTCCATTGACTGGACAGAGGTTGCTGCTGCTCACTCAGTGAAAGCGGAGTGGGTGTGGATGGAAGCAGGGCAGAGGCAAAACTATGCCAAGCAAAGGCAGCGTTAGCTCCACCTCCTATAAAGGGAGTACTGACAGAGAGCCAGCAGGATTGGTGGAAGGGAGCTATAGCCTCCATCTCACAACCTTTAAATAGACAACTAATGTATGTCACGAAAGTGGCCCACAACGTCCCAGTAAGGTTGTTCAACTCCGGGCCTCAAGGGCCGGATCCATACTGCGTTTTCAGGATACCCCTTATTAATATTCATGAGACATACTTGCATACAATGATTCTAAATGTATGCAAATATTTCCTCATTAATGTTAATGAGGGATACTCTGAAAACCTGTCAGCATTCCGGCCCTCGAGGCCTGGAGTTAGACAACCCTGGGTGTCTGTGTATATTTGTGTATATATGGGGGGAGTAGTGTGTGACAGAGATGTCTGATGGTCATTGTTTCTTAGTCTACCTGATCTCATGGATGCTTCCCAATCCTGTCTCTTATGCGCAATCCTAATCCTGCATGATCTGGTCAGTGTTTGCAATCCCACCGCTGTGTTATAGATTGTGTGTGTGTGAAAGAGAGCGATTTACTTTACTGTATTATGAAAAGAAGGTTTAAAACATGATGGTGAAACGCCAGCGTGTGAACGCGGTAGGCAGGACATGCATGTGAAGGGGTGAGGATGTTATAGTCGGGGCGCATCGGGTAGGTAGTTGGGGACAGGAAAAGGAGCTTTTGCGAAAATCTTTGCACCGGTCCTGCCTCCTGCAGATGCACGTTGGACTCTGGAGGCTGAAACACCTGTGCATCTGGGTGGTGCCAAACAGGCATACATTTGTGGATCAGGCACTGTGCCTGAAAAGGTCACGCGTGCAGTAACTTTTTTCCATGCGACTATCAAGGTTCCTTGATTTGGACCATCAGGCGGGCATGCTAGACATTTAAGAAGACCAAAGTACTGGATAAAGTGTTGGCTTAGTTGTGTAGTGAATTGTCTAGAAATTAAACCACTGTAGGGTCTGTGCATCACGAACAGCGTGGATGGGCGCATTACCTAGACTCAGGACACATATAGCTCAAATGGGAACATAAGAAATCTTGAATGTCATTGTGCACACAAGCAAATGTGATCTTGTCTGCATTCGCAGTGTTCACATAAAGCATGGCTTCACTTCTATTCACACTGCTGCGTGATGGGCTCAATGGGCAGGCCGCATATCACCCGGCTGTATGCTGTTCGGCTCTTGACACACTTCACCAATGACCATTTGAGAGTCTTAGGGATCTGTGCACACAGGGGTCTGGCGCTCAAAGTGCTGATGAAGTGCAGATGAAGAAATCTAGAATTTCATTGTGCACACAAGCATATGTGATCTTGTCTCCATTTGCTGTGTTCACATAAAGCATGGCATCACTTCTATTCACACTGCCGCGTGATGGGCTCAATAGGCAGGCCGCATATCACCCGGCTGTATGCTGTTCGGCACTTGACACACTTCACCAGTGACCATTTGAGAGTCTTAGGGATCTATGCACATGGGGGTCTAGCGCTCAAAGTGCTGATGAAGTGCAATGACATTCAGGAATGGTTTGCAATCACGAGCGTCTCACGGAGTAGACTGTTAAGCTTGCTGCCAGCTGAGAGATAGTGCTATGTGCGATCAATATGGAAGGCTCCTAGGTCTTTATAGCGCCTGCTTAGCAGTTACACAGAAACAACATGCTATTGATAGCACTAGATTGATAATGGTTTGCTTCCAGCAGTGACAGGGGTAAACTAGGCAAGGCAAATCCCCAGACTCCGCTGAGCTTTTACTGCCACAGTAGGCAATTCACAAACCACCTGCCCCCGTACCCTCCGTGAGCCCCATAACCCTCTGCATGGTGCCTCTTTGCCATTCGTCCAACCCCCCTGCTCCTTCTTTAACCCAACGCTTGCCTAACCTCATCCCTCGTCCTTTCCTAGGCAGCCCCCTGTGGCATTCCTAACTGCACCTCTGCTTTACTCCCTTCTCCTGTATCATTGCCTGCCTAGCGCCTTTCCTGCTCTGCCCGGTCCGTGCTTCTGCCCCTGCAGCTGATCCGTGCTTCTGCCCCAGCAGCTGATCCATGCTTCTGCTCTCTGCCTATGGGCGTTTTGCACAGAACCATCGTAAGAGTTTTTGAGGCCATGGCGACAGACTCATTTAGGGCCCCAGGATTAGGTTTCAAGAACTGGGTAGAAATTGCTCTGCCCCATCACCCATTTCCTATGGGGTTTCTGAGTTGGTGGTGTCCGCAAAAAGGATTGTTGTGGTTGGGACAGATTCTGATGGGTACGAGTGGCACACTGTAACAGATGCAGAATTGTTTGAAGGTTGGGTTGATGATTGAGAAATAGTGCTGGCTATTTGTATTCCCCTTAACATTATGGTGCAATATCGCAAAGTGCAGTGCTCAATGATGGCCCTGGTTGCCCTGCACTCCTTCACTGAGAAAGCTCTAGAGCAGGCCCCAGAGAGATTATGGACCACCAGATGTAGGGCTCTTGCAGGGAGTGGCACCTGTATGAATAACACTGAAACCAGGTGCAGTACTGCCCAGAGCTAGTCAATATCCACTGTCCAAAGAAGCAGAGGGGGAAAACGAGACACTGTTTCAACTCTCCTAAATCAGGGAATTGTTGTGCCCTCAATCTCTCCAGGCAACAGAGCGATGTATCCGATTAAAAGGCAAAAGGGGGGAGTTGGAGGATGATCCAGGATCTCTTCCGCCTAAATGACAGTTTACAGGCAGAATTGACTGCAGTTCCCAACTCCATGAAAATTCTGTACAGCATCCCCAAGCAAACAACACATTTTACTGTGGTGGATTTGAAGAATGCCTTCTTCTCCATACCTCTGCACCCGGACTCACAATATCTCTTTGCGGTCACACATGACAGACAGTGGTTCAAGCACACGAGGCTGCCACAAAAGTATTGCGAATCCCCTAGTATCTTTCATAGAATACTGCATGCTGATTTAGGAAACAAAATACGATGCCCAATACGATCATCCAATATTTGCACGACCTGCTAGTGTGCAGTGACAGTGAACGACAGTGCCGGAAAAACTCTATTACTCTCCTGCAGCTGTTAGCATTCAAAGGGTACAAAGTAGACAAGGCTAAGCTGCAATTCTGCCTTCAGGAAGTTCTCTATTTCGGACAATTGATATCTGGCCACAGGAAGCAAATCATACCAGAACGCGCCACATCTGTGCACAATGGCCCCCAGCCAAACACTATCATACATTTCTTGGGCTTTGTAACTATTGCAGAGCATGCATTTTAGATTATGTGGCATACACTAGGCCCTTGCTGCAGGGGCGCAAGGAAGCACAGGAGAAGGACAAAAAGATTACATGGACAGAGGACATGCTTACAAGCTTTAATGAACTTAAATAGGTAATCTGTACTGCCCCATGACTGCTGTGCTGAAGCATAAAAACACAATGGGCTATACGTAATTGGCCTACTACAGCGGAGCGCTAGATTCTGTGATGCACGGCCAGTTCCCATGCGAGCAGGCGCTTGCTGCTGCTGCTGCTGCATTTCACAATTGAGAAAAGCTCCACAATTGTCATGGGATGTTCTGTAACACTGTACGTGGAACATGCAGTATTTGCCTTCCTTGAGAGATCAAAATCAACTCTGACCACGCAGAGGGCAACAGCATATGAGGTCATTTTGTCCAGCCCAAACATCCACATAGTTTGGGCTGGACACATTTTGTGTCACTACATTTTTAATAGTGACATTACACTACATTTTTAATAGAATTGCACAATGACAAAGACCTCTCAAAGCATGACTGTGTGACATTTGAGGGGGAGGAAGATGATATACTGAAAGCAAAAGACAGACAGCTCAAAGGGGGGAGGTTCTCTTCATTTACAGGTCAGCAATGATCAACCAGGGGACAGGTTTGAGGCATACTGGTGTGGCGGTTGTCCGTCTAGTGGATGGGGTGTTAGATAAACTAATGAAGCACTATCACAGCCCTCCCTGATGGCGGTGGTGAAATGCACCACCCACACTAATGATACAGACAAGGTTTCACTCAGAAAGGCCCCCGCAGACCCAGTGGCCAATCAAGCAGCATATCTCCCTGTGCCAAGTGTTTCCGAAGGGCCGAGAGCAGTTGTCAGCATACTACAATTTATTACCAATTGCACAACTTATTGAATTACATTGCTGTGCCCCACAAGAGGGGAAAGATCTATGGTGAAAGAAAGAGAGGGTATCAGCAGTTCCCTACTGACTTATTATGGTGCCAGGAAACAACAGGCAAGGAGGTAATGATGTATGAATTGCTGCTGCTCTCATTCGACCAGCTGCACCACCCATCCCATGTGTCAAAACAACATATCACTGCAGATATACAGGAGGACTGGTCTGTCCCCAATCTGCAGGAAACATTAACTACAATGGTTACGTGTCAGACTTACAGTACTGGTCTCACTATCTGAGGTAGCCTGCCCTGCCCTGCTGTACCATTCAACGAGTTGCACATCGATTACAGCAGATATGGGTGAAAGGTGTCATGGGTGCCATTATATGATAGTAGTTGTGTGTCCTTTCTCCCAGTGGGTGAAGGCAGGTTCTTGTGCATATCCAGATGCTAAGTGTCCCGCTGAGTTGTTGGTCAGAGAGGTTTTCCCTTGCGGGGGTGTGTGCGATGTATTAAGGTCGAATAATGGCACCCACTTCTTCAATGAATTGTTTAAGGAAATCACAGCATTATTGGGCATTAAGCATCGAATGTGCACATTGTACCACCCCCAGGCCAATGGAATTGTAGAGAGGATAGATGGTCTATTGAATAGCAAACTGTCAAAGCCTTACACCACATTGAATAAGAACTGGGTGCACTGCTTGTCCTTGCCATTGTTTAGTTTGTGCACGCAACCCTGTAAGGATGATCATTTATCATCCCATGAGGTGGTAACAGGGTGGCAAATGCACACGCCCCTATCTCTCTTCAGGACAGCATCTGATGCTCACAGGGCTGTGTCCATACTAGGCCACAAAATTAAATGTTACATTACGGCCTTAACAAAAGCCATAAAATGTGTCTCTCAGCAGATAGCACCACCGTGGACAGACAAAACAACCAACGCTGCCTCTAATCCACTGGTGTTACCTCCTCTACAGCTTTTTCAAGGACATATGATTATGTAAAGAATTTTGGCTGCCTGTGGAGTGAGCCTAGATACAATGGCCCTTTTACGGTCGTCTATGCTACTCCGCTGGTGGTAAAAGTACGGGAGCAGTGGTATTGGATATATCTTTCATATATCTGTAGAGCACCCATTGCTGCACTCCCTGGTCAGGTTGAGTAGATTTGACGTGTGAAAACTGTGATAAATAATTGATTGATTGAATGAATACAATCTGTTCTATATGTGCATATAAACACCAGTATTACACTGTTCTATGGTATCATTTTCTATTTTATTCTCTGTTCATTCTCTTTCTTGTGCACATTCTTTAGTATCAGTATTTTCTTCCACTTATATATGTGTTATGCACGGTGTGGCTGGATTATTTGCTCTTTCTATGTTTGGATTAGGTATATATTTATATGGGGCAGACATATAAAAGGAGGGGATGAGGTAATGTCAGCATTGCCAATATTTCCTTACCATACACAAATATGACTAACATATCTGAGCAATTTGGGAATGACAACTCCACTGTCATTAACGAAATAATTAATGCCACTGTCATTAATATAAATGCCACCCAGGAGAGAATGAAAAGGCTTACTAATATAGCTATGCCATTATTATTTCCTAATGTGTTTTCTAACATGATCATGAATTCAGATTTTTCTTCTATTGCTCCACACGATATTGCAGTAAAACGTTCCAAAAAACAAGTAAGAAGGACCAAGTATGATGCCTATAGAGTCCTAGGCCGAGATCTAATAGAAGATGTACACTACCCAGAATTAAGTAATAGCTGTTACGCAGACATGAGCTTATAGGGGTAAAAGAGGCTTAATGGGAGCTGTTACATTTGTTCCTTGATACCACAAGTTTCGGGTGCCCCCAAGGTGTTAATGCCGCAAGCAACTCCGCTTTGGAGGCTCAATGTTTTGTTTATCTGACGTTGTGCAGACTCTGAAGCACTCTTCAAGCACGAAGCATGCAACTCGAGATGATGGACCCAGATGAAATGCAGTGCGCCTGAAACCCCAGAAGCGTACAGTGCTTACAAAGACTGTACTTAAAGCAAGAAGGTGTGAGGTTCGTAGCGAACAGGTGGCAGGGGACCACAATGAGCTGCATGGCAGGAAGGCTTGTGGGATTTGACAAAGAAGTTATTGAAAGAGTGAACAATGTGTGCTGAGGGTACTGGAATGAGCATGTTGTAAAGCTCACATGGATCGAGGTGATGGAAAAGCCAGTCATGGTGCAAAAACAGGACAAATATGAACTGCATTTTTACAATGAAGGAAACGTCTTTGTGGTGGCTAATAGCAAATGCAACAAGCTATTTTACAACCCAGTGCATATCCCAGTGAAAGGGACAATAGCAGTGATGGACAATTACAGGATTTGTAGCCAGCAAGCATTTCTGCACCTCCCACCACTATGGAGGGGCACTTGCTCGCTGGCCACATTTCACTCATCTCTCCTCGTGGTCCCTGACGAACACCTACTAATAGGACCGCAGGGCTTGCTCGCCCCAACAACAGCAACAGTGACAGATGTCCCTGCGATGATCCCCTCATCACCACCAATATTCCGCATCCTGCCAGAGAAAAGCAAGGAGGAACTGTGGCAAAGGAAGCAGAGATCAAATTATCTGTCTCAGGACTCATCACAGTTGCTAAAAGAAATACCCGATCAATAAAGGCTGTACAGTAAGTAAGAGACATTTTTCACCTCTCTGTTAGTGCCCAGAATACAAGCGGCCGCAAATGCCAAACTGCTGCAAATTGTCCCCTGAGAAGTGATACAGTTGGGGAATGAAACTACGCAGGGCCTATATGCCATCAAGGCCGAGAAGCAGGCAATCAGGTTAATGATTCTGCAGAACCGATATGTGCTGGACTTACTTACAGTAATTGAAGGAGGTGGGTGCCACAAAATTGGCGATTCATGCTGTATCAACATACCTCCAAATGACGCAGAGAACATGTCCCTGATGCAAATAATATGGGCCCCGCACACCCTCCCCACCCACATGCAAATGGAAGCTGTCATACACAAAAAAGATTGGTTTGATGACCTTTTTTCCTGGGCACCATCGTGGATGGGAGTGACAGTGAAGATTCTAATTCCAGTGATGGTGTTCATGTTGGTGATCTTCTGCACATGCCAGACTGGCCTTCGATGCTGTGCCAAAGCAATGCCTGGCAGTGCAATGATGATGGCTTCAATTAGGACACATGGGGCACCTTGCGGTACAAAAGACAGTGCAGTCAACCTTACAGATGAAGGGGGTATGGGCCTCTTTTACTCCCTAAACATAGGCAAATACTCCCAAGAAATAAAAATAGAGAGTACAAATACTTCCAACGAAAAATATGAAATCGACACAGTGGACATAGATCCTCTGCTTTTGCCCACACTGCTTCATAGATATGTTTGGACCAGTAGTGCATGTAGTACCGCAGGAAGAAACTACTAATCTCACTGCTTTATCTGAAGAAATACACATGTATATTTTATTGTGTATGAGTAACTAGGTGTAGGAATATTCATTACAAAAACATTTCTGTTTTTTCCGTTAAAACATATTTTTACTCACTTACAAAATACTCCCATTGGGAATTGGACTTATGTTTTTACTCCCTAAAAAATCGTTTTATTCCCAACTTTAAAAAATAGGGAGTAAAATACTCCCACTTCAAAATCTTATCTGGAGCACTGAGCGCAGTACAAAAAGATGACCCTGATTGTCCCTGCTTGTTTAGATTAGAGCAACGCCTCAAGTGTTCAGTCAAAATCTCGAAAAAATAATCTCGAATAACAATAAGGTCGAAAAAAAAAGACCGAAAAAAAATGTCGCAGTTTTTTTTAATTATATATTTATTTTGGGGTCCGGGATTTAAACAAAAATGGTAACAAAAAAAAAGAAAAAGGGGGGTTGGGGGGGAACCCCCCATTTAGAATAAAAAACGTCATTAAAAAAAAATGCCACCTTTTTTTTTCGGCCTTTTTTTTCGAGATTTATTTTTTCGAGATTTGTAAATTCGGTATTATGACCATAAACCAACGCCTCCACCTCCGAGGCACCATTACTACTTCCCCATCAGACCCCGAAAACTATGTAGAACACTGGGTAGACCTAGCGGGCAACTGAGTGTGTATATATTACATGCACCCCGAGCAATATGCACAAGCAGGGGAAAGTTTTCTGGTATGTGTGCAAAGCATGGGAACGAAAGGAAGGAACACCGCCATATCTGGAGTCTGAGAGATTGGAGAGAAAGAGAATAGAGGAGGAGGAGAGGGAAAGATTTACATGGCAGTTCGTTAATGTGGGATTATCTAAAAGGGGGAATATTGGGAAGCGGGTGTGATCGTCCTAGGCTCCCAAGAAGTTCAGAGTGCGGCAGAGGCCTAACAGTGTGTTGTAGATGCTTGGGGAGGTTATACACGGGATGGGGGTGTCAACTGAAGCTGCATCATGGATAGATTATTATGTGACTGGGTGTAGATTGCATTAGGAATAGAACACCATATTAGGAAATAGCAGCCATATTGAAATCGAGGCCTAACATTGCGCTGCAGTCAGGGCAGTAGGCCCAAGCCATCAATGTGTGGATAAGCATGTGTATGGGGGAGTAGGTTTCAACATGGACAGCAGTGTGAATGACCAGAGCCACAGAGAATCATAAACCTTTCCTTGTTTCACACTGCCAGCATTCGTATCCAAGAAATAATGCATCCTGCAAGGCCATGTGGGGGCTGAGAGCTTCCTGCAAAGAGTTATCCCATGAGAAGGAGGGCACGAGCCTCCGACCTTCACCAGTCCTAACTCTAAGTTATAGCATCCAGATGGCCCTGTCTCAAGACCTCATCATTCCAAGGTACCAGCCAGTCCCAGACCACCGACATAAAATGTTGTTAGATCACCAGTCGATCAGAACAGATCAGAGAGCAGGGGCTGACTGCCCCCACCATCAGGTCATGTGATTTGTGCAGCGAGATGCTGAGAGGGGAAAAGCAACAAACCCAAAACCAGGGTGTGGAGACTTGGAAAGGCGCTGATGCTTCTGGGATCAAGTTAGGGTTTGTAAGATATAGTGACCCCAAGAGTAACCTCTACGCCCATGTCTGCGGTACCAGGTACACATTAGGTTATGGATAGAGAATGCAATGTTTTTGCATACCTAATTGGCAATTAAATACCTTGACGTCTGGTGACCTGCGAAGAAGAAGCCCCCATTAAAGAAGATGGACAAGAGAAGCTGGGACCAATGACCTGGTATCCCTTATGGAACAGGTTGTATATGTATAGGATCTCACCAACCAGCTACTTGAATTTGTGACCCATGTAAATTACGTCACTGATGATGCTGTGTCCTTTAACCTGTTGCTTATGCTGATTTTGTCTGAGCACTTCGTGGTAGCAGAGCTCTTTCCTGATGCGTTTCTACCTATTTGTGGAAATAAACCTTGTTCTCCTTACAAAAGCTGTGCTTGTCTTTTTCCCTAGTGGGATGTATTTTTTTCTGGTGTGAACATTGAGGGGTTTCTCTACATAGTGGTAGTGTCCGGTATGAGGTGCAC
The DNA here is from genome assembly GCF_040938575.1 of Ambystoma mexicanum. Classification (NCBI taxonomy): domain Eukaryota; kingdom Metazoa; phylum Chordata; class Amphibia; order Caudata; family Ambystomatidae; genus Ambystoma; species Ambystoma mexicanum. The sequence continues at coordinate 872,325,110 of NC_090926.1, read as the reverse complement.
TTGTGCTGGGCCTGCATCAAGGGTCCACTTTCTGTACTTTCCTTTCGGTGTCCTGTCTTGTGTGAGGTACACTAAGATCCGCCCTGCATTTATGATCACCTGTCATTGCTTCAGAGGTGGAATTCTGTCATGTGTGTTTCATTTTTGCCAGTGTTGGGGGTCCAGATCCTGCGGTAGTGTCCATGTCCTGTGTGGTGCACACTTTTAAGAGCCCTGTAGTGAGGGCGACCTGGCAGTATTTGACTGATGGTCTCCTCTTCTGGGTGAAGAACATGTGTGCGAGTCCCGCTGTGAGAGTCATGCTTCAGTAATGTCGTAGTGGTATCCTGTCCTGTGCAAGGCCCACTTGTGTCCATTCTACGCGTTGGTCATCTTTCAGCATTGCAGCAGTGGAGTCCTGTCTTGTGCGAGGCCCACTTGTGTCCATTCTACGCGGTGGTCATCTTTCAGCATTGCAGCAGTGGAGTCCTGTCTTGTGCGAGGCCCACTTGTGTCCATTCTACGCGGTGGTCATCTTTCAGCATTGCAGCAGTGGAGTCCTGTCTTGTGCAAGGCCCACTGTTCATTCTCTATGGTGGTCATCTTTCAGCATTGCAGCAGTGGTGTCCAGTCCTGTGCAAAGCCCTCTTGTGTCCATTCTACACGGTGGTTATCTTTCAGCATTGCAGCAGTTGAGTCCTGTCTTGTGCAAGGCCCGCTTGTGTCCATTCTACGTGGTGGTCATCTTTCAGCATTGCAGCAGTTGTGTCCTGTCCTGTGCAAGGCCCACTTGTGTCCATTCTACGTAGTGGTCATTTTAGCAGCATTGCAGCAGAGGTGTCCTGTCCTGTGAAAAGTCCACTTGTGTCCATTCAATGTGGTGAACATCTTTCGGCATTGCAGCAGTGGCGTCCTGTCCTGTGCAAGGCCCACTTTTGTCCATTCTACTTGGTGGTCATCTTTCAGCATTGCAGCAGTGGTGACTTGTCCTGTGCAAGGCCCACTTTTGCCATTATATTTAGTGGTCATCTTTCAGCATTGCAGCAGAGGTGTCCTGTGCGAGGCCCACTTTTGTCCATTCAATGTGGTGGTCATCTTTCAGTATTACAGCAGTGGCGTCCTGTCCTTACAAGGCCCACTTTTGTCCATTCAATGTGGTGATCATCTTTGCAGCATTGCAGCAGCGGAGTCCTGTCCTGTGCAAGGCCCACTTGTGTCCATTCTACGTGGTGATCATCTTTGCAGCATTGCAGTAGCTGTGTCCTGTCATGTGCAAGGCCACTTTTTTCCATTCAATGTGGTGATCATCTTTGCAGCATTGCAGCAGCGGTGACCTGTCCTGTCCTGTGCAAGGCCCACTTTTGTCCATTCTATGTGGTGATCATCTTTTCAGCATTGGCGTCCTGTCCTGTGCAAGCTCCACTTGTGTCCATTCTACATGGTGGCCATCTTTCAGCATTGCAGCATTGGTGTCCTGCCCTGTGCAAGGCCCACCTTTGTCCATTCAATGTGGTGGTCATCTTTGTAGTATTGCAGTAGTGGTGTCCTGTCCTGTGAAAGGCCCACTTGTGTCTATTCTACTTGGTGGCCATCTTTCAATATTGCAGCAGTGGCGTCCTGTTCTGGTTGACCAATAACTAGCCATCTTGGTGGTCTTGCCCCCGGGCTAACAGAGACAGCCCCCTCTTGTAGGCCATAGCGAGCCTGCCAGAACTAGGACTTGGTGTCTTCTACACTTGTATAATGCACAGAGTACGTTGTACAGAGGGCTTCAAGATGGGTTCCTTCTGGATACCTGTATTTGGTAGTGGGAGACTACCCATTTTCAGTTACCACCATTCCCTGCTGTGCTCCAGTTTTCTGGCCCCTGACATCAAACCCAAGCCTGCTGCAGGTTAGTAATCCAGCTGGAAATCTAACCCGAGTCTGCTGCAGGTTAGCAATCCCACTGGAAGTCTAAACCAAGCCTGCTGCAGGTTAGCAATCAAGCTGGAAGTCTAACCCGAGCCCGCTGCAGGTTAGTAATCCAGCTGGAAGTCTAACCCGAGCCCGCTGCAGGTTAATAATCCAGCTGGAAGTTTATCCCAAGCCCGCTGCAGGTTAGTAATCCAGCTGGAAGTCTAACCCGAGCCCGCTGCAGGTCGCAATGCAGCTGGAAGTCTATCCCAAGCGCGCTGCAGGTTAGCAATCCCGCTGGAAGTCTATCCCAAGCCTGCTGCAGGTTAGCAATCCAGTTGGAAGTACATCCCAAGCCTGCTGCAGGTTAGCAATCCAGCTGGAAGTCTATGCCAAGCCCGCTGCAGGTTAGCAATCCTGCTGGAAGTAACCCGAGCCCGCTGCAGGTTAGCAATGAAGTTGGAAGTCTATCCCAAGCCAACTGCAGGTTAGCAATCCAGCTGGAAGTCTAACCCGAGCCAACTGCAGGTTAGCAATGCAGCTGGAAGTCTAACCCAAGCCCGCTGCAGGTTAGCAATCCAGCTGGAAGTCTAACCCAAACCCGCAACAGGTTAGCAATTCAGCTAGAAGTCTAACCCAAGCCTGCTGCAGGTTAGCAATGCAACTGGAAGTCTAACCCAAGCTCGCTGCAGGTCAGCAATCCAGATGGAAGTCTATCCCAAGCCTGCTGCAGCTTAGCAATCCAGCTGGAAGTCTAAACCAAGCCCGCTGAAAGTTAGCAATGCAGCTGGAAGTCTAACCCAAGCCCACTGCAGGTTAGCAATGCAGCTGGAAGTCTAACCCAAGCTCGCTGCAGGTCAGCAATCCAGCAGGAAGTCTATCCCAAGCCTGCTGCAGGTTAGCAATCCAGCTGGAAGTCTGAACCAAGCCTTCTGAAGGTTAGCAATACTGCTTGAAGTCTAACCCGAGCCCGCTGCAGGTTAGAAATGCAGCTGGAGGTCTTACCCAAGCTTGCTGCAGGTTAGCAATCCAACTGGAAGTCTAACCTGAGCAAACTGTAGGTTTGCAATGCAGCTGGAAGTCTAACGCAAGCCCGCTGCAGATTAGCAATGCAGCTGGAAGTCTAACCCAAGCTCACTGCAGGTCAGCAGTCCAGCTGGAAGTCTATCCCAAGCCTGCTGCAAGTTAGCAATCCAGTTGGAAGTCCATCCCAAGCCTGCTGCTGGTTAGCAATCCAGCTGGAAGTCTATGCCAAGCCCGCTCCAGGTTAGCAATCCAGCTGGAAGTCTAACCCAAGCCCACTGCAGGTTAGCAATGCAGCTGGATGTTGCAGGTCAGGAATCCAGCTGGAAGTCTATCCCGAGCCTGCTGCAGGTTAGCAATGCAGCTGGAAGTCTAACGCAAGCCTGCTGCAGATTAGCAATGCAGTTGTAAATCTAACCCAAGCTCACTGCAGGTCAGCAATCCAGCTGGAAGTCTATCCCAAGCCTGCTGCAAATTAGCAATCCAGTTGGAAGTCCATCCCAAGCCCGCTGCCGGTTAGCAATCCAGCTGTAAATCTATGCCAAACCCGCTGCAGGTTAGCAATCCAGCTGGAAGTCTAAACCAAGCCCGCTGAAGGTTAGCAATCCTGCTGGAAGTCTAACTCAAGCCTGCTGCAGATTAGCAATCCAGCTGGAAGTCTAACCCGAGCCATCTGCAGGTTAGCACTGCAACTGGAAGTCTAACCCAAGCCCCCTACAGGTTAGCAATCCAGCTAGAAGTCTAACCCGAGCTTGCTGCAGGTTAGCAATCCAGCTGGAAGTCTAACCCGAGCCTGCTGCAGGTTAGCAATTCAGCTAGAAGTCTAACCCAAGCCCGCTGCAGATTATCAATGCAGCTGGAAGTCTAACCCAAGCTCGCTGCAGGTCAGCAATCCAGCTGGAAGTGTCGGGTCCACAGCAGAGCCAGGTCACCTCATTCTTTTACTGCGTTGCTCTAATTCAGTTGCATGGTGTGTAGTCATTCTCCTGCTTTTGCATTCGTGAAGTGGCCGCATGCTAGTGGGGAACTTCAGAAGTATGACTACCAGTGCCTGAAAAGGTCCAACCCCAAAATGTGTCTCCTGTGTACAACAACTCCCAACAACCACAATGAAAGTGATGCAAGGCCTCTCTCCAGAGCATGATTTGGGTGGTAGGGTGGCTACTGAGTCTGCTTGCTCTGGACACTTTTTGCGTGAAACATTTGTAGGAGGAAATGTAGCAGTCCTTCCTACGACAGCTTCACGCTGGGGAGGAAGGATAGCTCAGGGGCAACACATTGGTCTTGGAAGCAAGAGAGTGCAGCAACTCAGGTTTGAAGCAACCACTCACTTGTATTAGCGCCTTATAAAAGAATTACTATTGAAAAATAAACATCTAGAGCAAGTAGGCTCGGTAGCTACCCTCCCACCTCACCTCAGCAGCAGTTAGAACAAGGTCTGTGTTCCAATCCTGACGTCCACCATGCCAGCACAATTGTGTGATCTTCAGCCAATGACCTTATCTATCTGTCCCTCAGTCCAAATACTTGGCTAAATTGGAAGCAGTGACCACTTAAGAACCAAGTGCTATGTACAGTCTAACGAAACACGGATTCCTTTAATTTTGCTTGGCCTTGTTCCGGACACTCAGCCGGCAGTGATGAGGTGTGTAAACCCCCTCACTTAAGCACACCAGGTTTAAATGTACCCAGTGATTGCCGGTTGTTGCCACTCAGTGCATAGTGAATTCGCCCCTCCAGGACAGGAGCTGGACGCCTCTATGTGCCGACTCTGTCACGTGCAGTCAACGCGCACATATGACCTTCTCATCCAGGTCAGGGGGTTCTGACCCATGTGATAATTCTAATTTCAAATGGGATTCCTGCAGGAATATATGTTTTAGGTGCCAAATGTAACGTTGTCGATTAAGAGAGCAACGGGGTGGCGAAGGAGGCGCATAAGTCAATCAAAGGTTTTCTAAGTTTTTTTTAAAAAAAACCTTTTTTTTCCTACTTGTACGTACTTTAGTCGATAAAATGGCTCAGAGGCTTAATGCACCCGCTGCAGCGATCTTTATAGCCTTCAGATGTTGAATCCCGGCGAGGCCAAGTCAAAGTGTAACCCTCTCTGGAACAGAGCAAATACCGCAGGAAACACATATTCGTATTTGTTCGTATTTGTTCGCAGGGGCCTAGAAACTGCACATGCCAACAGCCGTTGATCAGCCGTAAGTGCCACAATAGCGCGAGGGTGGCACTTCCAGTCCAGAAGCGACGGGTCTGTACTGCAACAGTCAAGGTGCCTTTGCAGGATTGTGCAGTGGTACACAGCTTGTCACAAGGCCGTAAGGAGCTCACCAGGACACAAACATGTCAAAAATGTAGAACCTAAAGGTTTGAGGCAAATAGTGTGTGCTGCAAAACACGGGCACAGAGAATACGGCGATGCATAGCAGGGCTTCCAGGTGCACGGTGGCACGTCGAAGCACACCACCTGCTGTCCAGTGCAAGGTAGCTGGGTGGGCAGCATCCAATATGGGTGGCTCCTGTAGAGCCATGATTCAGGCGACTTCTAGTAAAGACAACCAGGCTCAAACAGCATGCAAGGGTGGGCGTCTGCAAGCTCACCCTCCTTTAAGGGAGGCGGGGTGCATGCGGGAGGGAGGCCTTCAAGCCTTCATCACTTCACGGGGGTGTCAAAAGAGTACCCTTGTTTTCCAGAGTAGATGGCTGAGAATCCAAGAGGCTTCTCAAGATAAGATGGCATCCAGAGAAGAGAGTGGCATATCTAGACTGTAGCGCATGTCAGGAACCAGTCAGGGTCAAATGACTACAAGCACGCAGCTATCTCACCAATACATAGCCGGCTGCCGGGAGACCAACAGTGGAAGGAGGATTGTACCTCCTACCTCCAGGGGAGTAGCTTGAGCGGCAAGTGTCAGACAGAACAGTCTACATTAAACAGGCAGACATTGTGTCTAGACAGACAGGAAACATACAGCATATTTCTCCAACAGGTGAAAGCCCTCACAACAGCAAGGCTGTCATCTTCCCTTAAGCCCCAATACAGTCTCCCATTATCTCTTGTTTTGGCTGGCTGAACAAAAGGTACACTCAATGAAGCGGGAAAAAACAGTTGTTCGGATTTTTCATCACAATACAACCCTCTAGCGGCACCAACTTCCCGTGACATTTGCAAATGCCTCATGGCTTGTTTAACATGAGTTCATGCTAGCCAAAAGGGGTCACATACCTTTATTGAAAACATGAACTTAAATCACGTATGGTGTGAGGAATTCGACCATTCGCATGGAGGGCGATCGCTCACCTGGGCTTTTTAAAAATAATTTTAAAAATGGGCGATGGTAGACCAACCTCTGAAAAATGTGTGGAGCTAATCCACACACATTATCTTCCTATGCTCACACCACAACAAACGCATATACCTGTGTACTCTGGCATGTACACAGCCTACATGCACAGTCCGCCATGTCACATTTAGTTGGAATGTGCAGAGGAGGGCACAATGTCATCCCAAGGAGGGGGAGGAAAAGCTTCCCCCTGCCATGGACAGCTTGATTAACTGGCAAAGGCTCCATGGAACCATCCTGCTGTTTTGTTAGGTCTTGCGGCTGATGGCAGCGATTAACATACAAATAGAGGGTACTTCAAACAGGCCCACATGGGGCCTGCCTGCAGAGGATAACAAAGGAAACAGGCAAACCAACAACCTTTTATAAGTAAGTGTGTCAACTTGAAGCTAGCTCCCGCCCTCAGTATCAATGACAGTGAACTGACATGTCTGGGTCTTTCGTTGCAGTAGGCCACCCCCGGTAGGGGGACCCTATTCATAAGATACCAGGATGTGGTTTGCGGAAGCCAGAGAGCCTGGTCAGCATCTTCAAGAGAGACCTGCTGCTTTAATCAGGAATCACAGGGAGATCCATTAACCAGAGAGAATCTTTGATCACAGCAGAGAAGAAGATGGGTGGGACTTTGGAACACAGGGGAGTGAGCCCACAGCTCTTTCTTCGGAGAGGAGGGTTCCATCATATTGGTCGTGGGACACCACTTGTTCCAGTTTCACCCCTTTACTGTTTCCTGTTGCAAAAGCACTCTGGTTATGACCTCACACATACTGAAAATTGTTGGTAGGGACCCTAGGATTGGTTCACTAAGGTAGGCTTACACCAATCACTGTGGCCCACTTGGCTTTAAAAGAGGGCTGGATCCCCTCATTAAGGAGATCATCTGAAGACTTCACAAGAAGTCAGAAAGAAGAACTCATCCTTGAACCCTGGCTGCAGGTACAGACTACCTTACAGCTTCCACCAGTGAAGGAAGGCCAGGGCATCCAAATATGGAAACAGGATCCCTCCCCTAAACATCTCCCAGGGAATAGAGGGAGATAAAGAACTCAGAGGACCCTCCAGCCGCTCCAGAACTGGTACCCAGTCAGCACACAGCATGCCCCGTTAGGCTCTCCAGCAGGCTTCCTGGATAGGGAGTTCCAGAAGGTCTATGTACCCAAAACCAAGGACAAGGCAGCTGCCTGCAACACACTCCCGAGTTCTGAGCCATCCGCCTTAAATTACGACGAAAGTCCATTTAAGAAGCTGGGAGAAGTGCAACAAGCATCTGCTGCTGTCCGTTTTAAAGGACATTCTCAAGCCAGTCGAGGTCCTCAATTTGCAACCAACTGCAACGCTGACCGCTGTCAAGCCTTGAACTACCCCTGTCAAGCCACAGTCATTGAAAGAAACACAGGACTTCTCGACAAGGGTTTGAGACCTGCCAATCAGCACTGAGACAATGATTCCTGATCCCGAGTAACCGTGAAGGCCAGGCTGCAGCCGTTTGTCCAGCTTTGCTGGCTGAACCATCGTGCTGCCTGATACCCGCCTCTGACTCCCGTCTCAAAATCTGTCACTGGAGCCTGCCAAGTGCCCTGAAGCTGACTCGACCCTGTCGAGCGCCAAGATCATCTACAGCAAAAGGTACATTGTGGTGCTGTCGCCCTGGTCCTTTCCAGAAGGCCCCTAGAGACATTTTAAGACCCTTTCTCTCTTTATGCTTAAGCCATGAAGCCTTGTATACATTATTGTGGTTATTAACCATACCAACCCCCCTCCTGTCAGTATCCAGAGTGCATCCCATGTCTTGTTAGAAACTGCCTGGCCTCTGCATTCCTTTACAGGGTGGGTTGTATTTAGTAGTTTTAGTAGATTGTCTGTTGGGATAATAATAAAGTAGATATATTTATACAACCATGAATGGACAATCCTTTTATCATTGAGTAATAATTGTATTTTCACTGTGTTGCAAATAACCAACGATCCACAAACTTTAGAGGAGATAAGCCTGCTGTTCCGTCCACGTTACCAACATTGGACAAGGAGTTTTATCATTTTAATTGTATGCTTGTTTAATCTAGTCTGTTCAGATCCATTCTGGTGTATTAGAGGTGTGGGGCTGATTGATGGTTTAGAAACAGATATTCACCCCTGGAGCACTGGTGCCCCGGAATTTGATTAGTCATATATGCTCTCTTATTCAGTACCACTACCAGCCCAAATGAATGATTTGCCCTCTAAGGGACAGATATATTCTGTACTTCTCTGGAATGTAACACTAATATGAAACCATCCAGAGCACATATCCAGTGAAATCCAGGAGCACAGCCGCGGTTTAATCCAGCCTCACACCTACTGCCATAACCCCCTAGCCCCCTGTAATCCATGCTTTCTATATAGTGGGCACTAGAGCAGCAGCCTGTTCTTATTAACAGCACATTATGCCTTGGTGCAGACTAGGCAACCTTCACAATAAGAGTGGTGTTATGTCATCAAGTAACCTACCATAAGCGGGTTTCTCACTGTACTATTGCAATACAATACTAGTGTGGGGGCTGGGTGGAGTCTCCCCACTGCACAGACTCAGTGACTCCTGTGATATTTCAAGTGATAAACGAAATCCTGCATAGACCGCAGGGATCACTTGCAATGCATTCCAGCTGACATGAACCCATCCCTCGGGACGTGATTGGACAGATGATGGTTGGGGGTCTGTAGCGCAGGCCATCCTCGGTTCACTCAACAGCTGCCTCTAGATATAAGGGGAATCTGTGAAGATGTGTCTGTGTCAGTCTCCCAGGAGAGAGGGTGATCTCAGAACCTTAGGCGGCCAATGGAGAGGAGGCGATAAGTGAGGATTACGGCCCTAGGGGCCTGATCACGACTTTGGCGGTAACGCCAGCGGTATTAGCCCTACCGCCAAACTCCCCGGCGCTAATAGCGCCAGAACACGAGTTCGGCGGTAATGTAATTCCCCATTCCCCATTGAGCCCATTCAGTAATAGCGTGAATTTTCTGCGGATTTCCCCCCAGCCAAGAGCTGAGGCGAAATCCGCCGAAGTCCTGATTTGGCGGACCCTTAAATCCGGCAGTAATAGCGCGACCGCCGGATTTAAGGGTTACCGCCAAAGTCGTGATGAGGCCCTTAAGTGTCCAAGGTTCTCGCAGTACACGCACAACTGCTGTATTTCTGGACAGATTAAACTGAGGCGTTGTTTTCATTCGATATAAGGGTGTACTTACTGACAGTGAACGCGTAGAGGTAAAGGACGCCCTTATTTGGCTGAGTACACATGAGCAGACACAGCACATTGATTCCCTCGAGGAGTCGCTGCACTTCTATGAGCTGGATAATCAGCATGTGACTTCATGGGCTAATTGCTAATTCCTAGGATGTCTGATTAGACGGCGTACTCGTATTGGTCGTTCAGTGAAGGGGTGCCATGCCTTGCTCTGTGCCGCCATCACATTGCACTATGTCTGTAGTGAGCCTTTGCATGCAAGTTCCCCGTGTTTGTGCTAGTAGTGTGGGGCTTGCATTGCCACATGGAATGCATGTCATAGTATCTTGACTAGTGGTGGAATCCTGGGTTCCCTCAGGGTTCCATGAACGACCGTTAGGATTTAGGATGGGAGATACCACTGAGAGGAGGATGTTATCTATGCTCTCCCTCTTCTTCTAACTTATGCCCTGAAACTTAAATAAAGCACTTCTACTTTTTGTACCTGCTGGCTCCAGTGTCTTACCTGTATCGTGTGTCTTCGACTGAAGTGCAACACCACAAAGCTCTAAATCCTCCAAAGACAGTGTCCTTGCATCTCCCGTCATGTCTCCCCAACCTTCTCATCCAACGCTAGCTGTCGCTAACCCTCTGGGATGCATCTCTAACACAAACTCCAGGGGCTTCACCCTCACTCGCCCCCACATCTAGAATGTGTCAAAGGAGCTGAAGTACAATTCTGCACTCAGAGAAATAAACAATATTACATCCTGAAGAGTGATTATGAAAGCCCTGAAACTACGCAGACTCGATTGCAGGAAGTGCTGGATGTGGGCCTTCATACACATAGATTTGCATGATACCAGATGAGCAGATTGCCACAAAATCAATCTATGAAATACATTGAAATGGGCAAAGGGCCCTGGTCCTTCCTGCCTAACTAGCAAACCATTCAGTTATAGGTCACGCACCACCTGCTCCTCAAAGATAAAATATGTACTCAGAGAGCTCCTCGGACCTCTGTGGAAAAGCAGAATTATATGCTTGAGAATCCCTACCTTCAAGACCAATCAGACACTGAAACTAACCTTTTCTGGGAATGTGGCCTTCTTTCCAACTTGAACTGGAGGAAAGGCTTGAAAGGATCCTAGCACAAGAAATCATGGAGAATGATATGTTCAAATAGTATGCAATCCATAGGCACAAACAGAACTGGGCAGTGGATAAGACCATCCCAGCTTGGGATACTAAAGTGTTGGGATGCACGTTTCATGTCCCAATGTAGGGAAGAGGTTCACGTTGCGCACGTCAATTAGAAAAATGGTAGGGCTAGGTTACACGCAATGTTGGCGTGATGTTCCAATTTAACATATGTTCAGTGTAGGTAAATGGATTGGGATAAATGTTACTATAAGTGTTACTTTGTGGTTAGTTTGTATATATTTTAGATTTTCATCACGTAGTAACATAATAGAAGTCATGTGGATACAATGTAATTGTCCAATGTACAACGTGTAGTGCTGAGAGTGGGCAGCGAGGAGCTTTATGCATGCGAGAGAGAGAAGTCTGCGATGGAAATTCACTGTGAGGGGTGCAGTTGTCCTGAACAATGTAGATGTGGGATTCGATGATGGTTTAGATGGGAGACATGTTCTGGGATGTTAGGGGAATATCGGGTTTGTTGCGAGTACATGGAAATATCACAGATCATCGTTCCCCAGACCTGAGTTTTGTGCAGGTCGCAGAGAGTTTGGTCTGTGGAGGTTAACTTTGTATGGCCTGACGGATTGAATGACCAAGTAAAGAAAGGAGGAATGAAGCGAACCACGTCTGGGCAGGTGACGATAGCAGCAAATGGTTACTTGTGGCAAAGATTAAATGAAGTGCCATTGGGTCGTGGGTTTACGTATATAGGGAACATTTCTTCCCGGGAGCACATGGTCTTGTTGTTAAGTCTGGCCAAATGGTGAGTCGAATTGGGGTTAGTTAATAAAATACAGGAAAGGGATGCTGAAGGGCAGATTTTGCCGTTGTTTTATGGGTTTTGTTTGGGCTCTCACAAAGATAAGCAGGACGTGAGCTTGAGGCTATATGATCTGAGATGGCAGTCGCAAATAAGGTGACGTGAAGGAATGCAGAAGGAAGAACATGGGACATCAGTTTGTCTGGGAAGATAAGATGTTTATTGCTTGAACAAAGATATGGTTGTTTTTTACTCTTCCTCCTCTTGTTTGAAGTGTTCTTGTAAAAGCTTTGCACATTACATACTGGGTTAAAATGTCCTAACAAATGGGACAAGTCATAAATTGAATCGTTTTTAGATAATAAGGAGATTATATTTAGAATGTTATGACTGATTAGGGAACAAAATCACGTGGGGAAGGGGATTATGTTATGTCAATGTATCCAATAGGGTAAGAGATCCTAGGGGGATTAGATGTCCTTGTACAGAGTTAGCCAATGGGATTTTGGGGGATGATATTGTAACATAATATGTGTGATTATATAAATTGCTCAAATGTGCATAAAAGCTGCAACTTTGTTGAGCACTGGAAGGAACTGTTCGTTTTCAGCTTCACAAGGCTGACTAAACCTTTGTGGCTGTCATCATGCAATAAACTTGCTTTTCTGAAAGTGCATTTCTTCTTTGTTGACGCAGTTTTTTCACATTGGATTTTGGAGTCACATTCCTCCAAAAGGAAGAATATAATAGATTTTAATTGGCAGAGAATGCTGAAGACACTGCATTACCTCCACGTCCACTCTTCTTCGTCACAGTACTTACATCATGAGGCCCCCGCCTCCGACACAGGACCTACGTTTATTTCTTTAAATCCCTATAACTCCTCACCTGCATCCACGTTGGTCAGTTAAATTGTTCCTGCCTCTGGCAGGTTGGACTTTTTTCCCGGTGCGGGGCACCGGGGAACAACGATTGCTGGCCCCCTGTGGGGCTGTGTGGCGGGGCCTTCAGCTCCTTCAGGTGCGGCATTGCTCCTGGGCCCCCTGTGGGAATCAGGGTCCCAGTTGAGCGGGATTGCCTTGCCCACTTTTCTGCAGGGCTATAGGCCGGCGCTAGGACATCACCGCCCGGGTACTGCAGGGCCCGGTATGTGGTAAGGAGTTGGGGGCTTTGAGAATGCTTGTGCCCTGATTCTCCTGCCGATGGGGCCGTGAATTTCTACGTGACATGCCGGCTCCTTTTTGATGGTATTCTCACGACGTTGCTCCGGAAGCGGATGGGCTCTGCCTCCGGTGGGGAAGGTGCAGCTTTGACAAGGGAATTGTTTGATTGGTTTTCCCTCTAGGTTGATGCCTTCTGGCCTGTCTTTATATGTAAGGGTGGCAAGTTAGTGTTCTGTTTGTGTCTGTGCTGGCCATGGGTATACATTCTTCTACATATAGGCACCTTGTCCTGTCCTTTTCCTTGTCTTCCTCTGAACTGCATGGGGGACGGAAAGGAGGCTACTATGTTTTTCCTTGTCAAGAAAGGAATTGAGGAAACTGCTAAAGCCTCATAGAGTGAGTCACAGCCATGCGGGGGGATCCCAGTAGCTCAATATTTAGAGCATGGGTCCACCAGTCAGAATATGTAGCATTCAAGCCACCTCTCAGACATGTGAAAGTAAAATGGCAGATTGAGCTCCAGTCAATGTTTTAAGGGGTACTCAGAGCCCCTGGTGCCAGTGGAGGGGGCTGACCCTTCCATTCATTGGCATAGGCATACCCCAAGGATGTGGTTGACGTTTGGTATCTGATATCCGGGAAAGATTGCAATGCTGCGCTTTATGACTGAACTCTACCCATTGAGAGGGGGCAATTTTTTGCTTTCGGATCCTGTTGAGGTTGATGGTCTCGCCAGCCTGGTGGGTCTCTCCTCTATGTCGGCTGAGGAGGCCATGGCCATGGGGGTTGGTGTGTCTGCCCGGAGGCATGTACATTTGCAGGTTTGGGAGACAGATGGGCTGTCCTGAAAATTCCTTTTGGTGGGTCCAAACTTTTTGGGGATTACCTTGAGGATAAAGTGCATGGAGGGTTTAGGGCTGACAAACATGCTGATGAATTACGGCACAAGCCTGCTTCAACGCCCATGGAATATTTCTCTAGCAGGTGCAGTGACTGGCAGGTTTTTCCCTGGCTTCTCGTCTCAATATTTTCGGAGATCAGGTGCGGGTCGGGGTCCTCCACGCCCCTCTCGTCCTGGGCCGGTACGGAAGTCCTGAGAGTTTGGACAGGCCAGTGGCGGGCAGAGCCGGCTGTTTTTCCGGTATGGAACTGGTAGTGTTCGGCTTCCTGGGTGCTGGACTCCATTTAGAGGGGTTATCAAGTGTCGTTCCTGTCTTCACCTGTCCTGGTTTGCATGGTTAGGACTTTGGTACCCAGCTCACGTACCAAGAGGTTGGCCATGGAAACCGTTCTCTCTGAATTATTGTTGTAAGTGGCCATCATGCTTGTTCCTCTTCTTGTTCGAGGTTGGGTTTTCTACTCACGGGTGTTTCTGGTCCCCATACCTTCAAGGACGTATCGCCTGATTATGGGTCTTGAGGCCCTGAACTGCTTCGTCCGGACGGAACTCTTCCACGTGGAGACTTTGCAGAACATTCTCCGGATGTTGTACAGGGGGCATTGGATGACGTCTCTGGAGAATGCTACCACATGGCTCTCCGATCCTGGCACATGTGGTTTTTCTGTTTTGCAATGGGATTCCGGCATTTCTGGTTCTGAGTGCTCCCGTCCGTGTTGCGATCGGCTCCCAGAGTGTTCTCCAAAACGGTGGCTCCCCCCGGTGGCCCATTTGCTCCTGAGGGGATTTCAGATGTTTCCCTACCTGGACGATTGGTTCACCAAGGTGTCCCTCCAGCAGACACTCATGGCTGATCTCCAATTGGTCTGCCAGGCCTTGCAGGTCAGCTGGCACCTTCTCAGGATCTAGTTTTCATCAGGGCTCAGATTTGCTCCAGGTTGGGGTGTGTTCCTGTTCCAGGAACGGGTCCATCATTTGCTGACTGTTCTGGACAGAATTGTCTGGAGGCAGTATGTCTCGGCTCGCCTTTTGATCGAGTTGCTGGGGCACATGGCCTACTTGCGTGCTTCTGGTTCCTTGGGCCCATCTTTGTTTACGTCCTCTGGTGTCTTATCTACTCTCCCACTGGCTCCCAACATCTCAACCTTACAGGGCTTTTGCTTCCAGTGTCCCCAGTGCTGTGGGGCTCCCTGCTGTGGTGGTTGGTGGTGCCGCACTTCCAGGCAGGCGTGTCCCTGGTCCTTCCTCCTGTGACCACTCTTACTTCAGACACCAGCAGAAGAGTTTGGGGGGACATTGGGCCTCTCTGCTCAAGGGTTGAGGGATCCGGAGGCGAGCCATCGATCATCCATTTGGGGGGGTTTTGTGTGCTGTTCTCTGGGATCTGGTATACTTTGCAGTGTTTCTGGAAGGACAGGCGGTTTTGGTCCAGACAGACAATACAACGGCCTTGGCATATGTCAGCCGCCAGGGGGTTCCAGCCACTCCTTGAATACCTGGCTGCTCGGATTGGTTCTTGGGGGGCTAAGGGGTGTTGGGGGTGGACGCCCTCTCGGTGCAGTGGCCTCAGGGTCTCCTTTGTGCTTTACGCCTCTTCCCCTTCTGCCCTGGATGGTTCAGCACATCAGAGTGTCCGGAGCGACTGTGTTGTTGGTAGCTCCATTCTGGCCCAACTGGAGTTTGTTCCCCTCTCTGTTGCAGCTTCAGTCCTGGGGCCCTTGGCTGGTTCCGAAGTGGCTGTGTCCCCTTCAGGGTCTCGGTTTCACACCTCTCAGGATCTGGTTCTCCCTGCCTTTTTCAGGATCCACGGGTGCCATAGGAGGAGGTTTGGCATGCCATTGATGTACGGCGGGCGGTGTTGGAATATTTGGCGAGGACTGCCTTTTTTTTTCTTTTTTTCGCCTATCCGATAGTCTACTAGTTGTTTTTGGTCCTACTGGTGAAGTTCGCAAGGCATCCGTGGTCGCCGTTGGATCCAGGTTGTTGTCTCCATGGCCTATGTGGCGGCAGTGCTGCATGTACTTGCGCATATTAAGGGGTGGTCCACCAGGGGTTTGGCATGTTCCTGGGCTGCTGTTAGGGGGGTTTCTCTACAGGAGATTTGTAGGGCTGCACCTGGGTTGTTCAAAGCATTTTCATCAACCACTATCGGTTGAATGTCTCCCACTCGGGGGATGGCTCAGGGGTTGTGGTTTTTGTCTGTGGGGATGTGAGTTATTAATGATGTGTGTTTTCTGCACTGTTTTTAGCTCTGTCTCTCATTGGGACCTTTTTTTCCTGTTGCTGATATGGTATGTCTCATTAGGTACGTATTGAGACGAGGAAGAGTGGATGTGGAGGTAATGGCCTGATTACTTACCAGTAATCTTCATTACTCCTAGTCCTACTCTTCCTCGTCACCGTACTGACAACCCTCCTCTCCCTCCATGCGGGGAAGGTCCCATGCTCCAGCTTGGTAATATTAAACTGAGTGATGTGGATGTGGGGGAAGAGTTATATGGATTTAAAGAAATAAAAGAAGGTCCGGTGACGGAGGCAGGGGCCTCATGAGGTAAGTACTTTAACGAGGAAGCGTAGGACTAGGAGTAATGAAGATTATCGGAAAGTAATCAGAGCAACATTCACTTATAAAGCCTCCTTTGTGAAATCACAATCTTTTATGATGTACAAACTCCTCTATATTCCAGATTGGTTACCTAGGATCCAGCCACACTCAAGTGGAGAATGTTTCAAATGCAAAGAGAAGGTACCGCTAACAGACATGCTACAAACCAGGTCCTTTAATACTGTTGGTGCAGGGAGAAAGAAATGCTTAAGGAAATACTAAAGATAGAAGTTGGGGGACACATCAGGTGAGGTTATTTGGAGGAGAAATAGACAGGAAAGCACCCTTGAATGTGTGCCTACAATTATAGCACAAGTGCAAATCCTCAGAAAGTGGAAGGATACAACACCTGCAGAGGTAGAAGGTTGGTGAGAGGAATTGATCAAACGTCAATTTATGGAAAAGGAAATCATAACTGGAAAAAGGCCACAAACGTTTAGGGGACAAATGGGTCAACTGGAACATTTTCTAAGTAGCAGGGGATAGAGTAGAAGAAGTGATGAGGAGGGACATGTAGGAGAGGGGAGGCATGCATTTGTATGACATTTCTACGGTTCATTACTTTGTCTATATTTTCTTCCTTGAAATGGACACATTTTGTGTGTGGTAAATATAGAAATTCTGTATAATAAAACACTTTTTTGGTTTTGAGACCCCCTAGCCTCCTCCTACTCCCTTTCTCTGGGATGTGTGTGGTGAATAGATTATAATGGAGATGTTTCCTAATGCAAACTCCAATGAGTGATTTCCCTGGGTTTAACCTGGATGGTGGAATGCAGGCGACCCACCTTGAACTTCATTATTCTCCAAGCATATTCCCGGCCCACATCAAAGAGCTGCAAGCAGGTTAAACAGGTCAGCGATAACACCTTTGTAGAGCTCTGTCTTTGTCCAGGAGAAGCACATTGAAAGTACACAGCCTTTAGATTGAGGCGACTGATGCCACCCTGGAGAGTATGTACATACAAACAGTCCTTCATTGTGGCTTCATACGTCATGTGGCAAAATCCTAGTGAAAGCACTGACGCCAGGGGGTTAACAGCTGCAGATGATCATGGGTTAGGCAGCCAGCGTCGGAGCTTAAACCATAAATAAGCACTTCCGAAAAGGGCCAGGGACATTTTATTTTACAGAATGAAGGCGATTTATTCACCGATGTAATTGCTTATATAACTTTTTTTTAATTTACCATGTCATTATATTTCTTAATTCAACAAAAAAAAAAAGTTGAATACATCCAACAAATCATTCAAACCTTTGCCGCACATAATCAGTGCAAGAACACATTGGGCCTCATTACACGGTAGGCGGTAGGGGTTTACCGGTACCGGTAAGGGCCCGGTACCGGTAAACCCCTACCGCCTTACTACGAGTTCCCTTTGCGGACCCGACTGTAACGGCTGGTTTTACCAGCCGTTTAAGTAGGGTGCCGCAAAGGGACCTCAGAGCTAATTACGTTACCGCAATTTGCGGTACCGTAATTAGCACTTTCCCCATTCCCATTATGCCCTATGGGGGCAAAAATGGGAATGGGGAAGAGCCTTGGTGAATGGGGAATTACCGCCCCCGCTCACCTTGGAGTAGGGCGGTAATTCCGCCATCCACCAAGGCGGACACGATAAAATACCGGTGGCAACCATGGCACTATTAGCGCCATAGTTACCGCCTACCGTGTAATGAGGCCCATTGTTTACTGCAACTCATAGTTCCAATTTCTAGGCCGTGTGGCAGGTCAGAAGGAGAACACACTCTCATCAGACATTTCTGAATAGGTGTTTATTTAAGCAATATGACCCGAGCGGCGGGGGCATTACCGACTCAGGTAATGCCCCGAGGCCCATAGTTAACGAAGGCCCCGGGGCATTACCAAAGTCGGTAATGCCCCCGGCGTGGATGGCCCCGCTTCGAGCCTCCTCATTGGCTGAGGGCCTGCCAAGGTCCCCCCGCCGAGGACAAGGCAGCTGGAGTCCCAGCCGAGAATCAAAGGATTCTCGGCCGGGTAAGGACCCGGCGAGAGTCAATCAGAATGCGTGTTGCATTCTGCTTGACTCTCGCCGGATACTAATAAAGAAAAAGGTTAACGTCTATCTCCCCCTACTTTTATGGGGTTTCCCTGTTTATTATCTTAACAAATTGACAGATACAGCAAAGTATACGTCATGCTTAGTATGACATCAGAAATTGCATTATTTCCCAATTTGTAATCAATGTTCTCACACAGATCATTATCTCTCGTCAATTGGTGCTCAACAGTCAATCAGAACGTATGTGGACCTGCGTGTGCATAATGGATCATGATTATAAGAACCCTAACTTTTAACAAACTCAACCAAAACCAGTGTCTGCGCTTGCCCGCCCCACCCTCCCTTCCATAGTACCCCGTCCAACCGCACCACACTTTCCCCACAACCCGACACTGTCATGTCTCAGAACACAGAAAATCTATGCCCATTATGAGGACTTCAAGGAGGCCTACCGTCCGAGGAGGAGAACATTGCTTGCGTTAACACATTGCAGACCGCACTCAACATACATTGGCCACCCCCCCTTTCCAGCACCTCCCCTCGATTTTAATTCCCACTAAAAGCACTGACTCCTACCTTTGTCTAAATGCTTTCTGGTCTGGATGTCTTCATTTAAATGGGTGCCGGTTTCCCGACCAGGCCTGACCCAGACCATCGCTGCTCTTACCCATCACTGACCCCGTGAAGGTCTAGTTAGGTTGTTGCACGGCTTGGTTCACCCACCTGCTTACCAATTCCTAGGCCGTCCTTGGTCCTCGTTGCCTGAGACGCCATGGCCTCCCGCCTCTCCCATCCTGTGTCTATATATAACTGACCTTGCTAACCTCATTTACATTCATACTACTTACGTTCCCCACACATTTGGAGCCCCTCTCTGCCTTAACTAGACTGACCCAGGACAAGCTCTATGAGATGGAGTAATTAGAGATTGCCTCTCCTCCACATACTCTTCTAATAAAGGCTGTCTTGGGATTCCAGAAGCCTTCATGTTCAAAAAGCAGTGCTACAAGTCCCATATTATCCTGCCACCTTGTACGTATGGTCTATGTATCCTCTGTGTTTCGACCCCTTCTTTCTTTGAATATCTTCTATTTATGAATGATTTGCTGCCCAATTTGTTCATGACTTTGGCCACCCCTATAGTGTGCCCTGAAATCCTTGTGGGCTTGAATTGCACTATATAAATCTTTTTTCTAAAAATGTTTAAAACCATGGCAATCCCAGAGTGATAAAATGCCACGCTGTGTTCTCATCTCCAGAACACCTTGCACACACTGCAGTGGCGCCCCCAGATATTTTTCATAGTGGTGGCCTAATGCGTTCTCTGGGGTGGCACACCAAAACAAACACATAGAGGCAAGTGGGCTGGTGTTGGGGCCAGTGTTTTTATAAGGGTTGCCGTGGCCCCACTTAGCAACCGTTTGGTGGTGCCTCTGGCACACAACCCTGCCAATCACTATAGGGGGATCCGAAAACATATCCAAAGTGTTACTACAAAGGACTGCAGTAAGATCAGCACCCTTGAGAGAGCATCCACCAGTCAAGTGGCTGGGATTGCGAGCGGAATCCATCAGTGAGCGCCCACATTATCTCGGCCACCTGCTCACCTCCCTGATGTTTCTGCCATTTTACCCCTGCTTTGGCCCATTAAAATAATAATAATAATAATAATTTTGCATTTATATAGCGCTACGAACCCTTGTGTATCTGGCGCTGCTTATTATTACCCACGGTGTGTGGTGGTGGTCAAGGTCCTTTGACGCTTTCCCCTTCTTTCTCCCCTGACCAGTGTTCCGCAACCCTCCCACACTCTCGACCCCCATGCATGGGCGTAATTTTAGGGAGGTACGTGGGTGTTTGTTCCCCCCAGCTTTCATGGCACACTATTTTATCCCCATTCATTTGAATGGGGCACCTTTTCTTCAGAGGTCATATCCGCCCCAACCTTTTCAGCAGAGTTTCTCCACTGCCGCCAGGCGTCACCTGTGACTAGTATTCTGCCCAAACTCCCTTTGCCATTTAGCTCCCTCCCTCACTTAGCTTTTCTCAGTAGCCTCTGCAACAAGCCCCAGCTTAATGACCGGCACAGAATAGAAAAGGACCATGACGGTTTTCTGTGGTGGCCATGTTTTTTGTGTTTTTAAGGGTATTTGTGCACATGTGAAAGTCACAGCCCCAATTTCCCTTAAAAAATCGAAAGGGAGCCCCGTGATGCTAACAGTAATAACCACTGCTACTTGGGGAGGACCAGGCCGGAAATGCCACTGGAGCCCTTATTGGGCCCAGGCCTCGCTAGTTTGGGCTGGCGGACGGATACAGGCCTGGCTGCCCCACATAGAAGCAGTTATCGTTTGTAATCGTTTCCTCTCTGGCAGCATGCATACCACCCGCAACGTCATGACGTCTGCCCCAGGAGCTGCTCGTGTCAAAGTGGACTGAAAGGTTCCACCTCTGCCAGGATGCGTCCGAGGGTATTTATAGCCCGAGCTCCACGGGCAGCTTGCCAACCGACTGCCCGTGAAAGGAACTCGGTCAATCTCATTTTCTTTAAAGCACATTTGGAGAATGCGGCCAGGTTTCGCAATTTCCTTTTCATCTTCTGTGAGAACAGTGAAGCTGCAGTGGCAGCTCCTTTGTTCATTCCTCCTATTATAAATAGGGCAGGTTTGTGTGGTCTGACTTCAGTCTTAATGGTGTCGATAAAAACCTGGGCCTCTTCATGTTCTTGGCGTTTAGAATAGGCAGCACTTGGCTGCAAGCAAGGCGGCTGGCCCAGCAAGGCTTTAGACCAGAAACGCGGTGCATGCTGTGATTGGAACCCTAGCAACTGTGCAAATAACTAACTGCGGGGGAGCCTTTTGTTAAGGTAACGGCCTCTTACAGACAATATAAACTTCTTTCATTCAAAATTAAAAGTTATACGTTTGATTGCGGCAAATTGATTGCTGCAGTAAAACATGTTGGGAAGTGAGATACCGCACACCTTGGGATAATTATTAGGATCTTTATTGTAAGATAACTGATACAAGGACCCCCAGACAACCAGTGATCCAGAAGCAACTAAAACAAACTCTAACTGACACAAATGGAATCTTATAAGTAAACAAGAACCCTCTGACTTCATCATCAGAGTCATTGAAAGAGGAAGGTTCCATGTGACATCAATCGTTTCACTACAAGTCACATTACAACACATCTTTCCCTTTTTCATACAACACAACACACAGTAGATTTGGTCAACGATCAAAATCATGCACAACCCCTTTTAACCACTGCAACTCTGTTCTTATTCCAAACTTGACCACCCATAACTCTCACAGCTCCCTTCAATACAGCAACAACCTTTGCAGGTTCAGAATATAAAGGATCTCCCTTTTTCTTTACAATTCCCTTCTTGATCCGCACCCAATGACCTCACTCTACACGTAGCTTCTCTCTCTCTCATTTTCACGCATAACCCACCTCTCCTTTCTTTCCTTTAACATGCTCCTCACTTCATCCACAACCAAATCAGACGCTCTGCTTCTTCCCAACCACGGAGGATTCACCATGGAATATGGCCTGCGTCCTCTCATCAATTCAAAAGGGCATAACCCTGTGGTTGCATGAGGTGCCATGCGCAGAGCCCACATTCTCCTTTGAATAACCACCATCTTGTCATATCCACACACCTGCCCCATGTGAATACTTTCCATTACGCACCTGTTCATTCTCTCGACGACCCCATTGGTCTCAGGATGGTGTAAAGCAGATTTCCTATGCTTAAAATACATTGGAAAACATCCGCCAGTAAACTGTGTGCTATTGTCAGTGAGAATACTTTCCGGGACACCCTCACTTGCGAAAATTCCTTGCAAAACATCTACCACACTCTCCCCCATAATTTCCCTCACAACTCTGAAATCACACCACCTAGAAAACAAATCAATAACTAACACTATAAACTTGCCTCTACCGTACCCCCAAATCAACAGGACCTAGAATATCCATGGCCAATTCACTCCACACCTTTGAAGGAACACCAATGCCTACCAATGGTTGCTTCCTTGCTTCACTTCCCTTTCCAGTTTTGCTACACATGAGACATTCATTAAGACGCCTCTCTATGTCTCTGTCAAACCCCGGCCACCAATAATCAGATCTCAAAATATCTTTTGTTTTGGAAATACCTATGTGTCCACTGTGAGCCAAATCAATCACTTTGGTGCGAATGCTTTCAGGTACTACTGCTCTCTCCTACCTGAACAAAATACAATCTGACACGGACAATTCATCTCTCACCTCCTAGAATGGCCTCTCACTTTCAACCAATTCCACCTTTTTGGGCCACACCGAGGTTATCACATAAGTTATCACTTTGCCCATCACTGAATCTTTCTTCACTTCTTCGAGCCATTCCTCCTTAGACACTATCCCATCGGAATTCACAAACACCATCTCCATATCAACCTCCCCCTCAGCCTCACGAGAGAATACTTTATTCCTCGACAAACTGTCTGACAGAATATTCTCCTTCCCTGGAATCACTTGCATTTGGAACCTATTCTAGTGACCCATCCTGCTACCCTGCATGAAACTCTGTCCAGGCCTTTACTCTCAAAAAATACCTTTAGGGGTTTGTGGTTTGTCCGGATAACAAAATCAGTTCCCCATACAAAATTCTTGAAATGCTCTACAGCCCAATAGCAGGCTAAAGCTTCTTTTTCCAACACAGACTAGTGCACCTCAGCACCTCTCAATGCACGAGATGCATGAGCAATCCCCTCTTCTGAGCCATCATCACATTTTTGTGAAAGAACAGCACCTAGTCCACCCTCACTTGCATCCATAGTAATTATGCTGGTTCTCTATGTATTAAAACAACCCAAAGGCTTAGCTAAATCTATTTCATTTTTTATGTTTTGAAATTCTATTTTGCAAGCTTTATTCCACACAAACTCAATGCCTTTCTTCAATAGCTTTCTCATCTCAAGCACTTTGACTGCATAGTTCTCGATAAACTTTTGGTAGAACTCTGTCATGCTGAGAAATGATCGTAGCTCAACCTTACTTGTCGGTCTCTCAACCTCCTTTATAGAGTTTACAAGGCTCTCCTTCAGTTTCACACCCTCACATGAAACTTCATGCCCCAAGTAATCAACCTGGGACATTGCAAACTTGCACTTTTCTCCTCTCAACGTAATTCATTTCTCCTCAAATATTTTTAACACAGTGTCCAGACTTTTGTCATGTTCCTCCCTTGTCTCACCACATATAAGTACATCGTCTTGAAAACAGAAGACATGTTTCACATCCTTTAATAAACGATCCATCACTTTTTGGAAGACGGACGAAGCTGACGCTAACCCAAATGGCATTCTCTTGAATTGTTAAACGCCCTCATGTGTAATAAAAGCAGTCAGCTTTCTACACCCCTCCTCCAACTCAACCTGTTGATAAGCTGAGGCCATGTCAAGTTTCGTGAACACTTTACCACGTCCCACACTTGACAACATCGCTCCCATATTTGGCAACATATGTCTATCCACTAGTACACATTTGCTCAACTCACGCATGTCAATACAGAGCCTCAACTCACCAGACCCCTTCTTTACAACCACCACTGGTAAAATCCATTCCACGCCTCCTGCTTTTTCTATCACACCCATTCTCAGCAATTTGTGCAATTCTTTCTTGACACCATCACGCAATGCAAACGGAACAGATCTGAGTTTTGCAACTATGGGAACACTTCCCCTTTTTATTATTATCTGATGTTGCATCCCTCTAATTTTTCCCAGGATCTTACTAAACACCTTGAAATGTTTCGTGACAAGCGTGCCTGACACCATTAGCACCTGCTCTTCACCATTTGGATCAAGTTTGATATTTAAATTCTTTAGTTCTCTCCATCCTAGCAAAGTTTGTCCCTTCTTAGTGACATGTATTTTTCCTTCACAACCACGCCCTTTGAATTCAAATCTTCCCAGTGTATATCCTAACAACTCAATTTTGTCCTGATTATATCCTCCCGGATTGATATCAGGTTTCAACAATTTTAATGTTTCTCTCCTCATTTCCTTTTCAAACACTTGTCTCTACACTAAGGTAATCTTAGATCCTGAATCCGCCATCATGCGTACCATATGCCCATTCACACTCACATCGGCATATGGGCGGTCACATTCATCCTCATTCTCCCCATTCAACACGATATTTATTGTATTGACAATAACGTTCTGTAATGGTAGTACAGCATCTTCATCCGACGATCTCTCCTCTTCTTCATCCTCGTTGACATACAGCACCTTTTTGCTGTTGAACTGGCCCATCTGATAATTTTTACAACAGTTCGCAAAGTGCCCTCTTCTTTTGCATTTTGCGCAAATGGTTCTTTGACCTGAGCATACCACAGATGATGAAAGTGTGTGTTGTTTGCACAACGGAAACAGAGTCTTTCATCCTTTCTATCTGATTTTTGCTGTCCTCCTTGTCTTCTTTTATCCTCTACTGTGCTACGATTTGCCTGTTTGTTCTTCCCTCTTCTTTTATTCTTTGTATCAACCACATTTAGTATATCTATTTTGCTCTATTTTGCCTCATTGGATGCTCCCTCAGATAATTTAGCAACACAGCTCCCTTGAAACTTGCATGTCAAAGCTAGATGCCGCAATGCAGTCACATATTCCTCCACGGATTCCCCTTGATCTTGTACGCCTGTGCGGAAATTGAACCTCTCCAATATCGTACTTGTTTGAGGGTTGAAATGGAAATCCAATTTGAGTAGTGCGGCATCAAATTCATTCATTGCGTCTCCACTACCATCACCAGATGGCTGAGGCAGTGTTTGAAAAATCCTTTGTCCCTCATATCCTAAGAAATGTAATAGCAGAGCTAGTTTCCTCTCATTGGAATACGAATTTTCACCTGCCACCTTGAGATAGTGCATAAAACCCTTGCGCCACTGAGCCCATAAGATTTTTGCAGGACTGGGTGTAGACATAAATATCGGCGGCCCCGCTATGCCAGGTAAAGCCATCTGGATATTTCTGGAATATCAGGATGAGAAGATTTCCCCAGGCTCTTCTATATAACTGGAGCAAGGTGCCGCTCTGGTTAGCTCTATGGGTGCTAATCTGCCAATTTGCCACACTTGAGATAAATTATGCCTCGCAATCCTGAACAAATTGCTTAATGTCAATTCTTCCAAGTGTTGTGACGACTTCACTTTGCTTTTATACAACACAGAGGCCAACTCATGTAAGCTTTTAAAAGTCTTTTACTGGTGGCTTCACTGCTTCACTTTTCCATTATGCAAACTCAGACCTCTTTTTTTCTTATTCGCTCCTATTCTTTCAATTCAAATGTTCTTTAACACTGCCTTGACTGTTTCACTTTTCCTCTTCACAGGCTCAGGCCCTTTATGCTTCTGCTCTTCCTATGATAAACAATGCAGATATGATGACTTGAACATTCCGTCTGTGCTCCAGCTCAGTACTTCACGCCTCCAGCTCAGTATTTGATGCCTCTTCACCCTGCCCCCCCCCACTCTGCCTCTTGCCCACAGACTAGGAACTAACGCTTGATGCAGGCTGAAGTCTTAAGGGGCGCTCCAGGGCTGCAACTTGTACAAGGACGATATCAAGCGCGTCTCTATACCGTGTTATACGGTAGGGCATGGAATGCTTCCCCCCCGAGCGACGCGCAACAGTGTAACCATTGCAGCTGTTCACAGGGCCTCGCTGGGATCACGCAAAGGATGCAGCGATCTCGGAGGGGCTAGGGAGCGGCTGAAAGCACTTACTTAGGAAGGTTGAGACAGAACACAGGATCTTTGTCCCACAGTGGCTGCTGCTACACTCGGCGGAGTGCCGTTTGTTCTTATCGTTACTAGATAAGACAAACATACAGGATCACTGTCCCACGGTGACTGCTACAACACTCGGCGGAGCGGAGCAGCGTTTTCTCTTCTGTTGCTGGGGGTCCTTACTATCCCATCCTCGTCTCCATTGTTGGGAAGTGAGATACCGCACACCTTGTGATAATTATTAGGATCTTTATTGTAAGATAACTGATATAAGGACCCCCAGACAACCGGTGATCCAGAAGCAACTAAAACAAACTCTAACTGACACAAATGAAATCTTATAAGTAAACAAGAACCCTCTGATTTCATCATCAGAGCCATTGACAGAGGAAGGCTCCATGTGACATCAATCATTTCACTACAAGTCACATTACAACACATATGTAATGTATTATATTTGTATATACATATACTCGAAAAAAACATTGCTAAAGGGGCGTTAAGGTTACAAGTAAAACCGAAAATTCCTTGAAATTTACCAGTTACGGTAAGCTAAGCAACCATAACTCGCACCACCAACGTGCACCGCTAAGACTAACATGGCATCAAAGATGGTTGCTTAGCTTACCATAACTGGCGAATGTCAAAGGTTTTTTGGTTTTACTTGTAATCATAACGTCTCTTTTAACAAAGATTTTTCAGTGAATTGTATAGGTTTTTCTTAGTGCAACTTAACCATAACATCCCTTAAACAAAGTTTTTCAATGAATTTCATGGGTTTTTACCAATGAACCCTAATTTGCGACAACTTCGTAATGTAATACTTACCCCCAATATAGCTGCATTTTCAACCAATGTACAAAGTTTTAACTTAAAACTGTGGCAATTCTCACCTCCTAGCAACATTCTTAGCAATTCTGTACATTTTTTCCAATTTTTTCCACCATTTTTGTGTTCGTCGATGTTCGCTAATGTATGATGTCACCGCAGACTTTCTGGACAGTGACACGTGACCACACGCGTGCATGTCGCATGATGACATGTCCGTGAACGCGTCCGCACTTCGCAAATGGGTCCGTGCTTTGCGAACATTTTGGAACTGTATTTTTAGCTGATCTGGGAAGTTTTAAAGTAGAAGTTTACCCTTGCACAGCTCCTGGGCCTATTCTTCTCCATCTGCAATCCAGGAGAAAGCACATCCTTCCAGGAATATTAGCAGAACTGCTATTTATCGTCAGAAATGATGTCAGCGATTGCCATCCCTTCTCCCCATGAGCCATCACCACCACCACCAGGTAGAGGGCGTACACAACAGAAGAAGCACAATCATGCAGAAAAGAATCAAGAGGACCAGGAAGATGAAGCAGAGGAAATGGCTACCTCTAGCACCCAGAAACAATCATGGGTGTGTCCGTTCTTTACCACTGCAGGGGAGTATCTAAGGCTACCAAGGTGAAAAGCACTGATTGCACTCAGTCGCAGACAACCTGGCCAATACTCCTATGGGATCATCTCCATGCTCTGAAAATCGCTGTTCCTTTCTCAGGAAGTAGTAAGCTGTCTTCCTCTACCTCATCTTCCTCATCCAATACTACCACCCCACAGGCTCCTGTGGGGCAGAAAATCCCACCGGCTAACTTGCAAGCCATACAAGAAGCTGTTGATCCATATCTTTCCAAAAGAACAGTACTGTGTTTATACTGCAAAACACCACTCTGCTGAGGGACCAATCTGAAAGTGCTTTTGAATCTGTAATCAAGGAGCATGAGAAACACTGCTCCCTACCTGAACATTAATGCACACCGAACATCTTACTGTGCCCACCTGCCTCTTTTTTTTAAATCTGTGATCAGTGTCCCTTCCCTTATTTCTTCCCCACCTTACTTCCTAACTTCTCCTGCAACAAAAAAAACCACAAAATGAAAAAACTGAAAAAAGGTTCCTTTACGAACCACATTCCACCCTTCACAGTTCAAAAATAGAAGTAAAAAATAGGCTATACAGTCCATATAATTTAAATTGTTAAATAAAGTAGTTTGGCTAAAAGAGATTCTCCAACATTTCCATTAGCATTTTGTACTATTCTAATGGGATTAATGTCTCATGCTATACTAGAGAACAATAAAAAAAACACAGAAACAATTTTCTGTCCCAAATACCTTTCTCTAGCATACAACAATGAACATAATCAATAGACCTTCATAACTATCCACGTTCTCTGCAGTCCCCTTTCCAGACCAGGCATCATTGAAACACCCGGATAGCACGTGCACATCATTGCACAAGACAGCCCTTCTACCCTTTTCACTTTTATGTTTGCAACACTCCCTCATTGCCTGCTTTCGAACAGTAACAGATCCATACACCAATAACTTCCAAAAACTCTACATGTAACCCTGTGAACATATTAAACTTCCACACGCCAACTGTCACTTTACAATGTTCTTCAAATATTTTCCATCTGCATTTCCTTTACTTATAGAAAGATATTCTACAGATTACTGCAATAAATGCACATATGCATTGTGTAGTAAGAGAAATGTTTTAATGAAAGGGGGGGGTAGGGATGACCAAGTACTCATGGAAGGCCAGGAAGGAAGATGCAATGGGTGCCTATGTGGGAGACCACTACCTAACTGCTTGGCTAGAAGAGTCCAATGGGTGGAGTGCACAGCCTCCACACTGTTCACCTGCAAGGGCAGTGCTGAAGGGGGGTTAAAGGGCAGAGGTACTGGTCTCAACTAGGTGTAGTGCCTTGAATGCCTTTAACCTATACAGTTAATGAGGCACCAGGCCACAAGTGTTAGTGGCAGTGGGAAAGTTAGCAGAGAAACGAGAAAAGCAAAGATGAAGACAGAAGCAGAGTTTTGAGAAGTTTCTGGAACTTAAGAAGGTCCGGCTGAAAGTCTAAAATAGGCAGGAACACTGTTCCAAAGAAAGGCACCAGCTAAACAGAGAGATCTACCTCCCCTCTCTGTCTTTAGAAGCATTTTACAAACAAAAAATTGAACTTAAACTAGCAGAAGGCTATAAGAATATTTAGGGACAAAAAGTTGGAAATAGCATGGTCTCAGACCCCAGAAAGCCTTGTGGATGATGCAGCGGGCCTTCAATTTCATCCTTAGAGCCACCAGAAGCCAGAGTATAAATTGTAGGGCTGCTGAGATACGATCACTAGCCTTGAGGCCAAGCATAACTCTTGCAGCCGTATTCTAGATTAGCTCAAGTGTCCGTACAGAACAAAGGGAGAGGTTGACTAACAGGCTGTTACAGTAGTGCAGCCTACAGAAGACCAAGGCTCTCAAAAAAATTCACCTTTTAAGGGAATGTAAAGAAACGTCGAATTTCTGCAAAGAGCCGAAGCTCAAAATGGACCTTCTTTAAAAGGTCCAATATATGAGGAGTCAAGTGAAGAGGGCAGTTAAAGATAACCCCAAAGTTTATTGCCTCACAGAATGGTGAGGATATAGAGCCCAAGGACAGCAGCCAGAAAGTAGGAAGGAAACAGGGCACAAGTGTCCCAATAACAAACATCTCTGTCTTACTGGCATTCACACAGAGATCGTTCGCCGCACACCATGCCTGTATAGGGATAGATAATCAGGGACCAGAGAGGCACATATATAAGTAGTAGAGGAAAGTTTCCAGCAAAGTTGCGTATCATCACCATAAAACTTCAAATTAGGAGAGAAGGAGCCGATGAGGTGAGGCAGAGGGACGACATACATATTAAAGAGCCACAGCGATAGGATAGAACCCTGGGAGATGCTGCAGGTAGAAAGTGAGACGGCGCACGACAAACGGCCCAGTTGCAGCTGGAAAGGGCAGTTAGTCAGGCAAGAGGTTAGCTAGTCAAGTGGCTGGTCTGTGATCCCAAGGGTATCATGGCAGCGTTCAATAAACATAGAATGGTTCACCGTGTCAAAGGCCAAAGGACAGACCAATAAGCACTACATTCAATTGTACTACAATCAAAAATACCATATACACCTCAATTGCATAACTACACCATATTACAAATACGGTATACTCCCCTTATATTTCCTATAATAACTAAACATATATTACTATAGTACATGTGGCCAGTGACCACTGGCCACAAACACCACAATACAATTAAACCATATAACAAGTATGCAAAATACACCTTCAAATAACGTAGCAGGGGAGGATAGAGACCAGGTGCGCTGGGAAAGGGAAACTCCTGAGCATAACCTCAGGAGCCCTAGTACCAGAGGCCTTTATCTCTCTCAGTCCCTGGATTCTGCCACCCCCTGTACCCTGGCGCACATGAGCACCGGGCCACAGGGATGGCAGATTACTATCCAGCCAGAAGCATGGTGCTCATAGGCCAGTACCTCCCGGGAATGGATGGGCGGGCATCCGGGTATGGGCACCCAAGCATAGTGCAATTTAGTGGGGAACCCCAGGAGAGTAGGCCCATTAAGGGCATCCTGAAAACCTCTGCCCAGTTAGGTCAGTGGGGGGGGTACCCATCAAATCCTAGCAGCAAGGAGGAATCTGAAGACTCCTCTGAACGGCGCAGGACGCAGGAGACCAGGTCCCCACATTCTGCCAGCCATTCCCAGGCTCGCAGAATCCGGGAAAACCTGGAAGATCAGACAGGAACCTCTGGGAGCAGCGCTTCTGAGTCGGAGGATGAATGGACCAGGGTTACCCGAACCAAAAAGGCCAATAAGGCAAAAAGGGCCTTGCTTATGGACCCATTGAAGCAAATAAAGGCAATAAGGAGTGTCATCACGCCTTATCACAAGAACGCCAAGTATTCTGTTTGGGAAAACTTGGAGCTTTACGAGCAAATGATGGAGACTTTCCATTTGAAGGACAGCAGTAGCTGCATCCAGTACGTCAAATGGACATTCTCCCCAGAATACTTCAGTTTCTTTGCGGGGCTGGAGGACCAAAATCATTTAAGATGGTCCACCTATAAGGCGGCCATCTTGAAACATTTTTCTGTTCACATAAATCCTCAAGAGGCTCGCAAGGCAGCCTACAATTTGCAATGTGGGGAGGATCAGGCCCCACAAGAATTCGTGCAAGAACTGAAACGTGCCTTTGCGCAGACCACCAGAAGGGTGCGCACAGACAGCAGAGAATTTGTCAATACATTTTTCCATGCCTTGCCCAAATATATAATGACCCAGCTCGTGAGAGATTTTCATGAGAAAAGATCTTTAGACTGGGTCATCGAACAGGCTATCTATGAGGTACAGAAGCCTATTGAAAATAAAAATAACGCGCCGAAAAACCCCAAAACCAACAGCACCCCTGCTGCTGCCAAGGTGGCAGAGGTAAAGGTCACCCCCGTTTTGGATTTGGAGATGGGGGGGCCTAAAAACCTACCTGCACCTAATAAGGCTTGGCCCAGAAGGTCCTCGGGCCAGTCACAGACAGGGAGTGAAAGAGGTAGTCCCACAAATGGGGTCCCTCGCTCTCCTGACTATGTAAGTCCCCGTTACAAGGGAAACAGACCAATCCTGGGTTATGTGTGGACTCCTCTAGCCCAAGGGGGGGATCCAGCCAAGCACCTGACCCAGGGAACTTCCCTCCTAACTTCCCGCAGGAGGGCAGAAATTCTCCAAATCCTGGGCAGAACTTTTTCCCCAGGTATCCACCCAATTTCCAGCCCCAAAATCATCCATCCTTCTTTCCCCAATTCCCTGAGCCCAGACAACCTAATCCGGGAGAGGGGAGGCCAAGGGTGGAGGGGTACCAAAATCTTCCCAACCCGGGGTACTACCAGAGAAGGGATAGCTACCCTTCCCGGGATCAGCCCAGGGGAGAAAATAGAGCCCCGTATCAGCCTGAGCGGGTTTCCCAGTTAGAGCGCCAGGTCCAAAATATGGCACGGGATCTGGGTCACATACTGAGGGCTCAACAGAACCCTCAGATGTGCGTGCCACCGCAGAATACCCCAAACTCTGGAACTGGTACTCCAGAACAATGACAGGGGCAGCACCCCGATAACACACCGGTTCCTAGGGAGGAGGCACAAGGGGAAGGGGGGTGTAAAGCCTTGGAGGAAGCTTCCTTCCCAACTTGTAAACAGCCCCTGGAAAACCAGGAACCGGAAACAAAATCTCCTGCCCCTGAAAGCCTGCCTCCCAAAGAGCAGAGGGGGGGTAGGAGAAACAAAGGACCCAAACAGACCCACTTTGTGGAGGAGGTACAGGTCTTCCAATTTGAGGGAGTGGGATCCTCAGAGGATCCTGGGGAAAGGACCTTCTCCTTCAGAGATGGGGGAACTCCTCCCAAGGAAAAATGGGTCCCAAGGGATGCCAATTCAGACTGGGGAGATATGGAGACTGAACTACCGCCGCCCATCATCTCATCCCAGAACCCACAATACCAAAATCCCCTGGTTCAAACCCATCCTGATGACTGCCTCCAAAAAGGGGGGTGCGGCCCAGAACCGTAACCAGGGGAACCCACAATGGCTCTGATCTCCAGTTGCCAACTTTTTCTTTCAGATTCCCAAGGCTCTCCACAGAATTCTGCCCAAATTTCTTCTCTTGCAATGTCCAAAACCAGAAAGTTAGCCCACCAGTTGTCCAGAAATGTGCATTATCTGTGCCCCCTTGAGGCGAAGGAGGGAAGATATTATGCCCCGGTACAAGTACAGGGGCAGGGTACGATTTCAGCGCTGGTGGACACGGGATCTCAAGCTACCCTTCTGTCCAGAAGGGCCTTTGATGAACTGAATGCAGGAAGGGGAGGGAATTACCAAATTCCTCTCACCTCACTTCCTGGACAACTCCAGAACTTTGACGGGAAGGAAATTCCCGTCGAGGAGACGGCAGATTTGGACATTAAAATTGGGCGACACAAGTTGAAACACCCGGTCACAGTTGTGACTCCAGAGGGCACCCCTTGTTTACTAGGGAATGACCTCCTGTTAAGGTTGTCACCCCTAATAGATTGCGTAAACAAGGTCCTCTGGGCCCAGACTAGCCGACCCAGAAAATTAAAACAGAGTGTCAACCATGTTAGTTTAAACAGCACATGCCACATGGTTGAACACAAATCTGACCAAGTAGAATTCCACTTCCAGAATAACCAAATTCCAGACGTGACAGTAATAGCAGTAGGACAACAGACTGGTGATGGGGGGTCCTCTCTATTTCTGAAAATCAACCTTCCTTCCAGTCTAAAGTGGTATTCCACACTGGAAGGAAACACTCTGAAATTCTATACTAATCCACAATCAGAAACTCCCCCTCCTATAGTCCAGAAAGATGTGAAATCAGCTCAGAGCCTAGCTGATATTCAGCAAATTGGAGAGCAGTTGTTCATCCCTGTTCAATTAAATGATGGGAAGGACTCTGTTCTCGCTCGAGTGTGTGTGAACAACGGTAAGAGTTTCATCAGCGAAGCCATGTTCCGCCAACTCCAAAAAGATCCAGCCATTCCCACATTCAAACTGATAGACAAACGGGAAATGGACCTGGAAGCACCCAATTCCAAACATCTCCTGCCAAGCAGGTGTATGCTCAAAATCTCCATTGGCAACAAGAGCATAGTCCACAATTGTTGGGTCGTGCGAGACGTCACTGCCGCTTTTTACTTAGGCAGTGACATTCTCAATCGCTTTGCCATTAGTTTGGACCTAATAAACTTCAAAGCTTGGTCCCGATTAGCGGATAATCCCATGGGCTTTGATGATCCAGAAAAAGCATTTAGGTCAGCTCAATTGCTACCTTATGCAGTTGAAATTCAGATCAAAGAGGAAGTCACCATCCCAGAAAGGACCCGACAATTCTCCCTGGAAGTAAAAGCTAAAAGAGGACAACATTTGAAAAACCCTGATGCTTACATACATCTAAACGCTTCTCTCCAACAGCAAGGGTTGGGGGTAAACCCAACTCCATTAGTCAACATAGAACATGACACCATTCTAATAGAGGTGGATAACAGTGACTTAAAGAGTATTACTCTAGCCGCAGGCACCATTATTGGAATGGCGGTTGATGACCGACATTTTTCCATCGATTTAGGTAATGAACTGTTAGGGCCAATCCCCAAGGACTGCTTTGACAGTGACAGTGATGACAATACAACACCAGACAGGATTTTTACCCGGCATGGGGGGAACTTCCTGGTGTACACTTCTTACCCTTATGGTAAGGAAGATGTGACTTGTGACTTCAGGAGGGATGAGGTGATTTTCCAGGTCCATGAGGGCTGCCTTTCCCACCTGAAGCCTCCAGTCCAAATCAGCACTCTGACCAGGGACTTCTCCACCCAGCTGGAGGAGGCCGCTGAGATAGCCAAACCAGAAGTCTTTCCAGGCTTCAGGCAGATGGTGGAAGAGAGAGTCAACCTAGCTGATGCCTGTGTGACTCTGGAACAAAAGCAAAAGTTGAAACACGTTTTCTTGGATTTCCAAGATCTCTTTGCGGTAGACTCATATGACTTTGGCCGCACCAACATCCACACAACAACAATCCCCACGGACCCTGGCATGACTCCAGTGTTTGTGAAGCAATATCGTTTGCCTCTCGCATCCATGGAGTCCCTTACTGAAATAATTAAGAACCTTGAGTCCTAGGGAATAATCCGTCCAGTTCACAGCACCTTCAATAATCCGGTGCTGGGAATATTGAAGCCAAACGGCAAGTGGAGACTCTGCGCCGACCTCAGGGAGCTCAACAAACGGGTCCATACTTCCCGATGGCCTCTGCCCTATATTGACCAAGGGCTGGCCCAGATCCAGGGGTCACAGGTATTCACTGCAATAGACCTGACCAATGGATACTGGACTGTGCCTGTCAGTAGGGAGGACCAATACAAGCTGGCTTTTACCTTTGGGGGCCAGCAGTACACATGGACCCGGACTCCCTTCGGATACCTCAACTCCGGCAATGAATTCAACATTTTCCTACACAAGGCCATCCCCGACCTGGGTGCAAGGGGTAACCTGGCTTATGTAGATGATGTCCTCATCAAAGGTTCATCTGTGGAGGAACACATAGCGGAGATCCGTTATGTTCTGATGCAGTTGAGGGCCGCCGGAGCAAAACTTTCCTTTCAGAAAGCACAGTGGTGTAGAACCCGTGTTAATTTCTTGGGGCATGAGATTACTCCTCAGGGTCTCTGTCCCCAGGAAAAGAAAGTGGAAGCACTTCAGAAACTGAAAGACCCCACAACCCTGCGGGAACTAAGGAGCCTCCTTGGACTGACTAATTACAGCAGAAAGTTCGTTGAGGGCTACGCAGAGATCACCAGACCCCTGATTCATCTCCTGAAGGGGGGGGGCAAGTGGGAATGGGGTCCAGAACAAGCCGAGGCGGTAATACAACTCAAGAGAAGCCTCTCACAAGCGCCTTGCCTAGCTTACCCTGTCAGAAACAAGGAGTTCTTCCTGGAGACGGGGTTCTCTAATACGTGCTTGACGGCGGTATTATACCAAAAGCATGACAAGGTTAATAAAGTAATCTCCTATGCGAGCAAAACTTTATCCTCTGTGGAGGAAAAATTTAACGATTGTGAGAAGGCACTCCTGGCAACGGTGTGGGCATTGAAGAATTACCGCCCGTTTATCCAGGGGAACACATCATAGTGGAGACTCCACACCAGCATCTGCAATATCTCCAAAGTGACAGAATCCGGGCCGGAAATGTGAGTAATTCACGAATTACTTCCTGGATTCTGTCAATGCAAGGCTTTCCTGTAGAGGTCAGATATGGCCAAAACAAGAAGAGTCCCCTCGCGCAAGGTCTGGCTGACTTGCATGATTGTGCCAGAGAAAACTGTCTCGAGGACGAAAGTCTAAAGATCAAGGACAACACGGAGGCATACCTTAATTCCCCACACAAAGTCTTTGAAGAAGACAAGTGTGAGGGAATGCCCACTGTCTATGTGGATGGATGCTCTTACCATGTTGACAACGACGGGGAGAAAGAATTGGTGGCTGGCGTAGGGAATACATGGGTGAAGGAGTTTCCAGAACCCTCCGCTGGATACAAAATTGGTCCCCGAAGTAGTCAGGTGGCAGAATTGATGGCTGTGCATCAAGCCATTCTCACTGCTGTCCAACATCAACTCCACAAACTAGTCATAATCACAGATTCTGATTATGTACGGAACGGGTTCGTGGAGCACCTGGTTAATTGGAAAACCAGAGGCATGTTATGTGCTAACAACAAACCCTTGAAACATGGGAAGTTGATCCAAAACATTGACGATCTGGTCACCTCGAATGAGATGACCATCTATTGGAAAAAGATCAAGGGTCATTCCAAAGTAGAGGGACCAGACAAAACTGGAAATGACTTAGCTGATCAGCTGGCCAAAACCGGGGCCATCCAAGGGGATCTAATTGAGATTGAGTCCCTGTTGGGGGAAATCCAGGTCACTGCTATCACTAGGTCCCAGACAAATGCTCACAATGATCTTTCAATTGCACAATGGAGTAAGGAGACCCCTGATGCTGATTTGATTACAGCTCAGAAAGGGGATCCAATTATTGGTAGGTTTTACCAACACCTTGAGGACCCTGAGAACTATCCCCTGACGGATACCGATTACATTGGGAAAGAGGACCTAAGAGTGTTGATGAAATGTCCAAAAATGTTCCGAATCCAAGATGGTTTGCTGGTAAGGAAATCCAAAGCTGGCCACGATCAGTGGGTGGTTCCTACCTCATTCCGAAGCCTGATGTTAAGTCACGCCCATGATGCGGCCACCGCTGGTCATAGGGTGTTTCACACAACACTGGAAATCTTAAGAGAGGTTGCATACTGGCCACACATGGGGCAGGACCTTGACCAATACTTGAAGGGGTGTCTTGTCTGTGCACAATTTCAGCCATCATCCCTCACGCACCGTGCACCCCTCCAAAAGAGGGGGATGACACTGCCATGGTCAGATTTGCAAATCGACTTTGTAGGCCCCGTGATTCGCTCTGCTAGGGGGAATAAGTACATGTTGACTGTGACATGCTTGTTTACCAAGTGGGTGGAATGTCTCCCAGCCCCAAACTGCAAGGCAAAAACGGCAGCTGCCTTGATGATTAACCACATATTTTCCCGTTTTGGTCTACCTCAAAGGATTGAGTCAGACAGAGGTAGCCACTTCACCAGTGAAGTGATGATAAAGATGTGGGAGATACTGGGGGTCAAAAGGAAGTTGCATATTGCTTACCGGCCAGCTTCTTCTGGGGCAGTAGAGAGATATAACCGAACCATTGTGAGCATCTTAAAAAAGTTTGTGGCAGATTCTGGGCCAAGTTGGGATATCCGATTACCTCTGGTCCTAATGGCCATCAGATCTACCCCTTCATCTGCAACCAAAATGTCACCATTTGAGTTGATGACTGGACGCAAGATGGTGCTTCCTCAGCATTTGCTCTACAGAACCCAAGAGCAAACGTTGATAAATGCCTCCACAACTCATGAGTATGTGGAGAATTTAAGGAAACACCTTCAGCATGCTTTTGCCTATGCTCAGCGGAATCTAGAAAGATCAGCTGAGAGTATGAAGACCCACTATGACCTGAAAACTTCCAGGAAGGAATATCAGGTGGGGGACCGGGTCTATCTATACAATTTCCAAAGGAACCAGGCCAAGCAGCGAAAATGTTTGCCTACATGGAAGGGACCCTATGAGATTATAGACAAGATCTCCAGTGTGGCCTACAAGATCTGCATCCCCAAAGGCGGTTTGGCAGAGGGGGAAGACAAGTGGGTCCATATAAACCAGTTGAAGTGTTGCCATCCCAGGCACACTTTGCAGCAACTGGAGGAGTCCTCGGTAATCCTAGAGGGTACTGTCTCTGATTAATTCAGTTCTAACTTAAAATATCCTACATTTCACCTATCAAATTCTGAGTTTCTCAATGTGGGTGTTTTCGTTTTTGAATGCAAAAAGAAATGTGCATGTTCATATGTTTTGACTATAAATTTATATGCCACCCCACTATATCAATGGTGGGGGAAAAATGTCTATGAATAGGTATTGCCGCTCTTCCTTTGTCATCCTAGGAGAAAGAAAACCTTGAGACTGGCCAGGGAGGACGATCCAGAGACTGGGAGCAGAGACGCAAGGGGCCCGGGGTACCGCCCAATCTTCCCATCAGGACCGGCGAGGAGAACCGATCGATCCGACCGGATGGAGAAAAAGATGCTGAACTGTGCCATCTATTGGAAGAAGATGAGGGAACATCCCAGATCTTGCGAGTTCCATCAGTGAAACAGAATGGCCATCGCAAGAGGGGGGCTTGTGGGATGTTTTTACCCATGCATCCGAGCCCTACCACAAAAACTGTGAAGTACTGGCATTGAAAACATCATGATAGCCAGAGCTTCCCAGAAAATGCCCAGGGAAATGCATGAAGAATAGGCTGCCACCCATTTTTGCCGATGTTATGGGCACAGAAGGGCACTGCCTAAAACCACCATTGTACTACCCACACAGTAGCCTGAAACCATTGGGAATGGCAATGCTGATTGCCAAAAGAAACCTAGAACTGTGGGGAATTCATTTTCTTAAATCCCCAAAATGGTTGCATTACCAGTACTCACCACTATCAGAAAGCCGGCATTTTAAAACCACCAGACTTTTGTGTAAAACTGAATAAATGAACCCAAAGCAGGCCAAAGAAAGACTTACTGAGAGGTGGATACAATGTAAAGTTATATTCTGAAGTGACTTGAATGTTCATAACAAGACTGGCTGAGCTCTGCAGGTCTGCAGCAGCCTAACTGAAACTGGATTTAAAACTACCAAAAATCGAAAATGTTTAAATTAACTGAGTGACCTACTTTTGAGTGTCACATAGTTTGTCACTGTTGAAATGTCATAGTTTTGGACTTAGAATCAGCATTCTAGCTGCATATGTAAAAATTGTCTTGACTTAAACTGGGGAACAAAAAGTGACATTTTATCTGAAACCTGGCTTAATGAAACTGAATTCTGCCCACCAGCTACCCCCGACAGGAGTTGAGACTTGCACAACAGCTGTGTTCCCAGGCCTAGCTGCCTTTTGCTGTTCCCACCAAAAGGGATATGACACTTCTCTGATTGAATTACCTGGGCTCTGCAGGAAATTGAACAAAGCCCTGTCCTGACTCAGGCAAATGTTTTATTGGGGGGGATCATAAAAGTGGCTTCCTCCTGGAAGGAAAGGGGAGGAGCACTGCCTGTGAGAGCAAGCTGGCTTGGCAGAACTGGAAAAACCAGAAATTCAACCTTGTGCTGGGGGAAACCACACCCCTTTGGGGCCAGAACATGAATCTAAAAAGATGGATCATTCATAGAGCGGACTTGTGAAAATTTTATAAGTGATATCATTATTCTTGTGATTTTTCTGTGCACATTTGAAGACGTGTTAGGACCCGGTGGTATGTTCAGGGGGGGTTTTAGCGGAAAAGAGGATATTACTCTAAATGTATGTATGTTAAAAATCTGACACTCCACCACCTAATGCCCACATGCTTTGCGAACATTTGTGTAAATGCGGGGACAAATCCAATATTGGTAACCCGACCAAAAAGTGAAATATGTTGCCATTTTTGAACCCAAGCTCCTAGAAACGACAGAATTGGAACAGGGGCTACCATCAGTAAATGCATGATGCGTGTATGCAATGCCAAACAACTGTCTATCTATGAAATATGTCTATTAGGATCAGATATAGATTGTGTGTAAAGTTGACAGGGGTGGGTTCTCTGTATCATAAACAGACCTCATCATGATGACACTTCATTTCATTCCCCCAATCAAGGGGAAGAGGAGGAAGTGGCCAATGACAAGTGGAGAGGGGTAGGGCCTAGAAAGCTAGCCTCTCCACCCACTTTCAAAACACATAAAAGCAGACAGTCAGGACAGATAGGGACATTCTATTCCATCTGCTGCGGGACGCTCTGCCGGGAAAATCCATACTTTACCTCCATCAACCTCCAGAGAGCCAACATAGAGACTTCAATCTATCCACCTTCAGAGACCAAGACTTTACTTCAGAATTTGTAGCATAGAGGTCAACTACAAGCTAAATCCCTCTTTAGCAGGCCTCAAATCATTGCCACTATTCACAGCCAGGCGAGCTGTTTGAATTCTTTGCAAGAACTCTTGCCATTTGCCAGAGAGCAGTGTTGTATCCAGAGAGAGACCAGCTGAACCAGAGACTGCTGTTAGCAGAACCAGAGAGCTGACCCAGATCACTGTGAAGTGCCGAGACCAGACCAGAGTCCAGTCCAAAACCTGACCAGATCCGTGGCGAGGCCTAATTCAAAAATATATTGTGAGTACCTAGCAGAACTGTGCAGAACCAATCTCTTAGTTAAAATAATATAATTCAATCTATTTTAATCTAACCAGAACTGCCTTCTAACTGTCACCTGTCATTTGCAAAACAGAACTACTTCTTGGCTCAGTGGGGTCAGGGGGATTCCAAGAGAGGGGTGTTATATAGGGGTAGTCATCCAGAACGCATGAACTGGACGTAAAGATATATCAATAAGGGTTTCCATTCAGTATCCAAGACTAGGCATTGACTTAGCTGAAGTGTTGAATTGAATCCTCTTACAGGATGGAAGTCACTGGCTCAAGAGTGAAAACCAGGATGTCTTAAATCAGTAGCGACAGAATCTGAACCAGCGCGTGGCAACCAAGCTAAATCGTGAGCCACAAATCTGCAACCTAGAAGGAGGCAAGTCTCTGACCACGCAGCTAGAAGAACTGGGTAGCGGAGCAAGTCACTGCCTTTAAAGACATAACCCATAGCTGGAGAAACCACTGGCTCAGACATGACTTTAAGCCCCAGAATCTGAACCGACGTGGTGCTACGTCACTGGCCAGAAGCTGCAACCAACTGGAAGGTAAATTGCTAGCTACAAATCCAGAACCAACGAGGAGGTAAGTCTTTTACCACACAGTCAGAAGACATGGGAGCGGAGCAAGTGACTGCCCTCAGAGTGATATCTAATACCTGGAGAAGTCACTGGCCAAAAGCTAGGCCCAACAGGGAGACAATGCACTGGCTACTGAGCCACAATCACCAGTAGTGTAAGGCACTGACTATAGCTTCAGAAGTAACGCGGATGTAAGTCATTGGTCAGTGCATAGCAACGAGGATGCAAGATGAACGAGTGGGGAGGGGCATGCCAGGCAGTGGGCAATGATGGCGGCTTTCCTAGTAAAGTCACTTTTTACCCTTTGGCGTGGATATGGTACATAAGGCTGCATGCAGGTGCTGTTCTGCTGAGGCCCGTGAAGGCCTAAAGAGCGTCACTGTGATTAAGTCGACATTAAAATGGAATATGCTTGCTCTGCATTAATAGTCCCCCCCAAGATCTGATAGCCGACCAACCTTATCTACACTTCAGAAAAAATGTAATAAAACATATCATCACTATTGACCCCTAGTCTCCCAACACCCATCTCGGATCTGTCCGCATCTGAAGAGTCCTACTCACACTGCATCAACATTGTAATATTGTGTTAATACCTGAAAGACCATGTGTGATCTAGCTTACCTATTGTGATACACGGAGGGTATCACCTTGTAACCTGTACATTATGTACTGTTTATCTCTGTAATTACATAGGGCATTTTTAGTGTTTGATCCTACCTGCACATTTTGTATATTCTGTAAGTATATAAGTATTGTATCTGGTGAATATTGCACAACTTTGTAAGCTTTGCATCTTCATACTGCTGCGCCCTTTTACTTACGAGTCTGGTGCGCATAACAAATGAATACACAAACAAACAAACAAACAAACAATAAGCTGGCCAGGCTATTGGTGTTTGCATAGTTCAACAATCTGCGTGTTCCTGAATTCTGAACGACAATGTCTATAGCAGCAGTAATTACATTACTGATCACATTCATGCTAGGAAACGGGCTGGAGCGAGACAGAGTGCAGCTCCTGCAAAGTTTGACTTGCCAGATTTCTCAGTCCAGAAGCCCAGAATACTCCCAGATCTGCTCCCGTGTCAAGTTTTCACCCACTAGCAGCCAACCATTGGAAAAAGAGACTGAACGCAGAAACAGCCAAAGCCACATCCAATTTGGTATATTTGTCTTGCAATGTACACAGCTTTTTTGTCAGTGCGAGTATTGTGACCACTGAAAAGAGCAGAGTCCAACTTCCATTTCTCACTCAAAAGGGTTTCTTTCTGAATCACTATCACAGACATCTTTACATTGTAAACGTCTGGGCATCCTTATGTTCCCACAATGCTCTTTGCTTTTATGCAAATCGCCAGGCTTGGGTTCCATGAAGAGAGATACTGTGTTGCTTGACCTGGCCTGGGGCCACTCCTCGGCCGCCTTCCTCCTCGTATCTTCTCCCCGCAAGGAGGAGGGGGTTCACAGGGTACATGTTTTCCATTTCCAGCATTGGTTACAATTACACCAATGGCACTAATAGAGTCTCTGCCCTCGCCACGGCACTGCCTGTTTACACAGGAAGGTCTCGAACAGAGATC
Source organism: Ambystoma mexicanum (assembly GCF_040938575.1). Classification (NCBI taxonomy): domain Eukaryota; kingdom Metazoa; phylum Chordata; class Amphibia; order Caudata; family Ambystomatidae; genus Ambystoma; species Ambystoma mexicanum. The sequence continues at coordinate 872,282,767 of NC_090926.1, read as the reverse complement.
TAAGGGCCAAATATCCATCAATATGCCGGCCTCTGACCAATGTCCTGGTATTTCCTGATATTCCTCCTAACTCCCCTGCCTACGGTAAAGAGGCACTGGTGGTACCAATGCTTCTGGGATTCCAGATACAGGAGTTTTCCGGCGTGGAGTGCCAGGGTGGAGACCGGCACTGCATCAGGTACTCAGCGTCCTTATAGCCACCAGCGCATACCTTCCACCTCAAACCCAGGCCCATTCATCAACTTCTGCTGGGAGCGATTGTTTCACATGCCCTAAAACGTGAACTTTTAATCTGCAGCATTTTTCGATGCAGAGGCGCGGAGCCATTCAATGGCCCCTTTGGTGCAAATTCAGGGAAACTCAATATGACTCACAAAGTGGCCTTTGTCTGGCATCCCGGTAGCCAATAAAAGGATCCCTTTGTCTGCGGGACAATCAATGCCACAGCGTGACCTCCGAAACATGCTTGTTAAATGTAACTTCAACAAGGTCACGTTTATTTTTCTGGACAGGAAAAACACTCAGGGCTCTGAGTGTACCCAGAAACGGCTCTGAGAATTGCCCTTTAGCGGCACAGCACAAGGTTTGCCCACAGGCCCGTGGGTCCGTGCCCGGCCCTCCCCCACCTCCGGAATCGCGCATTCACTAGCGACATCTGTATGGAGCAGGCATCCCACAGGGGGCAGTCCCTCCTGCCCCGGCCTGACTCGCATCATGTGACTAGATTATTGCTGCGTTGGATATTAGCAGATAGCTGTGCGGAGAATTGGTGGGCGCCTTTGTGATGACGTGTTCTGCCACAGATGGTGAATGCGGAAGGAGGGGCAGACATCGGCATTCCACAGCACAGCACTGATACCCACAAGGCGCCCTGTGGGTGCCCAGCAGGACCCACCGAGCGGGTCAGAACACTCGAATGGGATTCCAATCAAGCAACTACGGGCCGCCATTTCCTCCTTCCCGATGACACGCTGTGTTCCTTGGCATTGGAACATACATCTATATTATTATTTTGCAGTTCTCTTTGGGGTCCAATTCTTTTGACAGCATATTCGATAGTGTGATGTGTGGGTTCTGCACATAGAATTTTATAAAAATAAAATTAAGACATTCCATACTGCCGGAATTGGAATCAGTATCCTACAGGCAGGATACAGGTGGCTGAGGCAAGGCTGAACTCTATGAGCTATCTTGATGACATTCGATACTGCTGGGATTGGAATCTGTGTCCTACAGGCAGGATACAGATGTCTAGGGCGAGGCTGAACTCTATGAGCTATCTTGATGACATTTCATACTGCCGGGATTGGAATCAGTATCCTACAGGCAGGATACAGATGTCTAGGGGGAGGCTGAACACTATGAGCTATCTTGATGACATTCCATACTGCCGGGATTGGAATCAGTATCCTACAGGCAGGATACAGATGTCTAGAGCGAGGCTGAACTCTATGAGCTATGTTGATGACATTCCATACTGCTGGGATTTGAATCTGTGTCCTACAGGCAGGATACAGATGTCTAGGGCGAGGCTGAACTCTATGAGCTATCTTGATGACAATCCACACTGCTGGGATTGGAATTTGTGTCCAACATGCAGAAAAGGCAGTACAAAGATGCCTGGGGGGTGTGAGAAACCTGAGGGGGTCCTCACATCTACTACCCTTGGGCCTTCTACCCAGGTGGCCAGTGAAAGGCCATCACTTTTGGATCCTGACCCTAGGGGTGGAGAAGCGAGAGAGGATCACCTGGGTGGAGGGTCCTTGGGGATTAGGGATGAGATGTTCTCAGGACAGATGCAGTATTCCACACTTCCATTCCAGCGGGGGGGTGGGGAGGGGGCTTCATCCCATAGGCATTTATGGGGTTTTGTTACCACTGACCAAGGAAATGCCAGAGCAGGGCACGGAACGGGCTGAAGAGAAGCATGTCGGAGCCAGGATTGGGAGCCGTGTGAGTCCGGAGAAGGAGAGAGGTGCCTAGGCCGAGTGCGGGCCATGAGAGGGTCTAAATATCCAGCTGAGTTCCGGGTGCCGATACCAAACAGCAGGAAGCTATGCTCCCCCCCTAAGCCCACAGCCGCAGCGGCAAACGGGAGAGCGAGGGAATCTCTCGGTGGCTGCCACGAGGGAGGCAAAGCCAAGAAGCTAACCAGGAGAAGCCAAGCGAGTGTGAATCTGCACATAAAGCCAAGAAGCCAACAAGGAGACGCTAAGTGAAGGTGAATCTGTACAACGGGGCAGATATAAAAGCACCTCTGTGGGCTGAAGAGTTTAGGGTTCCTGGTTGCGCGACCTGTGATGTGTGGACCATGTGGTCAGAACCTTCAATTGTGAAACATAAAGACATTGTGAAACAAACCAAGAAGGAACACTTTAAATGAAGTGTTGATGCAATCCAGAAGGAGTGTCAAATTGACCAGGCGGTGTGTTGAACATTGGAAGTTTGAAACCAAGTATAAGTTGATACGTTGGAGTCTTGCGGAACGGATACCCGAGGCTTGATGAACTGCAATGCTTTCTTGAGGACAGAGCCCTCAAGACCCTTTTCTTTGCAACTGTGTTGCCTTAAACCTGGGGAAGGGAATCCCAAGTATTTGTGCAGCTTTGTTGAACTTGGGGAAAGGGGAGCTGAAAAGCAAGCTACGAGCAGGAAGAAGCTCAGAACTTAGTTTGATCACCGTTTCTTTTATTATTGACATCCCTACACATTGTTTAGCGTAGTTGTGAGGTCAAGGATAGGTTTTGGCCACTGACAGAATTTTAAGTTTAACATTTTGACTCAGACTTTCCTTAGTTCTGTCCAGGTACGGAAATCCCACTTTAGCATTGGGCAAGTTAGGCTTTCAGCCATCCTGACATTTGATTTAATAAAACTTTGTTTAGAACTTTTAATCTGTTTTCTGTGTCTTATTTCAAGATGCCATCACAAATGATGTCAGATGTGGGATGCACTCAATTGATAAAAACAGGGACCCTCATGTGATTGGTAATACAACAGACAGTACGGTAGGACCCAATTGTAAATGTTCAGGATTAGGATTGAGTATTGACACTTAAGAAGGCAAGTGCCTTGCAGTTACATAGACCGGTTAAGTGTCAAGACTTATTCTACAAGTCCTAGGTCCTCCCTGATACCCTTCGCTTGAATACGTATCACTTGAAGCAAGGGGATAAAATGTTTCTAACGATCAGAAAATCCTGGACATTTATTCGCCCTGGAGCCTCAGGTCCCATAAATGTAGAACAAGGGAACTCCTCCAGCTCTTTTTCTTCCTCTATTGGAGAGTTAATAAAAGATGACCTCACTTCCGATAGTCAAAGAGAAATTGAAGTGAAGTCTCACACCACCAAAGAACCTGCATTTTTTTCAATGTCTGAATCTGAGAGGAGTTAAGCGACATCTTATCCTCCCCAGGCTCCATGGCATCATTAGAGTTAGAGTTAGTATTAGCCAGACTAGCCAACCATCAAATAAAAGCTGAGCAAAGACTACAAACAGGTTTGGAAAGACTAATAGCCACCCAAAAGAACCCCAATATTCTCCAGGGATCCTTACAACCCTACAAAGAGGGTGATGACCTAAGGAACTTGTTTCTGAACTTCGAACAACTAGCACCTCAATTCCGATGGCGGGGACAAGTTTGGGACTCCTTCTGAAAGGCGAGTTGCAGACCTCATGCCAGCTGTTGAACCTCCCAGGAACTGCCTCTTTTGTTGCCATTAAAGAACGGCTCCTACAACACGTACGCCAAACTAGCGATTTCTATCACCAAAAATTACGGAATTTTAAATTAGGTCCTGGAGAAACACCATTTTAACTCAGAGAGCGGGTTAAAAACACTCTTTCACTATGGTTGGGAAGGAAAACATTGGCTGAAGTATTGGAAGCGTTAAGCCTGGAACAGTTTATTAATTCTTTACCTCCCTCGATCCAACTGGCAGTTTTACAAATAAATAAAACTACCCTCTCACTAGCTATTGAGATCACCCAAAATGTCTCTGATGCAAATAAATACTTCCATTCTTTAGAGAGACCTGAGGAAAAATGAGAAAGCAAAGGACCTCTTAAAGCCCCTTTTTTCCCTAAGGAGAGGGTTGAATTCCCATATCGATTCCAAGGTCCACGTAGCAGGAAGAAGGTAAAAGTAGAAAAAGACCAGAACCCAAACCCAAGGAGGAACTGAAGAGGGAGATTATTAGAACAACAAAACCCCTAATTCCAATGCTTTTCTTGTAAAGAACCAGGGCATGTGGCCAGAAATTGCCCACAGAATTGAAGTGAGGAACCCATGGAGACTGGGTGTATGGTGGGAGAATAGTGGGACTATCCAGAATGTAATGAGGAGATAGAAGTCCAAAGTAACCTTTTCTGTGGAGCCTCTTCTAAGTCCACCTATGAATCAGCTATGGTTAACGCAGTCCAGTACAGGCCTTAGTGGATTCCGGTAGCAAACAGACAGTGGCCAGGGCTGACGTAATACCACCTGAAGAGCTAAGAGGGGCTTCCCTGATGAAAATAATATGTGTTCAGGGGACCAGGAAATCTACCCCAAAGCTGAGAAAGGAATAACCACTAACTTTCCTTCTGCCATTATCCCGGGGTTACTGGAAGAAACCATTATCGGAACTGACTTTTCAATATTTTGCATCATTACTACAAGAAGTCAGTTACCCCCAGACCTCCTTTTCACTATCTAATACTTGGCAAGATGACACCTTTCAGCCAAACAATTTGGTATGGGATTGGACTGCAATAAAAAAAATTACAAAATAAACCACCCCCTAAGATACTAATAAAATCAGTCCCTTGTGCGGGAAGCTATTTTTATAGAGGATGGGTATGTGAGAAACTTGAGTTCTTCCCACATCCACTTGGTCGCCTCCTCAGGTGGCCAGGGAAAGGCCATCGCTTTTGGATCCTGACCCTGGAGGTGGAGAAGCAAAGGAGGATCACCTGGGTTAAGGGTCCTTGTGGATTCGGGATGAGAAGTCCTCAGGTGAGGTGCAGTATTCTGCTCTTCCATTCCAGAGGGGGTGGGGCTTTATTCCAGATGCATTTATGTGGTATTGTTACCACTGTCCCACTGACCAAGGAAATATCAGGAGACATTACCAATCTCGAAGTCCCACAAAGAGGGTGAGGAAAAGAAGGTTTAAGGGTGAGAAATGGCATCCTCTGTTTCCCTCTGAAAACCAACCTAACCCTCCACGGACCTTTATGGCCTACTGTAAGACATCCCCCCTCATTTCCCCTTGTTTGACCTGTTACAGTACTGGGACGAGGAAGAGACGACGAGGAGTAGTGAACAATAATAGGTATTTTCACCACTCTGGTACTGAGATGAAGAAGAAGACTGTATATGAACACTATTGGGGAATTCAGGCATGTCCCAAAAATAGTTTGATTAGAGGTCAGGCATTTGAACGTTCTGACCCACACCTGTGGACCCTTAATTCTCCTAGGGAGTATAAGAGGTGGGACTGCACTTCATGGAGAGGGACCTGTGTACCAGTAGGGAGAGCAGGGCACGGAACGGGCTGGAGAGAAGCATGTCGGAGCCAAGATTGGGAGCTGTGCGAGTCCAGAGAAGGAGAGACACCGAGGCCGAGTGCGGGCTGTGATAGGGTCTAAATATCTGGCAGAGCTCTGGTCGCTGATAGCCGCTGCGCTCCGTCCGAAGCCCGCAGCCGCTGAAGCAAGTGGGAGAGTAATGGACACTCTCGTGGCCGCCACGATGGAGGCGAAGCTCGTGGAACCAGGAGGATCGGGCAAGAAGAAACTGCAAAGCTGCAGAGAGCGGTCGCGCATAACATAACCGGCGAGTGTAATGCAGAAAACACTGTCCGGAGCACCCAGCTAATGCTGATATGTGTTCCGGGAATGCAGAACAAACTGAAATAGGCAAATTATGAATGCTGAATGATCTAAAAGTAATTGGACATATTCCCGAATAGTAAACTGAAAACTTTTGAATATCAAGCAAGTAATGAACACTTGAAAAGGAAATATTTAGCACATTTTGAATATCGAAATGAATGAAAATGTTGTGGGCAAAGCTGCAAGATGATGAAAGTCAAATGGGAAAGTGCCCATTTAAAAGATGCAAAATAAGAGCACAATTGTGAAAGAGCCTGACATAAAAGTGGGGAATATTTAAGACCACCACAAAGTGAACTTTATGAGTAACTACCATGTGGCAAGGCCAAAGGCTGGCAGACGTTGTGTGACACATTGTGGCAAAGCCAAGAAGCTAACCAGGAGAAGCCAAGTGAGTGTGAACCTGCACATAAAGCCAAGAGGCGGACAAGGAGATGCTAAGTGAGTGTGACTCTCTACATAGGGGTAGATATAAAAGTACCTCTGTGGGCTGAAGAGCCTAGGGTTCCTGGTTGCGCGACCTGTGATGTGTGGACCATGTGATCAGACAACTGCACCTACACCGGGAAACCCTCAATTGTGAAACAAACCAAGAAGGAGCACTTTAAGTGAACTGTTAATTAAATTAATCCAGAAGTAGTGTCAAGTTGACCAAGAGTTGTGTTGAACATTGTCAGTTTGAAACCAACCCTGAAGATTGATGAACGGCAATGCTGTCTTGAGGACAGAGCCCTCAAGACCCTTTTCTTTGGAACTGTGTTGCCTTGACCTTGAGGAAGGGAACCCCAAGGATTTGTGGACCTTTCTTGAACCTGGGGAAGGGGAACTGAAAAGGAAGCTAAGAGCTGGAAGGAGCTCAGAACGTTGATCACAGTTTCTTTCATTATTGACATCCCTACACATTGTTTAGCTCAGTTGTGAGGGCAAGGATAGGTTTTGGACACAGACAGATTTTTAAGTTGAACCTTTTGACTCACACTTTTCTTAGTTTTGTTCAGGAAGCAAAATCCCACCTTACCATACAGCAAGTTAGGCCTTCAGCCATCCTGACATTTGCTTTAATAAAACACTTTGTTTTGAACTTTGAATCTGCTGTCTGTGTTCATGATGCCTTCATAGGTGAAGCTGAACATTACATATCTTGACGACATTCCATACTGCCGGGATTGGAATTGGTGTCCTATAATCCGAACATGGATGTCTGGGGCAATGCTGAACTCTATGAGCTATCTTGATGACATTCCATACTGCCGGGATTGGAATCAGTATCCTACAGGCAGGACACAGATGTCTGGGGTGTGGCTGAACTCTATGTGCTATCTTGATGACATTCCATACTGCCGGAATTGGGATCGGTGCCCTACAGGCAGAACACAGATGCCTGTGTTGTGGCTGAACTCTAGGAGCTATCTTGATGACATTCCACACTGCTGGACTAGGAATCAGTATCCTACAGGCAGGACACAGATGTCTGTGGTGTGGCTGAACTCTATGTGCTATCTTGATGACATTCCATACTGCCAGAATTGGGATTGGTGACTCTGAACTATCTTAATGACATCCCATCCTGCCGGGATTGAAATTGGTGTCCTAAAGGCCAGCAGCAAGGCTGAACCATATGAGATATCTAAATGGCTTAAGACACGCTTTACAAATGAAATGGTCTCCAGGAGTTGATAACCACTGTTTTTGTTCCCAAATCGACTCAGTTGCACCCATTGTACCAACATCAGAAGAAGGAAAGGCCTGGCTTGTTGCCAGGAGTGTATATTTTGGGGAGGGACACGACCCCCAGTAAACACAATGCATCTGGGGGTGATTTGGAAGGGGTGTGCCCCAGTATATAGCGCAGAGAGTTTTAGAGAGTGCTTTTATATCGGACTCAGTAACAGTCGTCAAGATTAAATGGCATTTAAACAAGTGTTCCCTAGGGTTTAGTCTGTTTCCTTTCACTGATGCGTTGGGAGAGGGAGTGGCATTGAGGCCCTATGAGGCCCACTGGAATATTCACTTGGTCATCACCTAAGGGAATTAAAATACTTATCTTTTTGGTAATCTATTTTCAAAAAATCCCTACTTCAGCGGTCTGCAACCCAGGGCCCTCCAGAAGTTTTACTCCCATGATGCCTCACTATTGGCTATAATAGGTAGGGCTGATGGGATTTGTGGTCCAAAATATCTGGAGAGCCAGAGGTTGCAGGCCCCTTCCCTACTTCTAGCCCTCCCTGCACTGAAGTGGTGGCAGACAGGGCATTTCACAACACACTGTAATGGCAATGTTGCTAAAGACTTGCTATAATTGAAAGACATCTTTATTGGGGATGAAAAAAGCGACACATTGAAAAGTACACATTTGAACCACACAGGTCAACATTGGATATTTTATGAAGACAACTAGTTTATGGGTTGTCCTCAAAGGAAAGTGTATGAAATGAGTGTCAACTTTAAATATAGTTTTACAATGTGGTTGAGGATTCCCACAGAGCTTCCACGGAAGTGGTGCAAATTGGGGTTAATAAAAACTGCTGATGTTTTAAACATAACTGAGTTGGGAGTCTGAGGTCACTTCTATGGATAATTAGGGGGAAATTGAAACATTTTAACCAGGTTGGGATGGTAATATAGGATAAACAACTGTCTAGGCTTTTGGAAGATGTCAGAGGGCCTCTTTGTGAGAATAAGGGTAAAGTGATTTTTCCAGAATCACACATGTTGGTAAAGTGAAGAAGCCATGATTTATTGCCCGCTGACCTGTTTCCCTGTCTCCAATTTCTCTATGAGACCACACATCCTGCCACCCCATGTTTAGTTTTACACCAACATACTAAGGTTTCTGCATTGTGTTCTTTCACGAGAAGTACCAGATGTTTGTGTACAACAACGTGGATCTGCGAAGCACCAAACCACATCCTAAATCAATCTGAAAATATAAAAGAAATCTTTATTGAAACTTTTTGGGCAAAATACGTGTGATGTGTAGTAATGGGATGCAGGAGAAGCCTAGCTACTAGTGATAAGCCACTTGCCTCACTGGGATGCCGCCACCCCTTTCTGCCTACCCCCTGCATTGCTCATGTGGCCCTGAACTTCACTGAACAACACAGCCGAGTAGTGATGACCACTAGGTGGCGCTGTAACATGGGTGGCGGGCACACACGGCGTGTTTCTGCCTTCATTACTTCATACAAAGGTAAACATGTGCTAAAGTATATAGCGATAAGAAGCCCATTACATGGTTTACAAATGAAGTGTCACACATGAGAACATGAATCGGTCTTAAGTAAAGTGCAAAACAGAGATGACACACACACACGCGCGCGCGCACACACATACACACACACACTCTCTTTCTAAAGAGGCCATGCAAGTACTATAATGCTTAGTTTATTTTTGCCAATGAATAAACCCAGCACTCCTGCAGGAGCTGCTTTTGGTGATGGCTCCCACTGCACAACGGTTCATACTATAAGCAGGTGAATGGGACAGCGCACAATGAAAGCATCACAATTAAAGGGATTTTTGCTGAGCACTATATCCGCCTTTTACATCTAAGTGTGAGGCCCAGTGGCACAGCGGTTGCATAGGTAGTGCCAGAGACACCAAGGAGACTGGCAGGGATAGCAGCTGGTATCCCTAGCTACACCTCATTGGCTTCCTGGGCTCTGCCACTCTTGTGCTCCTGTGAGAGATGTGTGGGGGGCTAGGGGGGCACAGTGCTCCTTCTCCCCCTATAAACATGGCACATTCTGAGGTATTACAGACATTGGACGGATCTAATCAGCAGCTGGCACTCACAACTGGCAGCCCCCCTCAAATCACCACGTAATGTGACAGTTACCCTAGTAGTGGGTGCTCACCACTCCTCACCCCAATCTTGGTCACCCCCTCGTTGCATGCTCGGCCAGGATCAGCGCAAGGAGTTTTGGTGGACTAACCAAAGTGATATTTTGCTGCAAATCCCCATTCCCATTGGAGTCCCATAGAACTCAATGGGGACCACTGAAACATCGGCACCGTGTAATAACGGTGCCAGTGTTTCAGTGAAAGTCTGCGGGCGGGTGCCGGTCTGCCCGCCAGGGCAGACATGGCGGACGGAAAGGCAACCCGCCCGCAGACTCATAGTTTTCCGGTCCAGAAACAACGATGCCGGTAAGCTTCCCAGCCCCGTTGTTTCCGGACCTGCAAACTTGTAATGAGGCCCATTGTGACAAGCATTGATGATCATTTGTGAAATAAAGCCAAGACACAGCACCAAACGCCTGCAAAGTGATTTTGTAATTCAAGCACTATTAGGTTGCGCGCACTAGCTAATCCCACCCTTTCTTCAGAATAGGCCACTCTACACCTTGGCCTCCTCAGGAAGGGGCTGACACACAGCTCTGAAAAATATTGCACAGACCCACCTCAACTACCCCACTGCTCAGTACACAACAGCACCATCAACTGGTCCCCATCTCCGAACCAGTGGAGGCTCCCAGTTCCGGCTGAAGAAGTGCAGGGGGCCCGTTTCAACATGATGGTTGGGCTCCACAGCCCTTTGATTAGAGCAGAAAACAGTCGGGGGCACCTGTGAGTTGCATACTGAACTCAGTTCCATAATGGAGACTAATACAGCGGGGGCTTAATAGCCTGCCAATTCTCACAAGACCGCCAACTAGCAGGGAGCTGAAACACGAAAAATGCCCACTGATTATCACCTCATTGTCTTTTAACACTGGTTCATTCCCATCAGCCCCTTACCCCCACCAGTGGAGGAAGTTTCATTTGCTGTAGCCCTTCAGGCCATCACTTCGAAGTGACAGCCTGAAGTGTGTAACACAAGCGCTGTAAAGTGCGCATTTAAAGCCCCAGAATGAAAATAATATAGAAAGGAATCTATTGCTGTATTATAAGACTGCTGACTGGTAGCATATACGCAGTTGCTGGGGCTGAGGGGCTGAAGCTCAAGGCTCCTTTCATTTGAAAAGGTTGAAAGGACCTAACGCCATCCCTGAGTGGAGTAGCTCCACTCCATGTGATGATTTCACTACCCAATAGCAAGGCAGCACTCAGTGAATGCACCCAATGGTCTTTGCTGCTTTGCATGATGTTAGTCTATGTTATAATGCCAAGTTGTTGTACTCCACCAAATCACCACCGTAGTAGTCTCAGAAGGCCAGACTTTTCCAAAAAGTAGAGTATTATTCCCCGCAAGTGATCTGCACACTGTAAATGGTGTGTAGATCCCTCATGCTAAATCGTGTTGCGATATCCACAATAAGTGAATCTGGTTTGTGGTTCGTGAAACAGTGCAAATCAATTCTCAATTAACCATGAAAGCAGACTATGGCAACTATCTTGTTTTGTGAAGAGTTCACTCACCAGGTTAACAAAGTCCTGATAGCAGATCTTGCCGTCCGAATTACTGTCTGCCAGAGCCAGGAGAACCTCAAGCTTGTGCGGGTCCAGCTGCGACCCGTGCTGCTGGAGGAGCGTCCAGAATTTCTCTGTGCTGATGTAGCCGGTGTTTTCTGGGTCAAACTGAAAAATAATGTGGGAGAGACGTATGAAAAAGGAGCAAGATAAGCAACTAAAAACAAAAAGGTTGCTGATAGCACCATAATCTATTATTATGTTAAAACAACGTCAATTTGCATTGCAAACTCCTCCTGGCAATTGCTGTGCTAGACACGCATGCTGTAGATCCAGGGTGGACGAGCTTCTTGCCCGTGTCTTTACATTGATAAAGGGCTTCGAGGACCTAGAGGTTGAAGTGGGAGGGAACTAAAGTGTAAAGAGTTCTTGTTCTTTTCAGGAAAACATGCCATATATCCCTTATTTTTTGCAACCCAAAGCACTGTCCCTGGATGCCAGGGAAGAGGACCTTTGTTTTTTGCTCCCCGTACTCCCCTAGACGGGATTCGAACCTGGTCTAGTCTCACACCTTGCTGAGCTATCTGGCAGTCACTGACTTTCTCTTGTTTATTTGAATAGCTTACTTGGGACATGACACCCATTCCTGAGCCGCCACGTAGCTCTGCATTGCAGTGGTCAGCGGTTGTGCTTTGTGTGCATGCATTAGAAAGGCATTTGCTAGGTAAGCACTGCTATTATATACCCAGGTACTCACACCATTTGGAAACTGCTGCATTCATGTCCAGTTAGTACAATTACAGCAGTTCCTGGTAAGTGCCTTTCACAGGCCTACAGCACCCATCCACATGCCTGGCCATCATGGGTAGCTTACTGGGGCTCGGCCATCCCACACAACTCCCGATTTTGGCCAAATGCGCGCACTCATTCTAATCCTTGTGCCAATTTTCCCATATCTTGGACTTAGGTCCCCAGAGGGCGTTTCCCCCACAAGCACGTTGAGGCCATGCTAATGGGATAAAGGTGCTATATAAATGCCAAACTACTACTACACATAAGCCAGAGCTGTTGGCATTGCCAATGCTTGTTTTGAATACTCCGTCCCCTGCAGTGACATTTCATGTGAATCTAAGCACTTAACAACCTTTGCAGAAGAATATTGAATGGGTTTTGCCTCCTTTCTTTGCGTGAGCAACCTTGGGTATGGCAGCGGTGGAGAATCAAGCCCCTGTCTGTAATCCTTATATGTTACTTGAATGTGCCATTGGAATGTTATGACCTTTGTTATTTTATATTGTATTTCTATAGCGCCTCCTGCCATAGCGTATGGCGTTGAAGCGGTTTTCCTAGGCAAAGGAGGAGTAGGATACAACATTCAGTAGGGGTAGGGAGAAGCAATGTTGGGTAGATAGTTGGCATGAGGGCAAGGGATAGAGAAGAGGCACAGGAAGGCTGGAGAGGGAAAAGGTGGAGGAGCTATGTGTACAATTGGACCGGATGTATCGTGGGACTCATCTGTATTCTATGAGGGGGGCGCTCTCAAGAAGAAGTGTTTGCTGCGCCAGGGGGTATGCCTGTAATTTACTTGCTGCATGGTGAGCCTGGGTATGTTGAAGCCATGTCCAAGAAAGATCAATGCGGCAAAGCCATTCTGCTTATTTCCCAAGGCCCTCAACAACATTTGGGAGGGGTTGTATGTCAGAAATCTGAATTTGCCAAGTTTGTAAAATGTCCCTGAAAAGCAAGCAAGAAACTTCACCTTTTTTGGGTTCCTCATTTATGCCATGGTTACCAGGGCTCAAGTCGAGGGTCCACAGCGTCCAGCCACTTTTTCAGAGTGCGGATGCCTCCCCCTTGGGTATTTTATAGGCCATGTGTAAAACAAAAAACATTTACTTTCGTTTTTCAATTTATGAATTTACACCGACCAGGTTCGCAGACAGAGCATGTAACTCCTGCACCATATAACCTAATGAAAACGAGCACACAACTAAAGGTGCAAAGTCACATTTCGGGACTGCATGCTCCATGGGAAACACTGGTATCGGTTCTTGGAGTTTGGAAACATTCACACCTTTTAATGTTTTCAAACCACTATTAGAAGACAATGGGCCTCATTACGAGTCCAGCGTTAACCGAGGCGGTAAAACCGCCTGGTTAACGCCGGACTCGTATTACCATTCCGCCTCCGTGATTCCCGGAATTACCGGGGCATTACAACCCCGGTTTTCCGGGAATCACAGAGGCGGAATGGTGTAAATCCCCATTCCCATTGAGTCCTATGGGACTCGATGGAAATGGGGATCATGGAAACACCGGCAGCATCTCGTAATGCTGCCGGTGTTTCCTCGTCCGCCTGCATGCGGGCGGTGTTAAACCTCACCTCCCGCCTGCAGGGGTCGGACTCAGGCGGTCCGGAAACAACGGTGGCGGCGGGTTTACCGCCACCGTTATTTCCGGACCGCCTGGGTCGTAATGAGGCCCAATATCCTCTCTTGGTGTTTTGTTGGGTTGATTTTATGAAAGGTAAATGCCATTCGTCCTGTGCAATTTGTATGGTTCTGCAAAGCCAAATGAAACAAATGTGCAAATTTCACTTTGATATGCTAATTTCTGGTGACATCACAACCCATTGCTTATGTTAATGAGTCCCCCACTTTGTTTTCAGGACTTGAACTGGATGGTTACCAAAACCCTAGGCGTGTGTGTAAAGTGCTTAAGGACACAGCCTGTCTACGGCCAGACATTTGAGCCGTCCAGAGTGTCATGGTGAGCTAAGGCATGTAGAAAGCACTCCCAAGAAAACACAGCATGCAGAACTCCTCTATTCACTGCCCTGAGCCCTGAACGGTCAGGCGCTACAGATGTGAAAGCTGCAAGGAAATATGGGCACATTTAACTGAGGGTGGGATTTTGACCACAGCTTCCTTGGGAGCAGAAGGTATTGGTTATGTGGCTGTGTGAGGCAGGAATCCACTTATGGGATTCCTATGGGAGTTAATTTACATAATCCCGCCTTGGACTAGCCTCATCACCCTGGGCTGCAGTTACTGTGTCCTGTTAATTGAGGGCGTCATTCGAATGTTAGTTCAAATCAGGGTGGGTGTTAGATTTGCATGTCTACCTTCTGGATTTCTCTTTTGTGTCATTAGGGTGTTGCTACCTGCTGTCTTATGGCTGCTTCAAAGGCGCTTGAAAATTAGACATTTAAAGCAAAACATTATAATGAAACCTCCACAGAGACCTATCCAGCTCGTATAAAAGGAAGCTGACATTTTATTCTCTGCCCCTTCACCAAAAGGAGTGAATGAATACATACAGTAGCACTCAAGGTAAATCCTAGTTAACAGCATTTAGCTTTGGGAAAATAATACATTAATCCCATCAGAGCAAGACAATACCAACACGTTTCTACAGCTTAAAACAGGACATGACGTACCATAACATAGTGTCATAGTATAGCATACCAAACCTAATTCAGTGTAGCACCACCAATGCTAGCGTCAGGGGTGCAACGAAACCTACATTTCAGGGGGTTGGAGGTGCTAACTGGTGATGGGTGGGGTTAACTTGGAAGCCCCACCCCCTCTGTAACTTCTTTAGGCATTGTAAGGAGACTATTCTTGTGAAGTTTCAATGTTACAAGCAGTTAACGCTCTCCTTTACACTTGAAAGCACCCACTTAAGAACTGCTGTGAGAATGAGTGGTCTCCTGCCCCCCCCCCCGCCCCTCACACCTTTCCAATCACTCACCTGGCATGCAAGTACTAACCCCACATCACGATTTCAATTGCCTAAAAATGTATGCACATGAAAGCAGGTACTAAGGAAGGAATGCTTAATATTAGTAATTGCAGGGGCTTTGTGAATAGCAAAGCCCTAGCGCCGTTTAACGTCTTTGCCCTGTTCTTTCCAGCCACGGCTCTGTAGGTCAGCCAGGTAGAGTCAATATAGCCCAATATTTAGGGGTGGGTGGGCTAGACCTGATTAGCTCAATGGCGTTGCGCCACTGGCTATGGTTCTGCAGATGCGTCCATGTTGTCTGGGGAGGCTGTGAGGGAGCTGGGTCTGATGCAGTGATCCCGCCGCCTCACTGGACCCCTATTCTTTCAGCAGCTCTGGCTGGACCACTGTTGTGATGTTTCGCTGCAGGGTTCCCCATTCAGGCAGCTGATCTATGCCTGCCTCTTGACTCCTGCACGGCTGTTGCTTTGTTCCTGGAGGCCCTGCGCTGTGAAACTGGGCCTGCTTGGCACGGAACATTCACTGTCTCCCTGTCGGCGTGTGAGAGAGGAAAGCTTTGAAGCGGGAACAGACAAGCTGTGGAATGGCCCCAAGGTCTGACGCTCGTACGGGGCTTTCAGCCATTATTTCATTGCTCGAGCCTGTTGCCATCCTGTAGATGTGCCATTGTGAAGAGAAAGGGGAGTAAGGACGCAATTGACCCGCAACCCGTGCCAAAGATTGGCCGGCAATGGCTGACAAGAGTCTACGGGGTAATGGCGCACATTCTACTGTGCGCCCACAGCGCGGCTCTTCGCCCTAAAATGGCCCTGTCTGAGCGTGAACACGCTGGCATAACGAGCCAAAACAGACAAATGCACAGACCATTGCCTCTGAATGCGGCAGCTGGCCCTTTAAGTGTTCTGTGAGAAATGGCCTGGGGTCGGACTCTGCTTCCCAGGAGCCAGGCCTCTACGCCCCTGGAGCACGTAAGGACGATTGGCAGCCGTTGGCATGCTGCCAGGCAGGCCCTGTGGGAATACAGGGGTGAAGTTGCGCGGTGGCCCAGGCCCCCGAGTTTGCAGCCCGGTCTTGGCGTCCTTGCTCTTGCACTTGGCACAGTGAGGGGAAGGCGCGCAGGAGGTTCCACTGGGGAAATGCAGGCAATCACACCACCTGCCTGTGGGCAGGACTGGCAGAACATGCGTAGGTGCCCCTTTTAAAAAGATGTACACTGAAGGTCTTTAAACATAAAATGGCATTCGAAAAAAAGTGGTAAGTCTGCTCTTTGGTCACAATCGGTTTCAGTTGTTACAGTTTTGTATCCCTGTGTCTCTGGAGCATACATCCATTCACACAATCAGTATAATATACATTATTGGAAACATTAACTCAGTCCTACATTACATTTTATACAGAGCCTTTATCCAATTAGTAATGCCTCAATGGGCTTGTGGGGGAAACACCTTCGGGGGACCAAAGGCCAAGGTATGGGAAAATGTGTCAGAGAGGATTAGAATGCGTGTGGCAATTTGGCCAAATTACGGATTTTGGCAGGGTGGGTCAGGCATGTGGATGGGTGCTGAGAGGTGCCCAAGAGAGTGTGCAAGTAGGAGAGACTCGTTATGTGTCGAGCTAGACTGAATTTTTTGTCGTAGGACGTAGCTGCATTCTAATGGTAGAGATGTTGTGCTTTGTGTATGTATAAGTTTGGTGTATGGAGGTGGATGCGGTGCGGGTGGGCGGCTGTGCCTGCAGCTGGTGCCCACCAAAGTGGTGCATAGATACGTACCTTGATCTTCAGTTGGAGATTTGCGTATGATGTAGCCGTGTAATCCGATCGTCCGGTCTGCTCCAAAATTATACTTTACCTTGCTCTGGAGAATATATTAGGGAGATACTGAAAGGTACTGAAAGTGACAAGGCCTAGGTGTCATGAAATGTGGCAATGGGGACATATAGTCAGGTTGCTGCTGGAAAAGTAGTATTCATTGCAGCGGATGCCGAGTGGCAGTGAGTTGCAGAGGGTGGGAGCTTGGACGGAGAAGGAGTATCCTCCATTTTTGGTGTAATTGAAGGGGGAATCACAAGGTGGAGGCCAGATCTAATGGTACTGATGGGTTGGTACCATGCAAGCATGTGTTTGAGCAATACACAGCCTGTGTTGTGGAGGGCGCAGTGTGTAATGCGCATGACCATGAAGGTCGCTGTTGGCTGATAGGAAGCCAGTGGAGAGCAGGAGTGAGGTGTTCTCTGGGTGTGAGAGCAAGGAGGAGTCTGGCTGCAGCGTTTTGAATCCGCTGGAGATTCCTGAGCTGATAGGCGGGATAGAGGGAATTGGTGTAGTGTAAGCAGGAGAGGATGATAGCCAAGATTGCTGAGACTCGATGAGGGTAGGACAAATAAAGGGAGATTTGTCTGAGGCTGCAGAGGTGGCTTTTGACAAGTTCTGGTGTTGATGTGGTGAGAGAGTGTTTGATTCGAGTCCAAGGTGCATCCCAGGTTTTTTATTGAGTTGTATGATATGGGTGGAGGTCCTAAGGAGGTGGGCAGAGGGTGGGTTGGGCGCAGAGTGAGGTTTTACCACAGATCTTGAATTCTGGTTTACCACACTTAAGGAGCAAGGGTTTAGCTGTCACCCAGTGATCGATTTCAGAGAGGTCGGCAGTGAGGTCAGGATGGGGGAGGCCAAGGTCTTGGGAATCCTGAAAATGATATGAGTGTCATCCACGTACTTGTAGCAGGTTAGGTCATGAGAGCGGATGAGTGCGGGAAGGAGGCTTAGGTATGGCTTGTAGAGGTGGGGGGACAGGGAGGCCCCATGTGGGACCCCTTTATAGACAGGGCGGGTGGGGGGGAGAAAGGAGGGTGGATCATGACTTGTGAGCTGTTGGAGAGGAAGGAAGAGATCCCTCTTAGGGTGCAATCCCTGATACCTAGGGAGTAGAGTCTGTCCGTGAGCATGGAGTGGCCGATAGTGTCGAAGGTAGCTGAAAGGTCAAGGAGAATTAGTGCAGCACAGCCTTCTGAGTCTGCCGTTCTTTTCATGTCATCCCAGATGGTCACGAGGGAAGTTTCCATTCCTCTGAGGGATCTGAAACCGGACTGGGCAGGGTGGAGTAGGCAGTTGGATTCTATGTATATGCAAAACTGGGTGTATGCAGTGCGGTCTAAGAGTTTGGCTACGAAGCGGGTGTTTGAGATTAGGCAGTAGTTGGATGAAAGGAAGGGATCGAGGGTGGGTTTTTTAAGTAGAGGCTTGACGTGTGAGGTTTTGAACGCTGTAGGGAAGATGCCAGATGTCAGTGAATGGTTAATTATTGATGTTAAAACGCTGCCTGCACACGCTGAGGATATAATGTTCTTTAGGAGAGAGGGGGCAGGGGTCAAGGGGGATCCAGAGGGGTAGCTTTGTTATAGTAGTTTCTGGAATTCAGGGTGGGAAATGGCAGTGAATAGAGGATAGGGTGTCAGGGAAGTGGAGGGGAGGAGTAAGGAGAAAGAGGAGACGAGGGGGGGGTGATTGCTGCTAATTTGGTGTTGATGGAGCAGTGTCTTTCGATAGGATTTCGGTAGGGGAGGTAGTTGTGTGCTGCATATTTTGTAGAGAATATGTTTCTCAATCTTAAGAGTTCCCAGGTTTTATCACTGAGGTTGCATAACATAAGCCACATCTTGAACTTTATTGATCTCCACGCTGTCATGAATACTGGGTGCTTAGCTGTGGCAAGGTGGGTAAGAGCTTGGCAGGTTTGGCATTTACTACATAGAAGTATTTCCTAGCCTTTAGCATCATCCCCTAGCATCTTTTAATGTCACTTCCTGCTCACCTCCTATTAATTTCCTGTGGCCTGTAAGGAAGTGTGTTGAACTATCTGAGTGCTCTAGTGGTTGAGCGTGGCTGGCTATATAAGCCACGCCCCAAGACTATTCAGCGCTTCGTGTTGTCTCCTGTATGCTGTGCAAGCAACACGCTCACAGCGATTCTGTTCCTGGAATCCTTCTGTCCACGTGTGCGCAGTCTCCGCTTCATCGGACCAGCTTCAGATCATCTCTTTGGGTCTTCACTGGAACTCCAGCAGCTCCAGTCATCGGATCCTCGCTCAGGGTCATCACTCGAAAGTCCAGCAGCTCCGAATTCACTCTGGATCCTCGCACGAACTCCCAGCAGCTCCTGTAAAGAAGAAAAGACAATGTTAGACAGTGCTTGCTTAACTCAGACTTCAACGCAGCGCATACTCACCAGAAAAGGTATCCTTCTGCTTGCGCTCACTTCTCTTTTCTTCTACAAACGTGGGCAGCTCCTGTGAAATAGAAAAGAACAATAGAAAAACGCACTTCGCGCAACTCCCAGCAAACGCTGTGCAATGATTTGAATGATACTTACATGTGCAACAGAACATCCCCAACTCTAAAGACATTTTCGACCGGCACTAAGCCAGTGGGCTAAAGACTGCCAGTGAAGTAACTGGTTCTCCACGCATCTGCTCGGCATCAGTCCGGGGGTATTCGCTGTGAATACGGAACAGCGATTTTAAACATTGAACTCTGGCAACCACAAACACTTGCCAAGGAAAAACCCTCAAGTCTCTGGCTCAGGAAGAATAGTGCCCCGGCTAGAGCAGGACGGAGAGTTCACCCAACTAATCCAAAAGGTGAGCTGGGGAAAGCAAGCCAAATCACCTCAACACAAGGGATAAGAGGAAGGGGGGCCTGAATGTTAAGTCAGTCCCATTTCTTAGTGTATTTTACCCTTTCTATCAACAGGCATACTTTCTGAATCAGGTTGCGGAGAGAACACACGGAAAAGGAGGTTGAGACTCCATCGCTCCCGCAGAGACACAGGTGAGTGTGACACAAGCATAGTCACAGTCCCACACCAAAGAGCTGAAAGCAGGGCAACATAAGTCTGTGATAAATTAGCACCTTTTGGAGAGGTCAGTCTTTGGCCATCAAATGAACATTCGAAGTGATACAGCCTTTACTTTGTAAGAACTGATGCTTCCTTAGGCAATACGTGCATACCACCAACCTCACCCTGCAGCTTCATTCAGGGGCAAAATCTTAGGTGGTAAAGTAATAGAGGGAGGGGGCAAGAGGCTGCAGATTATGAAGGCCTCTGCTGAGCAGTATAAATAAAGCAGTGGGGCTAAAACACTAAACAACCACTTAAGAAAAGAGTGTGAGCCTTCTATATCAGTCACAGGCTGCCATACCAAGGCGTGAGGTCCCATTCAATTGAAAAGAAAGAAGGCCCCTAATTCTGAGCCTGTTTGTGGGGCAAGTTGGCAGTGAGTGAAGGACCTGGCCAAGTCACAGGGCTCAGGTGGGGATTTAGGCTTCCACTTGGAGTCCAACCAAGTCCCTGAGACCACTTGACATTAGGGCGGTCAAATCCAGCAATTGTCAAAATACCAACAAGTCCTACAAAACGTGGTGGAATTCATAAGAAGAGCATTTTCCTGATTGATGTGCACTCTGAAAATCGGGTGGATTCTTCTCTGGGTCGATGCGCCCAGCCCTTCTGCCAAGGGATATAGGACCGTGCCATCATCTGCTTTTATGGCAATATAATGTGCTATCTCGTGAAGCAGATGTTTTGGGGCGGAGCACTGAACCCTCTCCCACCCTTTTGAACTGCCCCTGAAAACTTGTTTTATTTTGACCAATGAATAGGTCCAATCTTTGTGCAGCCCCTATTTCCTGGCCCTGGTCCATACAAGGGTGGACTCTTCCATTCCCCGGAGCCGTGACCCTTAGGGTGATTCTGACACAACAGACCGCTTAACTAAACCCAGGTACCACCCACATACAGTGTGAGGCCAGAGGATGGCCTCTGTGTGTGGTCCCATCTCCCTAAGCGGCCTCAGGCAGGCTGCTGTACTACTGTGCTACCCCATGCTATGGTACCTTCCCCCTACCCCTTTTTTCTGCTTTACAGTAATTAAATATATACATATATACACATACATATATATATATATATATATATATCTATATATATATATATATATATATATATATATATATATATATATATATATATATATATATGTAGATATATATATATATATATATATATGTAGATATATATTTCCATTTAGAATAGCATAGAAAACGCTATTCATTCGAGCTGCACTCATCACCATCCAGTTCCAAACAAGAGGTTCCAAGTTACCTCATCTCAAGGCACGAGTTGAAAAAGAAACTGCACCGGTTGTGTGCATTTGAACAGCCTTTATTTAATTCATAGCAGTTTCTTAAAAAAGGAAAGTTTCCCAGTAAAATCATTAGCCAGACGGCAGCCTGACGCGTTTTGCCACAACCTAGTGGCTTGCTCACAGTTACTCCTCCCCCTATGGGAGTTTGTTTTTAAACCCAGAACCACACCATAGTGATAAACATAGAAGAGGTGACTTACAAAGAAGGTCAATCTATGGTTGGTAGCCATATTGGATTGGGTTATCAAGGCCAAGCTTACCCATATGACAGAAAACGAAGAAAATTAGCTAAAAAAATGAAAGCATTATTTTCAACGTTCATAATAAGGCATACATATTATTGTCATTGTTACATTGTAAAAGACATGATAGAAAGTCGTCATCCTTTTCTCAGTGTGTTTTGGGCTTTATCTGTTACGTTTCAAAGGGCTACCATGTTCCACTGATTGCATAACCAAGGATGCTGTATGGTAACGAAATGTAATACGCATTTCTAAGGGTCATATTTAAAGTGCATAGTGCATTTAAAAAAAGCTATTTTCTTTTCTAAAACATATATTACCAGACCATGGAAAGATATAGGGCTCCTTATTCAATTAAAAAAGGTATTTAACAGCACTGGAACAGTTTATCACAATCTTTGATAAACATGTGCATATATGGCATAATGCTATATATTATGTCACAGTTACTTTGCCAGTGCAAAATTGCAAACTACAAAGTGCAAGTGCATTATGCATTCCAATACTAAGGAGAGCCATGGCTGGGTTCATGAGTTCATGCTATAGATATAACATATAACACACATAAAACACTATGGGCCTCATTACACGGATGGCGGTGAACCATGGCGCTATTAGCGTCATGGTTCATGACGGTAAAATACCGGCACCGCCTTGGTGGAAAGGGGAATTACCGCCCTATTCCAAGGTTGGTGGGGCGGTAATTCCCCCTTCCACCATTGCCCTTCCCCATTCCCATTTTTGCCCCATAGGGCTCTATGGGAATGGGGAAGGCGCTAATTACGGTACCACAAATTGCGGTACCGTAATTAGCTCCCTGGTCCCTTTGCGGGTTGGTTTTTAACACCTGCAAAAAGCAGGCGTTAAATTCCCCAACCCGCAAAGGGACCTCGTAGTAAGGCAGTAAGGAACCCTCCCCGCCATCCGTGTAATGAGCCACAATGGGGTGACTGCTGCAGTCAGTCACCCCCTCAAAGTGCCCTCATGGGTCTGTCCTTGATGGCTCTGCAGGGCAGGCTTCAGGGCTGGTCACAGAGCGGTCTGTGGGCTGGTTGTAAAGCTGCGGACCTATCCCCAGTTGACAGGTGGAGTCCTGGCCCCTATTCTTTCTTCAGGGTGACCATTCCACTACGTGGGGCCACCAGCACCCATGGAGCAGCCTGGTCTCCTCTCTTCTTCTGGGTGGCCCCCTGCGTGAGTGGACATCCACTCACCATCACCACTGTTGCCCGTGACTCTGTTGTGCTTTTCAGGGTGGCTCCGTTGGTGTGGGTGCCACCCCTAATCACTGCTGTGCCTACTGCCTTTTCTAATCTTCTGGGTGTGTCCCCATTGGCTGGGGGACACACCCGTACTCCCCGTCACACCAGTGGCCTCTTCAAAATCCTTGGGTGGCCCTGTTAGCGTAGGGGCCTCCCCTTGTCACCGCTGCAACTCAAGCCGCCATTACAGCTTCAGCTGGTGTCCCCTTTACTGCAGGGGCACCGCCCCTTTCACTGCCCCGCCCGCAGCCATTTTAACTTCAGGTGGTGACCCCATGGCAAAAGGGCCGCTGCCTCATTCTCCGCCACACGCTGTGCCTGTTGGGGCTTCTTGGCCCACCCACTCAGCAATGAGTCATGGGATGCAGGGGTCGGCCTGCTAGCCTTCACAGAGCTGCGCCGCGAGGCAGCCTGGTGTTTTTCTTCACTGAGCTGCCTAGCGCAGCAGCCCGGTACTTTCCTCCCTCCCCCTCTTCATCTGGGATGGTTGGTAAACCAGCCTGGAACTTTAGTTCACAGCTCGCCCTTCTGGGCGGAGGGACTTACACGCTCTTGACTTCTATGAAAGGCCTGCCTCAATGGCCACGAAGTGGGACTACTGGGGTCGCAGCCGGGTTGGACTGGGTTGTTCTTGTTCAGGCCCAGGTAGCCCCACACACGCTGTCCGGTCTGGCTACGGGCGGCCGACTTCAGCTATGCCCCTGGGGCGGTCGAGCTGCCCTTTGCATAAACAGCTTATTTCCCTGGCTTACTCTCTGGTGGGCACCACCATGCACCATAGATGGATTTATGCCCTGGAGGCTGGGGGCGGTCACTTGAGACAGCAGCCCCGCAGGTAAATCTTTTTCTTTTTCTCTGCAGTTTTTATCTTCTTTCTTTGTTCCTGTCCTTTCCTAACTATAATTTTTTCAAACTCTCTTTTTTAAAATCCTACTGGATTATTTTCTCCCATGCAAAGCCCATTCCTGGGCAGGGGAGTGCTGTTCAATTGTTCTTTGCTTTCTTTTAAACATTCCATCTCGTCCCATGGTGTGCTGGATGGACTCTCAGAAACACAAACAAATGAACACACCATATAAACAAATAAAACACACAGTACTCATTTAATACATTACTTGTATTACTCTGGTGCCTGCGTCTTTATTTCTAGGTGTTCCCTTAGGGGACATGGATGTAGCCCTGACTAGCCAGGTCCCTTATAAGCAGCTTTTTCAGACTCGTTGAATGAAGTTCTCTCTCATTATAACATGTTAAACTCCCACCGCTGATAGCATAAGTTCCAACAGAGCCACGTCTGGGCCTTCATTTTGAGTCCCATTGGGTGGGCCAAATACAGATGCTAATGCTTTGTGTTAGACTGTACATCTGCCCAAGGAGATCATATGTGCAATGTCCTTATAAATTGTCAGAAATACATATTTAAAGGCTTGGGATCTGGCCCGCTGATGACAGTTGGCTCTATGTATTCTACATTTTGGTGAATGAAGCAGAAGGGCATTATGTGTGCTGGAGGACGAAAGTACTGGCGGGCGATGTTGGTCTTGTTGTGTGATGAATCAACTTCCGGGGCACCAGTGGTCCAGGGATGAATATCGGTTTCTAAACCATCAATCAACCCAACACCGCTAGTGCACCAGAAGCGATCCGAATAGATTGGAATACAAATGAATTATAAGACCTCCTTGTCCAATTTTAGTAACGTGGACGGAACGGCAGGCTTAACTCCACAAGGTTGTGTATCGTTGGATAGTTGCGACACAGCAAAAATACAATTATTACCCAATGATAAAAGGGACTGTCCAGTCAAGGTTGTTGAAAAATATCTACTTTATTATTACTACAACAGACAGTTCTAGCACACTACAAAATACAACCCATCCTGCAAAGGAACACAGAGGACAGACAGTTTCACGAAGGAATAGGATTCCACTCTGGATAATGACAGGAGGGTAGTTGGTAAAGTAATCAGTCTTACTGTTTAAGGTTATTCGGTTCCAGCACCAAACGGGCAAAAGGTCTTAACTGTCTCTATGGGCATTCATAGAAGGACCATGGGGGGCAGAACCACAATGCACCTGGTGCTGAAGAAGTACTTGGTGCTCGACAGTGTTCAAGCGGTTCCAGGGCACTTCGCAGCCCTTGAGGCAGAGTTAGTAGTGGGAGACAGCTGCGGGTACCAGGTGCAAGGCAGATCGGCAAGCGAGACTGGACGGACGTCTGCAGGCTGTCTGGTGTGGCAGCTCAGGACCAAGAATGGTTGTCCCTGTGCTGGTTGGTGGATCTGGAATGCTGGTCGAGGCGGCTCTGACAGCTCTTGTGACTGCGGTGTGATAACAGTCAGCGGTGCAGCCGGTTGCGGTTCAAGTGCTCGAAAATGTCCTTAAAACATGGATGCTGGATGATGCTTGTATGGCACTCCTCCTAGCTTCTTCGCAGGGCTTGTGTCCTTTTCTTTGCGGATGGCCCAAAGCTCAGGAGAGTGATTGCAGGCAAAATCCTTGTCCTTTGTCCAGAGACTCTCCAGCATTTCCCAACTAGGAAGCTTGCTGGCAGAACCTAGCTGGGTATGATGTGTGCTGGCTGGGTATCGGTTCTGGAGCTGCTGGATGGGTCCTCTGAGTCCGGTTTCTCCTTCTGTTTCCTGGGAGATGTTTACGGGTGGGATCTTGCTTCCCTCTTGGAATACCTGGCCTTCCTTCACTGGCAGAAGATTTAAGGTACATTGTACCTTCCTCCTGGGTCCATATGAGTCCTTCTTCTTATTCCTTTTCAAAGTCATTGGATGATCTTTCAAGTGAGGGGTTCATCCCTCTCTTAAAGCCAAATGGCCCCCGGTGATTAGTGCAGGCTAAACCCACCTTAATGAACCAAACCTGGGCCCCCACCAACAATCTTCTGTTATGCATGAGGTTAGGACTAGAGTGCTCTGCAACACGACAGACAAAGGGTGACAACATGTATCTAAGTCCCACCCATCTCCCTGTCTGTTGTAGATCAAAGTGTCTTTCTGGTTAACTGAGCCCTCTGTGACTCTTGATTAAAGCACAGGTCTCCCTTGATGTTTGTGATGGGAGCAGACTTCCTGTCTCCCCCAAATTACATCCTTTGTCCCTTTGAAAGGGGTCTGCTCTGGAGGGACACCTGCGGTAACTGCTTGACCCAGACAGGCCATTCCCTGCCTTTCTACAGAGAGATGGGAACTAGCTTCATGCGGACACATTGCATACCAAAGGGGTGTTAGCCTTCCTCTTGTCTCTTCTGGCAACCAAGCCTCTTCTCCAGGCTTGCCTTAATTATTCCTTATTAGTATGCACTGCCACCAGCGAATTAGACAGAGGGAAAGCAGATCCATGCAGCCTTTGATATTTAAATTGGGCTGCCCATGGCTGGAGGAAGATGGGCCTTCCCCCTTCTTGAGCTACTTTGGTGTACCCGTGGCTGTCACATTCCAGCTGAATATTGCAGGGGAAAATGACACCTGTAGGCTGTGTCTTCCTGGAGTACACGTGACTATGCGTTTCATGTGGGAAGCAGATGAAATGTATGCAGAATGGCTGCATACATTTCTCGCAGGTTGACCTCCCATCATTCATTTTCATTTATCAAAAAATTAAAAAGCCCAGAGGAGCACACTCTCCCCATGCGGATGGTTGAATTCTTCACAGATGGGGTTCCCTCATTTAATGTATACAAAGAGCATACTTTATCATGAGATAATTGCCCCCATCCGATTTAGGATTTCTGAACTGCAGGTCAGGAGGCTCAAGGCGATAGTAA
The DNA here is from genome assembly GCF_040938575.1 of Ambystoma mexicanum. Classification (NCBI taxonomy): domain Eukaryota; kingdom Metazoa; phylum Chordata; class Amphibia; order Caudata; family Ambystomatidae; genus Ambystoma; species Ambystoma mexicanum. The sequence goes on along the minus strand of NC_090926.1, from coordinate 872,256,310 downwards.
ATTAATTCTAATATCATAATGCCAATTTCAACAGTTCTCACCTATGCTATAACATCTTCCAACAGCAAACATATGCTCGCAATAAAGTGTTGCACCCAATAAACAGAAGCCGATGCATTCATAAAGGAGACATCTTTGAATGCGGACATCTAGAGCAATTGAAGTCTATGCATTGCATACCACTTTATGATCGCTTCACAATTTACAAGCCAGAGCACAAGCAAAGGCCAACCGCAACGTGAAAGGCATATAGTGGCGGGTATAGCTGTCGTCTACCCGGCAATAATACTATTAGAACTTTTCAGCACTTGGTGGCAGATGGTTGTAATTTTAACAGAGAGAGAGAGAGAGAGAGGAGTAACAATGGAATGTTGGGATGGAGGGCCTTTGACAGCTATTAGTATCCCAACATTTAAGGAAGGTACAATCCTTCGAGTGTTATATATCTGTTACAGCCTCCATTCTAAACAATCTGATTGGCTACCATTTCACCCAAAGTCTTGCTTGGACCAAATTATTACGAAATAATTAATGCCTGTCGATGTGCACTTGTGTCTGTCTGTTGATAATATCCATGCCAGCTTCAGCTACGTCTGATGCGTCGTTGCACCAATCATCGTGCAGCGTGTACAGGATATCCCAGCATGCACCGACTTGACTTTTAAAGGAGCCCCCCATTACTCACCCTGCGCTGTATCAGCAGTGGCCGGGAGTCACCCACCTGTGAAGTGCTCACATGACCATCTATGAACAGAAAGGTAAGTACCCAGGTTTTGGAATCAGGAACAGCACAGGTCTGCATAATGTGAGATTTAGTGACTGTAGAGTGGTCTTGCAGAGCGCCTTTCTGCGGTGTGGGAAAGCCTAGCTGTGCATTGCTCTGTAAGAACATGTGTGGGCGGGAACGGGCAGGGGTTGTCAGAGGGATAGAAGGAATTTAGAGTTTGTTTCAGAAGGGAATGACTGGCTCAGAGAAAGGGCTGCGTGGGATGTAAGGACCCCTGGCGCCTATTTCAGCAAGCGGGTTGCCAGGCTGAGAAGCCCACTTCCTCGGGGTCTGTGCTCAGTAGCATGTTGGGATTTTTCCCTGCCAGAGCAACTCCAAGGGGGGCACTGTATCAGCATTTCCATGCGTGGAATGGGGGCCAGAATGCACCGGGCGCTTCATTCCGATGCCCTTGCTGGATGCATCCATTGTGATGCTCACCCTGCACATGCTCAGTGTGCATTGCACAGTCTGATGTACTGAGTGCACATGAACAATTGGCCCATCGGTTGGCAGCATGCAGGTGTATGGCGAACAAAGAAAATGCCTGGCAAATATCGATGTTTGTAGCAGTTAAAAGGGCAAATCGTCAAAGCGCAGAGCCAGCTGTACACGTGGGTGTGACTCTGCCAGGGACAGGAGAACTCTGCACACCAGCTCCATAGGGGCCATTAGACAGTGCTTATGAATTCACCTGGTGGCATGGGATGCATTGCAGTTTCAACCTCCAGAGCCATCAGGCGTTGGCAGAAATGGAAGACGGGCATCTGTGCACGGGGACTGGCATCAGAAAGAGAACATGGGCGGGGGGGGGAGGGAGAGGGAGATTGTGTCACCTGTCTATCACAGGTCGGCATTTCTTTTTCAATCTTCAATGCAACATCTTCAGAGTAATAACCAGAAATGTCACAGTGCATGCCAGACTACAAAGAACCCCCGAAAGATTTAAAGACCCTTTCCCTACAGGATCCAGAATTATAGTCCACAGACAGAGTGCCAGGTCCATTTTGTATTTTGTTTATTTATATAGCGCACCGAACCCTGGGGTATCTGGGCGCATTACTTAGCAGGCACAAATGTTGCACAATACATACAGTTATAGATATAGTTACAAGTTACAGTTACATACATATAGTTGCCTTGAGCAAATGGATACCGTTGTTACAAATTGCGTATATTTACAAGAGAGGGAGGTGGAGGCGAGTTTCATAGTTACATAAATACAGAATGCAGAGAGGTAAATACATATAATACAAGTGGCTGCATTTTTAGGTTCAGTGGAGTGCAGATTATTACACTTCCTGTGTGGTGATGCAACTTTTCACATCAATTCTGAGGTTGAGATAGGATGGTTCAGCTCTGATGGATACAGGCAGTGAGTTCCATCTTTTAGCCGCCAGTACTGGGAAGCTACTGCCCCCAGATTTTTGTAGCTTGAACCTAGGGGTCTTGAGACAGTACACTTCAGAATTTGCAGTCTCCAATTTTTAAAGATATGGCCATAATTCTGCAATTTCACAACCAAATGATGAAGGTCGGCAAACGGTCTTTGCCTCTGGCAAGGCTTTCATGCTTAGAACCTTGCCTGGAGGCCGCAAGCAGTAGCGTCATATGTATGAACATCCCCGGGTATACCTCTGCGTCTTTAAAGGGCGGCAACCTTCCCAATCTTAGGTAGTATTTGTAGGCACCAGCCGTTTCTTTAACACAACAACCTCCCACACCAGGTACTTTTCAAAAGATGTAAACACTCCTTAATTATCATAAAGTACAGAAAGGTTCACAAAAGACGTCCAGATCTCCAATGCTCGGAAAAACTGTAATCCATGCCCTGGCAGTCCACCAGCTTGAGACCCATCCTAAGACTCCTGCTCAAAGGGGAGCTTCAATATCCCCTTTACAGAGGAGCCAATGGCAGTCCACCAGCTTGAGACCCATCCTAAGAACTGACCCCCATGTCAGATCTCTTCCACGAAGTGACAAAGGTGATCTGTTCTGATCTATCCTTCCTGATCCGATAACGACTCCTGCTCAAAGGGGAGCTTCAATATCTCCTTTACAGAGAAGCCAATGGCAGTCCACCAGCTTGAGACCCATCCTAAGAAGTGACCCCCATGTCAGATCTCTTCCACGAAGTGACAGAGGTGATCTGTTTTGATCTGTCCTTCCTGATCCGATAACGACTCCTGCTCAAAGGAGAGATTCAATATCCCCTTTACAGAGGAGCCAATGGCAGTCCACCAGCTTGAGACCCATCCTAAGAACCGACCCCCATGTCAGATCTCTTCCACGAAGTGACAGAGGTGATCTGTTTTGATCTGTCCTTCCTGATCCGATAACGACTCCTGCTCAAAGGAGAGATTCAATATCCCCTTTACAGAGGAGCCAATGGCAGTCCACCAGCTTGAGACCCATCCTAAGAAGTGACCCCCATGTCAGATCTCTTCCACGAAGTGACAGAGGTGATCTGTTTTGATCTGTCCTTCCTGATCCGATAACGACTCCTGCTCAAAGGAGAGATTCAATATCCCCTTTACAGAGGAGCCAATGGCAGTCCACCAGCTTGAGACCCATCCTAAGAACCGACCCCCATGTCAGATCTCTTCCACGAAGTGACAAAGGTGATCTGTTCTGATCTATCCTTCCTGATCCGATAACGACTCCTGCTCAAAGGGGAGCTTCAATATCTCCTTTACAGAGAAGCCAATGGCAGTCCACCAGCTTGAGACCCATCCTAAGAAGTGACCCCCATGTCAGATCTCTTCCACGAAGTGACAGAGGTGATCTGTTTTGATCTGTCCTTCCTGATCCGATAACGACTCCTGCTCAAAGGAGAGATTCAATATCCCCTTTACAGAGGAGCCAATGGCAGTCCACCAGCTTGAGACCCATCCTAAGAACCGACCCCCATGTCAGATCTCTTCCACGAAGTGACAAAGGTGATCTGTTCTGATCTATCCTTCCTGATCCGATAACGACTCCTGCTCAAAGGGGAGCTTCAATATCTCCTTTACAGAGAAGCCAATGGCAGTCCACCAGCTTGAGACCCATCCTAAGAAGTGACCCCCATGTCAGATCTCTTCCACGAAGTGACAGAGGTGATCTGTTTTGATCTGTCCTTCCTGATCCGATAACGACTCCTGCTCAAAGGAGAGATTCAATATCCCCTTTACAGAGGAGCCAATGGCAGTCCACCAGCTTGAGACCCATCCTAAGAACTGACCCCCATGTCAGATCTCTTCCACGAAGTGACAGAGGTGATCTGTTTTGATCTGTCCTTCCTGATCCGATAACGACTCCTGCTCAAAAGAGAGATTCAATATCCCCTTTACGGAGGAGCCAATGGCAGTCCACCAGCTTGAGACCCATCCTAAGAACTGACCCCCATGTCAGATCTCTTCCACGAAGTGACAAAGGTGATCTGTTCTGATCTATCCTTCCTGATCCGATAACGACTCCTGCTCAAAGAGGAGCTTCAATATCCCCTTTACAGAGAAGCCAATGGCAGTCCACCAGCTTGAGACCCATCCTAAGAAGTGACCCCCCATGTCAGATCTCTTCCACGAAGTGACAGAGGTGATCTGTTTTGATCTGTCCTTCCTGATCCGATAACGACTCCTGCTCAAAGGAGAGATTCAATATCCCCTTTACAGAGGAGCCAATGGCAGTCCACCAGCTTGAGACCCATCCTAAGAACTGACCCCCATGTCAGATCTCTTCCCTGAAGTGAAAAAATTGTCTGTTTTGATCTGTCCTTCCTGATCCGATAACGACTCCTGCTCAAAGGCGAGATTCAATATCCCCTTTACAGAGGAGCCAATGGCAGGCCACCAGCTTGAGACCCATCCTAAGAACTGACCCCCATGTCAGATCTCTTCCACAAAGTGACAGAGGTGATCTGTTCTGATCTATCCTTCCTGATCCGATAACGACTCCTGCTGAAAGGGGAGCTTCAATATCCCCTTTACAGAGGAGCCAATGGCAGTCCACCAGCTTGAGACCCATCCTAAGAACTGACCCCCATGTCAGATCTCTTCCACAAAGTGACAGAGGTGATCTGTTCTGATCTATCCTTCCTGATCCGATAACGACTCCTGCTCAAAGGGGAGCTTCAATATCCCCTTTACAGAGGAGCCAATGGCAGTCCACCAGCTTGAGACCCATCCTGAGAACTGACCCCCATGTCAGATCTCTTCCACGAAGTGACAGAGGTGATCTGTTCTGATCTGTCCTTCCTGATCCGAGAACTTCTAATTGAAGGAGACATTCAATGTCTTCCCTGTAAAGGGGCTTTGAAGTTTGCCCTCGCTTCTCCTTCCTTCGCCAAAGGTCAATACTTTACAGACTTCAGTCAATTGCTGCATTTTTTCCTTGTGCCAATAAACACTGGCTGTCATTACAAGTTTGCAGGTAATCTGACAGTTTGGGGCTAATCTGGCAGTAAATCTGTAAAATAACCGCCAGATGCGATAACTGTTACCACCGCTCAGACCCATGGCATTACCATGGGGTGACTACTTGTGGTATTGAGGTCCGTTCCATGGGGATTTTCAACAGATTTACCATGTGCGGGTATGCTGTACGGTAAATCTGCTGAGCTTTTCGGATAAAGTGGAGGATTTACCTTCAGCAAAAGGCTGGAGGTAAAGCCTTCACTTTACCTCCATGCCCGCAGTACAGCGGCATGGTAATGCAGCAGGAAAGTGACGGCAATGGAATTCCCGCCACTTTATTGCCGTTATTGTTCCGCACTGATGTACTTGCAAACCGCCCTACAGTCTTTACCGTGGCTGGAGCTTCCTAAATGCCTACACAATGGAATTGTGAAATGAGAAAGCGTATTCTAAGAACCTCTCTGGGACAAACAACCACCCATCCCATGCAACAAACAGAGATAATCATGCAAATTGCCTCGGGAGGATAGCTCAGGGGCAACGTGCTGCCTTGGAAGCAGGACCACACAGAGCAACACAGGTTCGGTCCCGCTTAGAAACCACTGGGTATCAAGCGCGTTATAAATAACCAATTACATTTACAAATGGGAGCCCTCCACACCCTCTGCCAAGGGTAGAGCAAAAATGTCAACCTGGTTTACCCATCGTGCACTTTACGTGTTGAGGGGCTTGACTTTGGCGGTATCAAGCAATCTTTGTATGAGAAAGGAAGAAAAGAGCCGGCTTCAGAGTAAATATTCAAAACCCCAAACTCTTCTTCCCCGGGAGAGGTTCACTCTGGGTTTCTCCCGGAAATGGCAATTCCATTGCCTCTTCTCCACCAATCCATGTACATTTGTAGCAATCCCACTGCGTTTGGGTTTTTTCTCAAGCATGTCGGGCCAATCAGAGTTGGCTAATTTTGGCAGATTCGCCACAGGCCTACTTCCAAATCCCTTTCTTTTCCAAGGCACAGAAGAGTGATATGGTTCTGCCTCCAGTAGAACACATCCAGGGTTTACCCCCATGTTTGCATGCGGCAAATACAGCAGCCACGTTTGCTTCAATCACTAGCATGTTTCCCTAGCGTAAACTACTATACAATATTGTGTCATAAATTCACAAGGAGATTACATACTGTCCGCCTCAGACTTGGAAGATACAGCTAAATCTTTTGAATATTTGATCATGTGGGACAAATTGAAGAAATGGGGTTGTCCTCAAGCCCTGAGAGAACCTATGGAAGCATTACACAGGGACACCACTTTAAAAATCAGACTGGACAGAAAGGGCTTATTGTCTGATGAAATACCCCCAAAAAACAGGTTAAAACAGAGTTGTCGCCTGACACCAGCTGTCTTCTGTCTTTTTATATCTGACATGGCAGAAGCGTTTATAAAAACCAGATCTTTTCCATCGAAAATAGCTGGTCACTACGTGGGACGCTTGCTATTTGCAGATGATTTGCTGCTCCTTGATCAGACGAAAATTGGGCTGCAGAGACAATTAACGGATCTGTCTCAGTACATTGACAAAAATGCCCTAAAGATAAATGCAAAAAAATCCAAAATACTAATTCTGGGAGATAGTAGAAGGGCGAGAAAGCAGAAGAAATGGACCTGGATACCAAATGGAGAACAGATACCAGTAGTTGGTTCTATGGTGTATCTAGGGTCGTCTCTAAATAACAGCTTAAATGACGCTCCAGGAATAGCACATCTGAGGAGCAAAGCTAAAAACCTGGCTTCGGAAGCTTTACACATCAAAAGACGTTACTGCAAATTTTCCATGGTACCCATTTTGGATTTCTATAAATTGAAAGTGGCGCCAATACTAACCTATGCTGCTGAAGCAAATTTATTTATGGACCCCATAATTTGGAACCATTTGGAAAGTCTCTTTTGGAAGAGGGTTATGGTGTTGCCAAATTCACTACCTATTGAACGGGTACGAAGGGAATTGGGCCTGACTTCTCTATACTCCCATATGGAATGGAAATCTTTATCTTTAATGAGGAAATGTCTCCAACCACCAGCAGTGAGTGGCTTCTCGATCATCAAGGAGGCTATGGAAGGGAAGCAGCTAGCAATTTTAAATTCTTGGTACGAGGCCTGCTCTTCTATACTGACAAACATCGCTCTTACGGAAACAACACTCACCGAAAATACAACGAGGGTGAAGTATAAATTGTTGGATTTGGATTGGATCCAGACTGAGCAGAAAGTGAAATTGTACAAATCGTTTGCTGACAATCCTGAGGAACATTACAAAAGAGGACATGTGATGTCCTACCTTGCTAAATTTCCCTCAAAATTGGAGCGGCAAAACTTCTTGAGACTCCGTTTGAACCTTTATCCAACACGGGAGGTTATATCAAGGAGAACAAAGGCCCATGAAGTAAAAATCTTAAACTGTCGATTTTGTAATAGAAGTAAGGAGACTTTGCAGCATTTAGTACTAGTATGTGAGCCCCTCAACTCTATAAGAAATAACCTCCTGGGGAGATTTATAGAGGAATCACCAACGGAATCGCAGGAGGATTGGTGGGCTTCCATAAGATGGGGTGGACGGCTTTCACTGTCCTTAGCCGTATTACAGCTGGTTAGAAGAATCTTCACCGCTATGGAGGATACTAAATGCCTAGCTGTGGGATGAAACCAGCGTTAGACTTATTCTTCTCCTTCTTCTCCTTCTTCTTTTGCTTTTTCTTCTTCTTTTTTCCTTCCGTTAAATCTTGATTGTAGAATGGGCTTTGAGTATGATGATGATTTTTATGTGTTTTATGTTTTTATATTTTGTACACGTTTGCATCTAAGGTTTAATTAAAACCAAGTGATGTGTAATAATAAAAAATAAAAAAATATTTGATCATTACCTCTGAGGCCGGACTGAGCCTCAGCGGTGTAACGTGAAATGTTTCCTTATAGTCCAACACAGTGACCACACCGTCTTTCTGATGCACTTTTTCTGATTGAACTCAAGGTGAAGAGCTACATGTGTCCTTTTGATGCTGCACTTCAAAGGCATAGTGAGCTCTTTTTACAAACCTCTGACATGGGAAAAGGTGTAGATATTAAAAACAACACACATGATTTTCTGGTATCTTTTTTAAGAGCAGTCACAGCATTTGGCTCCCGGGAGATCATATGGAAGAAACTCCCACTGAAAGGAGTTTTTGAATTAGCTTTTCCTTCACTTTAAGAAAATCATTGCAAAGCCCTGTTTATAAATGAAGTGTGGTCATGCAGAGAAAGCATTAAAAGAAGGGACGTATCAGGGAAACAAATAGATGCCAAGAGGCAGATAACGGCAGCAAGATGTGCCAGACCAACCCCCCCCCACCCCAGCTACGGGCTCCTTGTTATTTCACACCCATAAAATAGCGACTTCTCTTCGGCTATGTGGTGAAAGCCAAGGCGTAATGACACTTTGCTTGGGAGCGCTTAGCTGGCTATCTCCCTTCGGCTGTGGTTCAGGTGCATGACTAGTCCTTTACATGTGGCCACTAGAACCCGAGGGCACTTACTGTACTGCCTTCACAGTCCGCAGGGTTCTCCAACTTCAGGCCTCGAGGGCCGGACACCTGACGGGTTTTCATGATAGCCCTCATTAATATTAATTAACATTCAGAATCATTGTATGCAAATGTATCTCATGAATATTAATGAGGGTCTTCATGAAACTCTGACATGGATCCGGCCCTCTAGGCCTGGAGATGGACAACCCTCCATTAGAGCTACTTCCAGTCTCTCCTCTACATGTATTCTGCTTGCCTATGAGGCATGCTGATCCTGAGACATCTGGGAACCTGCTCTGGAAAAGTGGTATCACCTTCTGGAACCCTCTTCCACAGCGAGCCAGAAACAATGATCCTGGAAAACTCCACCCCTTGCACAGGCTTTATTATGAGGAGCCCCTACATGCATTCATTGCTTGGGACAGGATGTCCGTTTTTGGAGCCTTAAGGAGAGATTCAACATATTGCCTGTTTCCAAAATGGTGGTGTGCTGAGATCCAGACACAATGAATATTAACTCAATGGAGTACCTCACACTGTACCATTATCCACCTTGTGGATTTCAACTCGGGTAGTTCACAATGAAACAATAACCCCATACTGAACAGCATCCTCCCTCCACTCTCCCATAGCAATGCCACCCAACAAATGATGTACCCCACACACATAGCTGGCAACACCCTTGACCTCCTGAGGTCCTGCAAAAATGTGTAATCTGTGCAAAATCGAATCTGTCCTCAAAAGCACCCCCCTGCCTACCTCACATACCCTGTCCCGCCGACAGGCTCTATCATGTGCCTCACAAACGTGGCTCTCATATCACTCATACCATGCCTGCTCTCATCACACCAACCTACCTTACTCCTCGACAATTACAATGCCACCATTGCCTAATCACTCCACGAGATAGCTCCCCTAAAATCAGAAACCCCATAACCACAACCAGGAGCCATGGTTCACCAACTCACTCCACACCATCAAACTTGAAGCCAGATACTCACAAAGAGCCCGGCAAAGGAACCCATGCTCCCGACATAGAAACCCTTCATAGACTGCACACGTAGATACAAGATGCCCTATCCATCAAGAAATCCTCCCACTACATCCGCCTCAATCACACACAGAAATTTTCAACATCAGCAGCTCACTCTCTAAACGACCAGCCACACCCGGCATCGCTCCATCCACCTCAGTATGAAACTGCCTCATGAACTAGTTCAACTCCATAACACACATCATACAACCCCTCCCCTCCACACAACCACCCCTGTCCCGCACTCCCAAACCCTCACATGGGACACATTCCACTGCATCAATCAAGACACACTCATCACCCTGTAAGCCAAAATAAAACCTGCCCACTTCCTGGACAAAAACAGGCTATTCATGCCACATCAAACTGAATCACCACCCTGGCTCCACACTGGGGCAACATTATCAACTCCGGCTTCTCACACAGAACCGTCCCTCTCGCACTCAAAACAGGACAAATCTGCCCTCTATTTAAAAAGCTATCCCTTGACCCCCCCCCCACTCCCCAAACACTAATGTCGCATCACTATTCTTCCACACCTTGCAAGAAAAATGGAACACTTTGTTACTAGCCAAATACAACATTACATCACAACAAACAACCTCCTCAGTCCATGTCAATCCGATTTCTGGCCCCACCCACAGCACCAATGCTGCAACCCTTTACATCCTTGTCGACTGCCACAACATCATGGACAAAGGACAAACAGCCCTTCTAGTCCTGCTTGACCTCTCCCAAGGTTTTGACACCATTAACCACAAAATATTCCTAAACATTCTATCTCACAGGATGAAACTCTGAGCCACTCTTTTGAACTGTTTTACCTCCTTCCTCACTAACAGGACACACTTCGTCTCAATGCCCCCTATCGATCAAATCCCACTCCAGCGAAGTATGGGATACACAATGATCTTCCCTATCTCTGCTCCTGATCAACATAGAAGTTGAATCCCTTGAACAAATTGTAACTGGCCAGAACATCTCCAATACCAGATGACATACAAATATACTTCAACATCTCCTCCCTCTGAGAACGCCACATCCTCAAAAACTGTCTCTTCACCATCACCATTTAGCACCTAACTTCCTGAAATTGAATCCATCGGTAATTCATTATCTGCCACACCAGATATAAACCTGTCCTCACTCCCTGGATCAAAGAACTCCCCACACATAACCCACGCATCTGCCTCGCCTCACCCAATAAAGCCCCAAGGATTCACCATCAACCCCCACCTTTCCTTCACAGACCACATAGCTACAGTCACAAAGCATGCACCCTCCAGCCATATCTTCTACGCAAGAAAAGGCACACCCTTACCCTTGACGACCTGCACACTGCTGCCCAGGCCCCAGTCCACGCAAAGCTGGATCACTGAAGCGCAATCCGCACTGGACTCCCCAATGACAGTCTTGCCCCGTTGCAAGCCATACAGAATGCAGCAGCAAGACTCATTCTACACTCACCTAAACACTCACAAATCACGCCAGCTCTCTTCCAGCTCCACTGTCTCCTCGTGCCCCAGAGAATAGATTTCAAAGGCCTCTGCATCATATACAATGCCATCCACCTCACAACCACATCCTACCTCCCCAACAAACTCAAATCCATCACCCGCACAAGCACTAGAAACGCCAACTAACATCGCCCATGCATTCCACACTGCAAGCTAACCTGCACACAAAAACAGGACTTCACCCAATGGGTACGCAGAGCCCGGAACGCTCTCCCACATTCGTGCCACCCCTTCTATCATTGCTTCGTACAAAATCCTCAAAACATATCTCTTCCCTCAACCTAATTCAGACAAGCCATATCCCCTGCTATCCTCTATGTATCCTCATCATCCTGTCCTGAAAAACTTTAACTTCTGTTCCTCATCCTCCCTTTGTACTTTGTAAAGCGCTCCGAGATCCTCTGGGTAGGACCAGCGCTGTATACAGGTTTCAATAAATAAGAAAGTCCTCTTGCCTGGAAGCTGCAGCCCTAAAGCTGTAGGGTTAATGTTGCAAAGTGCCTGGGTCTGGCCCGATGGGCCCAGAAGCCCATCTAGGGTCCATGATTCACATGCCTCCACAGGACAGAGCAGCTGGAACAGACCCCATGTGATTGCGCGCTGCCTAGAGAACTGTTTGTGTCAGGAGGCTGCACATGCAGTCGTTCAGGCAGCCCAGGTGCTGTCCCTTTTCATGTGCATCGTGTTGGACTCGTCGTCTAAAGAATTGGAGTGTTACGGAAAAGTTGCACAAAGGTGACTGCAGCCGACCCACTATGTAGACCCTTAGGATGCGGACTGCGCGATGAGCCCATCTGGCTAGCAATCCCAGCCAGTTTGCGGTTCAGGACTACCCACCATGAGCATTCTCGGCCTCCAGCTTGCCTCCTGAGGGCCTGTATATTTGTTTGTTAGAAACAGAAACATATTTATCTACTCTTATTCTTCTGTGCATAAAGCTTATATTGTTACATGTGTTACCTACAAACACAATTATTTACTGAGATTGCATCTACGTGCTACCTTGTACTATGTGCCGGTGCCTACGGCTTCTGTAGAGTCCTGTTAAAGCGATCACCGTTGCTAGCAAAAAGTGAACCAGGCGCTCTGGTAAACCCCCTGGATTACCCTTAGACTTTGGGTGTCATTATGAGTTTAGAGGTGTTACCTCCGGAGTTTGGTCGGATACGTGTGGTAACTTGGAGGCTCCAGAGGATTCTGGTTTAGCCTCCACATTGTGAATTTATTATTGTGGGTGAGGGCTGTGTTAAGTTGGTATGATCACCACACTCATGGATGCTTTGTAAGCTTTTATTAAGCTTATATCTAAGAATAAGACCCCCAGCAGTGCCAGCACAACACTACCAAGGCAAACTCTGAAGCAACTGACATAAATGGAACATCAGCAAAAATAAACAAGTGCATCATAAACACATTTAGAACTGTATGATCAGCTGATGACATAATAAGATTCCAGCAATCAGCAACATTATACACAAGCCTATAGAAGGCTCATAAACAGTGGCTTGCCAATAACACTGGCTAGCAAGCCACTTTATAACACATCTCCCTCCGTTCATTTATTCAAAACACACATACCCCTCAGCAACAACACACCATCCTTAAGTTCTCTTCACAGCCGCAATCCTGTCCTTACTCCACACCTGACCTTCTACCACACGAACAGCACCTTGCATCACTGCCACAACCCTCACAGGGTCCGAGTTCAAAGTCTCCTCTTTCTTCTTAATGACTCCCTTCTTGATCCTCACCAAATCTCCACATTCAACCCTAAATTCCTTCTTACCTCTTCTCATGTTCTCACACGCCACCCACTCCCTCTTCTTCCTCTTCAATTCTCTCCTAACACCATCCACCATATGGTCACTTTCTCTGCTCCTTCCCAACCATGGTGGACTAACAACCATATTAGGCTTGCAACCTCTCATTAATTCAAATGGACTCATACCCGTAGTCGCACAAGGAGACATTCTCAATGCAAACATCATTTTTCTGTATTGCAACCTTTCTGTCGCATCCAGTTTCCACAGCCATTCGTATCCCTTCCATTATACACCTATTCATTCTCTCTCAACGCACCCATTTGATTCAGAATGATAAATAGCAGTCTTCTTATGTTTAACACCACATTTCTCTAAATACTTCACAAAACATCCTCCTTCGAACTGTGGACCATTGTCAGTCAAGCTGCTCTCAGGAATGCCTTCCCAAGAAAATACTTCCTGTAACTCCCTCACCATATTCCCTTCTGTATTGACAAACACCATTTCCATTTCTTCTCCTTTGTACTCCTTATCATTCTTCAACCTCAATCTGGACAAACTATCAGCTAGAATATTTTCCTTGCCCGGAACAACCTCAACTATAAAATTATGACACTGCATCCGCGTAATCCATCCAGCTACTCTCCAAGACACTTTTTCCAATGCCTTATTCTCCAATATTTCTTTCAGAGGTTTGTGGTCTGTACGTAAAACAAAATTGGCACCCCATACAAAATTTCTGAACTTTCCCATCGCCCAATAACATGCTAGGGCTTCCTTCTCCAAATCCGAGTATCGGGCTTCAGCATCCCCTAAACCCCGGGACGCATGGGCAATTACACTCTCCACACCCTCATCATCCACCTGGGTCAAAACAGCACCAAGTCCCATTACCAAATCATCTACAGTGATCCTGCTCTGTCGCCTTGTATCAAAATTTCCAAGAGGTTGAGCAAGATCTATCTCACTCTTCAAGTTCTCAAACTCTTTTTCACATATTTTCCGACCACACAAAATCACATCCTTTCTTAAACAACTTCCTCAATTCCACTGTTTTACTGGCATAATTACACACCCATTTCTGATAGAATTCTGTCATTCCAAGAAATGTGGAAAAGGACAGGATTATAGTTGTGAAGAGAAGTTAAGGATGGTGTATTGTTGCTGAGTGGTTGTGTGTTTTGACTAAATGAACAGAGGGAGATGTGTTATAATGTGGCTTGCTAGCCAGTGTTATTGGCAAGCCACTGTTTATGAGCCTTTTATAGGCTTGTGTATAATGTTGCTCATGGCTGGAATCAGCTGATCATACAGTTCTAAATGTGTTTATGATGCACGTGTTTATTTTTGCTGATGTTCCATTTATGTCAGTTGCTTTAGCGTTTGCCTTGATAGATTGGACCTCCCTGTTGGTTGTTGTTAAGAAGAGCTCTGGTGAGCTACGCTTGTGTGTCGGTCTGCGCCAACTCAACAAGTGTGTCTTAGTTGATCGTCATCCCCAACATGGATGAAATGCTGTCAAGAGTGGGCTGTGCGCTAGTGTTTTTTAAGCTTCATATGCCATCAGCGTATCACCAGGTGGAATTAGATGAGGGATCCCGCAAGCTAACAGCATTTATTACATATGAGGGTGTGTTTCAATTTCGACAATTGCCTTTCGGGCTGGTGTCAGCATCAGCTGTATTCCAAAAAGTGATGGAAAGCTTGGTAGGTGGAATGAGTGGGACATTTTGTTTTCAGGATGCTGTACTGGTGTGTGGGAGAACGGTGGAGGAACATGATGGAAGACTAGATGGGCCTGATCACGACTTTGGCGGTATTAGCCCTACCGCCAAACTCCCCGGTGCTATTAGCACCGGATCACGAGTTCTGCGGTAATGTTAATCCCCATTTCCCACTGAGCCCATTTGGAAATGCCCCATTGGGCTCAATGGGGTATTTTCGCGCTCTTACCGCCGGCGGATTTACATCCGGCGGATTTACCGCCGGCGGTAATAGCGCGAATTTTCAGCAGATTTCCCCCCAGCTCAGAGCTGGGGTGAAATCTGCCGAAGTCCTGATTTGGCGGACCTTTAAATCCGGCGGTATTAGCGCGACCGCCGGATTTAAGGGTTACCGCCAAAGTCGTGATCAGGCCCATCTTGCACATTCTCGAGAAGAATGGCATTGTTTTGAGGGAGGAGAAATGTGAATTTGGTGTCTCCAGAGTGGAATATCTGGGGCATGAGATATCAGGAGAGGGTGTAGGACCGAAGGAGAGTTTGGTCAATGCAATAAAAGAGATCAAGACTCCGGAGGATAAGGTATAACTAAGGTCATTTCTTGGAATGATCACCACACTCATGGATGCTTTGTAAGCTTTTATTAAGCTTATATCTAAGAATAAGACCCCCAGCAGTGCCAGCACAACACTACCAAGGCAAACTCTGAAGCAACTGGCATAAATGGAACATCAGCAAAAATAAACAAGTGCATCATAAACACATTTAGAACTGTATGATCAGCTGATGACATAATAAGATTGCAGCCATCAGCAACATTATACACAAGCCCTTTAAAAGGCTCATAAAGAGTGGCTTGCCAATAACACTGGCTTGCAAGCCACATTATAACAGGCTGATGTTAGGCCGTTTTCTCCTTTTTAACCTGTATTTTGATATTTGTATTTTTGTATGTTTATTTATTGTTAATAGAGTAATACGATTTAATAAAATGAACTCAAACCATTTTGGAGTCGCATAGAGCTTCATGGGGGTTGCCAAATTCCTGCACATTGTAATATCGCATGAGGTACTGCTTTTGTGTGGAGGGAAATTCCTGCACACAAAATCAGGCCGTTTTTGAGTGTTTTGTTGCTGAAACACAGACTGTGGCTGAGCGGTCAAACGTGCAAGCCCACATTTTTTACTGCTACCACCAAACCTGCAATCACCCCGTAAGAGTTGTGTCTGTTGGGGATCTATGGAGCTTTAGGGGTGACATCTTTGGGCCACCCTTAATCTCTGTGGTATCTGGCATGTTCCCTGGCATGGTTGTGTGCTGAGGGAATGATTCCTAGCTGTCTGTGTGGGTCAGCTATCACAGGAATGCCAGAGGGAATGTAAAATGTTGTGTGGGGGGGATTCTGAAGATTATGGTTGGTGTTGGCTTGGAGATGAAAACCTGCAGCAGAGGATGCCTAACCCTTTGCTCCCATGTAACCTTCCTGTCTGTGTTTTAACAGCCTCATCATGAGTTGGGCGGTACCCTGACTGGGATACCGCCCAACTGTATTTGCGTTACCGTCCAACTGTCCGGCGCTATTAGCGCTGGATCAAGGGTTGGGCGGTAATGGTTATTCCCCATTCCCCATTGGGTCTATTGGACCCAATGGGGAATTCTCGGTGCAATTACCGCTGGCGGTATTACTGTGTGGTAATTGCACCGAAGATCATCATTTTCCCAGCACAGCTGGGGGTAAATGCTGCCAACTCATGTTTGGGCAGACCCTTAAATGCGGCGGTAATAGCTTTACTGGTGCATTTAAGGGCTACCACCCAACTCGTGATGAGGCAGTATGTTTTAAAGTACTGAACTGGAGACTTCCAGCCCTTTATGTTGAGTAGCAATACCCTTGAGATGGATGGGGATGCAGATTTTAATCAAACATCAATAATTCAGACGACACAAATAGCTTGGCAAAATGTTTGTCTGTTTTAATGTAAGTAAAACAGGGAGTACAACGAACATCAGCAATTGCTCGATACTCAACTCTCAACTCATGTAAGAAAAAAACAATATATTTATAGACCTAATCTGTCACTACTGACGTGTAGACCTGCGTCATTACCAATGTCATCCTACGTGGCAAACTTCTAAAACCTATCGGGAAGCAGGATTGGCTGTAAGTGAACTAAGTAAAGGTGTAATATCTATATAGCGTAACAGAGAGAAATAATTGGATAGTCAACAACAGGTGGGCCAACTAAGCCCTCCCTTCAAGATGGCCACTATGAACGTCACTAAATGTACAACGTCCCATTGGCTACACAAACTATAGGATCCCAACTACGAGGTCTTTTAAAATTGGTTCGCTTCTAACCCCGTCAATAACTTTCCACCTACATAAGCAGCATGCAGACTGAACAACCAGGTGCGGGTGAGCTTGTCTTGCTACCAGCTTCCCACCAATTAAAAGAACATTTCCTTCATCACCTGAAGTTCCAGTTGCAATTAGTGTTTGAAGTTGGCCTTGAGTTTGTACTGTTCTCTGGGATTTTTTAAGGAGTATGGGTACTGTCTAGCTTCCATGCGTAGATGTGATCTCCTCGTGCGTCCAACTTTCTTCCATCACATGACTGGACACCATGAACATTTCTCATATTAGATTTTATTCCCCAATAGTCCTCTGAAGTCTGTTGTTTTCATTTGACCTTGTTGAACAGGAGCTTCTGTTCTTTCACATTAATTGTTTTTTTAAATTTATTTTTTACCAACTTTATTTAATAATTATACAGAAAAGATTACAACTGAGTAACAACAGAATGGGGACAAGCAAAAGATTACTCCATATACATCAGAGCAACAAAATGCAAATTATTACTAAATTAACAGCTATTCAAAACGAAATCCGAAAACATCCCCACCCTCCTATCTCATGGCAAGACGTGACAACACAAAACACAAAAAAACAACAACTGGACAAAACATACACCCCTACCAACCCCCCAATCTCAATATCCACAAAATAAACCAAAGCCTACACTTCATCCAAATAAATCACCAAATGATCCCCATCTCTCCTCGTCCTCAGTTTCCCGATGTTGTCGAATACCCTGATTCTTCTCATACCAAGAGAGCGTCCTCATATCCAACACCCAGTTCTCGCAATGTGGCTTCTTCCTGGATTTCCACACCTTCATTATTTGTTTTATGGCCATCAACAATGCTCTATCAATCCATTCCGAACAATCCCACATCTCCACACTTCGACTATCAGGTGAAAGGAAAATTACTGACAGAAAAGTACGAGGCAGTGTCATACTAGTTACCATATCAATGCAATCCAAAACCTCTCTCCAAAAGTCCAGCACTCTGCTACACTCCCAAAGCATATGTAGATAGGTCCCTCTCGAGCCTCCACACCCAAGCACAGATCTACTTCAGCCAAGCTTCTCACCTCTTTCACGTTAATTGTATCTAATGGCAGCCACTTTTAGTTCTGATAAGACCTTGGCTCTTTGGCTCATCCAACTCCTCAGCTGAAATATATTCTGTTTAATACATTTGCTTTTGTAATTGCAATACTGAATTTGAGGCCTTCCTCGTTTGTTCAAGATGGCTATATACGTAGTGGAACCTTCATTCTGTATTCAATCCGTATGTATCTATGAGGTATATATGTATATGTTTCCGCTTGCCGCTATCTATTTACTATAAGCATATGGCTAGCTTCATGATTGCTTTGCTGCTTGTGTTTCATGCATCTGTACACGTTTAAGCTAACTGAGCATCTTCATCATGCTTATGGCATAAATCTCTTTATCTTGATCTCAAAATGTCACTCATCCTTAGTACTTCTTCATTCTTCATAAATCGTCTACCTCTCAGGTCTGATTATCTTCTATAAATGGAATTGATTCAGTGACGTCACCATTCATTCTGGTCATTCAGTTTCTTTATTTCATCCGGAATCACATTCAAATGGCCATGATATTGTCTTGGATGTAGATATGGTTTCTTTAATGGATACTTTACTTCCCATATTCCCTTAGGTATAGGCATTATTATGGGTACTGCACAGAGGTGTTGCTCTCCTTCTTGCCTTCTGATTGGTGTAGTATATGTCACATACTTTGGTTCATACTTCTCAGGTAATGTAGGCGGGGAAGGTGGAGTAGGGGTACTTGGCTCCTTTTCTACAGTACATATTCTTTTTGAACTTGACTCCTGCGTGGTTCCAGCATGCTGGCTGCTTGCTTGCGGTCCCCTGATGCAACAATCTCCTTGGTGTTCGCACTGAAATTCCCGTCTCACGGAAGCTTCCGGGCAATGTGGCGACACGTCAGAGGGAACATCACGGGGAAGAAGGCTATGGTGAATTGAATGCCATCTGAACAAGGCATTGCTTTTGTAATGTGGTTTGTAAATAGACATAGGACTGCTGCAGCTGGGTGTATTGTTCTGTCTGTGCTTCGGAACGATTTGCAGTCGTTTTGATGTAAATGCACTTTCCTGCCAGCCCGCCTACATGTGAAGAGGCCGCAAATTCTCGTCATTAATATTCCACGCACTGCTAACTCTGTGGCGCGTGTTGGCCCTAGTGCAGAATATTGTTTTCCTAGGAAGAATACATTTTTGTCAAAATAAATGACAGCCCACAACCTTTTTGAAATGATGTAGCTGAAGCTGCAGAAAGCTTTAATTTCTAAGCTAGTGCAGCCATCATTCTCGTTATGCTGAAAAAAGGCCCAATCCAAAAGCAGTGCATCAAGTGCAATTACCTCTGTCACATCCCATTAGAGAATAATAGAATTGCTGTCTGCGCGGGGCATCCCGTGGCCACGCCTGCGCGGCCCTAACAAGCCAAGGCCACAACATTTAAATAATGCCCTGCATTTTCAATGCATTAGTCTGGCCGCTGGTGCTGGCGATTGGCGCTCATGTGTATGCAGCTGAGCAGAGGTGCCTTGAAAAGCCAGGAAAAGAAGAGAGGCGCTCTATGCACAACAGACTCGGGCATGGCTGGACCTAAGATTTGCGGGGGCCCTGGGCGGCATCAGGTGTGCGGGCCCCCTTATTTGCATACATGGTGACCTGTGATACTACAGAACATTATTTCACAGAATCAGTCTTTAATATACAAAATATCATGGCCAGTTACATTAAAAACACGTTACCATTAGTAAACCAGGAGACAACTACAACGTGACGTCCAGTATATGATTTATTACTGTTAACATTTACCTATGTGGCAATATCAGGAGTGAGGCTTTATTGTGTAGTAGCAGACTAAATTAGAAGCGAGCCTCATCAATGTACCCCCTGAGCCTTCTTTGGAAGTAGTGAGCAGGCCACAATTGTTTGGCGGTGTGCGGGGATTGAAAGAGGAAGCAAGGAATCCCATAACAGAATGTTGCAGCAGCAACCGAGCAGGTTAGGTGTCTGTTGATGAGATGTTATGTTTATTTATATCTTCCTATCGATCATATGGATTTTTTCCCATTGCTATGGGATGGATACGGCTCCCTCGCATCACTAGCTGTGAGAACTGGCCCCATAAAAAAATCAAAAGCTGGCACCTATAAATATGCGCACAGTAAGTGCACAGATCTTAAAATGAAATACACAAGTTTGATTCAACTGACCTTTCCCTTTAGAAGAATGTGCACAAGACAAAAGAGCATTGGCATTTAAAAAACATGAATCAACACCAGAAAATTACCTGAGAGGGGAGATTGTCAAAAAACTATCCTGCCTAAGAGTAAAAGGAGCCCACCTTTTAATCCCAACAATCTATAGTGAAATATTCCCAGGAAAACAAAATTTGAGTAAGAGTTTTGATGACACATCTATGTGGTCTTGTGGGTGAGCGTCTGCACTTAGACAACCTGGGTGAAATCCTTATAGCCGAACACTTGAGCAAGTTTGACGGACTCAAAAATACCAAAGCGGGTTGGCGGCCACCTTCTGAAAAAATGTGCCCACCCACATGTATCCTCTACTTATGCCCTAAAAAACAACACATGATCATAATGAGGGAAAATAACTATTCCAGGATTGCAACCTCTGGGTATATGTTAATGACTTGCTTGCCTGCTCATCGATTGTCCTTACTCCCATGTTTGGCTTTGAACAGTACTTTGTTTTTATAAATATGACTTTAAAAGTACACAAACCATAGTGAGCTATACACACAAACATATAAATCCTTAAAGAAACATGTTAGGCAAAACTTGTTCAATTGGGGCATTATTCTCCTCTTCTTGAACTGGAGACTACAAATACCAGAATGCAATTCAGCAGAGGGCAAAACATGGCTTTTGAATTTTGAAAATGTACTTTCAAGACTTAGGGCCTGATTCACAGAGTGTTTTCCTATGGCGTTGTACCATTATAAATCCTTTCTGTGAATCAGGCCCGTTGACTATTGTGAGAAAAGGTTTCTTACCTGTTTTTATTTCATGTTTGACAAATACAGGCTTTATATATGATGTGATGAAAATATTACATACTACCAAAAATTGTGACTGCGCGCCCATCTGGGCGACTTTGCGGTCACGTGGTAATAAATGGAAGCGTTGCCTCCGCAACGCTTCGATGCGAAAGCCACAGTCGAACGCGAGACAGCAAGAGGAGAACTCCTGTCCCCCGCGTTGCACACGGTAAGCGCGGTTAACGTTGTAATTCTGTTTTCAATCACGGACTTCACCGGCCCTCAAACTCGTATACTTTTTGGTTGCAGCCAATCTTCTGACGGCTGGATTTCTGCGCTGATTCACGTCAGGCAGCTTCTGATATTTACATGTTTTACATGCACCACGCCACACTCCGTGTATTCAAGTTCACATACTCAGGTAAAATGCTTTCTGCATTCATTTTACTATTCTCCATGGATATCATACAGAGCCTTATTGTTCTCTTTTCTTCTATTTTTCTACCCTATTCATTTACTTCTGCACCCTCTTCTGCGACTTCGACTGAATGGTATGTAATTGACATTATAACATGTGTTTTTTGCACTATTGTGTGATGGTTTTTGTGCCATGATGAACTGTCTTCTTTATTATTGTTAAATTTATATACCCATATACATGACCTGTAGACCTGCCCTGATGAAGGAAATTGAATTCCGAAATGCATTGGCAATTTGTTGGTCTGATTGAAAAAGCGAATGTGGCGATTTCTTCCTCACTAAGAAAGCATTAGTGATCTCTCATTTTTGTATGAGACTTATTTTTTTGATAGAATTCTTGTGGATAAAACCATCTTGAAAAACAATTGAATCTTAATATTGTTATTTTTCAATCAAAAGATAATTTTTTGTTTACTTTGAAGAATATATTTTTTCAAAGAAGTTTTGGACTACCCTTTGGAGAGCGGCTGTGTGACCCTGTATTTCACTTGGTCTTCTGCCTCACACACTTCCTATGGCGTTGTACCCTTATAAATCCTTTCTGTGAATCAGGCCCGTTGACTATTGTGAGAAAAGGTTTCTTACCTGTTTTTAGTTCATGTTTGACAAATACAGGCTTTATATATGATGTGATGAAAATATTACATACTACCAAAAAGAAACTATTTTTGGTGTGTTAAAATAATGTAGTTAGTTTAAAACTGCTCTGCGAGATATTTTTTGAGTGGCCTGGAGGAGGGTGTAAATTTAGGCAGCTAACTGGTGCTTTGTGTGTGCTTTTAGAATAAAAATGACCCTTAGCACTTCTTAACATGGAAACGTCTTGCCCAAAACAATGATCTCTGAAATGAGCCATGACTTGTACATCGCTGCTGCTTTAAAAACTAGGTTACAGCAAAGAAAGTGATTCGCAATAATTATAGGGCCTACAGCATCTGATGGGCCGCTGGGAGGGGGTATTTGTTTTAAGAGCATCACAATGGATTGGAGGTGACACCGTGGCCTCACTCGGAAAAAGTGTGAATGGTCCAAGGAAGCAGCCAAGCCGCTCTTTAAAATAATGTGACTTGCTATAGTCGAGGCCGGCACTGTAGCCTGCTGGCCCCCCACTGAGATCGGGGCCATGTACCACCGCACAGACATCACACATCTCTGGACCCAGGGACAAATACTGTTAGTGCAGAGAAGACAGGCCATTGGGTCTTTACTGAGTGAGCGGGTTCATGCTACGGCCTGGCTCATCTATCCATCGATTAGTGAAATCAAGTCTCAAGGAAAATGGACATCATCTCCATCGCAATTCATTACATGTACATTTGTTACATGTGTGAATATATTACATTTATTTCATGCTCTGGAGTGTTTTGGGAGTGGCACCTGAAAAATTACCAATATGGCAAACACGGCTGCGTACGGAGGTGGGCGGGGTTGGCAACAGCCCGCCAGTCAACGCTCAGCAAGGCCAGAGGGCCATTCTGGGGCTATGCTAATGTCGGGACTGTCAGGACTCTGGGCTAGCTAGCCTTTTGGTTATAACCCCTGAGCTTCTATTCGGGGCTACAACCAAAAGACCCAGGGCTATAACTCCCTCAATCCACCCCCCCACCCACTGACGCCTCTGGCTGGCCCTGCCCAACCCTAGTCATTCGGGTGATAGCTTTTAGTACTCTTGGGTGACCTCTGCAACGCGAATAATTGTTTTGCCCATTTTTATGGGAAGAAGGTAACGAGCGTTGGAAGGGAGATAAGTGGGGCGTGGAGTGGGTCTAGGGTGGTGTATTCTGGGGGCGTGGAATGTGGGGGGAGAAGGGCTCCCTGGGCCGATGGTGAAAAGAAAATGGCAGAAAGGGGAGTAGTGTCAGTTGGACATGGAGGAATATAGATGGACGCCATGGATTTATACATGGTCCATACAATCCGATTGGCTGGCACCTCTCCCGGGGTGCTAAAAATAAATTAATTATAGCTATCCAGAAAACGGACTGGATTTTACTATTCAGTGGGTTAACACACTCAGCCCAGTTCACAGGGGAGGGTGAAATTATGCTAGCAGATGTGTAATCTGTGGATTTCACCTCTGTATCCCTCCCCGCCTGTGGAATAACACAAAGGATCCTGGCCAATCAGGGCACGTGGACTATTTTGATGCTGTAATTGGCTGAAACGTTTGCATGAAAACACAGGTTCCATTGCGCTCAAAGTAATTTATCATTCATATTGGATTTAAATCCACTCTTGATCAGAAGACCAAATGGCACTGGTGTATTTACATACATTTAATAGTGGAGGTAAACCAATTCTCCCGTTCCAAGGACAGTATTATTCCTTAGTTACAACTCTAAATTAAGCTTCATTTATGTTGACGTATAGCTCTCCTCCTGCCAACAATCGTGTGTCTCCATTGTATACATGAGCCACTGTGAGCTTCTTCAGGGCTGTGGAACATGCATGCTCAATGTGTAGTCAGAGACATGGATCAAGGACAATTGTGTGACGTCTTTTTAGTTCAGGTCTGTGGGGACAGGCACGTGATCACGGGAGCGCGATCTCACGAGATCTGGATGTAACGGAATCTTGCGAGCCCGCGCTCCGGAGTAAACGTCGGAGAGCGTTGCCGCCACATTCTGGCAGAGCGCCAGACCAAGAGGTCGGCTTACAGCGCTGCTCCTATTAAGGATCCACTATAAATGAGGCCCAAAGAAGCCTCTGCAGTCCAGCTTCCAGGGCATAAGTCCAAGACCACAGGAGGCCACATGGGGGCCCTGGAAGCTCACAGCGTGCCATCCATGAGCACACCGTGCCTCCAGTGAAGCAACTGGAAGACCCAGACTGGAACTGTGAGTAACTCCCCTGCCCTACTCAAGGACAAGTTATGCCCACCAGTTTGTCTTATTAATAAAGACAGTTAAGACCCATCTGAGCGTCCTGTCGTCCTTAGAGGCCACTACAAGGTCCTTTTCTATGTACTACATGGAAACAATATCAGGCTCCATTTACATTCCTTGGTAAATGTTATCAATTTTAAATTGAGTCCTTGTTTTACTGATGTAATGAAAATGGGCAAGGATTAGTACCTAGGAAGGGGGTGGACATAGAGAAAATGTGAGATGGCAGTGCTGTTGCATCGCCTATCCAACACCCCCTTTCTTTTACTCTCTGCAAGCTTCTCTTGAATTTTCTGCGGCTGTGGCACACTCTTTAGGGCAAGTGAGGGTGCACCCTGCTTCATGTGGCACTTTCTGCAGCTTTGCCAACCCCTATAGGTCAAATGAAGGTGTGCCCCGCTTCATGGGGCACTTGTGGAGTCCACACTGGACCTTTTATCCTTCCTGCTCTTCGTCTCATGTGCCTCCCTGTGAAGACCGCTCTGCAAGCTTTCAGCAACCTCACTGAAAATGAGTTATAGAGCTGCCTAAACAGCTGGTAAGGGGGTGGTTGGCGGGGATTTGTGTATGGCCTGTGCTGTGTAAGAGAGGTTTAAGACTGTTGAAGGCACTGGGGTAGACCTCTGACAGAAACAGTCAGGGATTCTGGACCCGACTCATTCTTTGCCCAATGAGCACTGTCCTGAAGGGCACAATATCCAGCAGTGCCCACCACACAAGGCACCTGAGAAAGCTAGAGAGAGGTTTGAGATGGCTTTCAGACTGCCAACCTACATCCTAAAGATGGTGAAGTGGTTGCCTGGGGTTTCCATAGCGCAGGAGGTTCTTTCTCTGGACCCAGAAATTTCACACCTGCCACAACCCTTAGAAGTTCACTTATGTTAATAAGTAGAGTCCCCAGACAGCCGCATCTGCCAATTCACCAGTCCTTGTTGGGCACGGTGCTCAGTGTGAGTGGGAGAGAAGAAGAGTGACAGAGGGAGAGAGAGAGGGAGGGGTTGGCATTGGGAAAGTGAAAAAGAGTGAAATGGGAGATGTCTGCGGAGGTCAGTAGTAGCGCTGCCTTGTTAGGCCTTAACATGCCTTGCTGTGCCATGTTATGCCTCACAAGATGTTCCTTCCTGTTTGTTTTTGGTGCCCCTCACTAACCTGCTCACCATTCTACTTTCTATCTTGGACTATACAGCTCCCTGGAGTCCGATGGCGATTCTGCTCCTACGTGCCCCACTTACCTTGTTCCAATAGGGCCCACCGTAATGATATTGTTGCTCTACTGTAATTTTGCTAGCAGTTGTTTCACTGTAGTTTTACACTGCTGTGATTTTGCATGTAGGTGCTCCATGGTAATTTTGCCCAAATTCCGTTTGGCTACTAGGTTTTGCTACAGGGATTGTGGCCTGAAGTAACGTCACTTCACTGTTGACCTGGTACCCATTAATGACTGCTCTTATAATCAAGAGTTGGGAAGTCCTGCACAAGCTTGCCTTGGACGACATCCAACAAGATGAACGTCTGAGAGATGGTTTTCCAGAGACGCCACTAAACCAGCCAATCTGAAGGGAATGATGGAAAGATGAAAGCTACAAACAAATAGCACAGAAAGTGGATCCATGCCATACACAAACAAAATATTCCTACCCTTCCCACACATCAACACTTCAGATACAATCAAGATACAGGACTAAAGGGGCAGGACTACAAAATGATGGGGCCGTTTACATGTGCATCCAACGACATTGTCTACTTGCTTATGTTCATGAAATGCCCCACTCAGGGCTACAGTGTAGCAGTAACTGGTCAACCTCTACATAAACGAACGACCCTCCACTGGCAGAGTGTCAAGCAATGCACAAAGGAGAGTGCAGTTGGTAAGCATTTTTAGGAAGCTACACATACCCTTGATGATCTAAAAATTGGTGCACTCAGGACTGACAAGGCCAGGTAGACCTATGAATTCAAATGCATGCAAATTTTGAATACACTGGCAGGGGGCTTGAACAGAAATCGCGGTTTCATGAGGTACTATCCCAACTAACAGACTCTCTTCCACCCTAGAGATGCAGTAGGGTGCAAAATGTGCACTCACCACTAGCCCTTGGCTAGAAATATTTGACTTGGTGCGTGAGAAATGGCATGCTGTGAGTATCTTTAGCATTGAGGTGGCAAGTGACTTTCTTATGGTTGGTTAGTAGCTTACAACTAGATTGTTTGCCCCCTGGGTGCAGGATCAGAACATATAAGACCTGACACTTTACTTCATTTTTCCCAGAGCTGTTCATTGGCTTCTGACTGACATCGCACCAGCCCCACCAGCCTCTATAAGCCAATTCTTCGTTGCCAGACTCTCTCCAGCCCAGCCCCATCAGCCCAGAAAAAGCCCCAGCCTCAAAGCTTCCCAGAGACTTGTGAGGGCCTCTGTCTCAATTCAGAGCTCATCCTTTCCTCGTGATTGCAATATAACACCATCTCAATATGGTATTTGATACAAACTTACAGCACTGGGTTCTGCGAGTCAAAGGCCCAACACATGACTGGCTGTTCCTCCTCCATTTCGTCCTTCTAGAAGCACAAGCCTGGTGTGCGGATGATTGTTCTACCACTGACCTTGCAAATTGACCGGCCTGGCATACCGCATTTCAAATGGACTGTACCCACCATGACTGACACTGCCCCATCCTTTGTGCCTTCCTGAGAGCACGCTAGGGCGCGGGTGGTATTTTTCAATTTGTTTTCTTTTTTCCCCCTTATGTTCAGTTCCAGTGACCTCTGCCCCACTTAACACAGTGTACCATTCAAACATTGAAGACTTCAATGTGTTTATGCATGTGGGGTCGGGGGTCCATGTCTAATGCATGCCTCCAGCAAAGTTCAAATCACAGACCAGCATGCATAAGGAAAGCAGGGATCCGGGAGAGGCTATTCAAGCTGTAATAGCCTCTCCTGGGGCTTCACGCCACCCTTGCCTACCTGGGGAAGTGATGAAGACCATGGCAGCTCACAAATAAACAAATAAATATATATACATACGATTTAATGTATATTATATCTATATATAGCACCTTCGGCCACTATTCCAGGATCCTCACAGGTGTTCAATAAAGGGCCTTATTAGTGATGCAAAGGAAGGCCGCGCTATTGGAGGTGTCAATAAGTTGTTTCTGAGGGGTCAATCTAATCATATGATCTATGACACTGTTAGAGCTCTTGGAAACCTGTGAGATGAATCTGCTGGATTTGCCATTGAAATGCATCTCTTGTGAGGAGCTGCTCTCCCACATTAGCACTGCTTAGGCTACTGGTGGCATGTTAATGGGCTAATTTGCACATTTGAATTGGAATACTGCGTGACTCCATTCAAAATGTTTTTTTTTCTATTTTGAGCTAAAGACATTTTGATGGTTTAGTTTGACACCATAAGCCATTAAATATTTGCAAGTATTCTTTTAACAGTAAAATCGACAGCCCAACCATGTGTTTTCATCCTCCATGTCAAATTAATGGTAACATGGATAGACTAATCAAAGGCCACTGTACATTTTCATCCATTGGGGACATGGATAAGCCATGTATGATATTATATGATATGATATGGCATTTGTAATGCGCCAATACACAAGTGTTTCAAGGTGTGACGAGGCAAGGAAGGGGGAACAGAGGGAGGACAGAGACAACAAACGATCTTAGTAGGCCAAGTGACATTGAGATCTCGCAAGTGCTGGGGAGGCGGGAGGGGAAAAGTGCCAGAGGAAAGGGGAGGGTACAGTGCTGTACATGGGATCAAAACAATAACAAGAAGTGCCACCAGCAGGTGTCACTGCACGGGTAAGAGCAGACAGTAGGTGCCCAAAAGTGCAGGTAGGGGGACTGTAGGGTTACAAATACAGACCCAAGTGCAAGGGTTGCCAGGAGGCAGAGCGGGTGTGCAAATGGGCGGCCAGGGGCCTGGGCCCAAAATCAGAGGGTAGCCAGGTGAGCAGTGCAGTATCAGACAGAAAATCAGCAGGGGAAAGGAAGAGAGAAGGCAGAAGCAAAGAGGAAGGTATTGAGGTGCTTCCGGAAACAGAGATGGTTCTCCTCAAGTTTCAGAGAGGCAGGGAGGCTGTTCCAGAGTGAGGCCCCTGTATGCATCTTCGGAGCGCTTGATTCAATATACAGAGACATGGACATGGCAATCAGACATCATCAAGCACATTCACTCAACCAGTGCGACTACGGACAGAGCCCATCCCTGAATGATCAGACCACTACATGGAATTATTCCATCAGAAGGGATGCGGACAGGGCATGTCTGCATCGTCATACCAGATCATCCGATTATGCAGACTTCACCAAACCCTGAGCGCATCATCATGCCTATTCATTCAACCAATACAGGCTTAGGCAAGCATTTCACAAGTCTTTCCATCAACGATTCACGTTTGCATGCCTCGTCATCTAGTGAACGATGATGGGAGCAGCTGATTCATGCTGCTGGATCTGTGGCCATCCGAGGACCAGGATAGGGATATCCAATAAGGACGCTACTTCTAGCATGCATGTAAGACTGCATACATGTGGTGTAGCTATACTACTTACTAGGCAACGAATTATGCTCTCTATGACTATCACAGGCATGCTTCACTTAGGGTATTTTCGTCGGCCTTGTGCAAGAATGTATGTCGTCACCGGTTTACTGCTATTTTGCACCCTTATCCGCTTACTGTGCCGTGTGGCTCGATTTGCGGCTTGTAGAGCAGTCTGTCTTTTCTTGGTGCTACCCTATTCTAAACACCTAGAATTACCATTTTGTATAACTGCCCAAATCAGCCCCCTACCACTGGTTTGGGTGGTAGGGCCACAAATTGGCCACCTTTTCTGTGTAAACATGTTTCCATGTGTCACTCCCATATTCCTCAACCACTCTTCTTCATATTGGCAGTGCTGGTGATTGGGCTGGATTTTCCTGGATCCGCCAAAAAATGCCTCCCAGATCCATGAAATCTATTTGCACCCTTCAAGTGTTTCAGTGGTTCCGACTTCTTAACTATTTCAGAGGCTAGATACGAATCTAGGGCATTAGGACCAGGGTTGAGGTACTCAACCACAAGACCATTTGAACGCCTGGTCAGGATGCCTGTGAAAATGCTTGTTAGGATAGTACAAATATTGAACTACAATATTTTATGGTTTAAAAGGTGGGTGCCGCTTAAACTTCACTTGTAACATTATAGGAAACAATGGACCTGAAAAAAAATCCAGAAGATTGGGCGCATCTCATCGTCGAGATAATGAACACCTGTGTGATATCACAATCAACCCCAGAATCATGGAAAACGGCAAACGTGGTCCCAATCTATAAAAAGGGTGACAAGGGGAACCCAGAAAATTATCGTCCAATAGCCCTGTTGGATGTTCTTGGGCAACTCTTTGGGTCCTTATTACTGGACACATTTCAAGCCTGGGTCAAGTCCTCAGAGTGTATGGACCCTTCCAATCTGGTTTCATAAAGAACTTGGGAACCTCAGCAAACATTTTGCTTTTAAGCACATTAGAAGCGAAAGTAATGGAGGGGAGCCCGAGAGTATTCCTGTTTTTTGTAGATCTAATCCAGGAGTTCGACCGGGTCAACCGGAATAAAACTGTGGTTGAAGCTGACAAACTGGAAATGTCCCACTACAATCTTGGAACCCATCAAAGAGATGTATACCGTAACATCAATGCGAGTACACCTTAGTGATGCAGGACACCTCTCCAATGAAATCGTGACCTCCAAAGGGGTTAAACAAGGATGCTCCCTTGCTCTGGCCTTGTATAACTCATACATGGGCAACTTTATGGTCAAAGAAAAAACTATAAGATCTTTTCCTCCAACGATGGGAAATGAGAAAGTCAGCCGCATACTATATGCAGATGATATAATTTTACTTGATCAGACCATAATTGGTCTTCAGCGTAAATTAGATGCCCTGCTCGCATACCTGAAGGAGAACGACTTAGAACTTAACACAGGCAAAACTAAAATCATGTTTTTTGAGGGAACATCCAAGCGCAATGAAAACCTTCAATGGCATATCGCCGGAGAACAATTAGAGAAAGTAAAGAGCTTCAAATACTTGGGCATAACATTATATGACAGCCCCCAGGAAACAGCGATGCAGGAAATTCTGTGCGCTAAAACCAAGAGCCTAACATCACAAACAAAGGTAATGGACAAGAAATGTGGTCGCTTTCCTCTGAAGCCGGCAATCAATTTTTACAAAGCCAAAGTTATACCACTAATCTCCTCTGGAGTGGAAGCAATGCCCGCTATTCCTGACAAGATCTGGATAAAACTTGAGGGACATTTTTGTCAGAAAGTGTTAAACCTACCGCCCTCCACTGCAATGGTTTCAATCAGGAGAGAATTGAGCTTGGTGTCTCTCAAGGCCACGGATGATTTAAATGGCTTGATGTTGTTCAAAAAAATTTGAGCTCCTTGACTAAAAATCTTTGAGATTATTCACTCTGAAATGGAAAGCGGCAAAAACAAAATGCTTTCCCAATGGGTGAAAAAGAACTTAACACTACTGCAAGAGATTGGATTGGAAGCACAGAGGAGGAACTTGAAAACAACCCAATGAAAACAAAAAAACAACTAAAAGAGTGGGACTGCCGCCAAGAATAAGCCAACTATGCACTTACCAACGAACACACAAAAAGTGAATATAACAATGGAATATCTGTTAAAATTTCCAAATAGGAAGCTTAGAACAACATTCTTGAGAGCAGCACACTTAAACTTATTGAAAACAAACGAGATCTTGGCGGTTAGAGGAAGGTCGGAGCATAACAACTGTTGATATTGTGATAACAAGGACCAAGTGGAAACGATAAGACATTTGCTACTGTCATGCCTGGGAACATCTACAAAGAGACGCATATACATGGGGCACCTTTTTAAGGATTCACAGAATTATGACAAGTAGTCTTGGTGGAGATGGCAAAACCACAAAATTTGTGATCGCCGTTGCACAATTCCTTCAGAATATTGGTTTGGAGTCTGCTTGGATAACCTAATTCTGGAAATTAGAAAACGGTTGATAAGCCTTTCAATCGACTATTTGGGAAGAGTCAGCCAGATCTGAAGAACAGAATTATATCATATCGTTCACAAACTTGTATTCGGAAACCTCAAGACCCGGGGAAAGAAGTAGTTTCTCTTCTTGCAAAAATTGTAAAAACAATTGAGTCAAGTAGATAAAAACAAAACTAAAAAATATATAGGAAATGAAATGCTCCTCTTACAGGGTTATTCCCAGAGGTTCATAACCTCTCCCAGAAGGCAAAGTTGTATTTGTGTTGGGGGGATGGGGTTGAGAAACATCTTCCAGCCTTCTAACATTCTACCCCCCCCCCCCCAACGCCCCCATCACTAGTTGAATTCATTGGATGGCCCTGTTGAACCGATGCCACTAAAACATAACACTTCAATTCATGGCATTTCAGTTACCAAACTAATCTATGCTGCGAGCTGCCTTAACTGCACCCGAAAACGTAAAGTCCACAACTGGTAAATATATTGGCACACTGCATGAAGAAGCATTTTAATTATTGTCAGTGTAGCCTTTTCCATTTGGGGAATCGCTGTAGTCATAGAATTAATAGCAAACTAAGAAAGCAATACACATTTTTGGAAACAAATGAGGTTTATTCATTTCACCGAAGATGCCCCTCTCTCCCTGCCTCAAAATGAAAAGCCGATTCATCACATAACAACAAGGAGACCAACCTTCACTGGGTGACCCCGGAAGCGGTTTCAGCGGCAACTCTGTCAGAAAACATCGGCGGGATAGATGTCGGTGGCTGTTCCATTGCCTCGTGGTGGGACCTGACCAGAAAGCGTCAGGCGAGAAGGGACCACAGGACCGACGCACAGCAACAAAGAAGCCAAATAACCAGGCGAGGGGGCTTCCCCTCACCCGCGGCAGTGCTACCCAGTGTGTGAACGTCGATTGCGTTCAGCCCTTCACGCTCTCCACTTCACCCAGCGAATCCGAAGGGGGAGGGGCGGGTTCATCCCAATTATACAGGGGCCCCACTGTCAATTTCATGCAAGGGTTACCCTGAATTTTAATTCCAATCATCGTTAAATCCCATAATCCCCCCTCTCCCTGGACAGATTAGACGAGCAAACATAAAATGGAAGCACGTCGATGAATACAGCACTGAGGACTAAAGTATGTTTACAATGGACACCATGGGTGGACTGGGAACCAAAAGAGGCCCTGGAAATAATGATCAAAGTGGCCCCATATTACATACTGTCAACAAGCCCAGCCCTTTTCCTATGAGAAAATCTAGAAATAAAATAGGTTACCACACAAAAGAGGCCCAGGGTGCAGCGGCCTCCCGGGAAATCTGGGGAGTTCCCTATAGGCCAGTCCTCCCCTGGTGGGCACGACTGCTGCTGCTTCCACCGCCTCGCATGAAGGGTGCTTCTGCGTATTTAAGCTGCCAAAACCTCACCCAGTGCTCTGAAACCGAATGCCTTCCTTTCCCTCTACGTTCTACTAGTTCTTACCCTCCTCTCCGTACCTCTCTAAGGAACAATATTCTTCCATCCTAATGCTTTCTCTGAAAATGTTTTGTAACTGAATCAATCTTCATTTTATTGTACTGTCATTTTTTATGCATAGCCCTTTGGAGTAAAGTGCTCAATAAATGCCAAATAAATGCAAAATACAAATAGAAAAGAGCTCACTCTCAAAAGGCGTCAATGCTATGTTGGTCCAGGTGGCTATAGTGGCAATGATATATTTACAGACCAAATGATGCCAAAATACATGAGAGTTCCGGTTTGCCTGGAACTCTTCTTCAGGCAAGAGGTCACTGTTTCTGCAAGGTAAAGCCTAAATAAATATCAGAGCTAGTAATAGGAAGGGATTCAGAAAGATAGCGCATGGCGTGAGGGGGTGCACTGGTCCAATAATAATGCCTAGAATGTGCCCCTATTTGGAGAGTCACATTTTAAACCCAAGCGGATAAGTAGTTTAATCATTGCGGTCCTGATCTGGGTCGTGAAGGGTCGCAGGCGGCAGGCATGCCTTCATTAACACAACGCTGCAGCATAAAGCGATTAGCACCGGCCAAAGCTTGCACCAGTGCACATCAGGAGATATTAAGCGCGGCTGAGTGCACGCCTGTGGTGGGTCAAAGGGTTTATTATTAAACAATGGGAGGACATCTTGGGAAAATGTGGGTTGCTGCATACCTCGTGATTGCAGCCAAGGAGGCACACGTGGGGGTGGCAGGGCTTTCTGTGTGAAGGATCGCAGGAGGTAAGGCTGCACCAACCTGCGGGATAGGTGGGCACCGAAGCCATCGAATCTTATGAGTGTCATAGCCATCACACGTCTGGTAGGGATAGGTATCTCTCTTATTAATATGTTTGGAAGGCCAAAAGAAAACATCATTTTGACCTCTATACTGTGACATCAACACTACATTGTTATGAACATGATTTGGTTCAACTCTCTAGTAGCCAACATGGGATACTTTCAAGCCAAAGCATGCCACATTTCAGTTCATTACATAATATGGTGATGAGGATATCAGTGATGGGCTGTACCATGTGGTAATGGCATACCTTCCCGAGGCAATGACCCAAGCGAAGCGAGGTCATTAATGAAGATGGTAGGATATGACCACATGGTAGAGCCCACTCCAGAGGCCCTTATCATGATAAGTACCTGTGGTGCAGGAGAGGAGTGACCAGGGGAGACAGACAAAAACAAAGAAAATATAGGTGGCCGTGCAAGGGACAGCAGCATTAGCAGCTTAAAGAAAAAAGGATTACAGGCGGGCTGTGCAGGATGGTGGGTGTCACAGTGTGTAGAAGCAGGCTGGGAAGAGACGGCGGAGAGGGTGAGGGGGCAAGGAGACACTAGCGCTGGCTGATCATGAGAAGGGAGGGACAATACCATGGAGACTGGGAGGTGTAGTGAGATGTGGGAAATGGCAGATGAGTAGAATTGTAGGAATGCAGGCTTGGACTAGCAGACAATGCCGGCATTACCTGCATTGGGTTAGGCTGCCAGGAATTGTATTTATTTCTCTTTTAAAGTGCTGACCCAGCTCAAGAACAGTGCAGTGCTGTACAGGGTGTGGTAGCCAGCGATTGGGCTGGCATCTTTCAACAGTAGCGCAGTACTGTGAGTTGAGGTCTGTGCTTCGGTATGTGCGTCCACTGGGATTAGTCTATGGTCAGCTCTTATTGAAAAAGCCATGTTTTTAGAGATTTGTGAAATTTGAGAATTGTGGGGGCATTTTGAGCAAATACATGGAACGAGTTCCAGGAGGTGGGTGCATGACAAGAGAAGGATTGTTCGCAGGTCCTTCAGTTGTGGACGAGTTGTGAGTCAATCCACTTGGTCGGTTTGCTACACGAGGAACGCGTGCCACCAGATATATGGAGCTTAGCCACCAGGTACTCTGGTGTGCTACTCGTGACTGCCTTTTAGATGATGTATGCTGTCTTGAACAGTATCCTGGGCTGGAGAAGAAGACAATGTAGTTTGCATAGGACGGGAAAGATGTGGCCAAATTTCCGTGCATACAGGGATGCAGTGCTGATATGCTTTACATGGCTTGCTAACGGCATTTGCTTAAGTGTGGAGAGGATGCAAAGGAGTGCGATTGCTACGGTGAAAATGAGTGTAACTGGTGTTATTGTTCGGGGTGAAGTGATGGAAAGGCAAGTAAGTGATCAGTAAACGTCATGTTATGCTGTTAGCATTTATGCTGCACACACGGACGTATCCAAGGTGTCTAGCTGCGGTAACGGCTCTGAAATAGATTGGGTAGAGGTTTGGTTTTGTGGGATGAGAGGGCAAATGCAGGCTTGCTGTTCTTGTGTTTATGCATGCAGACGGGAAGTACCCCGAGCTGTGTGCGCGTGTATGTGTTTCTAGGCGTTGTGTGCTAAGAACATCGAGGTGGTTGTGAAAGGAGACCGTGTGTGGCCATCGTGCATTGACATGGGGCTGTGGTTTGTAAGTTGGTTGGAGCAGTGCCGTGTTCTGTTGTTTGCCCTCTGGTTACAGAGGTATAAGGAAGCCATGAGTGAGTGTGTGAAAATCTCCCCAATTGTATTTGACCTCAATCCCATCATTTTTCCTCCGTTGTTTCGACATGGGCTGCGCGTCTGCTGCATGCACTTACTTGGACTGAATGATAGATCTCATAGGTGCTACACGTTGAGTGGACTCTGCCACCGGGTACCCATCTTATGCATGCCTGCAACCCCGACCAATTCCCAGCACTCTGTGTCTTCCCGGAGCTAGGCTTGGGCTCAATACATATGCAAAGGAAAATAAATAAATCCCATCCTTTCCAGAAGGGGGTACTTCTTGTAAGTAGCGGAGACCGTAGCCTTGAACGCCAGTACCCATGAGAACTGATGGCACTGAGGGAGACTCCATGGGTGTGCTCTTTTCAGGTCTTGCTCAGATCGTCCCTACTGAGGCTAGGCTGGTGACAAAAATGAGGTAGGGGCTACTCGTGGAAATGCATTGCGGAGCCCGTCCGGCATGAGTAAGTAGCGGCAGCGGCCACTTACCCCTTCCCCAAGACCTCACTTAGTACAGGCTGTTCTGAACCATCTTAAAAAGATGGCACGCCCCCCCCCCCCCACCGACCTCTTGGTCAGACTGTCATGGTGAATTGTGGAATTAAATAGCACTTGGCAAGCGACACATAGTGATTAGCGCAAGGCCATAGCTAATGTAGTACTCTATGCTGATTGATTTGACCGCGGATGATCCCTAGTGCCGTATGCATCAACACGAGGCAAGCATTAATGCGGACAGCAAATCAATGGGTGGCGAACGGAGATGAGATGGGCCCCCAGAGACAAAACCGGTGGGTGTTCTTAATTATTGTACCTACCGAGAGATATGGCTGCTGTCTCAGCTGCAAGAGCTGTGTGCCTCGACCACACACGAAGAAGGCTTGCCAAGGCCATTCCTGTCTCTTGTAGTCCTTTGATGGCATGTGGTGTTCTGGCTCATGGCTGTGTATTCTTTAGAGTGTGTGTTGGAGTAGGAAAGCGAGTGGAGAGGTGGGCCATTGATGGCTGTACGTTCTTTCAATTTCCATCTCACAACTGCTTCCTTGGAACCTTATGGTGACACACATTGAGGATGTGACTGAACCCCAAACGACGGTTAAGTTTCTTGTAGGCACTAGACCCAGTTGTTCACACTCTGTATTCCTTGGCTTTGTGGAATTATTCTTCCATTGTGTGGAGAACGACATCTTCCCAGAGGCCCATATCCATCCATTCTCCCACCCGCGCCTGCTTAATTACTATTCAGGGTTGCTTGCTCATCTTCTATGAGAACTTGACCAATGTTTTAGTCCATCACTAGCACTTTGGCGTCAACTCAGAGGATATCATTTGTTAACACTGGTAGGCGGCAGCTAAAGATGTTTTTTAGGTCAATAACCTTCAATATTGCTGTCCTCTGAGGTGTAACCAAAAGCCTTTTGGGACTATATTGCTGGATAGACTAATTTCCTTGTCCTTCTCGAAGACTTTGCAGCTGTGACCCACAGTCTCTTCTCGGTATCAACAATCTGTAGATTCTTTAAAGTTTACAGATGGTGATCGGGGATTCGAAAAGAATACTGAAGGGTGGAGTAATGTGGCAATAAGCCACGAGATGGCGGGCCAATACCGCCCCAGGTAATGCCCCCAGGGCCGTAGTTACAAACGAAGCCCTGGGGGCATTACCTGGGACAGTATTGGCCCACCGTCGAGGGGCTTATATCCTTTAGTACCCTGGCCCGTTAGACCGGGGTACTAAAAGCATTTTTTTCTGGTCCGAAATAAGTCAAATAAAATGGCCCCCGGGAAAGGGAAAACATAGTCCGTTTTCCCTTTCCATGGTGGCCATCGGGAGCGGACGTGTTCCCAGCGCGTTCGCTCCCGAGAAAAGAAGAAAAAAGAAGGTAAGTGGGGTTTGATAGTTTGGAGGGGAGGAGGGTGGAGGAAAAAAAAAACTTACCTGAGTCCCTGGCGGGGGACTAAGGCAGCCTCCAGCCTTGGGGAGGCTCAGAGCAGGGATTGCTGGGTAAAGTCAGCGCATAGTCATTTTTGCAGTACAAAATGACTTTGCCCGGACTTTGCCCAGAAAATATACACTTTGCACAGTTCCATGAATCAGTGTTTGTGTCGGCAGTGCAAAGTCACTTTTCAGCAGTGCAAATTCACTTTGAACCAGGCAAATATTCCATGAATCGGGCCCACAG
The DNA here is from genome assembly GCF_040938575.1 of Ambystoma mexicanum. Taxonomy (NCBI): domain Eukaryota; kingdom Metazoa; phylum Chordata; class Amphibia; order Caudata; family Ambystomatidae; genus Ambystoma; species Ambystoma mexicanum. The sequence continues at coordinate 872,218,513 of NC_090926.1, read as the reverse complement.
TGAGGCCGGTTTCCCCCATGGCCATGACTTTCTGCATATGTGTGAGCCTGCAAGTGTCTGAAGGCTTCTAGGGTCAGGTAATTCAGTGACGCGTGTGCTATAGAATATATTAAGAGGTGCTAATAAGCATAATTTGTTAAAGGCAAACTAATTTTATGCTCATTTTCACTAGCGCGGCAGCAATGTGGAAAGACGCGGGCACACATAAGAATGTATTTCTGTCTATTCGGTGCAAGTTATCGCCCTAAATATGACAGCCCGTGTAGTGGTCACATGAACATCGCAGGTGCCACCTGGTCATCTCCAGCATCAACTTTGCCATTGGCTGGAGAAGGTACTGATGGTCATGTGAAAACAAGTGTATATTAGTCATTTCCATGTAACCTCTCTGCGCTGCCCCTTCCAGTCCATATACCATGAGACGATGCAATAGCCACATTGCTACTCAGCCTCTTGTTCATACATGGTGTCCCTCCATTTTTCATATGACTGAAACTATGTGACCTGGAGTCTATGTGAACAGACAAACTGCAATTCATGTTCATTCCTGATTAGCTTTGGCTGTTAGGTGGTGCTGTCAGGGCTGCCTAGAAGCCAAAACTATTGTCATGGGAAGGGAAGGTAGGAGAGAGAGATCCTCACAAGTAATACCTCCCTCGATATCTCAGCCATTAACCCATTACCCCAGTCCGGCCACTGACTGATAGAGTTCGGCCTGTCTCACTTCCAGCCTGTGTCCAACCCAATACTTCCTTCTGCTTCTACCCGGGTCCACAACACTTGCAAGCTCACCGAGGAGACACTTGTGCCCACTCTCCAGACTCTAGCTACCCCCATGAACCCCGCAAGCAAGGACCCCCAAGTCCTAGCTGACCTCTACAATCAGAGCTTCCACCACACCATGGACCTGAAAGCCCCCCTAAAACCTAAAACACTTGGTTTATGGAAGATCTCATCTCCCTCCACAGCAAAAAGAGCCCTAGAACACCTATGGAGGAAACATCTCACCCCCACTAATTGTGAAATCCTCTCCAACGCCACCAAAATCTACAAAAACGCCCTAATCATATCCAAAGCCAACTCTTAGAATTCCAGAATCACCAATGCCAGCTACAATGCTAAAGAACTCTCCTCCATTCTCAAAGAGCTTGAAAACCCAGTCCCCACCTTTGCCCAGACTCGATCAGATAAAGCTTGGTTCTCTACCATCCAAACTGTCCTGGCTAATAAAAGCGATACACGAAAAGATAAAATGACTGCAAAAACGCACACCTTGCTGCAAAATCCCCATCATCGAACGCACCAGCACTTCCAGCTTTGCCTAAACACCCCCCACTCCCACCTTCGGTTTCTCCCAAGTATTCCAAGCAAATGTACTCAAAACTATCCACACACTCAAACCATCTAACTGCAAGGGTGATATCTGCCCAGCTAATATTGTCAAGCTCTGTGCCACTACACTGACCCCTATCATCACTGAATTCATCAACGCCTCCTTCATGTCCAACTTGGTCCCTAGCAGCCTCAATGCTGCCTGGGTTACCCCTCTCCTAAAGAAACCATTGCTTGAACCTCCATCCCCACTAACTAGAGCCCCATCACCACTGTTCCCTTCCTCCTCATAATTCTGGATCATACAGCCTATTCCCATATTCAACTCTTTCTATCTTTCTAAAACAACACCATCTATTGGGGGTAAGGCAATCTGTCTTCAGTCCCAAACATAGTAAGGAAACAGCCCTACTAGATCTCAAAATCCAATTAGACAACATCCGGGACCCTAGTAATCTGGCCATTTACGTCCTCCTCCACCTCTCTGCAGCATTCAACCTTGTGGACCAATACACACTGCCAACATATTTCCACAAACATCCACTTTTCCACTGAAGCCACCACTTGGGTTAAATGCTTCCTGAGTGAACACGTCTTCATTGGGAATTTAGTGTCAGATCCCACGGCTGTCCCTCTTGGAGTTCCCCAAGGCTCCTGTCCATCACTGACTATCTACAATACCTACACCAAGCCCTTATTTGACATTCTTGACTCCCTCTGTATTATCTACACTAACTTTGCTGATAACACCAAGATCCTCATCCCCATCACAGGAAACCTCTCCGTCGATGCTGTTGCCATGGGTCTACAGTATCATCCTGAACTGTATGGCCACCCACAATATATCTATCATCAACGATAAAACTGAGTTGCTTATTTTGGGCTCCCCCTTCTGGCTCTGAAACCTTGACCTTTCATTCTCCTCTTCCTCATTGGTGGTACCAACATACCAGACTTGAAAGATCTCAAAACCCTTGGAATCTACCTGGACGCAGATCTGCATGACCAAACATCTCAATGCCCTGTCATCGTCCACCAATCTTATCGTCCTGAGTAGACAATGTCCTGAGTAGACAATTCCTCACTCTGAACAATTGCCTTACGCTTGCACAAGCCATTATTAACAGCTAACTGGATTATGCATACCTCTGCAAAAAACCTTGCCAAACTCCAACTTTCTCATAACAGAGCCCTTCGTACAGCTCTGGGCCACATTTCAGCAACCAGGTGTGACATCCACTGGCTCCCCATTAAAGCCAGCATTGAATTGAAAATGCTGGCCATCTCACACTGATGTGTCTACAAAGAGGCTCCCCTCTACCTGAACAATAGCATTGCCCCTAAACCCTAGGTGTGCCCTCTATGATCGTCCTCCAGTCTCACAATGCTTTCTCCGAGATTCAAAAGTAAAAGAGCAGGTGGTGTGAGCTTTCGTGTGACACCGCCCTCCCTCTTGAGTTCCCTACCACCCAACAACATCAGAAATGAGAGCTCCTACCAGAGTTTCAGAAAACTTGTGAAAACCTGGCTGTTTAACAAATACGATTAATGACTATCTGTATTACTGTTATTACCTCTTCCCGTCTTTAGTACAAACTCTGTGATACCTCTGGGTCAGGGTGTTACATAAATGCAATAAATAAATAAATAAATAAATAAAATGAAAATAAGATGTGAGTTGGGACATGCAGCTTGAGGGGGGTGTTTGGTCATTTACCCACCCATTGGTTGCCCATGGCCATGCTAATCCATGTGTCCATTCCTACCCACTACCTGCCCCTCCTCACCCAAAACACACACACCCTGTGATGTCTTTGAGCTGTTCTATCAAGCAATAACACCAAACTTTGTTCTGTGAAGCACCTGCCAGTGTTATCTCAAAGCATTGTTCTGAGAGTTAATAGCTTAAATACAGCTCTAATTGCTCCACTTGTGCAATACGAATATTTTAAACGTGTGCCTCCAAGCACTTGATTTATAAGCAGCACGTGTGGCCTCCCATCTACAGTCCTGTTAAAAGCCAGCGTTGACAGAGGCAACAGTTGTGGCTTGTGTATCAGTACTCAATATGCAATTGCCTGTCACTGCTGTAATATGCAGAGGTACGCACACCATTGTCCAGCTGTTGTGATCCTAGGACCAGGTAGGACCATTATGGCAGTGCCTGACAAATGACTATTCCAAAAGCCAAAACGGTTGGCTTTCCCAATCTTTCATTTTCACATGCCGTGGTTACCCTGCAGTGGTCTTAGTATCACAGACACTAGGCACACATATACAAGTGGGAGAAGTTACTCTACACACACCGGGGTGTTGCTGGGTTTGTAAAAGATCTGGGGCTAGGCTAATGTCGGGATTGGCGTGATTCAGGGCTAGCTATAGCCTTTTGGTTGTAGTCCCTGAGCTTCTATTCGGGGCTACAACCAAAAGATCAGGGCTATAGCCCCGGCCCCCAGGATCCCCCTGGCATCGCCTCTGTACATATAGGGCACAATGCGAGATGGTCTACTTCTAGTGGGCCCAGGTGACTCAGCTGAACCAGGGCTGGAAGTTGAAGCTCATGTCATATCACACTCTGAGCACAATGTTGCGACAGGGGTTATACTTTGTGCACAGAAATAAATCAGTGGTCAGACTCCGAGTACAGTGTTGCATTAGGGGTTAAACTTTGCAAAGTATTGAATCAGGGGTTAGACTCGGAGCATGGTGCTGCATCCGGGGTCAGATTATAAGCACAGTACTAAATTAGGGGTCAGACTCTGAGCACAGTGTGGCATAAAGGTTTAGAGTCTGAGCAAAGTGTTGGTCAGACTATGGGTGCAGAACTGAAACTGGGGTCAGATTATGAGCACAGTAATGAATCAGGGGTCAGATAATGAGCACAGTGCTGCATCAGGGGTCAGATTATAAACGCAGTACTAAATTAGGGGTCAGACTCTGAGCACAGTGTGGCATAAAGGTTTAGAGTCTGAGCAAAGTGTTGGTCAGACTATGGGTGCAGTACTGAAACTGGGGTCAGATTATGAGCACAGTATTGAATCAGGGGTCAGATAATGAGCACAGTGCTGCATCAGGGGTCAGATTATAAACGCAGTACTAAATTAGGGGTCAGACTCTGAGCACAGTGTGGCATAAAGGTTTAGAGTCTGAGCAAAGTGTTGGTCAGACTATGGGTGCAGTACTGAAACTGGGGTCAGATTATGAGCACAGTAATGAATCAGGGGTCGGATAATGAGCACAGTGTTGCATCAGGGGTCAGATTATGGGCCCCCTACTGAAACAGGGGTCAGACTATGGGTGCAGTACTGAAACAGAGGTCAGAATATGAGCACAGTAATGTATCAGGGGTCAATTAATGAGCACAGTGCTGCATCAGGGGTCAGACTATGGGCACCGTATTGAATCAGGGGTCAGACTTGAGCACAGGACTGAATCATGGGTCCGACTATGAGCACACCACTGAATCAGGGGTCAGATTATGAGCACAGTGATGCATCGGGGTCAGAATACCCTAGCACCTAAGCCCATCCCTATTAAGAAGGGCTCAAATTGGTTCTCCTCTGATCTACAAATATTAAAAAGCAAAACAAAAAAGTGTTTTTATGCTTGGAAAACATTGAAGGATACTTGTGACAAAGATGCCTACAATGCAGCCTCAAAAGTATATAAACTAGCAGTTACAGCAGCAAAGAACTATGTTTGACATTGGAATTGCCAAAGCCCAAAATGAATCAAAAGGATTTTTTAAAATTTTAAAGGAATTGGAAAACCCTTGCACCAACACTTTGGGCGTACCCACTAAAGATGCTGAGTGGTGTGCATCCATACAAGAAGCTACGCTGGGGAAGTTGGGTCGGATCAAAAAGACTATCCAATCAAATAAAGATCCTCAGAAGTGAATATCCAAAATAATCCCTCCCAGACTGTGTGAAAGCCCCAATTTAATTTTTAACCTCTATCGGAAGACGAGCTGGTTCTAATCATTGCCAATGTGAAACCCACACGTTGTTAAGGGGATGTATGCCCGCAATAACTATCAAGGCATGTGCTCCAACTTTGATTGGATCCCTGTGTAAATGTGTTAATGCCTCTTTCAGGGAAAGTCATGTGACAGACTCTCTTAAGGACGCATGAATTACTACTCCTTTGAAAAAGCTAGGTTTGTGCCCGCTAACACCAGCCAATTATCGGCCTATCACCAATACCCCATTCCTTTTAAAGATTTTAGATCGTGTTGCATACATAACGTTATCAGAATATTTGAATAATCGCACAATTTTAAATAAATGGCAGTTGGGCTTCTGGCATGGACATGGCATGGAAACTGCATTACTTGACCTGAAATTGGGATTACTGCAAATCATGGACAAGGGACAGACAGCAGTGCTTATGGTGCTGGATCTGTCCCCGGCCTTTGTTCTGGTTGATCACACTCTTCTATAGTCACCAGACTCAAGGAGGTGGCTGCTTTTTCAGACAAGGCTGCAGGCTGGATCGCTTCCTTTCTGAACAACAGACGTGAGGTGGCAGAGGCTCTTCCGGGACCATTGTACTATGGGGTTCTTATGGGGGCCTGCCTGTCACCCGCCCTCTATAACATCTTCTCAGTTCCCTTGTTAGACTTGCTGGAGGAGCAAGGCATTGGATTTCCAAACTATGCGGGTGATACGCAGTGTACCATCCCACTCTGATAACTATGAGACAGATGTTAGGAACATAAATACAATATATGATCTGATTCAAGCGTGGATGGTTGAGAACGGCTTAGCGCTCAATAAAGAAAAAATAAAATTGATGGGGCTAGGCATGGAAAAGAGAGTGCTGAATTTGGGATCTGACTACAAGTCCTTTAGGCTAGCAGGCTCTGAAATGGAAACTAAGAATTAAGTTAAAACACTTGGGTTCTCTTTGGATCAAAATCTGGATATGCATGCCTAAGTGAGTAGCCTGGTCTCCTCCACAGCCTACTATACTAAGCTGTTAGCACAACTTCACCCGTTTATCTCACGAGCCAACTGCGAGACGGTGGGCAGAGAAACTGTTTGTTCCAAAATCGACTATTGTAGTAGTCTCTTGGTAGGACTCAATAAATCAGAATTTTCGAGGCTACAAATCATTCAGAATAGCACCATTAGGGTCATCAGTGGTCTCGGTAGGAGAGACCATGTCTCTAATGCTAGACGCGACCTACATTGGCTCCCCATTGTGGCCACGATTGAATTCTGCTTCTTGGAAATTACTCATGATTGGCTCAAGTCCACTATATCTGGAAGATGCCTTGACCAACAATTCCCATACGCTGAACTTTTGATCCAATAAGGCCAGCAACTGAAGATCCCCAAATGCCACCTTACTCAGACCTCCTAATGTGCATTCTTTTTGGCAGCGCCTAGGGCCTGCTATCCTTCCTGATTGGAGAGAGCTGAGTGCCACAGCTTTGTTTAGGAAAAAGCTAAAGACTCTGTTGTTCAGAAGATTGACATGATGTTCCCCTCTGAATGGTGGCCTGGCTCTTTGCACCTGTCTCTTTTTCATTGTCTGTATGTTGGCTCTTAAGCCTCTGGGTACCCAGGTGCGCATTATAAATATATTAAAGTAAAGTAAAAGAATCTGAACGCCATGCTGGATTAGGATTCAGCCTACGAGTACAGTGTTGCTGTTGTGTCTAGCAGTAGAATTTTCGAATAGGCTACCCCCAACATGAAGTCATCACCAATTATCAAGGGACTAGGAGTCAGACTATACACAATTAGTAAACCCAATGTGTTGGACTTTAAACTAAATTGAAGTAGTTCTCAGATCCAAGTACGGCATCCAGTGTCAGGCTATGAGAAAAGCACTATTGCGCTGGAGATGGGCACTGCTGAAAACTGACATAAGTCACTCTGGTCTCCTCTGCCCCAGTTTGGGGTGGGGGAGCTGAGGGGCAGAGGCCCTGGTCAGGCAGAGCCTGGTTTCTTCATGGAACCAAATCATGTATAGCTGGGATCTGCGGGAGGGGATTTTGGTGATTTGAATAATAGCAAAGAGCTTTTTGGGAACATAAGAGTAGCCACAGAATTGAATATCTCAAATGGGTCTGTCATAGGGATTCAAGTAGGAACCCCTTCTGAGCAAGTAACACAGGCTCTGCGCTCTGCTCGTTCCATTTGTCACACATTCACCCTAACAGTAAAAGGTCTGTAAACCACAAGGCGTACACACTGAACGAGGGTAGTCATTTAGGGAAAACCCTTAGATGAAGAACAAGCAGAAGAAGATTGTTCAAATATTTTGCACAATGGGATGCCCAACAACACTGCATTTCTTTCAATTGCATTTTTAGTTGGCTTCAATTAATGAAAACGAAGTTCAGGAGCTAAAGATTAGAACGCGGGAAATGCAGCCTTAGGGTGAGCGCAGAGGTGCGGAAGTGGTGCACGCTGCATTGATGATGAAGAGGAATGCTTCGGTCTTCCCTTCCATTGCAAGCATTGAAGTCTGTGTGTTATGAGACACCCCCGTGCACTGCAATTCTCTCAAAACATATTAAAGTGTGTGCTTGCTTCTGTGTGTGCATACACTACAACTAAACCTGTAGGAGGGATAGCCTACTGAAATACTGTACACTTTCCCTAGGGGGAAGTTAGGATCTAAAGTCCGCGTGTGCCATTGGAATTACCCACCCATTCAGAGGCAGCTCGCCTCGTGTGCCTTTTGGTTTTTAGTGTTGAAGTGGGGCGGAGGGGGCACTCACTCAAGAGAGTTGCCACAGGAATGGTTACCAGCGACTCTAACACACAGATACTGTGAAAGCCCAAACTTAAGGAAGGCAACGTCTGACACTGGGGCAGAAACAGTGGCATACCTCAGGAACAACCCAAGCCTGTCCGCACAAAGCGTGACGCGTGTCACCGGCAGGTTTAAAGTGGAGGGTGTAGTTATGGTTAGGATAATTATCAGAGCAGGAACAGTCTCAGAGAGCATACTCCAGCCGGTCTACAAAGCAAATGTGACTGAACGTGGTCTGTATAACTAGGGCTCAGACAGCAGACATGGCGAGGAGCAGCTGAGAATCATAGTAGGCTAGAATGTCACCAGGGTTCCCGTTTCCCAGTCCTGGTTGTTCCTTTTACAGATCCTTTTTGAGAGCCGGTGGCGGCAATGGAACAGGAGACTCTCGGAGTTGAAGCAGTTGCCTTAGTGGAGTATAGGCTTCAATTGGTTAACCCCAGCAATGCTGTGGTTTCCGTGTTCTCTTCACTGTCCTCACGTAGAGGAACCGCTATCAAGATCCGCAGCCATATTAGTCTCTTCTAGCTTTCCTCATCCTTTCTGCGCATGTCAGGAAACTGGACAGCCCTGTTCCCCCATCCCTACCCTTTCACGCGCTGCCTCCTGCCTTTCTACACCTTCCTCCAATCACTTCCCTGGCTCCTGGCTTTGTCTATTGCTCCTCTGAGGCCTGGGGAGTGTGTTTCCAATTTTGAGTAAAAATTACCTCTTCCGTTTAAGAAAGATACCTCTTTCAAACGGGTTCTTCCTCTTCCAACAGTATTCTCCCTGTTTGTGTTTGCCAGCACCATAGTAGGTTCACTTTGACCCCAGCCCCCCCCCCCCCCCCTGCCCTATCACTGCCTTCCCGGCTGGCAGCCCCAACTCCAAGCTCCAAAGAGGCTCCCGCGGCTAGTGCTCCTTGGAGGCATGACAGCAGCAGCACACGTCGTATCTACCCACAGTGGCGTTCCCCGGGAGTGGCCTGGGGTGGCACGTGCTACCCCTGGAATCTGATTGGCCACCCCAGGCGCTACCCCATTATCCTAAACTATGATCATTATGTGTGAGTGCGCTCGTACTTCATGCCACCCCTGCATAAGTCAGTGCCCCACTTGTGTCACCCCAGTCAAGTCAAAAGAGTCTGGACACGCCACTGTTACACGGTATTAGGTCAAATGACCTTTTTTTAAAAAACGACTATAAAAAACCTGATTCAGGAAGACTGCTTTGTGACCGCACGGAGCAGTGTTTATTAATCGAACTGTCACGCCCCTACCGCACACGAGTGCATGCAGGTACTGAGAGCCACACCAGGACCTGAAAGCGCCGACATGGGAAACCGGGTAAGTGTGTGATTGTGTGTGTGTTGTATGTTTGGGATGGGGTGTCAAAGGGAAAACTATATTGTACCTCCTATTGCAACGAATATATGTATATTGGCCTGCGCCAAGCTGCTTGTAAGCCACTTGCGAAGAAATCTGTGTTGAAAGGTCTTGACCTTAAAATCAATGTAAGCCACCATTTTAGATCAATCCACCATTTTAGGTTCGCTTTGTAAAGTCACCCTGTGAGTTAAAATGGTGGACGATGTTGTTCTGAAATACAACATGGCCGTCTTGACCTCTGTGTGTAGCTAATATGTAACTTGCCTGCTTGCCACTTGTTGAGGTCGTGAACTGAGACCTTGTCCTTCATTGACCTGTGTGTAAAGGATTACTCGCGTCAATGAAACTAATCCGCGAGAATATGTTAAGAACAATGTATTCAAATACTGAACTGAGAACACTTGTTTAACTACATTGTATTTATATTTGAGAAGACCTTTATGTGAAGTCCCAAAGTACACAGTTGCCCTGCAGGCTTGTTGACGTATGTATTAAAGGCAAACTAGTTGCATGTGGATATGCAAACTTGGCATGAACCCAAGATCAGTAATGTATTAGAGGAATATTAACCAGAAGTACGGTTGGACATCATGTTCGCAAATGGTATAAAAGAGCAACGAATTGTAATGTACAGCGTCTCTCACTGAATACACCGAACCACGCTGGAGTTTGCTGTGTTGTACTGAGGACCGATAGCTATCTGATTTTGTTTTGTTCTTTGTAACTGATTCAGTATAAATTAAAGATCTTTGTATGTTCCTTTGTAACCCGTGTTCTGTGTATTTCCTTTTGGGGCACTCAGCCTCGATATTTTGATTTTGTTTTCACAGGGGGAGTCTTCAAATTAATTGCACCAGAAGGTGGGGGGGTTTGTTAGGGGTGGGGGACGAGGGAATGTCTTTTTTCACTTTTTGTAGACCGCCTAAAATGGGCCGGAAAAAAATCAGTCTTTTTGTTAGACGACCTACAAAAAGTGAAATTTTGGCATAGCACCCTGTTACACATGCTGGCCCGGCCGCAGACCACAGTGCCATGGTGGCTCTTCCTCCAGGGAGGAGAGCCAAGGCGGAGTGCAGAGAGGCCAGAGAGAACACCAAGGACTTTAACACCAAATCACAGTAGTACAGGTTACCTGATGTCAACAGTGGTGGGGAGAAGGGAGGGGGTGCACACATAGCACCACATGTGTGGTCCTTGGCCTTCACAGTTGTCATGAGCTGCGTTAGTTCAGTTTGTTCAAGTGAACTGAACCAAGACGAAATACCCAGAATGCATTGGTTTGTCAAATCACTGCCCAACAATGGAAAACTGGTGCTCTCGCGACATGGAGTTATGTGGTCCCAGCACCTGAAATAAAACTCTTATTTAAAAATCCCTTTTTAATTTCACATGGTCTTAAAAAATTAGATGTAGGGTCCCAGAGAAGATGGTAAACTGGTAATTTGTATAAAAAGCTCACTCTGGACCTCTTTAAGCAAAAGGCCGGCACTTTCAGACATTATATCGTGCTGCAAAACAATTTATTACACAGACTGAAGTTTCTCAATGAGCTTCTATATAAAACAACCATAGTATCCAGGCAAGTAATAAAACACCTGTAAGTGCAGTAGAAACGAACCTAGAAGGGGTGATTATAGCGCAGACCTTCACCCCAGTGAGGCGTCTTGGCGCCCATAATGGAAGTTGGATGTTACTGGTTGACCAGTAAAAGCTGCATTGCTGAGTGTAATTGAAACCTCTGGCCAGCGCCCATGAATGAGGTCAGCCGCAAATGCCTGCAGTCGATACTAGACCGCTGGAGCACAGCGCAGGCATCACCTATACACACAACATAGTCCCGGCACGGCTCTTTGGCCCCAGAACTGGGTCTCAGGCAGCAGGCGTTGCCCTGCGAACCCACGACAAGCCACGCCCAGGATTCAGCTTCCGGCTTCCACGCGCCAATAGTGTTTCCCGAACTTACAAAGATTCTAACATTGAGTTACAGACACGACCTCCTGATTCCATCTTCACATCAGTCTACATAGGACGATATTTCCGTACTTTTTGACGACCTTTGACCCCACGAATGATCGAACAGAGATCTCGGTATCTGATGACATTGACGGTTGTATATTTCAGCATAAGAGGCACGTGTGCTGACGAGGAGAAGCCTGCGGATCGATACCAGCTGCACTCAGCAGCGTGAGTAATGGGGGGAGGTGGGGAGGGGCAAGTCTGACCTAGACACACCACCGCGTCCACTAGGGTCCACACATCGCAAGGCCTGTCTGTCTTCTTCTTGATTGGGTGTGGGAGTTTGGGGGGGCAGTACGTCTGACCTAGACACACCACAGCGTCCACTAGGGTCCACACATCGCAAGGCCTGTCTGTCTTCTTCTTGATTGGGGGGGGGCGGTACGTCTGACCTAGACACACCGCCATGTCCACACATCGCAAGGCCTGTCTGTCTTCTTCTTGATTGGGTGTGGGGGTTTGGGGGGCGGTACGTCTGACCTAGACACACCACAGCGTCCACTAGGGTCCACACATCGCAAGGCCTGTCTGTCTTCTTCTTGATTGGGGGGGGGGGGCGGTACGTCTGACCTAGACACACCGCCGTGTCCACACAAGGCCTGTCTGTCTTCTTCTTGATTGGGTGTGGGGGTTTGGGGGGCGGTACGTCTGACCTAGACACACCACAGCGTCCACTAGGGTCCACACATCGCAAGGCCTGTCTGTCTTCTTCTTGATTGGGGGGGGCGGTACGTCTGACCTAGACACACCGCCGTGTCCACACATCGCAAGGCCTGTCTGTCTTCTTCTTGATTGGGTGTGGGCGTTTGGGGGGGCGGTACGTCTGACCTAGACACACCACCGCGTCCACTAGGGTCCACACAAATCGCAAGGCCTGTCTGTCTTCTTCTTGATTGGGTGTGGGAGTTTGGGGGGTGGTACGTCTGACCTAGACACACCACAGCGTCCACTAGGGTCCACACATCGCAAGGCCTGTCTGTCTTCTTCTTGATTGGGGGGGGGGCGGTACGTCTGACCTAGACACACCGCCGTGTCCACACATCGCAAGGCCTGTCTGTCTTCTTCTTGATTGGGTGTGGGGGTTTGGGGGGGCGGTACGTCTGACCTAGACACACCACAGCGTCCACTAGGGTCCACACATCGCAAGGCATGTCTATCTTGTTCTTGATTGGGAGTGGAGGGTTGGGGGGGGCGGTACGTCTGACCTAAACACACCACAGCGTCCATGAGGGTCCACACATCGCAAGGCCTGTCTGTCTTCTTCTTGATTGGGAGTGGGGCGGTACGTCTGACTTAGACACACCGCCGTGACCACGCATCACAAGGCCTGTCTGTCTTCTTCTTGATTGGGTGTGGGGGTTTGGGGGGGCGGTACGTCTGACCTAGACACACCACAGCATCCACGAGGGTCCACACATCGCAAGGCTTGTCTGTCTTCTTCTTGATTGGGAGTGGAGGGTTGGGGGGGGCGGTACGTCTGATCTAGACACACCACAGCGTCCACGAGGGTCCACACATCGCAAGGCCTGTCTGTCTTCTTCCTGCTGATAGATTTCATCCATCAGCTGTGATTATTGGATACTGAGTCTTGAGCCTCATTACTCCATCTTCTCGGGTTGGGTTTGTAGTCGTGGGTTAGGATTCATGGTCTGTGTGCACTTGTCACAGTAGGGCTGGTTTCACAGGGTCTTCGCTGTGATGGGCCGCGGGTAGCAGTGGAAAGGGTTTGCAGTGGCATTGCAAGGCAGTCGTGTTTCACTCCTTTCAATGCATCTCCACTCTCATTAATCCGAGCATTGCACAGCTGCTCCACTGCACCCATCTGTCCAGCAGACCAGGCCACTCTCCTGGTTTGATCAAGAGCCTTGTGATTTTCTGGCAGCCACATCTTCGCAAGGATCTGAAATATTTAGGTCAGCATGTTCCCCCTTGATGCTGCTGCCAGAGAGCAGCATGCACTCAGCTGCAGCAGGCCTGTCTGAGAAGAGGCCTTCCACCTTTAAATGAAAGTAGTTGGTTTTTTGTACTGCCTTGCTTCAGTTCCAGCCGTGTTGTCGTTTCCCCAAAACTATAGTGGCAGCAGAACTCACAATGCATGACCTCTGGCGGCGTCGTTATGATGCCACAGAGAGTGGCATCACACCCGTTGGCCCCAATAATGGCTGATTGTAGTTTAAAAAAAGCTGAACACGTACGATTAATTGCACATGTAAACAGCTAAGAAGCCCAAAGAAACAGGTACTTAAACAGGTCCTATGGGCTTTTTCCCGGCATGCCCCCTTTCCCGCCGCTGTTCGCCGTCAGCCTATGCCCTATTCTCTTGGCACACATGGAGCCCTACAGGGAAACGTCCCAACTACTCCCCTGAACCAGGCCAGCCATCATTTGGCAGAGGAAGGTACCTGCACCTCTTTGGGCCATTCGTCGTGTGCCGGGGTTGCAGGAAGGAAGATAGTGGTAGCAACCGCCCCGCCTTCATGATTCCTCTGATTAATATTGGGCACACTGTCTTGACTCTGATAAACTGTTGAGTTATGATTTCCACACCACGAAACCTGGAATGACTGAACTCCGTGTTCCACCTGTTTTCAACTCAATTGTCTATCTAAAGCGCTCAAACCTCTAAGCGCAATCACATGTGTTGGGGTGCTCCAGAAAGGTCCCAATGGTGACGAGGGCACACATTGCACGCACCATATTTGTGACAGCGGGTGCAGTAAAATGGGCACAATGTTGCAATTTCATGTATATCCAGTGTAGTTAAATGTGAATGCGATGTGTTACTTTAGTGTTACTTTGTGTTCAAGTTGATACATGTTAGATTTGCATGCGCGTAGAAAGACAAATGCCAAAGCCACCGGATGAAATATAAAACACGATCCGTATATAATGTGCGATGAACTGCCTAGAGGCTGAGCGGTGAGGAGTTTTCATAATGCGAGGACTGGGACTGGTCATGGAGGACCCACTGTAAAGAAGAGACAATATTTATTAAACATGCATGCACACTGAGATACACACACAGAGTTTATATATCTATATGCAGTGGGCTTTTACGAATTCATTGAAACTCTGCAGTCAGCAGTTGCGCTGTGAATTTTAAGTGGCCGCAGAAAATCTAGTTATGCCACGTTGGAGGCTGGAGGAGGAGTAATGATTAACCGAGCAGATGGACAGCTAGCAACTGACCAAGGGTTTATGGCCTAGTAGTTTTGCAGAAAGCAGATGTACTCTGTCTCAAGTGCAGATGATACCACAGAGTTTCTGATCAGTTCCAAAATGGCAATCAGATTCTAATCTGCCCTGCCTGGGCTCTTCACATCACCCAATCTGCCTACGCCTGCCTTGGATAGGCTTCTGCTTGCACACAATTCTCCAATCACTGGGAGCCAGCAGGAGACTCCGGCCCCCTTGCACGGCCTGCTTTTAAGGCCACTATTCCCTGTCTGGCACTGTCTGGCAATGGAAGGCATACAGGGTGCCTTGCATTCCTCAATCCTCCCTCCTGTCACCTTCCCCTAACCTGCTACCCAATCACCAACGTTTCTGATTAACCGATGTGAAAAATCTGCCCCCTGGACTTTATCCACCCGCTCCTGTGATGCCAAATAATCCTCCGTTCACTATGTCTGCAACAAACTGCACCTCGTCTGACTGTACTTTGATACTTTCACCCCGTGCTGCTGATGTGTTCCCCTGCCTGATGGCGTGTGGCTTTACTGGCAGGCACGTTGCTGTTCTAATCACAGATTCGCCGTTCCCTCTATGACCTACACATCTCCTCACATACCTCATACCTCCACGCCTGCGCCATCGGGCGTGTCGCTAAACTCTCACCAGAAGTTGCGTGGTATATCATGATGTGCACCTTTCTGCTTCTCCTGCCGTTTTTGCATCTCTGCTGTTCTCCTACAGACACACACACCAGGCCGGCAGCCCACTACCTTCATACACTTGTCCTCCTCAGCAACTGTCTCTCAGCAACCTAGTTTTTGTAAATATGCCGTAATTATAATTTGATTGCATTCTACTGCCTTGACATCTCTCTGAGTTTTGCTGCACATGTTTTCACACTGGCAACCCACCTCCTACCTGTAACCTATTAGCTTTGTCATCCATCAGCATCTGAATGCATGATTCCCCCTGTAACCCATCTACCGGATTATTTTTCCATCACTCGGCTGACTATTCATTATGTCATTACCAGCTTATTGAGACTAATGTATCTGTTGGTAGTATCTGACCTGTAACCTACTTACCTTGACTCAACTTGATCAGCACTCTGATGCAAGTGGCTTTCACCTGCATACTACCTACTCTGTCGCTCTCAGTATATCTCTACTAATGTGTTCATGCCCAGTATTTTACCTGTAACCTCACTTAATTTGACTTGCTCAGCATTTTTGCTGCATTGGGATTTTACCTGCAACCCACCTATTTTATCATTAACAGCATTTGATGCTGATGTATTTGGCCTGTAACCTACCTACTCCGACTTGCTCAGCACTTGTGCTGCATTGGGATTTTTCCTGCAATCCACCAATTATGTCATGAACAGCATTTTGATGATAACATATTTGACCTGTAACCTACCTACTTTGACTTGCTTTGGATGCTACGGGATTCTACTGACAACCTACCTACGTTGACTCCATTAGTACTTTGCTGTAAAAGTATCTTGTTGTCTCTGTCGCGCTTAGTACTACACATTGTGGTCTGCTCTATTGCACTTTTCTGTAACTAGCACCAAGATGCCTCAGGGCTTTGTGCGCTGCAATAAATGTCAGAATATATAAAATAAATACTCTCTTTTTAGTGCATGAGTTTGCAGAAGGGTTCTGGCTACTTGTTTTGCTCTGCTGTGCATGCTGAAATGGTAGTCATTTAGATTACAATGTTCTGGGACGACACCAGTAAAACCGGGGTGGATGAGATGGCTATCGACATTTTGTTCTGCTCTCTCTCATAACGTTTGTGATGATATCACAACCTTCCACAGACGAATCCAAAGACGGGGTGTTCTAAGAATATTATCTGAAGATGGCAGTTAAGATATCGGTGACCAATGAGACTTTAAGAATTAGGGAAAGATGGGATTTCTTTGTATAGGTCTTGATAAATCATGTGTGGGGCGGATTGTAATAAAATATATGTTAGTGTTTTAACTGTTGCAAAAATGTATATAATGTGTCAACTTAAGTGGTTCGATGAGATTCGGGTTAGTTTGACTCGACCGGGTCATCTAGCTTCTCCCTGGACGTTTGTGCTATAAACTTGCTTTACATACAAAACATGCACTTGATTCTTAGGTGGTGGGCCAGCTTTGGGTAAGGTGATTAGGGGCCTACCCCTACCCAGGCACTGGAAGTCTAGATGTTCAGTGGCTTGCTTCACTTTGCCCTCTGAGGATAAGGTTTGTCATTAGTGTCAGGGTGGTTTCACAGTGCCTCCTTGCACTGTGGGAACGGTCAGACAAAACAACCATCTGCAAGACAAATGTGGCAAAAGTTAAGGTTCTGGTCTCTGTTTGCTCAAAGAATTATTCAGCAGCTCTGAAGTTCAGTGCAAAGGTCACAAGCTAGTGTAAGGGGCGCAAAATGTTGAGGTGCTGGCCAATCAAACTTTCAGCTGACGTGTTCTGAAGGTTCTGCAGGATGTTGGGCATGGAAATACATTGGTGTGATTTTTTAATTTAACTGCAGTTGCCTTTACATGTCAAAATATGGACATAACCACTTCTAGGTACATGCCCTATTGAGAGCCTGGGGCCACAATCCGTCCTATTTGTTAACAGCAGTAGCGCTGGCTTCCGCAAGAATGAGTGTTGACCCTACCCTGTTGAGTATTTGCAATTCCAAATGCCCATATTCACAACCAATCATTGACTTTCATGCAGATACTGTGGGCACAGATGCCTGTTCATGGCAGTAGGCTTTGGGCAAAGAAAAGGTCAGAATGCCCTTCATAGGTCTGAGGGGGGTTACACCGCTTAAGTGCACAATTTACAAAACATTGAGCAGATATTTTTTACAGAGAGGCATTTTGGACCTGTGCACTGTTAGAAGTCTCTCCCTGAGGGATGAAGGAACTCTTAAAAGTTCTAATTTCTAAGAGGTGTTTGTCAATGTGCTACACGGAGCCCACAATCCAGTTTACTTGCTGATTATTGTTTTGGCACCATGGATAGAAGCCGATGGCTATGCTCAGTCAACCATCTCGCACCGCATTGGACGACAGTGAAGATGTACCTGACTTGTGATCAGATCTCTCATTTGCCAAAGCATGCCTCCATCTCCAACACATACCTCTATTACTATCCAGAAAGACATGGCCTTCATTTATGTTCATGAGATATTCTGCAATAGCTGCATTTCACGTTCCACTGCATAGTGTGACAGGGACTGGGCCCTTTGCATAGTGCAATGGGGACTGGGGCCCTTTGCATAGTGCCACAGGCGTGGAGCCCTTTGCATAGTGCAATGGGAGTGGAGACTGTGTGCACCTTGCAAAGGGCCTGCTCCAATTGCACGATGCAATGGGGTTGGGGGCCTTTTGCATTGTGCAATGGTGCATAGTGCAATGGCACAGGGACCATTTGCATAGTGCAATGGGAGCGGGCCATTTCTATAGTTTAATGTGAGAAGGGCCCTTTGCATAGTACGATGAGAGCAGGCCACTTCCATACTGCGATGGGAGTGGGATCTTTGCATATCGTAATAGGAGCGAGATCCCTTTGCATAGTGCAATGAGAGCAGGCCTTTGGAGTCCTTTGCATAGTGCATTGGGAGCAGGCCCTATGCATAGTGAGATGGGAGTGGGGCCCTTTGCATAGTGTGATGGGAGGGGCAATTTCTATAGTTTGATGGGAAAAGGGCCCTTTGCACACTGCGATGTGAGTGGGGCCCTTTGCCTAGTCAAATTGGAGTGGGGCCCTTTGCATGGTGCGATGGGAGGGGGACCGTTGCATATTATAATAGGAGCAAGGTCCCTTTGCATAGCGCAACGAGAGGAGGCCTTTGAGTCCTTTGCTTAGAGCAATCAAAGCAGGCCCTTTGCATAGTGAGATGGGAGTGGGGCCCTTTATAAAGTGCAATATGAGGGGGGCCCTTTATGGCCTTGGCTCTAGTAGCACATCATCACTAGTTTGGAGTGTGCCCAAACAGTGATAGTGGGAGGTCACAATTACAAGGCAGGGGAAGACATTTTTATTGCAAATGTTATATTCTACTTTCTTTTTCTAAACTCTGTGCCGATTCACTTCCGTTTAGGTTCCCTGTATTATCATCTTCAAGACTCCAACAACATGCATTGGGACAGCCAGTACTCCAATAAACTACATGCCGTGGGTCAAAGACAACAGAAAAGTTCACACCATTACGAGTGACATGACACCAATTATTATTTAATTACGAGTGACATGACACCAGTCTTTCTATCTATATATATATAAAACACTTAGGTACCTTTCCGAACGTAGCTGATGCATTTTCACAGTGTTAGGTTTCCCTCTGCTTTCCAAATGGTAAAGTACATCCACTTCAACAATAGCTATCATTTCAACATACAGATGCAATTTATCAATATTAGATTGTCCTCTGCTGTTCTATGGCAAAGTGCACCCACTTCAACAACAGCTACCATTTCAACAAACAGAATGAGCATGGTTCTATGCGGTCACCTTCACCTTGCACTATTGCAAACATTCGGAAGTTACTTCTATCCACCCCCACTTCTATTCACAAAGGGCACAGTGGTTCCAGTGTCAATGAACAGTTAATTACCAGCTCAAAATTTCAGTCTCTTAAGAGCAAAAAGCTGTAGGGCGAATGCCTCGTCACAAGTTAAAACTGAAAATAGGTGCTGTAATTATGCTACTACGCAATCCTATGCCGTTATGGGGCTCTGCAATGGAAAAAGGTTGACAATTACGCATCTACACAGACACATCATAGAGGCCTGTGTGATCGATGGAACTTACATACTGTTCTTATACCCTGCATACCTCTCACTCCTTCTGATACGTTTAGACTTTTCAATGACCATTAAGAAGTCCCAGGGACCTACGCCCCCTTCCTAGAAGCGATCAGTGGTGTTTCCGATATTTTATTGACCTTTAAGATAAGCTAGAAGTGTATGTTACACCTTGAACAGCTAGTTATTATTTAAAGCCGATAACACAAATAGGCTAACATGTCAAAAACAAAGAGTGCAGAAAAACAAACGCTCATCTGTCAAGCCAGGACATCTAGAAATCTTTCGAATTAACAGGAGAGGCAACTAATTGCCATTAAGGCACAAAAAAGACATTCACGTTTCAGCGAATTACAATGCGAATAAAAATACAAAAGGAGTCAAAAAGGACCCATAACCTAGAGGGCTGCGTATTCATACATATTTACCATCTACCACTATCCATACCAATATTTATTCTACCACTAGGTGTCGCTAAAGCGATACCTATAAGCCAAAACATAACACATGAAGAGTCAAACTAATAGAAGCTCAAGCGAGTGGAACACTGGTACCCATTTAATTTATTTTGGTTTTTATTTATTGATTGATTGCTATTTTGTATGGTTGCAACCGTAACTAAAAGCACCCCAAGTTTAAGAAGGTAAAAGGGGGTGGGAAGGGAAGAGTGAGCTGGTGCGCAGAGCCACTGGACATTCAGGAGCAGGTAAAGTCAAGGAGAGGGGCAGAGGGGGAGAGGGGCACAGTAAGTGTCCTATTACTTATTTACTAGGTGGAACCCGTGAGCAGGCAAACACACAGAGAAGACAACATGATCAAGCTGGCTATTGGAGGCCGCGTTTGAATCAATGTTGTGACACAAGACTAATAAGAAAGAATATTGCACAAGAGGACCTTTCCAAAACTAGCCGAAGCTCCCATCTGAATCTAGAGGTACACCAATTTATGAAAAGTAGAGGACGATACCGAAGTCATGAAAAACCACCATCGTGCCGGCTACGCGTTGGCAGACATCGTAATAATACTTGTTTTTGTTTGGTTATAATGAGACGTAATTAGAATTTCTTTCTCAATAGGGAGTGGGCACCTGTGAATTCTTTTATACCACAAACTTCCCATTGAATCTATTCAGATGAATACATTCATTATCAACATAGAAGAGGCTAACAATGGTCATTGATTACTTTTCCCCATATCATTCTTACATTATGGGCCAGAGTAATAAATAGGGTTTAATTGATCTTTGTGATTGCTTATTTACTGGAGGTTTGGCCAGTGTGTTTTCCCATCTTCCAAATTAAACCAAACATGCAGCTAGTATTATATGGCCCATTGCTCTACTAAATCCAACCAGCTACCTAGAAACAAGTTCATATAAATCATTAGGATCAGCCTGAGAATGTGGACTGCCTAACTTGCCTAACAACTGTATTACCAACACATATGTTCATGTTATCGAATAGCAACATCGAAGCACAGTACGGCAAAGGCGGCCAGTGCTGGCTGTCTGCCCCCAGCCGAAAAGGGGGAGGAAAGGCAAAGCTACGCTATGACCAGGTTGAGGCTTGACGCTTGCACTCCTCACAATCCTCATCATCACCATCATCTGGAGGGTGCACCAATCCTTTACCCAAATGTCTATGAAGTAAATCAGAAGCCACCGGCACACCTTACTCGCGCGATACACTGCTATCAGCTTTCCGCCAGAGTACAGGAAAAAATCAACTTCTCCAAATGTATTTTTGGAAAACATGTTTGGTTGATTTTAATGAGTGCCCAGCTGTGCTAAGGTGACTTTCCATTAGGACACAAGCTAGGAATGACCATAGCTGCAAATACTAGAGAGAATCACTCAAGGGATGTCCCCTACTGTGCGTCACTCTGGTACTCCTGCTGTCCTCATGGTGACAGTTCTTCGAGATCATGCTTTGGTGCATGCTAGTGCCCACCCTAGTGTCATATGTAGAGTCTCATTCACTTCCTCTCGAGCAGAGCTTTCACATGGCCTCTAGCAGAGTTAAGTAGCTAGTAATAGGCCCACGGTACCACACATTCGAGATCGCAGTGAGGTTAGATTCCGCACCCTACCCCAATGGCAGGCATCTCCTTACAGCGACCCCGTTCTTTCATTGTCAGCATGCTTCTCTTCACCTTACGGCAACCACGGCGAAGAATATGTTCACCCTGCTTCAAGGGACACTTTGAGGAATCCTCGCTCCAACTTTGATCTTTTCTGCTCCTCATCTCATCGATCTCCGCACGAAGAGCCTGCAACAGGGTTTCAACCCCATTCTTTAACTGAAGTTGAAATATTTTCCAAACGCTGTTGTAAAGGAGAGGCAGGGGCTGTTACCCCAATTACCAGCAAAAGGATATTCGGGCCCCAGTAAAATCCCTGCCGCAAGAATGGATGACTCAACCATAGGTCACAATTTACTGTTTTTATTATTCAACAACAAATTACAGGGATCACACTTGAATAGCATAGTTTTTCCAGAGCTCGCGTCCTCCAAACATGTGTCACCCCGTTTTAATCATGACGTCACAAAGACAAGTTGCATCCCCAAAACCTATCAGGGATGTCGAATGGTCAGTTTAGGGAAACTATACATGCAATGTATAAGTGTTAGTATATTATTGGATTGCCATATCTGGCGGCTCCTCCTAAGACCACCTCTACCTTTAAGAAATACAAATCTGTAGGAAAGTTACGAAGCTATTGGTCCTTGCAACATTCTATGTCTTAACGTGAGAGGTAAATGAAGATTGGATATAACATGTCTTCTCAGCCTTGGGACCTTCTACAGCTACCAGGCTGGATGGACCTTTTCAAGGCAATGAGAACGAACATGGAGGTGCTGTGTGTTCCATCATCTTGCCATCTCGGTCACCTAAGCCTGAGAGAGTACATTCAGTTGTTAACTTTAGGCAACACTTGTATCTTTCCACCTCTGGCTCGATGGGAACTGCTTCTCTATGTCTACCTTGAGTGAATAGGCATTGTCCTGTTCTCCTTGGTCACATCTGTAGAGAACACGGAATGGAGCTCTGCTGCTTGTAATTATGAGCATTTTAGACTATATTCCTTGCAACTGTCTGGTTGCCTTGGTGAACTTGGAAACCATCCATCGCTGCTCGTCCTTGTCTAGGGGGTCCACTGTGTCTGCGCTGGACGCTCTGTCTGCCTGCCTTTAGCTGAATCAGACTGTCAGTCCTTCCATGTATTCGAAGTCTGTATCCCCTTCCTCATTCACTCCACTGTACCTATAGCTTCCATCCTTGTTCTTATGGCTTTCCATGTTAGTTGCAATTAAGCATGTTGAAGCTGGGTACATGTATTCTTGGCTTCTTGCGGTTTCTACTTTGGAGAAGGAGATATATATATAGATATGTGTCCATCATCTACCTGTGTGAGACATAAGCATTTGTTTCATATCTATCTGCAATAATCTAATGTATGTTCGTGTAGCTTCGTGCGTGTATTCCTATGCACTTCATGGCTACGTGCACCTATGTCGTGATGTCAATGATGACGTCATTAACTTCTCAAGTTATAATCAGTCGACCTGTTCGATTGATGATAACTCCACCTCCTCCATATCGTCAGTTGGGTATATTAGAATGGCTGTCTAAGAGAGTAATGTTTCTCACATCTGCGATACATCGACGAAGGTGATGAAGGGCCTAGAAGTGATGTGTATCTGTCATTTCTTTGTCTTCGAGCTGAAAGTTAGTTAGGGGTCACGAGGGCGACACTTGGACCTCCTTCTTCACCGTTGCTCGTCTTTGGCTGTGAGAGGCATGTGTGTCCTATTGGAGACACTGGATAAACGTCTGTGAGAATATTACCAGGGATTCCGTTCCACGCCTTGACAGTCTGATGAACGCCGGATGAACGCAGGATGACGGGGGTTAATTTGTCTGATGGGTTTGTAGGCTCAGCACCTGAGCAAATTAGAATGAGGTTTAAGATGGCTCTCATCATGCCCACCGACATACCAAGGAAGATGACATGAACGTGGTTTTCATGTCGTAGGCAGACCTTTCTCTGAACCAAGTATTTCAAAGGCATAGGAAGGCTTGAACAGGAATGTTGAGTACTTAATGAAAACAGTACGCTGATGTGTATGGACCCTCCTAAGGGGCATTGGGTGATCACTGAGAATGCCCCCACCAAAAAGTAGCAGTTGGTTCCACCCCTGATTGTAGTACTTTAAAGTACACTGGAGTAGAGCATTCCTTCTGTTGGTGAGGGGGTACTCAGCCTGACACGTCCAGTGCTACCTGCGATGGGACTGCAGAAGCGTTTTGCAGGGTTTGTAGGAGATAGACAGGTCTCCCGCAACTACTGACGGACTGGCAGTGCGTGCGGTGGTGGTGGGCCCATATGGAAAGTGACAATGAAAGAATGCCATGAAAGGCAAATACAGCACCTCAGATGAAGGCCTCTAGCAGTGGACTGCTACAGAAAGATGGCGTGCAGCGCTGAGCGTTCTCTGTAAAGGATACAGTCTCTGTGGGGTCAGTCTCTCAAGATAGAGAAATGTGGATTCACTAGGAATTAAAGTGGGATAACATCTTCATGGTGGATAGGGGTCCTCTCTTTGGGGCAGACTGCGGCCAGGAACTGTCACAGTTACAGCAGTCACTCTGCTGCCTGAGGCTCCTGGCATATTGGTATAATAGTATTACAGCCTGCAGCCAAATGTCCTTAGGTCCACCCCTACCACACCCCCTTCTTTGACCTCCTAGGTGGAGTCTATTCCAAGATATAGAAATCGGTTTAGTAGTGTGCATTTCAGTGTAGCTGAAAGAAAGAAATATTGATAATGAATAATAGCCATAAAATCCCTCAACTCCTGGCTCTTTACAGCACCACAACAGACAAACCAGCATGCGATACCAAAGGACAGAGCAATATGATCTCCACAACCTACTAACTACCCCGGGCTGGGACCCTAAAACCTTGTGAAACCACTCAGATGAACCAGCAGAGACATGCAAATCCCAAAGACCGGACCACTCAACTGTATCACCAAGCACGGTCCCAAAGCCCGGTCAGATCCCAAACCTCTCGAACCACTTCACATTCCATCAAATTGCAGAGTGCTTCGTGCTGTGTGCCTCCGGCTTGTAAGCCGTGCTTACTTCGTTGTGGGGTGGGAAAGGGCTTGCCGAGGCTCAGCCCCAGCACTTATTTCTGCTTGACCATTCTATAGTGTTTTGGCAACTTTATTATTTCATCTGTCAGTCAGTCATAGTAATATATCAATCGACAGCAGTGTGCACTGGCCATGGTCTCAGCGTCCTTGGCTGAGTCGTTGTTATTAACTAACCTGATGACTCCGGTTGTCAGGCAGGGCTATTTATCCATTTTCATGAATAACAATGAGTTGGAAGGTGGCATTGCTGGGCACTGATGCTGACCATGCCCACACCCTGCTCCACTCAGCCTCCATGACAATGCTGCACATGTTTTACTGTAATAAGCAACAGGGTGGGTTGACGACAACAGGACAGTCACCAGCCAGCATCCCCAACAGAGAGGCAAGGTCAGGGAAAAGGCCAATATCGGAGAGGCGTGTCTGTCACGAGTGCCAACCTATACAAGAGGATATTGCTGCAGTGTTTACTGCCTAGTTCCTCAGCTCAGTAAAGATTTTGCCTGCATTTGTCTAACAATTTAGCATAAGAGCAAGGCATGTTTGTTAACATGGTCCACTAGGATTGGTGCAAAATGTTAACGATGATGTGCTTTAAAGAAACAATTCAACATTTATTTTATTTTATGACACTAATATGTCTCGTTTTCGCACTTGCACAATTGGAATGACACAAGGTCTAGTAAGATCGTTTGTCTTGTCCTCCCTCTGTCTTCCCTACCTTGTCTTGTCCCACCTAGAAATACTTGTGTACAGGCGTGTTATAAATGACGTATCATATCATATCATTTCCTCTTCTCCATCCACCCCCTACCCTCGGCACTTCTCCCCCCCACTCTCTCCCTGCTCTTGCACGATCTGAATGACACAAGGCCTAGTATTATCGTTGTCTTGTCCTCCCCTTGTTTCCTCTCCTTTGCCTCGTTGCGCCTTGAAACACATGTGTAGAAGCGCCTTATAAATGCCATATCATATATGTGGTGCTCACAGTGCATCCATCACCCTCAATGAACCGGTGGGGGCTGCAGCTTTAACCCCGGATATGCTGGCACTGAATGGAGCAGTAGTGGGTGGTGTCAACAGTGGGCAAGGAGCACCCCGATGGGTCACAGGCCTGCTAGACAATATTTAGGCTATGGCACTTATTTTCTTACAAATTAAGCACGGTTTCAAAGTGCTGTAATAGTAGCTGTTATTATTGCCCAATTTATCAGAATGTATCGACCTCAGAGGGAGGGAGTTCTGCCGGGGCCCTGCAAGGATCCCCAGCGTCCGCTCTCCCTGGGGGGTGCTCAGTGCACCTGGGCTCATCCCTAGCTCTCCACCTTTTGAGGCCCCAGGACGCCGGGCGCATGAAAACACCCTATTTTGTTTCTGGCGGGTGAAAGCCCATTGGCTAATATGGGCGTGCATGGGGCTTGGCGGGTGAAACAGCTGGTTACATGATGCGAGATACTGTAAGTTGAGAGGTATGAACGCATAGAGATAACAATACGCTGCATCTGCGTAATGCCCGCCATCATATCCAGCGCGGGCCTGAGTGGCAGCAGCGCCCCGGGCAGAAAAAAAGAACAATTTGGCGCACAAGCCAAACACCCCCCCGCCCCCGACCGCGCCCCTCGTAAATTGGGGGAGGAGTGGAGGCGCCAAATGTCTTTTTGTGGTGGGAGAAGTGTCATTTTAAAATTAAATGCGCTCTCGGGAGCTGGCGCATTTAACAACAATAGGGTGCTGGGGCACCCTATTAAGATGATTATCGCCCTATTCCTGCACTGGAGCAGGGTGGTGATTATCTCAATAGGGTGCCAGCGAGCACCCTATTAATTTCAAAATGACACTTCTCCAACCACGTTAGCTCAGGGTAGCCCTTGAAAGGCTCCCCCTGAGCTGGCGCCCTGGGGGTTAAAGGCGCCACGGGCGGTCGCCCAGCCCGCCCTACCCTAAGGCCGGCTCTGATCATATCTTCCAAAAGCTGGGACACCAACTTGCGGTGTTAGAAACATCCGGCAGCCACGGAGGATGCGGGGAGTTCTGCTCACAATCAGGACGTGGTCACCCCTCGAAAGTGCCGGCCACGTTGTCTGGACGCACCGACCATTGTCATCCATTCTAACAAACGGGGCGGGGAGGGATATTTTTCCAACTAGTTTCCCACTAAATTGCATACGATTTACGGGCAGTTTTATCACCACTAAGTACCCGTTTGGCTTCATTCACCCAGTCTTTTTTAGCTGTAGAAAATGGCCTTTTACAACCCCCTGACCAGGGCTTGGGCTTTCCCTCCGTTGAAAGCAATGCTTTCTGCGTATTATTGAGAGGGAAAATGACACTGCGGAGGATTAGGGGGGCAGGATGGCTGGCCATTGTCTGGGGGGCCACCCACTTTTATAGCCCCTGCCCTTTCAGTCTGCCCGTTTGCTAAAGCGCCTCGTCTGCAGTGAATGGGGTTCACTGGGGGCCCCCTCCTCCTCGGAGGCAGGGGGCTTTGATCAGCGCGCAGCACATAAATCTCACAGGCAGCGGCAGAGGGCCGCGCCCAGCCCCTTGTCACGGCAGACTCCCTAGGTTAATTCCCAGCACCATGCAGCCCCCACCCCACTCCCAGTGGATCGCCAGTGCCAGCTGCTGCTGCTGGCCCACCAATAATAACAAATCTACTGCCATGAATGGAGGCATAGAGTCACATGACAGTAAGTAGTGCGGGGTGAAAGGTCGAGCTATTGTCTCGTGAGGCTGTCTTGAATAATGAAGTGTAGATGATCCCATCTGCATTCATTCGACCCCTCTTCTTTCCAGGCCTCTTAGCTGACTTATGCCGCTTCAACATTAAATGCTGAAGCCCACCCTGCTGTGTGGCCTCATCTTGCTGCCCCCACAATGGCTGCCACCTGCAAGCCGCCAAAGTTGAGCCGTCGGGTAAACTGCTGCAGAGGCCAGTGGGTCCTGCAGTTCTGTGCTATGCACCTCGGCACATGATATGATATGTCATTTATAACGCGCGCCACAAGACCGTGTAGGGAAGACAGAGAGAGGACAAGACAGACATCTTACTAGACCTTGTGTCATTCAGATCCTGCGCAAAGTGCAGGGGAGAGAGGAGGGGGGAAGTGCCAAGAAGAAGGAAGGGGGAAGTGCAATCAGGGCAGCAATTGCTCTGAGTAAGTGCAACCAGGACTGCGCGGCTCTGTGTAAGTGCAAAGAGACAAAGGACTGTAGAGGTTACAGCTACAGTCCCTACGTGCGCCTTTGGCCAGGGGGCAGTGCAGTGGAGACTGATCAAGGAGGAGCCTGGTGCCCAGAAGGCTCTCAGGGTAGCCAGACAACCAGTCAGTGCAGCAGACAGGTAGGTCAGCAGGGGAGGGAGAGAGAGGAACCACAGGTGAAAAGGAAGGTCTTGCGATGCTTACAAAACTTCAGGTGATCCGGCTCAAGTTTGAGAGAGGCAGGGAGGCCATTCCAGAGGGACGCACCTGCAGAGGATAGAGATCTACCCCCCACTCTCTGCCTGGAGAAGCATCTGACCCTTAGACAGTTGGATGTAATGCGGGCTCCGGCCCCAGAAAGCCTTTTGAACGATGGAGAGGGTCTTGAACTTGATCCCTGCAGCCACCGGGAGCCAGTGTATAGATTTCAGGGCTGAAGAGATACAGTGCCTGGGCTTAAGGCCAAGGATAAGTCTTGCAGTCCTGTTCTGGATTAGTTGAAAAGGGCGGAGAGTAGAAGAAGGCAGATTGAGAAAGGGGCTTTTGCAGCAGTCCAGCCTGGAGAGGACCAGGGCTCTGGAGACAGTGAGATTCTGGGGGAAACTGAGAAAAGGAAGAATACCTCTGAGGAGGTGCAGCTGGCAGTGGGCTTTCTTGGCAAGGTCAGTGAGGTGGGGAGAGAAGGAGAGAGTGGAATCGAAGATGACACCAATGTTTTTTACCTCACAGGAATGCAGAGGAACCAAGGAGGCCAGCCGGAGTGAGAGAGGGAAAGCGGGAGTGGGGGTCCCAATGAGAAGGATTTCCGTCTTCCTGGCATTAAGGCAGAGATCATTGAAGGCGCACAAATCCGGAATCGCGGATAGACAGTCAGGAATGAGAGAGAGAGGAGAGGAGGCTGAGAGGTGCCTGAAAGGGAGCCGAGTGTCATCCGCATAACACTGAACATTACAGGAGAAGGTAGAGATCAGGTGGGCTCAAGGGGCCAAGTAGACACTGAAGAGCCAGGGTGAGAGGGTAGAGCGCTGGGGGATACCACACATGGAGAGAGAGGTAGTGGAGAGAAAGGACCCAAGTGGGACATCTGAGGGTCGGTCCAGAAGGAAGGAGGACAACCACTCGAGGGCCTAGTCCGTGACGCCCAAGTTCTCGCAAAGTTGATTGATCTGGATGGTGTGTTTGACTGTGTCAAAAGCAGAGGAAAGGTCAAGGAGGATGAGGACAGAAGGAAGGCGGGAATCAAGATTAGCGAGCAGATCTTCACAGGGCTCTGAAGCAAGACTGATGGTCGTGGAGGCAACCAACAGATTCGGTATGGAGAGTAAGTTGGGAGATGGCCAGACTTTCTAGGAATTTGCCCAGGAAAGGAGTGATAAAGATCGGGCAGCAGTTAGCCGGGCAGGTAGGATCGGCTGGAGGCTTTTTAAGGAGGGGGTGCACAAGGGAGTGCTTGAGGAGAGAGTGGAAAGATCCAATGGAGAAAGAGCGATTGCAGAAATTGGCCAAAGGCTGGAGCAAGGGTGTCAATATAGTTCTTGATAGTTCTGCAGGAGCAGGGGAGCACCTGTTTGGATGTCACTTTCATAGATCGGGCTTGTCTAGTTATGTTGTCAGGTGCTGTCGGAGAGAAAGAGGAGAAAGGAGCAGGAGAGGGTGAAGTGGCAAGAGGGGGGCAGAGAGAGGGAGAGGAGGAGGAGACAGAAGCCAGGACCTGGGAGGGAACAGGAGAGGTGGAAACTGTAGAAGGATTGGTCAGCTCCTTGCAGATTTTAAAGAGTTTGGCAGTGTTGTTAGAGGCTGCAGAGACACAGGCTTGGTTGTGGACTCTCTTCTTGGACAGGACAGACAGTCTGTACTGCCTTTGAAGCAGCGGCAGGCCAGTTTGTCAGAGGATGCGCCAGAAGCCCTCCACTTCCTCTC
Source organism: Ambystoma mexicanum (assembly GCF_040938575.1). Classification (NCBI taxonomy): domain Eukaryota; kingdom Metazoa; phylum Chordata; class Amphibia; order Caudata; family Ambystomatidae; genus Ambystoma; species Ambystoma mexicanum. Next base: position 872,188,768 of record NC_090926.1, on the reverse strand, counting down.
AGCCACCCTGCATTTGCATTTCAGGGCGGCGAGTTCGGAGTCATACCAGGAGTTGCACTTGGAGGTAGGCTTCAGACTGATTTTCATGACTGACAGGGGAAAGGATGTCCAGAGTGTTGGAGATAGCAAGATGCAGGTTAGCGAGGGCTGAGTGTGAGTCAGAGTGTGAGTCAGCCGCAGGAGTAGGAGGAGGAGAGAAATTAGAGGCAAAGGCATCTACTGACACACGCTTCATGGGCCGAATGACCGAGAAGGTAGGTGGCAGTGCTGGGGTGGGCTTAGCCTGAGGGACAGAGAGTTTCAGATGAGAGGAAAGCAGGGAGAGGTCAGTCCAAGAGAGAGGAGTGGTGAGAGGGTTAGAGAGGGGGATGTCTGAGGAGATGAGAACATCCAAGGTGTGCCCGGCAGAGTGTGTCGGACCAGAGGGTAGAATGGAGAGAGAGAGGGTGTCACAGAGGTTGGGGAGGAGACCAGAGGAGGGATAAGAAGCCCACAGGTGGATGTTGAGGCCTCTGAGGAGGATAAGGAGAGATGTAGAGGCAAGGAGAGAAGAGGAGAGGTAAGCCTATTCTGAAAAGAAGATGGTGACCTGGCCAGGTGGCCTGTAGATGGTGGCCACAGTCAGAGAGACGCCAGGAGAGATAGAGAGCGCATTCAAAGGAGGAGTAGGCCTGCATAGGAATGACAGAAGCAGGGACCCACTCCAGAAAGATGAGAGCTACTCCACGTCCAGGTCGGTTGATTTTGGGCTTGGGGAGGATCTTTTAGCCATTAGGGATGAGAGTGTCAAAACTCATGGAAAAAAAGACCTTGGCTAATGAGCTGGTGGTGTGGGCTGCACTCCTAGCTGCCAAAAGTGGCTTTTTATATACTTATACAAAAGTTAATAGTACTTTGTTAAAACAGAGAAATCAAACTTGGTTGCTTCACTCTAAGTGGGTGATTTATTCTTAAATTGAATTTGAGTGCAACACTGTTGCAGATGCATCCACGGTGGCCAATGCATTTCGAACAACAATGTCCTTTATCAGGGCCTGTGCGGTTGTTATCAAATGAATCACAAATCAGTATGTTTATAGTTGTAAAACATCAAAGTTGCAAATGTCAAAGCACTAGAATTGACACATTGTTAGAGCATTTGCGATTGCATAATGAATGCCAAAGTAAAATCGTGTACACAATGTGAAACAACATGTGGTTATTGAAATCACTAATTAATTTACATAATATAATTGGTGGTAATCCAAAACGTGAAGATGGTTCACAAGTGTCATCATAAGGGTTGCATCATAAGAAGAAAAAGATAAGGAGAACGAACATACTTTGTTTAGAAGTTGGGCATGTCAATTGTTGTGAAAAATTAGAAGGTATCGAATAGGGACTAGCCCAAAAGGTAGTAGGCTCGACTGACCTGATTATTGGAGTGAATGTAGAGCTTAGTTCTAAAATATCCGCCTTCCACGGCTGATCCAAAGTGGACAGTGTGGAGACATGAAGATCACCTCTGTGAGCCTCATTGAGCAGTCTAGTGGCTACCGACTTCCTATTGGTCCAACCTTAGTTGAAATAGAAGTAGTTGCTATACAATAGGTTTCTGGGCGCGGCAATCAGCTGCAACTCCATTTTATTGCTCAGAGTTTATGTTTTTCATTGTTTTCTGGTGTTTGTGTTTGTCTTGGTTTGAAAGGTTCAATACTTAATCATTCACCGGGTATTCACTAGAGCTGGCAGCTAGAAATGGGAGGTGCAGCATAATGAGCCAACCACTGGTTGGCAAAGAAGGCCTAACAGTCATTTCTTGGAATGTGAATGGTATTAAAAGCCCCATTTAAAAGAGGCAAATATTGTCCAATTTGCATTATTTGAAAGCTTATATCGCCTTACTGCGTTTACACAATCAAAGAACTGGTATAAACATAAGAATCTGTTATATTAGTTACAGATGTGTCTTCCATAAAGGCTACTGCTACTTAGAAGGATTCTTAAAATGATTCTAAGCTCATTGCTAAGAAACACTTAACTACGAAAAAACACATTGATGGCAAAATAACTGTAACTAATACAACAGATTATTATGTTCATACCAGTTCTTTGATTGTGTAAATGCCTTAAGAAAGCCTGATAAAGGGAGAAACATTTGCACGTGCCACCATCAGCTTAATGTTTGCTCAGAAGAACGGTTCTTATAAGGCCTAACCATTACTTAGGACTAAAATCCAATACCAAATGACTCTAGATGGACACTGAATAGATTTTTTTTTACAAATAATGTCTTTCTTTTTACTTTCTATATTCCTGGCGCAGTACTTCACCTAACTATGTCCACATTACTGAGTGAAATGGCCGAGCGTTCGCTCTTTAAGACCAAATGTATATATTATGAGGGAGTAGGGCAATCTGTGCAATTGAGAAGAGCTGCGTAGGGGTTACATGCGATCCCACAGAAATAAATAGAGGGCCTGATTCATGGAGGTGTTTTATAATGGCGCAATCCCACAGGAAAACGTTCCATGAATCAGGCCCAGAGAGTTTTGATCTTTGTATGAGAATCTTTAGCAGGAGATGCAGGATACTAGTGCTGAGACCAAAGAGCACTATCTGGAAGGGCAGACTCCAGAGGCGAGATTTACCTTAGAATGAGATGTAACACTTGATGAAATTAGGAAAAGCATCCTATAGTCTCAATTTAGGGAAGTGTTCGGGGACAGATGATTTGCCAGCAGGGTTTTGCAGGGCAATGCTGGATGGGTGGGTTTTTAAGTCTGACGAGAGACATGTTTAGTTCATGCAAAAGCAGAGGTACACTCCGACCTACTCTTAGACATGCCACAATATCAGTTCTTCTGAAACAGGGGAAGCCTCCTTTGAATCATGGAAGTTATGGAGTGATAAATCTCATAAACACCTACAACAAGATTTTGTCAAAGGCGCTGGAACCAAGTTGGTGAATCCCAATCAGTGTGGCTTTATTAAGAGGAGACACTCAGCAACAAATATGCAGAAGCTATTGCTAACATTATCTGAGCCCAATAAATTGAGGAGGCGTGCCGCAGCAATGTCCTTAGATGCAGAAAAAACTGTTGATCGTGTCCATTGGAACTTTTTATTTTTGACGCTTGAAAATATGAATTTTCGGCCAAAATGTATAGGTTGGATTAAGCTTCTATACAAGAATCAGAATGTAGAAGTATTAACTAATGGCATTATCTCCACTAAATTCAAGCTATAGCCAGGCACTCAACAAGGATGCCTTCTCTCTCCTCTGCTTTCTGTCCTTTTATTGGAAACATTAGCTGTTTAATAAGATCGGGGGACAAAATTGTGGGGGTGAACTTTCAAGGGGTAATGCAGAAGCTTTGGTTATATGTAGATGACCTTCTTTTGGTACTTCAGGACCTACAGTCATCGATACCTTCTGTGATGAATCACATAGAACGATACAGCCAACTTTCAAACAATAAGACACATTGGCTTTAATCAGAGGCCCTGCTATGCTCCCAAGCTTGTGAAAAAACAAAGTTGACAGACTATGGTTCTAAATGGAGCCCTTTTAAAATGCTATACCTGGGATTCTGGCTGACCAAAGAGGTTGAATGCACATATGGAGAAGACAGAGCCCTAAAAGCTGTAATGAAATTGAGACAACTTCCAGGGGTGACCTGAAGGATTCGATTGTCGTCTGGGTGAACAAGATCATATGGCCTCGGCCATATACAAGTTTTTGAATGAATCAGTTAATTGGAATGTTAAACTTCTGGATACTTGGATGGCCCATCTTACATCTGATATGTCAATACCAAGATGGGAAGCAATTTGCAATAACATTCCAAGAATGTCTATAAACATCAGAGAAGGAGCTGGGCAAGTCACATTACTGAATGGTGTCTTCTGGACACATGAGCGGATGTGAAAACAAGGACTAAGTATTTCTGATGCCTATAGGGGCTATCATCAAACAACAGGATCACTGGAACATTTGCTATGGGACTGTTACAAGGTAAAGACTTTCTGGAATGCAATCACCAATGTTATGAACTCAGATCTTGGGGTAGAAAAGGAATATAACTTTGAGACTTTGATCCTGGGAGAAGACACGAGTTTGGAGGACCTGTCATACCCGCAGGTTACCTGGCTCTTCAGGGCCTTTATGGTGGCCAAAAGAATTATCCTGCGGAATTGGAAATATACTATCTTTCCAACTAATGCTATGTGGATTCAAGACTTGTACCCTCTTTCCAATGTTGAGAGAGTTACCCCATGAATTCAGAAGATAAACAGGGTATTTATGTCTGGAATATCCAGTGGAGTTTTTTTTCTTCTTTTCTTTGTTTCTTTGTTTGTTTATTTCTTTCTTTTTCCTTGTGTTATTGCTATGATGTTATGCAGAGGCGGAGACAGGGTAGGGCCTGAGCTGGCAAGGCCCACCCAAAATCTGTAAATAGCCACTCTGCAGCGCAGTGTGGGCATTTACAGATGTTAAGGTCAATGCGGTGGGCCCAACTACTTTAACTTCAGGCCCCACTTGTTAGACTATCCTGGCTACGCCTCTGATGTTATGAGGTTCTGTACATTTCCTTTCTTCGTTTTAAAGTAATAAATTATGAATAAGAAAACCCACAAAAAACAAAGTAACGCAAGGAAATTATACTGGGCCAATCAAGACAAGTTTTAGATTAGTATTTATTTGAAGAACGGGGGTGTCAATTTCAAACAGAAATGACTTACAATAATACATTTACAGATGACGAAGGCATTCCCATGAAGGCTGCCTGTACAATAGCACAAAGAGGAAAACAAGTGGTGACCGAGTTTATGATGATGTAAAAATGATAGGATATACCAAGGACAAAACAAAACAAAAAGAAAAAAAAGGTCATCTAAGAGAGTAAGTGCTTCAAATTAAAGTGTACTAATTAAATGTACAAAATTGCATTATTAAGCATCACTGGAGGCAATGGTAGGGAGGATGGGGGAGAGTGCAGGTGTAGGGTGACCAGACGTCCTGGTTTTCCCAGGACAGTCCGGGGAAATCGCCCTGCATCCCGGGAGTTTTTTAATTTTAAAAACCTTGTCTGGGGTTTGCAAGGGTGGGAGCTACGGTCCAAGTTTTTGCTGGGACCCGATTTCGAGATCCCCAAATCGGCTCTCAGCGTGACTCTTCATTGGCGGATGGGGGGTGTGACATGCTTTTCACGCCTCATTCACTCCCTCTTCCCCTCCCTGGTGCTCGCCTCAATGAGAGGAGTGTGCCTATGTGCACACAACCTCCCTGCCCCCTGCAAAAGGCCAGTGACATAGAAGAAGGACTACCGTTTTATTTGTATTTACGGTAGTCCTACTTTTATGTCTATGGTGTGTCCGTTTTTTAAGTAATAAATTATGAATAAAAAAACACAAAAAAAGTAATGCAAGTACATTATACAGGGCCAATGAAGACAAGTTTTAGATTAGTATTTATTTGAAGAACGGGGGTGTCAATTTCAAACAGAAATGACTTACAATAACACATTTACAGATGACGAAGGCATTCCCATGAAGGCTGCCTGTACAATAGCACAAAGATGAGAACAAGTGGTGACCGAATTTATGATGATGTAAAAATTATATGATATACCGTAAAATGGTTTTCACATCCCCATTACCTCCCCCTTCCCGGCGCTCTCCTCCAATGAGAGGAGTGTGCCTGTGAGCACGCCCCCTCCCCACACCCTTCAAAATGGCAGCAACATAGAAGTAGGCCTACAGTTTTATTTGTGTTTACTGTAGTCCTACTTTTATGTCTGTAGCCTGTCCGTTTTTTTGTTTTTTTTTATCTGGTCACCCTATGCAGGTTAAGCTCCCCGTTTAGCAAGTAAGTAAAGTTTAAGGCAAGCGTTGAAGAGATACAAGAAAGCAAGCTACGGCATACACATCAGCAATATTAAAGCTCATTCCCATCCCTCGTCTCTGCACGGGCACAGGCGCATTAGGTCTCAGGCGCTCAGAACAGCTCGTTCAAAATGGATTCCGGTGAGTGATGAGAAAGCTGTCAAAAACAACGTCCAGAGTGGCAGAACTTCAACAAGCTGAAACAGAATGGAATTAGATCCTGTCCAAAGACTGCAATGTCATTTACTTTCAGGGAGAGATTGGAAAGCAAGGCACCATTGGAGTCTGTTGTCTACACAGAACTCTGCGGAACTCAGGGCACTCTTTCCACATGTATCAGATGGATGATGAGGAAGAATGCCCAGCGCTCAAACAGTAACCCTTCAGGTAGACATGCAAGACCCTTCAGTGCTCAAACATTAACCCTTCAGGTAGAAATGCAAGACCCTTCAGTGCTGTAACAGTAACCCTGCTGGTAGCAATGAAAGGCCCCTCAGTGCTCAAATAGTAAAACAGGAGGTAGCAATGCAAGGCCCTTCAGTCCCCAAACAGTAACCCTGCAGGTAGCAGTGCAATGCACTTCAGTGCTGTAACAGTAACCCTCCAGGCAGCAACGCAAAGCCCCTCACTGCTGAAACAGTAACCCTGCAGGTAGCAATGCAAGACCCTTCAGTTCTTAAACAGTAACCCTGCAGGTAGCAGTGCAACGCACTTCAGTGCTGAAACAGTAACCCTACAGGTATCAATGCAAGACCCTTCAGTGCTCATACAGTAACCCTTTAGGTAGAAATGCAAGGCCCTTCAGTGCTCAAACAGTAACCCTTCAGGTAGCAGTGCAACGCACTTCAGTGCTGGAACAGTAACCCTACAGGTATCAATGCAAGACCCTTCAGTGCTCATGCAGTAACCCTTTAGGTAGAAATGCAAGGCCCTTCAGTGCTCAAACAGTAACCCAGTTGCACATTGCTAAGCATTGGGCGAAGGATCCCAGCCCAATGTAATGGTATAGTTGATATGATAATGTATGCAATTGCTAACTGCCCCATGATGTAATTTACCCAATTCCTGAAAAAGCCATGAAGGCAAATGTCCAAATCCTAAATGCCCCAGAAGGGCAGCAGCAACTCAGGAAAACCATGTTAAGCATTATGGTCATCCATCTCTCTCTGCGAAACCACGGAAAACAGTGATTTAGTTGGTAAGATAGCTCAGCAAGTTAAATGCTGAACACACACATCTATGAACCTTCAGGACACAGGTTCAAATTCCCACCTGGAGAACACAGCCCGTTATCCCTCCCAAGTTGCAAAATTGAGTACCAAGAGCATCCATTATTACAGCTTCTGGAAGCGTGAGGAGTAAAGCATAACGCGCTATGCTGCTTAATTCCACCATGAACTAGAGCCACGTGCACAGTGACCTGCCTGGGGTCCTGGGAAGCTTCGGTCAAGTTTCCCTAATCCACGTTCCCCAGATGGTGGGTAAATTACTCTGCTGGTGCTCAGTGAGACGGTCTAATCCTCTTATGCAAAGAAGCAAGGGGTGCCTGGCAAAATGGCGGGAAGGCCTTCACAAACAAAAGATCTCTTTGTTGTCTGCGAGCACAAACATTTCCTGAGATTCTCTCGGCACAAATACGTCTGTGGCCTCCCAACGTGACGCGGCTACAATGACAGCGCGGGTGAGGAGACTTTCTGGGAAAGGACACTGCGCTCTGAGCCAAACTCAAAATGACCGGGAAGGCCACTTTCAAATACAATCGGAGGTGCTTTCACACCGGCAGGAAGCAGAACGCAAGAAAAGGAATTGCCCCCCTCCCCCCAAACCCTGCAAAATACAGTGGGGTTTGGCCCTGTGACTCTCAGCACCCATAGACATACAGTGGCTACTTAGGCCAAACTGGGGGCCCATTAATAGTGGGGATCCCATGCATGGAAGGAGCTGGAGGGGTTATGCCCACGACCAACAAGTTCCGTGGCAAGACTGCTCAGGGTTCCAATATGCCCAAAAGGAGCACAAAAAATGGTGCAAATTGGAGTTGCACCCTTTTTGCACCGCCAGCAATATTTAATGGAGTGCATTGTTTTTTTTCGCATTCAGTTATTCGTCCATCCGAGCAAATATGGGACTGGAAAACTGCTGCAAAAAATATGGATTGTATGCATGCCACATCAAACCTAATCATATACACAAAGTGATCGAGGCCTCCATGTCACACAAGACCCACCACACTTGCTCTTCAACCACATTGGAATCAACAAATAATTGTATTCATCACTGTATCAAAAGTTAAAACTACAAAACACTGTATATACAACTACATTTTATTACCCCACATACATACACACACGCCCAAAAAGAATATCAAACGTTACACATGCAAAAAACGAATGTACAGTTGTAGTATGACCTTCACCTATTTAGCAGTGTGTTTATTTCTTTAGCATTTAGTCAACACGAGTTTCGGCCGATCTCTGAGCAGATGTCATGCTCCAGTTTTATGCGGCCTTCATCAGGACAAAAAAATGCTTATTTAAAAAAAAAAACACTCAGAGATCGGCCGCAACACAACGCGTTGACTACATGGTAAAGAAATAAATACTGTTGGAGAAATTCCTTCCCACTATGTAGAGAGGGATGTTTCCTGTCAATATATGTGCATTATTTGTTTGTAAATGTGTTAATGACAAATTGTATGTATTTCTTGTGTTCTGTTCATTATTGTTCTGTGTGACTAATATGAGTTGGAATTTAGGCAGTACTGTGTATTCGCTTTGAGCCTTTGGGCCTTTGTGACATCTGATATTCTTGTATGGTCTGACATTTTTTTGGAGTGTGTGTGTATATATGTGGGGTCATCAAATGAAGTCGTCCTTTGTAGTTTTAACTTTTGATACAGTGAGGAATACAATTATTTGTTGATTCCAATGTGGTTGCAGAGCAGGTGTGGTGGGTCTTGTGTGACGTGGAGGCCTTGATAACTTTTTGTATATGAATGTATGTGATAGCCTGGAAGATCAAGGCCATTTACAGGCACCCTTTATGTGGTGCGCGTGCCGCATCAAGCGATGTATTTGCGTAATAGAAATGTGACCAAGTAGTATTGTGCATGAATGACCTTGTTCACAAAATGGAGCATATCTGTTCTTCTTTATTTTCACACAATAACAAATCAGGCAAAGGGATTTTCTCCCAAAAAAGGTTCTTATTTGGAGTTGTCAGAATGTGATAAAAGAATAGGTTTTGCTACAATTCTGGGTAAGAAATGTAGAGTGAAACTGCCCTTCCCTTTCCCCTCCCCCCATTCTACGTCCTCCCTCTTGATTATAATTAATATTCATATCAGAGATGTGATAAATAATCTTAATTTAGATCACTAGAGTTTTTTTTATGTCATACTATAATGGGCATATAAATATAAGTATATAGGCAACGAATCAAATTTAATGGAATGCCTAGACTGGATCAAAACGGGGACAAAGCAGTAGCCAACAAACTGCTAAAACATCTTCCACCGACCTTTAACAAACTAAAAACTCAATTGCCCTACTGCTCCAGATTTCCAAACGACTGCTAAAAACATTTTTAAGAGCCCGTCTAAATCTCCTCCACACCCACGAGATCTTAGCCATAAGAATGCAGACAAACACGAGCAACTGCAGACTGTGCGAGAAACCTGATCAAACGGAAACCGTATGACACCTGCACCTCCACTGCTCCGAGTTGAGACGAGCGATTAGCATTTCTCACTCCGCTATGGGCCGACCTGGATAAGGCTGAAGAATAAGTCTGGTAGTTCCGCCTGATAGCCGGGGAAAACTCAAAATGGTCTATCGCAACGGCAAAGCTACTAGAAGTGGCCTTCAAAAAGATCAATTCTCCACCGCTCCATCCGGCCAAAGCGGTGCCCCAGCTTGTACAAAGCACAGAATCTGTAGTCAACGATATCCTCACTACGCTATAGGTATGAACTGAGCGTCGCCATTGTCTGCCACTTCAACAATGAAACTTTATTCAACCTTGGCTTCGATTGTTCCTGCTACACCTTGTAAAAGTCAATTTTTGATTATACACAAGTAATACAAAATAAAAAATAAGTATATATATGTATATCACATCTGTATATGATTGTTTCTTAAGAGTATTTATAACTAGAATTGAGTTGAAACTGACAAGAGGCCCTGCTGTGTATGTGTGTCAGGTTTCACATGTGAGAAGTGAAGTAAGAGGTTATTTTCTCCACTTCATATTAAACAAATGAACACAACTAAGGGGAAGGAATGCTTCGGCGCATGGCAGCGAGCCTGCTGTGCCGCGCATTCTGCTCGCACTGTTGCAACAGCAGTACTTGCTGGAAAAATGAGCACGAGCCACACATTTTCTAGGTCAGAAGAATCTGTATTTAGAAGACTGATGTTCTCAGATCTGCCAACGTGTTTCTGGCGGGAAACATTGCAGGATATGTCTTGCACTCTTTGGTCTTTGAAATCTAGCTGTTTGCCACACAAGGGTATACCTCACCTACTCCTAAACTCAACGACAAACTCTCATTTCAGGGCAAAGGACCCATTTGCAAGCTCTTGATATTTGCAGTTGGAAGAGGTTGAGAGTGTTGGCTGTTTACAGCGTAATCATTTGTGTGTCATATTGAACTATTGTCTGCCAGGCGATGACTGCCCTATATTGCAATAAGGCAATTCCCGAACCAAAAACGCTAGTGAGGGCCAGTTTTTTTGGCCAGTGTGGGCCAGTTTGATGAGTTACTTCACTATGCAGCTAGTATTATTGGCCAGTGTTGCTGAATAAATGTTCTTGAAAAGGCACAATTTGCATCCCATTTTATCAGAAAACTCCCCCTTGGGTACTAGGCAAACAGTCTGTCACAAAAGGAATGAATTGCCGTCTGCAAATGTGGCCACTTTTTCATTGGTGCCCGAGACAGTTTTATGCCGCAGTCCGACCCTGTTGCCTGCCGTTATTCTTACTTTGATCTCCCACAGGAAACAGTGATTTTGGGAGTCATATACCTTCACGGATGTAAACTCAACAAACATTTCCCAAAATATATAAGGTTTTTGGTTAAGGTTTGTGGAAGTCCTGGGGAAATCCCGTCCATGAGGAAAGTTATGGAGAGGAGTCTGGGGGGTCCCAGAAACACCGAATAGCAGTCCAGCTCCTTCAGTGAGCGCTGACATCAACGGACAACACTGTAGCTCACTCTGAAATATTTGGGAAAGTTTGGTGACGATTTGCCCAGCGGGAGAAAAGGCTTATGGGAAGGTCCAAAAAACCTCAGTAAACTCTTATAGCGAATATTTTTAGGGTGTAGAGCAAAATCCGCACGTTGGATTGGCAGCAAATTTGAATTTGTGGTTTTTATCAGAGCCAACTTGAAATCTTTACTTGATTTGACGAGCATATTTTGTAAAATAAATATTCAAAATAAGAGGTCATCGTTTTCATCATGTACTTCTTGTATTGTGTGAGGGGGGGTGGTTCACGAACCCGCATTCAGGCGGGGAATGCAGGGACCTGAATGGTGGATCCCAGGGTGAACGTTTTCTTCTTTCGGGCATGAGCTGGGCAGCATACTCCAGTCCTCTGGGGCATTACCTGAGACTAGGGAGGGCAAGGGTGTGTCCCTGAGGAGTGCCATTTTCAGCAAGATAGTGACCAAGGAAACTGCACATAAGGTCAGTGTGCAGGTGTCATGGCTGGTAGCAGTGCCAGCATGCCAGGCTGTATAGCCTGGCCTGCAGCCGCAACAGGTATGTTAATTGTATCAGTGGCATGGTGGCTACTGCGGGTAGAGTCAGGATTCCTAGCACACAAAGCATAGGCATGCCTGAGGCACAGTGCCCACGGGGCGCGGCAGCACGTGGAGCATAGGCATGCCTGAGGCACAGTGCCCACGGGGCACTGCAGCACGCGGAATGCAAAGACTTTAAGATAGATTTTCTTTCACTGGCTCTGTATTCTCTTAAAACCTCCCACACAATACAAGGGTTGGCATTAATGACATATAAAGCTCCACCCCACCTGGGTAATGGTTACTTTCGGCACCACCCTAGCTTCATGTGGCCAGTCAGGGCTGGTTGTGGGTGAAGGCAAGGGCATCACTGACCAGACTTTGCCAGATTGCCCTTTATCCAATGCCTAGAGCAGCAAAATGTTAATTCACCTACAGCGGCAAACGCCCGTCCAATTGCCCGGTTCCCTGGCCAGCAGCCATTGCAATTAGCAGGGTTCTCAAGCCTTGCCGGGTCTAGGGTACCCCACTGGATGGCAGGCTACTGATTCTTCTTAAGTGGGGTCCTGAACACTACAGGCTCTGACCTACATCAACCCTGGAATAATGAGAGAGATTCGCACCCTCTGTGTGACCCACTTCTTCTGTTTGGCCTTTAATGAAACTATTCACTTTCCAAATGAAAGTTCCCATCGAAATGTATTGTTTTATTATTTCGTCTGATGTGTACTGACAGCCCTCGTTTAGGTCCAATAAAACAGACACACAATGGAAATGGACGAGGACAATCAACTGGCTTCTGATACACATTTCTTCTCGTTCCCACGGCGCTGCCCTTTTAGTGGCCAGACAGCATCACTCTGGGGAGGCATCCCAAGGGATTCGGCTTTCTGGACTCTTAATACAGCGTCTTCCTTTGGTGGGATCATATAGCCCCTTCACACGCGCATGCTCCTAGACCAGGAATGCTGGTGTCATGCCTGTGAGGGCCCTGATGGCAAAAGCCTGCAAAGATCACCCCAGGATTCGACAAGGACAGGGCTTTCCGGTGCATGTCAGGGCATCCTTCCTGCCTTGTTCAGGTACACTCGCAGTGTACTTGGCCGGCCTGAATCCCTCCAGAGCGTGCAAACGATCACTGGTCCTGTATCCCTTACAGAGACGTCGCTAGGGAGGGCTGGGCGCGGGGGCTATAGCCCGGGTCTTTGGTTGTAGCCCCAGGGAGAAGCTCAGGTGCCACAACCAAAAGTCCCGACAGCCCCGGCCTTGATGTAGCCCCGGATCTTTTCCAGACCTAAAAACACCCCTGATCCCATATCTTCATTTTGGAGGCGTCAAAAGGCGGCTGCGCTCACAGTTGACGCTTTATAAATCGCCAGTAAATAAACAGATAAAAAGGCTGAGCAGGACCTTCTGGCGCGGGCCTATTATCATCACACTTAACACGGGTGAGAGAAAGCCCGAATCTCAGACTTTATTTACGAGTATAGATGTTTCTTTATTAATGGTTGTGTTGGTGAATTATTTGGGATATTTTAATGTGTGTCTTAATGGTGACATATGGTGTGAATGGACAGATGTATCCATGTGTTTATAGGACACGTTTCTTCATGTACCATTCTTTCGCGATTGCACACCGTGTAAAACACCACCCAAACCACCTAATGAAGGGGCCTGTAGCCGTTGACTTTCGAGATGTTTTGGACAGCAACTCCAATGATCCCTCACCATTGACTATGCTGCCTAGGGCTGATGGGAGTTGTAGTTCAGAATATCTGGAGAGCCAAAGGTTGCAGACCCCATTCTTGATGCCATGAACCACAATAAGAAAGCATGCAATATTAAATAGACCATCTTCATCCAAACAGAAAAAACACATCAATTAATTCCACAGCGTGGTTTAACACACTGATTCACAAAGAATCTAGCTATTTGCACGAGTTATACCAGACAGGGGTCACTCACGCATCTTGCCGTAACTTATAGCTGAGAGTGTTTTTCACAAAGAAGCCAGGTGTTACTATTGTTGGAAATTCATCTAAGTTACCCTGATTCACAAAACAGGCCCACTTACACCCAGAGTTGGTGGTCTAACATGGAGTACTCTGTGACACAATAACTGATTCTATGTCAAACAAGAAAGATATTAAACATTTGATATACTCTTATCTTTCACTGCAAATATTCTTTTTTTATTGTTGTGATTTGGTTTACATAAACCTTTCACATTGTATTAAACAAATGCACACAATTAAAAATGAAATTACAGAATCACTAAAACAAGTAAAAAAGAAAGAAAAACAATCTTCTTAAAAGGTGGTCATCACATCCAACAATCACCTACTAAGGGCCTGACTCACAGAAGTGTTATATTGAGGCCAATCCCATAGGAGCGTGCTCTGTGAATCAGGCCCTTTGTGTTTTACAAGTAATTATTTCTTGGATAACTCTGCAGATAGTAGGTTTAGAATCCATATGAGGAAACGCTGGATGAGGCAACATTTTAACCAGAATAATATAAGACCCTGCTCAGGGGCAATGAAATTTTTCATGAATATGAATACCAACGATGTAACATTTTTATCTGATGCCGCCAATTTTATTAAGGATGTGTTTAAAGTGTCAAATATTTCATGGAAAAAAGGAATCTAATTTGGGTCTGTTGATAATATTTTGTATTGTTGTATTACTGTGTTAATGGACACATTGGGCCTCATTGCGAGGTTGGAGGCAGCCATGGCGCTATTAGCGCCATGGCTGCCTCCAAACACGTTCCGACTCCGCCCTGGTGAATGGAGCTATTACCGCCCCATTCCAAGGTTGGCGGTACCGGTAATTCCCCATTCACCAGGGCCCTTCCCCATTCCATTTGTGCCCCCATAGGGCTCAATGGGAATGGGGAAGGCGCTAATAACGGTACCACAAATTGCGGTACCGTTATTAGCTCCAGAGTCCCTTTGCGGGTCCCGTCCTTAACGCCTCGAAAAACCAGGCGTTAAGGGAGGACCTGCAAAGGGAACTCGTAGTAGGGCGTTAAGGGATTACCGGCACCGGTGCCCTTACTGGTGCCGGTAATCCCTTACCGCCCACCTCGTAATGAGGCCCATAGTCTGAGTAAAATTCATGTTTCTCTGCAGATAGCGATGATCATAGGAATAAAAGAGCCTTTGAGTTTTCTAATCCAGAAATATTCCGACGATAAAAAGCCAACATCGGCAACACGTTAAGTGCAAGACTCTAAGATTGGATGTCCCCACACGCTCCTTTAATAGATAGTGCCCTTAGTATAGTTTCTGCTCTCTTCTGGCACACTTCTGTGAATATCGCAAATTCCGCCATTAAGAGTCCACATAAGAGTATTCATGCAAAATATGAGATGCTTCCCCCGGTACCTCTAACGAGGAAATTGTTGCAGATGAGGCGGTCGACTCCTCAAAATCCTCTCTCGTACGGGATGCAGCGTATAGTTTGAATCCATTCCGTCTTCAATAATTTCACTGTGGCCCTGAATGGAACTTCTTTATAAGCTGCAAGGGACATCCCTGGGTCACACACAATGTTCCTGCACCTGCTCACCAATCCCTTCAAATGCAGGTGCCACAATCTGAAAGCACCTTAGACATGGAGTTAAGGGGGCACGATAAGATTTGAGAATATATTCCACCTTATCCAGGCTCCCAGAGAAGTAAGGCCTATTTGCATCTTACTCTGACTTATTAGTACAGTCTGTGGAAGGGCCAGGACTCTCTTGCACTGCATTCCCTCCAGGCGAGCAGGCATCGCCCCATTATCTGAATGCCAGTATCCGAAGACATCGACAATGGCAGGAACAACCGAAGCATCATAGCATCGCGTCACAGGCAAAACGTGGGCTTGATTCACTCCAGCTGAGCAGCAAAGAGCGCCATTCTCTTTCTCAACAAGGAGAATAAGAAGGAGTTATTAGATGTATTGAAGATTAACAATCCAAGGTAACAAAGACGCTTGGAGACCTCCAGTTTGTTTCCGTCAAGATAGCAACTAAAATTATAGATTTTTTAACCTCCTGAAAAACAAATGATATTGGACTAAGCAACGTTCACTTCCAATTCATTAATTTTAAAATAATTGCCAAGTGCATTCAGTGCCCCTTGTAGCCCGATTGGAGTAGAGTCAAACCCCGGGCGTCAAACACAAAAAGATCACCTGCGTAACACTGCTAGTTCACATGTGGATATCCAATGCGCGGGGAAAGCACCCCTGTTGTATGAAAGCCGACCCCAAATACCGCACACAGAGGTTGAAGAGACAGGGAGCGAGAAGGCCTCACCACGTTTCCCGTCTCGTGCTGTACCTCCCAATTACATACACTGTCTTACACTTTCACAAGTAACCGCTGAAAAAGAGTGCTCACAAAGTTTCTAAGACAACATTAAAATGTTGTGAACACCTGTAAAGTTCCCCATTCACTCCTCCACTTGATCCCCTCACCCCCCAAATTCTTTAACATGCCAAAGGGGATTAAATTCCGAGTAGCTACTTTTACCAGGAGAAGGGAAACGAACAAGCTTTGCAGGTCGTCCTCATTGCATGTACTATTGCTGAGGGGTCGTTAGCTCTGCCAGAGAGCTAAAGTTCTCCTGGGCAGACCCAAACACGGGTTCCCTGTTTAGCAGCTGGTCGCCATGAACGACAACTGAAAATGGGCTTTGTGCGGGACATTCTGCATAGTTTGCATTTTCTTTTCAATGGCCTCGCGAGTCTCGGTGTTCTTTAGTGCAACATTCTCCCCGCACAGTGAGGGCCAGCATTGAAACTGGGGAAAGCAAACATAAGTGTTGACAGATGGGAAGCATCTGTCAGAGACACTCTCGCCTCAGACCCCCATTCTGGCCCACAGCACGCGACGCTTCTGGAAAGCCGCAGTGAACACACACATTGCTGGGTTTAGGGGCTTCAACCAGAAACAGAAACCTCAAGGAAAACTTGCCATTATCTCAGCACCAGACACCAGGCTGCCCGACCAGCTCCGTCCCCATGATGCACCTCGGGTGTTGCGCCTGTCAAGCTCTTCCCCACAGAAACACCATCCCGAAGGCAGTCACACTGAAAATAACCGGCCCCTTATTCACGCTGCATGAACACAGGGGTTTAGGTTGCCTTGCTTTTGTAGTTCAGAAAACAGCGTGATGTGCTTCCTGATTGTGGGGTTGTGCAGTGTCTGATTTCCAGGTAAAGCTCAGTGTGTGCTGCTTGCACTAGACCTGCACAACAGATTAACAATGGAAAGACAACGATGCTATGGTCATGATGTTCTCAATGGCAGAGCGGGCCTGTCCTTGTAATGCGTTGGCCTTCCGCTGTGACATGGTTGCCCATCACTGAGTGCACCCTTAACCGTTGTGCTCTAAGCATATGTCCTGAAAGGTTCTGTGTCAGTCTGGTGTAGGCATTCTCAAGTGGCTGAAACCAGCGAAAAGGACCAAAAGAGGTCACCTCATTGTGGAAGCCAGCTCCCAAGAGGCAGGTACAGGGAGGCCTCTGTGAGGAGGACAAAAAGAGGTCACCTCAATGAGAAGGCCAGCTCCCAACAGGCACGCAGAGGGAGGCCTCTGTGAGGAGGACCAAAAGAGGTCACCTCAATGAGAAGGCCAGCTCCCAACAGGCACGCAGAGGGAGGCCTCTGTGAGGAGGACCAAAAGAGGTCACCTCAATGAGAAGGCCAGGTCCCAGAAGGCAGGCAGAGGGAGGCCTCTGTGAGGTGGACCAAAAGAGGTCACCTCAATGAGAAGGCCAGCTCCCAGAAGGCAGGCAGAGGGAGGCCTCTGTGAGGAGGACCAAAAGAGGTCACCTCAATGAGAAGGCCAGCTCCCAACAGGCACACAGAGGGAGGCCTCTGTGAGGAGGACCAAAAGAGGTCACCTCAATGAGAAGGCCAGCTCCCAACAGGCACACAGAGGGAGGCCTCTGTGAGGAGGACCAAAAGAGGTCACCTCAATGAGAAGGCCAGCTCCCAGAAGGCAGGCAGAGGGAGGCCTCTGTGAGGTGGACCAAAAGAGGTCACCTCAATGAGAAGGCCAGCTCCCAGAAGGCAGGCAGAGGGAGGCCTCTGTGAGGTGGACCAAAAGAGGTCACCTCAATGAGAAGGCCAGCTCCCAGAAGGCAGGCAGAGGGAGGCCTCTGTGAGGTGGACCAAAAGAGGTCACCTCAATGAGAAGGCCAGCTCCCAGAAGGCAGGCAGAGGGAGGCCTCTGTGAGGTGGACCAAAAGAGGTCACCTCAATGAGAAGGCCAGCTCCCAGAAGGCAGGCAGAGGGAGGCCTCTGTGAGGAGGACCAAAAGAGGTCACCTCAATGAGAAGGCCAGCTCCCAACAGGCACACAGAGGGAGGCCTCTGTGAGGAGGACCAAAAGAGGTCACCTCAATGAGAAGGCCAGCTCCCAGAAGGCAGGGAGAGGGAGGCCTCTGTGAGGTGGACCAAAAGAGGTCACCTCAATGAGAAGGCCAGCTCCCAGAAGGCAGGCAGAGGGAGGCCTCTGTGAGGAGGACCAAAAGAGGTCACCTCAATGTGGAAGCCAGCTCCCAACAGGCAGGCAGAGGGAGGCCTCTGTGAGGAGGACCAAAAGAGGTCACCTCAATGAGAAGGCCAGCTCCCAACAGGCACACAGAGGGAGGCCTCTCTGAGGAGGACCAAAAGAGGTCACCTCAATGAGAAGGCCAGCTCCCAACAGGCACACAGAGGGAGGCCTCTGTGAGGAGGACCAAAAGAGGTCACCTCAATGAGAAGGCCAGCTCCCAACAGGCACACAGAGGGAGGCCTCTGTGAGGAAGACCAAAAGAGGTCACCTCAATGAGAAGGCCAGCTCCCAGAAGGCAGGCAGAGGGAGGCCTCTGTGAGGTGGACCAAAAGAGGTCACCTCAATGAGAAGGCCAGCTCCCAGAAGGCAGGCAGAGGGAGGCCTCTGTGAGGTGGACCAAAAGAGGTCACCTCAATGAGAAGGCCAGCTCCCAGAAGGCAGGCAGAGGGAGGCCTCTGTGAGGTGGACCAAAAGAGGTCACCTCAATGAGAAGGCCAGCTCCCAGAAGGCAGGCAGAGGGAGGCCTCTGTGAGGTGGACCAAAAGAGGTCACCTCAATGAGAAGGCCAGCTCCCAGAAGGCAGGCAGAGGGAGGCCTCTGTGAGGTGGACCAAAAGAGGTCACCTCAATGAGAAGGCCAGCTCCCAACAGGCAGACAGAGGGAGGCCTCTGTGAGGAGGACCAAAAGAGGTCACCTCAATGAGAAGGCCAGCTCCCAACAGGCACGCAGAGGGAGGCCTCTGTGAGGAGGACCAAAAGAGGTCACCTCAATGAGAAGGCCAGCTCCCAACAGGCACGCAGAGGGAGGCCTCTGTAAGGAAGACCAAAAGAGGTCACCTCAATGAGAAGGCCAGCTCCCAGAAGGCAGGCAGAGGGAGGCCTCTGTGAGGTGGACCAAAAGAGGTCACCTCAATGAGAAGGCCAGCTCCCAGAAGGCAGGCAGAGGGAGGCCTCTGTGAGGTGGACCAAAAGAGGTCACCTCAATGAGAAGGCCAGCTCCCAGAAGGCAGGCAGAGGGAGGCCTCTGTGAGGTGGACCAAAAGAGGTCACCTCAATGAGAAGGCCAGCTCCCAGAAGGCAGGCAGAGGGAGGCCTCTGTGAGGAGGACCAAAAGAGGTCACCTCAATGAGAAGGCCAGCTCCCAGAAGGCAGGCAGAGGGAGGCCTCTGTGAGGTGGACCAAAAGAGGTCGCCTCATTGTGGAAGCCAGCTCCCAACAGGCAGGCAGAGGGAGGCCTCTGTGAGGAGGACCAAAAGAGGTCGCCTCATTGTGGAAGCCAGCTCCCAACATGCAGGCCCAGGGAGGCCCCAGTGAGAAGGACCAAAAGAGGATACCTCAGTGTGGAGGCCAGCTCTCAACAGTCAGGCCCAGGGAGTTCCCAGTGAGAAGGACTAAAAGAGATAACCTCATGTCGGAGGTCAGCTCCCACAGGGAGGCCTCCATTGACCATCTTGTACTCACCTGCCACTTAGCTTGCATTCATCTTACGAACTCATGGCAATAGCTCCTCTTCATTGTCCTCATATTAGTTATGTCCTACTCAGTGTCCTTGGACCCATCCCACACCTTTGTACTGTCATCTCAATCCCTCACACCACTCTTCATTAATTATTCTGGCCCAAACATCTGTGCAGAGCCTCTCCAGCTCCACCCTGCACTTCATCATCTGTCCATGCGCGCCATGCTGGCCTAAACATAGGTGTCATTGCAAGAGCATGGAACAGCTTAGCTGAAGTTAGCTTGAGGAGAATAGCTGCATGCTGTGAGGGCCAATCTGAACCACAATACCAAAAAACTGCTCTTCACGTGATCCTCACATCGACCCGAAGCTTTGCTGAACAGGCCGTAATTAAATCAAATCTTGTAGAAATGCGTAAAAATGGCCAAACCTGGTGGGCTAATTACTTGCATGCATTTACAATAATTCTTCAATTCCACCTGGGGTGGCTACATGAGTTGAAAATGTTAAGCATGTATTTTTCATTTAAATTTGCCAGCAGAACATGTGCCCTCCAGCAAGCATCAATCCACCTTCTTCCTGAAATCCATGTGAGCACTTGTGTTGACTTTGAGCCAATTAGAGCAGATAGCAGGTCTTCAAGTTCTTCAGGGAACTTCACAAGAAAGAACTGGATTGGAACACACAAGAACAGATTGACACTAAACTCCAAGACGGAAGCCAGGCACAAAGCTCCGCAATATCCTTTCGGCTACTGGGAAAGTAAGCATCTTCATATTTTGCACTGCAGCAGCAGTTTTGAGGGCAGGATGTCGCATCACATGCTCGGTGGTGCTGAACAGATAAGCTTGCTGTGCCTTCATTGATCTCCATTATTGTTAAATTAGGTGATCATAGAGACGGGATCTGCATTAAGTGTCTCACGGCCAGGAGCGGCCAATGCTGCCACTCTCAGCACCGCTGCCCGATTTCACGGCCTTGCACCATATGACAGCCAAGGCCAGATGGTGACCAAAACCCCAAACGCACTGTCCACCTAGTGGAGCGGTCACTTGGGGTCTGTGCACCTCTGGGAGGGATGCAGACAATACGTATCACACTCGTCCCATCATTATATTGAGCACTTGCTTCGCTATCAGAAGAATAAGACAAATGATCCAGAGCGACACATCAAATTGATCATATTTCAAAGCTGAAAGTATTCGATTCACCTATTTGTCTGAAATGATTGATAAAAACGATCAATTTACTGATGAAGTGCATTACACATGTCAAGCGCGGCGCCCGCATGGGAAGATTCAATTAAAAGATAGCCATGAGTGGCTGAATCCTGAGGCCGCCTGCCCAGAGAGCAACTGAAGCACGCGGGATGCGGCTGCTAACCCTCTCGCTGTTCCGCTGGCGCCGCTCTTATAGGGATTTTTCACCGCTCAAAAGTCAATATGAACGGAAAGTTACTCACAAGAAGCAGGCTCTTGGTGGCACCTTCCCAGATGATGGGCATTGGAGCGATACCCTAAAAAGTGCGCGGATAGACAGTGTAGGTGTGTCAGAACCTTTTGGACCAGTGGGAATTCGATAATGGTTGAGGTGATGTAAAGGGTCTTCAAAGTTGACATTGGTTGAGGTCACGTAAAGGGCCGTCTGAGCAGAAATGAGTTGAAGTCATGTAAAGGGCCTCCACATCCAGCATTAGCTGTGGTCGTGTAAAGGGCCTTTAAACTGCTCACCATACAAATGGACTGCCACAGTATAGCCTTTTAATGAGACCATTGTAGGGGTACCGGCTTCATCAATCCTGCTTTTTGCTAACTCCTTTGCAGTGAATGATCTGGTGTCGGTGGAATAGGAAGGGCAATCAGGACCATTAATGTCATGCAAGTAAATAGTTCTGTTTGCATGAGAAAGATGGCGTTTCAAGTTTGCAGAAGGAGATTGCGAAACGAAGAGGCTGATTCGAATAATGTGGCATTCTCAAATACTACGTTATACAATCACTTTTTTTTAAATTTATTTTTTAATTTCAATTTTATTGGTTTTGTAAGGCAACAGAGAACATATTCAAATAAACAGCTTAGGGCACATGTCCCTATCAATCCCATGAGAGGCAGTAGTTCCCAGATGTGTTCACCCACCCTCCCACCGTTTGTCCATGGTGGTCCTCTGTCGGCAGCTCTGGCCGGGCTCAAGGCCGTCGGTAACGGACCAACTCCCCGAACTCAAAGACCATGTATGCTGTACTGAGGGGGTTTTGGGGCTGGGTCGAGGGCCCATGTGATCTTCAGACCGTGTCTTCCGGGCTGGCAAATGCGTTCATAAACTGTAGCCATACAGTCTCTATCTGTGCACTGGACCCCTATATTGCTGCTGTGATTCTTTCCATGAAATGGATGTCCTTGGCCACCACCAGCCATTCTCTCCTCGTGGGGAGGACGGCCCTCTTCCATGTTCTAGCCCGACAGGCTCTAGCCGCCAGAAGTAGGAAATGTGTCAAGTCCGGGAGTTTTTCCCATTGTTCGTCCCTTTTCTGTAGCCCAAACAACGAGATTGGGTCTCATGGGCAATCCCTCTCTCCCGCCTCTTTGAGCCAACTCGATACCTCGGACCAGTATGCTTGAACTTTGTTGCATGACCACCACATGTGCCAATAGTTGGCTTTCTCCCCACACACCCATGCCAGCACATAGGGACGACATTAGGGAACATCCTAGAGGGTGTGATCAGGTCATACTGCCACCTGTGAAGAGGTTTTATGGCATGCATCTTATATTGACATGAGATCGAGGTCTTAAATGCCTTGCTGCAGAGTCGCCCCATAGGTCATCCCCGATTACACAGCCCACATCCCTCTCCTAATTCCTTCTAAGGCCCCCAGGAGCTCCTTCTCGGGGGGTCATGAGCGCTACGTAAAGGAGAGTGATGAGCCGTTTCATTTCTACGTGGGTGTCTAGGATTTTTTCCACAGGAGCGAGCTTTCTTTGTATGTATGGCTTTAGTTTAGACTTCATTAGTACCCCCTTAAGCCTTAGGTACAGGAGTGGGGAGAGCCTGCCAATGCCTCCTCCAGCTCCTGGATACTTATAAAGGTGTCTTCCTTCACCAGCTGGCCAACCCTGCAGAGTCCAACTTCAAACCAGGACTGGTAATGTTCATGGTCCGGGATTACCTCTCTCACTTGCGGCGACCAAATATGGCTCAGCGGCGAAGGCCACGTGGTCACCTTCTCTCTATTTCCCTTACCCGCTAACGCTTTCCACATTGTCCCCAGTATTGGGCAATCCCTGTTTCTTTTTGGGTGTTTTTTCAGTGGAACCCACAACCATTCCCCTACTGTGACTGGGCGCAGGTGAAAGTTTTCCAGGTAAACCCATTGTTTGTTATGGTCCTCTCTAAGGTGGGCGGCTAGTGCTCTTAGTTGGCCCCCTCTCTCTTTGTGGAGGGTGAGGGTCTCGTATTCTATTCTAGGTCTTTGGCCCTGCCATATGAATTTCGTTATGCGCTTTTTGGCTTCTCTAGTGTAGGTTTCTGGTGACTCCAGTGAGAGCATCTGAAACACATAAAACACCCTGAAGATTCATCTGAAGTTGAAGTTACAGGCCCGAGCGTAGCGAGCGCCTTAACGTTGTCCCCGGGGGCATTACCTTAAGGTGGTAGTGGCCTGCCGGCGAGATGGTTATTGCCATTAGTATTCCGGCGTCTGCAGTCTCGGGATACTAGCTTTCACGAGTTTGCAGCCCCAGAATACTAATGCTGAGGAAACCTTTTCAAGCAGCATTTCTTTTGCTGTTTGAAAAGGAGTCGTCGCAGTACGTGTTAGTTCTAGGAACACTAGAACGCTCATACTGCTTCATTAGTACGGAGCAACAGGACACCATTTTGTGCCAATTTGCTCCGTACTAATGAATGAGGGGAAACTGGCCACCTTGGAAAAGGGAGAAGGGACTACGTGTGGTCCCTTCTCCCTTTCCATGGTCGCCAGGAAAAAAAAGACAGTGTAACGGGCGTGCGATGCATGTAAGTGTGTCCATGAGATTACACTGTGGTATGGCTCGGAAATGAGCCAATCCATGTTAAGTGTATCCCATGGAATGTCGCCCCTGGGTACTAATAAAGAAATACATATAATACCTAGATGTCCCTATCACTATGTGGTGTTACCTACCTATTAAACTAACTAAGGTCCAAACTAAGCCTAACTAACCCTACCACTGTGCTTGCCTCTTGCAAGTTTCATCTTCTTTGCTCTCGTTAATACGATCATTTGATATAGTCTCTTGTGAATTATTTTATCAGTTAATATAGTTCTTCAAGACTTTATTATACTCCTGTTCTTTCTCAGAGCTTGTTTTTTTTAACCTTGAACAACTGCTTTGATCATATAGGGTTGCTTTCCCCTTTTCCAGGGTCGTGATACTCAGTCTCAGTAATTCTCTCTTTATATCCTTTTCTCTTCTCCTAAGGCCACAGAATTATTTCTCTTTCTCTTTTCTGTCTTTTGACAGATATTCCGGTTTGCGCTTCTCCACAGGCGTGGCTCTCTCACTCTTAATATTTCTTTAAAGTTTAAAGTTCCTATTGAAATTGTATTTCTCTCATTAAACACCCTGCTTTTCTCCTCAGGTGTTTGTTTTTTAAACTCAGTCTCGCTTTCAAGGTTTATTGCATCAGGTTTCTCTTGTCACCATCATTCCATTTTCTCACTCTCTCCTGTATATCACGGGACGAGTATGAACAGTCCCATAGCGATTCCCCCGAGGCCTCCTGGGACTCCTGTTTTCCTCTTTACACGGCTTGCCTGGGATAACATCACCAGGGCCTTTGTATATTTGGATTTTGTTGCTTTCCTCTCTTTCTCACCCTCTTGTTTCACTACTGCATCCCAAGCTCCATATTCTCTCTCATTAAGGGTTTACATCTATACGGGTAACCAGATGGTAGGCGTTCGGGCCGCCTGGTGGTCTCTGTTTAATTTGGGGGACTGCGCCACTCCACTACGCAATCTCTTTGGTCACGCCACCATGATTGACTTCTCTCCTGTTCATTCTCGCTGGACGCTCGGCATCCCGTGCTCTGCTATCGGCTTCCCAGCAGTTTCCAAACTCGCCAGATTCGCAATCTGCAGAGTCTCCTCCCTTCTGAGGTGTTGTATCACCCTGGGGCTTCCCTAGCCAACGTACATGTCCCTCTGTCTCCACTTGCTGAGACGTCTCTCTCCACTTAAGCCTCTCCGTCCCAGTCAAATGGGAATTCCTACTTAAAGAGACATATTCATTTTCTAGTTGACAATAACAAATGGTAGCATCTTCTTTCCAGTCTTTATACTGTATGTCCTTTAAGTTGTCTGATATTCCCAAGTGGGCTATACAAGAATTGGGGAATTCCTCAGAGGAACAGAATTCCTTGTTCCCACATGGAAGTCTCTCCTGGTGAGGTCCACTTTCCTCGACCCCTAGGGAGGTTGCTGTGGAGCAGGCTCACCTCCCTAGTCTCTCCTCTGGGGAGTATCGACGAATTCCCTCAATTCGTCACACTCCCTTTTGCAAGTGGAGGTGAACCGCTACTAGATGTGGTGGCATGCGCAAACAAGTCAATATCAGAAGAATGGTGGACATTCAGTAGTGGCAGATAGAAAGGTAGTATAGTGGTTCCCTACCCTGTATTCCCACTGTCCAGAAACACTGACATGGTACAAAGACTAATTTCAAAATACATTCTCAGGCCCCTACAACAAGAATTTGTTAGACGAGAAAGTTATGTTATGTTAAAGGACATTTGTACCGCACACTATCACCACCAGAGTGGTCCCCTGCTGCTCTGGCGGCTCTGAAAGAGGAGGGGAGGTTGAGTTAGTGGGAGGAGGCAGGAAAAGTGCAAGAGAGCAGTGATGTGCTGTTGGCGGCCTCAGCCCGGTGGGTCCGTTGGCTGGGCCTGGGGTGTTTGCGGCCGGTAGTCGTCGTGTAATATTGTGCAAGACTATGTGTGTTTTTGTTTTGTTGTTGAAATGTAGTGAGGTTTGTGCGGTTTGTTGTGCTGTAGATTTTGGTTGTGTTTGGTTTGGAGTTTGAGAGGTGTATGCAGAAAGGGAAATTGTTAGTAGGGTTGGTTAGTTTGTGTCTCTATCCTGAATTCAGGCGCTCGGCTTGCGCAGTGTCCCCTGGTGCGGCTCTGTCCTGATCTGGGTCCGACTGGCATACAAGGTTCCTTACTCCTCTGGCCCCCACCTCCAACATGCTCTCTCATAGCTCCCCTTATCCTCCCTTCATACTCCTGTGGCCAGTGCACCTGCCAATGTCAACCTCTCAGGTAGAGTGGTGATTGCCAATATCTCGACAATTCCACACCACTGTGGTAACTGGTGGTAACTAAGGGACGGGCGAAAGTGTTGGTGGGATTGTCTGGGGGAGTTGGCTCAGTCTTCGTGCTTGCCGCCTGTGTTCCAGTCTATTCGTGGGAGCTACCTTCTTGGGTCGGGGATGTCTGTGTCCGGATTAGTCCTCCTTTTTCCGGTTTCGTTTTCCAGATTTAGTCTGTGGTGTTGAAGAGCCGGGTTTTTAGTGATTTCCTGAATTTTAGGTGATCTTCAATGTTTCTTATTTCTTTTGGGATGTTGTTCCAGGTTTTTGCGGCTAAGTGGTAGAAGGAGGTGCCTCCAAGTTTTTTCTTAAGGTATGGTTTGAATTCCAGGCGGATTTTGTTGCTTGATCTGAGGGGTCTTGTTGGTTTGAGACTGTTATTTTCTTTTGTAGGAATTCTGCTCCTTGTCCGCTGATTGCCCTGTGCGTTATGCACATTGTTTTGAAGGTGATGCAATGTTTTACTGGGAGCCAGTGTAGTGTTTTTAGGGCTGGAGTGATGTGGTCTCTTCTGGATAGTTTGAGGAGTAGAAGGAATGGACTGTTTAAAGGTAACACAGAAATGGGTTTTGAAGGGTTGGGTTGAAAGGAAAAACATTGACGATAGAGACACTTATTTTTCAAAGGAAACGTATTCAGTTTTATATTACAGGTGGGGAGAAAGAGAACCCTATATATACCCGGAGAATTGGCGGCACTCGAACCTATGAGCAGAGAGAAGGGTCAAGGGACCTAACCAGATGTCCATACACAAATGTGTCTGCTGTGCAGTTTTGACAGTGGACAAACTCCTTTGAAAACTCCCATATCGTTGAATGGCCTAAGTGGCCTATGCAGTAAAAGTCCCAGCAACTTGCTGTAAAGCATGCCTAAAAAGAGGACAAATACGACCGGACAGACGATCTATGGAGTCCAAACCAAGATGATTGGGGTGGAAGAAATACACAATGAATAAAGAAGAGAGGGAAAATCAACGTGTAAAAATACAAATGGGGAACCAGGAAATGTTATGGGATGGGAGCGATGGAACAAATGTGGAGTATAAGCCACACGTGAATAAAGTGTGACAAACGGGCTGGTGGGTTACCTCAAAGCGTGACCTTCTTTCAAATTCTCATAGTGGCTGTAAAATGATCTGAGGCATATAGTTAGTTTATAGTTAACTGGGTAATAGAGGTGGGATTTAGATAAAAGTAAACAAAGGTATTCTTTAGAGATAACATACATGTTTAGACTAGGAGAATATAATGTGTTAGTACTGACATTGTAGAAATGTTGTAGGATACCTTCCATATTAAAATAAATTATATCACAGAAAAGGGTGATTAGGTGATTATATTTTTATAATATAAAAAAGATAAAAAACAAAACAACATTTGTACGTTCAATTACAAATTACAAATGCATATGTTATCCATCATAAAAGTAAGAAAAATGACACCTAACAACAAAATACAGTGATTCCAATGCATTTGTGTTTGATAACTGAACACCATGATTACAAGCTATTTCCTTAAACTGTATAAAGTATAAGACAGAGCACATAATTTCCCACCTGCAGCAGATCATGCCATTTTTCGCAATTTCAAAATTTCTAACAAAACATACTGATAGTTGTTTGGATCAATGCCACTGGGAGCCCATGATTTCGACTAAGTGAATTTTGCACATGTATAGGGAAAATGCAAATTATATCTACTTCAGTTCTAGTTCATTGGTGTTCTCCAAGGCCAGAGCCATCAAGAAGTTTGCAGTTGCAATTCTAATGCTGATGGAAGGTGAGGCACGCCTCAAGTGGAGGAAGCCTGAATGGTGTTGTCTTTTCCAAGACACAAGTAAATTGGGTGTTGCATGAATCGAGAGTCTATGGGTCACTTTGTAGGAAAGATGGGCCTTTCAGGAAATCACTCGATCTCCCAATATTTTTTCTTTGCATGATACAAAGCAAAGCAAGGCTGTAGACAGAGGACTGGCTTTGAAGGGCATTGGGGACAGTACACCCGAGTACACCTGCTCCTTCCTTGTTTTGTACACACCTTACATCTTCTGTATGGTTGTGTCTTCCTGGGGGTGGCAGGCACATAATCAGCAAAGTGTCGTTCTTGCAATCTGGCTACATCCTCTACTTCTGCAAAGTTGGGAGTTGGTACATGCACAACGGTCAGCGAAGTTAAAACTGGTAATTCAGACTTCAAAAATGTCAGTTTGTTTTCTAGAGCGGCTGCACGATATACAACATATACATTGTATGTAGCTAGATGCATAAGGTAACTGCCAACTTCTTGTACCACGTGCAAGTCTTACGCTCTACATGGTATAACTCACGTAATTGGTCTATTTTGTCTACTCCTCCCATGTACCTGTTGTAGTCCAGAATACACTTGGGTTTTAGCACTTGCTGAGCCTGCCCGTGTATACTTTCATCATGAATAGTACTCAGCATGTGCACATCCCTTCGGTGGCAGAATTTTAGTGCCAACAGTTCATCATGCCGCAATGCCATACAAGCTCCCTTGTCCAGCTTCTTACACACAAGTTGTCTGGGGAAGCCTTTGTGGTTACTGCAGATTCTACCGCATGCCATTGTGCCCACGTTGTACAATTCCTTGAACAGTGGTATTCCGGTGTAGTAATTATCCACATACAATTGGTGACCCTTGTGGAACAATGATGTGGCAAGATCCCACACAATCCTCTCACTGGTCCCTAAATGGGCTGGGCAGCCGGGAGGGTTTATGCTCAAGTCTTTTCCAGTGTAGACTTTCATGTTGTAGGCACACCCAGTGGTACTTTCACACAACATATAAACCTTGATTCCATATTGTGCTCTCTTGCTTGAAATATACTGCTTAAGCAGTAGTTGGTGTTTGAACAATACCAAAGGTTTATCAATGAACATGTTCTGGCTAGGAACATACACCTCAGAAAATCGCTGTGCAAAGTGCTTCAGTAATGGCTGAATTTTGAATACCCTATCACAATTTGGGTCAGTTCTTGGCAATGCTGCAGAGTTGTCATTGAAATGCAGCATACGTTCTAGTGCTAGGAAGCGATCTTTACTCATTGTTGCTGGAAACAAAGGGCTTGCAAATACAGGTTCGGTAGACCAGTATAGAGAAATAGACGGCATCCTTGTTTGTCCCAAGAGCAGAGTGAGACCCCAAAATGTTCTCATCTCAACACTCGTAGTTGGAACCCAAAGGTGTGCTCGGGAATGGGGTTTCAGATTGGCACCTCTTTCCCTCAAGAACTGTTCAGCATACAGATTGGTTTGCTCAACCAAATCTGAAATGAACCCATCATCCACAAAAAGGTTGAAAAAGTCAAAAGGCTCAAAACCATCTGTATTTTCTGTGCATCCTGATACTCCAGTGAAAGGTGGCACAACAGGCTGAGCCATTGCTGGAGGCACCCAGTCAGACTCATCAGCCATGTGATGAACTGGTATATTCCTTGCATGTCCCCTCAACCTTGCAGGTGAACTTTGTGTGGGAAGTGCCACACGAGGTGCATGTACCCCTCCGTTCCCTTCCTCATCAGATGAGGAGTTTGAACTAGCCTCAACAGAAAACTCACTTCCCGAATCTACTTCATGCTCACCCTCAGAAGAAGATTCTGTTTCAGGTTCTGCTTCTGGTTCTGTGCCTTGTTCCGTGTCAGATTGCATCAGTAAATCGAGAGCCTCCTCACCAGAAATCTGACGTGAAGCCATGACAAAATGTTTACTGCCCAAAGAACACATACAGACTGAAACACCAAACCAATGAACTTTGCTTTTCAAAGTAAGGGAACGTGTGTAGTAATTGGTCTTCAATGAAATAGACCAAGACCACACAATTATGGCAAATACTCCCAAATCTTCTTACAAAATCTATCAGCGCTTTAAAATATAATCTACTCTCAACATCCCAAATAAAGAGGAGTACTACTTGGCTGGCACTCACATGAAAAACAAAAACATGGCTCACTTGCTCACTTACAAGTGGTTAGTCTGCCACAGGATTTACAGTAAGGCACTCATGTTGAGATAGGGCAGCCTACCGTCACAAACACTGATACGCTCGCTTATTTAATAACCGTGACGACTGAGTAACTTAGCAAACCCGAAACATTGTTGGCTCCAATTGTACCAGTATACCCCAGAGAACACAAGCAGCCGCGACTTTCAATTTCAGAGCCAGTTACAAGAAGTCAGTCAGAATTTCTGATTTTAAATGTACATTATGGAACGTGAAATCATCAGGGAAGACAGCCAATTTACCGCTCCTGGAAATCCTCGTGCAGTCCTTTTGTTGTTTATGTGTTGCAGTGACCAGGACAACACAGCCAGATGAGCACCGAACAACGATTTCTGGTGTATGAGAAAGTATATAGAAGAATTTCCCGGCCGCAATGTCACCGTTAACAGAGCCAACTGACCAATAGCAACCCACACATGAGGAATGTTGTGTTTAGAGGTGGCATGGTGTGACAATTGCAGTCTACGCTAGCCTGTATAGAGAAGACTTGCAAGCAGTCATTCTTCTGCCACCCCCGACAATCTGGAACCTCGAAATGCCACCTACACCCATTCTCCAGCTCCGTAAATCATTACAAATGTGTCTCTTTCAACAATACCTGCTGGAGGAATAACATCCCTCCATGCCCCCTCCAACAGTACTGCTCCACTGTATAAAATGCTAAGCCCAATGCTAGCACCCTCCCGTTCTACGGCACTACGCTGCTTTCGATGTAGGTGTGCCCTATAAGCGATAACAAATAAAATAAATATAACATCCCTATGGCCGATCTGTCTGACGGAGTGAGGTAGAGTTCTAGCCACAGCTCTTTCTGACGAAACCTTGCAAATGTAATCGCTCTCATCTCACGCTCACACATCTTTTGCAAATTCCCTTCCCGGCTATAAGTAGAGTCTCGCCGCTCGCACATGAGTTGACATTTCCATTTTGCACCTTCTCCGCCTTCCTTCTGCCTCTTGAACAGTTCGGCTTTTGACAATGGAAAGGGTAACGTGTAAATAAACAACAGTTTCGCTTACTTGCGTGTAATGCAAAGAATACTCATTGTTTGCCGTATCCTACGCGTGCCATGAAGTTGCGCCACAGGTCTTTGTTCTCCTCCACTGCGAGAACTTATAATAAGGCTGCCTTTTAAATTGGGATCATAGAAAAAGTGGATCAAAAATATGAGGCTTGCGGCACATGGTGAACACAGGACTACCACATTTCTTTAATGTCTTGGCCTGTAGTCTTTGTAGTCTGGGCGTTTGAGCTAAAAAATGATACAAATTGTGCTTCATGACAAGCTATTCTTAGGGCGAGCAGGGGCCTATTAATTAAGATCTTATTTCTGACATGTAAGCATCACCAGAGGGATACTAGAGGCCCGAGCATTGCCCTATCATTATAAAAATCTAACATTTCATCTTATAGAAACATCTAACATCATTGCAAAATGCAACATGCTGTGAGTCTGACACAGACAGCGGCGGAAAAATTCGGGATAATCGTCGACCTAAGCGATGTCACATTGAGAAACGGGTCCTGTCATAAGTTCTTTTAGATTTTGGGCAACAAATGTGCGTTTTCTGCATGAAGGTTGGGAGAAGGTCACGTATTGTGATACCAAATTAATTCTAGCTGTAAATATGAGCACAACAGTCAGGGATTCTTAGATACAAATGGAATAGAGTCATGAAAGAGCTGAAGCAAACGTGGGACAGAAAAGGCAAGGACTGGGTGAATCATGCATGCCGACATTATCCATTCGCAACCGGGGCAGAGCACTCAGCCAATCAGGTGGATGGAAATGCGGGTGTGAACTGCCACTGTATGCTCGCGTTTTCCCAGCCACCCAAAGCTGTTCCCCAGGTGCCAGCATCATGATTGTGGGGAAGTAACAGGGACTCTCTCCATTAATTACAATAACCAAGGTTGAAAGTAAAAGTTGGTGATCACCTTGACTGCCCATCTTGATGCAGTGGCCCACAGGTTTATAGAGCAAGAGCCTATTGACAGAGCTCATCAAACATAATATATGCTTTGTGATCACCACAGGCGCTTTGAAAAAAACCTGTGTTGGGTCGAAACACTTGTCGGCTGAGTGTATTAATAAATCACCAACAATTATAAAGTGCCAAGACTGTTCCAATTCTTTGTAAAATCTGTATAAAATCATACAGTCATTACTTCAATGAGCCAGCGCCCGGTGGATACCGGTTCTTCATCCCAAATTCACTCTGTCCCTACCAAAGACAGAAGAGCACTGTCTTGTAAGAACCCCCTCACCGGCAGCAGGTTCTACTTACTTTCATAAGATGAGCACAGTGATCTGCGAATTCTAGTGCTCTACCCACCCTGCATTAGCTTGTAAACAGGGTTCGCCCAAAATGATTCTAATTGCTATCTGGGTTTTAATTCATTCTTGGGACATTTATCTAAATGATCTGGGATTATTGATTTGGTCTTTTAAAGGCTATCACAATGTCTTTCGGCATTGCATTGTATTCTTTGGTTCATCACATGTAATCACTGTGTTGAAGTTGGGATTGAACATGATTTTATGTATTTGTTATCGACGTCTGCCTTTAAAAAGACCTATAGTGGTGGAAACAGGTGTCAGCTGAGATATAATTATTCATTGTGGCAGCTTGAAGATTATTTCAACAATCAGCAATACACTGGTAACATTATGAATACTTTGGAGCCTCTGAACCTCTCAAGGAATATGAGTGCACTTGGACCAGAACCCTTCCCTATCTAGTACTTTAATGGAGCAGACACACATTCTTCTTTCTGCCAGATGAGAGGCAATGGTCTGTGAAGACACCTGCTTATTTCAAGTTGAATAGACTGACTGGCAATGCATTCATCAATCTCTTACCAGCGTGGGTTTCTAGGTAAGTTTAAAAAATCAAACCGTGAGAACCCTGAATTTGGAATGAATGTTGGCTTATTGTGTCCTATTTTGAACACAGGCCGTTCGTTATCTGAAGTAAACACATCTGTGCCATTGAACTTTCTGATGCCTTGATCACAGTGATGAATAATGGGATCCGTGCCTTCCAGGTTTTAAGACAACTGAGACTTGCCTAAACCACCATGTTCAGAGTTCAAAGGAAGTTGATCATTTCCAGGTTACATCTAAAAGTAAAATGCTCCCCTGGTGTCAATTTTATTGGTAATGGCAATCTAATGTAGGCCTGGCAACAAATCCAACATTGTAATACACGTTCTCTCTATCACTGCCTTACAGAATGCTAACATTCAAGTTGTGTAAGTCTGAATGTTGTTTCTTTCACATGGAAGCATAAATATGGAAGCTCCTTTGCATTAGCTGATTATTATTTTCAGTGAAGCATTTACTCTCATGTTTGACATTAATTACAATATGTTTCAATGGAAAGTCATTCCAAGATTGCATTATTAAATGCAAAGCATTACATTCAGTTAGATATTTTACAATAGTGAACTCATGCTTCATGCTTTTAGAAATAATAGTACGGGCCATTCCAAGGCGTAAGGACCAGCTCATTCTGTACGAGTAGCCACATTAGGCTTACACAGTCCTGTTCATTAAAGCTGATCACCAAAACAACGGTTCCTATTTCTAGCAAATTTGTTCTCTTTCCATCTCTGCATTTTTGGAGGAATCCTATGCAATTTTCATAAAACACTCATTTGAAAGTAGAGTCCGGATCCTGGATTAACTTTCTATTACAGTAGAATTATGTATTTTTTTAAAAACGGACATGATTTCAGGGTTTTATGAAGGAGTTTAATAACGAGTTATGCTAATAGTTTTGCGTTGAGGTTGGAGATGCTTGACCCATATTTATACTTTTTTTGCCATTTAATTTATATGCACATATATATTTATTTGCTGGTGCTTCGCATAGGAAATAGGTCTGTCTATACAAATATAGAAAATGACAAAATAGACGACTCCAAAAATGAACTGTGATATCATTCACTTAAAACCTAGGGAAATGGATGGGGAAACAGCGAGGCAGAAAGGGGTAGTGAGGAAAAGGATTAAGAGTTTCTGTTCACCTAAATAATGCCTTGTTAAATATGCGTCTCAGCTATGATATGATATGATATGATATCATGTGGCATGTATAACGCGCCTGTACACAAGTCTTTCTAGGCGCGACCCATCCCAGCTACGTCGGTTTCCCGCTGAGGCTATACAGCGCGGGGTAATGTAATAAACAATTTTTTTCCTGACTGATGGGAAGGGAGAGATGATGTTGCAAATAAGTAAACTGAAATGTAGCAGATTTGAACCATGAAATTTTATTTTCAGAATATCTTCTGGAGATTTTCTTTAGCAAAATTTTGCATACAGTTTTGATATTATTTTATCTTGTCCTTTAGTGCCATATTGTTTTAATTTCCACCCTACTCGCCTCCCTCCCCTCCCTGCAGATGTTTAGGCCTTTTTCAGTAGCCACAGTCATCATGGCTGGATCTGACTGGTGAACCATTCTCTACCGCTAGTTTCATATGCACGCGTGCCTCCTCGGCCTACGTCTGTTCATATCATTGCACCGCGGGCAAAAGTAAGATGATGGGATACACGTCTCCTCGGATTTCTTCTATTTCTCTGCTCTTGTGCACTCAGGAGTTTCCATCTTTCCGCCGATTACATATTTGTGTGAGGATTACTAGGGAAAAGAGATTTGCTCTAGCTATTGAAAGGTTTTGCGATTCCTCGGTTGATCGTAAATTGATGAGGAAGGGTCCAGCTGATATCCCCAGCCACGTGATGCTTTTCTGTTTCCTGTTCTGCTCACCCGTTCGGTTATAAGAGCTGTTCTGTTACTTCCTTTGATGATCATTCTAATGTGACAATATGGTGTCTGTGTATTTCTGTCGGATACCTAACCTTGTCTAATAATGCCAACTTACTGCTGTTTTATTTTTAATTTCTTTCGGAAAAATAGTGTCCACTCTGGCCTCCAGAAATGCAGCCCAGCACTGGGTTTGTTGGTGATGTTGCCAAAATCAAACACAATTGCACTATTCCCGCAAGATGTCCAAGCGACATATGACCGCAGCCAGCATCTGATCGAGCAGACATGAAAGTGCTGGGGATCAGACGCTCAGCCAGAATTGACTAACAAGTGGGGCCTGGAGGTAATGTAGTTGGGCCCACCACAGTGGCATTAACGTCTGTAAATGCCCACAAAGCGCTGCGGAGTGGGCATTTACATGCTTTGGGTGGGCCTTGCTCGCTCCGGCCCTACCCTGTGCACGCCTCTGCTGGGGATACGGGAAAGCTTCCACGTAAAACCTCTGCTGCGGCGTGCCGATTCTCCTTGCGGGTTCATTTTTCAGGGCCCAAAGCCTCAAGCCATAGGCAAGTCTGCTTCCTACTTTGCACTGCTGAAAAGTGACTTTGCACTGCCGACACAAACCCTGATTCATGGAACCGTGCAAAGTGTATTTTGTCTGGGTAAAGTCAGCGCACAGTCATATTTGCAGTACAAAATGACCTTTCCCGGTCTTTGCACAGGAAAAATACACTTTGCACAGTTCCATGAATCAGGGTTTGTGTCGGCAGTGCAAAGTCACTTTTCAGCTGGTAAATATCGGGTAAATATCGGGCCCTTTGAGACGTCAGCAATCGAGGCCAAAGAAGGAGGAATTCGGAGATTTGGGAAGATCCGCGGCTCCCGATCAAGAGCAACTGCAACAGAGATCTCCCAACCCAAAGTATTGTATTTTCCGATTTGTATCAACATTTCGTATGGCACATTTCGTATGGAACATTTCGTATGGCACACGCCCCCTAACAGTGCAAAGTCACTTTGAACCGGGCAAATATTGCATGAATCGGGCCCAAAGTAGCTTTTCCAAGAGCAAAGTGAGGCAGCAAGAGGGTTTCACTTCTTGACTTTATACAGGAGCGCAGTAATGCTGGTGGAGGAATGGAGGCAGGGGATGGCGAACTGGGTTTTGGGCGGCGAAGATTGACCATGCCATGTTCATCAGCACCTGCAGTGCCAACCCTGCACCTGAGAGGGAAGTCCATCTGGAAAGAAGGAAGTCTTGCCCAGCCCCACCGGCCTCCATCGCCTGCCCAGCAGGTCCCTCGCAGCCCAGCTTCCAGCAGCACGTGCCAGCCCGCTTCCCTTTCATTTCTTCATCTTGGGGACCGCTCCGCTATTGGGGTTCTTTTTTTCATAGCAGACCGCAGCATTACTTAGGAAGACCAGTCTCTTAGGTGGAAGGATTTGTTTTCGAATTGCGAGGGAAGGGTGTTATAAATTCAAGCCCAATCACTTCGAGTCGGTGTGATATGGCACACTCAGGACTGGGATATAGGAACTAAGCACACAGCAGTGACTGGCAGAAAAGAAGAGACATGCGTTGCACTGACTTCCTGCTGTGTGACTGCATGCATGCATCATTTAGTCTGTATTTGTTCCAGCACAGGAGTGTGTGAAGGTCCTATATCTTTCCCATAGTATGTGTATGTGTTCAGCAATTCATAGGCCTAGAGCCTCCATGCGCAGTTACCATTTATGAGAGCTAGGGGGCGTGTGCCATACGAAATGTTGCTACAAATCGGAAAATACAAGTATTGCCTCGGGAGGATAGCTCAGGGGCAACGTGCTGACCTGGGAAGCAAGACGACACGGAACAAGGCAGGTTCGATCCCCGGGTCCTTTATAAATAACCTATCATATCAGTTTTTTTTTTTTTTTTTCTTTTTTTTAAAATTTATTTTGCTATTATTATTATCATTTTTTTTTTCATACTTATTTTATATTCGAATGTATATAAATCTGTTTTGTTGGTCTGTTTGCTTATGTTTTGTAAAGACTCATTGAGTCATAAACAAATTAAAAAAAATAAATAACCTATCATATCATATCAAGTAGCACCTTCTGAAGCGCTTCTAAATCCCCACTAGTACTTTCTTTATTGCTGGAACTGTCTTTGCATGCTTTTCATTATCGCCTTGTGCTGTGTTTGCATATTGTTTGCATGTGTGAGCAAGAGGATCCTGGTGTGTGCTTCAAAACCCACACCAGCTAAAGGCCCTTGTTACTTATTGGCATCTTTTGCGCAGGGAATATGCCTTGCCCCTACTGGTAGAGTAGCCATTGCCTTCCCCAGCTTCCCCAAAAGAACCCCGGAACCCCCCACCGCTTGCTCACACATGGTCTCCACGCTTGCCGGTGGATCAGACTCACAGGTTCCGCACCATCGCTGTTCCCCAACTGGCATCCCAACAGAACACCCTCTCACTAGGCAGCCACTTAGTGGTTAGTAAGACAGGAAAGGATTGCACAACTTTTGCTATTTATAGGGTTACAAAATAGCAAGGAGTGCTGTATAAAACATGTTACCACTAATGCATTCTAAAGAGGGTACAGAACATGCTTACACTGTGGTGGGTCACAAATTCAGAGATCGTCGTGCCCGGCCCACCCTATTAAGTCTCCTCGAGACACCTGTTCAGTTCTGCCTGGGATTCCTGCCATTCATCTTGCAGGCCAGTTTTTTTGTGAGGGGGGAGGGGCAGTTTGGATTCAGGAAAACAGATTTCCAGTAAAAACTTGCAGGAAGTCTGCGCCAAGGCTCTGGGGTCTGCTCTCTGCTGCTGTCCCTGACCGCCATGTCCTTCACAAGCCAGAGAGGGGTGGTCCGCATTGAGGAACTCTCTCCCCCCAGCTCAGGCAACAAAATCACCACTCGGCATGTAGACACTTCCATTCAAGAGCAACTCCTCTCTATAGGCCCCTCACCTTTCACAGGAGGTTCTTATTTAACGATAACCTCATTGGGTCAACTCTGAGATTCTCACTTCCTTCTGGCTCGTAGGAGCAGTGCTTTAAGTGGGCCGGGGGCAGCTAGGGCTGGGCACTGGCAGTCTCCAAAAAGTGGGGCTGAGCCAGGGGCCCTGCCGGGGCCCCCTGGTCCCACCACACCACGGCAGGACACATTATCCTGCCAAGGCCGCAGCCGCGACGGGAGATACGCCCGCCATTTTCGAGTCAGGCAAGCTGACAGACGTGCCAGTCAGCCGCAGCTGTGGCTGGCTGGCCTTTCTGTCAGTCACTGTAACTTCCTCTTGTGACCCATCGCACGAGGATTCATAAGAAGAAGTTAGTGTCCTTTTGTTTCCTCCTCCCCAGGTCACCGAGGTGTTTTTGACCCTCAGCCGACCCGGGGACTCAGTGCCATATTCCTGTGTTTATAAAAGATGGCTTGAAAAGTACACAATTCAAGCCATCTTTTATAAAGCCTCAGACTTTGTCCATCGGCAAATATGGATTGAAATGTGTACTTTTCAAGCCATCTTTTATAAACATAAAACGTTTATAAAAGATGGCTTGAAAAGTACGCAAACCACAAGGTATGCACAGAAATCAGCGCTGGTCAATGGGCCGGCTCTTGCCGGGTCCAAGATCCGGCATCAGATGTCTGGCCGGATCTCGGGACCCGGCCTGCCTCAGCCCTGACCAGGCTATACCAAGCCCCAACTTTGCCAAGGGAAGCTGGAAGCTCGGTGATCTAATCCGCACTGTGCTCCTTTCCCCAGCCGTCATTCGCGAGTCTGCAGGTGTTATATGCTCAGCCTGTTTCTTTCTTCTGGCCTGAAAGGGAAACCCTGGGAATCAATGTGCCATGAATATAACTGGGAGGGGGCATCACTGTTCAAAGCAGGCTACCTACATGCTGGGCACATTATTGTTTTCCAAATGTGCATTTTACACTTCCATAGAATAACAAAAGTAGTTTCCAAACTGAAAAATGCTGCTTGCATTCACGAGATTGCTTTTAAAAAAACGTTTGTCCGACTATCCCACATACTCTGTAATTTGGGTGCTCCTTTGTGTTTTATGACAGGTTCTATTTATAAACATGTTATATGCTTCTCAAACTGGTGAATCACAAATAAATGCTTCTGTTGTGCAGTTATTAGGAAATTAAACTCTGGGTTCATGGGTGCCAACGTTTGATTTTCACTACAGAGGCAGAAATACCTCCACCTCTCCTCTGAATATAAGGGAGTGGCCGGCCAAACCCATGCACTGGCCAAACACATATTATAGCACCTGTTTTTTTTAATATCTGTGCACTTGCACGATCTGAATGCACCATGCCTTGAAGATCGTCTATCTGTTTTTCCCTGTCTCCCCTCCTTGCATGGTGTCATCTCAATGCACTTGGAAAAACTGCAGAATCGTCGTCAGACCTGTTTGCTGTCATCTACACTGTTCATTGTATTATATGCACTTGTTGCATGCACTCTGTGCAGACTTGTGTCGTTCAGAAATGCAAGGGCTCTGAATGACTATTGTTTTCTTGTTTTCTCTCCTTGTTCCCTGCCTCCTTGAGCCCTTTGAAACACTTGCTTTATGTGTAGGCGCTTTACAAATAAACAATACCATACCATAAGGAATTGCAAAAAAGTCATAAGATTAACAACCAGTTTTGAATATAAAACATCTCAGCAACAGTTTCTCAACCAGCTCAGCTACCCTGGTAGCCTTCTACTGTACAGTGTGTCTATGGAGCTTAATTTACAAAACATCACGGTATTACTAACAGTATTTTGGGTTCACCACTGGCATGGAAAGTGTTTAAAGTGGAATTGATGTACAGTGAGGAGTTTGGAACGAAGCAGCATAAAAAAAGAAATTGCACCATTTTTTACATATTATTTTGAACATATCCTTTGAGTGGAGTCCAACTGCCAGCTCTGCATCCTCGGAACTCCGCCCCCTCGGAACTCCACCCCTGCCTCCAAATTCCACCCCCACCTTGTTGGATCCCCCTTTAAATTGTTTCCATTTCCTCCACTGAGTAGACTTGGGGTCTAACCCTGGCCATGATCCATGAACAAAACGGCGGTGATTTTGGGGGGAGCCCCCGTTATCTCCCTGTTCCACCACCTGTATGCGTGTGCGGTGTAACTATGCAAGAACCCAACTGCACAATGTGCTGTCTCACTTATACATTCCGGGCCCCTCCATCCACCGCTTTCTGAAAACAGGCCTCAGATGGTAACTGCTGAACCCATATGCATGCACTAGTGTTGGCAGACCCCTTACCCGCCCCTGATATGATATGTTATGATATGATATGGCATTTGTAAGGAGCCTATGCACAAGTGTTTCAAGGCGTGACGAGGCAGGGAGGGGGGAACAAGGGGAAGACAGACAACGATCCTAATAGGCCAGGTGTCATTCAGATCGCGCTAGTGCAGGGGTAGGGGGAAGGGAGAAAGTGCATGGGGAAGGGGAGGGGGGGAAGTGCAGTACAAGGTAAGAAGAATAAAATAAAATAATAAATAAATTGGGCCAGCTGGTGGCAAGTGCAAGGTAAGTGCAGACAAGTGCTGGTAAGGGGGGGCTGTAGGGATACAGAGACAGTCCCGCAGTGCAGGGGTTGCCAGGGAGGCAGTGCAAGTGGAGAGTGGCTGGGCCCAGGACCGGGGTCGGTGAGAGTGGCCCAGTTGCAGATTCAGTGCAGTTTCAGCGAAGAATTAGCAGGGGAGAGGGAGAGAGAAAGCAGAAGCAAAGAGGAAGGTTTTGAGGTGCTTCCGAAACCGGAGATGGTTCTCCTCAAGTTTCAGGGAAGCAGGAAGGCTGTTCCAGAGGGAGGCCCCTGCCGCGGAGAGAGATCTACCCCCAGCTCGTAGCTTCGATAAGTGGCTGACCCTGAGGGAGTTGGAGACAGATGAGCGAAGGGCTCGGGAAGGAAGATATTTAGGAAGAGAGAGTTGAAGGTATTTAGGCCCCAGGCCCCAGAAGGCCTTCTGGACAATGAAGAGGGTTTTGAACTTTATCCTCGCAGCCACTGGGAGCCAGTGTAGAGATTTCAGTCCTGGAGAGATACGGTCCCTGGGCTTGAGGCCAAGGACCAGTCTCGCAGTTCTGTTCTGGATGAGTTGCAGAGGGCGGAGAGTGGAGGCAGGCAGATTAAGACAGAGGCTGTTACAGTAGTCCAGCTTTGAGAGAACCAGGGCTCGGGAGACAGTGAGCTTCTGGGGGAAGGAGAGGAAGGGAAGAATACCTCTGAGGAGGTGCAGTTGGTAGTGTGACTTCTTAGAGACGTCAGAT
The DNA here is from genome assembly GCF_040938575.1 of Ambystoma mexicanum. Taxonomy (NCBI): domain Eukaryota; kingdom Metazoa; phylum Chordata; class Amphibia; order Caudata; family Ambystomatidae; genus Ambystoma; species Ambystoma mexicanum. The sequence goes on along the minus strand of NC_090926.1, from coordinate 872,147,699 downwards.
ATATGAGGAGAGAAGGAGAGTGGAGTCGAAGATAACCCCGAGGTTTTTTGCCTTGCAGGTAGGAGCAGGAAGAGGGCCAAGAGAGGCCGGCCAGAGAGCTGCAGGGAAGGAGGGGGTGGGAGTGCCGATGAGTAGAATCTCAGTCTTACTGGCATTAAGGCAGAGGCCATTGGCGGCACACCATTCCTGGATAGCAGACAGACAGTCAGAAATGAGGGAAGGAGAGGAGGAGGCCGAGGTTAGCCTGAAAATGAGCTGGGTATCGTCCGCATAGCACTGAAAGTTGGGGCAGAGAGCGGCGATGCGGTGGGCAAGGAGTGCCAGATACTGGTTGAACAGCCAGGGGGAAAGATTAGATCCCTGGGGGAATAATTAGGCCCACAACATTATGTCAAGTGTTGGCAATAAAAGGCCGTAGGATTTTATTGTGCAGATATGGTTATGGAGATAACAATAATCACATATCATAATAGTATCATACTTTTGGGCACCGGGTCCTGAGGTTACCCCCTCTGGCCCGTGCCGCCTTCTCATGCCCCACGACTTGTGGGCACCATACAGTGCCTTGTACCTCTTTTCCTTTGTTCTTCTCCCTTATTTTGTAGGGTGGGAGGGTTTTGTGGTAAAGAAGCAAAGGTTGGAAGACGCTGAGTAAACAGCGAACATCCTGTTTGTTTGGGTCCCCATTCAGGGTCCACAAACAGATTGTGTTTTCTTAGAGCAGGCTGCTCTTATTTATAAGACCCAGGGGAGCCCGGAGTCTTTGATGTGTATAGTAGTGGGGACTGTGTGCCAGCCCGAATGATCTCACCCTCCCCACCATGACCGGATAGCCGACATTCTGGACCCCCTGGGGGGGGGTAGATCTTTGAACCTGGGCCCTGTCTGACTGTTGGTTTCCTTTAGGTGCTTAGCACGTTGTTGCTTAGAGGAAGGGTGAGGTGATTGTTCACACGTCACCCTTCCTCAGCTTTGTGTGGCAGAGACTGCATGTCTCTGCAGCAGAGGGGGAGAGGAGCAGGCACGTGGGGGTGGGGCTGCCCCTCTCCTGGCCTGCTGGATGGTAACATCAGTTACCCTGCCTCGCCTTGGGCGGCCCTGGGGCATTGCCCAAAACTCACCCCGTTCTCCTCTGAGCACAGCGCGAGATGCCTGAGCGGATTCATACAGGCCAACAGTATCCCTTCCAATCGGGAGACGTACCAGCACAGGCCTGGTTTAAACTTTGCATTCTGGGACTGGTAGTCTTTGGTTTATAAGGGAAAAATCAAGGACTATAAGTCACAGAATGCAAAATGAAAAGCAGGACTGAACTAGAGTCTCCCGAATGGAACGTATAACGCTGGCGTGGATGAAAATGCCCCAGCTGCAATTAATATTATGCAAGCAAGTGGCTTGAGTGTAAAACAAATAGTACTGAGCAGATCCCTCAGGTGTACTCCATTTAGTGTGTAGTCACAGAGGAGACAGCAGCGCGATGCCTGCGCCTTCATTTACAGGTGTTTGCGAGGCGCTAATGGCGCCATTGCACCCGCCTCTAAGCGAAAACACTCTGGGTCGAACGCAGAGGCAGATCGAAAGTGGAAAATATACCCGACCCCCTCGCACCGTAACCCAGATGACCTCTGGGAGACAAGCACACATGACAGGGATGAGCGAGGAGAGGGGGCCGCCAGTGCCTGCGCCTGGCCCTGGGTCTCCAGCCGGCTGCAGCGCGAACAAAGAGAGGCACGACGCTGGCCCTGGGTGATGAATGGGGTGCAAGCCCCACGACCCCCTCGCAGCCATAAAACGCTCTGTGGCCCACCCTTTGTGTCAGGGGCTGGCCGGGTAACCGCCTTCTTGTTTTTGTTGGTGTATTTTTTCCCAAACCACTCGCAATTAATGGCTGTCAGTTGAAAGGGGCCGTTTGTGGTTTTTACGTAATCAGAGCCCCCTTGTCCATTAATGATTTAAGAGTAATACAATGCACAGAATAGGGGTTACAGCCAACCTTCACTGTGCATTTTATGGCCCTAAGACGCTATAGTGTACCCCCGCCCCATGTCAGACCGCCGCGATGGCACGCTGACCTGACCACGTGACGGTATGCCCATGGCGGGGCGGAGATGTGGCAAGCGGCGAAGGCGCTGACCTTGGAACCTGGTACCCTTGGATCCAGTCCCGGCTCCAGCAGGTGGACAAAGGAAGACCGGCTCATTCGGGCAAATTGCTTGTTCTCAGGTGTGCCAAAGTGTTCATAAGTCCAGCTGTACGCACAGTGTGCTGCCCCCACCCCCGCCACCTCCCCGGCCCTCGCTCCCCCTTCAAATCGATTTATCTCAAACTGAACGTGGAATATCGACTTTCGGAAATTGCACAAAATGATTAATAAACAATAGCTTGCAGATGCTGTGTTAATAGGTGGGTACCATCCTTTCTCGTGGGGCAACCCCTCCCCTTCTCTCCTCCCCCCAACCTACCACCGTTACCAAGCCATATATTGGCTTTTTGATAACAATATAATGTACTCGATATTTTGACACGTCCCATATTTTTCACTCTTTACTCGATATTTTTCCTTTTCACTACCCTGACGCCAAACACCATGATCTTCTATGCGCAGAACTTCACGAGAAACACCTGCTGCGAGCCACGGTTCTCTGTGAAGTGCTTGGCTGGCTACTTCTCGGCGCTGCGAGCGTATCGCACGGGCGTATGAGAAGGGCTGCACCTCGCCCCCACAGGGTCCTCAAGCTGCCCTAGCCAATAAAGAGTCATCGTGGGGGTGAATGTGGAGGCTGGGCACTTGTATACGGTGTAGGCCGCCGCGTTCACTCACCGAAGGCAACGTACAGCCAATGAGGAATTGCCTTTTCTGTGGCAATTTCTTTCTGATGTTCTGAGCTATTCTCCCTGCCCTCGCTACGAAGAAATAAGACGGTCGGTTTTCTTTTTCACGTTCATCGTGACTGAATAAAAGGCTGTGTATTATTCGTAGGCCGCGAGGTTGTGCCTTAGCCGGCATACACGTATAGACTGGCTGTCCCACGGTGGCATGTAGGGGCAGGATGACACACGTTTGCCAGCACTTGCCAGCGCTATTGCTGAGCCCAGCATTCTGCCTGTGCAGATGGCTGCCTGTCTCCCGCAGAATGCGCGATTGCGGCCTTGCTGTGGGTGCGCCTAGCTGGCTCATGGAGCCATGCGCTGGTGGGGTGTCCCTGGCCCTGCAGCTGCTTCCCCAGTGCCCGATCTCCCCTGTCAGAGACCAGCAAAGTGTGCCTGCATTTCTCAGGCCCTGGCTGAAATGTTCATGCACAGCACGAGCATTTCTGTACATTTTCAAGCTGGAAACCCTTGCCCATGCATGGTGGTCATGGTAACGCATGCATGTGCCAGCCCCTTCGTGAATCATCATGTACTCACACCGGGGCCACATACACTGTTCAGGTCTGGCTTCACGCCTTGCATGGATGGTCATGTAGTTTTCTGGCTCGGGCGTCTCCTTTTCGTGACCTCTCTGTACTGGGTCACGCCCCCAGTGTCCGCTGTTAATATGTACTGGGTCACAGTGCTGGGCAGTACCTGGGAGCCTGCGGAATTGTTTCTAATGTGATGCCATCTGCCTGAACTTCTTCATGGCTACCCCTAAGTCCTAACAGCCCTGTAATTGTATATATATGTATATTATAAACTCACTATCTGTGTTCGTTCTGAATAGAAGGCTTGGCACACATATTTTTCATGCAAACAACTATTTATTTATTTTTGGTGTTTGATAACTCACTACATTGTAATCAGAGAGGACTTTAAAGTGTAAGGGTGTGGTGGCCAGGTTCGACCGCAGCGAAGCCCAACAGCTGCCATTATCTCCTCGAACTTGAGGAGAACCATCTCCGGTTCCGGAAGCACCTCAAAACCATCCTCTTTTCTTCTGCCTTCGCTCCCCCTCTCCCCTGCTGATCAGTTCTCTCTTGGCACTGTGCACCTGGCCACCCTCTGTCCTCCGGGCCAGGGCTGGACTGGCCTATAGGGAACTCTGGAGATTTCCCGGTGGGCCTCTGCACCCTGGGCCTCTTTTGTGTGGTATTTCCACATTTTCTCATAGGAAAAGCATTGGGCTTGATGAAAATGTGTCATGTGGGGCCACATTGAACCTTATTTCCAGGGCCTCTTTTGGCCCAAGTACTTATTTCCAGGGCCTGTTTTAGTTCCCAGTCCACCCCTGCTCCGGGCCCAGGTACCTGCTCACCCTGCCACCCTCCCGCACTGCCTCCGGGCCACCCCTTGCACTGGGGTCTGTATCTGTACCCATACAGCCCTCCCCTTTTCTTCCTGCACTTTCAGACCTACCCGGCCTGCTGCCATACACCCAGCACTTGCCACTTGCTGGCTGCACTCCCATTCTTTGTTGTCTTTTTATTTATTATTATTATTTTTTTCCTTCTCGCTCCGCACTCTCCTTTTGTTCCCCTTCCATGCACTTCTCCTCCTTCCCCCTCTACCCTGCACTTCCCCGCTTCCCCTCTCCCTTACACTTCTCCTCCTTCCCCCTCTACCCTGCACTTGCGTGTTCTCAATGTCACTGGCCTAGTAAGATCGCTGTTTTGTCTTCCCTTGTTCCCCTTCCTTGCCTTCCCTTGTTCCCCTCCCTTGCCTTGTCGCGCTCTGAAACACTTGCGTATGAGCGCGATAGAAATAAAATATCAATATCAATGTCCATAGCCAGAGATGGGACGTGAGAGATGGTTGGGTTGGAGAAGGACGGAGGGCCAATGCTTGATTGCCAGCTGGCATGGGCAGGGGTCTCCTGATCCTATTTGAGATGTGAAGGAGGGGGATAGAAGAGAGAGTGTTTGTGGGGGGAGTCAGGCTGGGTCCATGCCGTCCCAGAAGAGTGCATTCCTTGTCCTGGCAAAGGGAGGAAAAGAACCACTGTCGAACAGCAACAGAACGGGTAGGATAACCCGAGGCGCACAAGGGTGGCAGAGACATCTAGGCACTATAGCCACATTCACCAAAATGAGACTTGGGCCATTGCAAGTTAAGAGCAATAAACAAGTGCACGCGCTCACTCGGATTGCGAGCACCACTCAACGAGGCTAATCCCAAGAAAAAAGCAGCCCATAGGGGACTAAACTTGTGTATAGGCGCGTTACAAATGCCATATCATATCATATCATAAACATGGGCTTCTCATCTGAAACCAGAGGCTTGTTATAGGGCAGCATCTACATTTGAGTTCAGAGGCTTCGTAGCCTTTTAGATCTACATTCATTACCGTTGAAAAGTGATCTTATGTGTAATGTAGATGCTGTGTGTGTGTGTGTGTGTGTGTGACCCATCATTCTCAGCCTCTTGTTCGCTATTTCCAGCCAAAGCCACTCTACATGGGACAGGAACTGAAGGATTATCCCTTCAACAAACTCTTCACCCAGCACAGACCATTTCCTTCCCGTCCTGTTGGTGGTTACAGCTCGCACTGTGCCCCCCCCTTTGGTGGTTACAGCTCGCACTGTGCCCCCCCGCCTTTGGTGGTTACAGCTCGCACTGTGCCCCCCCGCCTTTGGTGGATACATCTCACACTGTGCTCCCTGCCTTTGGTGGATACATCTCACACTGTGCCCCCCCTTTGGTGGTTACAGATCACACTGTGTCCCCGCCTTTGGTGGTTACAGATCACACTGTGCCTCCCCGCCTTTGGTGGTTACAGATCACACTGTGCCTCCCCGCCTTTGGTGGTTACAGCTCACACTGTGTGTCCCCCCTCTCTCCCTTTGGTGGTTACAGCTCGCACTGTGCCCCCCCCTTTGGTGGATACATCTCACACTGTGCTCCCCGCCTTTGGTGGATACATCTCACACTGTGCCCCCCTTTGGTGGATACATCTCACACTGTGCTCCCCGCCTTTGGGGGTTACAGCTCACACTGTGCCTCCCTGCCTTTGGTGGATACATCTCACACTGTGCTCCCCACCTTTGGTGGTTACAGCTCACACTGTGCCCCCCCACCCCTTTTGGTGGTTACAGCTCACACTGTGCTTCCGCCTTGAACTGTCCAAGATCTTGAAAGGTTTCTTTGGGAACCCCCTCCAGTGGCTAGCAGCTCCCACTGTGGTCATGTTCTACCTGGAGCCCTAGATAGAGCAGAGACCCTAACCACGCACACTGTACGTTGGCTCTCTTGCTAGTTTTGCACTCATCAAAACCCAAATGTCAAATACCAATACAACCTACTTTTTAGTGGCAGAAGATGCTTCCAGAGGACCAAGTGTTCCCATGTCACTGAACCTTTGTTCAGGCCTAGCTTTTAACCTAACGGCACTTTAAGTGATGGGTCTTGTTTTTTTAACATATTTTTTCCATTAAAGCATGGTGCCCCCGGTCCCAGCATGTACATTGCTATTGGCTAAAACACCAGGACCGAATCAAGGCGATCCTGGTGACATGAAGTCCCTTTGGAAAAACGTTGATTCAATTTCGTTGTCTCTTCCTGATCTCATGACACTTGATCTGCATTGAAACCTGAGATGTCTTCAAAATGGCCGCTTCAACTGCGGGAATTCACCTCCAGCAATCACCTCACCTGGAAAACACCTCCAATCTGCAGTCTGCGATCAAGCAGAAGCAAGGAAATCCTCGTCCTAGTGATGACTTAATGCCACCAATACAAAACTATGGCTGACTTAGCGAAAGACAGAGATAAGGGAGCCTCGGGTTTGCCTGTTTGCCCCGCGATGACTCCCTATCATGACTCTGCTACAGTCAGGTAAGCGATGAAGACACATTTACCACTGACCTGTGCGACCCCTACCCAGGCCCCAGGGGTCTGAAGCTGTAACCTCTTTCTATATGGCATCCTTTATTGTCTCACATCAATATCACCCCAGGAAAGCAAGGCAAATCGTTGTGTTTTGGGCTCTATGTTGCTGTCCCCCTTTTGGCTACTCCTAGACAGGCCCATTGCATTGTCTCTGCATTGCGCACTACATTGGTCCTCACATCTGGGTAACTTTTGAACATGTATGGCATCGCTCTATATAGTGCCCATTGAGCCTCGGATCCAAGCATCCGCAGAAAGCTCGCTGCCTTGTCATACGTTGTGTTGACAAGGTGTCTCTGGCGAGATAGACCCAGAAATACGCATTTCCATTGTTGTATATTATGCTCTATATTGTGTCTCATATCTAGACACCCTTTAGAGAGTACATTACATCATTCTACTTGTGCCCTATTCTCTCTGCTTGGTTTCACATCTATTTCTCCCTAAGAAAGCGCATTGCATTGTTTTCATACTGTCTTCCAATGGGTTCTCATAACTTGGTATCCCGTAGAAACCACATTGTTTTTATTTCTATATTGTGCCCTGTAATGATCATCTTCAGGTATCCACACGACTGTGCATTGCAAAGCTCCAAACTGCGCTCCATTATGTTGTACATCCAGGTATCCACCGGAGAACACATTGCATTGGTCATACTGTGCTCCATTGGGTTTCCATATCCAGATATCCCAAAGAAAGTGCACTGCACTGTTTCTCTTCTCTGTTCCAATGCTATTTGAATCTAGGCATTGTGACAAATCGAGGGAACGTGTCCCTTCTTCCAAGGGGGAGCCCCATCTGTGAGGGTAGGGAGGTGAGCCCACTCTGCAACACCCATCCTAGCGGTCGAGGCAAGTGGGACCTCACCGGGAGAGGCTGCCCCTGTGGGGAAAAAGACTCCCGTTCCCGTGGGGAACACCCTTCCCCAATACACATGATGGCACACATGGGACTGCCAGATCTTGTCAAGTATAAGGACCTGGCTGAAAAAGAGGTAACAGGTGCTATTCTTGAGGACAAAGAGAAAATGTCTCTTTAAGAAAATTTAACCAATCCACTGGGATGAGTGCATTGAAAGAAGAACACTCGTCATGTAAAGGAGGAAGTCAAGGAAGAAGTGACAAGAGTACAGCGTGTCTCCACGCAGGGGAGGTTCCCTGGTGACGTGAGCCTGGGAAGAGGTGAAGCTGCTGTAGAGCGCGGACCCTGCACATTCTAAACTTGCAGTGATGCAAGCGACCGAAGGCAGCAACTACAGCGTTGTCGAGTTCCTCGGAAGAGAAGAGAGCCAACACTGAACAGCCAGCATATTCGGAAGCCCGAAAGGCAAGGAGAGGGAGCATGGAAATGACAGCTTTGCTGAGAGCCGGGTAGAAGAAGAGAGCAAACGCTGAATAGTTAGTGTAGTCGAGCGCCTGAGAAGGGAAGAGTTCTGTTCTGAGAACTCTAGTTCAGAACGCTGAAAGCATATCCGAGAACCTGAGGGGAGAAGAAGTGGTTGTGGCGTGACCTAGAGAGAATCAGGGCGGGCAGCCGGCCCATACAACCACGCCAACACCAACCAAAGGAAGCCGCTGCAAGGGGCGTGGCTCCTTGTTGAGATATCGACGAAACAAAAGTGGTGCGAGGACTGCTTGCGAGAGATGCCGACGAAGTCAGCTTGCAAGTGCAGCGACGAAACTGAACGGATGCCAGACCCACAAGATCCCCAGGGCCGTTTCCTAAGGAGAACAATGGTAACAGGACTGGAGAGGCACGGGAAGAATAAGGAAGAGTATTATTATACAGACCAAATAACTTGTCTCAGTACAAATGCGAGAACAAAAGTTACCATATTGGAACTGTGATGAAATAAGCAGGAGAACCATAACGCTCTTATAAGGAGAGTTGAATGCAAGTGAATTATCGTTGTTAAATGTGAACTGCGATAGTTTGGGGAAAATAACACGACTGTTCCCTGAAGGGTCTAAAAGTGGAAATATAATGCCTTTATTAAAGGTGAACTGTGCTAATATAAGGAAAGAAAGAATAACTTTTCCCCATTAGGGAGGTGAATGAAAGTGAGAGAAGCCCAAGGTCAACCTTAATGAAAGTGAATACTTTTAATGAAAGAAAGTTTCAGAAATTCTCAAAGGAGGGGATAAACCATGGAATATACCTCTGTCCTGGATAGAAGGGAAAACATGTGAGGTGTCCAAAGCAGAAGAGCGGGAGATAAGAAAGAGAAAATATCGGGAGTAAAAGCCCCCCCTAGACTACGTGAGCAAACAAGGTGAACAAAGCAAAGACTTCCCTAAGTGGAAAGAAAATTGTCTAACGTGAGAAAAGAATGATCTGAACTGATGAAGAAAGTATATCTGAACTGATGAAGAGAGTTGCCAAAGAAGAGAGTGAGTTGCCAAAGAAGAGAGTATATATCTGAACTGATGAAGAGAGTTGCCAAAGAAGAGAGTATATATCTGAACTGATGAAGAGAGTTGCCAAAGAAGAGAGTATATATCTGAACTGATAAAGAGAGTTGCCAAAGAAGAGAGTATATATCTGAACTGATAAAGAGAGTTGCCAAAGAAGAGAGTATATATCTGAACTGATAAAGAGAGTTGCCAAAGAAGAGAGTATATATCTGAACTGATGAAGAGAGTTGCCAAAGAAGATAGTATATATCTGAACTGATGAAGAGAGTTGCCAAAGAAGAGAGTATATATCTGAACTGATAAAGAGAGTTGCCAAAGAAGAGAGTATATATCTGAACTGATAAAGAGGGTTGCCAAAGAAGAGAGTATATATCTGAACTGATAAAGAGAGTTGCCAAAGAAGAGAGTATATATATCTGAACTGATGAAGAGAGTTGCCAAAGAAGAGAGTATATATCTGAACTGATGAAGAGAGTTGCCAAAGAAGAGAGTATATATCTGAACTGATGAAGAGAGTTGCCAAAGAAGAGAGTATATATATCTGAACTGATGAAGAGAGTTGCCAAAGAAGAGAGTATATATCTGAACTGATGAAGAGAGTTGCCAAAGAAGAGAGTATATATATCTGAACTGATGAAGAGAGTTGCCAAAGAAGAGAGTGAGTTGCCAAAGAAGAGAGTATATATCTGAACTGATGAAGAGAGTTGCCAAAGAAGAGAGTATATATCTGAACTGATGAAGAGAGTTGCCAAAAAAGAGAGTATATATCTGAACTGATAAAGAGAGTTGTCAAAGAAGAGAGTATATATCTGAACTGATAAAGAGAGTTGCCAAAGAAGAGAGTATATATTTGAACTGATGAAGAGAGTTGCCAAAGAATAGAGTATATATCTGAACTGATGAAGAGAGTTGCCAAAGAAGAGAGTATATATCTGAACTGATGAAGAGAGTTGCCAAAGAAGAGAGTATATATCGACAAGACGAGTGCTGGAATCATGGAGCAGGAGAAGGGGTCATTTAGCTGCCTTTATTTTGTTACATTAGTGATAGGGTCAGTTAGTAGTAGTTTTGGACGGTGAACAGATTCTTTTTGGACATTGAGAAAGACAACTGACTGGCACCTTAGTTATTCTTTTATGTAGGAGACACCCCATAACCATAGATGTCCTTCTTCTGACCCGTCGCAGCACCCAAAAAGTGCATGACATTGTTTATATATTATTCTGTACTGTGCTCACATCTATGTAAGTATGTTTCATCATTTCTATATTTTGCGCTGTAGCGACCTCATTACACTATTCCTGGGAAGGTACATTTCATTGTCCCATATTGAACCCAGTTATGTCTCACATATAGGCAACCCTAAGAAAGCACATCACACATTAGAACCGTAGAAGGGGGCGCTGGCCAATCAGGATGCTCGGAACACAGGCTGTATTGTTCAGTGCAAGCCCAATATCCGAGAAGCCTGGGTGCTGCTTGCCAGCACCCCTTCCCTTCCCCGCTCCTCCTTCCCTTCCTTGCTTCCACCACACCCATTAGTACCCGTGTAGATCCTACGCTGGTGCTCAGGGTGAGTAGAGCTCTTTATTTAAAAAAGGTACCTTCTGGTGCAGCACCATGTGCCCTTTTCGAAATCTATTTCTGTGTTGATAAAGTTATGGTCATCCACACCTAAAAACGAACCCCAAAAATGGAGCGTGGCACCGCACATTAAGGTAAGATGAATTTTTGTATTATTTATACTCACCCTTAGCACCGACATAGGACCTACACGGTTGCTAATGGCGATATAACCCTCTGGGGCACACCAAGCACCACCGGTAACGGCCCGCCACCTAAGTTAAGGGCCTAAACACCCCCTCAGATCATATCGCTTCAGTATTGCTCTCTGTGGTACTCGCATGCAGGTATCCCTTAGAAAACGCTCCACATTGTTAATATATTGTACTGTATAACTGGTTAGATCTAAATATCCCTAAGAAAATGCATTGCTGTATATTTGTGCTCTATTGCGTCACGCATAGGTATCCCTAGAAAGCACACAACATTGTTTCTATATTGTACTCTATTTTGATCACATCTAGGCTTCCCTAAGCAAGCTTACTGCATTATTCTACATTCTGCCCTATACTGTTTCACATCTAGGTATCCCTCGGGAAGCTTGCTGCATTGTTTTCTTTATTGTACTCCATGGTGTTTCACTTCTAGGCTTCCCCAAGAAAGCAGACTGCATTGTTCTACATTCTGCCACATACTGTTTCACATCTGGGTTTCCCTAAAAAAGCACACTACCTTTTTCTATATTTGCCTCACCAGGGTATCCCTAAGCAAGCTTGCAGCATTGTTTACTATATTGTACTTTATGGTGTTTCACTTCTAGGCTTCCCCAAGAAAGCATACTTCTTTTCTCTATATTTGACTCATCAGGGTATCCCTAAGCAAGCTTGCTGCATTGTTTATTATATTGTACTCTATGGTGTTTCAGTTCTAGGGTTCCCCAAAAAAGCATACTACATTGTTCTATATTAGGTTTCCCTAAGCAAGCTTACTGCATTGTGCTATATTCTGCTGCATGGTGTTTTTCAGCTAGGTTTCCTTAGGAAAGCATACTGCATTTTTCTATATTTGCCTCATCAGGGTATCCCTAAGAAAGCTTGCAGCATTGTTTACTATATTGTACTCTATGGTGTTTCACTTCTAGGTTTCCCAGGAAAGCAGACTGCATTGTCCTCTATTATGGCCCATAGTGTTTCACATTTAGGTATCCGTAAGCAGGTTTACTGCATTGTTCTATATTCAGCACCATTTAGCTATCCCTAAGAAAGCATACTGCATTGTTCTATATTTTGCCCCATAATGTTTCACATCTAGGTTTCTTTAAGCAAACTTACTGCATTGTTGTATATTCAGCGCCATCTAGCTATCCCTAAGCAAGCTTACTGCATTGTTCTATATTCAGCGCCATCTAGCTATCTTTAAGAAAGCAGACTGCATTGTTCTATATTTTGCCCCATAGAGTTTCACATCTAGGTTTCTTTAAGCAAGCTTACTGCATTGTTCTATATTCAGCGCCATCTAGCTATCCCTAAGCAGGCTTACTGCATTGTTCTATATTCAGCACCATCTAGCTATCCATAAGAAAGCAGACTGCATTGTTCTATATTTTGCCCCATAGTGTTTCACATCTAGGTTTCTTTAAGCAAGCTTACTGCATTGTTCTTTATTCAGCGCCATCTAGCTATCCCTAAGCAAGCTTACTGCATTGTTCTATATTCAGCGCCATCTAGCTATCCCTAAGAAATCATACTGCATTGTTCTATATTTTGCCCCATAGTGTTTCACATCTAGCTATCCCTAAGCAAGCTTACTGCATTGTTCTATATTCAGCCCCATCTAGCTATCCCTAAGCAAGTGTGCTGCATTGTTCCATATTCAGTACGATCTAGCTATCCCTAAGCAAGCTTGCTGCATTGTTCTATATTGTATTCTATGGTGTTTCACTTCTAGGCTTCCCCAAGAAAGCAGACTGCATTGTTCTATATTTTGCCCCATAGTGTTTCACATCTAGGTTTCTTTAAGCAAGCTTACTACATTGTTCTATATTCAGCGCCATCTAGCTATCCCTAAGAAAGCATACTACATTGTTCTATATTTTGACCCATAGTGTTTCACGTCTAGGTTTCTTTAAGCAAGCTTACTGCATTGTTCTACATTCAGCGCCATCTAGCTATCCCTAAGCAAGCTTACTGCATTGTTCTATATTCAGCGCCGTCTAGCTATCCCTAAGAAAGCATACTGCATTGTTCTATATTTTGCCCCATAATGTTTCACATCTCGGTTTCTTTAAGCAAGCTTACTGCATTGTTCTATATTCAGCGCCATCTAGCTATCCCTAAGCAAGCTTATTGCATTGTTCTATATTCAGCGCCATCTAGCTATCCCTAAGAAAGCAGACTGCATTGTTCTATATTTTGCCCCATAGTGTTTCACATCTAGGTTTCTTTAAGCAAGCTTACTGCATTGTTCTATATTCAGCACCATCTAGCTATCCCTAAGCAAGCTTACTGCATTGTTCTATATTCAGCACCATCTAGCTATCCCTAATAAAGCAGACTGCATTGTTCTATATTTTGCCCTATAGTGTTTTACAGCTAGGTTTCTTTAAGCAAGCTTACTGCATTGTTCTATATTCAGCGCCTTCTAGCTATCCCTAAGCAAGCTTACTGCATTGTTCTATATTCAGCGCCATCTAGCTATCCCTAAGCAAGCTTACTGCATTGTTCTATATTCAGCGCCATCTAGCTATCCCTAAGCAAGCTTACTGCATTGTTCTATATTCAGCGCCATCTAGCTATCCCTAAGCAAGCTTACTGCATTGTTCTATATTCAGCACCATTTAGCTATCCCTAATAAAGCAGACTGCATTGTTCTATATTTTGCCCCATAGTGTTTTACAGCTAGGTTTCTTTAAGCAAGCTTACTGCATTGTTTTATATTCAGCACCATCTAGCTATCCCTAATAAAGCAGACTGCATTGTTCTATATTTTGCCCTATAGTGTTTTACAGCTAGGTTTCTTTAAGCAAGCTTACTGCATTGTTCTATATTCAGCGCCATCTAGCTATCCCTAAGCAAGCTTACTGCATTGTTCTATATTCAGCGCCATCTAGCTATCCCTAAGCAAGCTTACTGCATTGTTCTATATTCAGCGCCATCTAGCTATCCCTAAGCAAGCTTACTGCATTGTTCTATATTCAGCGCCATCTAGCTATCCCTAAGCAAGCTTACTGCATTGTTCTATCTTCAGCGCCATCTAGCTATCCCTAAGCAAGCTTACTGCATTGTTCTATATTCAGCGCCATCTATCTATCCCTAAGCAAGTTTACTGCATTGTTCTATATTGAGCGCCCATCGAGGTATCCCTCGCGAAGCTTGTTGGTGTTTCACTTCCAGGTATCTGTAATAACCTCATATTTCAAACACGCCCGCTCACCGCACCCCAACACAAAGGGCTAGTGAAAACCCTCTCCCCCATCTGTTAACCCTACCTCTCACAAATCAACTTGCAAACTTCACCAAATGACGAAAGCACCATGACATGTCAATTACTTGGGACACCCATCTTAAAAAGGAATGTCTCCAAAGAGTAAATCAAAAGGCACCTAGAAAACACACCTGCATATACAGCAGTTGCTGCTGGTTAACAGCTGGGCATCACACCTCTCTCTCTCTCTCTCTCTCGCTCTCTCTCTCTCTCTCTCTCTCTCTCTCTCACTCACTCTCTCTCTCTCTCCTTTGTTCCCAACCTCATAAATGTCTCCCCACTTGTTCTCATCTTTGCGCTATTGTGCAAGGCAACCTTCTGGAGAATGCGCGGGAAACCTTGTTCTCATCTTTGTAAGTCATTTCAGATCCAAATTGACATGCCTGTTCCCAAATAAATACAACTACTGTTTACATACGACAAGGAGGATTGAGGAAAGTTCCCCCCCCCTTGCTGCAATTTAGGGCTTTGAGCACATGTTCTGGGATGACATCTGGAATGGTGGTCATTTCTGTTGTTTTTCTATCTCACGAAAAGCCACAGAAACAATTACAAGTGTCTGTGGACCCGATCCCCCTCACTTGTTCATATTCTGGGCTTTGCTGATTACCACAAGGACCCAATCCCCTTTACTTGATTTATATTCTGGGCTTTGCTGATTCCCCTGTGGACCCAATCCCCCTTACTTGCTCATACTCTGGGCTTTGCTGATTCCCCTTTGGAACCAACCCAGCCTTACTTGTTCATATTCTGGGCTTTGCTGATTACCCTGTGCGACCAAACCCCCTTACCTGTTCATACTCTGAGCTTTGCTGATTCCCCAATGGACAAAATCCCCCTTACTTGCTCAAACTCTTGGCTCTGCTGATTCCCATGCGGACCCAATCCCACTTACTATGTCTTACTCTGGGGGTTGCTGATTTCCCTGGAGACCCAATCCCCCATACTTTCTCATACTCTGGGCTTTCTGATTCCCCAGCAGACCCAGTGCCCTTCACTTGTTCATCCTCTGGACCTTGTTGATTCCTCTGCGGACCAGCCCCCCTTACTTGTTTGCACTCTGGGCTTTGCCGATTCACCTGCAGACCCAATCCCCCTTATTTTTTCATACTCTGGGCTTTGCTGATTCCCCAGCAGACCCAATCCCCCTTATTTGTTCATACTCTGGGCTTTGCTGATTCCCCTGCAGGCCCAACCCCCCTTACCTACTCATACTCTGGGCTTTGCTGATTCCCCTGCAGGCCCAATCCCCTGTACTTGTTCATACTCTGGGCTTTGCTCATTCCCCGTTTCCTCGCTTCTTCTACTTTCAGGAACACTTCATGTTGCTTCACTCTCTTTCTCCAACCACACTCTGCTCTTCCTGGCACCTCATTCTCTTACTTCTTCCACATTTCTATGCCTTCATGACATTGGTGAGGAGCAATATTCTGTGTTTACCTAGTGGCTTCAACGTCATGCAGCTCCTAAGGGGTGATAACCTTAACACTAGGGCTCACTTTGAGGGAGCCTCTAAATCAGCGAGAGCTGACTGCATCTGCTACTATGTTTGTTTTCTGCTTGGGCAGATTTTCATCTTTTTCTGGTTGCTGCAGAACCAAGCATTGGTAATGCCAAAGGTTTGGACTTTTGTGTAGGCATGGGAAAGGCACTTGTCGGGAACTGATGGTAGCAGGTGCAAAATGATACGAGTACCTGGGCCTCTAATAGTAGTGCCTAGCAAATGTCTAACACTTATACACACATTTTTAACAGGACTTCAGTGAAGGGCGTGCTTTTAAATTGAGTGGCTGAAAGCAGACTTGGTTAAGACATTTTTATTACACTAGTAGCTTGTTTACAGCTCCAATTAAGTCATTAACTCTCAGAACACTGCTTTCAAAAAACTCTCTGAGGCCCTTTGCGTGCAAAGTTTGATGATATGACACTAGCTCACAGAGCTCCCAGGAGGATTTGTTTTGGGCAGGAAGGGGCAGGAACTGGGTGGGAATGGCCATGAGAAGTCAATGGGAGAACAAATAAACAAAAAACACCTACAAGCTTTGTGTCCCTACTCCCATGCCGTTTCTGCCTATCTGTGCTCTAATGCAAAAGTTTTGACTTATAGGTGGTGCTAAAGCGCCACCCAATAGCCCAAGCTGAAAAGGCATGTGAATCCAGGTGGATACCGATTTACTGTGCTTTTATGTAAATGATATTATATGTTATTTATAACACGCTAAATAACCAGAGGTTTCTAAGCGCAGAGCCGGGGATCGAACCTGTGTTGCTCTGTGTCGTTTTGCTTCCAAGGCGAGCACGTTGCCCCTGAGCTTACCTCCTGAGACGAAATGTGCAGTAATGGTGACTGCCATGTACCGGAACTGTGGGCATCATTACAATAAATCCCTATGGACTCAGCCTACTTTTTTTAAACTATGAAAAACAGGGGGGGGGGATTCCATGAGGATTCCCCTCCGCCAGCATCAAAATAAAAAAAGGGGGCACAGACCCATTTGGTTTCCCCTCATGGCATATAGAAATACACAAAGCGTAGTTCCTGCTTTGTGATCCGCTCTGCCACGGGAACCCTAACATAAAATGCCACTGATTGGAAAAAACGAGCCGAGAGCTTGTCTCTGTGTTTTTGTGCAATTCCTCTCATTTAACGTCTCTTTCACAATGAGTTTGGAACAGAGGCGTAGCCAGGATTAGCTAACAAGTCGGGCCTGAAGCTAATGTAGTTGGGCCCACCGCAGTGACATTGACATCTGTAAATTGCCAATCAGTGCTGCTGAGTGGGCATGTACAGATTTTGCGTGGGGCGTGCCCGCCTCAGCCTCTACCCGGTCTACGCTCCTTGTTTGTTACTGACTGTACTATATAGGGCTCAGCACCACTCATGACAGTGCAGGCATTTGGCATTTTTGTAATTGTTTTGATACAGAACGACCTAGCGTTAAGGAGCAGAAGATGACTTTACACAGAACATTTATTGAAGCATGAGTGCCGCAAGTATGAGGTCCTGCAACTAAAACATTTTAATGGTGCTTAGAGAGGTTCAGCTTTACTTCACTCATGATGCCCAAAAAAGGCAGAATCTTGTGTCTGGGGTTGCTGTTGGTCCTCTTGTTTAGGGGTGAATTGCCTGGTATTTCAGTGCCCTTGTGCGTCCGACCACATTGATATGCAAATGGAAATTAGTCCTCTGGTAAGGTACTGTGTGCTAAATTGTGGTTGTAGACCCCCCTGAGTGAGAACGACTATGTAGAACAGTTTATTTGGCCTTGTTCCATATTGTTAGGAAGAATTCTCATTCTATGGCTAATTTCCCTTACCTATAGAATCCCCCAGCAGCTTTGCTGGATTTGAAGGGTTTGTTGTTTTCTCCTGCTAAGAGTGAGACTCTTTTTCCCACTCTTAGACATGTTTGCTATGTGTGTTCTAGGCTATTGTTTGTGTTTAATGTCTATGGGGTGTATCTCACCCTCATAGGAACCATCTTTATACACATGTGTTACACAGCACCCTCCGTGCAGTAACACAGGGGTGTCGTAGCGACCCCCAAACATAGACTCCAAACCCTGGGACTGACTGCTGTCTCCCAGGGCATGTAAAGTCCCCATTGACTTTACTAGTTAATCATATGAACAAAACCAGTACAACCCATCTTACTATGGAGGTACTGGCAAGGGTTAATAGTTTTTCCCTTATGTCCATTTTCAAGAGGGTACCGTACAGTCCCTCTCACAAAAAGTTTCTGGCTGGTGGCAGTGGTTACTACCAAAAATATTCGACCGCAAATATTTCCCTATGGGATTTTCCCATTATTCGAGGCTACCACATTTACTGACAGCCTCTAACATACCGCCGGTTTATTTTTATATTAACTTTACTCCGGTAGGTTTTATTTGCCAGAACTTTTATATAAATTCTTTCTCGTGTCTTTCTTTAAGATCCTAACCCAGGTCGGGGATCCTTTGGTAGTCCTTTGGCGGGCTTCTGCCAAGAAGCCCTCCTTTCGGCGCCACTGAGTCTGGGGTGGGCCCATTGTGTGGGAGGGGGAGTAGGACCCCTGGACAGGGTTGCCTCAGCAACCCATGTCGCACTCTGCCCTGATAGGCTGGAGGGTCTCCCGCCAGGATGACCACTCCACTGTGTGAGTGACAGCTAGGCTGTATGAATGGGGATCTTTTTGCATAAAAGTAGGATCCTGAGGACTGGAAGAGCAAGACGTTGCCACTGGAACTAAGAAGCTGAAGAGGAGAGAAGCCAAAGACATTTGCATCAACTGAACCACCGGTGAAGCCCTGCTGCAGCATCTCACCACTTTTCTCCACACGACGAGAGAAGATTTTAATCTGCAAGAGCCTTCTTCCCTTGAGCTGTTGGGGCCAACCAGTTTGCCAATCACCTTCCCGGACCTGCCTTGGTCTAATCGCCAGTGCCCTGCACTCGGAGACCAGATAACCAGGCACCCGTCCTCCCGGACCGCGATTTAAAGGAGCATACCTTTTATTTCGTTGGCAGCACTGCGGCTGGTTTTATCCCTGGGCAGTACAGTAATTCGAACCTTCCTCCACAACGAGAGCGTCTCTTCCTCTGCTGGATCTCCTGAACTGCAGGAACTGCCAGGAACAACTGCCACCGCAGGAGCCTCTTCTACATTTTAAAGTACTTTGTTCCGCCAGGCCTCCCCTTTCGTTTGGTAGCGCTAAAGGTGTTTTAAATCCTTTACCTACCTGTTGGGTTGGCTGCCCCTATCCTCTAACTTTGTCTTTCACCTCCTGCAAAAACCATTTCGAATCGTTTAACAAAGACTTGACTGCAGCTACAAGAACATTTTTGCTCCTGGGCTCTTTGCTCTGTACCACTGACTCTGGCACAGGCCTATTGACTCTGGCTAAATCTGATACAACTGCCTTCTCTAGATTGCTTCTCACCTAGAAATGTGTTGGTGCACCTAACTCTTATAACCACCTTTCCTTCCCACTTTTTAAAAACTTGTGAAGTGCCATTTTGCTCGGTTTTCACCTCAGTATTATACATGCTAAAATACTGCCTTGCCTAAACTTGTTCACAATCTTATTGGGAAGTGTTACTAGGGTGCCTAAGAGTATATTCCTGTATAACTTGTTCTTTCCCTCCCTTGTGAGTAACTGATAGAGTGCCATTTGTGTTTGGTTTTCACTGGGCCGTTTTGCTCAGTTTTCACTCTTGCTGAAACCTGTCTATAATTTAACTAGAGAGTTGTGTATACTTTTCTTGACTGATTTTAACTTGCTTTTATAACTGTGATTTATGTGTTGAACTGGAAGTGTGTAAAATATATATATATATTTTTTAATACAAAGCTTTGGTCAGTGTTTCCTTGTGCCATAGTACTGAAGCCCTATTGTGTAAACTGTGAATGCTGCTCATCTCCTTCTTGAGATAAGTCTGACTGCTCAGCCACAGCTACCAACTAAAACGTTGTGCTACAGACTGATACCAAAGGGGATTTTATTGCTCATACCTGTAGTCTTAATCTTCTGTAGTGCTCCCTAAGGGAACTGCACAGGATTCTGCCTAACACTTACTCATTACTTGCCTAATGCTCACACATTTTTTGCAAGTTTTGATCCTTGGCGATGGAGACTAGTGGAGACAATACTTGGTAGCACACTTTGATATGTTGACATCATAGTAAAGATATTTACTATTTGTAGAACCAGCAGATAAAGTGATTTGCCCAGAATCACAACAATTCTAAGCCAAGAGGTGAAACCGGGACTAGAACCCAAGTCTCCAGGTTCCAGTGTCAACAATCTGGTCTTTACAACTCATGTGGCATTGATTAGACCAATTCGGCAGCGACAGGAGCAAAGAATATCATTTAGGTTTGATAGTGTGGGCATTAAGTGGGGGCACCGTACGCTTTTCATTAATTGAAGAATGCAGCGATTCCTCACCTTCTGCATCAATAACATGAGGGAAGAGAGCGCACAAAGGTTCACAGATCTGTCATCATCTCTGAAAAACGAGTTTCGGGAGAATAAAAAAAGTCATCAGGAATTTGTCATGATTGTCGTAATCAATGGGATAAGTGTATTCCTGCTGGAGACAAGATGGCGGACTTAATCAGTCCGCGGAAGGTTCTGCAATAGTGCTTTGGGACCCGTGTCTGTGGTGGGAAAATGGTTCCTTCGTTCACAACGGTCTTCTCATGTGAGGGTAACATGAGCATGCGCCTGGAAAATAGCCCTCTACATGCAACATACTTTCCAGGAATCGTGCATATTCTATTGATTTTAGGTCTAAATTATTCAGCCAAGAATGAGAAACAGCAAGCTCAACAACTTGTGTGGCCCCGACCTAACATGAAGATTTGCCGGTGAACAGCAGGAAAAGAAATTGCAAGAAAATATCAAATGTGGCAAAAACATAACCGTGGAAACTGAACTAAATTCATCATAGATGTTCATAGTGGCACTGCACAGTTTTACTTGGAAACACTATACTATAGTCTTACACGCGGTTGACGCTATAACAGCAAGCGGTTCGGAACACCCTGGACACCAGTAAGGTTGGCACATACTCCATAAAAAGGAAATCAGGGAAGAACTCTGCAACAGAAAAATAAAATGAAATTTGCAAATGCTTTCTGCCTTATCGGTTTCAGATTCTCTCCCGCTAATGAATCTGTCAGGCTGAGGAGCAGGAAATTTACATACGCAGCCGGCAAGCTGTCGCTGGGTCAGCGGACCCGAACGCCGCGCATACATTAATCCTAAAGAGAAATAAGTTTGCATGATTTAACCAATAATGACTAAGGCGCAGTCATGAAAAAAGAAAATACATGTGTACTGAAGTGAACAAGTTGGTTTGTGTGGCTAACACACAGGCCTCTGGAATGCTACCCGGCTCCTGAAGTCGGTTCTGTAAACAACAACGCAACCGACAGTGGAATCACAGAATGTGAATGGACGGAAGCCAAACCAGCTCATTTCATTCTGTCTGCAACATGAATAATGGGGGCCTTGCAGGGCACCCCACTTGGCTACGAGGGACACGCAAAAAATCCAATCAGAAGATCGATTTCACGACACAAATGCACCCCAACATGATACATTCAAACACCTAACAGTCGTCCGCTGCTCTGGACTCCTTATGGATACAACTAACCAGTGCTCATGACCCCAAACCCCACCCTAACATCACATGACACACACTCCCAACACAAACACTAGCACACATCTGAGGCACTGAGTCCTACCCATACAGTTACAACACGCAGGGCCTCCCAAACCAACTCCTACACCAAGGATAGAATCTATGTGATCACTGCTACCACACATAATTGCGACGGCTGAAAATGGCGACTTACAAAATGTTTTTTCAATGAAATCCCCTTTACACCACATAGATATGCGGGGGGAGACCCCATCACATTCCCCCCATATTACTATAATAACCGATATCCCCCACATATATATGTGGTGTAAAGGGGGTGTTTAAAAAAAAAGTCGGCCATTTCGGCCGTTGCAATTGTGAGGGCGACATTTTGGGCCATTTGCCCAAAAAACACTCACAGACCTATCCTATCCCCACTAACACACCCATCCCTCTTCTCTTGCAGAGCCACGTGAGCGCCTGGAGACTGCCCTTGGGTGGTAGCGGTGCACAGTATACATCAACAAAACATAACACTTGGGGTCCAGCTGCTGGCATACCGGATTTCGGGCATCTGCTGAACTATTGTGGTGGAAAATCCCAGAGTCTGTAGGGCCGCATTGTTCATCCACATATGTGGTCCTGCGGCACAACTTCTCGATTGAAGCACGTATTGCCTGCAAAATGGCCTCCGCTCCTGCACCAGCGTAACGTGCACAATAACATAACATTGTACACCGATACCTCCAGAAACGTGATCGCACAGATCTTGAGAGCACATATTTGTTGCTGGAAAGCGTAGTTACCGGGAAGCTGGGACACCGTGAGAGCAGGGCAGTGGCTATTGGGAAGAGGTGACCAAAGGCAACCACGCTTTGGAAATGGCTCAGATTGCAGGTTGCCTGCCATTCCTAATTTTAATAAACCTAATACAGATATAATTTTCTTGCTATTTTATGCCATTGGCTGCTCCTTCAGTGATAATGACCCAGGATACGGGCAATGCTGGGAGTAATACTACAAGTCTGACTTTTTGCCCTGAGCTACGGGCGAGGGTGGATAAAGGGAGCTCAGACACTCCAACTTCCAATGTACCCTTGGCCGGGGCTTTACTGCTATTAGGGCCCAACTGTCGGGGTGCATTTTGACACCACTCATTTTTTTGCATCAAGCATTAAAGGTAAAGTGTTTGTTGTGTGAAGGAGAAAAATTAGGGTTCAAAAAGAGAAGCTACACCCCTAGGCCACAGCCCTCTTGTAAGTTGGGTGAAAAGCGGTGGACAAAGTGGAAAGATGTATTGGCCAAGGACTGCAGTACTATGGGGGGAGAGACCCGCCCCAGGAAGCAGAATGTATACTCAAGCCCATACTTGACATGTATCCGGCCCTTGACCACCTGGTATGCCCTGCTTTTTCTCAGGGGTCATATAAGCACTGGATAATTAGGATTTAGCCCCATGGGTCTCGTTTCATTGCGGCCTTCCCTTGAGCGTTTTGCTGCTGTTTGCATTAAGCATTTCTTGCTTTTATTAAAGCATCATGCTTGATAGCCAAGCATTGGGATGCTTGCTGAAGAGAGAAACGGATGCATTGATTTATCGTTGATAGTCTTCCGCTGCAGACATGCTGATCACTCCCACGTGACAAAGGGAAGAATCTCCATGGAAACAAATGGTTCCAACGTGGTCTGCAGGACGCATGTCTCTAAAAGGGCCATGACATGATGCAGTGATGAAGATGGCGGACCTCATCAGTACAACGAGTGTCCCAAGACCAGTCCCATCAAGAGGCCCGAATATGTCGGTGAGGGAGGTATGTTTCGTAACACACCAACAAACCGCTTCATCGCTACTTCAAGCACTATGGATATATCCACTGTATGAACACAATGGGCCTCATTACAAATCGCCCGGTATGGAAACAACGGTGGCGGTAAACCCGCCGCCACCGTTGTTTCCATGCCGGGCGATCACAACTCCTGCAGGTGGGAGGTGATGTTCCCGCCAGGTTTGACCTGGCGGGTTTAACACCGCCCGCCTGCAGGCGGACGAGGAAACACCGGCAGCATCACGAGATGCTGCCGGTGTTTCCATGATCCCCATTCCCATTGAGTCCTATAGGACTCAATGGGAATGGGGATTAACACCATTCCGCCAGGGACGTCATTTGGGGGTCGCCAGAGGTCGCAAGAGCGACCGCTGCCGATTGGCCAGCGACCTCTGTCACTCTCTTGCGACCTCTGGCATTTCCTCCAATCAGAGGAGGAGGGGGCGTGGCCACCACTCAAGCGGTGCAGCGTGCTGGTGGTCCTCCATTTTGTGAGCACTGCAGCGAAGCCAGCGTGCAGCAGCAGCTTCGTGGTTTGTCTTGGTGCCAGAAAGTCCAGGCCAACTAACTTCTTCCAAGCTAACACACAGCGGTGAGTCAGTCTGTGTTGTGTGTGTGACTGAGGTCGGGGGCGAGCGGGTGTGTGTGAGCTGCTGGGTGGATTAATGTTGCTGGCGTGTGCCGCCGTAGGCCCCAGGCCAGTGCCTTAAGTGGCACTACAAATCGAGCCGGGGCCCATCGAGGGGGCGTGGCCCAACAACGTGGTCTTGATGGGCCGTTAGGCCACGCCCCCTTGACGAGCCCCGGCTCAATGGGCTACTGGCACCCCTGCCAGGCAGCCTTTTGTAGAGATTAGCACCCTCTCCCCTATGGGGGAGAGGGTGCTGATCTCTGCATTTATTTTGTATAGGCTTGCCTGGCAGGGGACAGCGCCTCGCCTATTCAGCCTTAATGGTGGTGCTGCCCCTCGCCAGCTGGGGAGGGGCAGCGTCACCATTAAGGCTGAAAGGGTGAGGCCACTGGAAGCAGAGGCCTTTTTCCTAAAGACTGAAACTCCCGCGAATCCGCGGGAGCTTCAGTATTTAGGAAGCAAGGCCTCTGCTTCCAGCGGCCTCACGTTTCTCCATAATGGTGGCGCCGGCCGGGCCCACGTGCATCCCTTGATTAAAGGGATGCCTCGCAGGTGCGGCGCCACCATTATAGCTGAAAGGCATTTTTTTCTGAAGCCTGAAGCTCTCGCACACGAGCGAGAGCTTCAGGCTGTAGAAAAAAATGCCTTTTCGTGTAGTGGCCGGGGCTGCCCGGGGAGATTAGTGGGCCCCGGCAGGGCCCCGCCTCAAAACGAAATTTCGGAACCTGCCGGGGCCCAGCCCCAGCAGGCCCCGGCCCACTTAAAGCCCTACCCCAGGCTGAGGTCAGATGTGTGCTCTTGTGGCATTCCCCTGCGGCCGCCAGGACCAGGTGGAGCCTAGGTTGCGTGTGTGCTGTGCTAGCCCACTACCCGCCTGCGGCCGCAGGCGGATAGCTTGGCACCTCAGGCGACAACAGCTACACGTGTTGCTTAATACCCAGAGGTTTCTAAGCATGGACCTGGGGATCGAACCTGTTTTGCTCCCACGTCGTCTTGCTTCCAGTTGCCCCTGAGCTAGGAATCTGCCCCACGGACTGTCGAGTTGCTAAGGTTTAGCCACCCCAGTTTCTCCCCCTTAGAGTCCCTAGAATATAGACAGTGGCCCCGATTTATAAAGTATCATGTGTGTCCCGGCCTTGCAATATTCTAAAATGTCATTGGCAAGGAATGTCAACATATGATATACTATGGCATTTATAACGCGCCTATACACAAAGTAAAACACAGTACCATTGGAGAATGATGAAGCTTCTCTCTGCCTCTTTCCATAGAATTGGGGGTTTTGTGAATTTACCTCATTGGCGAAGGAGCATGCATTCAATACAGCAACTAAGTGCGCTGCACACATCTGTAATACCTCAAATACTTACACACAATTGGAGCTAAAAGCCTAAAATCTGATTCCTCAAGCAGAATGTAATCAGGGTCCCAACACACTCCACTGGCAGGGTGCCTGTGGCCAAGGGCAGGGAGCTCTGCTTTCGGGGTGGGGGTGTGCATGCATGCAAATGTCTGCTTGCTCTAGTCTGTGTGTGCGTTTGTGGGATGTGGGGGGCCTGTATCTGGAGTGCTGCAGGGCTTGGTTGGCCCAAATCAGGGGGCTTTATCTGGAGTGTTGCGGGCTGCGCTCTCGGCCCCCTAGCTGTGTGGTCTGTGCGCTCCCTGGTATCTGGAAGGGACCCCTGTGCCTGGGGTGCTTCTCTGGCCCCTGGGTCCGTGCTGTGGAGGTGTGTCTGGAATGCAGGGTGTACTGTCTCTCTGTGGCCTCCCTTCTCTCACGCCTCCTTGACTGGGCAAGTGTGGTGGGAGTCGTGGAACCCTGCCGGTCCCTCACACAAAGGGGACATGTAGACTTTTCAACAGAGTCACTTCGCAGCACAATCGCTCCTTACCTGAGACAACTGTCCTTCCTGCATCTTCATTGAAATGCCTCCTATGCAGCAGAGATCATATTGAGTTGCTCAGTGCTCGCTGGAATCCAGCTCTGTGCATTCAAAATATCATCATCATAAAAATAATGGGCCAATGAATATCTGCCACAATAATCAGTGCTGCCTCTGGGTAAATAGTGAGGGGTTACGCTGCACGCCCCAGTTTCCCAGTGTATGACCTCACATGGTGATGGGACGTCACCATCCACCTCTTCCCAGCCACATTAGGGTCACTGGGTGTAGGGTATTCAGTTTCAGGAGTATAATTCGATAATATCACGTCACCCCAAGTGCTCATGTGAGTGAGGGGAGGCTAGATGTGCCGGGATGAGAGGTACCACAGGCTCCAGGGATGCCGGGAAACGGAGGGTGGAATAGGCTGCTGGGTGGCCGGATTGCAAGGTCAGAAGCAGGGCACTGCAGTTAATGGTAGTCTGGGAAGCACACCCCTCAGTGCGTTCAGTCAGTATCTTGTCTCTATGACAAATGATATTCTGGTGTGCTGTTGTACAAATGATTCTTCCATTCTGATAATTTGTTTTTTATTTTCAGACCTGCATCTTCATGTGGAGTTCCTTCCTTTCTGTGTCAGAATCTTCACCTTACATGCCACTGAAACAGCAGCCTCGGACACATCTGTCAAGCCACTGTTCTGCTCAATCTGGTAAGAAACTACATTTTAAGTCTTATGATCAGAGTGAAGGGTTGGGCATTATCCCAAAATCTATACAATAGTACTAATTGTTGGAATGTGTACCATTATGGAGAGGTGAGGGGTGTGGAGGACAATGAACATGTAGGAACAGAAACCTAGGCATATAAAGAGTGTTGGTGAGTGTGGGAGTAATGCAAAATGCAGCCAGGATTTTTTCCCCGTAAAATATGGGGACATGACTTATGAGGCTTTTGGTACTGAAGGTGGCATCGCTCAGTAATGCACTGTACACCTTGAACACATTTTGAACTAATCTTTTGGCAGCCAAAATAACACAAGAAGAAGAATTATTAAAAACTGTGGATGCCATACATGTTTTCTGGTGAAATATTCTCCCTCTCGCCTTTTATCCTGGCTTTCCCCTATCCCCATACCCGCCTATCCGTCCCTGTCCCCCCAGAATGTGATTTCGCTCTGTAGTCCTGTTGAACTAACAGGGCAGATCCAGATTAAGAGGGGATTTGGGTTCATACACTTTGCGTGGCAACATGGACCTTGACACTGCTACATATGATGATCCATTCTTGTATGAAATGTCACAAAACACTGATATCGTAACCATATATTTCTTAGTGTACTGAGGGGATAATGCTTTACGAGGCCACTTCCTGTGATGTCATGTGGAGGGCGTGGTCAAATGACATCACTTCCTGTGATGTCGAGTGGGGTGTGGTCAAATGACATCACTTCCTGTGATGTCACTCTTATGGGCGTGGCACTGTGATGTCACTTCCGCTACCCCTGGCGTTTTGGTGAAATGACGTCCCTGCATTCCGCCTCTGTGATTCCCGGGAAACCGGGGTTGTAATGCCCCGATAATTCCGGGAATCACGGAGGCAGAATGGTAATACGAGTCTGGCGGTAACCAGGCGGTTTTACCGCCTCGGTTACCGCCGGACTCGTAAGGAGGCCCAATGACACGGATCCCAGCCATGATGCGACGTGGGAACCTACAATCATGTGCAAGAGTGATCCGACAATAATGAACAAGAGTAATTCCCTAATAATGAGCAAGAGTAATCATACAGTTGTGCAAGATTTAGCTTTTAATCATGAGCAAGAGTAATCATACAATCATGAGCAAGAGTAATCATACAATCATGAGCAAGAGTAATCATACATTAATGTGCAAGATATATCCTACAATCATCTGCTTCAGCGGGCACTGAAGATTTCCTGTTTATGGTCCGGGTCCAAAATGTGCTTTATTCAGTACAATGTAACTAACCACTCCAGATAGCATTAGTCTATTGTGACTTCCGCTCACCACTGCCTAAATATTGTCTTGAAGGTGATATGGAGAAAGTGTTGGGCTCATGGATTAGTATTTATCTGTTTTGTATTAGAGGCCATACTTTCCCACCCGATTTATGCTGTCAACTACACCAGATTGTCCTCTAATCGTGTGCCTAGGAGCACCATGGCCCATGAGGTACCTTGGCCCCAAGTGGGGGAGTGGCCTTCAGCAACATCACAAAGAATGAATATTGACCCGCTTGAGGTACTCGGGGGGGGTAGAGGGGGGGCATGCAAAGCATCTTCCAATGGAGAACAGATAGAACTATTTGTATGTGCCCCAGTTTTGGGCAAATACAGATAGTCCCAAAGGCAGAAAGATGGGTCGCCTGTAGTAGGTCCATCTTCAATTGATGTGTTTTTACATATGGGACATCTTACCTCTGTGAAGGGTCCACACTAGAGTTGGGTATATTAAAGCTGATTCGATAGCAATTCATTGCACATTATGGCACTTACCACACCTGTGATGAATTCCTCTGCGGTAACCAAAATGGGTCCAAATTCTACTGGAGGTCCTCTCGTTAATATTTGGCCTACTGGGCACTGCATAAGCACAACATAGTCCATGATTTCTTGGGCCCTCCGCCGATGACAATGATAAGTAGCACTCAACATTTGAACTCCAAGAAGACTGTTGATCAGGAAGAACAGGAAGCAGGCAACCACCCAAATGGACCACAATCTGCTTAGAGTAATGACTGTTTGGCCAAAATTACTAGAGAACTGACAAAGGCTGTAGAACACATTTGGCCGTTTTTGTCTGGTGACTCTAGCATATTTTTTTGAGAGCTCTCGTGATCAGGTGGAGAGAATGTGTTGTAGACGGTCTGCGGTGGAGCACGGCATGGCCGACACTGTGTAAAGTGAGACCGCTTTGCAGACAGATAGTTATAAAAAGGGAAGCTACAAGTGATTTAAACCAAAATTGCGGATCTTATAGGAAAGTTACGACAGGTGGCTGCCTGGGATTGTCCAGCTGCGTAATAGAAGAAAGACTAGATCTGGCGGATCGATCGGCTGCCTCATCCACCTAATTTCATTACAGGGAATTAGGACCTCTTCCGAGACCTGACAGACTCTCTCTTCATATTGTCATTTCCATACATAAGGACGTGGAGAGGTAGTGTCACGACTCGCTCCCTTCGCTCCCGTTCCCACCATTTGGGGGCATGATTTGGGGTTTATTCCCTACTGGACTTTTCCTCCGAACTTTATGCTACAGTGCTGTGATGATTTGGGAGCGCTAAATCCCTATTTTCCCAGCTACTTCCCTTCCGGATCCATTCCAGGTTTTTGGCAGCCAGCATGCTTCTTTAACCAAATGACTATGCTTCCCAGAATGCCTGGCCCACTGCTCCACCTCCACCCTTGCAACACAAGGTTGGGTGGAGAATAGGTAACAGCTGTGGCGGCAGGTGCAGCAATCAGCACACCTGAGGCGTGTGCTCGTTAAACAGCTTTAAAAGCCTCAGTCTTACTTCAGTCCAGGGCTGGTCATCGTTTGCAGTGTTCCTGTTTTTGACTAGTCCCTGGTTCCTGGTTCCTTGCCTTTGTACCTACTTCCTTGTTCCTGTCTTCTTGTTTCCTCCGCCCTGAATTTCGGATTCATGCGCTAATTGATTTCTGCTCCCTTGATTTCCCTTTTTGTCTTCCTCTGTTTGCAGGCAGCATTTCTCAGTGCTTTCCCCTTTTAGATGCAGCCCAGTTTGTCTGTGTTCTATATTTCTTTGACTCTGTCCTTTGCTGCTGTTACCCATTTGCCTTAGCCTTCCTCTTAGTTTAGTTTCCTGTCTTTTCCATGGAGGGGTAGGGAGAAGTTTGCATAGGATATTTCGTTTTTTCCCTGCTCCTGATCCTTACTTTCTAGAGGATCCATTCCATGTTTTCCACTGCACTTCTACATTTATTTTCCCTTTGATTATTAGGTGTGGTGTGCGGTAGTAGCTAGCTCCTGTGTGAATGCTTATGTTTTCCTCACTATTTTGTAAACACTATTCCCACTTAGGTATTTAGTTTTCCTTCCATTGCTGTTCTAGCCTTCCGGGGTCCCAGTTTCTTCAACAGGATTCGTGGCTAGCTGACATTCAAGAGGTTTATCTCGTCCTCGTGAGTACAGTTCTTAAGTTCCCTTATGTAATACCATCAAGAGTGTTAGTACACAGATCCTGTCATTGCTTGCCCTCCACGTGGGTTTAGCGCTGTCAGTACCTGTAACAGCAATTGGGGGTAAGGCGCTTGCCGACTTTCCTCGCGGTCAGGTGCTTACCCCACATCCCTTTTCATATATTGGTTTTGATGTCACACTCTATTTGCACTCCTGGGTTCTAGCATACCTGAGTCGTAGTTCCTGGGTGCACATTTCCCTTGCCATATTCGCTGCCTTTGTACTCGCCTGACTAATCCTGACAGGTAGCATAGAAGAACCCCAAGATTGACATTTTTGCAGATTTCCGGGTGGACATGCAGGAAGCTAGGAGAAAGCTTCAAGAAGCAGTGAAAGCAATGAGGAATCATGGTTCGAATACAACGTGGTGTTTCCTGGAAGGTTGGAAGTGATGCATGATGGGAAAACTCACTTTGTTTTGGAACCTGCTGAGGTGATGGGCAATACCACAAAGAGCTTGAAATGCTCCAACTCGGACTAAAGCTTCTAAAAATCCTGTCTGTTGTCTAATGATTTATCATGTGGTACAGAGGTGTAGCTTCATGTCATTTATTTACCGTTCCAGATTCTAATCAATGCTTGAAACTAATTGTTCTGAATTGCTGCTGCAGTCTCAACCCGCCGCAACCCTACGCTGCCGCAAGTGTGTAATTTTCTTCAGAATACTCTTAGTGGGGAGTATGCTGTTACTCCACACCAGTTTTTCTTAGTTCACTATAGCTATCCTCGTCTCACCGCAAAACTATGCTGTTTATAGTGCGGCATTATGCATGATAGTAGATGCATAGTGAATGCCAAGAGTCATCCGTTTCAGGAACATGCGGTTGTGTGTAGCATGTTGCGGCTGCTGGTGTGGGAGAAGTGGATTCCGGGGATCCTCATTGTGTGGATATGGTCTTGTATTTGTATTTTGTATTTGTTTTATTTATATAGCGCAGACCAGGCCCAAGGGCAACCAGGCGCATATCTTAGAAGAACTTTACAGGCATGACATATAGTTATAGTGGTTACAATAAAATTGTGAACAAAATACAATTGACGTTACAATTCAAGGTAGCAAACAGAGCAGTAGTGAAGGAGCAAAGCAGAACAGGGAGCCAGTGGGCCAGTCATGATCAGAAGAACGGTTGTTGAGATGTGACTAGCCAGAGCTTGACTTTGTGTTTAAATAGGTTGAATGAAGGTAGGGTTCTGATGGAGAGAGGTACGGTGTTCCAAAGCTTGGCCGCTAGGACTGGGAAGCTGGTGCCCCCAGCAGATTGGAGCTTGAAACTAGGGATCGCAAGACCTTGGGATTGTGCAGATCTGAGTACTCGCAATGGAATATGCTGTGTAAATCGTGAGGCAAGGTACGTTGGGGCCTGATTGTTTACGCATTTGTATGTGAGGGCTAGTGCTTTAAGTGAGATTCTTTGGGCGACTGAAAGCCAGTTGAGGTTCTTCCTGGTTTCTGAGATGTGAGCAGAGCGAGGGATATTGAGGGCCGCTCTGATGGCATTATTTTGGGTAATCTGAAGTTTATTAAGATTACCCTGGTTAGTGCCTTGGTACAGAGCATTGCAGTAGTCCAGTTTGGACATAACCAAGGTCCTGGCCAAGGTGATGCAGTTCTGAGTGGTAAGGAATGGGCGACAAGCTGAGATCAATTTGCAGGTGTAAGCGGATGCGGAAGCTACTGCATTGGTTTGCCTAGTGAGAGTCAAGGAGGAGTCCAGATATATACCCAAAGTTTTAGTATCTTTGGAAACTTTAATTAGGTTACCGTCAATGTTAAAGGAACCGAACAGAGAGCTCAGTTTGTTGAGTCTCTGTTGCGTACCTAAGATGAGAAGCTCAGTCTTGTCATTGTTGAGGCACAACTCGTGTTGGGCCATCCAAGCTTGGATGACAAGGTAGATGTCATTGAGGGCTTTGGAGTCGGCAATGTAGTCACCAGTGATGGGTATGAGTATCTGGGTGTCATCGGCGTAATTCGTATAGGTGACACCCAGATAGTCAAGAACATCGAATAATGGTTTGGTGAAGACATTGTAGAGAGTTGGGGAGACACAAGACCCTTGAGGCACTCCACAAGTGACTGATGTGGGATCAGCCGATGAGGACCGAGAGAAAACTCTCATGTGCCTATTGTCAAGGAATGACCTGATCCAGTTGGATGCATTGTCGGAGAAGTGGGCGGCGGATTTCAGATGCCGGCATAGTATTTGGTGATTGACTAAATCGAAGGCCGCGGATAGGTCCAGTAGAAGTAGAAGGGCCAGTTTACCGTTGTCTTTGATGTCCTCAATTTGGGTTTTGAGGTCTAGTAGAGCCGTTTCAGTCCCATGCTTAAGTCTGAAGCCCGATTGTCTTGAGCCAAGGAGGTTGTTAGTTTCCAAATAGTTCTGAATCTGCAGGTAAGCTGCTCTGTCAAGTATCTTGAGTAAGAACGGTACAGTAGTGATAGGTCTGTAGTTGGTTGGAGTTTCAGGGTCTAGAGTCGTTTTTTCAGGAGAGGGATAACCCATGCGTCCTTTAAGTTATTGGGTACCGTACCAGTTAAGAAAGAGGAGTTAATGAAGGTGGTTATAAAAGGAGCGAGGTCATGTGCCGCTTCCTTAATAATGGGTGCTGGGCAGGAGTCACCTTGGCAGTTAGATGGTTTTAAGTTGCGAATGATGTTTTCGACCTCGAGGATGGTGAGTGGGGTGAAGCTAAAAGGGGTGTGAGAGAAGGAAGTCGTGGGGGTTATGGAAGGTTTGGTAGGGGGGTTAGTGAGTAAGGTGGTTTGTTTGGCGTTAATTTTTGATTGCAAGGTGGTGATTTTTTTGAGGAGAGCGTTTTGGATGTTGTTGCACCAATTGCTGTCTTTAATGCAAGTATCAGGAGCAGGGGAAGGGGATTCCAACTCTTTAAGGATTTTAAATAACTCCTTGGTGTTGGATTCCGCTTGGGAGATACGTAAATTGTAAGTCTCCTTTTTGGCTTGAAGGATTGCATCCTTGTAGTTGTGGGTGGTGATAATGAGGTGCTCTTTGTTCGAGTCACATGGGTGGCTCTTCCAAAGTGATTCAGCTTTACGTTTTTCTTTACATAAGGTTCGTAACTGCGGGGTGAACCAGGAGTTCAGGTGGGATTGTTGTTTAGCTTTCCGTAATTTGAGCGGTGCTATATTGTCAATGGCTTTAAGCAATGTTTGATTGAAGATATCTACTAGGACAGTGGGGTCATTGTAATGGGACACGCAGTCATTCAAGATGGGAAGGATGAGTGGGAGTAGTTTATCCCTGGTGATGTCTTTTTTGTTCCTTGTGGGGACAGCAGGAGCTATAGTAGGAATGGTGTGCGGGTTGGTCGCTGGTATGTGGAAGATGATAGTGTGATGGTCAGACCAGGCGCAGGCATAATTGGCACTTATGGTGGTGTTACAATTAAGATTGGTGATCCAGTCAAGCGTTCTGCCCTTGATATGGGTGGGTTTGTCTATGCGTTGCTGGAAGCCTAAGTTAGCTAGTGTGGTGGCGACCTCAGAGGCCAGGTGGTCCTTAGTGTCGGATAGGCCAAGGTTAAGGTCACCTAGAAGCAGTACCTGAGAGTTGGGTTTGGTTGGCCGTGATCTCATCTGTGAAGGAGCCAAGAGGTCCTGGCGGCCTATAGATGAGGTGGAGAATAGCAGTGTTGGTTGGGGAAAGGGTGAGTTTCACAGAGAGGGATTCTGCCGAGCTAAGCTCAGTATTGGGGATAGTTCTAAGTGTAATGTTATTTCTATGTATGAAAGCGACTCCACCTCCTTTGGAGGTTGATTGTCGGTCAGCTCTAATAATCGAGTATCCGTTGGGGATGGTGAGAGAAGTGGGCCAGAGGCTGCGTGTAACCAGGTTTCAGTAATGGCCACAAAATCGAGGTTTTGAGCAGTGATGAGGTCAGAGATATCCAGCGCGTGGGCCGTAATAGATCTGGCATTAATGAGGGCGCCCTTGAGTTCTTTAGTGGAGATGGTGCTCTGGGAGGGTGGTGACTTCTGCATAGTGGGGAGGGTAGTAGTAGTGTAGGAACGCTGAATGCCATGGGCAGGAGGGGCACGAGGCAGTCTAGAACCAAGTCGGAGATTCCTATCTTTGAGTGTGCAGGGTTGATTAGGTGTAGGTTTGGTGGCGAAGTGTTGGAGCCATAATGGGGGGTCATGGAGATATGGGTTGCTGACGAGCATTGTGGGATAGTGTGAGGTGGAGTGAAGGGGATAGGTCTTAGTAATACTAGAAGTAGGGGAGCGAAAGGCTGTGGTGATGGTGAGTCCTACTATGATAGCGCAAATAGGGTAGCTGACAGTTGGCAGTGGCCGCATGTCTTGATCCCAATGTCCTAACCGTCTGCGGGGAGAGGTGTGAGTGCACTGAAGGGTGCGAGGAAAGGTTTCGCTCTGGGCAGAGGTGGAGTTGGCCAGGTGCTGCGGCTTACTAGGTCGGTACATGTGCAAGAGTGTAAACAAAGAATAAAAGGCAGTAGTTCAGCTAGGCCGACTAGGTAGGTACATGTGCAAAAAAGCAATCAATGACTCAAAGGCAGTGGTTCAGCTAGAACGACTAGGTAGGTACATGTGCAAAAAAGGCAATCAATGACTCAAAGGCAGTAGTTCAGCTAGGCCGACTAGGTAGGTACATGTGCAAAAAAGCAATCAATGACTCAAAGGCAGTGGTTCAGCTAGACCGACTAGGTAAGTACATGTGCAAAAAAGGCAATCAATGACTCAAAGGCAGTAGTTCAGCGAGGCCGACTAGGTAGGTGCATGTACAAAATACAATCAGTGACTCAAGGCAATGGTTCAGCTAGGTCGACTAGGTAAGTACATGTGCAAAAAAGGCAATCAATGACTCAAAGGCAGTAGTTCAGTGAGGCCGACTAGGTAGGTGCATGTACAAAATACAATCAGTGACTCAAGGCAATGGTTCAGCTAGTCCGACTAGGTAAGTACATGTGCAAAAAAGGCAATCAATGACTCAAAGGCAATGGTTCAGCTAGTCCGACTAGGTAGGTACATGTGCAAAAATGCGGGCAGCTAAAAATCTTACCAAGTTTGTTGTTGTGCAATGGCAATAGCAGCTAGATTTGAATATTGCATTTGGGCTAAAAAACAACAATTCCAAATACAGTTAAGCATGATGAGGGGTAGTGTGGTCCAGCTCACGGGAAGGTGTTGCTCTCAGGGGGATAAGGTGCCGAGATTGTGCGCGATGCGCTGCTGACACCCTAAGAAAGTGGGCTGGCGTGGCAGTCCATGAGGCACAAGAGAAGAAAGCAGACGCAAATGTGTGGTTCACTGGGGTCTGGGTAGGTTGCAGCAGAGCAGGTAAGTTAGTGGAGGAGACTGATCATTCGAGGCCTCAGCGCAGCTGTAAGGATGTGGTTGCAGAACGTTACCTTAAGAACAGGGTGCTGGAGGACCAGGGGTTCTGGCAGTCAGCAGTACCGGCAGTAAACAGGCTGAGAACAGGCACCAGCCTTGTTCCCGAGGGCCTTGGAAGGAGAGGGCCGGCTTCGCCTGCCGGCGCCCAATAGCAGGGGTTGTAGACGTAGTGGCCAATCAGGCAAGGTCAGGACTACTGCTGTGTGCCTGGTAAGGCACAGAATGAGACAAGCCGAAATGCGGCGGCCATTTTAGAAGGGGGTACCTCGTGTATCTCAGAGCTGGAATCGGGGCAGAACGTGCTCTTGCGGGTGTGGGGCGGGTGCAAGGCTGTCTGGGTCCTTAGTGAGGCATCTCAGAGCACTTGTGTGCATTTATGCAGCAATTTTGGAAAATCAAACTTGGATGGCAGGAAAATTAGCGCAATGTGCCAGCGCTTACCGGATTACAACAGCTGATCCGGGATGGTTTCCTGGGCAGGCCCGCTGCTCCTGCAGTGTCGGGGCCTCGTGACATGAGCTCCTGCTCATCGGATGGATTCACAACTAGTATGGTGCTAACGCGTTTCCTTCACATTGCCCTGACACCGGACCTTGCTAATAATGCACAGACAGCACCCATGTGGAAAAGGGTACCAGCGCTTTACAGCTTAATATCATGTCTTGGGGTTAGGGGGGATATTCATGGCCTCAAAGTTCCTAGGATGGTGAGGCAAGTATTGGCTTCTGGAAAAACACATCAATTGAACATGCCCTTACTCCTGGAGAGCCGCCTTCCTGTATTTGGGTCTAGATGATATTGCCAAAAACATTGGCACATACAGGTAGTTCTCACTGTTCTCCACTAGAACAGTCCAGATGCTTGGCATGCTTCCTCCGGAGGGCACCACAAGCTGGCCAACATTCATTCACTAGTCGATATCGGCGGTACTAGATTCTGGACAGTAGTACATTTAGGCCTTAACTAGAATTGACCACTGTTCGTGACTAGTACATCCATTGTGAGGCTGTTGTATCATGGAGTATCTCCCCTAGAACTTTCTCCGACCATACACCAATTGCAGTAAAGATACTCTGCCAGATACTATGAGCCCTTAACATTCAAGCAGGACTCCCCCGCTGTTTTAGCTTTAGGTCAGGACATCACACTATACTTTGACAAGAACATGGGTGCAGCGAATAGTGAATGAATAATGCAGGAGGCCTTCAATGCGTCCATCAGAGCATAGTGTGATTAGCGGGAGAATAACGCGCGTAAAGCTGAGGAGGCAATACATCGGAAATAGCACTCACCTGGTGAGAAACGCAATATGTTCAGCTGGTGGTTTTAGAATAGTGGAGGCTATTAAAATGTAGCTATATACTTTCCAAGAATACGGCATCATGGAAACTAAATTCTTAGACCAGAAGTGTGCCGGCAGAAGACAGACCAGTCAGGCTCTTAGCAGGGTCGCCCCGGAATGATTGTGATAACTGGGACATAATGCATAGGGAGCACTCAGATGGTAACATGCATTTTGCTGATGCCCCCTTTACAAGACTAGAAAGGCCTGTTCTTCAACCATATTGTGCCAGTATTGATGGACCCACGACAGATGGAGGCACTACGCCCACCTTAGACACTGGAGGAAAGAGGAGTGTATTTATTTATTTATTTATTTATTTTACGCTTATATAGCACACAGACAGACCAGGGGCAGTAAGGGACCTGTCAAGTGGGGGCGCTCCTGAACTGGAGTTGCTGTAAGGGACCTGTCAAGTGGGGGCGCTCCTGAACTGGAGTTGCTGTACAGGACCTGTCAAGTGGGGGAAGATCCTGAACTGGAGTTGCAGGAAGGGACCTGTCAAGTGGGGGAGTTCCTGAACTGGAAGGCTTATAGCATAGGTTTATGACGAACACCCATATGTTCTTGCCCCTCTTGTTAAAAAATACAAAGACGCGGCCTTCTAGACTGGGACCCTGTCCAAGACTACCCGGTAAGCACTTGTGATAATTTTGCCAGAGCCAAATTAATAAACACATACATCCTCCTTCTGCTGCCCCCTGTCCTCAATACAGACACAACGTACTGGGGAATCTCTAGTCCAGCAGCTGTTTCCCGACCCTTCCTATTTGAAGTACTATGCTGGGGTGGGCGAATAGTTTACTTCTCTAGAAGTGCAATTATGCCCTCCACCAGTGACTGGAGTACGCCCAATTATATTGCATTAAGCCCCGTCTCTCATATTAGAGGTTGTAGGTAAGGCTGCCCATTTCTCCTTTGCCTCGCGTCCTCTCAGTTCCGCCAGGTCTACTGAGGGAGAAGAGCAGTGGTAGCGTGTTGGAATGTTCCGTCACCGTATCAGTTATTGGTTCGCCCCCTTTACTGTGTTTCATTATCTCTCTGTTTGTGAGATTGAGGGTTCTAGTGCCTTGAGGGGTAGATGGTGTGAGAACCCTCCAGGACTGAGATTTAGAGAACGGCCATGTTGACTGCAGGATGCACTGTCCTGGAAATGAAATCCAACATTCATGTGACAATCCATATCAGCCTGTTCATTCGCCAGCGACCTCTCGATAGCAGATCAAGGTATCAAGAATCCAAAGTCAAAAGCTGGCTCAGACTTCCCCTTTCCATGATAGATCTCAATTCTCTCAAGTAGATCTTTCTGGCTCCTGAACTCCTTTTATATTTCCCCAAATGTTCCCTTTGCCCCACAAAGACATCCCTTTCTCCTCATTGGAAAATGCTAGTCTTGTTCATTTGGGCTGGGAGGGGCAATAAAGGGTCTCGCTAGTCCCATTGATTATGGTCACGCAGTCCATTCTGTTGCTCGTCTTGAGATGTGCTATGTTTCACGAGTGCAATAGCCATGTGGTGCGGTGCTTTACGGGAGTCCCCACATGTTTGCCTTTAGGGGGCTGTAGCCCTCAAAGCTATTCTTTGGGGTACAAGGAAGGACAACAAGGAAGAGTGCAATGAGTGCATACAAAAGAGAATGCCTGGCAAAATTCACATGAAAGTTAACTCATCCCCGCTGCCACATGCCTCCTTTTCCCTGTACCCGATGTCACGGCACTGACATCAACTTTGAGAGAATTTCTGTTAGGGATTTTCCCCACCAAGGCATTGCCGAAGTGGGAGACTTATTTGTGGATGAGGTATTTATATATATTTATTTATAGCAGCTGAGGTGCTACAGCGAAGTCAATGGCGTTGACTATTCCCCCGAATTCAGACTGCGTTACTCATTCAATGATGGACTCCCAGACTACCACAAAGTCCCTGTCTCCTCTGGTGTTGCCCAGAACATTACTAAGCCTTTGGATTGTACAAGCCAGGACCTCTCTGTGTACAAAATCACTATTTCATGATGGCAAGCGCCCAACACTGTTATGTTAACTGATTTGTAAAGCGCCCTTCCTCCAGAGGTATCTTAGCACTAAATATCCAGCAGGCATAGGCAAAGATATGGGAACTAAAACCAAAAGGTTTTCAAAGCATGTCTACATGCTAGATGGTTTACGGTGGTCCTAGGTCATTGTGGGATTGAATTCTACGATTTGGCAGCAGCAACTGAAAAAAGCTTGGCCACTGATTCTCGACCGCCTACAACTGGGAACCTGTATCAGACATCTATCCTGCGACACCCAACCGGAATATAGTGCTGAAATTGACCATGCAAATGTTCAGCGCCTTGGCCATAAAAGGCTATGGCGTGAAAGCTCAGGGACAAGGCCCTTGGCGGCATGTCTGGGCATGCATGGGCATGCATGGTGTGCTATTGGAACTGGTGACTGGAATGTGGAATGGCATACGTGTGGGATTTTGGACTGAATTACAAAGACTTCCTTTTCTACACAGCGTGCCCTGGATGGCACCTGCAAGGCCTCCTTCTTCTTCATGAGGCCCACTTTACAGTGAGCATCCAAGCACTGATGCGTGTTGGCTCTTGGCTTGCTAGTGGATTACAGCCGTCTAGCGGAAAACAAGCTCATTCTATTCGAGTACTTACAAACTACATCCAATCTCAGTGACGTACCACACAGGGACCTACACATTTATACCGGGAACGCCCCATCGTGGTTTTCTGTACGCGCGTACGTTCCACCTCAAGAGGCATGGTGTGGAGTCTAAACTCGTTTCCTCCATCTCTGCAACTCTACAGAACAACCGTCCCGATGCAGGCTACTCACGAGGCACATGGATGTTTTGTCATAACTGGCTAGTCATATGTTAATTGTGACATGAATCGGTTGTTGTTAATCCATGCTGTTCTGACTGGTACGTTGATCAAGCTAGTATCTTCACTCACAGAAAAAAGTACTTAGTACCAATGGTTACATTTACAGCTGCTACCAGGCGCTTTCCCTACTCTTGCATTACAACACTTCATTGCACAAACTCTGCGGTAGCGAGCTATACTCCTGTTTCCTCTTCTACACTGTTGATGACGCCATTGTTTTTTAAACATTTATATAGATGTTAGCACACAGGGCGTGGGCAGCAACCAATCAGTTAGCTCGGAATGCGGGGTGAAACTACTGATATAAGGTCACGTTCCGAGCAACCTGACGGCTCTTGCCCCCACCTGCCATCTACCCTCCGCCCTCCCTTCCCTTCTTCTTTTAACCCCCCTCACTTACCTGATTTCTGCGGCACAGGCCGCCGCTGCTGCCTCCTCCCGTTGTCAGCACTGGCTGCTGTGGCAGCCATTTTGCTGAAGTATCTTGTTGGAATGAACAGGACACCACGAGACGTCACATTCAGTCAAACAAAATACAAAGCTTTTAGCACCCCGGGTTACCGGATTGGCAACCCGAGGTGCTATTAGCATTCCCGCCGGATCAGGTGTTATCGGCCGGGGGACCATCCTTAAAAGCACTCGCTATGCTCGGCCCTTTACCTTGGGCCATGGGCCAATAACACTATGAATGCTTAATTATTCTTTATTGTGGCGTTTGTTGTATTTATGCGTTTGGTTCATTATTTTACCTATTAAATGTAGGTTTTATACCTTCTTTTATGGACTTGTTTTTGAGCTCCCACCATGAAGTTAATTTGACTTCTGATGGCATTTATAAATAAAGCCGTACACAAATGAAGGCACTGCCACCTGTTGTGCGGGCTACCTGGTGACTGAGCGCCTGCCAAGCGTGCATCTCCGAGGCAGCGCTAATGAGAGTTGGCACGAGGAGGCCTGCAGACGGCGCGATGATTAGCCTCCGCCACCTCGCCTTGGGCGCGCGCCAGGAAGCGCGAGGCAGAGCGCGGCAGACTCGCCAGGCACTTCCTGGGCGGTGGAGGTGGCGGCCTGCCGATGCCGCGCTGTCTTCAGCGGCGCGCGAATCACGGCTCTACATGCAGGTGTGCGTCCTCGCCCCTCAAGATTCATTACCGCGCTGACGGGGACGCGAGCGGAAGCAACACGACGTAAAAAGCCCCTCACAAGAAGATCAACAGGGTCCAGAAGAGAGGCCAGGACCAGTCGCCCGCTGTCTTAAGCTGATTGCAAAAAAAGAAAGTGCGTTTATCCTTTACATGCTACGCATTCACCCCAAAACACAATTCAAGCTAATGCAGTGTCTGCTTACTAACCCCAGGAATGCCCCCAGAATGCCTTATTAGGTCATGATGGGGAGGGGGTGGGGGGGGGTTAAAGGGCTTTACGATGAAAGGTTATTAGATTGCGCACCTAATGTCATATTGACTCTGCAAGAAAAGATAAGGAGTGGGGAGTTAGTAGGGCAGAGGGCCTTGCAAATACAAAAACAGAGGTGTTGAGGAGTAACTTGGTCCTGCATGCCAGTATGGATCTATGTGGGTTGCGGTGGTGACACTTGAGTACGCGTTTTATCCAGAGGGGAGAGCCCAATATCTATTGGATTGACCGTGCTGGGGTATGGGGTTAGGCAATGCCCTGTAGGGAGTGACATAGAGGTAAAGGTGTACTGCACCACTGAGTTAATGTTGTGTGCTTAGGCTTCAAGCTGCTAAGTGCGCGGTATGTGTGTGTGGCGTGTCTGTGTTTATGTGGGTGTAGTGTTCCTGTTCTAGGAGATGGAGAGACTAGTTGGTGG
This sequence comes from Ambystoma mexicanum, assembly GCF_040938575.1. Taxonomy (NCBI): domain Eukaryota; kingdom Metazoa; phylum Chordata; class Amphibia; order Caudata; family Ambystomatidae; genus Ambystoma; species Ambystoma mexicanum. Next base: position 872,106,295 of record NC_090926.1, on the reverse strand, counting down.
GGAGAGGATTTAGGATTAATGAAGAATCCTGGTTGTTGCATTTTGATGTGGATCTGAGAGTGGAGGTTTTTACCGTGCTGTTGTACGTCTTACTTTTCGGTGTTGCCTTTTATGATGGTCGTGGAGTTGTGTTGGAGTTTTAAGGCTGGCGAGGAAGGGCAGGCGAGACTGATCCGACTGAGTCCGATCACTTGGGTTTCTTTAGTTGGGCACCGTGCGCAGGCGTAGAGCCTGTGTTGGTGAGGCTGACAGGAGAGGGTCCCACCTCTGTTGATCTCTGTTTATGAGGTTGGTTTTCTTCTTGGCCTTTGCTCTTCAGTGTTTTGTTCTAGATCACAAAACATGTGATTGGCAGCCTCACATGGGAGATGATTAACCATCTGAGACAGGCTCCTATTTTCTTCGTCTCTACAAGTGGCTCTCTGTGTGCATGTAATCAGAGAGATGTGGAGGCGCAAGTATTCGCATTGCTCACGCTTCCCCTGCCATGTGCATGTACTCATCATGTGAATGGAAAAAAGGAAAACTATGCAGGACCCCAGATTCCTATGCTAGCCCTCTATCAATCCAATGTACACTGAAAAATGAAAACATAAATTATTCAACAGAAATAAAAACATGTGCAAACTGGTTCCAATGTAAGCCAGTCCAAACCCATAAGAACACGTATCATCCTTTCTTCATCATAGATGCTCAGTTAATAAAAAGTCATGCTACAGTAAGAAATACACAGACCGCTACGCCAAAACGTCAGTCTAGCAAGGTGATACTTTTTATCATACTTGCTTTATTAAAGATGACGAGTAATACATGTCATTCCACAGTAAGCAATGCCTAGACTCGCTGTCTCAAAATGCCATTCTAGCCAGGTAATGCCATACATGAACTTGACTGTGTCCGAAAATACCAGTAAAACATGCAAAGTCAATAAAGGATGTGTCAAAAATGCTCAAGTGATCCACAGTCTTCCAGGGCCTTACACCCACACACACTCGCGCAGGAACCCTCTTTCATGCACCCATACATCTAATCTCACATTAATTCACAATGCATTCACCACACAGGCATGCACCCACCCACCCAGAACATTCACACACACAATCACATTCATGCCCATTCAGCCACCAGTCACTCACCTATATACCTTCTCTCACATACACTGGCACCCACCCAACCAGAACATTTACACACACGCACAAACTCACATTCCTACTCACTCACCCACCATTCACTCACCCATACACCTCTCACGTCCACTTGCACTGCATTCTCCACACAGGAACGCACCCACCCACCCAGAACATTCAAAAACACAAAATCACATTCCTACTCATTCACCCTCCACTCACTGACCCACACACCTTCTCTTGCATGCACTCACAATGCATTCTCCACACAGACACGTACCCAACCAGACATTGAAAAACACTTCAGATTCATACTCATCCACACACCAGTCACTCACTCATACACCTTCTCTTGCATCCACTCTCACTGCATTCTCTACACAGACACCCACCCACCCAGCCAGAACATTCAAACACACACACTATCACAATTCATCTCATTCACCCACCACTCACTGACCCATAGCGCATACTACATCTGACATGCACTTCACGCGTGCAAAATACACATTGCATTTTTTTTAAAAGTCTTCTTACCTGTTTTTCCAGCTTCGGTCTGTCACTCCAGCCCACCCTTGACTCCTCCCTGCTGCTCCCGAACAGGAACCAGGAAGCTGGAAGAGCTGTATATGAGCCGCGAGGAAGCCGGAGGAGAAGGGGTTGGAACTGATCGTGGCATGTGACATGTGCCACATGTCGTGGTCAGCTCCAACCCCTACTGAGCACTTTCTTCTCTCACTGTAAGCACCGGCCATGATTGGTGAAGACTGCGCCGGGGGAACCCCCAGATCTGGTGTGGCCCCTGCTCTGCAAGGGGCGTGGGGGCCTCCGCTACTCCAGGAGCTTGAGTTTAGAAAAATATTTTTGATTTTTCAGGGGTAGCAAGGGAGATTGCAGTGATAGCAAGGGTGAACATAGGGGTCGTGGCGCGACCCCTGTCTACCCCAAAATGATGTCCCTGGGAGTGCGGCACAGTGCGGGTGAGAGTTCAGCTTCCACAAATGGGGAATAACCACAAAGCTATGGGAAAATGTGGCTTGGTAGTATCCCCTCCGAACATAGGCCCCTTCTTTCATTTTCCCACACTTTCACGGTCTGAACCACAGAACAAACGCATAGTGAGAGCTTTGGCAGGGCTGTGCTATACCTTTTATTTTTACATTCAACTGTTAGCCCAAAGCCATGCTTATTTTTTTATTTATAGCTATTGAATTTAAGAAGCGCCACATGCCCGTTGTGTCACTTTGTGCATTGACAACTCATTAAAAGACACACAAATGGTAAGAATGCATTTGGAAGAGTTAAGTATTTATGGCTTTGAGAAACTAGTGGTTGTGTTGTAATCGGAGGATTAATAGAAGAGTCTTACATAATCGGAGGGCCTCGGCTGAAGAGTTATCACAACGCACCACGAAAATATCATTCAAACAGACTACTTTGCTCATCGCAAACATTAGATGGCACAAAGCTACTATTCAGCAAGACTACTCCACTCGAACCACCAAAAGATGCGACAAAGATAACATCAAACTAGAAGCAAAATGCTGACACATGTAATATCCAACCAGACTATTGTGCTTACCCTCCCAAAAGAACTCTCACCATGATACCATCCAGCCAAAGATGACAGAAAGATACCATCCAACCAGACTACTGCTCTCGACCCACCTAAAGATGACACAAAGATAACATCCAACCAGACGACTGCATTTCAACTAAGCAAAAAGATAACACACATCTAATATCCAACCAGACTACTGTGCTTACCCTACCAAAAGAACTCTCACCATGATACCATCCAGCCAAAGATGACAGAAATATACCATCCAAACAGACTACTGCTCTCGACCCACCTAAAGATGACACAAAGATAACATCCAACCAGACGACTGCATTTCAACTAAGCAAAAAGATGACACACATCTAATATCCAACCAGACTACTGTGCTTACCCTACCAAAAGAACTCACAATGATACCATCCAGCCAAAGATGACAGAAAGATACCATCCAACCAGACTACTTCTCTCGACCCACCAAACGATGACAAAATAGAACATCCAAACAGATGCCTGCACCTCAAATAAGCAAACAGATAACAAACATCTAATCACAGACTACTGTGATTAACCTACGAAAAGAACTCACAATGATAACATTCAACATATAGCCAAATATGACAGAAAGATACGGGATTTGGCGAGATTCCAGCAGCCACACAGCATTAGGAAGTGGCGATTGCAGAGACACATCAAAACAAGTTCGTACTTCTGAGGCGCTCCCCTTTGCTCGTCCGAGGACTGGACGGAATAGGGCTACTGAGTGTCCTCCAGCACCTGGCTTCTATGCCCGTATCTTCATCGTCAAGTATGAAAGACAGCAGATGGACGGATGCAACTTATTGCAGGGTTGAAGGCCCAGATTTCTGCTTATCTGGTAATGTCACGGGAGCACTGAGAGTCTTTCTACTGTGTTTTTTCAAGGAGGAGCCTGGGAACGGTTGGAATCGCCTATTTCACCCTACACCAGCCACGCAGTGGGCTGCGGAGTGTGGGCTGACGAATGTGGGCAGTCTCTGCAGTCACGGGAGCACTGAGTCTTTCTACTGTGTTTTTACAAGGAGGAGCCGAGGAACTGTTGGAATCGCCTATTTCACCCTACACCAGCCACGGAGCGGGCCGTAGAGTGTGGGCTGACGAGTATGGGCAGTCTCTACAGTCCGTGCAAGGCCTGCAAGACCAAAGACCAGAGGGACCTGCTAACTGAAGGTAAGATTCTACTCACTGTCACTTGCCTCAGTAACAGCAACACAACCTTCACAACCCACAAAGCAAAAAACCCATGCCCGAACGGCTTTTTAATCCCATCACCTGACATCCAACTAAAATCCAAAAAGATTCCATCGAAATAACAACGAAAGATACATGTGTCGAGTCGTGACTGCCAGACCGGGTCCTACAAAGCTATTTGCCAACTGCCTTACTCTAATCAACTGCTTTCCAAACGGGTGGGGACTGCGGGTAATCACCTTTGACCCACCGATTTGCATCTTGTTCCCTGAGTAACCAGAAGTGGAAAGAAATTGGCGGAGAGGGCGAGTGGCAAAATATAGACCCCCAGGAGAATTCGAGCCACAGCTAGAACGGGTGGGGCTTGCAGGCAAGAGCCTTTGACCCTCCCGTCCACACAGCACGAAAAAACTCACAGCACAAGAGCTATATCTGAAACTAAAGAAAACGATAACAAACAAGTAGTTATCATCATCACATAACAATTTGAAATGCAAAAGTCTGACTCAACCCAAAGGAGAACCATCATACGATCTCCCCATAATCAATGTCTGTATACCGCAGTAACCAATAGAAACGGTAACATAAATTGTACTCAAACCCAACAATACTTTCTTCAAGAGGACTTGTGACTCTGGAAATTAGCGTGGGACCACTAAACACAGACCTGCTCAACACCAGAGAAATGGACACACCAACAGGCCCAGAGACCAGACAAAGATCGAGAACAGACCTGCTACGTGGAGCTGATCAAGATTTAATGAATGAAAAAATACTTCTCCCCCGGAAAGAAACCAACTCAATAGCAAATACTAACTTGGAACACAATGAAAAAAGAAGGAAAAACGGTGAAGAAAATTACAAGATACCAAAACTAAAACGAGAAGCACAAAACCAGAACACATGTGGGAAAACAAGTCCAAAGGGCGGGGGATCAATGAAACAATCCCAGGATAACCACTCGACTCTACCTATCATATATCACATGACTTACGAAGATTTCATATAGGAAAATGGGCAACAAATGGAAGAAAACGAGGAAACGACACAAGAGAATGTCCAAATAACAACTGATCTTTTACACACCAATCTAGTACAATCAAAACAGACATTCCTACCAACTCCCCAGCCAAATATGATGAACAACGTCAATTTGGTCTTTGACAACATAGACATGGCCCAAGCATCAACATGCCCACCACTCCAACCCATCCACAGGCAAAACAAAGACAGAAAATGCCCAATTGGATTCTGAAACCAAGACACAACAGACATGATAGAACATACTACGCAAGAGGGGGAAGAGAATGTGTCATTGACCACTGCTGGTAACACCAGCAAACTGCTAACACAGCGAGAAAAAGCTGATCACGCCAAGCGCATATGGCAACTGAAATTTATGCAAGGTAGTATACTACCTGAAAATTCATCGAATAACTGCAAAGATGTAACACGGAGAGGGGCCAGACTATCACTAGACATCACAGAAATAGAGTCAATAATAGAGAATCGACAGAAGGTTCTTCAAATCAGAAATAACAACGCCAATACAGCAATGGCCCAAAGGGATGACATCGACACCCTTCAACAATGACCAGAACACAACATCTACACAGAGCGCAGCAAAGGGGAAAACTCCACTGGATCAACAACATTCAAAACTCCCTTTGATGAATGCTCATTATGAAGAATCAACAAAGGAAAATACACCAGAGCAACCCGAACACAAACAGGAGACAGACATGTGCTCGTCCAACGAGACCGCTCAACACATAGACATTATTTTGCACAAGACATACCCAATGATCCCAACAACTATGCTAGATCTTCAAAATGCACTGACAACAGCATCTACACATCCACTCCTACCGTTCATGAAACTGTACAAGATGATGGCCAACATCCAAAAGGACCAAGCAACCTTACTAGTCCTAATCCACACGAAGCAGATCTTTTTTCAAGCCTTCGTAATGAAAATACAACAAAGACTCGACAAAGAGGCGGAAGCATCACTGAAATGGCAGGAATGCCTATTTGAAGTAGCCAGAAGCGACAGAGCCGAGAAAGATGCAATGGCAAACACACAAACAGAAATGATGATAATGACACATAAAGACAACTTGCTTTTACAAACAAAGCTAATAAACCAAGGTCTACATAAAACGCAATTAAATGAAATACAAAAACAACAAAACAAACTAATCTTACAAGAGACTAAAAAAAGTCAACATCTGGTACTTGAGCCTGATGCAAATCACGAATGTGTTAACCCAAACAACTCCAGAAAATCGAGAGGAGAAACAACTGTAGAGACAGAGAAAATAAAACTAGGAAAATCTATCCCAGTTCAACAAGAACATAAGTATCAAGAAACTCAAAAAATGAAGCAGAGCCAAATCGAAAAAGAGAAAATCTCAGATGACAAGACTTTAACAACCAAACAGAAAGAAGCGACAAAAGCAACCACCGAAAGCTTCGCCATATTCGACCCAGAGCAAAGACAATACAACAGGAAGACAGCTATACAGGAAAAGAAATTAACCAAAACAAACATCTGGAAAAACAGGGAAAATTGTGAAGAGAGGATCAAGAGCTTTTCTACGTAACCTAACACTTCCAGTGACGCCAAAGGTAATAACCATAACAAGTAATAAACCTTCCTCCACAAACAAAGAACCAAAGAACGAAATCGACAAAGAACCAAAATAGAGCGACCCACAAATAGACTCCAGAGATCAACAGATAATAGACCTACTAATAAATCTATCAACATCTGGGGAAGAACAGAAACAGTCAAGTATGAACTCGGAGGGGTCACTAATGGATCAGCAATCCGCCTCATTATACATTGTTGACAAATACAACAAGGAGACACATAACATCAGAGAACAGAACACTATCAATTGAAGACATCTCTGACAGTGAAAACGAGATAATGTATGATGATATATCGGAAGGTGAGCTAAAGGACACAAGAATCACGTTGGATGAAACATTTCAACAAAGGAGTAACGTACCAAATCATACAACAGTTCACGAGCACAACCTAGAGCAAGTAGGCAGAGGACCTTTTCGATGGCGAGATGAAGAAGATGAAATAACTACTACACACACATTCCACAGAAAAAATTTGAAACTGTCAATGTTTACAGGTCCGAGAGAGAATTTAGATATATACAAAGTGAGGATTGAACAAATTAAGGAAAACAAAGCTAATCTGATCCTAAACCGAACAAACATGTTGCAATTGATACATGCAATATGGAACCAAAGGAATATACAATCAAAAGACATTCGAGTAATTGAGTTTCCATTCGGCGAAGATACTGACATAGTAGACATCCACCTTACAACACAAGATATACACGACAAAGTGATATCCAGCAAGGATACATTTCTAAAATTAGGTTTTTGCTGTCTCATAAATGATTATCAATTCAAAGAGTACGAAATCAAAAGACAAAATATCGACCACAAACAAAGACAGAATGACTCCTGTGAGACTACAACAAACCTTACACAGCAACTCTCATACCTTGAAAGAATCTCCACAGGAGGTAATAACAACACAACAGGTCATCTGAAAGGAGTGACAAAAGAAGTTCAATATTGGAGCGAGACATAGAACACAGAAGACAGAAACAACGAGACACCCAACAATAACAACCACAATCAAAAACCACTGAGTCAATATCACTATGCACATGGAACACCACAGGGTTATCACATTTATGCGGAAACAATAACAAGGACCTACAGCTATATGACCTAATCTGTCTACAGGAGACGTGGATTGTCCAACAACCGAGATGTGATGGATACATAACTTTACTAAATCCAGCAATCCCAAAACAAAAAGGACGTCCATCTGCCGGCCTCCTAACATTAATCAAAATGGAAGAAAATATGAAAATCATTGAAACCAAAAACCTAAACGCTTTCACACAAATTACTATATTGGAACCAAACACGACAAACTGTACAGCAACGAAACCCCAATCTAAACTCGCACTAATACATTTGTACTGGAGTACAGCAGGGATGCAAGACATGATATGCATTAACATAGTACTCACACAGATAGATGACCCCCGGGTTAAATACGAGCAACTCAAATTAATAATCTGCAGAGATTTAAATATACATCTTTTTACTCAAGACGGAAAAAGACTGCCACAGACTTACCTATCGACGAAGGCAAAACGTTGGAAACATGAAATGGAAAAAGGGAACATCCACCTGATTAACACCTTAGGCGTAAAAGACTCAAAGATCGCCCCCACCTGGGTGAACCACAAAACTACGGCAGTCCTGGACTACATATACACAACAGAATTAATGAAATCAAGAATCCAAAAAGTGGAAGTTAAACCAACCAATGGAAGCGACCATCACAAAGTTACGATTCAGTGGAACACTACCATAAGCGAACCTCAAAAAACGCCTACCTGTTCTAGAATCGACCAACTGCTCTCAGAGATTGGGGATCAGTGATAATCAAGTAAAAGAACTAAAGGAAACATTCCTAGACGGAGAAATATCACAAACCCAAAAACTCAATTATCCATGGCTACTAATGCCTTTCAGTAGAACTAAAAAAGGATTACAAATCCAGAAAATAAAGCACAGGCATGCACTCAACGTTCAGATCAAAGAAAAAAAAACAGAGAACTAACATGAAAGCTCTTAGGGAGATGCCAAGAGAACAACGCATAAGAGCCATCCACACGTTAAAACAACGATATAGAAACTGGACAAGAAACTGCAGAGCACAGATATCCCAAAACAGATGTTGAAAGCACTGTACAATAGAAACACGAAAGACCTATGGAAACTTATCAATAACGACGACGACCAAACAATGAAAATGATTTCAGGAGTAACAAAAGAAGCCTGGGAAACGCACTTTGGGAACCTGTATAATCAAAACAAAGAAAATATAGATGAGGAAGGATGGAGACACTCAACTAAGTGGGACTTACAATGGGACAAGACAGAAATAACTCACCATATTAAACAACTAAATGAATCAAGAGGTCCCGGACCTGACGGTTTGAGTAATGCGATCATCAAAAAAGACCTTTAGCTCTGGACAAATATATGCTTCGAATTGTTCAACATCATCAACAAATGAGTTGAAATTCCACAAACTATTCATAAGCAAGGAGACAGATCAATACCTACAAACTATCGCCCAATTGCATTCTTGGACCCCATTGGGAAAATCTTTGCAGGGTTCATACAAAAACAACTGACGAAGTGGGCACAGGACAACAATTTAATGGAACATAGACACACAGGTTTTACAAGAAATGTCGGCACTAAAATCAACTTGTACTTACTAAACATACTGAAACACGAAATGATGAAGAACAAAATGCCGACACATATGCAACGTTTGTAGATTTGAAGTTAGCATTCAACACAGTAAACCGACAGACTATGGGAGAAACTAAAGACCTGGAACTGTCCAAAATCTCTACTAAAACTGATAAGGGCCCTATACTCACAAACTTCAATAAGAGTATGATTATCTCATGAAGGGGCAATGTCAGCTGAGACAACGACAACGGATGGCTTAAAACAGGGATGTCCGTTAGCAGCCACCCTATTCATTCTATACTTAGTAGATCTAAAAACTAGTGAAGTTGCTACAACAGGATACCCACCGAAATTAAACAGCAACAAAACCCTATACATGCTACTCGCAGATGATATCATCCTCCTTGACAAAACAGAAAACGGCCTTCAGAACAGACTAACAGCACTGGTTCGGTACACAGAGTCTAACAATCTATCCATAAATAAAATAAAAAACCCAAGTGATGGCTTTAACCAAAAACCTTAAAATGAAAAAAAAGAGTTAGAGATATCCATAAAGGGAGAACAAATTGCCCCAGTAACAACAGTCAAATACCTTGGTTTCTGGGTAAATCAATCAGGCACAGAGGCAGGATGGACGGAGCGTCTAAAAACAAAAGCCCTGTCACTGGTGTGCCAAGGGCTAGCCATACACAAAAAATATGGGAAATATTAATTCAAACCCATAATGAGCTTCTACCGCCAAAATGTAGTGGCCATCCTCACATACGGGAGTGAGGCAGCACTGAACATACCCCGACAAACTTGGACGCAACTCGAATGCATCTTCTGGAGGAAAGTCCTGGAGTTACTGATGACCTATCCAACGCCTCATATTAGATACGAGCTGGCGTTGCAATCAATGGAAACCATAGTACTCTGGAAGTCATTAGACTTATACAGGAAAGTAATATCGAATGATAAGACATCATCCATTGATATCCTGAGAGATAAGCCAGAGACAATGAATAACACAGTACTATCAATATGGAAACCCACATGTAAACAAAGACTGGAGGAAGCCGAGATAACCTCTGAAATGCTAACAAATCGTCCAACCAAAGCCAAGACCAAAATCCAACGAAATGACTGGATAGCCACACTGGGAGAAAAAAAGGAACTACCAAATGTATATCCATTCAAACATGGAAACAAGGGCCCTGAGCCATCTACCAAAATATCTAGCACGCTTCCCAGACCAACAAATAAGAACCACCTTGCTACGGTTCAGATTGAACGTACTGCCAATGAGTGAATACCTGAAAAACACCAAACAAATATCCTCAGAAGAAGCATACTGCAGATTTTGCAAGAAACAAACACAAATGGAAACACCTTTTATTATCATCATGGAGTGTGAGGCACTCAGTGGCAAACGTTCCCTTTTTGCAAACATGTTACCACAATCTAACACTCAACTATCTGGCCCTGAGAGATGGGCATACATTGTCCTAGGTAATGACAATCGCCTAACATTTAGAATAATACAATTTTGGTATTCCGTTATGCTAATATAACAGAGCATTAAAGCAACCCTTGAAACAACTACGGTCACAGGATACAAAATGAGCTAATGACGTGAGGAAAAGTGGGAAAGAAAAAGGAGAAATGTTTTTTATATTTTTTTAATGTTTTTACATTGCAGGTAAAAATGACTAATTGTACGTTTCCATGTTAAGTTCATAATATGTACCAACTTTGTAATAATGTAAAGTTTGGAATTCCAACTAAATCATAAAATAATAATAATAATAATAATAATAATAATAATAATAATAATAATAATAATAATAGTAATAATAATAATAATAATAATAATAAATAAAGAAAGATACCATCCAACCAGACTAATGCTCTCAACCCACCAAAAGATGACACAAAGATTACATCCAACCTGACCACTGCATTTCATCTAAGCAAAAAAGATGACACACAGAAAATATCCAACCAGACTACTTTGCTTAACCCACCAAAAGAACTCACAACTACTGCAGTCGACCCACCAAATGATGACCGAAAGATACCATCCAACCAGGCTACTTTTCTCAACCCACCAAAAGATGACAGAAAGATACCATCCAGCTGGACTTCGATTCACCAAAACGCAACATAAGGATACCATCCAAACAGGCTAGTGCGCTCGACCCACCAAAAGATGACAGAAAGATACCATCCATCTGGACTTCTATACTCTATCCACCAAAAGATGACAGAACGATAAACTCCAACCAGACTACTGCACTTTAACCTTCAAAAAATGAGACAAAGTCACAATTCTACAATATTACTGTGCTCAACCCCAAACAAGAGGACAACTAGAGAACAGCAGGGAAGCCACGCGCCTTTCCTCCTGCCTTACTGCTGCTCCCCTTGCCATACCCACATTACAGTGAGACAGGAGGAAAGCACCAAGAAGGGGCCTTGCAGTGCTGCTGCACTCTAAGAGCAATGGCTGCTTACTTGCTACGTGCCCTAAAATGGGCATACCTGGGGGAGATTGGGGATGTTGTAGCCTTCTCCATGGCTACTGCTGCAGAAGAGTTCCCCTTTGCTACCTTTTCCTCCCACACATTAGGAGTCAGAGGAGCAAGGCCCATGCCGGGGTGGAAGGGACAAGTATCAAAGGGGCACATTCCTTGGCATGTGTTGGCAATCATTGGCAGTGGCACACATACCGGGGAAGGGCAATGGAACCATTGGCAATGGAGGACGTTCTCAGGCATTTGGTGGCAATCTTTGGAATTGGGGAAAGCACCTGGGCATTGGAGCACCTGGAGACTGCCATCGGGTGGGAGCGGTGTGCGGTATGAATCAACATAACATAACAAAATATAGCGTAACATTTGCTGGCAATCCCTGGCAGTTGGGCCATTGCCTCGTTATTTTTTTGCAAGCCATGCTAATGGATAATGGGGGAAATGGGGAAGGTCGTGGGCTCTCCTCTCCAGCGTCTGACCTCCGTCAGCCTGTCGGGTCACAGTAGTTGCCCATACAGAAGTGCAAACTGTTGGCATTGCCAGAGTTTGCTTTTGAAGCCTAGATTATTTGTAATCCTGTGAGTGCAAAAGTGCATTAATACTCATGGTAAGGAAAATGTACACATCTAGGCTAAAGAGAAATAGGTGATCAAGGCTATGACACAGGCTGGAGTGTACACCAGTGACTTCAAGTTCCTTATTATTGATCGTAATGTGTGCTTATATGGCATTGAGGGGGATTCTAAGTGTTTTGATATTAGCGGCTTCTGTACGCCATTTGAGTGCTAATCAATTAACCGACTCCTGACACATCCATACCTTGAAACGTCTCACAGCCCATCAGTGAGAGTTCAACATTATTCATGTTAACATTAACCAACAGGACTCCCAATAAATGACCTTATCTTTAGTTAGGTACAGCTGTGCTGACTGCACATGCACACTGTGTGGCACATTTGCAATGTGATTTGCTGCCTTTCTCTGCTGGTTTCTAGGGGCTGCCTCTTTTGGGGGACATCTGAATGCTACGGTTTCTGTCGATCACCTGGATTATGCCTCTGGCGGGGCACATGGAAGGGGCACACATGCTCTTGCAACTCTTGCAGGGAGGTGGCATTGGGCATAACTACCTGTTGGCCCGTATTAGGTGGGACACCTTCAGTTGGTGCTGGTTTATCAGCAATTCACACGTTGCGATTTTGGACCTTTAATAGAATGTCCCTACTGGAAATTTAGGCAGGGTGCTGTCCTCTAAGAAGCCAAGACTGGCTGAAGGCAAAGCCTAGTGTCCAGCGATCGAAGTGAGCGGGAATGGTCAGGAGCTGTCTTCCAATACTTTTCTTTTTACCATGCCTCAACTTTTTACAACCATAATCACCATTTGCCGGGAGGATAGCTCAGGGGCAATGCGCTCACCTTGGAAGCAAGACGATGCAGAGCAACACAGGTTCGATCCCTGGGTCCGCGCTTAGAAACCTCTGGGTATTAAACATGTTATAAATAACCAATTACAAATTCTATATAGAGGATGTGTCCATTCATGTCCCTATGCAAGTGTATAGTTGTAATTGGAGCCTTAGATACTAGTCACTTAGACTATTGCAATTCCCAAGCTGCAACATCTTGTTGCACAATGTTTCTGCCTATCCTCCCCCATGCCACTACTTTTTCACTCCTGTCTCCAAATGGATTGTAAGTGGCGTCAGTGAAGTTCAGATGGTTTGCTGGTAGGTTTTGGACCCCAGAAAGCCATTATGGAAGAGCGCAGTGACTTGCAGGAGCCAGTGGAGCTCAGCCAACCTTTCACAGGAACCGACCACTCGGGAAATCACTCGACTCTCCTGTAGGCACGCGCTGCACGTTCTCCACAGACCGCCTTTCAATAGCGTCAAGCCACAGCTGCACCCAGGCCTATTGAGCAATCAGGCTAGTAGACCAGGAAAGCGTGCACGGCGGACCCCTGACTGACGGCAGCCGCTCCCCCCCATAATGCCACCTCAATGAAAGCAATGACGGCACGCTGTACGGCACCGGAAGCCAGCCCCCCTCATCCCCCGCCCCCCAATCACCAGCTCACAATTGCAGTTGCTGTGGAAAGCCATCACATTTCCAGCAATCACGTTGGTTGGAAAAACACTATGCGCCTTTGGCTGCGCGCAGGCACGTGGAACTGCGAGCGTTGTCGAGCACGTTGCATGGTTTCACTTCTAAACTCAGCTGACATGATTCGCCGGACTCGGCCTCATTTCTACCCGATCTCCAAGGTCACCAGTATCCACTTTTCCCAGGAGGTCTTCCTGCCGCCGACCTCCCTGTGCCCCCAGACGTGGAAGCGCAGAAACAATCGCGAAAACCAAAGCTCGAGCAGATCCGTCTTCAACTTCAGATTAATAGTTTTACACCGACAAGACTTGGGGCCTGATTCACAGAAAGGGTTTTTATAATGGCGCAATCCCATAAGAAAACACTGTGAATCAGGCCCTTAATACAAGAAAATCCTCCTTCCTTCAAAATTAAGTTGCCGCTGCGCTACATTAGCCTAGGGTTCTGCTGAGGCGATATACCCCTCAGCGGCGGCTGACCCTGTCGGCAACTGCAGTCCGCCCAAGTTAAGGGCCCGAGCTTTAACGCCTTTAGCACCCGTGTAGTTTCCTACAAGGGTGCTAATGTTTTGTTGTAGTTTTGGAGAAAAAAATAAACGTACCTTTGTTGCGCGGCCTGGCGCCGCGCAGAGCTGCTTTCAGCAAAGTCTGTTATTCATGCTGATGACTGTCACCAGCAGATGAACGCAATCTCCATTTTTCAGAAAAATTCGAGTGCCTCAAAAAGCCATTGGATCAGTGGTCCCAGACTCGTGTATTGCTCCCACAGCAACTTCTGCCCGGGTTGGCCCTATTTGGGATCACTCCATTTTGTTGACTGAGTGCTTTTCTTTGGGTTCTGGCATCTATGACACTAGTGACTTATGTAGGCCGTCACTTTCCATATGCCCTTGCTAAACAAATGGCAGAATTATTCTCCACCTCCCGCTCCCATTAGTCTAAGCTTCCTTTAAGCAAGATATTTCTGTTTCTTGGTGGAACTTGAGCACTTAATGACTTTTGTCATGATTACCCATGAGGTCATGATTAATGTCCTTGCTTGGTTCTACTAATTTCTGAATGACTGTGTGGACTTTGTGCACATAGGCTCCTCCGCTGCAGGCCTTTTCCATGCAATGTGGTGTTCCTCACGGTTCTCTCCTCTCATCTTTACGTTTCAATGACTATATGGAGCTGCTAGGAGACCTGGTTACTGACTGAGGTCTCTACAAATCCCAGAATATCGCAACACTGAAATCTATCTTAAAGTGTCACCCTGGGCAGATGTGTGCCACCCGATGGACTGTCTATGTGCCATGCAGCACTGGATGTCTTTACTGTCATTAAAGCTTAATCCCACTAGGAGTGAATTTCTTTTGGTTTCTTCTTCATGTGGCTCTTCTATTCAAGAAAGATTTCTCCCTCTCTTTTCCTTGATTTCCTACATGACTTAAATCGTAATTTTAAGGGTCATCTTGCAGAGATTAAAATATCCTGTTACTTTTAGCTGTCTTTATTGAACACGATCAAACAGTGTATTCCTTCTTTCGGCTTCCGTACGGCTGTACCCTTGTTCGACCCCGGCTTGATAGAGGAAATACCTTCCCCGTCTCCTCCATAGCTCCATAAAATTGTTTGATGTTCTGAGGCCCGATCAATTACCCGATCTTGGAAGTTTTAACACATCACAACACTTTTGAATTTCTCTTGACTGGCTACCTCAGGGTCAGTCGCTTCTCCAAGCAACGAGTTGCTTGGTGGTAGATCGCTTTCTTCGGCTTGGGCCTCCCTCTGGAACAGCCTCCCTGAAACTTGAGGAGAACCATCTCTGGTTCCGTAAGCACCTCAAAACCTTGCTCTTTGCTTCTGCTGTCTCTCCTGCTCTCCCCTGCTGCACTGGTTACCTGACCACCCTCTAATCTCGGGCCCAGGTCCCCTCCTCCGTCTGATGCACACCTGCCCTGCCTCCTAAGCTACCCTCACATTGGGGGACTGTTTTCTGTATCCCTACAGTCTCCTACCAGCACCTGACATCTGCTGCCTTCACTTACCCTTGCACTTGCCACCAGATGGCCACACTTTTACTTATTGCTTTTATTTATTCTATGTATTTCTTTTTTACTGTCGACCCCATGTACTGCACTGTGTCCTCCCTCTTCCCCTTCCCCCTTCCTCTGAACTTGTTGCGATCTCAATAACACCTGGCCTAGTAAGATCGTTGTCTCTGTCTTCCCTCTGCTTCCACTACTTTGCCTCGTTGCGCTTTGAAACACTTGTGCATAGGCGTGTTATAAATGCCATATCATACCATACACATCCACTTCCACACTTTGTCCAAGAGTCGCAAAGCTGTGGTATTTTTTAGCCTGGATAGCTGACAGCTAAATGGGAGAAATCTGGTGGTCCAACACTCACGCACAGCTTCGATGCTCTAAGATTGAATACTGCAAAGTGTCGCCATTCCCAAGCTTTTTCTACGGCGGATCCATGAGCTTGCAATTTGCTCCCTACATCTTTTTGTCCTCTTCCTGCCTTTGATTTCTATAGAGTTAAAGGCCAACCTGTTAAAGTTTAGTTATGCTTAAGTTTCTCTATTGTTTTTAATTTTTCTTGTGTTTTTAATTTTGTTTTGTTGCTGTTTTTGGTTTATTTTCAACATTGCTATTGCTGTATAAAGGTGTCAATTGGTAGAAATTGATGTACGCCGCCCCAATAACTTTGCATTTGGGTTGTGCTATATAGATTGTTAAAATATTTCTCTTTTTATAAACATATCTTTTGCAGTGCCATCAGAATGTTGGAGCTTGTCACGCATCATGCAATAGGCTGTGGTTCCTACCAGCATTACCAATTCCCTTGGAAACTGGACCGTACTGGCAAACTTTCAAGAGCCCGCCTAACTGCAGCATGCCAGCGCTTTGCACCACAGCTCCCCAGACATAGCAGCCCCCCTTTCTCATAGAACACGAGTTGCATAACTGACCGTCCCCCACCCCAGATAACACCAATGAGCAGTGCTTAATTTGTAAAAAAAAGAAGTGCCAGTGCCCAAAAATTCTTGGCCCCATAATGCCAGGCCCGTGGCCGGCGTCACCCAGTGCGAGCGGCCCGGGCCAGTTCAGTGGTAGACCTAGATCGGCCCACCACCAGCCCATCACACTGCTGCTGCTCCATGTCAGAGGAGGACCAGGGTACACAAATGTGTCCCTACACTACACTGTTCTATTGTAAAGTAATGGTGTAAATATAATCACTTATAAATAAGCACTCCAATTTTTGCAGTTGAAGTCAGGGTGAGATCACATTATTTGCCCGGGATCACACGCTTATGCTTGCAAAATACGCACATTGCATAAAAGCTTAATGACAACATGACATGTAGCAGCATGTTGAGCCAAAATAATATCAGTGTACCTTTATACATCCTGAATGGAAAATTATAAGATGCAAAAGGCAAAATATCTGTAATTTACCCACTTTATTTTCAGCACTTTAAGACACACAATAAACTCAGCTGTGTGTCATAAACTCACTTAGGTTTGGAGATTTCGTCACAAGCCACCAGCGTGTAGTATGGTTTTAAGAACATTCAATTAAGGACATCAAAGCAACCTTTTAAGCATATCAAGCTATTCTGGGTTGCAGTTCATGGCTTTATGGGGTGGCCGTGGCCTTATTGTGTATGTGATGGAGCCTTTCGCAGTTATTGCGTATCAGAGACTCCACTTCACACACACACGCACACACACACACACACAGGCACATTCAGACATTATGCGCACATTCTAACGGCATGTCTTCACGAGCATATGAACATACACATTACTATTGCACTAGTTCGCCAAACTGAGTCAAACGTAATAACATTTTAAGAAAGCTTGCAAAACCACAGCTCCCTGCCCCCACCTCTTGCGCACTCTCTAACTCCCTCACACGCGCATAAATGCGCACCAGGGCACGCATTTATAGACCATGACAGTAACAAATATGCGCACTAGGGAAAGCAATGCTCTATTACCGATATCCGCAGAGGGGGACAATGTGCACAAAAGACGCAGGAGCAGAAAACATGGTGCATATCCCGAATTCCTCTTCCACATCTGGAAACTTTGCCCACTCCGAGCTAGAACCATCTTGCTCAACAGAACCTGCCTGATTTTCTGGAGCAGTGGAGATTTGCAAAAAGCAGAGGCTGCTGCTGGATGAACGGCAGAACGAGTCAGGCTTTTAAGGTCTCTGCCCCTACAATGCATGGGCACATTCTGCAAATAACGAGGAAGGTCAATAACGGAAAAGAGTAAACCCATAGTCTTGAAAGGCATGGAGTGCATGTCCGGACCTTGTGGCACGAGCCATGAAATGCATGCCCCTACCTTGTCCTGTGAATCAAGGCCTGCATGCCTCCACCTTGTGCTGTGGGACAAGGAATACAGCGCCCGCTTTGTGTCGCGAGACGTGGGGTGGATGTCCCCATCTTGTGCTTTAGGACATGGAGTGCAGCTTCCTCCTTTTGTCATTAGACATGTAGTACATATGGCCACCTTGCATTGCAAGACTTGGAGCACAGGGCCCCCCTTGTGTCATGGGACATTGAGTGCTGCTCCCCCTCGCTTTTTCTGTCCCTTCCATCTGTATTTGAAAGGGTATAGAGTTTGTATTGGCTTAGGTTACTGTGATAAAGTGCAGCTCCCTCACTGGTGTTTTGGAGTCAGTCATGGGGTGCAGGAGGGACTCTGGTGTCTGCGATCTGGAGCAACGCCCTCTTTTATGTCTGGGATCGTGCTGTGCTATGTCAGATACAGAGAGAAATGCGGTATACATCACTCCAGAGCGTCTTGGCTATGTTATTGCATTGTCCATACAGAGCACACCATCCCCATAGTGGTCTTAAAGTGCCGAGTCACTTGTCCATGTAGATGTATCAGAATCGTGCCCCCCCCACACCCATCGTCCCCAGAGTGGCAGCCAGATCGATTGGGCCTGGTGTCCAGAGACATGGGGTCTAGGTCTCTCTCGCTGTTGCCTGTGATGGGGTGCAGGCTGCCACGCCCACCCCGTGCTGTGGAGTAATATGGCTGCATCGAGTTGTAATACTTTTGATTTGCAGGGAGAATGCTAAGAGAAAGATTTATCCTCAGTATTTTAAATTCATAACCTAGACTGATTCCTTTTTTTTTTTGCTCCTCTGTTCTAAGGCCAATCTCGCCATTCCTCATACCTTAACTAGGTTCATATTATGTCCCGGGTTCGGCCCACGAAAAAGTGTAGATTTACATTCACCAGTGCCGCCTCATAAAAGGATCGCAGAGCCAGTAGTGCATGACAACTAGAAACACAAAACACACGGGCACCGTCTTTCCAGGGTGTCTGCGCAAAAGCATGCAAAGTGCGCGCAGGGAGGCCTGCTGCGCCTGTGTGCACGTGGGAGGAACAGTGGCCGCACTGCGTGCGCTTGTCGTTTATTTGAATGTATAAGGACCGCACAATGCATCTTGAAGACCAGCAGCAGCACATCGTGGCATCTGTCTGCACCTGAACTGCTTGCACTGGTTGTTGCGCTGATGAAGTCACGCGTGATGGCTTGGGTGTTCTCCTCCCCTCATCTGACTATATGTTTCCATAGGCTTGCCTTACAAAAGGGCAATGCATGCAAGCTGCATTGGAAGCCACGTGCAGAAAGAAGTTGGTATCCCAGTGTACGACTCAGTCTCTTCACACCAAACCCCCTCCTCCCATGTGGCCGAATCTATGTATTCACCCATTTCAGGCCTGAGGCCATTAGTGAAAAAAACATTTAAATATGATCACAAATAAGGAATGAGTCTCAGTATGATTGTAAATTACAGACAGGTGATGTGAGGAATCAGAAGTGCATAGAAAAAAAGCTGAGGAAGAAAGGATAAAAACAAAGCAACCCCTTGGGTTGAAAAGGTAAAGACAAGAGCAGGGACAAGGCATTTAGTGGAGTAGGGTAACAGTGAGAGAATGGGGAAGGCTGTCGAACAGAATACGTATTTGTTGAGGACTCGCTGGGCACACATGAATTCATTTTTTTGTTTGTTTTAGTATTTTCTTAAGTCGCGCAGTCGCGGAGATGCTTCTGGAAGCAGTGA